>NC_136061.1:1928401926-1929728639 GCF_964261635.1 Lissotriton helveticus
TTTCTTTCTCATGCCCACCACAATAGAACCGAGTAGAAAATGAACCAGCAAGATGTCTTGAATATGTTAAAGGGAGGACTGTTGAAAATTAGTACGGTTTGGTGAACATTATCTGCGCCATCTTGCCTCTTCCCCTGATGCCACACTTTTGTCGTGCGCACCCGCCATTTTAAGATGCCCTGATCAGAACGAACCCTCTTGCATGCCGCTGGCCCCTGACATAGCCCTTCACCCTCACCAAGCCCGCACGCTGACCAACCCCCCCTTGCTTGCACCTGCCTTGAATCATAAACCCCTCTTCAGCGCTGCTCTGCCCCAGGCCTTCATCCTGTTCCCAGCGCGACACCTCCCTTCTTCCCTTTCATGATCCCCGGCCCTTAGATGCAAACCCCCTTTTCCCTGTGTGCCCGTTTGTCTTCCTCGTTCCCAGGCCGACACCCAGCTCTGCCGATACTGTTCCTTGCCCCTCCCCGTACAATAGAAAGCTTCCCCCATCAAGGGATCCCCTGGTTGATCAAAGCCCCCACCCCATGAGATCCGATCGAACCCCGCATTCCATGAATTGACGGAATATCCAGCTGCGCGATACTCATCACCTGTTGTGACCAGGATGGGGACCTCTACTGTAAATATGTGTGGGAACGGGCCCGGAGGGGGGGGGGTTCCGGGAAAGTCTTTCCGTACATCGAAGCTTTATCATGAGTATGTAAACTGTAATAAAAACCGCAGACACTGTATATAAGGGGCCAGGCCTCAAACATAAGTTAGAGCACCTCAGAACGATACCTGCTGTCCGTTTTGCTGTGTTCTCCTCCGGAGAGAATAAAAACCTTGTTTCCTGCTTTCCAGTCTCCAGCGCCTGCCTCTTCATTTATTAAATAATTCGAGGGTCACAGAGGCAATACCGCCGGGCAAATATCGATTGTCCCCGACCCAAACCTCTAATTTAACAACTGCATGGATAAGGCGGTGTGAATGTGAAGTCTGACCCAGTAGTGCCTTCGGTATGGTCATATACACATGTTTCTCCGGAGCCTGTGGGCAGGACTATGGGCTCAAGAAGAATAAAGATCGGGCCAAAGCAATCCGGCCTGGTCTGCAGTCTCTGGACACGTTTTAAAGCGGCGGGGCTCTGCACCGCCCCAGATCAGAGGGGGCTCTGTGAAATCTGATGTACAACCCTTCCGCCTTGTTCGGGCTACGCAGAGGTCAGACGGACACAGTGTGTCTCTGGTGGGCGTCACTGTCTTGTTTGCAGAGTTTGGAAATGTATCGGGATTAATAGTTCTTAAATCCGCTGGAAACAGTCCTAGTTGGGCGCCTGCCTTCTTGTTCTTCGGCGATTTCAAAGCCTTCATTAATTCCTTCTTGATAAATGTCAAGTTCTAAAGGGAGAGATTGATCGTGCTAAATTTAGAGCGAACTGTTACAGAGCCCTGCGGCAGCAGAACGAGTGAATGACTGCACGAAGCAGCCGCAGGTGGAGCACAGCCTGTGCAGCACTCTACTGCACCGGCGGGGTCTGTGCAGGGACGGCCGAGGTTCAAGGAAGCACAGGCAGTCACTGGACCAGAGCCTACACAGCAGAGACAGGACTGGAGCAGACTACTGAGACCCACGGCCAGGCAGTGATGGCACCAGCCTCCACTGAGACTGCTCCAGCTTCTCACTCCCAGCACAGGCTCGGCGCCTTTTTAGGCCCCTCTTCAACTGAGACTACAGAGTCAAGCAGTGGGTAATTTGTAAAAAAAAATAAGTGCCGGGGCTTTCGTCAGGTGGCAGCCTGCACCAGCCAATTTCTCCTGTTAGCGCCGCCTAAAATAGTACCAACTACTATCCATGAAAGGGGGGGAGGGGCGTGTGGCGTAGTGGACAGAGCTGCCGATTGCGGAGCTGAAGAACCAGGTTCCATCCAGGGTCGATCTCTTGTAACATAAATGAATGTGTCCTTAACTGGTGCTCATGGAAAGCGCCGGTGTTGATGAAGTGCCGTGATGAGCACCAGTGCTTTAAATGGACAAAAATAAGTGCAGGTACTCATCAAAAGGAGGGATAGAAAGGGGGTGGAGTTTGGAGCAGGCATAAGGACGGCGCTAAAGGCGGAGTAAGGGGCGGGGCTACGCTTTTGACCTTTTCAAGTTTTTTATGCAAGAAATCTGCTTGGATTGTTGGAATATCAGATGTTTCTCTCCATTAGTTTTTTACACTAATAACCATTTATATGGCACTTACCAATCAGTGTTTATTACCACCCAAAGTAACCCTCCAACCGTAAAAAATTAAAAGATTATGGAAAAACCAGTACAGTTCTGCATATATGCCTTGTTGCTGGATGCAGGTCGTTGTGTAGCGGCACAATTAACTAAGATATGTGCCAAGGATGTTAACTTGTGACCTACAGGGAAGACATGGATCTATGCAGCAAAAGCAGTATCCAACGTAGCAATCTACATAAATAAACAAATAAAAAAATCTCTGATCTACATTTTGCATGTTGTGATTTCCAGCAGGCATAATGACCCTCTATGCAATTTTATGGTGAGTGCATTACCCACCAGAGTTATTGATTTTATTGCTACTCATGGTGTCCCAATCTTTCTTACTTAAGAGAGAGGCCCGGCTTCTTGTTTCTTATGATTAGTGAATGTGCTTAGCTGCAAAAATGTAAGCAATTCATCACACTCTTTTCATTCTCGGCACTAGTGAGTGTTTCTGTTTAAAATGGAAACCAGAGTTGCGTTCTAAGGTACATACTTTGTGTAACTTCAGTAAGCAGCATATTCTCTCTTGCTGCCACAGGATGAGGAATGTTGGCCCAGAGACAAAATTGCTGCTGGTGGCTTAACATTTCAACATTCCATTTTATGTGGTTGAAAAGAAGTGGTGGACAGAGTAAACATGTTGCACATGTGATATTAGATGATTAAAGGTATCCGCTGGGTTATCTTAATACACTTTGTAGTTAAAAAATATACACCATTATGTTTAACACAGCACACATGATGAAATAAACATTTCCGTTGGATAATTTGAATTGCTTTCAAATCTTTTGTTGACATTACTTTGCACTATTTAGTGCGAGCCCCGGTATGTTAATTTAGATAACTTATATTTTACTTTACTGCAGTCTACTAAAGACCCCACACATTGTTTCACGCCGCCAACTAATTACGCAACACTGCCTTCTGGACAGGTATTACAACCACACCTTTGGAAATCACGGATTGACAGCTCCCTTCCCTCAATAGGTGCTGGGACTGGCCCTATATGAGTATCCCTTGCTACCCTTCACTCCCACAGGTGTTCACCACACCAATCTCAGTCACCCACAGGTGTCCCTACATTGATAGGTCCTGATGAGACCCTGCATTGCTAATTGGGTCGAAACGCCGTCGACAACTTGAAGCGAACCAATTCTCAGCCCCTATGATTACACTAGGAGGCTGCCAACAATGATTGTGTATCTACTGAATGGTAATTTCTGTAAACATATTGAAACCTTGCTTTTATGTCACTAAAAGTCACACTCCATATGTATAGATTTCACTTTTCACTTGAGACACTTCACACTGGAAATTTTGCAACAAATGTGAATTTATGATATTAAAATACCTTGTTTCTCTACATACTCTGTGTTACATGTCATTTCTTTTTCTGACATCTTTGTACCTCCTTTTACTGCAATTGCGCTGATATTTATTGTAATATCAATCATTGAATGTCCACAGGAACCTCTGTTTTTGTCTAATTGCGAGTTTAGGTAAGGCAATAACAGAAGTTGAGTCTATCCGTAAACTGTACTCTGAGCATTGTATCCAGTAACCATACTGGGACCATATTCCGAGCCAATAGAAAATACCATTCTGCTGCCTTTTCCACATAAAAATAATCTGCCATACTTGCCAAAAGATCCATTATCTGCTGCATAATTTGCAGAGTTAATGAGTTTAACCATCCTGGGAAAGAATTCTATCCTGAGATGCAATGGCTTAGAATAAGTTATAACCTACCTACCCATCGGGTGCCTTGATATATAATAACATGCTATCTAGCAGCACATCTGCTATTCAGCATTTAGTTAGGAGAGTTAGTCCATACACATAGTGTGGCTCTATTTGGTTCTGATGCTATATAAAACTGCACAAAAAAAGTAACTGGTGCTAGCAGTGGTCGAAGTGGGGAAAAAAAAGTAGGGGAACTGTGGGTGGAGAATCAGGGGGCGGGAATAACCAAAGATTGAATCAGTGGGCGGAGTCAGGGGTGTGGCTAGAAATAGCAAAAACATACCAATTTTTAGTATGTTTAGCATCTCACTGACCAGTTACAACTTATAACGTTATTTAATTAAAACAATGGATAAACATGTTCCTTTGAGGTTTAATTCAGGAAAAAGCAAACACTCATAGGGAATACAGGTTTATGTAAAGCGTGTGAAATATAAGCAGGAACAACATGTTACCTTAATGCTTTTACTCTCATTGTTGAGAAATCCATGATTAATTTTTGTCTCAAACATTGAGGTCATAAATACAGGGCTCCTCCTGTACACATGTGTTAAGCAGGGCTCAGAAGAGAAAGTCACTCTTCAGGAGAATCTAGACTCACGGAAACCCACAAAGGCTCCTTCATATTCATGTCAGCCAGCTAGCTGCTCAATCATAATATAGCAAAAAGAACAACTGGTGGACAGACTGCAGAACTATATCATACATTCACCCCAGTACAGAGATCAGGGCCTAAATCCATTGTTTCTTTGCTCACCATGCCATTCCAGTTTGGACCCAGCCATATGCAAATCAGTCTTGATCCTGTGCCCAATGTGAACAGTCCAGCACGAACTGCCAGGCCATATGTATTCAAGTGTCCTTTCATTCGGGAAGTGAACACAAAGCAGTACCCACTGAACTATGCACATAACATATTGCTCTTTGATATGCATGGTACATGTTCTTTGCAGCAGGCATATTACCCCTCTGCACTACCTTAGATGAGTAAAACAGTCACTAGACAACACGTGCTCCCATCTCTCTCCAGCAGGTACATTGATCACCAAAGTTATCTTGGCACTTGTATTGTTGACTGAAACCTGCTGAATATACAAAGAACTTTGCAGTGTTTTTAAAACTCCTGCATTTGTAAAAAACATGTCCCCCCAAACTGAACTGGCCCCCTACCCTTCCAGTCACCCTGGGAAACACCTGCTCCTGCACTTTCACTGCTCCTGTCCAGTCAGTACTCCTACCCATGCTCAATCAACACTTCTGCTTCATCAATTCCCCTGCCCCCTCCCTTCTCCTGGCCCGTCACTTCTCCTAGCCCATCACTTCTCCTGCCCTGTTCACAGCTCCTGCCCTGTTCACCGCTCCTGCCCTGTTCACCGCTCCTGCCCTGTTCACCGCTCCTGGCCTTTTCACCGCTCCTGTCCGCTCCACGCTCCTGTCCGCTCACCGCTCCTGTCCGTTCCCTGCTCATGCCTAATCACCTCTCATGCCCCGTCACCTCTCCTGCCCTTCACCTCTCCTGCACATCACTTCTCCTGCCTATCACTTCTCCTGCCCGGTCACCTCTCCTGCCCGGTCACCTCTCCTGCCCTGTTGCCTCTCCTGCCCCGTCACTTCTCCTGTCCCGTCACTTCTCCTGTCCCGTCACTTCTCCTGTCCCGTCACTTCTCCTGTCCCGTCACTTCTCCTGTCCCGTCACTTCTCCTGTCCCGTCACTTCTCCTGTCCCGTCACTTCTCCTGTCCCGTCACTTCTCCTGTCCCGTCACTTCTGCCCCGTTCACGGCTCCTGCCCCATTCACTACCCCTGTCCCGTCACTTCTCCTGCCCTGTTCACTACTCCTGCCCCGTTCACTGCTCCTGCCCCGTTCACTGCTCCTGCCCCGTTCACTGCTCCTGCCTGGTTACTACTCCTTCTCATGCCTAATCACCGCTCCTGCCCAATTACGTCTACTGCTTCATCACTTCTCCTGCCCCGTCACCTCTCCTGCCCCCTCACCTCTCCTGCCCATCACATCACCTGCCTGTCATGTCACCTGCCCGTCACTTCTTGTGCCCGGTCACCTCTCCTGCCCTGTTGCCTCTCCTTCCACGTCACCTCTCCTGCCCTGTCGCCGCTCCTGTCCTGTACCATCTCCTGCCCCGTTCACTGCTCCTGCCCCGTCACTGGTCCTGCCCCGTTCACTGCTCCTGCCCCGTTCACTGCTCCTGCCTCGTTCACTGCTCATGCCCCGTTCACCGCTCCTGTCCTTTCACCGCTCCCGCCCGGTTACCGCTCTAGCTCATGCCCTGTCACCTCTCCTGCCCCGTCACTTCTCCTGTCCCGTCACTTCTCCTGTCCCGTCACTTCTCCTGTCCCGTCACTTCTCCTGTCCCGTCACTTCTCCTGTCCCGTCACTTCTCCTGTCCCGTCACTTCTGCCCCGTTCACGGCTCCTGCCCCATTCACTACCCCTGTCCCGTCACTTCTCCTGCCCTGTTCACTACTCCTGCCCCGTTCACTGCTCCTGCCCCGTTCACTGCTCCTGCCCCGTTCACTGCTCCTGCCCGGTTACTACTCCTTCTCATGCCTAATCACCGCTCCTGCCCAATTACGTCTACTGCTTCATCACTTCTCCTGCCCCGTCACCTCTCCTGCCCCCTCACCTCTCCTGCCCATCACATCACCTGCCTGTCATGTCACCTGCCCGTCACTTCTTGTGCCCGGTCACCTCTCCTGCCCTGTTGCCTCTCCTTCCACGTCACCTCTCCTGCCCTGTCGCCGCTCCTGTCCTGTACCCTCTCCTGCCCCGTTCACTGCTCCTGCCCCGTCACTGGTCCTGCCCCGTTCACTGCTCCTGCCCCGTTCACTGCTCCTGCCTCGTTCACTGCTCATGCCCCGTTCACCGCTCCTGTCCTTTCACCGCTCCCGCCCGGTTACCGCTCTAGCTCATGCCCTGTCACCTCTCCTGCCTCGTCACCTCTTCTGCCCGTCACCTCTCCTGCCCATCACCTCTCCTGCCCCGTCATCTTTCCTGCCCCGTCATCTCTCCTGCCCTGTCACCTCTCCTGCCCCGTCACCTCTCCTGCCCCGTCACCTCTCCTGTCCAGTTACCTCTCCTACCCAGTTACCTCTCCTACCCAGTTACCTCTCCTGCCCAATCACCTCTCCTTTCCTATTGCCTCTCCTGCCCCGTCACTTTTTCTGCCTCTTCACATTTCCTACCCCGTCACTTTTCCTGCCCCGTGACCGCTCCTGCCCGTTCACTGCTCCTGCCCATTCACTGCTCCTGTCCGGTCAGCACTCCTGCCCGATCACCGCTCCAGCCCCATCACTTCTCCTGTCCCATCACTTCTCCTGCCCCGTTCAATGCTCTTATCCGCTTACTGCCCCTATCCGTTCACTGCTCCTGCCGGTTACCGCTCCTGCCCAAGCCTAATCACCGCTCCTGCCCCTTCACTTCTCCTGCCCCTTCACTTCTCCTGCCCCGTCACTTCTCCTGCCCTTTCACCTCTCCTGACCCGTCACTTCTCCTGTCCCGTCACTTCTCCTGTCCCATCACTTCTCCTGTCCAGTCACTTCTCCTGTCCTGTCACTTCTCCTGTCCTGTCACTTCTCCTGTCCTGTCACTTCTACTTCCCTGTCACTTCTACTGCCCTGTCACTTCTACTGCCTGTTACCTCTCCTGCCCGGTCACCTCTCCTGTCCAGGCCCTTACTGGCTGTTGCGGGCACCGGGCAATCCCCCGGTGCCCGGGGATAATCAGCCTCAATCGGAATGGCAATGGGCCTGTCCTCAGTCTGTGCGAGTTCAGGGAGGGGCTGCTGCAGCCTCTAGCTGAATGAAAAAAAGAGAAAGTTTTTAAGTAGGACTATTGTGCCGTCCCGGGATGCTTTTTTGAAAGTAAGAAGTAGGGGAACGGACAGAAATATTTTTTAGAAGTAGGGGCACACCGTGCCCTTCCGTTCCCGCCCACTTCTACCACTGGGTGCTAGTGTAAAATGCTCCACTACCTTCGGGTGGTGTTGGTGCTATATAAAACTGCACAACAAAAACAGAAAGAATCACAGTATTGGGCTGGTTTACTGCAGTGAAAAACATCGGCAACCACATTAAAAGGACTACTTTGCCATGGACACAGAGGGGCAGGCAGACCTTGATGACATCAAGACTCAGCCTGGCTCCTTTGAGAGAATTCAGGTTAAGCAACAATGGCGCATGGAAACACTTCACCGGTGAATGTGTAACAAGTAAGAAAGTATCTAGATGGCAGAAAGTTGAAGTAATAGAGTCACACTCTATCAAATGAAAAGCAACAAGATGAGATGCGAACAGTTCATTTCACACAGGAGAAACGTGACTAGGCAGTTACAGCAGAAGACACAGGTACTTTCGAAGCTCTGACATGCCCTGTGATAGCGCATATCTGATTCCCTTAAGGTCTGATTTACCAGCAATAAACACCATTGCAAAACGACCACATATAGTGTAAACAAGCGCACACATTTAGTAACCACACGCGTGGAAATTAGCAGACTAAATATGTGCCAAGTAATAGCACCTGTGCACACATTCTCCAATCAGCATGTCAGCTATACACTAACAACACATTAAAAGGTAGAACACCACCACTCACTAGAACGAAACAGACTACTATGGGGATTTAAAGCAGTGACGGGGTCAAGAGAGGGGGTGAATAGTGGACAGGGCAAGCACAGAGAGGTGCAGGACAAAGCAGAGACGGGAAGGAGGAGGTGGGGGAAACAGAAAGCAGCAATAAAGGGAAAAGCAGTGACAGAGGGGGTGATCTGTGGACGGAGGATTAGGGTGGGTGGGAGGAGAAAGAGCTGGTAAAAGCACGAGGACTGTGTAGAGTGGAGAAAAATAAAGAAAAAAGTAGGTCCTGAAAATAGTCAAAAAAATGGGAGCAGTGGATGTTTACAAGGACTTTCAATATGTTCAGGTGGGAGGGCTTAACACAAGAAGAGGCATGACTATGTATGTCAGGGACAAATGGTGACAAGGAATATAAGACAGACATTGGAGCAAACAAATGGGAAGCCTGTGGGCGGGCTGAAGCCCACAGATTAAACACAACCTGTCTCCTCACTGTCTAGCCGAGACCTAAAAACATAGTATTAAGATACGTGGAACAGGCATCTTAATATTTAAGTAGTCGCATGTTTTAGAGCAATCGTAAATGTGTCACAGTAAGTCACAACAACATGATAAGAAAAGTTGAATTATTTTACTGTGATAAACATGCATTTGGTATTTATGATGTCTCATTTATGTCTTAATGCTTTCATAGGAATGAACTGTTTCATTTGGCAACAGGATATCTACCATTCCATGAAAGCAAGCATTGCAAAGTCAACAGGTCTCACCGTTTAGACCTACTAGCTTTGCCAATGGTTTTGGCAATATGTTACTGTTTATACATTGCATATTTTATGTAAGTATAGACTTTGGATTTGTTAACATTTGTAAGCTTTATTACAATTCTGTATTGCAATTGGAATTTATTTGACAAAGTATTTGCAAAGCTAAAAGATCTCAGCTCTAAAAGGCTGAGCTATTGGGTTCTACAGAGCTTGTATGGTACATGAGGGCAGGTTGCATTTAGGCAGCTGGGTGAGTTTTGAATTCGGGAGGGTGTTTATAATGGCGCACAGTTGAGTCCTGTAGCTGGGTTTAAAGGCAGTGTGAGTCAGTGGGCCACAGCAGTGCCCAGATTACATGCTCATCCAATCCATGGCCTCTCTACAACATAGTGATGCTCACATAATACTATTTATAATTACCAATTCTAATTATTTACAACAAAATCATTTTTGTGCTCATTTCATTTAAACTGCTAATGCACTCACAAAAACAATAGGTCTGGCTTGTTTTAGGCCTATGTTGGTATGTGATATGTTTGGATGCAATAGCAGAAAACTGGCAAAGAGGCACGCTTCCTGCAGCATGCTGTGTAAAGCACAGGATTGTAGATAGGTCATGTTTTAAGGCACGTCCTTAATTACTACGCTGCTTTTAGGGAGTCCCCCACTTTTGTCATCCCACTTAAAGCACTGTGGTCCACAGTAGGTTTTTGCTGACAGACAGCTAAAAGCTGCATCATAGGCAAAAACTCAAAATTGGGATATGGTAAAAAAGTTAGTCCTTGGTGTCAAATTTAAAAGTTGTGATCAGAGACAAGGGGTGACCCCTTTGCTCCTCTGCTGCATTATATGCAGAGTCTCTGAGAGAATAAGAGCACAGTTGGTGTTACATGTCCAAGGAAGGGAATTGGAAGAAAGCAGAGGGCCTGACCTCCTGCACTATGCAACTCCAGGCCATGTATTTAGGTCTTTGGGCTCTTTATGCCGCTGTCCCCCTTTAGAAGTGGAGCTGCAGTATTTGTTCCCCAGCGAAGTTGATCAAAAAAACACATAGGTAATTGTTTCCCTGGTGAAGCAGATACTGATATCCTCAGCTTCTCGCTGAGTCAAGCGCAAAGAGAAAACACATGTGAAAGACAGTAATCTACAACCCAGGGAGGATGTGAAAGGGGAAGCTGTGAGAAGTTGGCCTGGCATAAGATGTCCACTATTCTAGTGGGTACCTTGCACCAGTCCAAACGACCCTTATTGATGGTAGGTTTGAAGTCAACCTTATAGAAAGCTATCCTAGTGGTAGCTGTGAAGAGCAGCCTTCAGGCTAAGACTTAGAGGCGAGTTAAGCAAGTTGTTTTACCAGTCTATAGTCTCTTGAATGATCAAATGAAAGAACGCCACACAAGGTATATATCAAATATATATGTATTTATTCTAAACACAACCCCTCTGGACTCTTTATGAGGTCAGAGGTAAAAGTACAATACAAGGAACTTAATTAGCATACGATAAGTTGCACAGTATATGTTATGCCTTAGGGGCCTCACAAACCATATACTAAAATATTGGTATAAGAACCACGTGAGGGTTAGAAGTCAGGCCTAGGGCCTGTAGAACCCCTGGGGCAACCAGGAACCACCCAAGGTAGGGACACAGGAGACCCAAGGGGGACGCGTTCAGTGTCTAAACACAGCCGCAAATCACCATTGACTTACTTTGGAGAACGAACAGTTACAATTTTAAAGATTAAGGACTCTTAGAGGTGAACTACGATGGAATCTTTTTAGACTTAGACACTTCGAGAGTCAAGACCCACGGGAGCACCGGGATACTCGTGTTACATAATCCACGGAAGCCGGGTGCATAGGTGTCTTTTGGTGTCGGGTTTCGTCATCGATTCCAATGGAGAGCTGCGAAGAAATGCCGCAGGCGACCAGAGGAAAAGTGTCCGGGTGGATCCAAGGGTGGATCGGAGATGTGAAGAACCTGAAAGCAGAGGGGACAGAGTCTGGGTCACTAGCCAGTGACCAGGATAGGGGCAGGAAGATGCCAGCCGATGTCGGGTGTTTTCAGGTGAAGTAGGTGAAGCTTGACTCTTCAGCCACGAGGACCAGGAGGCATCAATGACGACCAGGAGCTGGATTAGAGCTGTCCCACGAAGGATGTCGGGTGCTGCAGCATCAGAATCCGGATTGGACCCAACAAGCCTTGGCAACAGCAATCCACGCAACATGACAAGATTGGCTTAAGTGCAGACCAGCAAGGTCTGAGGGACTCCTCCTTTGGAGGGGAGTCAGAGCACGTCTGGAGCAACCAGGAAAGCTCAAGAAATAAAGGATTGTTCTTCGGGGGCCCAATAGCCAACAGACTAGGAACCGCAAAGGAGCCTCGAGCTGCAGTGAAGAAAGGGGACTCACGGGTCATTTGTGGAGTGCTGGCCTCTCTACCTCAGTGCAAAAGGTGCTCGGGGCAGGGGCTTCAAATACCCCAATGCACAACTTCGTGAAGCTTCTAGAAGTAGGTGCAGTTGCAAAAATGCAGGATGTCCAGGAGTTCCGGTCCCAAGTCTCTCGTGTCAGCTACAGGTCTCAGCTCTGCTGGGAACTCATGTCAGCTTCAGAGATGTCTGGAAGTCCGTGTCCTGTGTCGCAGATTCTTCGGGATCCGGCGGGAGCCTCGAAAATGCAGACTGGCAAAGATGCTTCTTTGGTGCCTGTTTGAACACGGGGGTTCACTCCTTGACCCCAAGGGAGATTCTTCAATCTTTCAGTCGAAATGAAATGTCGAAGGTCCAAGATTTCTTCTTCAGAGTTTCGTCCAGGGTAATCTAGAGTCCTAGGGACTGGGTTCCTATACTTATACTAGGTTTAGGGGTTGGGCTAACTCTAAGGTCCCACCTATGGGTGGACTTGGGGAGGGGGTGGTTACACCCCTTCGTCCAGTTTCGCGCCACAGCTGGAGCTAAGTGCCCCAGCAACCGGTTTGAACTGGGAAATGCATGGAGCACCTTGTGTGCCCCAGGCAGTGTCTGAAAAGTATTCACTGAATGCAACCCACCCTGCCCCAATACACTAAAGCCTGTCTGGGGAGGTGCTGGCACCTCCCTGGACAGGAAACCTAGGGTCCAGGCCTCCCCTGCCGGAGATTTTTCCAGCAGCAGGAGGGCAGGCTCGTGTCTGTGGCAGCAGTATCAATTTTGTGATGCTGGGGCTCCGTTTAACTTTAACCGGGTATACCAGTGTGTACATGTCTTTTCCCTCTAGAAGGGTGGAATGCTACCCCTGCCGCCAGAACTGGTGGGGGGGAGGGGTGGAGTGTAGTATTCAAAATGTTTGACACCTTACACGACATGTTTTGATAAAGTCAAACCAAAGTTAGCATTTAACCGCGAGGTTCATAATGCACTTAAGAGTATATGGTATGGCTATATCAGAGAACAGCTATAAGGAGATATTTTCGAAAGCTGCAGAGGGGCTCAGCTCATGCTAGGGCATCCTCTCACACAAAACCAAGCACTCTGCCTTCAGGATTGTCAAGGCCTGCCATAGGAGTGACTTATAGGTTAATATATGTCTATATGTAACGGTAGATATAGGACTAGTATATCTAAGTAAAGGGTGCTTACACCACCTTACCCAGGCTGCAAGTGCAGACCTATGGTGTCATTTTGGAAGGCTAAACAGGGGTGGCACAATAGCCAGTAACCAGACCCAGTAACCAATCTGATATGTACCTAACGTACATGGTATCAATTTAGGGAGAGAACAGCTAGGCTGTGGTCCTGATTAGCAGGGCCACAGTCAGTTTAAAGTCGAAAAACCAGTGAAACACAGCAAAAAGTGGGGGTAACTATAGAAAGCAGACCCTACACTCCTACAGAAGCAATATGGAGGATGGGGGTCAGAATCAAAGAGGATAGGGTCATGGAAGAACAGGAGGATGGAGGGACAGAAACAACACAGTGGACGGGCGTGAAGCAACACAGGGGCACAGTTGGGGGAGTAACACTTGAATGAGCATGGAGGGAAGCATACAAACAGGGGAGAGAGCAATGTGGAGAGGAGAATAAAAGTAAACTGGCAAGAGAGCAACAGAAGTGGGTGGGAAGAAACATACAGGCAAGAGATCACACAACACGAAGTGCAGAGGGGAGAAAAGAAGCACACCAGGGAGACAGCTGGAAAACACATGCACTCTCATTGTGGGTTTAAAAAAAAAAGAAAAAAAGTAGTCCCCAAAATATGAAGAGTTGAGGAACACAAGTAATACATCCATGCTCCAGGGGAGGAATAAATAAAAGAAGAAGAGGCCCACACAAGGTAACGAAAAATAAACAAGAAAATGAGTGACAATGAGGCACAACAATGCTAAATCCACTGTAAGCTAACAACACATCCTGAAACGGGCAGTACATGTGCTGTCTAGTAGGTGACATTTATAAACAAAACGATACAAGCCCATAATAGGCCGTTGCGAAAGTAGTTTTCTTGTAGCTATCTTCTCCCTCTCTTCTCTACCCTTTACTTCTCTTTCAGCTGTCCTTAATCTTCTAACAAGACATCAGAATGGGGTACAGACTAACATGTATATCTCCTACCTGTAATCAAAACAACTATAACCAAGATTGACTTGTACCCTGTAACAGAAAAGCGAATGTACCTGTATGAAAAACTCAATAAAATACTTTGAAATTGAAAAAAATAATAAAGGTGCATGATACCATGTGCAAGCAGGCACTGATATGCGTATGTGTAAGAACACTGTACAGACTGTGTTTTTGTTTCTACCAGCACTGTGGCTTGTAGATGGGGCCACTAATAAAATCAGCATAAATTGCTCAAGTATGTAAGAAATCTGTTCTTTCCTGAAACATTGCGCCTGCATAGCTTGCTCTCTGCGAGTTTGACGCAAATATATATTAATCTACAGTAGCAGCTAACATTTCATCAGAATTTAGCACCATATTCGGAGTTCCTTTTCCGTGCATCTAATTCTGAAGCAGTAGTGTCAGCAAAGTTCTTCCTCCCACACCAGTTTCTATCTATCAGCCTTTACACACCTTACACCCTCCTCCCCTTCAGAACAGTTTAAATGCGGGCTATTTACCATTCGCTGACTAAGGAGAAAATACATAAAGAGGTGGAATTATCCGAGAAGCTGCCCCTGCCTGATACGAGTAATCCGGAGGACCTGAAATATTCAAAGCCTCTTACTAAAGGCAGCACACATCTCCCGGATCCGCAGAGTGGAAATTATTTTTTCTCGCTTTTTAATCCTCACTGTCGGCATCAAAGCTTCTGAGCACAAACCACCCAGGTCTCCCAGGGAGTATTTCGTCGAAGACTCTCTAAAGTACTAAAGTACAGACCATCCAGGACCGACTAGAGCGTGTGACCAGGACTCATTGGCACACTCAGTGAACACACAGGAACCCCAAGCACAGGATGTTAGCTCACAGAACTTCAAGCGCAGCATCCAAGCACCCAGGGATCCTCGACGCAGATCTTACAGAACCCGTGAGTGGAGCCTGGGAGCATTTGGGAGCTTGTGAGCAACCACTGCACCCAAGCATTGCCTACCATGACTTACGAGCACAGCCGCTGAACCCAGAGCCACAACTCTTGGCCGAGTCTTTGCGAACCTAAGACTTTTGGCACAGTCTGTGAGCACCACCTGCACCGGAGCACAGCCTGTGAGCATCCACAACTCATAAGCACAGACCATCCAGAACTCCTGAGTAGAATATGGAGCATTCAGGTCTCTTAAAGACAGCTTGAGTATCCAATACTGCACAGCTTTCAGAACTCCTGAGTGCAATCTCTAGGCACATATACAGGCCTACTGGGTACAACCCATGGGCTCTCAGGAGTCCTGGGCATAGCCTGCAAGTACACATATGTGACAAGCACAGCTTGTCAGTACCCAGGACTCACAAACACAGCCCATTTGTGACTCCTGAGCAGAGCACATTAGCCCCTACAACTAGTAAACACAGCCTAATAGCACATATATCTACTGGCCAAAGCCTTCAGCACCCACTGCATGTGAGTAAATACCCCCAGCAGCCTTCAACACAGTCGATCACAAGATGTTATGTTATTGAAGCTTTTAGAGCGCGCTTATACCCAAAGGTGTACTGGCGCTGATCACAGTCTCACTGAATCCATAGGTAAAATGTCTTAAACAACGAATAGCCATGTCTTCAGCCCCTTCCTAAAAGGAAGGAGCTCAGTGGCATTCCTAAGATGCACAGGCAAGGTGTTCCAGGCTTTCGCGGCACAAAAGGAAAAGCTGCTGCAGCCCCACTTGGCTTTATTCACTCGGGGGACAATTATTAATTTTCCTTCTGAGGAGCGCAGCGCTATAACAGAGACATACCATTTAAAGCGTCTACTCAGAAATTCAGGACCACTACCCAGCTACGACTTGAAGACAGGGCACAATGCTTTGAATTGTGCTTGTTTTGTTATTGGGAGCCAGTGCAGTTGCCAAAGTCCATCTCTGGCTGAGACAAACCTCGGTATGCCCGTTACCAACCTAGCGGCCGCATTTTGCACTAGCAGGAGGCTGCACAGATGGTTTTTGTTAATATTCAGGTACAGACTATTGCAATAATCCAGCCGTGACAAAATGAGGGCTGAGACTGCTGTCCTAAAGCTATCCTCTGGAAGGAACATTTGTATTTTCCTCAGGATTCTAAGGAGGAAAAAACAAGTCGAGGCAACTCCGCTGACCTGATCTCCTAGGTCAAGTTTATGATCCATAATCACTCCCAGGTTCTTCGCTTTAACCGTAGGGGCTTGCCCATTTCTTCAGGCCACAAGTCCGGTGTCCAGTGATTGGGATTGTTCCCAAATAGAACGACCTCGGTTTTGCCTGCATTAGGTTTCAGGCAATTGGAGGCCATTCAGCCAGAGATGCCTTTCAGGCAATCATGACATCTAGAATCCCTCCAAAAACAGAGTGGAGTTGACGACCCAGTCCTAAAATGATTCACCCCCTATCTCCATAAAAGCTCTCAACTAATACAAATCAACAACACACCCTCAGACAGATCCACTATAACCAGGGGTGTCCCCCAAGGCTCAGTCCTCTCGCCTACACTTTTCATTATATAAATGGAACCCCTCACCACCATACACAAGCAAGCAAACATCCTATATCACCTATATGCTGACAACACCCAGATCTACCTGGAAATATCCTCACTAGAAGATGTCGGTTGACTTAATTCCACTCTCATAAAAATCCAGAACTGGCTCTCACGCAACCACTTGAAACTCAACCAAGATAAGACGGAACTCCTACTCCTATCCAACAATCGTCTGACCACCCAGGCCCAAGAGAGGATTAACGCCATTGATGCTCTGAGCTGCAAACAGTCGCTTTCCAAATCTGTCACCTCTCTGGGTATCTCCCTTGACACAAGCCTGAGCAGAAGTCAACATATAAAAAATTCAGCTATGAGTGCATTCTACAACCTAAAATTCCCACACAAAATCAAACACTTCCTCCCCCCAAATGATGTTAAAACCACCACACAAGTGATGGTATTTTCTATACTGGACTACGAGAACACTACCCTCACTGGCTCTGCAAAATCACACCTAGCCCCGCTAAGAGCCACACAAAATACACAGCAAGAATGGTCACTGGAGCAATAAGACATGATCACATTTCCCCCCTTCTTGAAAAAACTTAAATGACTCCAGATCGAAGTCCATTGCTGCTTCAAAATGGCCTTCCTCACCCACATAAAAACTCCACACATTGGGAAACCAACTTACCTTGCATCCAAACTTACTAAGGATGGCCAGACAAGAAATCTTAGAAGCAGCAACATTCTGCTACTCATCCCACCAAAAAAACACCAACAAAAAGCCCTCATGGGCTCCTTCTCAGGCAATCATCCAAACTCTAGAACTCATTCACGCTACATATCAGGATGAACCCCTCATTTGTGAGCTTCAAAATACAATTTAAAGGTCTCCTCTTCAACCGACACTTCTGGCCCCCGGACTCCAAACCCTAGCCCTCCATTGGACTCACTTGTTCGGATGTACGTTGTTACAACGCATGCTTTTACTACGCATGCCTTTACAATGCAGGTTTTTCAATGCAAGTCGTTACAACGACTTGCGTTGGGGGGTGCTGGATAGTGAATAGTTTAATTTACTATTCCAACTCTAGTCTCCGTGGATAGTAGGGAAGGTGTTGGATAGTAAATTAAACTATTACCTATCCTAGAGCGCCCCCCAGCGCAATTCGTTGTAATGACTTGCGTTGAAAAACCTGCGTTGTAAAGGCACTGCGTGGTAAAAGTTGCGTCGTAAAGGATGTTTCCCCACTTGTTCTACCCTCCACTGAACCCATCCTGATGAATGTAAATGTGTGTAATGTAAATGTAGGTGTACTTATATAGCGCAAACCTGTCACCCAAAGGGCATCCTGGCACTTGCTTAGGGAACCCGTCCTGGTATTCCCCTGTGAGAAACCCCGGCAGGGTGTCCACAAGGTGAAAGCCAGGCATCCCGCCGCGAGGGGCCGTAGTGGAGATTAAGCAAGCTATTGCCCAGAGTTGCAGAGTGTGACCCCGTGATTCGAGTAGGCACCGGAGCGAGAATTGTCGAGTCCGTGGAATTTTTGAGCCCGAGACCCGCCGAGGCGGGGAATCAAACCCTGGTCCACGGTCGATCTCAGCTTCCGGGTCTGCTGCCTCTACCACTGAGCCACGCTTCTCCACCTGTAACCTGACCCTCATTCGAACCTATATTCTACAATCAATGAACTCCAACTCTGTCTTGTCTATAGTCTTTGTCTCGGTTATGGAAAGCACTCCAATTGCCAGCATTATATAAAACTCTTCAAATAAATAAATAATAAAACCACCCAGAACTCCAGATAGAACAAGTGAGCACTCAATTCTTTTAAGCATAGCCCACTATCAGAATTCCTGAACATATACAGGGGAATACATGATTCCTGGGAACAGCATGTGTGCTCATAGTATTCCCTGCACAAGGAATAAATGATAGACGGAATGCTGAACAATGCAAACATTCACCCAAGCCACAAAGATCTGGGTTTAATCCATCGTTCTTTTCCTCTCCCCACCACCCCAGTTTGGACCCAGCCATATACAAATCAGTCTTGACCCTGTTCGTTATGGGAACAGTCCAGCCCGAACTGCCAAGCCAGATCCTCCCTGGACCGGAAACAAGGATCCTGGGACCGGATTGGTGCATCAACCATCTAGCTTGAATCCAGTGGCGCAGTGAGCACATGACCCACGTCTAGGCATAGCCTTCCCACTTAGGGCGACAAATGCTAAAGGAACAAACGATGGACGGGGTGAATGTTTGCATTGTTCAGCATTCCGTCCATTATTTGTTCCTTTGGCATTTGTCGCCCTATGTGGGAAGGGTATACCCAGACGTGGGTCCCGTGCTCACTGCACCACTGGATTCAAGCTAGCCAGGCTGATGAGGAGTGATGCCCTGAAAACGGTCCCAGGAGGCTTTTTTCCAGTCCAGGCACCATATCATATATTAGTTACTACAGATCAGATGGTTCCCTACCTCTATTCTCTACCTCTTCATTATCAGAGATTCTATCTCCTCAGGTTTAGGTTCAATATAGCGCAACATTTGGTTTCCTACCCAAGAGCTGCCTACGGTGAATCAGGTCTTGAGCTATGCCCTTTGGATTTTCAGTCTGACCAATCCATGTTCCAATATTTCTTTTTTTATATGCTGTGCTATAGAAAGAGAAATTCCATTATTAAGGTCCCTGAATATCAGAAAGTGTAGAACAGCTCTATTTCATTTACAAATATTACAACCTAAGTAGGTCTGCATAACGGTTCATAAATTTATGTCGGCCACTCTAAGACTGAGGAATATGGTGGGAAAGTCATGTTTTAATGGTGAGCTATTTTATTTGTTTTTAGTTTTTAGGTCTCGCCTGAGACAGCGCTGCTGTCTCTTCGAGACATTTAGTAAGTGGCTTTAAAAAGTGCCACCAGAGGCTTTTGCTGGTCTACAGCTTGCGTTCATGAGCTCGTGCACAGCTGCCATCTGTGTTTTTATTGCTCTAATCAGGCCCCTCTGATTGCACTACCCCCTACCTTTTCCCCCTCCCTCATGGTCAGCTTCATGTGTGTCTTCTAGCTGTGAATCATGCTCCTCTGCTCACACTCCTTCTCCCTTCTCCCCCTCCTCCCCCTCTTCTTTGTCAGTTTCATTTGTGTCTTCTATCACTGTGAATGCTCCTGCTTCCACCAGGCACACACACCACCAGCCGTCAGTGCACGCCTCCGCCAGGCACACACACCACCAGCCATCAGTGCACACATCCACCAGGCACACACACCACCAGCCGTCAGTGCACACTTCCATCAGGCACACGCACCATCAGCTGTCAGTGCACGCTTCCACCAGGCACACACATCACCAGCCATCAGTGCACGCTTCCACCAGGCATACATACCACCAGCCGTCAGTGCACGCTTCCACCAGGCACACACACCACCAGCCGTCAGTGCACGCTTCCACCAGCCCTCAGTGCACGCTTTAACCGGGCACACACACCACCAGCCGTCAGTGCACGCTTTAACCGGGCACACACACCACCAGCCCTCAGTGCACGCTTCCACCAGGCACACACACCACCAACCGTCAGTGCACGCTTTCACCGGGCACACACACCACAAACTCTCTGTGCACGCTTTCACCGGGCACACACACCACCAGCCATCAGTGCACGCTTCCACCAGGCACATACACCACCAGCCGTCAGTGCACGCTTCCACCAAGGAACACACACTACCAGCCATCAGTGCACACTTTCACCAGGCACACACACTACCAGCCGTCACACACTACTAGCCGTTGGTGCATGCTTCCACCAGGCACACACCACCAGCCGTCAGTGCACGCTTTCACCAAGCACACACACACCACCAGCCATCGGTGCACGCTTTCACCAGGCACACACACCACCAGCCGTCAGTGCACGCTTTCACCAGGCACACACACCACCAGCCATCAGTGGATGCTTCCACCAGGCACACACACCACCAGCCGTCAGTGCACGCTTCCACCATGCACACACACCACCAGCCGTCAGTGCACGCTTCCACCAGGCACACACACCACCTGCCGTCAATGCACGCTTTCACCAGACACACACACCACCAGCCGTCAGTGCACGCTTTCACCAGGCACACACACCACCAGCCGTAAGGGCAGCAGGCAGGCTCTTCTCAGAGTTTCTTGGTAAATATGTGTTCGATGCCTGGGAGGGAGTGGGTCGAGTTTTCTTAAACCATGCTGAGTATGCAGGTGTAGTGCATGAACTCCTGTGTGAGTGAGTCATGCTGCCTGGGGCTCACTCACTCCACACTTGTAAATTACGCCTGCACCAGGCTTTTTCTCATTTGCGAAGTTTGGCGCATGCGCACAGCTATGCAGCCCTCAAACCCCCGGGAATGCCTGCTTCCTACAACCAGAATGGAAACAACATTCAGAGCAATGAAAACAAGTTCATTTGATGCAAAGAACTGTTAACAAAAACCATGTCCAGCTATTGTAGATCTGGCAACTTAAACAAAACAGCAACAAAAAACAAACAAGCATTGGCATAGCCAATTGGACTCGCTTTTTGGACCCTACAAGTATTTAGTTATACAGCAGAATATCCTTGGTGCAACAACACTAACTGTTGCATGGCTAAACACTTACAAGGTCCCAAATGTGAGACCTATTGGCTATGCCAATGCTGGTTGTGATGAGTATTTGAGTGTGAAGCATGGAGCCAGTTTTTCCTCACTATTTTCTTCTAGTTTTAATATTGCAATTTTTTTTCTTTTATGTTTAAGTCACTTTATGGACCCAATATCCATAATGGAGTACTTGTTAGTAATTGGCGAACAACTTTGTCATTGCACTTCACTTTCGAAATTACTCTATGCATTTCAATAGTGTTCTATTTATTCAAACAATTTTTAGTCTTTGTGACAAGTAACAAGTGTGAAACATGGTGCTGCATTATTAGCCACTATTTCTTTCTAGTTTTAATACTGTACATTTCTTTCTTTCATGCACAAGTCATTTTATGGATCCAATTTTCATAATGGAGTACCTGTTTGTTTTTTGCAAGTATTTTTATATCGCTTTAGGAATTACTTTATGCAAATTTTAAGAAATTGTAATTGTTATGATTTATTGTTTGTATATTATTGGTTTTTATGCTGTGCATTCTTTTATGGTTTTACAAAGCTGAATAAAGATTAAAATGATGAACTCAACATTCTTCCTTGGTGAAAGTACTTTATTTATTTTTCCATGAAATAATATTGGTAGCCAAAGTGTTTCAGCGAACGCCTTCAACAAGGCCAACACCGCCAAACAACTGCGAAAGTGATTTATATACAGTCCTTCCTTCATGTTCACGGCAAATCTAGAATGTTAACCCTGCATTTATTTTCTTCTATCCACGGGCACCATTTTAATCTCCTGCTGTAAAACAATCTTCAAAATAAATAATTCCCAACATATCAGTTACAATTCTGCCATCGGGCTACTTTCAGGGATACCCGAATTTAAATCAGTCTCTCAAACAATCCACAAACTACACTGGATGGTAGTCAGGAACCACATCAAGTTTACCTTGCCCAACTTACTATTATTTAGGAATGAGCAAAAAACGAGGTTATTCAGTAACTAGTTGTTTGATCCTTTTTGCTCTAGCAGAGCTAGTGCCAAGACACCTGCAGGTAATCGTGCGCTCAATAAATCCTTTTAACATAACGTAACAAAGATTATTCAGTCATTGCATTATTTCATTCTCAAATCCATTCATATTCAAATATGTACAATTCCGGGATAACAACTGTAATTACGTGTTTTTCCTATTATGCTTGGTTAGATATGTATGTATAAAAGCCGACCATTATAACTTCCATCATCTGTGAACGCCTACATGTTATTATTGGCACATATTCCATTCAAATCGACAACTTAACAATTAAGAATGCCTGCCCATCAATGTATTCCTTTAATTCTATGCCTATTTAACTCATTTCTGTTGGTTAAGAGCGAATTGCAGTGGTTTGGAGCTTCTGTTCATGGGCGTGGGGCCATACACTGTTCCACAGTCAACCTATACAGGAGTACCCTCCATGTGTGTACGCTCATGTCTCTATGCATATTTGGAATAAAAGATCCCAAAAAATAATAATACAATGTCAAATTTAAAACCTCTTAAAGTGCAAATGTTACAAAAGTGCTCTTGATTGAAAGTCAAAGTGTTCCTGTGTATAATATGATTATCCCTGTTCTCCATAATATCCTACAACATAAGTCTCTTCTTGAAAGCTTCTATATCTCTGTTTGTAACATGGTGTTCCCATATGGTTGTATCACCTCGTTTATAATTTTCAGATATCAATTATATAATTTATTTCAAATAGTTGGGTAACCCTGATTTTTTCATTATCAATGATATTGGTATAATGGTATAATACTGGTCTAAGGGAGGGATGGTGATCTTCACTTCTATATTCTTGGTGCGGTCATCCAAAGCTACATCTTATAGAATAGAATATCCTTTATCCGCGTGTGTCAATACCATACGCGCATGCTTTACATTTTCCACAATTTCAAAATCAATTGTTTTTATTGATCAACCAATTAATGTTAATGCCAACATTATAAAGCTGGGAAGTGGGTGATTTTGATAAAAAAAATAGAATTGGAAGAATGCAATTTCCCCATATACTTATATTGAAACAAAGGACATTTTAGGAAGAAATACCTAAAATAAAGTAATTTTTGCTTAAAAAATCAGGAGTCTCCATTCTGAATTGGGTCTACTGGCATGTATGATGTAAATGTATATTATACACATACATTACACAGTGGTGAGCACCACTGCGTAGATAGCAAAACAAAAACCACACTATCTATGTAAATTCTGCTAACTATGGCACTATTTGACAAATTTGCCTGGAAAGTTTCATGCTGATCCATAAAGCCAGAGACAAGAAAAAGGGAGGGGCCCAAAATGCGAAATTCCCATTTTAATTCTCATAGGAAATTTTGCTCTCCGATACAACAAAACCAGCTTACAAGAATTAAACCAAATTTGGCAGAAAGTTACAACTTTACTTAGAAATCGTGCTTTTGGTGATTTGTTGTAAATCCATTCAGTCGTTTGAGAAAATAAGACCAGATATATGCCCGTTTTTAGCAGTGGCAAACGGAAAGTCGGACTGTTTGCAACGGTTAAAAAGGGTTGTAGTGTGTATCAAACCTATTTTGCGAGTCGGATACTTGTTACCAATTAACAAAATAGGTTTTGAGAGTCATAATTAGGAAGGGGCGTGCCAAGGACGTTTCTTCCTAATAGCGACTCGCAGGGGGATGCAAGATTGTTTTGTGACCACAAATGTGGTCGCAAAACAATTGCACGTACCACCAATTTCAAATTGGTGGTAAGCCAGTTGCAAATGGGAAGGGATCCCCAGTAGACCCCTTCCACTTTGAGTTTGGCATTGAAAATGTTTTTAAAAGCAGGCACTGGTCCCCCAGACCAATGCCTGCTCCTAAAAAATGTAACTGAAGAGTTTCATTTTTATATTTTTAATGCATCTCGTTTTCCATGAAGGAAACCAGGATGCATTTTAAAAAACTGCTTTACTGAAAAAGCAGTCACGGACATGGTGGTCTTCTGACACCCAGCAGGCCACCATCCCAGTGAGTGCCAGACATTCCCAATGGGTCACAAAATGCGACCTGCCTCATAAAAATTAATAAGGCAGGTCCTTTGCGACCCATTTGGGAATCACAAACAGTGTCTCAGACACTGTTGTACATCAGTGTTTGCGACTCGCAATTTGCAAGTCACAAAAAATACAAATTGAAAGTCGCAAACACTGAGGGTCGTACATCTGGCCCTTAGTGTTTATAGAGGTGCTCGGTGGGCATACAAGGACTAATCTCCTGGATAAGTTGCTGATATTAGGACTTATATACTGCAGGACTCACACAGTACTAAAAATGCAAATAAAATCTACTCCATTGGCTGAGGGAATCTTTTCTCGCCAGCCAATGCTGTACCTGAGATCATTTAGTTCTACACCGCAATCCGACTGAACACCCACAGCAGCTCAAGAAAATATCAAGCCAGCCATTCCAGGACCTGGTCATGCTAGGGTCATGTCCTGACATCAATCGATGTTAAATAACATCACTGATGACGTTATCCAGTCATTGTGACAGCATCTTATAAACTTTGTGGATTTTAAGTAACTCAACACAGTACACCTGTGGCTAATTTTCCGGGGTAATGGATATGAACTTTGGCCACATGCTGAACATATAGCAGATCTGTCAAGCCACCTACATTTAGTGGATGTTACCTCTTTTTACTGGTATTCACCCACCTAACACAAAAAAATGCCTCCACACACTTTAATGGGGATCCTTTTTAAAACTTGAGCGTCCTTCAAAAAGACGTTCTACTCTATTCACCTTTTAAAGGTTTCATATGACCTGCAATTTTGAGTAAGAGGTGATAAGTAGGCATTTACCACTGAAAAGACACTTTCAGACAACCGTCCATTATTAGGTAAAACATACTACACATATTCTGAGATGAGCACATTGGCCTACAAGCTTAGAGCCATGCTTAAAACACTAGTGTCAGATAAATCGCCTCTAAGTGAGACACCCCTATATTCTATTCAACAATATCCAATGCCTTAAAATCTAACTCTTTAACACAGGCAGGTGCGCAGATATCCACTGGTGGATAATCGATTGACAACCAAAGCTTTGGACTTATTCACAGATGTTTTGCACTAGGCTTTGGCTTTAAATCAAAACCTACTTTGAAGAATAACTCTGCAACCCAATCAGATGTGCTCAGCCTTTACCTTGTTTAACATTGAGTACTAATTGCATCCTAAAATTTAGTTTTAGATTTGTTAATGGTGCTCTAGATCACGTTCAACGTGCACAACCAAACTTGCCTTCAGGGCATATGCTATTCCCACTATGCACTCACACATGTTCACACAGTAACTCTATATTGTATATGACTATGGGGTTATCAGTGGCCATTTGAGATGTCATTAGTGAAGTCATCAGTGATGTCAATTAACATGAAGCAAGTGATGCAATATGCGAGTTCATAAGCAGTGCATGGAAGGAGTGTAAATTATAGTTAGTTCAGTAAACTATAGTTTGTGAATTCATGATTTTTAAACATTTTCACGTCAACTTAACACCCAACTATAATGCCACTTTAACCTTTTTTTTTTTTCAGTGAGCATATATGTATTACACTGGCAGCGGTAGCATCACTGTAGTTATAGTTAGTTCCAACTGTTCATAGGAAAGGCATTTATTTCTTTAATAACTTTAGAGTCGTTTGGCAAATCTGCACAAAACGTCCCCATAATAAAGCTCACTCACTTCATTCAGCTCTTTCAATGAAAATGTTAAGTAGATCTGTCAACAAGGGGGCCAATAAAAAATGGGGTTCAAAAGATTGATTTCCCATATTTATTCCCATGCTAAACTTTGCTCTTCAAAACAGAAAAGGCGAATCACACCAAATTTGGTAGAAAGTTAGAACTTACTCAGAAAGCATGCTTTTCATTATTTGGTGTAAATCATTTCAGTAGTTTGAGGAAATTGTGTTTAAAAAGGTGGTCAGGTGGTCATGAAAGGGTTAATCTCCTTGGTAAGCTAGTGATATCTGGACTTCTAGATACCACAGGACATTTGCAATATTGAAAATGCAAACAAATACTTGGAACCCTTTGGCTGAGGGAGCTTTTTCTCTCACCCGGCAATGAGGCACCCAGGCACCCAGGACCATTCCATGGTACTACTCAATCCAACTGGACGCCCAAAACAGCTCAAGAAAATGTTGCTGCAGCCGTACAGGACTCAGAAATTGGGCCTTGGAGCCTGAAAATGTTTTTAAAAGAACTTAAGGGGGTGGGTAGGTCCTCCATGACCCCCAGGCACTTGCAGGGTAACCCAGAGGGAGCCCAGTGATTAACATTACAAAATAAAAAAATTGGGTTGCAAATACCACAGTACTCTCGAGCAGCCCAGTGCGGTCCTCCTGTGAGGTACCTGTGAGGTACCGCAGTCTTTCAGCACGAGCCGCTGGACAAGATTCCCTCCCATTGTACCGCAGCACCGTTCACGCTTCCTAAGAGAAGCTTGTCTGCCACAACAGTACCATGGGGTAGAAGCTTGCGAGGTGGATTCTTTGGGAGTACCAGAGTACCAGAATAAGATTTTATTAAAAAAAATATAGGGAATGTGGATCTGGCACGCACAGTCAAATTCGGGTGCAGCAGAAGTGGGGCGCATACATGGTGTTTGGTGCAGAAACAGGCCAATGGCCCAACCCCTGCAGTTCATGGCCAGTGATGGTTGGCTGTTGGTCCAGTTTAGAATATGATCAGAAACACCAGAAATAACTTGCGCCTTCATCATTCACTGCTGATTACCTCACATATTACATCACTCATGACATGTTAAATGGCATCATTATTGACGTGTATGATAGGGGTTAGGTAGTTGGCTAAACTAATACTTGTGGAAAACAAGCAGAACTAAACTTATTTTCACTCCTTTTTTAGAACAGTGTAAAGTTAAAATCCCACATCTTTACCATAACATAGCTTAAATGACTTGAGAAAACAGTGCTTAATGATTTAAATATTCAACTATAGAGCGAGCTAAGAAGAAAAAAAACATCTGGGCCTTACTCGCAAATATTAGTTATTGAGATTTTATTTCACGGCAAGGATTTAACATTGAGTGCTCTAGCTATGGCTATGTGCCTTTGTTTTTAACTACTGGACACGAAAAAAATAGCATAGCATAAACTGTACATTCACATGCATGAAGTGCAATATGCTATTTTTTATGCTTGTTGACGAAGAAGAGGACCACCACCAAGCACTTGAGGTTTCCCTTCTTGTAAATCATGGCCTCTTCCCACAGTCAACTGTAGTTTTAAAAATGATAATGTACTGTGCATATTTTTGTATATACCATATCAGACCGGATATGAAATTTATTTACGCACACATACACATATACAGTTAGAAACCGGGTTATGGTTCAGGCTCAAAAGCGTAAAACCACAAATTCGCCAATATAGTTTCCAACACCACCACCACTCAGCCCTGCACCACTGAACTCAAAACACTAATTTGCAACCAGCACAAATACAAAAGATACCCATCAAGGAAGCAATATGATGCCTGGCACAAGTTACTGCATATGTTGTGCCAGTTAGAAAAAATACTTGGCAAACTTCATGGGTTTTCAGTTATAATTCTTAGCCATAATTGCACTTTAACTGTGATCTAAGATAAAAGTGAATTTCTAAGTTTTTTTAAACATATGGTGATGTGTTCTAACCAAAGCTAACCATAACTTCACTTTAACCTTTGTTTTTCTAGTGAATTTGTTTTAATTGTATACCACATGTAACAGTTACCTGCTTTCAATCAAGCATGAGCAGCTAACCTCAGCTGCACATTGCATTTGGCTGTGCATTGCAGAGGCAGGCCGCAACACTTGACCTTTAGCCAGACCCGAGGCGCGACCACTGACTGGTAGGAGGCCAACCAATCCCCTCTGCACACAGACTTCAGCCATGAGCAGCACGGATAGGCTGGTGTCCAACTCATACAGTGTGGCCAACCCATGTTTTGCAGTGTGTTAAGCTGTGTACAGCAGGTGTTGGCCACTGGGCTGCATCAAGCTATGGGTGGCAGCAACTCTGGATAGTTGCCCAGCCCTACTCTCTACCTGTAACGTGTGGCCATTAGCCAAGCGTAGCTGTAGCGCACTGAGTATTTACTTTTTACTCGAATCGCAAAGATGAGGGTAGGTTCACCCTGCCCTCTTGCCTTATGCCATTTTTTTTAACCTGCTGCTCAGTGTACCATGTTGGGTGATGGTGGCCGCAACAGAAATTCTTCTGTGATGGCCAGCCAATCAGAGCAAGAGGAGTTTGCTCATCCTAATTGGACAATGGGTGGGAAAGCTCCTTAGTTCATTGTGCCTCTTTTTTTAAAATTTGGATCCGTTGTTTTTGCAAGTAGAATGAGGATTTGCAGATTAATGTTCCAGATAGCTCAAAAACGACTGAACGGATTTACATCAAACCAAGCAAAAGGAGTTCCTTGAGCAAAGTTCTAGTTTTGATGCCAAGTGGTGTAATTTCATCCAGCTGTTTTTGTGTTTATAAAACAAAGAAATTTCCCTTTTGGGGACACTGCCCGCCTGACAGAGCTGCATGAAACTTGCAATGAAGAATCCAAAATGGATGCATATTTTTGTAAAGTTTTGTGCAGATTTATTGACCATAACCAAAGTTATTTAGAACAAAAACGTTTCAGTACATCAGTACAAACTCTGACCTGACCATAAGAGAGAGAGAGAGAGAGAGAGAGAGAGAGAGAGAGAGAGAGAGAGAGAGTGTGTGTGTGTGTGTGTGTGTGTGTGTGTGTGTGACACACACAAACACTACTGCCAGTCGACAGTTAGGATCATGATACCATAGAAAAAGCATCTTCTGACTTGCCTCTATCTTTGGCGGCATTTCACTAATCTTCATGAAATTTCCAAAAGTGTCATAGTTAGTCTTGCTGTGCTTGGAAAATTCCGTCGAATGTGGGCCGAGAACACGGGCGGGGAGGTGTCATAAAAAGTGCGTTGCCAATGTTAATTCCCATAGACACTTAGACACGCCTGCAGCCCCAACCATGGAACACAATTACACCAGATTTGGCAGAAAGATAGCTTTTGGTTCACAGATGGTGCTTTTTAGGTCTCGCCCTGCGATTGCAGGCCAAAGGCCTGCAGTCGCAGAGCGAGACTATTGTCATCATTCCGGCTTTCAAGGACTCAAGGGGAGCCGGAGAGGACAACAGACTGTCACGCGCACGCAGCAGCAAGCACGCAGCAGCAGCCTGCCAGGATCAGGTCACGCGCTCCGATTCCGGCAGGCTCTTCACAACACACATACAGCCCCCCCCATACACACACACATACATACATACAGAACCCCCTCCCCTCCCGCATACACACACGCCCGCATACACACACGCACGCACACACATAGCAGAGAACCCCCGGCACTTACACACACATCCCCTACCTCGTCTCGGCGTCTTCGCGCTCCCTTGCCCCGCTCCTCTGGTGTGCGCGCGCACCACTAGTTTCGATTCCCGCGTCGGCTCCTCACCACAGGTTTCTATTTAAACAGCCAATCAGGAGGCAGAACTCCTTGCAGACATGCTCCCTCTCTGGTCCGTTGTCATTTTTAACTGCGTCATGTTTACCTTTGTCTAGTCCTTCTTTTATGTCTTTGTCTCTACACCCTTCCACCAGTTAATCTTTAGAGTAGAGCTTTTCTTGTCTGTGTTGCTATTATGATGTATCGCAAAAAAAAACAAGCGTCGGCGGCCGCAGAGGCATTGCTAAGTGCAGTGGGGAGACAGCGTCCCGGATACCAGCACGTCGGAGCCCAGGTAAAGTCCGCGCTATATAAAAGACTGGCCCGTTGCTCATTCGGTTCATGTTTGTTTTTGAAAAGGAAAGCTAGAAGCTGGTTTTGCCCCTCAGTAGAGACGACGACAGGCCAGGCACCTGAGTACTGTGTGCGTTTCTCCCCTGTGCCAGATTCCAACTTGTAATAGAGAGCCCTGGCATCGCCTGACCTTTGTGTGAAGCACGAGGGTAAAAACAATAAGTGTGGGAACTCACCCCTGATTGGTTGATTGAGGTTTTAACGAGGTCTGCTGAGAAGATTGTTCACAAATCAAGAAATGTTTAGTGAGTGAGCCATTTAGTGATACGTGAGCGAATCATTTCTACTCTCTTGCTACTAGCAAACCCTGCCAACATTTTTTTTGTACCCCTCTGACTGAAGTATCTGACAGCTGACTTGAGTATGTGCTTTGGTGGATGATTGTTCATGTTTTCATTGTGATTATGCAATTGCTCCGGCATCAACTTTGAAAACAAGCATTTGCAATGCAATAGGTCTCGCATTTACGTGAGTTTACACTATTAGCATTGTAAATTACAATGCCTTTTATTTATGTTTTAAAAACAAAAACAAAAATAAAAGGTATTGTCATTTACAATGTCAATAGCTCAAACTCGTGTAAATGCGAGACCTATTGCATTGTAAATGCTTGTTGTTATTTGCTGTAAATCCGTTCAGTAGTTTGTGAGATATTAAAGGAATTTCAAATTTTTGTAGCTACGATCGCAGCTAATTAGCAAATTATAATGAGTTTGTGCACAGATCTGCAGAGCTCTGATTGGCTGCCATTCAACTTGGGAATCGGCTACCGTAAAAAAAAAAAAAAGAAAAGAAAAGGGGGCAGGGTACGAATACCCTGAACCTCTAGCTCCAGTGCTGGAGTTCCTGATGGACCCCGCCAGGGAAAAAAAGCATTTTTTTAAAATGTTGCTGCAAATTTGTGAAATTCATATGTTTGCAGCACAAAAAAACCCAACAAGCACAGGCTCCTGCGTTTGTTTTGAAAGGGCCCCTGGGTGGTCCAAGTCACTGGAGCATTTTGAGCCCGGGCACCACCACTTCCCCAGGGCTTTATTTTAATTAATGGGGGGTCACGCAAACCCCCACTTCCATGAGCAAAAATGAGCCCTAGGGACGACCACCACCTCCTGGGGCTTCAATTATTTAATTGAGGAGGGCCGCACAGACCCCCCTCTTGGGCTGTTACAAGCCCTGAGGACCACTACCTCCCCAGGGCTACATCAACAATATTGCAAGCTGCCACACAGACCCTCTGCACCCAGGGGATCACCACCTCCTCGGGGCTAAAATAACATTTTAAAGTGGAAGGGGGGCCGCGCCAACCCCCTCCAGGGCCATATACGGCCCTGGATACTACCACCTCCCAGAAGACGGCCCTTGCAGAACAAAAGGAGGGGGCTGCGCAACCCAGTCCTGGAGCTATATGTGGCCCTGGGGGCCGCCACACCCCAGGGCCGGCTCCTGCTATGTCATGGGGTGCCCACCCATGGGACATAGGTGTTTACTTTTGCTTGGCGGGAGAATAGATTAAAACTATTGCTCCTACATGCAGGGAGATGCCTTTCCAGCAGCTCCCTGTGTGCAGCAGCAATGACGGCTCCTGCAGGAGACAGAGAGCCGACTAGGACCGCGGGCCATTGAGACTTACCCAGCGATCATGGGGAGAGAAAAGATTAGAAAGAGGCAGAATAATGGTCAGCAATGAGCAGAAAGAGGCAAGATAAAGGTGCAAAACAAGCAAAATAGAGGTCAGAAACCAGCAGAAAGAGGCAAAATAAAGGTGAGAAACGTGCCGAAGGAGGCAAAATAAAGATAAGAAATGAACGGCAAGAGGCAAAATGGAGGTCAGAAACGAGCAGCAAGAGGCAAAATAAAGGTAATCAATGAGCAACAGGAGGCAAAATAAAGGTTAGAAGCTAGCAGAAAAAGGCAAAATAAAGGTAAGCAACAAGCAGCAAGAGGCAAAATAGAGGTAGGAAACGAGAAGAAAGGCAGAATAAAGTAAGAAACTAGCAGAAAGAGGCAAATTAATGGTGTGAAACGTATAAAGAGACTGAATAAAGGTCAGAAAAGTGTAATAAGAGGCAAAATAGAGGTCACAAATGAGCAGCAAGCAGCAGAATAAAAGTCAGAAATGAGCAGAAAGAGGCAAAATAATGGTGTGAAACGTAAAAAGAGACTGAATAAAGGTCAGAAAAGAGTAATAAGAGGCAAAATAGAGGTCACAAATGAGCAGCAAGCAGGAGAATAAAAGTCATAAATGAGCAGAAAGAGACAGAATAAAGATCAGAATGGAGCAGAAAGACGCAGAATAAAGGTCAGCAACGAGCAGAAAGAGGTAAAATAAAGGTCATAAGTCAGTGACAAGGGCAAAATAAAGGTGAGAAACAAGCAGAGAGGCAAAATAAAGGTCGGTAAAGAGCAGAAAGGCAAAATAAAAGGTGAGAAATGAGAAAAAAGAAGCAAAATAAAGGTCAGCAACGAGCAGAAAGAGGCAGAATAAAGGTCAGAAGGGAGCAGAAAGAGGCAGAATAAAGGTCAGCAACAAGCAGAAAGGGGCAAGATAAAGGTGTGAAACGCATAAAGAGATTGAATAAAGGTTAGAAACGAGTAGGAAGAGGCAAAATAGTGGTCAGAAATGAGCAGCAAGAGGCAGATTTCACTCGTACAAAACCATTGAAAATCAGCAGTTATAGAATGAGCTACCTATAACTTACATTGCTTATGACATCACATATTACATCACTCATGACGTGGTAAGTGACATCACCGATGACATCATTGATGACATCTCAAATGACTTTACTGATATCATCCACAGAACCACTTACACCCCCACACAACCCCTCATACGTCCACCCACATGCCCATACAACCAATCACATACCCATTCACAGTCTCATAGAACTACTAACACAAACACTCAGCCACTCACACACCCACTCACTCACCCATACAGCCACTCACACAGCTACTCACAGACCCATACCGCTACTCACAGACCCACAAGAACACTCACACACCCACTCACAGACCCATACAGTCATCTCGCACACTCACATACACCCATTCAGCCACACACATACCCATTCCACACCCACTCCCACAACCACTCACTCACCCATATACCTAGTAACAGAACTACTCACTCACCCATACAGCCACTCACACATTCATTCACTCATCTACAAAACAACTTACATACCAATTCCCACATCAATACAATCACTTGCATTCACTCACTCAACTATATAGCCACTCACACAAATGCTTACTGTGTAAACACTCACACACCCACTCACTTACCCATACACCCAGTCGAACAGCCACTCACTTAGCCATGCATCCATTTGCACACCCACTCCCACACTGATACAGTCACAGTGCCACTAAGATGACATATATTAGAAACAGTATCACTCATTCATCCATAAAGCCATTCACACAGCCACTCAGTCACTCATTAAGCCACTAACACAATCACCCAGCCACTCAGTCACTCATAGAGCCACTCACACACAATCATCCACCCATAGAGCCACTCACACAGCCACCACTGTCACCAATATAGCCACTCACACTCACAGTCACCCACCTACACAGCCACTCACCCATACAGATACTCGACACCCACTCCCACACTGATACAGTCACAGTGCCACTCAGATGACATATATTATAAACAGTATCAATCATTAGTAGTACAAAAAGAACAGTAATTTAACTGTGTGCAGTACCTTAGTTTGTGTTTGATATATGCTTTATTTCGATACATCAATATCTTAAAAGCAGTACATACATTGGGATTTACATTTCTTAAGGCAAGGGTAAAAACAATTGGTAGTTTAAAAAAGATAAAACAATCAACACTGCTGTAATAAATATTTTTTTTAAAAGAATTAAATTGCAATAGAAAGCCTTTTAGAACGAATCACCCAAACCCATTTTAAAAATGTAGAAACACCACACACAATGGGGGATGATGTATCAGTCAATAAAATGCGGAGGGCCACCAAATGCTGTCTTGTGCCTAGAAGTCTGCACACTGGTGTGAGCCAACGCCTCCTTGGAGCACAATAGTCCGGGTATTCAAAGAGAATGTGTGCCACTGATTCAACCCGCGTTGAACACAAAGCGCAAAAGGGTGAGGACTGGAGAGCTGATTTCCACCTAGACACCAGGTTGCCTAGAGGTAGAGTACCCACTCTGAGCTTATAATAGAGAGCCCTGTCCATTAGAATAGAAATGAGGTCCAGATAGGGCTCAAATGCAACCACGTATTTAATCCTTAGGAATGCTGTAGTCGAGTTGCAGTGACGGGATTGCCAATGAGTTTGGATGATACCCACTCCCAGTAGAGTTTCTTCAGGGTGGCTTTGGGAGGAGCAGAACGGGTATCCCAGGAGTCATCCAACCCCAGCTCCCCCAATAGGCTCCTAACGTCCCTGAGCCATTTAATTCGATGCCAGCCCTCCAAGGCCATCACCTCCGACAAGCCTGCTGCATACGATGCTAGCTCGGGAACCCTCCACAGGCGAGCCCACAAGAGCAGGGGCCGGAGGCGTGCCTGGTCCGCAATTGATCGGCAGCCCAAGTCGAGGAGCACCGGGACTGTTGGAGTGCTCGGTGGGAGCGCCATAAGGTCTTTCAGGAATTTGCTTTCTGCTTTGGCTAAAACCTCAAGGTTTGAAGTGCCCCACAACTCCGCTCCATACAGGGCGGCAGTTACCCCTCTTGCTTTATAGATGTCTATAACCGGGGAAATGCAGTGTTTGGCAGATGAGCGATGTTCCCTGAGTAGGACACCTGTGACCCTTTTGTGGCTGAGCAGCATCTTTTGAATGTGTGGGGACCAGCTCATGGAGTTACTTAGGCGAAGCCCCAAGTAGTCAAACTCAGAGACCCTCTCCAGTGGGACAGAATTTAAGATCGGGGGGGGGGGACCTAACCTTTTAGGAGGATTCAAGGTCAGGAATTTGGTCTTGTCTACATTAATCGACAGGCCCCTGAGGGAACAGAACTCCTGGAAGCGGTTGAGGAGCTTTTGGAGGCCCCAAGGTGTCTTTGCGATGAGAAGGGTATCATCAGCAAAGAGCAGGGTGGGGATCCGGCATCCCGCCAGGGACGGCGCATCTGCTGGTTCTTTAAGCAGGTGCTCTACCACCCCATTCACGTAAAGTGAGAATAGTGTAGGAGCTAGCACGCATCCCTGGCGGACGCCCCTACGCACCGGGATCCTGTTGGTTTTCTCCCCGTTCGTGCCTCACCGCACCTGTGCATAATTGTCTGCATGAAGTTTGATCAAGAGCGACAGGATGTAGGGGGGCAGCCCCAGCCCCTGCAGAACCCTCCATAACTCCTCCCTAGGTACTAGGTCAAAGGCAGTCTTCAGGTCGATGAAGGCCATATAAAGACTGCCCTTGCCCAGCACCACCACCTTCCAATACAGGAGCATCAGCCTAAAGGCCTGTTCGATCGTCCCGGTGCCTGTTCGGAACCCCGCCTGGAAGTCAGACAAAATCTTGTGGTCATCGGCCCACTGGAGGACCCTCCCCAAAATCATCTTCCTGGCCACCTTTTGGGAAGAGTCGATCAGGCTAATGGGCCTGTAGTTGGCGGGGCTGTCCCGGCACCCCTTTTTAAATATCGGGACAACCTCCGCCCCCTTCCAGGAATCAGGCACTGGTGCGCCCCTCATGATTGCGTTAAGAAGATTAGCGACCAAATGACCCCATTCCTTCGGGTCAGCTCGTAACAGGTCGCCTGGTAGCCCGTCTGGCCCAGCTGCTTTTAGTGGGACCAGGGACTTAATTACGGCCTCCACATCCCTCGAGGTGAAGTCATCACCACCCTCAACAAAAACATCAACCTCCAGGGAGAAGGGCTCACTGTGTGCCCCTTCTGGTTGGGAATACAGGGCTTCGAAGTGGTTGAACCAGATCTGGGCGGGGATGGAACACGTAACCAACGATGCATCAGGCCTATTCCTGGTTCTGACCAGACTCCAAAAGCTCCTTGCATTCTTTCCCTTGCTAGCTGCCAGCAGGTCTTCCCAGAACTTCTCCTCCAACTCCTTTTTCGCTGCCCTTAAGGTATGGGAGTAGTCCTTCCTTGCAACCCTGATTGCTACTTGGGACTTGGATTTAACTGCCCCTATCAGGGCTTTTTTCAGGGACCTACATTTTTTTGTATACCATCCCTGTCTACTCATGGGTTTGGGTCTGTTGGTAGCGCCAGAAGGGCTAGCGGGGAGATGAAAAGCTTGCCTAGGGCCCTGGTTAGATCACAAAAAATCTGCGTGGCCTCCTCAGGCGCGTGGGACAACGATCCCAGATTGCCCTGAGCTGCAGCCAACAGTGCCCCTATGGCTGAAACTTTCTCAGCAGAAAGGGCCAGTTTGGCCCACTTCAGTCGCCTCCCACAGTTAGATACACTGGCCATCTGGGAGTTAGGAGCCGTCAGGGAATGTAAACCAACCTTGCCCTTAAGCCACTCAGGAGATAACACAAGAGAGAGAAGATTGTGGTCGCTCTCAATGGTCTGAATAATCTCCATATCACACAGAGTACTCCATAGGCATACGTCAAGAAGAATATAGTCTATTCTAGACGTATGATTGGGCCTATTGTAGGTAGGTGCACCAGTCAAATCAGATTTGGACCTCCCGTTGACTGCCCTCAGATCGAATTCCATGGTAAGGGCGTTGATTTGCAATGCCACTTGTGTCCACCTTTTGATGGGGGGGCAGAGCCAGGGCCGGAATCCCCTTTCTCGAGTCCTCCTCTTCTGTGCCTAGCATATCATCAGGGCCTAGGGGCTCGAATGTGCAGTTTAGATCACCCACCAACAGAGTGCACGATTTTCTTGGCCGCTGCCTAAGGAGATCTTCCAAAAGGGCAATGGTGGGAGATTGTACGCCTCCCCTAGTGCCTCTAGCATAGATGTTAAAGATGTCTAGGAGCAGGCAACCCCGTGAATCCTTTAGCGTGATGTTAAGGATATCTGGTGAGTTTGTAGGGTGCTCATCCACCCTGCAATCTAAGGCAGCAGCAACCCAAATGAGAAGACCGCCCGAAGGGCGGCCCCTCCCTGACGGAGGGGAGACAGCTGGAACAAAGTGGGATGAAAATCCCACCTTGTGGCAGGGCTCCTTGGCCCACGTCTCCTGGAATATGCAGATGGAATAACCCTCCACAAGAGCGTTCCAATCGGGCAACCCCGTCTTCCTTTCTAATCCCACGATGTTCCAGCTGAAAATCCTTAGAACTGGATCCGTCACAGCTGGCTCACCGCCAGGAACGAGGGCGCCTCCCAACTTCAAAGGGACCTGGGGCATATGGCTACCAGCGCCGCCCTGCGTCCCGGGAAGCTGATTACACTCTTGCGTGAGAGTGGGGACCACCGTGCTCAGAGGGAGTGTATGGTGAACAGTTCTCAGCCCTGTCTGCTCAGTGACATCGTCTGTACTAACATTTCTTGGGGCCACCCCAATGGTGCCGTCGGTTCAATAGCCCGGTGGTCTCCACCCTGGCGATGGCCAGGCTGTCTGAGGATAGGATTGGGGGTAAGCGGGGAAATCAGAGTAAGCGGGGCTATTGTTCCAGCCCATGCCGAATTCCCGACCAATCCGGGGGGTGAATGGTCTTGGATAAAAAAAGGTTAAGTCCACTGTATCAATCCCCGGACCCCCGGGATTAGGTTTGGGTTTACAAATAGTTTGAGCTACTGTACTATCCCTAAAGTTGACCACCACAAAGTCACCTTCTGGATGCTTGTGGCCATGACCCACCCAACCCACCCTTCTGGCTCCTATAATTGATCCATTCAAACCCCTAGGAAGGGGTCTGTTGGACTCTAGCCAGTGCAACGTTTTGTTTGTTAATGCTTGAGGGGATTAATTTTGGTCGGCCTTCAGGGGGGGTACATTTATGAGGACAACAACATAAGGGTGGCAGTCCGGGGGAAGGTCCATAGGAGGGGACATTGGGGCGACGTTGGGTAGTGGGACTTTTGGGACGGTTTGAGTTGGTAGTGGTTGAGGGTGGGTTGGAGCAGGATTATTACACGTAAATTTTGCTGGACAAGCCTGACTATTAGCTTTAGCTTTGCCCGTCCCCTTTGCTGTTCCCTTCAATTTAGCGGGACCACTCCCACCCGGCAGCTCAACCCGGCCCGGCTTCATACCCGGGGCTTGAGAGGGCTTGGGAGTACTAGGGTGGACCTGCGTATTTTGACAGCAAACAAATCCTGGACGTACATATACGGAACAAAACGAGCAGCGAAAATATCTGTCACACCGACACACTTAGTAAATATAAACACAGTGGCCAAAGCCCATTACTAAATGTTCATGTTTAAAAAAGAAACACGAAAAAAGCAGTGGTAGTGATTTTATCGACCTTAGAAGGATGAGAGAATAAGTGGACCTGCCAGGATTTGACCTTTGACCATGAGGTGGAACACAGGCCGGTACAGTGGATGCATTAGTCCAGTAAACCGCCAGACACGGCTTATGAGAATGGCAAACACAGTATGATTAGAGTGGTCCGTAACAATTGGTATTTTATAAATGTACAAATACAGAAAATATGGTGAAAACTACTGTGAGATATAGCGCTGCTTAGGCTGCTTTGAAGCGAATCGCAGATACGCTGTGAACTATTTCTTTTAGGCACTCAGGGACCAAGTAGATGCAAGGCTGCTGCTGCACCACTGGAGAAGGAGATAAGGGCCAGATGTATCAAGCTATTTTGCGATCGCAAACGATGAAATTCGCAGAATTTCACCATTTGCAATTGCAGAATCGTAGTGTGCAATGTATGGAAGAAAAAAAAACACTCGCAAAATAAGAAGTCGCAAAAATGGAGACCACTATTTTTGCAATTTCTAATTTTTGCGGATATGAACTTTGCGAGTTCCAAATAGCGACTCGCTATTTGCGAAATTGCAGTTAAGAAATCCTTAAGAAATGTATGAAAAATCGCAAATAGCGATTTCATTGAAAATCGCAATTTGCAACTCGCAAATTACCACCAACTCAAGTCAGGGGATAACCAGGTTCACACTATTTAAACAGGCCCAGAATGCCTCACAATCTTCCACAATGGCAGCCCTGTTTGCCACAATTTACTCCCTGTGCTCTTCTGCCCACCACCAGGGGACCAAATTGTGGGGCTTTCCAGTGTTCTAATAAGCTTCCAGACCCTCCCCTTCATGTACATACTGACTTCCAGCCATTTGGATTCTACTTGCAAATTGCGATCCATTCCCAATCCATGCCAGGTTTTGTGGAAGCCAGCCTGCTCATTCTGGAAACTCCATTACCTAGAATTCCCTGCTCACTGCTTCGATTCCAACCCTGCAGGCCCAGGATGGGTGGAGGAAATCAGATCACCTGTGGCTGGCTGCTGCTAGCCTGCTCACACCTGATGCATGTGATTACTGTGAGGTATTTTAAGCCCCAGCTCCCTTCAGTCCAAGGTTGGTCATTGTAGCTGTGTACCGGTAAGAACAAGCCTTGTTCCAAAGCTTTAGTTATTCCTTGTTCCTGAGCTGGAGCTGTTTTCCTTGTTTCTGAATTAGCACTGCATGCAGTGCTACCTTGACTCCTGAGCCTGAGCATTCCTTGTTGCTGAGCAGCAGCAGTTTCCCTTGGTCCTCAACTAGCACTGCCCCAACTGGCCCTTGAGCTTTTGCTCAATTCTTGCTCTTGCTTAAGCACAGCCTTCAATGCAACTTGGTTTTCTTGACTACTGATTCAGCACTATTCTAGTATACCCTTGTAGTTTTCCCTGCTGTATATCCTTTTCCATTCCCGGCCTTTCTTCCTATTTCCTTGGTTCCAGTTCCTAGTTTGCGGTCTCTCTATTCCTGCTATCTTCCTTCTATTTCCTTGTATGTTTGTTACTTGCTTTCTGCCAAGTGTGCCTGTGATTTCCTTGCTTTCCTGTTAAGCACTCTTCCTTGCTAGCACCTTGTCTATCGTGCTTGTTTAGTTCTACCCCCTTGCTATTACTGCCTTGTGTGTTCCTGTTTGATCGCCAGGATCTGTGGGCTCAGCTGACAACCTAGGTGCTGTTTCTTGTTCACTGTGAGTATTGTCTTTGACTTACATGTTTAACATCACCACAGGTATTCACTCCACAGACCCTGCTTTTGCATGCATATCCTATATGTGGATATTTGCAGTCAGTATCTGTAACAGCAATTGCGGGTGAAGAACTTACGGAGGTTCAGTCTTACCGTGTGGAGCTCCTGAGTGCTTTACCCCATATTCCCTTTATTGTTAACGTTGTTTCATATATATGTCTTGCACATTCGTCCTGGGTGTAGTTATTCTGAATGCTAAACCCCTCGTGACTGCCTGTCCTTTCTGAGTCTTAGGCATCTTGTTCCTTTGTGCAAGCTTCCCCTTTGGATTTTTGTCTCCTCTGACTTCCTTTGTGATCCTGGGAAGTGTTTTACTCCTTGTTCTGCTTGTTTTCTAACCAGTTGCCAGTCTTTGCCTAAGTCCCTGACTGTGTTCCAGGCATAGTCCTGGACAGTCCCTGACAATGTCATAGCGAGGAGGATGCGGATACAAGCAGCAGCACAGAGAAGGAGGAGGAGCCAGGAACGCATTTACAGAGTGCGCATTGCCCTGTTTCAGCAGACAGAAGACGAAATACATGATAAGTACAGGCTAGACTCAGCTACTATACTAGACCTGATAGATGACCTACATCCAATACTGGAGCATCAGACCCGCAGGACCCAAGCCATTCCAACACATGTGCAGGTCCTGTGTTCACTGCACCTACTAGCATCAGGGAGTTACCAGAGGGTGATAGCTGTAGCTGGAGGGTCTCCCAAAGTTGCCTGTCACACTTTTTAAATTCTTTCTGGGATGCCATGGCTCAAAGAATGCACCATTACATCCAGTTTCCTACTACGCAACTGGAATTGCAGAAGGCAAAAATTGATTTTTAACAGATGGTGCAATTCCCACATGTCATTGGGTGCCTTGATGGGACACATGTCACAATATGTCCCCCCTCAGCTAATAAGTATGTGTATAGAAACAGGAAATCATTTAATTCCATCAATGTCCAGGTCATATGTAATGCCTCCCTCATCACTGATATTGTTGCCAAATTTCCGGGTAGTACGCCTGACTCTTACATCTGCAGGCATGGTGTAATCTATACACATCTCACTGGGGGAGAATTTGTAGAAGGATACCTGCTAGGTAAATGAATGGGCACCTTGGATGTGTTGAAATTGGCCTGTGATTAATGTGTTTTCCTTTCTCATGTAGGTGACAGCGCACATGCAGTGCATTCATTTATACTCCCACCGTATCTCAATCCAGCTACCCCAAATGAAAGGAGATACAATGCTGCCCATAGGTTAACGTGCAATGAGGTGGAGGGAACATTTGGACTGCTAAAGAGTAGGTTCTGCTGCCTACACAAAAGTGGAGGTGCACATCAGTACCGGCCAGAGATATGCTGTAAAATCATTTCTACCTGTACCATGCAACACAACTTACCAACAGCAAACGGAATCTCATTGGACATCACAGATTCTGACTCGGAGGATGATGACCCACGGCCACCTCAGACCAGCAGGTGGTGTAGGTGCCGCAGTTGGGCGACACAGACGTGGTGAGATCACACGCAACTATTTTTAGGTGAGTAATCAGACAAAGCAATACATGACTGTTGCAGAACTGTGTTTTATTGACCTTGATATCAGGTAATGTGTGCACACAGCCTCACAATCCTCACCACTGTGTGCCTTGAGTTGCTCATCATGGCATATTTATACTCCGTGCATATTTACAACCCTTTTACTCTCATGTCATGGGTTACTTCACCCATTTGCATGCCTCTGCCACAGCAGAAACTATTTTTAGCACCCTCGCGCAGCATTGCTAAGGTCAGTGTTCACACTGCCCTCCCTTGATGAGGGTTCTGCTGATGTCCCTTACCTTACATTTCGCCGTCTGGGCTCAGTGAATGGTGGAGTGATGCTGCTGAGGCTGAAGACTTCCTCACTTTCCCAGCACCCAGTTCACCTGTGGCAGCTATGTTGACTGTCTGTAGCTGTTCGACAGCATTGGTGACCTGCATCAATTCCCTTGCAGCATCCTGGCTGCAGTGGGCCATTTCCACCTGCATGGAGACGGTGCGTCTGGTAAGGACAGCTGTGGCATTGCACAGACTGTTGACTGCCTATGTGTACACATCCATACGGCTAAATAGGCGTTGCTTTTCACTGCGCCTAGAGCCATGTTTCCTCTACATGATAGTGCATAACAGTTTTATTGCTACAGTCATGTATGTGATACTCTCTGTATTAGCCCTATGACCCTCTGCAACAGTCCAGTTCACGTATGCCATCCTTGATATCGTCATGTTATGATTTAGGAACATGAGCTGCCTTTGCATTGATCTCTTGCTTTTTAATTGCAGCCGCAGCACCTTTACCATGGTGCACTCAAGCCCAGAGAAGACAGTGGATTCCTCCCCATGGTCAGCAACAAGTTGTGATCGTTCTCTGCGTCTGAGGCTACTGGTGTTACGCTGCACAGGAGACTGATGATTTTGACACTGTGCTAGCTCTTCAGGCATGGACTGTGAATCATCCTGGATCTCTTCCAATCCTCCCTCCATCTCCTGTAGTGGTGCCACAGTGTACCTGCTTGGTCTTGGTGCAGGGGTTTCTGTTCTTGTGTGTGACTCTTCCTCCCCTGCATGTTGTTGTTGCTCATGTGCCTCATCAATCTGTGTGTCTTCTGCCTGTGGCGCAGTTTCTCCTATGAATACAAGATAACCATTTACCGTGTGTCCTTCTTTCTATTTTTTTGTATTAAATGAACATGATTTAGTATAACAAAAAACTGTGCTTAGCTTGCTCATTGACATGTGTGGGTACACTGCGAATATGTTTCTCTGTGTCACTGCTTGGCTATCTAATGTTTGGGACTGCATCTCCCATGATATATTGCTGGGTGTTAACAAAATTTGGACTGGAGTGGCTATCTTACTGACTCATTGGCTCATTTAAAAGAGGGGAGTTTGGAGAGTGATGGCTCAGGGGGAATTTAGCATTCAGCTTACCTTCTCTGGTGTTGTCTGTTGCTGAGCTGTCAATATCTCCTATGCCACTGATGCTTTCTAGCTGTAGAAGGACTCCACCAAGTCCTCCAGGGGTGTTGTCGCTGGCTCTGTGGATGGTCCTCCACCAGTTTTCTTTGCGTACCAGTGGTATCAGCGCTTCCGTAGGTCTTCAATAGAGCGCTGTGTGACCCCAATTACATTTACTTTGGCTTGAATTGCCAGCCAGATCTTCCTCTTCTCAGATTCCGGCACTTGCAGTGATTTTTTTTTTCTTTTTCCGATGAGTTGTTCAGGGCTCTTCACCATTTCCTCAATGAGGACCTCCAATTCCTTCTCGCTCAATTTATGTTTTCTTTTCCTTGCTGCAGGCTCCTTTCCCTTCTCTTGTGTGTCCAGTATGTGAGTTTGGGCCTGTCTTGGCACTCCTGACGAGCTCCTGAGTTGTGTGCTCCTGCTCTCAGCCTCTCCCACAGCCTCAGGCACTGTGAAACAGCATGGGCAGTCTCACTTCCTGCTTGTGATGTCATCAAACTGCACCAGAATAGCAGATTTGCAAATGTATTTATTTTTTATTGCAAACTTGCAAATACCGTATCTCTAATTGCGATCCCGTATTTCGAATTGCGATTTTTACAGAATCACTAATTCTTAGCGTTTTTTTCTTTTTTTTTCTAACATAGCCATTTGTGATTCTCAAATAGCGAATCCGTAAAAATCGCTATTTGTGAATCGTAAATTTGGTTTTTGACACATCTGGCCCCAAGTTATTTATTTAAAGGTTGATTTAGCAGCAAACAAATCCTGGATGCACATCCACAGAACAAAACGAGCAATGCAGATACTCTAGGAGGGTAAAACTGAATGCATACCATACTACAAGAGGGTAAGAAAAATTGGAAATTGAAATATCAAGCGTCCTGTTGGCAGACAACAGGGGGAGAGATTAGTGGTATGGATTGGGACCAATTATGGGAGGATCTAAGGAGAACCTATACGTGCGGGCAGTATAAAGAACAATTATATGAACCCACTCAACACTACAATACCCTCCTGATTGAGTTGCGTGTTATTCAAATACACATAACATGTACAACTGGTAACTAACACCACAAAACTTACAAAGTGCAGGGGCAGTTACACATGTCAAAGATGTGAGATGGAGAGGGCTCTTTGGCTCATAGTTGATTGATGTATCGAATGTGTCCAAGATTACAAGGTTTCTTGAAAGCCGTAAATTAGCTGAATCTGTTTTGGGCCAACTATGAATGGTGATATTGGGTTAGAGATCCCATGGTAGTGGTGACCCATAAATGTGACCGGAATCTTGTAGGGGCATTTGCTGATGGCGATGATACAACTGGTGGTGGGTGCGCTGGAAAACGGCAGAACTACTTTTGATGGTCATACAATTTCATAAAATTGTGCAATGTTATCGCTATGGAAAGAATAGAATATGATCAAGAAGAGCGACATAAAATATGATACTAGAACAATGAGACCGATATGGATGAGGGCTCTGCACCTGCAATATAGATGTTATGTATATGCCCGGTTGTGAATGAGGTATGAACTAACAAGGCAAGTTTGGATTAATTACGCTGTACTACTTGTTTCAGGAAGTGTATTTGTGGGAGGAGTTAAGATGATCATCTACACTAGCAGGATGGAATAAGGAAGCCATATATAAAGCGAAATAAGAGTAGTAGATCCTGTATTTGAACTTTAAAATGTAGCAAAATATTTGGATTGCGAAATCTGGTTAGTGTTAAAGAAATCATACATGAGGAATTAAGTATTCTAAACAACCAAAACTATCTATTACTCTCACATGCTATCCAGGTCTATATAGAAGCCATCCATCGCTTGCAGAAACTACTAAGGTGCATGTATGGCATCATCACTCTTGCATGCTATCTAGATCCATGCCCAGTAACTAATTCTCTCACATCTCTAAGTACAGCATCCGCTGGTGTAATGTAGCATCTGCATCTATGTACAGCATCCTTAACATTCATAATATGTGTAAGGGCATAATGTATAGCTTAGCGGACGGTACAGCACCACAAATGCGATGGATATACCATCCACCTTTCTATCATGTTTGTGATGGAGTAACACATCAGACAAATCAGGCCCTACGTCTTTAAGGTCATCCACTGCTTTAAATAAAAACCAAGTCAAAAAGGGCATCTATTGCTTGCACAAACAAATCCTTTCAATGTGATCCATCACTCTCACAGAGTAAGTCTTTATATGACATGCATCCCTCTAGCATGCTACCTGGGTTTAAGTACGACATTTGTCACTTTCACATACTAAGCCTTTACATGGCACCCATCGATCTAGCATTCGATTCTGGCCTAAGTACAACATCTAATGTTCTTGCATACTTTCTAGGTCTATGTAGAGGCTGCTACCTGTTAGTTTGTCCTGATGAAGACCCATGGTAAATTAATCTGAGGGTCGATAATCTTTTATGCATTGACAGCAATCAAATAATGGACATACTTCCTTTGTACATCAGGGAATGTTTTGGAGTTTTTAAAAACTTTTGCTGTGACTATTACATATATGTACTTCATCACCTGATTTCGTTTTTGCACTTGTCTATACCAGGAGCACCATTACCTGTTAGGGAAGAGGTGTGGCGCCGCGGCCAGGGCGACTGACTCCGGAATCTGGGGATCACGGTTCGATCCCCGGCACCGGCGGCAGATTAGCCCAGCATCATGTGACTCTGGGCAATAGCTTGCTTAATCTTCCCGACGGCCCCAGCGCCTAGAGACCCTAACGGGTGATTGTGCGCTTTACAAATGTGGATATTATTATTATTATTACCTGATTGATGCAATTGTGAAATTTTGTTTGGACTATAAAATATATGTTCTTATACGAGAATTCGTTGGTGGTTTCACTCTGTTGGGCTTGCTTTCATTCTCGACTTGGATCCCTTAATCAGTAATGATCCAAAATGAACCCAAAGGAACAAGTTCGTTTTTCAAATCATTGTCTCTCAGTTCAGCCAGTAAGCAGAGTGTGAAGGGTAAACATCGTTTACAACGCGGTGTTTACACCGCAGTGTCTTTACAACAATGCCATTACAACGCAAGTCGTTACTACGACTTGCGCTTGATGGCGCTATTGGACAAGGAATGTTGTAATTTTATATTCCAATACCTTCCCTACTGTTACGTGGACTGGTGTTGGAATATAAAATTATAATATTCCACAATCCGCGCCCTCCAACGCAAGTCGTTGTAACGACTTGCGTTGTAATGCCCGCGTTGTCAAGTACCGCGATCTAAAAGATCGCGTTCTATTGACATACATCCGTGTGAAGAACCATTTACCTTCACAGAACAGGACTGAGTGATTTCAAAAAGTCCCATGGGGGTAATTTTTATTCCTAACCTTTATTCCCACTACACTCATTTTGAGATGGGCCCTTCTAATGCATTTCATCACCCGTGAACGCCTGTCACTGTTTAGGTGACAGAACAGTGCCAGTTATCCGCTACATGTAAGCATGCAAAAAATCCAAGGAGCCATCCTCCGTATCGGGTTCTCTCCATCAGAAGGCAGTCCAATGGTAATCTGCAACGACTTAAGTGAGTGAGCACAATACAGGTCATCCCCATAAGAGACAATACTGATACGGTTGTAGTTATCACAAGTCTCAAGGCAGTGATCACAATACCACAAGTATTGTTAATCAGAAGACATTCTGAAAAGCCCATACAAATGTACTGCAGATTACCAGTGAATACTTGAGCACTCTAGTGAGTGTATTAACAAGCCAATCTCCAGACGGATATCATGGGAAAACGGTCAATACTCTAGACTCCAAAAATGGTGGATTGTGTCATAAGCCTTCCCCCAAATGGCATTCTGGAATGTTTGTAGATATCCTCCAGTTAGAGAGAACACTACAATTAAAACGTGTACCTCCTCCCCCCACACATGGGCATCGTGAGAAAGCTCTGAATATCCCAGAAAATGTGCACTGCATCTTACATCTTCTCCTCTGGGCATTCTGGAATTCTTGTGGGTATCCTCTTCCCATTAAACCCATTAACAGATGGATATATCAGTCAAAACATATAGCAAGAAAACAACCTGGTTAGTTTGGAGAAGTCTATTTTTCCATTCGTGGCTCCTGGTCAAACACATTCTGTCTTGAGGTGCTCAAAAGACCCTCCCCCCCTCTCAGTTTTCAAATTTTACCCACAACTGTGGTCACCCATTAGGTATGAAACCTGCCCCTCCACAATCCTCTGACCATGTACCGTCGACCTGTGGCATGTACATAATGCTGCACCTAACATGTGACTGCCTGTGCGTCAACTCTCCTGGGCTTGCAGAAAACTCTCAGGAAGTTTACCCGTTCCTACATATAGGATGCCATGCCATCGTGGTCTAACAGTATCGTATACCTTGGCCCAGCATTCCTGCGTCATCTTACTCTGCTGTACTGGTAGGCCTTGTGCCATGACAGGTATTTGCCCTGCATCTCATTATCTCCTGTCCCTGCATCATCACACACTCTGCAGGATTGCACCCCGATGTACAACAGCACTGCATCCTCCGGCCATTCATCACCAGAGTGCTTTGCCCGCAACACCACTTCATGTCCCCCTGCGCCACCTGGCACTGCACCATTATACTAGCTTGCCTTTCACCGTTTTTCACCACTGCTGTGTGGCATCACGTCCTCTATGGCTGCACTGCCACACACTCTGGTCCAGCACCATCACATCTCTTCACCAGTAGGCAAGTGTGTAGTAAGGTAGTCCACACAGGAAGGTTGTAATTCAGGATGATTTATTCAAGCAGGTAACAAGTCGTATAGTTCTAGACAACAAGGAGTTAAGTTCTCAAGGAGAGCCCCACCAAGAGCAGCCTGTAAGCTGCTCAGCACATGTCCAACTCACTTCACCTCCCTGTGTCCCAACATTCCGAGGCACATCAAGACTCCAACATTCTATTGGGCACAGAGCACAGGCACTGGCTGAGCAGGAGGTGTAAAATACATTTCATTACAAATGCAGGATACTACAAAGTGTTAAGTGATACTGTGCATCGTGGGTTTTGCATTATTGTGCATGGACGTTTAAACCGTATTATTTATCCATCACCTAGAGCACACCCAAGCAGCATAAGTGTGATTCGTAAATGAATAGCTTAATTTCCCTTGGACTCAAGATCCTAGCCCTGGTATATTCCAAGCTTCACTTTGACTTTTTAAGACTTACAAGGTGTTAATTGGGCCTCATTTAAAATGAGGTGATAACCAGCTTCATTATTCACAGCAAGCGTGATACATTTTTAGAACTTCATTTCAGAAAGTAGGTCTGTTTTAAGGTCTGAACATTTCTCTGTCCTGATTGTTTTTCATGCTTAATAAGTCATGTGGTTCCCGTGCCAGGACTGAACTAACCCAGCAGAAATAGGGAGAGGAAAACTACCATGTGCACCGGTTCAATTTGAGCCATGAATAAGTGTTCTTAAAATCTTCTATTGGATTACCAGTGCGTCTGCATTGCTAAATCCCACGGGCAATCCGTGACTATGTCTTTACTCTAGGAACCTATGTATTACTTTTGTCATGGCCCGGGGTCTTGTTGTGTCCAGTACTACTCCGACCAGATTAAAAGGCACCACAATCCCTTGTACAACTCTATGTGATGTTTACCTCATTTCTAAACATAGATCGAACGCTGATGGACAAGATACTTTTAAGAGTTCACTACATGATGTCTTTAGCCATCCATAACCTCAAACATTTTATAAGGGATTATAAATAGGCAAAATATTAGACTAAGATCCAATGAAGAACTCTCGAATTGGTCTTGTCCCTGCAGTCCGATGCACACGTTTTACATGGTCTTGGACCCTCTGATTTCCTGTACACCTTTCAGTATACACTTTGCTTTCAGATTGACCTCAAGTACAATTCTTGGAGTAATTTGGAGATCTCATATATCCGTACAACTTTCAGCAGTGTCTTCATCCTACAATCCCATATACAACTTTTGGAGTTGTCTACTGCCCTGCAATTGTCTGCACATCTTTCAGCTTGGACTGTGCCCAATGATCTCGTATACACCTAGTTAAGTTATACAATAGTGTTTGAAAGGTGATCTTAAAGGAGAGTTCTACTCCCCAGGCAGCCAAATGGTATGTTTATCTTTCTCAAAAGTTGTGCAGTAGTCTTTTGAGTAACTTTGTTGAAAAGACCTGCCACACATTATTCCAACAGAGCTTCCTCTTCTTTAATTTCAGGAGTACCTGAGAGACAGAGGTGGGGGGAGCAGTCAAAGCGAACAATATGATGAAAGATACACTGTTCTCTTCCTTTTACATACAACTCTGGATGATATTTTATTGATGAAAAACCGACATGATGGTGTCCCCTACGGTTTCTTGCCTACAAAAATGCTTCTGTTCATTGCCGAGATGCCCATACCATTGGTAAAGTGTTTAATGCATCTCAAGTCAGCAGGGCATCTCAGCTGGCTTTGAGAAAGCAATAGTGACCCAACTACAAAAGAAGTTTTCAAACTCCGATTATATCATCAACGTTTACCAATCTCCAACGTTCACTAGACTGCAAGAAAGATTTGCCAGACCTCCATTACAGATGTCAGAGTTCAATTTCTGGCCATGAAATTCTAACCCGTAATCGGCAGTGAGAGTTTTGGTCAACCAGTGCACATTGTATACAACTATTGCAATTTAAGACGTCCCACAAGGGTGGACTGCGTTACCAATGCAGGTTGTCCAGTTGAAGTCCTTATTTCTACAGATGTAACATCAAAGTACCCTCTTGTTCATGTGTGAAGCCAGTTCGCTACAAATCTGAAAGTAGTAATGCCCTGGTTACAAGCTCCAACTCTGATGCACGTGTCTGTTCCCCCTACAAAACGTTTGTGTGTGCAGCCACCTCCACCAGGATGCAAACTCACATGTAATTTAGTGGTAGATGAACAAAATACCTTTTATATTTATGAATTGCCAAACAGTTAAAGTCATTTTCTCGTTTTTTTCTTTGTGTACTGGATGGTCTGCCTTGGTTACTAACTTTTTGGTTACTAATTTACTTGTTTATTAATACCAAAGCCACTACAAAGACGAGGTTAAATTAATCCACAAAATGTAATTAATCTAAAATATTCCAGTAGTACAATCAAAGTTAAAATGCATTATTTTTAAAACCTAGCAAAAGAATACCGATTTATATGGAATTTGCATTACTTGGATATCTTAAAGCTTCCCTTATCGAATTAATATAACCCTTTATGAACAAATATCATATAAACCTTGACCGTTTGGGTGTGGAGGCGGTGGGGGGTTATTGATTTGCTACGGAATATCACATTCAAAAGATTTTTGCACCCTTTTTCCACAAAATGGGCATGTCCTCTCTGATTCTTTTATCTTATATAAGGCCCCTCTGTTTAAAACCAATAGTAAATCTTAGACTCAAAACTCAAATAAAATCACTGATCTCCCTATTCTAAGGATCATTTGTCCTTGACTGTGCACATATGGCACTAACGAGAAATGATTTGCAATTTGAGGATGAATTCTTTTTTCAAACCCCTGGAACATCTATGGGAAGCGCATTTGCACCCAGTGTAGTGCTGAGCAAACTCCTTGGATAAGAGCTAAGCATGCGCAGATGCACTTGGTGAGGGCTACTACTTGTTAGCATCAGAGATTGTGAAATTGCAGTGAACACAAAATCAGTGGGTGATTTACCAATTTATTTTTACATTAAAAGACAAACTATTGAAGTATGTGTACATGTTCCTACAGGTTCCACATACAACCAGGAAGCACAGGTAGGAGAGCCTTATGCCTCCTTATCTTCTAGACTCAAATTCAAAAATTCCTTTATTCGACTGCATACAATACAGTCATAAAAGTACAATAAAAGAGCATATATATATGCATAACAGTATTAAGAAGACAATTCATCAGGGGCAGTAAATCACAGAAAAGCATAAAATATCTAAAACAGATATAAATATACTATTAATCAAAGACTTATTTACAGGGGGAGAATAAATCAAATAGTGATTAACCTTCCATACTTTTTCTAAATTTCAGGGCTGTTTTTAAAAAATTGCATAAGAACAAGGTGCTTTCACAGTGCAGCATTTGGAGATAAAGTAATGCAGGCCTTATTTGCACAAAATTCAATTGTTTAAAAAGGGGTTTAAAAAACATTTTTCGTGGTATCATATAATAGGAGCATACAAATAAAAAGTGTGCCAGATCTTGCGGAGACTTATTGTCGCAGCCGCAAGCTGGCAACACTTGTCCCCTGTGGGCCCCACTAGGCACAGCTAGCATCAGATGAAATAGATCGAAGCGAAATCTAGACAAAAGGAAACGCTCATGTCTAGAAATGGGCCACGATAGGTATGGTTCAATTTGCAGACATGATTTTGTTAAAACATGCCTCCTCACACTGCCCTTTTTCAAGTCTGACTCTTCCCTAGCAAACTGTCGCTTCAGCAGAAAAGTGTCCTTCACATAGGTTACGTCATGTTTGGATACTTGCTGTGGTGACAGGAAGAGTTCCTGTCGACCCAGATCATAAAGACAGTTTCTGATATATTTTAACCAGGGTATCTTAAATTTCCCTTCCCAGTTAAGTGCTTCACGGAGGATATTTTGGGTAAATGGTATATCATCGTTCAGCCAACAGTTTAACCAACACAACACGGGGTTTACAGCAATCTTGTCCCCCAGGTAAGTCACACCCAGTTCCTCGTGAGTAGAAAAATTGGCTGTGCTTTTGAGTAGACATAAAACTTGTTTTAGGAAGTTGTTTTCGGTTGTTATAAGGACGCCCACCGGGACAAAGCCCCAAGATCACTTCCATAACAAGCCACAGCAGTGCTTTTAGCTTGGTACAATTTCATCAAAGCGACCACTGGTGTGTTTCCCATTTTACGCGCAAAATCCATTATTGCAGCGTTGGTCCTTGCTATTTCTTCTTTCTTCTTTTTTACTGCAGGACCCCATGTGAGTTTGTGGTCAAACAATACACCGAGGTATGAAAAAGTCTTAGTTGTTGGTATTTTTTCCCCATTAACAGAGAAGGGGTAAGATTTTTTTGAATCAGTTCCTAGCTTCATAACAAATGACTTACTGTTGTTGATGCACAGGCCCGTGATTTCATAAATAGGAAGAAAGAGTCAAGTAGTATTTGTAGGCCTAGGGCGGTTCTAGAAATGAGGACGGCGTCATCTGCATAAAGCAGAACAGGTACGCCCTTACTCCCTATGTACGGATAATCAGTTTTTGTTTTTAAAAGATGCTCCTCGAGACCATTAATATATAAATTAAAAAGAAATGGCGCTAAAATACAGCCCTGCCTAACCCCCGATTTATCTTAAAATCTCTAGTAACTTTCAGATCTTTGGTATAACGAACATTTGCTCGCGTGTCACTATGGAGGTTGGCTAAAAAGTTAATCAAGTTCTTCTCAACCCCCATTTTTAATAGGACGACCCAGAGTCTGTTTCTATCAACACAATCAAAGGCCGATGAAAGGTCCATAAAGGCCATATTTAGAGTTCCGTTTCTAGCCAAGGTGTACTTGCCACTGATTAGGTATAGATTCAGGCATTGGGTTATTGTTGAGTGCCCTGGTCTAAACCCATACTGAACGGGCGACATTACATTGTTGTTTTTGGCCCATGTGGTCAGCCTATTTAAAATTATTCCTCCCACTACTTTGGCAACCGAATTTATCAGGGAGATTGGCCTGTAGCATGCTGCATTACTTCTGTCACCCTTCTTAAAAACGGGAACTATAGTTGAGGCCCCCCAGGATTTTGGGGTCCCAACTACAACACCAGCATTGACAACCGCGGTGAGGATTGGGGCCCAAAGTGAGATGTTTGATTTAAATAAATCTGGGGGAAGGCCATCTGGACCCGGGGCCTTGTTGCTGGTTAAACTACGGATCCCCTTTTCGACTTCATTGACTGTGAATTGCAGAGGTGTTTCTTCTGGTAATTTGGTTACTTGTCTCAGTTGAGAGTCATCGCTTTTGAAAATAAACTAAAATGGGAGACCCTCTCAGTCTCAGGTATATTAGTTCCAAGGCTGACAGCATTAGAGTCATCAAACATTGGCTTGTTAATTATGCTCCAGAACTTGGAGCTATTACCCAAAGTTGATGGGTCAAGCACGGACTCCCAAATATTTGCTTTTATGTTCTTTTTGCGTGATGTCAAGGTTGATTTATATTCAGAACGCAAAATTTTAATAAGTGCGGAATCCCTTGGCTTTTTCTTGAGAGCCATTTTCAAATTTCGACCAGCTGCTGAACTAGCGTGGTCAAACCATCTAGGCTGATAATCAGTTGGACCTTTTGTTGGAACAGACAGTAGTTGGTCGATCCTTTGAGTTACCACAGCAAAAGCAGATAAGATAGATTCAGGTGGTGTGGTCTCAGAGACACAAAGATTGAGTTCTTGTTTACAGCTGGTTTTAACGGACTTATACAGAGTATCACTGTTTATCATAGACCATTTCAACCGACGATTTCTGCTGGCCAATTTTAACGCGCCCATGTCCTTTTGATTTTTTCGTAGTTCAAAAAGACCCCCTCCTAGTTCCACTGAGATTGGATTGTGGTCACTAAAGATACTTTCATATATATTGAAATTTAGGGCTAAATTTGCCAAATCCACTGAAAGAAATATATGGTCTATGAAAGAGCCACGCTCAGAGCCTTTGTAGGTTGGTACTGTAAAAATAAAGGAGTCATCTTTCAAGGACATTGCGACACTCAGGTTCAGGTCGTCTATTAAATTGTTCACATTGGTACCTCGCGGACAGTGCGCAAAATGAAGACCTGACCTATTCCCACATCCCAAGGAGTCCAAGGTTGTCTCGGTCGGATTTCCACAGATGTGTGCGTTAAAATCACCAGTAATTATTTTATTCCGTGGCGATTTTACCAATTTGTCTCGTAAGTAGTTGTGGAGCTTGATGATATTGCACTCTCCTAGTGATGTTACTGAATTATAAAAGTTAACCAGGGTTAGTGCTTTTTTACCCTTCCTAATCTCCAGGATCTGAATATTCCTGTTATCCAACTGTTTGGTTTTAACCTGAGAGGAGAGGGAGAGGCTGATGAATATTGCCAAGCCCCCCTTTGATCTGCCACTAGGCGATGGAGTTGCTGGAACAAAGAAACTCTGGAACCCCTCAATGAAAACATTGTTATCTGTAAGCCACGTTTCCTGGAAACACAGTATAGCAAATTTCCTAACAAATTCCGTCCACGAGTGATCGTTTACTTTTGCGGCCAGTCCTGCAATATTCCACGACAGGATTTTTATGATATTAAGTTCATCATGATCATTCGATAGCTCTTGAGTCGAGTTAGGTAGCGGGTACAGTTTTTGGTTTAAACGACTTATTATGGCTGTTGATTGATTTCTAGTGTTATATAGCGGGTCTTGGGCTATAATAGAAGAAGAGCTGCCCACTTCGAGAGTGGGGCAAGTAGATGCAATTTGTGAGGGGAAATTCTCAAGAGAAGGTGTTACGAATTCTATTATGTTGGTAGCTGGTACCACTCTTGGGAGGGCTAAGGTACTTGTTGGTTTATCAGTACTTATTATATTAGTTTGATCCTTGCAATTTGACAGGTCAGATAAGTTACTAGGGGGCAGGACAGATGTCAGTCAATCCACCTCATCCAAGTAGTCATAGGGGTACAGGGCATCATATCTATTTGATGTTGGAATCTCAAATTGATTTTGAAACATGTAGGGATATACATGTTCTCGTTTATATGTATGTTGTGCCGGTTCTAGTCTCTCATATATTTCTTGAGGAGGGTGGTTGTATAGTCTACCTTCCCATGGATGTACATACCTTTGCTGTTCTAAGTCTAAGATCGTCCTCTGATTAGAAACTAGAGGGGGTGCCCATGATTGTAAGTGGGCTTGAGGCTCCAGAGACCCCTCATAGCCATGATACGGCTTTATATTTTTACTTTGCCCGTTTGTATTATAGGGGTAAAAATAGCTTAAACCCATCGTGCGGATCAAGCTATTTGTCGAGGGACTCCTCCAGTTAACGATGAATTTCGCCACTCGTCTGTCTTTAAAATTGACTACTATACAATCACCCTCTGTTGATTTAAATCTAGAGCCCACCCAATCTACTCTCTTCATATGAGAAATGGTCCCAGTTATATGAGAGGGAAGTGGCCTGTGTGTGGTTAGCCATTGCATGACCTTATTTTTTAGTTTCACATGGGTTTCCCCCCTATTATCAGCCAGTTTGGGGACCCCAATCATGACTATTGTGTATGCATTAGATTCAGGTGGAAGATTTATATGAATGGGTCTTTTTTCCGTAGTCGGTTTAAGCTGATTTACCCCTGCTGTCTTAGTAGGAATATTCGCAGATAATAAGGTAGGATTCCTCAATGACTCAACATTTGCTATAACTGCTTCTAGAGAGTGACCCTCCGCAGCCCATTCACTGTCGTCAGTTTCGTCACATACCTGTATGATATGTGTGTTATTTGCGGGTGTAGCTACTACCTGCGGTGGATTGGACACTACCTGTGTGGTTATTACTGGGTAGGTTATGGCTGGAGGTCCCTGTTGCTGAAATGATATCTGTTTAACGGTACTGTTTGTTGTGGCACTAGTGTTATTTACAATTTTAGGGTTATTACCTTTGAGGTTTGTACTTGCTGGAACAAAGGTAGGAGTTATATTGGGTATTTTTAGCGATTTAAGAATGCTAGATGACACTTCAATTCAAAAGTGCTTTATTCGAGTATTACTCATAAAAGCAGACAAACAAACACATAATAAAAATACAATTAAATTACAGTTTCGAATATGACTTTAGCACAAAGCATTTTAAAAGATGATTAAAAAATTCATTTAACAACAAAATATTGACAAAAGGTGCAAAGTTCACATGATATAAATAAGTTAAAACAGATCAGACACCCCGCGTGGGGAACAGAGAGTAGATGATCTAGCAATCTCTGATCACTAAGCAGAGAGTAGTTACCCTACTAGCAATCTCTGCCTTATTACCCACGACCACCCCAAAAACTTTGCGGTCGCTATGGTGATCCAATTTAAGGAGGTAGTCTTTATTATACGTAAAGCTACCATGCTACTTTTAGTACCCAGATTTCTAGACATAGGAGCCAACCAAACACGTCTAGGAACAGAATATGCATAACAAGAGAACAAAAAATGACCCAACGTTTCCTTTCCTTCCCCACAGACTGGGCATAGAGCTGGACTTCCCTCTCTCCATTTTGCAGTTAAATTACACAGAGGTAGAGAGCCAGCCCTCATTTGGAAAAACAGTTTCCTATCCATGGGTTTCGTTATTAAATCCCAGTAGATTTCATACATGGGGAAGAGCTTAGCTTCAAGAAAAATAACCGTCATAGACCCATGGTTGTTACTAAGAAGGCTCCTGTTTTCTACCTGTTCCCAGAAAAGATTTTTTATAAATTCCTTAGTTGGGAAGGACGACCCAGTTGGGTCGCACCACAGTTCAGCTAACCCTAGTTCGCCTAATGCTGCTTTTAAAAGTCTAAACCATTTGATTTTGTGAAAACGGTCTGCTTTGATGACATCAGCAAACCCAGCTGCATATTGTGACAACTCAGGGGTGGTCCAGATTCTACGCCAGTATAATATTGGACGTAATTTGCACATTACCGATACTTCTTTCCTACCGAGATCATATCTAAGAGGCAAAAGGGGGCTACTCTGAGGGGTACCTGTGAGTTTACGAAGAAAATTATTTTCTGAGACCTGAAGGTCCAGAAGATTTTCCTGACCCCACAGCTCAGCCCCGTACAAGGCTGACCCCAAGGCCTTAGCCTCATATATGATTAAAGGAGGTTTGATTGGTTTTGTCAAAGATTTAAAATGCTCCTTGATGATGGTACCAGCCAGTTGTTTGTGTCTTAAAACTGCGATGTTTATATGTTGGTTCCATCTGTTGTCATTTGAAATATGAATACCCAAGTAGGTAAAAGATTTTACTACTTCGAGGCAACGCCCACTCATGGTTATTTTAGATTTAAAATTTCTACATGGATTAAAAGCCATGAGCTTTGTTTTATCGGCGTTAACCTCCAGGCCATGGTCGCTACAAAATTTATCAAAAATGACCAAAGCCTTTTGAAGACCGCTGGGGGATTTTGATAAAATTAGGGTGTCGTCAGCAAACATTAAAATAGGGACTTTTGCACCTGCAAGGGAAGGGGCATCCACTGCCTGTGATTGCATGCGGGCAACGACTCCATTGATAAAAAGAGTAAAAAGCGTTGGTGCCATTGAGCAACCCTGACGGACGCCTCTGGCAACTGGAAAATCAATAGTGTCGTTGCCATAGCCACCCCATTGAATTTTGGCATAAGTGCCCTCGTGGAGTCTCATAATCATCGTTAAAATAATCTTTGGGACCCCTAGAGCTGCAAGAACCTCCCACAATTTTGCCCTTGGCACCAGGTCGAATGCAGCCCGCAGGTCAACAAACGCTGCATAAAGGCTGCATCCTCCCAGTACCACGGTCCTCCATTGTATCAATTGAAAACGGAAGACCTGGTCCACAGTGCTGGTTGCCCTGCGGAACCCAGCCTGGAAGGGGGATAAAACATTCTGCTCCTCAGCCCAATCTAACAAATTGTTAATAATTACACGTCCAACAACTTTTTGTACTGTGTCAATTAAGCTAATTGGGCGGTAATTGCAAGGTTGGGCACGGTCTCCCTTTTTATAAACTGGAATAATAACAGCACCACACCATGATACCGGGATTTCTGCCCCCTTGGCAATATGATTCAATAAGAGGCAGATATATTTACTCCACCTGTCGGTGTCATTTAAAAAGACATCCGCAGGGACTCCGTCTATACCTGGTGCTCTGCCAGGGTGAACAGATTTCAGGGCAGACAGTACTTCACTTTGCACAAAGATGTCATCATCTGCATACAGGTACTTTGGATTTGCACTATTAAAAAGTTGATCCCTGGAAGAGTACTGCTCACTGAAAAATTTAACCCACGCATCATGCGAGACGTTGTTATTGGGAGTTTCTGGAGGCCTATCATGACCCCATTTGACAATATGCCAAAAGAGTCTGGAATGTTTACTATCGCTTGCATCCTTTAGCTTCAGCCAGTATTCTTCATCCCAATCTCTTTTAGCCCTTACAATACAATTTTTGTAGTGCTTCCTGGCTGAACGGATCTCATCCAAATTTTTACTTTTAATTGCAGCTCCTAGTTTTAATCTAGCCGTCCTGCAGGCAGGGTTATACCATTTTGCTGGTTTACAAGGGGAGGCCCTCTTGTTCACAGGTTTCACAAAGAAGCCTTTAACTTCCGTGAAAAGTATAGTATGTGCATTTATAATATCATTATTGCCCTGTGAACACCCGTCTACCTTCTCCAATGCAATAATTGCCTTGTCAGCCGCAGCACTTATTTTTGCAAGGGTCTGTTGATCTGCCTTAACACCTGCCCACCTTAACCTACGCATATTGTTAGATGGTATAATCGCTGGGGGGAGAAGTTCATCTGGGAGGTTGTGAATAGTTTCTTTAGATGTCCACCAATTATGTGAAACACATAAAGGATCATGATCGCTTTCTGGCCTGGCTATCACTACCATGTCATTAAGAGATGACCATAATGACGTACTACAAATGACATAGTCAATACGACTTTTATTACGCCCATTGTTAAAAGTCGTAGCAGGAACACGGTCTGATTTAGTTCGACCGTTCAGGGCTCGAAGCCCATGCTCGAGGCACATTGCGTTCAAGCCTAATATGTCCGATGTCCAGCGAGTTATAGGTGGTAATTCTAGTATGGGGATATTCCAAAGCTTATCTTCCTCTTCTCCAAGAGGAGAGTCGCCAGTGATAAGGGGTTCGAATGTGCGATTTAGATCGCCTGCAATTAGAATATTTTTACCTGCAGAATGAGTCTCAAGAAAGTTAAAAAGACTCAAAAGAACCTCTGATTTTCCTTTGCTACCACCTCTAACATAGACATTATAAATGTCTATGGTGATGGATGCATCACTGGTCAATCTGATAAGCTGAATATCTTTATGATCAAGCTCCACACAGTTTACTACGATTTTCAGAGACTGCCTGATCCACATAGTAAGGCCCCCCATTGGCCGACCTTTAGGGCCCTTAGTGGCAGGAACAAAAAAATTTATATACCCCAGGGCAAAGATAGGGTCACATGCCCAAGTCTCTTGAAAGATACAAAGATCATATTTATTAATGAATCCCAACCAGTCAGCGCAATCCATCCTCGAACATAGTCCAGCTATGTTCCAGGACAAAAGCTTCCCTGAGTTAGGTATCATAGGAGAACAGGGGTTTATAATAATCTCGTGACTCTCTGTACCACCGGAGTTCTGCACCCTATTATTTTCGTTGGTGGGGGCTACTAACTCCAGAGCAGGATTCTCCAAAATACAATTTTTATCAACATTACCACCCCCTTCAACAATACCTCCATCACAATCAGACAAAATCAAAGATTTGCTTCTAAGTGGTTGTCAGTCGCAAGCATTTAGATTCGATAATGCAGAGAATCGATTTTCCAACCCCAATCCCCAATCCACTGAAGCAACATCCTTTCTCCCCCTCTTTGTCACAATGTTCCATTTAGTTCTTAGAATACTAGAATTTGGCCCGCTTCCCTTTCTTGGGTAAAAGAAGTCCAAAGTCAGTGGGACAATTGAGGTGGATCTCCGTTGTGGTGGGAAGATATTGGGCAAAATGTTAGGTAAAACCCCTGGGTCGGAAAAATGTAGGACCACACACTCCCCCTTAAACTTTTTCACTCTGTCCCCGATCCACTGTACCCTTCTCGCTTTAACAAGCTCTTCTGAAAGTTGTTGCTTACCCCAAGGAGAAATAACCATATTATTTGTCAACCACGATAGGGATTTATTGATTAGGGAAGATGTTGTTTCCCTCTCATCGGGGGCCAATGGTGGTACGTTGGCAAGAACAAGTACTAGTGGGGAAGCTTCTACTACAAGCTCGTAAGATCCTTTACCCACAGCTTTGTCTTCAGTGTCGGGGGCTGGGATGAAAACATTAGAAACATCACCAGCCGGGTCGCACCTTGATACCAGTTGAGGATTTGGGACAGAATTAGAGACCAATCCACTGCTATCAATAGTATGTGGTTTGCTTAAGATGTCCTTAATCTTGGTAGAAACATTTTCTGGGATCTTATCCATCTCACTCACAGTATCTTTTAATAGACCTTCTAATCGGTTAACCTCAGATGTTAACTTGTCTATTTTACTGACAAGAGGTTTAACCGCACCTTTAATTTTATTATCAATCAGAGACAATAATCTGATGAATTGGGCGTTGGAAAGTGTAAGAGAAGCCTCATTGGTCAGATCAAGCTCCTCTTCCTCTGAGTGTTTCCTAGGAGGGTTTGCTACTCTGTTCTTAGCTGACCTCAGACCCTCCCGTTTCCCTACAACTGAGATAGGAGCTGAGGGAGAAATCAGGGGTTCACTACTATTAGTGATCTCTACCAAAGCCTCGTCGATACTGCGGTCTACAATTCCAGCTACAATACCACTAGGCTGAATAATGCTGGTATCAGGAGCAGGGTCAGGCATTACGCCGTTAGGACAGGTGTTAATCTGAAGACCAAAAGGATCATCTAAATCAATATCAGTAATGGAGGATTGGGTAGTCAGATCTATACCAAGAGAGGATCTCCTATCACTGTTGATTCTTTCGACAACCTGTACAAGATAATTCTCAATAGAATTACTGGAAGTAACTGCCTTTTTGACCGGCATGATACAATATGTACACAGCGACTACAATACACACTTGTGGGAATCACCAAAATTGCCAGATGTACAACACAGCGTTTATGAACACCACAAGATAAGGGACCTGGCCCAACCCAACCTTGTCCGACCTCGGACGGCCTCAGACGGCCCGCCCTTTGCCCGGGCTTAGCCCGGCGCGTCCCGCGCGCGTCCTCGCGGGAGGAGGGACCTGCCTGGGCTTTATGCGCCGCCTGGCGCGCTGGTGGATGTCGTCGCCGCCTCCCCCTGGAGGCTGCTGGGAGATAGAGTCCAACCGGCGGAGCCAAGCCCGGCCGGTCGGAGTTGCTGCAGAATGGCGGAGCCAAGCCCGGCCGCTGCACTATCAGGTGCGTGTCCTCACAAATCAGGGCGTCACTCGGGGAAATCCGGATGCTGGGTGCAGTGGGAGACAGGGGACTCGGCCCCTGCCTGGGCTTTATGCGCCGCCTGGCGCGCTGGTGGATGTCGTCGCCGCCTCCCCCTGGAGGCTGCTGGGAGATAGAGTCCAACCGGCGGAGCCAAGCCCGGCCGGTCGGAGTTGCTGCAGAATGGCGGAGCCAAGCCCGGCCGCTGCACTATCAGGTGCGTGTCCTCACAAATCAGGGCGTCACTCGGGGAAATCCGGATGCTGGGTGCAGTGGGAGACAGGGGACTCGGCCCCTGCCTGGGCTTTATGCGCCGCCTGGCGCGCTGGTGGATGTCGTCGCCGCCTCCCCCTGGAGGCTGCTGGGAGATAGAGTCCAACCGGCGGAGCCAAGCCCGGCCGGTCGGAGTTGCTGCAGAATGGCGGAGCCAAGCCCGGCCGCTGCACTATCAGGTGCGTGTCCTCACAAATCAGGGCGTCACTCGGGGAAATCCGGATGCTGGGTGCAGTGGGAGACAGGGGACTCGGCCCCTGCCTGGGCTTTATGCGCCGCCTGGCGCGCTGGTGGATGTCGTCGCCGCCTCCCCCTGGAGGCTGCTGGGAGATAGAGTCCAACCGGCGGAGCCAAGCCCGGCCGGTCGGAGTTGCTGCAGAATGGCGGAGCCAAGCCCGGCCGCTGCACTATCAGGTGCGTGTCCTCACAAATCAGGGCGTCACTCGGGGAAATCCGGATGCTGGGTGCAGTGGGAGACAGGGGACTCGGCCCCTGCCTGGGCTTTATGCGCCGCCTGGCGCGCTGGTGGATGTCGTCGCCGCCTCCCCCTGGAGGCTGCTGGGAGATAGAGTCCAACCGGCGGAGCCAAGCCCGGCCGGTCGGAGTTGCTGCAGAATGGCGGAGCCAAGCCCGGCCGCTGCACTATCAGGTGCGTGTCCTCACAAATCAGGGCGTCACTCGGGGAAATCCGGATGCTGGGTGCAGTGGGAGACAGGGGACTCGGCCCCTGCCTGGGCTTTATGCGCCGCCTGGCGCGCTGGTGGATGTCGTCGCCGCCTCCCCCTGGAGGCTGCTGGGAGATAGAGTCCAACCGGCGGAGCCAAGCCCGGCCGGTCGGAGTTGCTGCAGAATGGCGGAGCCAAGCCCGGCCGCTGCACTATCAGGTGCGTGTCCTCACAAATCAGGGCGTCACTCGGGGAAATCCGGATGCTGGGTGCAGTGGGAGACACTTCATTTTGGGCTCTCTCAAATTTTCCTAGTGCCTTCTCTATATTAACAATTCGTTTATTGATGGGCTGTAAAAGAGATTTAACCATAGTTTCTATTTCACTCAGAGAGGGTATTTTCATTATGGATGTCTGGTCTATTTGCTTTGTCTGATCTTTAACCGAAATACTTTCGACGTTGTTATCCTTTTCAGTTCGGGATGTATCCGGGTCTTGAGTAGATGTCGGCAGAGACCCGGTTATAGTTAATGCAGAAGATTTCCCCTGTCTAAGTTTCTGCCACATATCTTTAATTGAATGTTTCGATTTGCCTAATGGACAGTAGGTTTTGTTTGATAAATGTTTTGTCTTTCGTTTTTTCTTTTGGTGCTGAATCTTACTTGTTGCTTTATGAGTTATCGTCGGTGTCGGTTCAGTGGCAAGTATGTGGCTCTCCACTGGTTGAAACTCTAGGTCTAAAGACAATGTATGCAGGCAGCTTGGGTTAATACCTTGACTAGTCGACACAGGAGGGCTACTCTCCAGGGAGTTCCCTGCAAGACGTGTAAGCAGGGGTTTCGATGTATTGTCCTTAATATGCGACCCTGGCAAATCTGTAAACGACTGCATTAGTAATGATTCCTGAGAGTTAATTGTGTCGTCCAAAATATGTATATTATCAGTAGTGTGCACAGACAGATTTGGAAAACACATATCTGGGGTCAAGGAAAGACGTCTCTCTGTGTCCTGGATAGCGTCCGCCACTACATTAATCGTTTTTTGTAGCATAAGGTCTATGACAGTTATGGTGGGTAGTGGCGTGCTCACAGATTTTAATCTCGATGTAGATCTTGTTGCCATCGGAGTTTTCGGGATTTTAGTCATCCTTAGGAAGTAAACATGTGTCTATGCACCGAGTATCAGGTACATAGATTACCTTATTACAGGATATCTTATCAGAAGTTGTTGAGGGGGTGGCCCGTCCCGTCCGCTTCAGTCCCCTGAGGGCCACAGAGGGCCCGCCCTTTGCCCGGGCTTCGCCCGGCGTCCCGCGAGACGGTGATGGCGTCGTTTAAATGCGCCTCCTGGCGCTCAAAGATGACGATGCCACCGACGCGGACCCCAGTAGGGCTGCTGGGATTAGTAGTCCCGCCCCTCGCCTGTCTCCTCTCGGCGGCTCCCGCTCCAGTTGGAATACGAGCGGGAGAGCAACGGGAGACTGGCGGGCGGGTCCGCAGAAGGAGCTGTTACTTCGGCAGGGTTAGTGGCGATGGCAGTTTACAGGTTCGTCACCCTCAGCATGCACATGGGCATTGAAAGGAGATTCTAGACTCTTTCAGGGTGACGGGTTTATAGGTAGGGAGTTTAATAGCCCCGAAGAAAGCCGAGGGAACCATATGAGCAGTAAGAATTCCACTGAAACATGTAGGCTAATTCATTGATGGGTGTGAAAAACATTATGTTTCAGTAAAACATCCAGTCACATAGGCGTTTTTAATTATGACATGGATACCCGCTTAATAAAGAGAAATCTATGGATTATCCATAGTCATTTTTAACTGGAACCCTGCAAAAGTTTCCAGAAAAACATTCTTTATTACAAGCTCTCATAAAATCTCCTCAGATTTAGTTGAGCTAATCCGGGGATGGTATTTACCTACCCAGATGAGATGAGGTCCCCATCATGAAGCATGTGGCCACAGGACGGGCGAGGTGTCTCCTCTAATACCACATAGACATTCCTGTAGGGCATGATAGGAATCCTTATAAAGTGGACTGATTTACAAGGGGGATATCGTATTCTGTATGATATGATTAAATACCATTTGAACCTGCCAATACTCGCTGTTTCACACATCAACTGCACATGTTTTATATTCTTACTACCATGACCTACATGCAGGACTACAGGAATTATGCATGGAAAGACAAAGTTAAGCTGTTCACTAAATTAGGCAGCAAGAAGATGCAAAATATACAGCATAACGTAGCACATTTTGTGATAGTATTACTTCATTATTTTGCCATTTTTACTTGTTAACACTTTCTGGACAAATGTTTAACTTCATTACAACCCATTTATTAACACCCACATACAACAATAAACAACTAAAAGGTGAGCGGTCAACCTTTGAGAAGGGCCTTCAACTGCGCAGCAATGCAAGGCCACTGCGTTTTAGTAACTTTTAATCAGTTTCTGCTAGAAACCATTTTTGTTCAAATCTGAAGATTACACGGCAAATACAGCAAATCAATATAAATGTGGAAAACGCCACGGCTTGTATATATTCTAAGGCCCTCACATATATGAAAAGCATTAAATCTTGAGCCTGGGTCCCGCTAGCCCCGTCCTTTGCACTCTTGGCGCTGCGGATTGCAACTGCAGACAATAGGCTACAATCAGCTAAGCTGTGGAGGCTGAAGCAGCCAGTCTCAGGTGACTAACTAGACGGTACACACTTACACTTTCCTATCACATGGTCTTTGTTGTACCATTTAGCTCCTATATAAAATAAAGGAACTCTGCTTGATACTCTTTAGCACCTCAGGACTCAGTGGCCACTTGTGCTGCTATTGCCCCCGATTCAAATGCTGAGAACTGCCTGTGGAGAACATCTGTGAAAGCGGAAAAGGCAAAACAGCCATGAGAGGGAGGAAAGTGAGATGAGCAATCACATGGTAGAACGGAATATGCACTGTAGTGGTGAGCTAGAACAAGAACTGGAAAAGTTAATAGGCCTCTCCTATGGAAGAGCTATTGGCTTTGCCAATGTGTTTTGTCATGATGTACACCAACATGGCTGCTGTTCAGCATGGCTAAAAATGAGTGGCACGGAGTGAGGTGTCATACAGTGGAATAGAGCAGAGTGGAGTAGAGTGTCGAAGAGTGGAATAGAGTAGAGTGGAGGGATGGAGAGTGGAGTAGAGCTGAGGGGTAGAGAGAGGAGGGGCGGAGAGAGGAGTAGAGTTGGGCAGAGTGGAGCGGCATAGAGTGGCGTATAGTGGAGTGGAGTAGTGGGGCAATGGAGTGGCAAAGAGTGGAGTAAAGTGGCATAGAGGGAGTTGTGTAGAGTGGAGTAGAGAGTATTAGAGTGAGTAGTGTATAGCAATCACGGCCGGCATGACTCACCGGGGGGGGGGGGTTTTAAATAAATAAAAAAAATTTTAACTTACCTTCGCGGTCCAGTCCCGCGTCCTCTCCTCCACACAGAAAGAAGGCAGCCTCCCTTGCCTAAGCCAATCACAATGCTGCAATGGCAGCGTTGTGATTGGATGGGATGCTGACCACACAGGCATCTATGGGGAGGCCATTTCCTCCATGTAGGCTGCATGCAGCCTATATGGAGAAAAGGGCAGAGTGCGTATGACTGGTTTGGTCGGCCATGGGGCCGACCTAACAGTCAGCGCCCACAACAGTGGGCATGCCACCCCTCCCCTGCCCTGGAGCAGAACTGCCTACCTGCCGGCCCCCAACCAAGCCCTTCTGGTTTCTCACAGTAAATGGATAATACCATTTTATATTTCTGGTTATGCTTCTCGCACTGCGAGAAAGCAGTGGGGCGACACTCTTCCGTCCACATGGAGGAGCCACCCCTGGCATAGAGTGGAATACAGTGTCAGAGAAGAGTGGCGTGTCGTAAAGTGGTGTGGAGTGTCATAGAATGGAGTACGGTGGCATAAAGTGGAGGGGCATAGAGTGAAGTGGAGTGTCATAGAGTGGTGTACAATAGAGTGGTGCAGAGTCGAGTAGAGTGTCAGAGTGAAGTGGCATAGAGTGGTACACAGTATCATGGAGTGTCACAGAGTGGAGTGTCCTAGAGCGGCATAGTGTGGCGTCGAGTAGCACAGAGTGGAGTGTCATGAAGGGAATTGTGTAGAGTGTCATAAAGAGGCACAGTGTTTTTGAGTGGTATAGATTACAGTGGAGTGGTGTAGAGTTAAGTAGAGTGGCCGAGTGGAGTGGCATAGAGTGGTATGGAGTGTCGTAGAGTGGAGTGTCATGGAGCGTCATAGTGTGGAGTAGTGTGATGTGGAGTACCACAGAGTGGAGTGGAGTGTCATAATGGGAATTGTGTAGCTTGCCGTAGAGGGGCACAGTGTTGTGGAGTGTCATGTCGAAGAGCGGAGGGGCGTAGAGTGGAGTGAAGTAGAGTGGAGGGGGAGAGGTCGCAGAATGGAGGGGTGTAGAGTGGAGCAAAATGTCAGGGTAGAGTGGTGTGGCATAGAGTGGAGTGGCATACAGTGGAGTAAAGTAGCATACTGTGGAGTGGAAGAGATTCATGGAGTGGAGTTGTGTAGAGTGGAGTAAAATGGCTTCAACTGGAGTGGCTTAAAGTGAAGTGGCACAGAGTGTTGTGGAGGTGCATAGAGTGGAGAGGCGTAGAGTGGCATAAAGTGGCACAAAGTGGAGTAGAGTGGCTAGTCGTGAAATGAAGTAGAGTGGAACAGAGTGAAGTGTCATACAGAAGAGAGTTGTAGAGTGGCGTAGAGTGGAGTAAAATGGAGTATTCATGGTGTAGTAGTGCACTGCCATTACAGACAACACATTTTCCATTTAAATTACCATTACATTTGCACATACAGCGCACAATCAATTATGTGTGGAAATGTCATCACCTAGTTTTGATCGGGCTCAAATATTACTCACCACCACACTTCAAAATAACAAAAACTGTGCTTCATCTGTGCTTTGATAATTTTGATATATTCTGAAATATTTGCTCAGTTCATTTACAGACATTTACATTTGGTTGTGGGCTAGAAAAAAACCTTTCCTTTCCCACCTCCAGTATCCAGCAAGATTACCACATAAATCTTTCCATCAAAGTCAGCAAAATAAAGGTAAACACCAAGCATCTCTTGGAAGAGAGTCTGACATTTGACCTCTGTCTTTGAATGCACAGCAAATGTGACAAGATAAGAATAAAATCCAAAAGCCTATTTACAGAAAAGTGAGTACTCGTGGAAGAATACAAAGAGTGATGGTAAACAGTATATGTTCAAAGGGAGGGACAAAGACATGCTGGACAGCCTAAAAAAATAAAGCCAACAAATCGAAAGCAAGAAAGCGGGAGTTACAAACCACAAAGCCAATAGTAAATAATGGGCAGAATGCATTTCCAGGTAAGTTTCAGAATGTCCCAAAGAAGTCTTTTCACAAACATGCTCTCTGGTAAGCTTCGACCTAAAACGCAGGTGAGCTTCTACAGGATTAGGTGAAGGGTTAAAACTGGATTACGTGCTGTTTTTATGGTTGTGTTATGCGGTCAAACATCAAACCAAACCTAGACACAATGAATAGGTATTATTCCAAATGTGATTCATCAAAATGTTAAGATTTTTATCTTCCTTGGGAACACAGGAGAACCATTTTAATAAGTATCTCTTCGAGCCCCCAAAATTCAATTCTTTGTTTGATATGCATACAGTTATGCACAGAGCAGAAAACAAGCCAAACTTCACACACTTCTTTTAATACTAGGTCATTTTTGGGGTTTCGCCTACTAGACAGGGCATGAGATGTCTGTTGCAAGACATATTCTTAGCTTACAGTGGGTTTAGAGCCTGTACATTGCTAAGTATTTGTCGCCTTTATTGTCACTCACATTTGCCTCCTTCTTATTCATTAACTTGTGTAGGCTTTCCTTCCGCTTCCTGTGTCTGTCCCTCACCTGGATCAAGGACACATTTCTGAATCCTTCCAATGCTCACTTTTTCAGGTGCTACTTTTTTCTTTTGGTTTAAGCAATGACAAGAGTTCATGTGGTTTCTACCTGTCTAACTCTTGTGCTTCTCTCGCCCCACCGCAGTCGGTGTTCCTCTCTCGCCCATGTGTAAACCCCCCCACTACATCTGCATTGCCTTCTCACTTGTGTGCTCTCTTCCACCATCTCTACGTTACTATCTTTTGTCCGTTTGAACCTCCCTCGTTGTTTCCACCCTTCTCCTGTGTTGATTCCACTCCACACCCACGCCACCCCATATTGCTTCCCTCCCCCACCCGCTTTTAAAAAAAGCAAAACATTGTTTTTTTCTCTTTTTAGTTACTGATTCAACTCGGATTGGTAACTAAAAATACAAAATAAAAGCAGCTGCATCATTTGTAGGCACATTCATGAGTGGCGCATGTGCTAAGAAAATGACATGGCTGGATGCATCAAAAGCTTTTCTTAACAAAAAAATCATCTTTAGCCATTTGGAACACCATTGGGGATAGATACTATGTCGTATGGCTGAAAACACAGGCAAAACCAACTGGTCCTAAATGCAAGAATTGTTGGCTTTGCCAAGGATTGTTCTTCTAGGCATCCAGCCAGCTACAGAAACGTGTCTTCTGGAGTTAGGCTTTGTGTTTATTCTTTGTTACAGTACTGGGATTCTGAAAGGATTTCTTTCTAACAAACCCATCAGAAAAAGTTTGGGTTTCTGTTGCAGGACCAGAGGCGAGGATTATGCCGATCTTTCTTCACTAAATTTTATATAGCAGTCGTTTCCAAGTTCACTTCTTTAATAAACACACAACTTAATTTCCCAAAAAGACTGGGAAATCTAAATGCAACAAAACAACCACAGTCCACCAGTCACGGCATCCAGTCCAATATAAAGTCCCTTGTCTATTCCTCCTCTTTCTTCACTACTATGCTATAAATTAAGCATGTTTTGTTACCAATTAAGTTGAAATTGGGCATACATTTGCCTTTTTTAATCTAGGATGGGGAAGGGCAGTTTTGCGCCCACCTCCAGCGCACAATACCCCCACCCGTCGAGAGGTAGAAGCATCAAATGTTTCACCTGGATTGAGGGTTTCCCCACAAGAGGGCGCTACGGTGGCCTTCAGTGCTTTCTTGGGGCTCATGTGCAACCAGGCAGAGTGGGTAAAAAACAGTTTATCCTGCTTAGCCACATGCACGTTGAGAGCTACATCTCTCACTATAAACATTTGTACAAACATCCCCCTGACTTAAAAGAACCCTCCCTTGCTCACAAGAGGCCACATATGCGGTAGGTTTAACCCCAAAGTGGAAACAATATCCAAACAAATATGTATACAGCATTAGTTAGCAGGGCTGTCAGAGAATTAAGGGTGTTCCAATCTGAGCTGAAGTGGTGCTGCAGCCGTCAAAAATAATGGAATCCTTCCAGGAACAAGAACATTCCTTGTTTTATCGGGTAAGGGGGAGGAGGAATGGCCCCCATACGAGGCAGGGGATTCCTAATGATTTCAAACAGACACTTTCCCAAGCAGTTTCTGGGGCAGTTACACCACCCGGGGGCAAAGCAAGCATAGGTCGGAAATTCCGCACTGCAGTATGACGAGAGACTTTCTTATGTTCCCCGACGTGGTATGAACTTACAAAACTGAAGGTACTACTGACCTCAGTTTATACATAGAGTGGAAATTATCCTACCTCTAAGCTGCTGCACAAATTGTGTAAGTAAATGCACTTTTAACTGGTCCTGAGGAAAGCCCCGTAGACCCGGCTGGGCACGGTGGGGCTGAAACATGTCGACCTGATATTTACCATTGTGTAGAGGATCTAGTAACACGACCCATTACTACACACCATTATTTTAGCCTTCCAGAATCGCTTTCTCTCAATAAAATTTACTTTTTAAGTTGATTTATTGAATTTTATCCCACAACTTTTTGAGCACAAGACGCCCTGGTCATTACGCTGAATTACATACTCTGCAGGGTGGACATACTTGAGGGGGGGATTGTACACGGTTGATTCCTCACTTTTTGTTCTCAGTTTTTGATGGTTAGGGGGGTGGGGAAGGAGGGTGAAAACAGAAAAATAAGAGACCTCTGATGTCCAGCTGCTGAGTTATAATTGCTCTGGAACATAATTAGTAAGATGACGTAATGTGCATGACCTTGTTCTACTTTTAACGCGGCCGGCCCGAAAGGGTTGTAGGCGACATGCTGTGTTTAACGAACTGTCTCCCCCTAATAGTGCTTTGATGCTATGTTACTACTCTAAGCTGCTGCCGGCCTGCTATCTCAGGTTGTAGGCTGACGAGGCTGTGTAAAGTTCCCTTTTTTTACATCTAATAAAGGTCTTGGGGGGAAAAAAAACAAAAAAAAAACTTTTTGAGCACAAGATATTATCTCAGGACACTACTGCGAACCCAGTGGTTACCTTCAGGTGGAGGTTGTTGCATACGAGACAACAAAAACCCTATGATGATGCACTGACGCAGCATACTATAGCGGAGAACCGAGATATACTGCTACGCTACCTACTTGCGTTTATGAGGGTTTTTTATGAAGGCCATCTAACACCATAAGAAACCCTGGTAACGTAGTTACAAGTGGTACATTTTCTCCCCTATTGAGCCTTGCACTTACACCTCCTTCTTGCGGGTGGCAAGGCTCCCAGAACCCTTAGAGCAACCTTTATGGGTAGAAACCAGACAAACCTGGGTGCAGTGATGGTGTTTGGCATGGTTAGCGGCCTAAGAAAGCAATGAAGAAATGCAATGTGGGCCACCTGGAAAGATTCAACAAACTATGGAAATCCTTCTGTAGCAGTCCATGCATGTTGAAACATATGCCCTCTTCCGGTGAAGCTGTAATAATCATGAAAATTGGTGACCACGTCATCTCAGATATTGACCCTATCAACTGGTCACCCTCAAAAGGCGAGAGGAGCACAGATAATAAAGATACGTCTGATAATGAGGGAGGTAGTAGGCCATGGTTGCCTGGTCTTCCTCCCAAAGGGGCAGACATCAATCGAAATCAGTTGAACATGTATGAACTAGAACACATTTTCCATCTGAGGTAGGCAACAAGAGTTCCAGCCAAAAAGGTGGCAGACTACTTCGCGGAAAAAATAGAGCAGCCCTTAGGCAAGGAAGGGATGGCTAGATTAAGAGCAGAATGTCCCTAACCCTACTTGGAAGGCAAAGTTACCCTGACACCCAAAGCTGATGCCAAGATGTGTACCTACACTTCCCAGTATATGAAGTATCCCAAGAAAGGGACTGACCAATTTTGGAGGGCCTGTCTTGATAAGGTCCTGGACATGGTGGGCCATATCACTTAGATACTGGAGTTGGCAAAAGCAGCTAAAGCATCGGGCATGCCTATGCCTGCCCAGATACTCTCTGATTGAGCTCAGCGAGCTGTACTTTTCAGCAACGTACCCAGAGAGGACAAAGCAGGAGAAACAACGGCTGGCAGGATGTACACCAGCCTGGAAACTTTTTCCCCTCAAGATGATATTCCTGAGGCAGGGGCAACAGAGAATGCCAGAAAGGAGTAACCATGTTTCCCCTTCTAAAATTCACAGAGAGCTTGTGATGGTTTACAGACAAAAGGGAGGAAATAACGAGCAGTACATGGGTCCTGAAAACGGTTCAAGGTTTCTAGGCAGTTTTATGGATATCCAAATTAGACCATTCAATGCCAACCACTAAGGTTTTCGAATCAAGAGGTGGCTCTCCTACACAAGGAGGTGATGGAGATTAAAAACACAGATGCGATTTACAGGTCGAGTCAGCAGTGGGATGTACCAACGAACTGGGGGCACAAGTTCGAAGAACTTGGTAGAACTAGGGAAAGACCTCTGATATTTATACCTGGAGCAGCAAATCTCTGTGACAGGGGAGTACCTCCTAGGCAAGCACAACAAAGTAGCAAACTGGAATTCCAGATTCAGCATGGGCTCCAGCAATTAGAAACAGAACCTCTTGTCATCCGGGTTGAATAATCAATATTTTAGCTGGAGACCAGACCCAGAAGCGACCACAGAGAATTTTTGTGCAGGACGGTCAGGAATGCAGAATTTTGCCTTTTCCTTGTTTCACATGATTGCCAGTGTCTCTGCACAGGTGAGACGACAGACAGCAGATTCTGGGAACTACCTACTGGAGACCGCAGATGTGGTTCCCATTTCTGTTGGAGCTATTAGTGGATGCCCTGAAAACGAATACTCTTACAGATTGCAGAGGTAAGTTTCATGGTCTGATCCTGGAGGGTCATCTCAGGTTGATGGCGTGGAAGGTTTTACTGGATGTTGGATGAACCAACGAATTTCGGTGATCTCTGTAGACCTGGATCCAGTGAAGGCAGGAGTTGTCCATGTTCTGAATTTTTTATCGGAAAGGACGGCAGCAGGGTTGGCCTATCAGTGAATACATTCAGGTCATTAATTTCTGCGGGTCATAGTCAGGTGAATGAGACCCAGGTAGGTGACACTTTTGGGTGTGCAATCCCATTAAGTTAATTAGGCCTTCTAAGCCTCCAGAGCCTAGAAACTCCCTCCTCTGGGAGGTGGATAAGGTTTTGAACTTGTTGTTATCATGGAAGGACGATTAGTTTATATCTAGGAAAGAACCGTCCCCAAAATTGCTATGCAATTATGTTTGGTATTGGATTAAAGAGTGTATGATGTTAGGTCCCTTGACCTTTCAAAGCTTATATTTAAGCCAGATGGAGTATCATTCACCAGTGTGAGGAGAATGAAGACCAACACCAGGTCCATTTCATATCCGGCATTTGAAGACAAACCAAAATAGGGTGTGGTTACATGTGAAAAGGCCTATGAGAATATGACAGCAGAAATTAGGCAGAGGGGAGAGAGGCAATTATTGATTGCCCTGAAGAAAACTCTCAAGGCAGTCCGATTTCTATCCATCACCAGGAGGTAAGGTGGATTATGCAGGAAGCGAGTATTGAGGTGTCAAGTCTTGGGGGACATTTAGCAAGAGGGGCAGGGGCTTCCAAAGCAGTAGCAGTGGGAGGGCGACTAGAGGACATTATGAATACCACAGACTAGTCTACAGAGTTGACCTTTAAAAAAATAGCCTATTTAGTGGTCAGTAGACTTTGAACATGCATAATCCTCGCATCCGTTCCTGACCTACAATGTAAAAATTCCTTTCTATCAAGAAGGAGAGTTTCAGTTCTAAAAAGGATACGGATGCAAGAATTATTCCACCCAAGAAACTTAGGAGGAAAAGGAATGCAGCAATCAACAGTTGGAAGGTAAGGACTTTACTTTTGCAAAGTAGGAGTCAGAAGCCACACTTCAGCCCAAGCAGAGTATTTAAGAAACGTTTTGTAGAGATTTGTAAACTATGCAGCAGTTGATGGACAATGTTGCAAATCCATACGTTTAGAAGAAGCTGTGCCATCGCATGATTCTAGTGGCCTTTGGTTTGGTGGAAATTGGCATCAGTAACCAAAGTGGGTAAGGGGAGAACACTGAAGTGATTATCAAACAGACTGTAGTAATGCCAATGGGGAACATGAACACAGAAGTAGAAAAAGTGAGAGAAACAACAGATATGTGGGCAGAGAAAGTAGTAACGAACGAGGGGAAAGGGATAGCAACTACAAAAGCGGTAAAAGCAGTTGGAGCCACAGAAGTGGGGAAACATTGTCACAAAGAACGAGGGGAAGAGACAGCAGACATGGAAAATTGAACAAAATCTGGAAATTAGTAATTACTGTAAAAGTCCTGTGCACTTTCCAGGGTAAAGGTTTGTGGTGGACGTGGAACTGGGTTATGCATGATGTAAAACTTTCAAGTTATCGGGTACAGCTGATATTGTGATTTATAATTATGTTAATAGACTAAAGAACTGGATAACATGTTTGCATTTCCTTTACTGGGTACAGAGCAGAAGAATGGGCAGTGAAAGTATAACAGCATAGGCCTACCTCACATGAATAAATTGAAGGAATAGACAAGGGGCCTTATATTGGACTGGATGATGTGATTGGTGGACGACATGGTTATTTCATTGCATTTGAATTTCCCTGTGTTTTTTGTAAATGTAGTTGCTTGGTTAGCAAAGAAGTGAACTTTGATAAAACTGCTATATAAAATAAAAGGAAGTAAGTCATGCATAATCCTTGCTTCTGTGTCCTTTACAGAACTGAAACGTTCCTTCTTGATAGCTAGAACATTTTACATTGTGTGAGAAACGACTTGTATGAGATCTCTTAAACGTAAACATCAGTTTATATGAATGGTAATAAATATATTAATGACAAAGAAGGAATTGTTTCCACCCAGTTTGTAATACGTTTAAATACGTAAGGTTTGGGTTTCCTGTTACAGACCAAAGAGCCCTTGGGATTTTAAGGACATTGGGGATTCACCTATACAGTAATATAGCAACAGGTGAAAGGTAATGAGTTTTACGTTTGCAAAGTAGGAGTCAGGAGCCACACTTCAGCCCAAGCAGAGTATTTAAGATACGTTTTGTAGTGGTTTGTAAACTATGCAGCAGTTGATGATAATGTTGCAAATCCATAACTCTGGAAAAAAGTGCAGCAGTGCAAGATTCTACAGGCCCTTCGTTTGGGGGAAATTGGCATCAGTAACCAAAGTGGGTAAGAGGAGAACACTGATGTGAGTATCAAAAGAACAGTAGTCATGCCAAAAGGGAACATGAACATAGAAGTAGAGAAAGTGAGAGAAACAGAAACGTGGGCAGACAGAGCAGTAACGAATGAGGGAAAAGGAATAGCAACTACAAAAGTGGTGAAAGAAGTTGGGGGCCACAGGAGTGGGAAAAGGCTGACGCCAGGAAAGAGACAGCAGACATGGACAATTTAAATAAATCTGGAAATGAGTCATTACTGTAAAGGTCTTTGCAAAAATAAAGCAATCAGAGTCCAAAGGCCACACAGAGCAGAGGACTGTGGTTTGGAACTGCGCATATTGCATCAGTGACAAAAGTGGAAAAGGGCAGAAGTAGACAAGACCACAGGCAACAGAAGATTCATGGGCAGACCCACAGACATAGGAAATTAACAGGATGGAGCAAAAGTGAAGGAAATGATAATAGCCATGCAAGGGTTTTGGTCTTTAGGACTATTGGGTTGAGTCCAGTCATGAGAAATGTGTCCCTCTTCCACTCTCATAGTGCTGGGTTCCTGGTGTGCTCTGCCGAGAATGGAGAGTCTGATTGTCAGGTAATTAATTTACCTGCATTGTCAAAAAAGTCTTCAAGCAATGCTGGCACATAGGAATGAGGCCAAGCACCATTTCGTCCACACATATCAACACTGGCACACTCAAATCTATAAACATCACAAGGGCCTCGCATAAAATCTCCCTACGACTTGGTACACTAGCAAGGGAACAAACGGCACATTGTGCGGGCAGGAAACAGTCCCATACGGTAGGAAGACACACACAGCAGAAAAAAGCACAAAAGGACCAGGTTAAACAGTAGCACTGGGATAGGCAATGCGATGACAGTGGTTCAGGAGGAAAACATGCAACAACTTGTGCAATACACCATAACTGGTATGGCAATATACCATGCCACCGTAAAGGAGGACAAACACACACTGTGAGATATGAGTATTGGGAGACAGCGTCACCATATTCAGGAGGACCATGGTGCCTACCGAAGAAATCCAACAACCACAATGGGGTTCTTTCCCAAACATCCACAGGCAGCATGGTGCAACAACAATGCAAAGGCATAATACGCCTCCATACAACAGGGAGACACAGACTGACCGAAAGACAGGATGTACACTTGGTCAGAGAGAAAATGATACCCGCGTTTGCACCAGACGATTGGGACACGGGCCCAGAAACACAGGAGCAAGGAGATTGACACACTACCAGGGAACTTAAGCATCTAGGACCGGGAAGCCACCAGGAGACAGGGAAAACCCCACATAGGTTAACATACTGGAGCAGGTAGACGACGTTTGCACCGGAACGGGGAGAAACCCGTACACTGACAAAGGGTCTGGAAAATACAGAAACGGAGAGAAACATTTGTGCAACACAACTCTCACTACGGGGAAAAGGGTCGTCTAACCCAGCGGTCCGACACTGGAACAGGCTCACGTCCACCGAATCGGGAGACGGGCACCAGCAAAGGAGCACATTACCGCTGCGATTACATATACTGCCACTGGGTCAAGAAAAACCTTTCAATCAGGACTTAACACGTCTTTGGGACTCTAGAACCTGAAATGGGAAAGGAAGTCACTACAACCCTGGCGAATAAAACAGAAATCCGAGAAGACACAAGACACGCATGGACACAGACACGGAAACACGCGCCCCGGGACGGAGACGCTCTTCTCTCTTACACTAAAACAAGGACACACTGGCAACGTACTGTAACTAAAATCGTGCTTTGACTCGCCTTTTGTATTATTTGGGTTCTTAGCTGATAACACTCCCGTCTGAGTCGGTGTTGCGCTCTCTCTTCTCTGTATGCAGCATTAATTTGTAATAACTGAGTTTGGGTGGTCCAAAGATGAACACGTTCATGTTTGGGGGCAAAATGGAGGATGGGTGATGTCACAAAAAACTATATTCTGTATAGCCCCCCCCCCCCGCACCCCATCCCCCGAAATTTAGAAAGAGGTCCGAGGTGGTGCAGTCGACTCTCACTGGTTAGAGGCGTGAAGATTCCTAGCCATATGTCTGCGACCAGACAGACCTCACTAGATCCTCCGCGGCTCCAATGACAGCGTTTTGTCGGAGTGATAGTGATGCCCCTATTCCCAGACAGCTTTCCACGTTGGGATCGGTGATGGGGAACGAAGCGCTAGTGGTACCCACAATTTACTAGGACAAGAATGAGTCGAGACTTTCAAAGATTAAGTAGACCAGGAGCTGCATCCTAAAAATCTCCACCCCTCAAGGTCGGTCTGCTGTTCACAAGTGTCAGAGAGTCCTGCCTCATCTTACGCTAAAAGCAAATTAAGCATTCTTAATGAATTGTTTTATTCGGAGTACACTTTGGATGCCGAATGCGCTTCCCATAAGTGTGCGCATGCATCCCTATCCATGCGTGAAACTACCCTTCATGTCCCCACTTACGTTTAAACAAAGCATTTCGTGTAACTGCCCAGAGAGAAGCGCGTAAATTGTTATTCAAGAAAAAGCAACCTCAATCTAAATAACTTTTTTTATATCAGAAAATCGGTGCGCTCACCTGGATTGTGCAGGTGTACTCGGAGTCGTCCAGTAAGCGCACGGTGCAGTTGTACTCCCGGTCCAAAGTTCTGCTGCTGCCGCTCATCAACCTGCTCAGCATCTTCTCCGGGAGCTCCTGGGGGTGGGAACGAGGGTGCCAATGCCCCCGAAAGGAGCCCCCGGTTAACTGGTCAAAACCAATCCTCTCGTACAATGCCTAGGAGCCTTTCTTCAGTGCGCTTCCTTTAGCCTTTTATGTTGCTCAGGGCAACCCCAGACACGCTGCTGCTCCCCAGAGAACCCCTTCTCCCACGCACAGAAGATGGCAGAGGCGCTCGAACCCCGCAATGAATGGAAACAGCTTACAATGTCCGAGGAGCCTATGCCCGCATGCCAACCCTCTCGAATCATACCGTAGGCTCCCAGACCCGATCATTACCTCCTAATTTTGTGCATTCTTTTGCCTCTATTTTAATTCAGTCTCAAACCAGCGTTAGGATGCACAGGCGAGGGGAGGTTATTATCACAAAGCTGGCTTTAAACTGATTGACAGGCTAGAGGCGGTACAAGGCGGGCCTTTGTGGCTGCACTTCCCAGTGTTCTCCGCGATTGGTTAGCAAAAATGACCCGCCACGGAAAAAAGACCGCCCCCTCCATCCCTGAAGAAATATTTGGTGCACCGGAAGAGACTTCCCCTGCTGCTGCACCTGACGAGACGTCTAAGCTGATCCGGAAGACATGGCCCCAGTCGCACGTGAACCGGAACTGCCGGCGGCACGTGAGACTGCGCCGCTGCCGCACGCGCGCTCCTGTGTTGCTGCGTGTGTCAAAGGGGCGCGCGGGTAGACTGACACGAGGAGATTCGGCTTTGGTTCATGAGGGGACACTTCGTCTGCGGATGAGAAGGGAGAGCAGTAGAGTTTGGGCCATCTGCGTCAAGCCGGGAGTCTGCCTCTCGAGGTGTTAGGCTGAGATGGAAGAACCACACCAGGGGCCGGCAGCGTTGAGTTCCCAGGATGCGCTAGTGACTGACAGATTATAATAAGAGCAGGGATTGCTCCTGGCCATTATTTTGCATAGTCGGTAGTTTTATCTCCCGGGCTGGTTAAAAAGTAGCAGAATACAGCCCTTACCCTATTGAAATGTAACAGAGCAGAGGATATACATGAAGAGCTCACTTTATTTTGAAATTGTCTAACCCAGCGGTTTAAAACCTTTTGAAATGTGTGGACCCAAGAGGCGTAACTAGAGCCAAATTTCGGAGGGGGCTGGGAATCAAGCTTCACAGGACCGGTTTCTGGCATTACAACCCTCTTCAGCCGGGCTTGCTTGACTCCAGTGGCAAAGTGAGCAAGGGACTCACGTCTGAGCATACCCTGCCAACTTAGGGCGAACAAAGAAAAACCAACCTGTTTATATTCTCAGTGGTACAATTGATGAGCTTGTTTTAATAGATTGTCATGTTTGACAACTACATAGAATCTCTAGATGGACAAGAGTTCTTCCCTAAAAGGAAAAAGCTTTGTTTTTAACAGCATTAGGGAAAGAAGGACAACGTGTTTTTAAATATCTCCCTCAAGTGCTACAATCCGGCAGCCTATCTTCATTTGATGAATACAAAGAGGCAATATCAAGACGAGAAGTTAGGTTCGCGAAAGAAGAAAATCTAGTTATGAACAGATATCAATTTTACAAAAACAAACAGAGCGAAGAGTCTACTTTGTGGCATGTTTACGCGAACTTTCAGTAAAATGTAATTTTGGCCAAATGGCAGATGAGTTAATCCGCGACCAATTTATAGTACAATGCAACAATAGAAAAATACAGGAGAGACTGTGGGCAGCGAAAAACCCTCCTCTAAAGCTATCAATAGACTTATCAAAGTAGTGGAAGAGTCTGAAAAATGTATGAAGGAATTACAAAAATGCAGTATACAACAACAGATTTAAGAAGTTTCTGAAAAAAACCTTTGTGAGAGTGATACTAGTGAGGATGGTGCTATAGGATTTGTAAAACGTAAGGGAATAGTTTCCAGAGAAAAACATATGCCAGTAAAGGGCAAAATAAGTTATGTTCAAGATGTGGGAGCAATACACACATGTCTGATGCAAAATTTTGTTTAGCTAATAACAAAGAATGCTCAAAATTTGGTAAATTAGGACATTTTTCAAAGATGTGTAGGAGTAAAGCTAGAGGAAAAGTAGCTATTATTGAAGATGAAAACATTGAAGTTAAGAGAGAAATGAAAAAAATATTAGTTGTGGATGATCCAGATGTCATCACTTGTGATGAGAGGAGAGAAAAAAGACCAAAAGCAGAATTTAAAATTGATGGTCATATAGCGACCCTTATGGTTGATACTGGATCAAGGTGGACCATAATCCCTGAACCTATGTTTAGACATATGTGGGTTAACAAGTCACTCTTAAAGAGTGATATATGTACAGCAGGATACCAAGGAGAAACTATAGATCGTATAGGGTATTTTGATACTGAAATATGTTTTATGCATAGGTCCACAAATGGAAAGGTTTATGTTTCGGTGGATGGACCACCAATTTTAGGATGGATGCACCCATATGACTTGAACATAATAGTCAATCCAAGAGCGAATGTTCAAGTCATGGTGGTGGAGGATTACAAAATCAATGACATTCTACTTGATGCAAAGCGTGTTTTTAGAGATGAATTGGGTGAGTTGAAATGGTATGTACACAAGATTTTGTTAAAAACAATGTCATTCCTGTGCAACATAAAGTGAGAAGAGTACCATTTGCAGTAAGAGAAGTAGTTAAAAATGTTATTGATGAAATGTTGCAGGGAGGCATAATTGAGCCAGTAGAGACTTCAAGTTGGGTTTCTCCAGTTGTGATCACTCAAAAAGGGGATAAAAAAATAAGATTCTGTGTGGATCTTAGATCCTTGAATACAAATGTGGTGGCAGATGTTTTTCCACTTCCAAATATTGGGGAGTTAGTTTCAACTTTACATGGTGCAAAATACTTCACTAAACTGGATCTGAAGAGCGCATAGCATCAGATACGCCTTCATGATGAATCAAAACATCTTACAGCATTCATTACAAGTGAAGGTGCTTTTTAGTTTACTAGACTACCTTTTGGGCTCATATCTTCGGGTAGCGTATTTCAACGGATGGTAACTAAAATTTTCAAAGGCGTTGGATAAGCAATATTTTTCCAAGATGACACGCTTGTCTTTGGAGATACCATTTCTGAACACAATGAGACATTGAAGGTTGTTTTAAAAAGAATTGAAGAGGCAGGACTAACTTTGCGCAAGGACAAAGGTTCATTTTTGGTTCGAGAGATAGAATATCTAGGATATGAAATTTCAGCTGATGGTATAAAGCCAAAGAGAAATCTTTTAGAAGCCATAGAATCTGCCCCTTGCCCCTCTGACAAGGATCAACTACGATATTTCATGGGCCTAATAAAGTTCTACGCAAAGTTTGTAAAAAGAAATTCTAACAAGACATCTACTCTAAGAAATCTATTAAAAAAAGGAGTAACATTTTCATGGAATGGCGAACATACCACTTGCTTTAAAGCCATTAAAAAAGATTTGAGTGAAGCAAACGTTTTAACTCCATTTGACATCAGACTGCCTTCAACTTTAATGGTGGATGCCAGTAACATCGGGCTAGGTGCCGTTTTAATACAAAAGATCCAGAAGGAGACAAAACAATAGCTTTTGCATCTCGACCTTTAACCCTCTCGGAACGTAACTATTCAGTTATAGAAAAGGAGGCCCTAGCTGCTGCTTGGGGCGTACGCTACTTTAGAACATATTTGTGGGGTACCAAGTTTAAAATAAATACTGATCACAAGCCCCTGGTTAGTGTATTGGCTCCTGGGGGTGCTGGTAAAGGTTCACCTAGATTAGCAAGACTTGTGTCTAGACTACAAGAGTATCAATTTGAGTTGATATATATTCAAGGTTGGCGTAATGTGCAAGCGGACTGTCTTTCTAGACTCCCAGTAAGTAGCTTGGTTTCAAGTTATAATTTTAATGAAGATCAAGAAGAAAGTGCTGTAGCCTACATTCAAGATGTTTTAACTTTAGGTGAGAGTACTTTCTCTAAAGAGGAATGGTGTTCTGCAATGGAAAAGGATTTGGTACTTTCCAAAGTTATAGATCTTGTTAGATTGGGAACTAGACGTGAAAGTTCTGTCATACCGTCTGTACGACCATTTATTAAAATCTTAGATGAGTTGTCTGTTTTTAATAAAGTAATTTTGATGAGAGGTGACAGATTTATTCCACCATATTCTTTAAGACCAAAGTTATTGAAACTTGCTCATGAGGGACATCTAGGGCAGACTCTCACTCAACATAGAATAAAAAACAATTTTTGGTGGCCCTCAATTGATGTACAAGCAGCATCGTGGGTGTCAAATTGTGTGTGTTGCAAGGAAGGCGAAAAAAGGCTTAGGATAGCTTCTGGTCAAAGTATGGGTCATATTGCTTCTATAAATCAGCCTTGGCACAGTGTGTGTTTAGATTTTATTGGACCAATGGATGAATTACCAGCTAATCATCTCTTCGCTATTTTCATAGTTGATGTGTTTTCAAAATGGCTAACAGTTCATTTTGTAACAGAAATTACCACTGACTGTGCAATACATTTCCTAAAAAGAGTATTTGATGATGAAGGAGTTCCTTCAGTATTAGTAACTGACAATGGTAAACAGCTTACATCCAACAAAATGCAAGAAGTTTTGACTAGTTGTGACATAACACACCATTGTACGACCCTTTACAATCCACAGGGAAATGGTCTTTGTGAGAGGGTCAACAGAGTAGTTAAGGGTATTATACAAATGACTAGTTCTTCTGGTTGTTTTTCAGACGAGGCTGTTCAGGAAATGGTTTGGGCCTATCGCACAACTGCACACAAACATGATGTAAAATCTCCCTTTGAACTCATGCGAGGTAGAAGCCCTGGTACAAAATTGGTTCCCTCGTGGTTGAAAAATTTCAACACTGACAATTCTCGTCAGATAGTTCAAAGTGATTTTTCTGGTTCCATATCTGTTGGTGATTTGGTAAAAGTCAAACCTGGAAGTGTCACTAAAGGACTCTCTAAATATAGAGGTCCGTTTTTAGTTGAACATGTTGTGGTAAATGAAGCTAGATACCACGTAGATGTTCAGTTGGTTTATTGTAGAAGAACAGCAAGAAGCAACCACGACACAAGCTGGCCAGGCACAAACTGTCACTACCTAGAACGCTAGGAGGGAACAGAGCCAACTACATTCTGGAATTTAGAACACAGGTAAGAATGGTGGTACAGCATAGAAATAAAAGAAGGTAATATACAACACATCTCCTTCCGTAGAATATAAAAGAAAATATGTCACAATAAAGGAAACTTAACGCATTTAGGAAACAGTCATGAAAAGGAAACTTAGCCAAAACTAAAGAGCTAGCTGAACTAAAGAAAGCTAGCAATGTCAGCAAAGTAGTTTAAGCAATGAACCAATTAAGAGTCACCAGTGAAACTAAGCATTGAAATGGACACACGTCACCCCTCTAAAAAAAAAAAAAAATTTAATCACAACAGAAATCATTAAGGTGTGCAGGGGGCCTACGGCACCTCTGAGGTCTGGAGGCAGACACAGGAGGGTTGGAATCTGGAACAGGGTTGAGAGAAGAGAGGACAGGATCAGGTGCATCCCCACCCCCATCACCCCGCACCAAAACATCGGGAGGAGCAGACACAGCCGGAGCTGAAACCTGAGAGGGAATGAACAAAAACCCTGAAGATGTAGAATCCTGGGTAGGAACAGAGGAGGAAGGTGAGACAGACACAGGACCAGTGCTAGCTTTCTGGTAGAGAGCAACTCTCCTTAAATTCCATTTTTCACCATTAGAGAGGACTACATATTGAGGATAGACCATCTTGACAAGAAAGGGACCACGGAATTTAGACAAACCACCCGAAAGACGACCGGACTTTATCTTGACTAGATCACCTTTAGCAAGCTTGCCAGAATCCTTACCAGAAGGCAAACACACTGAATTCCCACCAGAGGACTTAGGAACACCTTGGGCCCGTATACCACGACCAACAGAAACTCCTTTAATAGTAGATAGATTCGCAGAACTTCCACCAGGAGAATACTTGGTAGGCAGACCAGGATGTGGTACACTTGGCAGCTTATCTAAGGCTGATTGACAAATCATGTCCTTGAGCCAAGAAGGAATTAGCTTGGTATTGGGGACTCTACCCCTCATCATTTCAAAAGGGGACTTGGACTGAGAGGTATGAAGAGTGGTACAATACGCATACACCATCTCACGAACAAGGGAAGAGACAGAAGAACTGCTGGAGAGAGCCATCTGAATGGTGCCCTTCACCAATCTATTAAGGCGCTCACAAAGGCCATTGGCTTGGGGATTGTAGAGGGAAGTTCTATGGTGAGATATACCGCAATCGGCTAAAAAAGCTTGCATGGTATGTGAGACCAACTGAGTACCATTGTCAGTTATAATGACACTTGGAAAACCCTCTACAAAGAATAGGGACTTCAGGTGTTTGATGGTATTTTCCGTGGTAATATCCTTCATGAACTCTACGGATAACCATTTTGAATGGCAATCCACAATGACTGCGGCAAACCTCTGTGAAAGAGGTAACTCGGCCATAGGACCTATGAAATCCAAACAGATGGTATGCCACGGGATTTCAGGAAACTGCAACGCACCCATCTGGGACCCTACAGCGACTTTTAGTCTCTTTTCACCATCCATACAGATATGACAGTCCTCAACCCAAGAAGACACCATAGAGTCCATACCGGGCCACCAGAAATTTAATTTGAGACGTTGTTGTGTCAGGGTTTGGCCAAGGTGACCCTCATGTGCTAAAGAAATGAGTTTGGGTCTCAAATCAACAGGAGGCACGAACTTATCACCTCGCATCACAACATTGTCACTGCATACAGACAAGTCATCAATGACTTTTAGGAAGGGCCGAACCGAAACATGGACACAGCTCTCCCTGCGGGAACCAAGTTTTATCAGTTGGATGACTTCCTGTAAGACATTATCCTGAGACATGGCATCCACCCACTCAGAACGAGAGAAAGAGCTTTCAGTTATTAGAAGAATATCATCAATCCATGCAACATTCTCATCAAGACTCTCCAGACTAAAGCCAACATCGGTACCAGAAGGAACAGCCAACCTAGACAGACAATCAGCCTGGAAGTTCCTCCAACCAGAGATGTGGGAAATGTCAAAGTGGTACTCCTGGAGTCTAGAAGCCAACCTCGCCAACCTTGGAGAACCAAAAGCCCCCCCGCCAGGGGAAAGGATGCGGATAAGGGGTTTGTGATCCGTTTTGAGGTTGAACCGAATGCCCCATAAATAGGGTCGAAAATGGTGAACACCCCAGGCAGCAGCGAGAGCTTCTTTCTCTATGACAGAATAATTCTGTTCACATTTGGAAAGAGTGCGTGAAGCAAACGCAACAGGCTTGTCACCATCTTTATGAGACTGCAACAAAACAGCGCCTAGGCCGTGAGCACTGGCATCCACCAAGAGAGTTGAAACCTTTGAGGTATCGAAGGGTGCCAGCACCTTCGCACTGCATATAGCTTCTTTGATCTGTTTGAAACACTTTTCTAATTCTGGGCCCCAAGTAAATTTGCAACCTTTCTTCATTAAAGCCCTCAGAGGTAAGGTCTTTTCTGAGAATCTCTCCACAAATTTGGAGTAGTATTCGATTAAACCCATGAATGACCGTAACTGGTCCTTGTCAGATGGGCAAGGGGCCAAGCGTATTGCATCAAGAAGATTCTTTTTAGGTTTTACTCCGTTGACTGAGATCTCATGTCCCAAGTACTCAATGTTCTGGACGAGAAACGAGCACTTCTCCTTACGTAAAGTAAGGCCAGTGTCCCAGATTCTGTGCAAAACATTTCTTAGCACAAGGTTGTGGTCCGCTACAGTGTTTCCAAAAACCAAGATATCATCTTGAAAGAATACCACGTTGTTTAGCCCCTTGAATACTTCACTGACCAGTCTCTGGAACACACTCGCTGCCGATATCAACCCAAAGGGAAGACGAGTAAATTGGAAGATCCCATCAGGGGTGATGAAGGCAGTGAGGTGTTTCGAAGACTCATGGAGTTTAACCTGATGGTAGGCACTCTTCAGGTCGAGCTTGGAAAAATATCTGGCTCCCTGAAGAGTGGACACCATCTCTGCAATGTTGGGCAATGGGAATGTGTCTGCAACGACACACTTGTTCAGGGACCTGAGGTCCACACAAAATCTCAATTTTCCGTCTGATTTCTTGGAAATCACGACGGGCGAAACCCATTCTGATGCTTCTGTAGGTTCAATCACACCGGATTGAAGCATCTCTTCAATCAGGAGTCTGACCTCTTCACGGATAGAAATGGGAATCCTCCGTACACGATGCTGCACAGGTAAACTACCCTTCTTTAGTTTAATAAGATGGGCATATCCCCGAAGCTCTCCTAATTCCTCCTTGAACACAGACCCAAATTCAGAGAGGATAAATTCGACGGAGTCATCATCAACAACCATAATTTGATTCTTTGCTCTTGGGTTGATTACTATGTATAGGTCATATTGATGTACCCAACCCAGGATGGGGGGCCCGTCAACTGAAACATAAACTTTCCCAAAAATAGACCTTTTCTCAAAAACTATCTCAGTCTCGAAGAACCCAAGAATTTCAATCTTCTGACCATTGAACCCTTTAGGTGAGATGTCACTGTCATGCAATTCTACCCTTTCCCAAAAAGTGTCAAAGGTGGACTTTGGTATGATGGTATGGCGAGAACCAGTGTCAACCATCAACAGCACTTCATGGGAATCGATCTTAAAAATGGCTTTGGGTCTGTTTTGTCTTGGATCATCACAGATTACATCAACATCATCAATAATCAGGAGTCTATCAGGTTCAGTTACAGAGTCATCGGCGTAATCATCAACGATGGCAACCCTCTGCCTAGCTTTTGTCTTGCACATTTTGGAGAAATGTCCAACCTTTCCGCACTTCAAACATTCTTTATTTGCGGCAAAACAAAACCTAGCTTCAGAAGAATGGCTATTACTGCCACACCTATTGCAAAATCTACTTGCTGGTTGTTTCTTCGCAGGAGGTTTGGGTCTGTTTTTTACTACAGCAACATTGTCTCCGCAGCAATGTTCACACTCCGCCATATTACCTTTGTCGGAAACAACAGAGACCTCTTGATGAGGAGAAGACTTATGTGAGTCTAGTACTTTCATGCATTTGCTGGATTCTTCAATTACTTTAGCCAAGTCAATTGCATCTTTCAAGGTCGGGTTCTTAGCAGCCCATAACCTCTCCTGTATCTTTCTGCTTGAGCACTGTACTACCAGTTGATCTCTAATAAGTTCATCGTTCATAGTGCCGAACTTGCACTTAATAGACAACTCTCTAAGTCTAGCTACAAAGTCATCTATTGTCTCTGAGTCTTTTTGGCGTTGTGTGTAGAATTTGTAGCGGTTCATTATCAGGTTCTCTTCTTTTGCAAATCTGATTTCGAGACGATCAACCGCTTCCTTAAATTCATCAATGTCTTGTGGATTAGCTCCTAGTGTGATGGGTAAGAATCTGAAGATTCTCTGCCCTTCCTTGCCAAGAGTGCTTAAAAGGATAGCCTTTTTTCTTTTTGGTGAAAATTCCTGTCCGTCTAGCGCTTCAAGATAATTATCGAACATTATATACCAGTCTTCCCATGGTATCTCAGGAACACCAGGTTCGGGTAAAAACTGAGGAGGTAATGTAACTACGAACTGTTGTGCCATTTAGATGGTGTATTAAAGTCAAAAATAAGATAAACGATTAATTTAGCACAATCAGGTTATATATGTGATTAAGTTTTAAGCATACCTCTGTTGCATGGAGACTGGTAAAACTCTGCAAGTCGATGTCTTTGCGCTGAGTTGTGACAGAAATGATAAAGAAAGGGTTTCTGCAATGAATTATCGCGTTCAAATTAGTTAAAATGTCCGTCACCCTTATTTATCGATAGTGAGGCTTGGCAGGCAAACAAAAGGAGCTAAGATGGCCGCCGCTAGTGAAAACGAGGCTTGGAGTCCGCTTATCAATTCTTGAATTGTAAGCTTTAGTTTTTTCCGAAGCCAAGATGGCTGCCGCTAGCGAAAACGAGGCTTGGGATCCGCCTATCAAGTCCTGAAACGCACGCTCTAGCCTTGACGGAGCTTTCCGATGTGGTGTCTCCTAGGCGACAAGCTCCAATAGCAGGGAGACGGTGACGTCAGATCCACTGCCGTTACTGGGGTTAGCTTTGCGCTCGAGCTTAAAAGTACTTACAGGTACACCACAGGAGTATCTTTGGCCGGATTTGAGGGGCACCTCCTGGAGATAGACGGGTCCACACGCAGCAGGTTCGTTTCTCGTCGTGGATGTTCCGCTGTGTTCTGCTGTGTCAACAGGAACGATGTCTTCAATATTATCAGTACCAACAACTGGAAAACGAAAATCTCTGTTGAAGCTATACAACACATGTCTATCCACGTTATGTGATTTTAGATAATGGAGAGAAGTGGAATTACCGAAGAGTTGCCCTCTATCAGAAACACTCTTCTACTCAAAAGTGTGCTGAGAAGTCACAAAATTCTTTGTACAATAGCGGTTACATGCTTTCCATTCTAGTGGATGTTAGATCATCTATGTCAAATAGGTGTAGGAGGGAGGAAGGTGATGGTGATGCTTCTTATCATTCTAATGCACGGGAGTTTAATGGTCATAGTAATGTTTCACCTACCCATAACATGCTTTCACAAGATGTTTCAACTTCTGATAATGCGATACAAAAGGGGATGATAATATTAGAAGTTCAAGATCTCCTCGACCGCCTATTTATTTGAATGATTATATTTGCTAATTGATGTTTTAACTTTTTAGTGTTTTTCCATCACAAGGGGAGGAGATGTGTGCAAACATGATCTTGTATTAATGATAATTCTATCTAGCCATTGGTCTATGTTGCCCTTTCCCTATTCTCCCAGAATGTTATAATAGTTCCATTGCCTGACATCAGCTAACCAGCATTCCAGACTTGCCAGTTGGAGTCTGGTCAGCTGGTGAGATGTACGTTTTGTCCAAGCTCTACAAATAAAGTTCCTCCTGGTTTGTTCGAGAAAGTAGTAGCTGCAATGTATTACTTACTACAGGCTAATACAAATTTTGGGGGGGGCGGGGTTAATTCTTTCAGCAATAGGCAGAGTGGAGATGCAGGGGCTAAAAACACAACAGAGCCTCGTTAACAAGTAAATGGTCTTTTAAAGACCCGTGAAGTGCTCAGGTGCAGCTGCAAAAAGACGGTCGCCAGCCCGGGAAGCTGTCTCAGCCCGAGCTGACACACACAGCGGTCGGAGGGGAAGGGGGCTGAAGTCCTTTGACCCCAATGGGCGTTGCGCATCTGATGGACCCACAATCATTCACTACTCGAACTCAGGAAACTCCACCTAAGCGGTTTCTATGATTTGAACCTCAACATAGCTGCCAGGTTTCCCAGGTCCATGTGTGACTAGTTAGACCAGTTCTGTTTTATGTCGATTTTCAACAATAATGGCCTTCCCTTTTAACTTCTGAGGTCATTGACCCAAACTTTAATTTCTTTTGTTTTCTATATGCTACAGGCATGCATCAACCTTCTAGCTATATGTGCTGTTTATAGTCACTACTTTGGTCCTAAAAATCCCTGTATGTGTGTGGTCGTGTCAATCACCCTTCTTACATCATATTCCCTCTATGTGCCCTTCTATCTGGAAAAAAGGGGGAGGGGGTTGGCAGTGCCTCACGGGAGCAACACCCAGGGGAGGATCTGACAGACTGGTACTCGCCTGAATCCTCACTTATCATCATCAGCTACTGCCAACCATGAAAGAAAAGGGGAATAAAACTTGTGCAGTGTGAACAAAAATGTGCAGTTGCTATTAAGTGACCCTTTATAGGTGTAATAGAACCTGTGAATTCCAGTTCTATACTACCTAGTGGTTTAAAAAGAACAGAGCTAAACTGGCATTTTCGTGTTTATTCTGTGCTGTTTGCTCATTCTGTTAAAAACAACAACCAACATGTTTCATCACCTATCTATATATTACCGGTGATTTCGTCAGGGTTTTCCGGGTCAGCGTGAGTTTTGCACTGCTGAATTCTCCCTTTATTGTACCTGTAGTGAAAACAGGGCGAAAAACACACACACACACATACAATGCTTTCATTATGTCTCGGTTAGATATATTCCAAGTTAAAAACAGTTTTACTCAAGCCCCAAATGTCTCCACTCATATGGCAAATGCGAGTATTTAGTTCTTTATACATTACCAGGTGGCCTTTGTTTGTTGAGCCTACCCGGCCCCCGTGGAAGAATCTGGTATACACCACAGTGCTGTTGGCGTACTCCGGTATCCGCCTACTGGTCAGATTTCTATAACAGCAATATGCAGAGAACTGAGCAGACTGTTTTAGACTATTGCGGTGTCATCATTTTCCCAATAGTCCTATCCCTTCTGGCTATTCACATATCTCTGTGACCGGTTTGGTCTACCGTTCTGCCTTCTCGCTGTTGCTCGGGCGTTGCCTTCTCTGCCGCGCCCCCTGCGTATAGGGGCTTGGGGTGACACACCACGAATTTTCCCACCCCCTTCAATTACCGTCAAAACTGCTTTTCAGCCTTCCTAATCTAGTTAGCAAGGTCCCGGCGGGACCCGTTGGCATTCAGTTTAACGATTTCTTACCGGTCTTGGGCTATAATGTGGCTTCCGCTCACCCCGTTGCACCTACGCGTTGCTCTCGCTGTTCCTTATGACTCGAAATAGTTCCGGTCACGTGGTGCGCGTTCATGCGCCTACGTGGACCCTACGTGCACGCCCTCCCCTTGATGTTCATGGCGGCCATCTTTGAATGGGTTATCCCGCTATAGGAGGTGGTGGGGCATCCTAGCTAGATGTCAGTTTTCTTATTCTATTGGACATTTGGGCAGGAGACAGGGCATTATTCTCCAACACAGTTTGTTATTCAGTATAGTGCCTAAAAGACCTGTCCTCCCAGCGCAAGATATCTTGGTTGCTGATTATAAATTACTTTTTATGTTGTTGATATCCTATTCCATTCAATGGAATCGTTGAGGCCTGTGTGGTCTGTGCCCTCCTCAAATATCCAACGTGCCTCTCTCTTATGTAACCTGATGTTCATGTTATGTACATCGCCTTTTACTGTTTCAACCACAACCCAGCGTAGATCTCGGGGTTTATGTTGAAATTCTCTAAAGTGTTGAACCAGTTTAGTGGTTAATTTCGCTGCTTTTAGTGTACTCAGATGTTCTTGTATTCTTATTTTTATTTTTCTGCTTGTTAGTCCAATGTAGTGCATCCCACATGGACATGTCAATCTGTAGATGACATTACACGTGTTGCAGTTACTGAAACTGTTCAGGTACCAGATCTTGCCATTTGTGCGATGAACATGCTTAGTTTTGGTGGTAAGTGCACAGATTGTACACCCCCCGCAGGGGTAGTGGCCCGGGGGAATGTTAGAGGCATCCTCCCTTGTTTGAGGACGTGAATGAACAAGTCGGTCCCTCAGACTGGATGATCGCTTAAAAGCGAAACGTGGTTGTGGCATGGTCATCGTATTTGTGTTCAGAATATGCCAATGTTTACGTATTATCTGGCGAATCTTTGTTGAGTGTGGTCCAAAAGTAGTTACCACCGGGATACATTCCTGTTGCTCTTTGCTCCTTTGTTCTAGCAGAGCTTCCCTTGGGGTATTTAAAGCTCGCTTCCTTGCCTGTCTGACAATCTTACGTGGGTATGCTCTGGCAACCAATTTATTGGATAGCTCTTCTGTTTGCTCCATATAGCTGGATGTTGATGAGCAATTCCTGCGATACCTCATGAATTGCCCCACCGGCAGGTTGTCCCGCAGAGCCCTGGGATGGAATGACTCGTAATGTAGCAGCGAGTTCTTATCTGTCGGGGGGTGTACAATCTGTGCACTTACCACCAAAACTAAGCATGTTCATCGCACAAATGGCAAGATCTGGTACCTGAACAGTTTCAGTAACTGCAACACGTGTAATGTCATCTACAGATTGACATGTCCATGTGGGATGCACTACATTGGACTAACAAGCAGAAAAATAAAAATAAGAATACAAGAACATCTGAGTACACTAAAAGCAGCGAAATTAACCACTAAACTGGTTCAACACTTTAGAGAATTTCAACATAAACCCCGAGATCTACGCTGGGTAGTGGTTGAAACAGTAAAAGGCGATGTACATAACATGAACATCAGGTTACATAAGAGAGAGGCACGTTGGATATTTGAGGAGGGCACAGACCACACGGGCCTCAACGATTCCATTGAATGGAATAGGATATCAACAACATAAAAAGTAATTTATAATCAGCAACCAAGATATCTTGCGCTGGGAGGACAGGTCTTTTAGGCACTATACTGAATAACAAACTGTGTTGGAGAATAATGCCCTGTCTCCTGCCCAAATGTCCAATAGAATAAGAAAACTGACATCTAGCTAGGATGCCCCACCACCTCCTATAGCGGGATAACCCATTCAAAGATGGCCGCCATGAACATCAAGGGGAGGGCGTGCACGTAGGGTCCACGTAGGCGCATGAACGCGCACCACGTGACCGGAACTATTTCGAGTCATAAGGAACAGCGAGAGCAACGCGTAGGTGCAACGGGGTGAGCGGAAGCCACATTATAGCCCAAGACCGGTAAGTAATCGTTAAACTGAATGCCAACGGGTCCCGCCGGGACCTTGCTAACTAGATTAGGAAGGCTGAAAAGCAGTTTTGACGGTAATTGAAGGGGGTGGGAAAATTCGTGGTGTGTCACCCCAAGCCCCTATACGCAGGGGGCGCGGCAGAGAAGGCAACGCCCGAGCAACAGCGAGAAGGCAGAACGGTAGACCAAACCGGTCACAGAGATATGTGAATAGCCAGAAGGGATAGGACTATTGGGAAAATGATGACACCGCAATAGTCTAAAACAGTCTGCTCAGTTCTCTGCATATTGCTGTTATAGAAATCTGACCAGTAGGCGGATACCGGAGTACGCCAACAGCACTGTGGTGTATACCAGATTCTTCCACGGGGGCCGGGTAGGCTCAACAAACAAAGGCCACCTGGTAATGTATAAAGAACTAAATACTCGCATTCGCCATATGAGTGGAGACATTTGGGGCTTGAGTAAAACTGTGTTTTTAACTTGGAATATATCTAACCGAGACATAATGAAAGCATTGTATGTGTGTGTGTGTGTTTTTCGCCCTGTTTTCACTACAGGTACAATAAAGGGAGAATTCAGCAGTGCAAAACTCACGCTGACCCGGAAAACCCTGACGAAATCACCGGTAATATATAGATAGGTGATGAAACATGTTGGTTGTTGTTTTTAACAGAATGAGCAAACAGCACAGAATAAACACGAAAATGCCAGTTTAGCTCTGTTCTTTTTAAACCACTAGGTAGTATAGAACTGGAATTCACAGGTTCTATTACACCTATAAAGGGTCACTTAATAGCAACTGCACATTTTTGTTCACACTGCACAAGTTTTATTCCCCTTTTCTTTCATGGTTGGCAGTAGCTGATGATGATAAGTGAGGATTCAGGCGAGTACCAGTCTGTCAGATCCTCCCCTGGGTGTTGCTCCCGTGAGGCACTGCCAACCCCCCTCCCCCTTTTTTCCAGATAGAAGGGCACATAGAGGGAATATGATGTAAGAAGGGTGATTGACACGACCACACACATACAGGGATTTTTAGGACCAAAGTAGTGACTATAAACAGCACATATAGCTAGAAGGTTGATGCATGCCTGTAGCATATAGAAAACAAAAGAAATTAAAGTTTGGGTCAATGACCTCAGAAGTTAAAAGGGAAGGCCATTATTGTTGAAAATGGTATGAGTGGGGGACGGTCTTTCCCTATAATTCCCCTGGGGCTCCAGTTGAGATTGTGTTCTGTTTTATGTCGAGCCTGGGCAGCGCATGCTCTGCTGCGGGGCATGCATTATTGGTGGTTGGCTTTGAAGCCTCTCCCACTCTCTGCCCATATTTTTAATTGGCTTGTGTCATTGTCCTTCGTAAACGCGGGCTTACAAGGTGTTATTAGGCTTGTTAGTCCCTCCTTGGTACTGCCTTGTCTTCATTTGTTACCTTCCATAACGACTGGACCTTTTACTTGTGTGGTTACACGGTCTGCTTTATCTTGGCTGTGAGCACTATTTTGCTTGTTTATTTAATTTACGGCGCAGTACGCTTTCACTTTAGCGGGCCGCTTATTTATTTAACAGCACGGGCGGCTGTCACTTTAGCGGCCACACTTATTTATTTATTTAATTCACAGTGCGACCGCTTTCACTGTAGTGGCTGCACTTATTTATTTATTTAATTCACAGCAAGGCCGCTTTCACTTTAGCAGCTGCGCTACAAGCTCAGCAGAAGGCTTGCTGTCTGGTTTTCTGCTCTTTTGGTTCATGCTCCTTTGTTGCTATTGCTTGAGGAGCTGGAGTTCTGATCTTGGAAGCCAATCTAGAAGCGGTCTTTGTGACGGGTGCTTTAAAGGTGACTTGCTTATGTATCATTAATATTGTATGACATGGTTATTGGTGAAAATATAGAAGGCAAGGAGATGTGGGCAGACTTCGGAACTTGACAAATTTATACTGCAGTTCTGTGCAAGTCACTTATCTTGTTGTGCTTTAAAATGTAATTTCGCGAAGTGTAAATTTATAAAAAACTACCTGTAATGTCCCAATATAACAAGCCCATCCCCTCTCTCAATTGATACCCAGGTCCTGTGGCCTTGTTCGGTGATTCCCCATTTTCCTAATCATCCCCTCTCTCACTGCAATTTAATTTCTTTTATATGATCTCAGCTGGCCCTCCCACAAATACGCGGTGCTGTTTGGTATATGTAAGCAAGCAGCATGGTTTAGCTTGTCGCTTGTCGCTGATGTGTGCTGTCATGTACAGATCCTGGGTTTGAATTCAACAGGACCAACGCAGCCTTCTATCCTTGTGAGGCCGATAACTTTAAATAGAATACCAGCAACACCTTTCATTTACAATGTTTACCGATTGCAACAAAAGTGGGATTAAGTGCTATAAATAGTTATTATGCACAGAATCACCAAGGTGAGTTGCTAATGATGCTGCGTTAAAAGTATTCTCTGTAAATCTTTACTTTTCTCTGGAGCTGGAGCTACGCTACGTGTCTTAACTAAAACAAGCATTTACAATGCAATAGGTCTCGCATTTGCGAGAGTTTAACTATTGGCATTGTAAATGACAATGTCTTTCATTATTTTTTTTAAAACCAATACGTAAATCAAAAGTATTGTAATTTACAATGCCAATTGCTCAAATTCTCGCAAATGCAAGACGTATTGCATTGCAAATACTTGTGACCGATTGACAGTTGAATGTGGATGTCCTGAGGCGGAAGCCGGGACCGATTTGTGAGCGTGTGTTTGATAGCGATTTTTGTCACCCTGATTTTAATTGAATCTGCACATGCGTTCGTTTTAGCTTCTTTTCGCTAAAATTTTAAAATTGTACTCTCGCGCTCCCTGCGCTTGCATTTACCTGCCTGTAACTTGTTTTGCTCTCCTTGAGGTGTGTTCTCCCCCATTGCAGACGATTAGGTGCTGCTTGGGGTCACTTCAGGCGCCATCTTGAGTGAGGCGAGGAGCAGGCGAGCGGTCTAGTGCTCGGCCCCTCCCACCCCCACAGGCATAAAAACCTAGAAAATCTCCCACATTCACCGATTGACAGTTGAATGTGGATGTCCTGAGGCGGAAGCCGGGACCGATTTGTAAGCGTGTGTTTGATAGCGATTTTTGTCACCCTGATTTTAATTGCACCTGCACATGCGTTCGTTTTAGCTTCTTTTCGCTAAAATTTTAAAATTGTACTTTCGCGCTCCCTGCGCTTGCATTTACCTGCCTGTAACTTGTTTTGCTCTCCTTGAGGTGTGTTCTCCCCCATTGCAGACGATTAGGTGCTGCTTGGGGTCACTTCAGGCGCCATCTTGAGTGAGGCGAGGAGCAGGCGAGCGGTCTAGTGCTTGGCCCCTCCCTCCCCCACAGGCATAAAAACCCAGACAATCTCCCACATTCACCGATTGACAGTTGAATGTAGATGTCCTGTCGCGGAAGCCGGGACCGATTTGTGAGCGTGTGTTTGATAGCGATTTTTGTCACCCTGATTTTAATTGCACCTGCACATGCGTTCGTTTTAGCTTCTTTTCGCTAAAATTTTAAAATTGTACTCTCGCACTCCCTGCGCTTGCATTTACCTGCCTGTAACTTGTTTTGCTCTCCTTGAGGTGTGTTCTCCCCCATTGCAGACGATTAGATGCTGCTTGGGGTCACTTCAGGCGCCATCTTGAGTGAGGCGAGGAGCTGGCGAGCAGTCTAGTGCTCGGCCCCTCCCGCCCCCACAGGCATAAAAACCCAGATAATCTCCCACATTCACCGATTGACAGTTGAATGTGGATGTCCTGAGGCGGAAGCCGGGACCGATTTGTGAGCGTGTGTTTGATAGCGATTTTTGTCACCCTGATTTTAATTGCACCTGCACATGCGTTCGTTTTAGCTTCTTTTCGCTAACATTTTTAAATTGTACTCTCGCGCTCCCTGCGCTTGCATTTACCTGCCTGTAACTTGTTTTGCTCTCCTTGAGGTGTGTTCTCCCCCATTGCAGACGATTAGGTGCTGCTTGGGGTCACTTCAGGCGCCATCTTGAGTGAGGCGAGGAGCAGGCGAGCGGTCTAGTGCTCGGCCCCTCCCGCCCCCACAGGCATAAAATGGTCCCCTTGATCCGGAAGCGCAGCGGACGAGCGCAGCGGGCGCGCCGAAGGCTCGCCAAAGGCGAGCCCGTCTGCGCCCATCCGTGACCAGCCGGGACCCGGGGCCATAAACCCTGCTCCCTTTGTAGGGTATACATCTGCACAGCTCCACGTCCTTCAAGGTAACTGGCCCCTCAGCTCTTTGACGCTTGATCGCATCCAGGTTCTCGGAATTTCTGCCCCTTTCCCCCCTTTTCTTCTGCTTCCTTGCCCAGGCCCCAGCCTGCCGCTCGTCCTGTGCACTCCCCCCCTTCCTCCTCCCGCCCACCCACTGTGGCCTCTGCCTACCTCCTTAACACCCGCTCGGCGGGTAGGCACCAGTTGGAACTCTTTAATCTCCTCGACACTGAGTCTCCCGATTTTCTGTTCCTGACGGAAACTTGGTTTTCGGCAGATTCCCTGCCCGACGTCCTATCTGCGCTTCCCAACTCCTACTATGCCCTTCGGCCTGATCGCCCAGATGGGAAAGTTGGCGGGGGTGTGGCCATGATCATTCGGTCCAGCCTTCAGTTCCAAACCCTGACCCATCCTTCCATACCTTATGTGGACTTGTTGGTCGCCCGCTCGGTGAACCTTTTGGTTCCCCTTACCATAGTTCTCCTATATCGTCCTCCCCAAACTATGCCTCACTTTGTGCCTGCTCTCCAAGATCTGCTGGCCACTCTTGTGATTAACAACTCATCAGTTCTTCTACTGGGCGACTTCAACTATTGGCCTGGCGACCCCAGGGAAGATCAGACCTCCAAAGACTTTTCTGATATTCTTCGCTGTTTTAATTTCACCTCTCATAATCACGTCCCCACCCATGTCCATGGTCATACCCTTGACCAGATATGGTCGGCCAGACGGCCTACATCCTCTATCACTATTCTTCCTTGCATTTGGTCGGACCATTCGCTCATTTCCTTCTCAATCGAACTTACAGCTATTAACCAGCTCCCCCTGCCCAAAAATGTCCTTGCACGGAATTGGAACCGGGTGGACTTTAAGTCCCTTCATTCTTCCTTGGAGACCTCCCTCCCTGACCTATCAGACCTCTCTATCGATCTTCAGGTCGAAGCCGTTAGCACCTGGCTATCCACCTCCTGTGACATGGTCGCTCCTCTCAGGAGGATCAAGGCTTGTCGTCTCCACGAAGCCAATCAATGGTTTTCTAGCGATCTTAAGGCCCTTAAATTAGCTCTCAGACAATCGGAGCGCCAGTGTAGGCGCAATTATTGCCCCCTCCTGAGAGTTCGACACAAGTCCCTCCAAAAAAACTACAAGAGAGCTATTCTTTCAGCCAAATTAGAACACTTCTCTAATAAAATCCTACTAGCGACCAACAAATCCAAGGAGATCTTTTCCATCGTTCACAATTTGGCTGGCTCTGACAGTCAATCCCAACCCTGTCCCTTCCCAAGCCCTTTGCCTCTCCTTGAACGATTTCTTCCTCGAGAAGATTGTTGACATCAAACGGAACATCTCCGCGCCATCTTCTCCCCTCCCCCCCTTCCCTTCCCCCTCTGTCCTCCACCCTGAACCATGTCCCTACTATCTCTAAGGAATCCTTTCTTGTCCTGCTTGGGAAGGTCAAATCAGGGTCCCCCGCTGACTGTGGACTGGCTCGCATTTTAAGGGAGTTATTCTCTGACTGTCCCCACCCCCCCTTAGCTCTTCTCAATGCATCCATCTCCCAGGGCACGGTCCCGCTTTCCTTCAAATCGGCCACAGTCATCCCCATTCTAAAAAAACCTGGCTCTGACCCCTCTCTCCCGGCTAACTTTAGGCCCATTTCCCTTCTCCCTTACCTAGCAAAGATCTCAGAGAGCCACGTCACCTCCTGCTTGTCGGCCTACATTGAGCAGAATCATCTTTTGGCCTCTCATCAAGCAGGCGTCCGTCAGGTCCATTCGACCGAATCTGTGGTCTTGTCGGTCTTGGACGAGCTGAAGAGTAAGGCGGATTCCAACTCCCCTCAAGCATTGGTGCTTCTTGATTTGTCTGCTGTTTTTGACACGGTCGACCATTCTATCCTTCTCGACCGTGTCAGGGCAGCGGGCATCCAGGGCACCGCCTTCTCCTGGATCGCCTCATTCCTCCAAGGCCGGACACAAGCTGTCCGCCTCTCCGGCTTCTCTGCCCCTCCCCGCCCGGTGTCCTGTGGGGTTCCCCAAGGCTCTTCCCTATCCCCTCTTCTTTTTAACTTATACATCTATCCCCTTATTATTTCTCTGCTTAACATGGAGGTCTCCGTGTATAATTACGCTGACGACCTTCAGCTTGTTTTTGACCTGTCTTCACCTTCAGACTCCCTCCCTAAATTTCAGACCACACTTATTTTTATTTCTGACTGGATGAACCAAAACCACCTCAAGCTTAACCTGGATAAAACTGAGGTTGTCCTGACGGGCGGTTCCACCAGTCCATGGACTTCTGCCTTCTGGCCTCCCACTCTCAGTCCCCCCCCAGTTCCCTCTGTTTCAGTAAGAACCTTGGGAATCAAAATCAGCCAGGACCTCTCCATGCGCCCCCAGGTCAGCTCCGTTGTCTCCTCCTGTTTTCTGTCCCTTAGGGTTATCCGAAAGATCTCCAGGTTCTTCTCTTTTGATGCCCTAAAAATTATTGTACTAGCTATGGTCCTCTCTCGCCTGGACTACGGGAACTGCTTGTATGTGGGCATTCCTGCCTACGAGCTGCGACGCCTCCAGACCATCCAAAATCAAGCCGCTCGCCTTATCCATCGGCTCCCCAGGTACCACCACACCACTCCGTTACTTAAATCCCTCCATTGGCTACCCATCTTACAGCGAACCCTCTTTAAGATGGGATGCATAGTTTTCATGGCACGCGCCCGTACGGCGCCTATCTTCATCAACTCTATGATTATCCACTACCTTCCATGCCGTGACCTCCCTTCCTCCAGTCAGTTTCTTCTTAGCACTCCCCGCTTCAGCAAGACTAGAATAGGTGGCACTAGGTTTTCCATCCTTGCCCCCCGCTTCTGGAATAGCCTCCCACTCACTATCAGGTCCATCACTGAGTACCTGCACTTCCGCAAAGCGCTCAAAACTCATCTGTTTACCCTAGCTTTTGCCACTCATTAATCTCCTGGCGCCCCCTTTCATCCACCACCGTCAATCACCCAGCGCCAGGAAACCGCTTGTTCACAGTGCGCTTTATAAATATTTTAAACTTTCAACTTTCCTCAGATGTCTGGAACTTGTAGTCTTATTTAACTTAGCATAAAACCAGGACTACAAGTCCCAACATTCTTAAAAAGGGACTGGACTAACTAGTCATGCATCAACCGTTGAAACTTAGCAGCTGTGCCTCAAAGCAATACACAAAAATACCGAAACAAGTATACCTCAAATATAAAATCATGGAATATGTTCCTTTAATTCTCAAACAAAAAATACAAAAATCAAAATTTTAATGGTAAGAACGGAGCTTTTCAGAATTTTGTGTTATTTCAAAAGATGTGCAACGTGTTAGATTCTAGCATATCAGTTTGTCTTTTTTGCTCCTAATGCTTGCTTTCTTTTTGTTGCCACATCCCAGTGCTGCTTCAATCGGAGACACCAACAGTTCATGCTTCATTTAGTTTGCTGTAGATGTGTTTTTCCCAGGAATCAGGATAAGGATACCTATTTACTTCTCAATTAACACTTTTAAACCCCTTCACATTTACAGAGCTTTTTAAAACTTTAAATTTTACTTTTATAGGCGTATGTACTTTATTAATGTCCTAATATTATTTAGTTCTCTCGATTGTCATGGACCCCCTGAGTAAGGATCGGTGACCTCCAGGGCTCCGTGGACCACAGGTCTCATCTATTCTTATATGGTTATTAGAGAAAAGGAGGCATAATTGATACATTAATAAAGAATAATGTACATTTTTCAAAATTGCTACGGGGTAGTGGCTCCTAGGCTCGATATTGCCAGTTTATTGTCTGGTCTGGTGCTTAGCCCCTCTAAAATCTCAAATCATGAAGCAATGACTGGTGTTTTTCTCTGTGAATTGTGCCAAACTTAAGGGCACTGGAGGATAGTTTAAACCTGGTCTCTACCCCGGGCAGTTATGCCTTTGAGTATATAGTATCTAGTAGTACCCAGACAAAAAGTTAAAACACAACGCTATAAAAACCCCACAACCAATAACTAAAAGTCTAAAAAAGATGCAAAAATGACTAAAATAAAATTGCGGAAGCCAGGCAAAGAGCGCTAAGAAAAGCAAAAGCACCAATTCCGAAATCACTGTTGCATTTAGCTAGGCACAATATCTGGCCAGCTGCCATGGAGTGAATAATGGATGCATCAAGCAGGTTGCCCTGGTCAAAGTTTTCAACTTCTGGCTTACTCTTTTTAAAAAAAATGTTTTTTGATAGAAGTCAAAATCCTCCAGCAGGGCAAGGTTGAAGGCAGCATCCAATGAAATGCTCATGAAGTCAGTTAGTCATTGGACAAGAACCCCCTGATGCTGTTAGTTTTGGCAGGAAATGCTCGAAGTGGGAACATTAAAATTTTGCACCTGCTGAAGTCCTCTCATTGGCCCGGATACTTTTCGCGCCTTCAAACTGTCAAGAATTCTACTCTGGGACTTGGTCTCTTTTTTTGAACCTCAAAAACCCCTAGCAGAACAAGCCTGGAAGTTGTAGTTGGGCAGGTCATACCGATGCCAGATTCCTTGGCTGCAAGGGTCCACTGAAGTCTTCTTTTGGGTGGCAAAAATCTCCAAGAAGATCCAACCAGATGTTTTTGCCCACAGGGGACCCACCTTGGATAGATAGCTTTGGTTGGTTAGTCCCTGTCTTTCAGACATCGGAAATGTTCTATGTCCCAACTTATTCCTCTTTTTGTAGCAGTTCCGCTTAGTCATTTCTAAGGCTCCCAGTACTACTCGGGCTGCACTTAAGGGACAGGACTTACTCCTGTAGGGGCCACCAGCAGGTCTAATAAGGGCCTAGTGGTGACTTGTCAGGCGCTCACTCTTTACTTATTTCAAACTGTACCACAGTGCACTATTCGTTGTGAAATCAAACGTGGTAGGATACATATGTCCCTGAAGGAGGCTGGTGCATAGCCAGGAGTATGTCTAATAATCCCTTTCTCCTCATCCATACCAAACTGGTTCAGGGTCCGGCTCCCTTTCGTGCTGAAATGGAGCCAGGCTGGTTACAGTAGGTTTTGGTATCCAGGTACCCCTCTTCCATAGGTCTCACTGTACAGTTAACTATGAATGAGCAGGCTTCACCCTGGTCCCTTAAGTTAAAGAATTCTCCCCCACCTACTGTTCCTGTGAGAGGATGTCACATACTTCGCACCCAGGTCTTCCTGTCAAAAGGCCCAAGCCATTGTTTCTGCTCTGGGCGCAGTTTTCACCCCCCCCCCCCCAAAGGAAAAGCACTGTCCGGAACGGAAGCTGCAGGCAGGCTACCGTTCGTAATCCCACTGGAGTTTCAGACAGGAAAGGTCTAACTTTCTTCAAGTTACTTTTCCTGCATTTTTTATCAAATATCCTACATCAAAATTCAATTGGATGTTTAACAAATATAAAAAACAGCGGTTGAATGCTCTCTGTATCTTATTCCTAACTAAAATTAAAAAAATAAAATCATATTTGTACTTTAGTTTTTACTATGAAAAAAGCATTTGGGGGTAGTTACTAGGAACATGCCAAACTTAAACTCTTACATGTTCCACGTTTAAATACCAGGCACCCTACTGTGTTGGCTACAAGGCTTACTTAAGGGTGACTTAATAGTTCAAAGTAGTGTTACTGCCTGTTAAAATCTTTTATTTTGACAGACCTGCATGCAGGTTTAAAACTGCAGCAGTCGGGCTATGCATATAGGCATGAAGCCATGTGTCCGTGCCAGTCTAGTGAATGCCACAATTTGTTTCAGGTGACAATTAACTTGCCATGCCATGGGTGTATTTCCTGAACCATACAACCATGGCCTTGCTGGAAAGTTAAATATTCAGATTGTGGATTAGCAGATTTTACTATGTTTCAGAGGTTAGACCACATACAGTGGGGGTAGTCAGCAGTGCCTCAGCGTGCCGAGCTGGAAAACCAGCAAACCAGTCAGTAAGAAATGGGGAGGACACGCATAAAGAGGGAATTTTCTCACTGTTAGCATGTTAGGCTTTAGACATGGCACACAATACTGCCTAGCAGTTGCAATATTAGCTGCAGCTTAGGACATGGAACTTTGCATAGGCTTAGTAGAATCCCAGAAGGCAACACAGTGTTTAATGTATTAGTGTCAGAAAGAGCATATCAGGCTAGGCATCAGCATAGAATGTACAGAGATACCTTCAACAAGTGAGAAGTCATTGCCAATCTCTCTAAGATTTAGGTACTGCAACCAGCTCCAAAGTTGTTTGTTGGTCCTTGTTGCAGGTTATACTGCTGACTAGTGAGCAGTGATCCAAGAGTGCAATCAATCAATCATTTGTAAAGTGCACTACATACCCGCGAGGGTCTCGAGGCGCTGGGGGGAGGGGGGCGCTACTGATCGAACAACCAGGTCTTGAGTATCCTCCTGAAGGTCAGCAGGTCTTGGGTCTGTCGTAGGCTCAGTGGGAGGGTGTTCCATGTCTTGGCGGCGAGGTGGGAGAAGGATCTCCCACCGGTGATTGTTCTTCGGATGCGCGGGACGGTGGCGAGTGAGAGGTCGGCGGAGCGTAGCTGGCAGTTGGGGATGTAGAAGGAGAGCCGTCTGTTGAGGTAGGCTGTGCCGGTCTTGTGGAGTGCCTTGTATGCGTGGGTGAGGAGCTTGAAGGATATCGTCTTGTTGACGAGGAGCCAGTGCAGGTTTCTCAGGTGGGGGGTGATGTGGCTGTGGCGTGGTACATCGAGGATCAGTCGTGCCGAGGAGTTTTTTATGCGTTGTAGTTGTTTGATGAGCTTGGTCGGTGCTCCCACATAGAGGGCGTTTCCGTCGTCGAGTCTGCTGCTGAGGAGGACCTGGGTGGCTGTCTTTCTTGTATCTGTCCGGATCCATCTGTAGATCTTGCGGAGCATGCGCAGGGGGTTGAAGCAGGAGGAGGAGATGGTGTTGACTTGCTTGGTCATTGAGAGCGTTGAGTCGAGGATGATTCCCAGGTTGCGTGCGTGGTCAGTGGGTGTCGGGGCTGCCCCCAGTGCCGTCGGCTACCAGGAGTCGTCCCAGGCTGAAGGGTTGGAGCAGAGGATGAGGACCTCCGTCTTGTCCGAGTTCAGCTTCAGATGGCTGGTCTTCATCCAGTCGGCTACGGCCTTCATACCTTCGTGGAGGTTGGCTTTGGCAGTGATGGGGTCCTTGGTGAGTGAGAGGATCAGTTGAGTGTTGTCGACGTAGGAAATTATGTTGAGGTCGTGCTTTCGGGCTACGTTTGCAAGCGGGGCCATGTAAATGTTGAACAGCGTCTGGCTGAGGGAGGATCCCTGGGGTACGCCGCAGATGATCTCGGAGGCTTTGGAACGGAATGGGGGAGGCGGACTCTCTGGGTTATGCCGGAGAGGAAGGAGGTGGTCCAATCCAGAGCCTTGTCTCGGATCCCTGCGGCGTGGAGGCGTGCACGTAGTGTGCGGTGGCAGACGGTGTTGAAGGCCGCAGAGAGGTCTAGGAGGATGAGTGCTGCGGTCTTGCCGTTGTCCAGCAGGGTCCTGATGTCGTCGGTGGCGGCGATGAGGGCAGTCTCTGTGCTGCGGTTGCTGCGGAACCCTGACTGGGAAGGGTCCAGGATTCTGTTTTCTTCGAAGTATCGGGTTAGCTGTCTGTTGACGGTTTTCTCGATGACCTTGGCCGGGAAGGGGAGCAGAGAGATGGGCCAGAAGTTCTTGAAGTCTCTTGGGTCTGCCTTACGTTTTTTGAGTAGGGCATTGATCTCGGCGTGTTTCCAGATCTCTGGAAAGGTCGCGGTCTCGAGGGAGAGATTGATGACGTTGTGCAGGTGGGGTGCAATGGAGCTGTTTGTTCTGTTGAAGACGTGGTGCGGGAATGGGTCTGACGGAGAGCCGGAGTGGATTGTGCGCATGGTCTTGATGGTGTCATCGATGCTCACGCTGGCCCAGGGTAGCAGGGGTCGTGGTCGATGGTGTGCGGAGGGTCTGTTGTGTTGCTGTCTGTTGGGGCTGTCTGGGTGTTGAAGCTGTCGTGTATGTCTGCTATCTTGCAGTGGAAGAAGGTGGCGAGGGAGTCGCACAGGGCTTGCGAAGGCGGGATGTCGTTGGTGTTGGAGCTGGGGTTGGAGAGTTCCTTCACGATGTTGAAGAGCTCCTTGCTATTGTGTGCATTGTTGTTGAGGCGGTCTTTGTAGGAGGTCCTCTTGGCCGCCCTGATGAGGTGGTGGTGGTTGCGGATGGCGTCATTGTGTGCTGCGTGGCTGTCCGGAGTTTGTTCACTGTGCCATTTCTTCTCTAGTTTCCAGCAGGCTTGCTTGGAGGCTAGGAGTTCTGGGGTGAACCAGCTGGCTCTCTTGCTGGTGTCTCTGTGGGGGGGTTTCTTCAGCGGGCGAGGGTGTTGACGCAGTCCTCGATCCAGCTTCTGAAGCTGTGGGCAGCGTCGTCGGTGTTGGAGGGTTCGGTGGGTGGGCTGAGAGCGAGGTTTGCGTGTAGTTGGTCTTCGGTGATTTTGCTCCAGCAGCGGCGGGGGATTTGTTCGGTGCGGTGGTGTGTGGTGGATTTCTGGAAGGCGAAGTGGATGCAGCGGAGTTCGGTGGTGTGGCTGACGGAGACATGCAGGCTTGAGGAGAAGACGGGGTCGAGCGTGTGGCCGGCGGAGTGGGTGGGCGTTGTGACGAGTTGCTTCAGTCCGAGGTTGGCGAGGTTATCGATCAGGGTTGTGGAGTTGTTGTCGTCGTTGTTCTCAAGGTGAAAGTTCAGGTCTCCGAGGAGGATGTAGTTGGTGGAGGTCAGGGCGTGTGTGCTGATCAAGTCGGCGATGGAGTCGCTGAACTGGGGGCGGGGTCCGGGGGGTCGGTAGCCGAGGGTGCCTCTGAGGGTGGAGTTAGCGCCTGTGTGGATCTGGAAATGCATGTGTTCAGCGGTGCTGAGCGCGTCATCGGTGCTAGTCGAGACCCTCATGCTGTTCTTGTGGACGATGGCGATTCCTCCTCCGACTCTGTTGTTGCGGTCTCTGCGGGTGATCTTGTAGCCGTCTGGGATGGCTATGGCGATGTCAGATGCGGAGGAGTCGTTAAACCAGGTCTCTGTCAGGAAGGTGACGTCCGGGGATGTTGTGTCCAGCAGGTCCCAGAGCTCGACGGCAGGCTTACGTGCGCAGCGGGTGTTCAGTAGTATGCATCGGAGGTGGTTGGGGTCTTTCTTGGCGGGTGGTTTGTCAGCTCTGAGGCTGGTGTAGCTACAGTTCCGGCAGGTGAAGGGGCCGTGTGTGCGTTTCGGGGCGGCCTTGAAGCAGTGTATCCATTGTTGGGTAATCTTGACCATCGAAGGTGCTTGGAACCTCTGGAACATTTTGAAGTGCCAGTGTCTACTCTACTTTATTACTTCTTTGCTTAAGATGTTTGGATTGTAGCAAACAGGTAGGAGTGAATCATCAACACCAACAAGATGGACTGTAAAAAGAATAAAGATTCTACTAAACACAGTATATTTAAGTATCTTCTATGGCAAATGATCAGGAATGAGCCAATCATAGCACCTGGACAAATTGCACTGACAGGTATTTTTATTGTATTGTATTGCTATTTGTATAGTACCACCCTATCATTTGTATTGTAAATAGTTCACATGTCAATGGTTACGATTCTGAGGTGCTACATTGTCTCCTCAGTGACTTATTTGTGAGGACCATCTGGATATTGTGGCATGTGACTGAACAAAATATGTACCTAGCTATGTATGCAAAATGTAGAGGGGAGCATTCTTTTATAAAAAATCATTTGTTTTTCATCGAAATAGAAAACCACCTGCAAGATACAAAAGCACATGAATGCCATTCTGAATGGTTAAGCAGCCAAGCGTGGGACACAAGCAGAAACCTAAGAAAAAAATTGGAGAATATTAGGCTAACACTGGTGGCCTCACAGTAACTGTCACTGTATCCCAGATGATGTTCACAGATACTGCCTCACTCAAAATTGTTGGAGCACTTCACAATGAGTTTTACAAACAAGCTCAGTCTTTTAAACCTTTTTGTATTATTACAATTATTATTGATGCAATGCTTAAAAAAATATTTTAAAAAATAAGACTAAATCATATAGTATTTCATCTCAATAGTTCATTTAAATGGATAAACACTATCATTGGGCACAGGCTGTGGTCTTGTGGTCTCATTCTCTTCTTGTCTTCAGAAAAGTAAACTTTTCTTGGTTGTCTTGTATCAGCATGTCTGAATTACAGTTCATTTTTTTTAACTGATACTCAACTTATTTTCAAACAGTGTTATACTTGTCTCTCTGATGTGTCCAGACAGCATTTTGACATGCCCATCATATTTCTTTACTCTAGAGGTTATTTTTCCTAGTCAATGGTCTTTGTCATCTCTTAGAAATTCAACCCTTTTTTCTTTTTCTTTTTTATTTCTTCTTGACACCTGTCCATAACTACTTCTAAAACTACATAGCATCTTTAAATTTCAAACTCTCAATGTCTTTTTTGGCTTCAATTTTTGTTTCATTATCCTGCTCACACAATCATTCATTCATTTTGAATAATGCTTCCTGGCGTTTTAGCTCGCATTGTACAGCTGTTTTGTCATTCATTTCTTCGACAGAAGGAAAGATATTTACCTGCAACCATCACAGGATTCTTTTTACTTCTAATTGTTTTTGAAGGCTCAAGGTAAGAAGGTGCAAGGTGATGGTGACTCTGAAGAATTTAAACGGAAATTGTAAAATAATATTCCAAGATTTGGGAAGAGAGGAAAGCAGTGTACGAGGCAATATGAAATACTGTGAAATTCTGATCCTACTAAATTAACCAATCCCTCCTGAAATCACTCTGCAGACTGTCAGGTCATTAGATGCATGTCACTATACCCCACACCTGTTGAAAATAACAATTATTGACAAACATGTTTATGTGACCTAAAGTGTTTAATCATTAAAGTAGTTATAAGACCCAATTTCTTTAACGATATTATGCTGGTAAGGAGGAAGGGTTATCATAATTAACAGGGCAATTGAGTTGTATTTTACAGTGAAATCTAATCTCGTTAATTACAAATTTGTCCCCCAAAAAACTACCAATTATGTAGCTGTGCCTCCCTGGCACCTCCCATCCCAATTCCCGAGGCAGAAAAAAAAATGCAGATTGGATTCTCTACACCTCCCTTGATGTGCAATGTCTTGAAGGAGTGTACCCTTAAGGAACTTTCCGACAGTCCTGGAACATTTGGAAAGTACCAAATATACAGAATCCACTCACAGAGGCAACATTATTTTCATGGAAATCGGAAAAAATAGAAAATCAAATCTTAGATGCTAAGGAGCAATTTGAAATTTGGGGTATAAAAATAATAAAATCAACATCACAGCGCTACCCTGCTCCATTGGCACAAGGAGTCAATAAGCTGAGCACACATCCTCCAGTGTATTCGATTCTGTACAATGCCCGAGGACCAACAAGTACTGATACAGTGTCCCCAACAAGAGGGAGGAGTAACTATAGGTATTGGTCTCCATTAACAAATGGTAGGCATTGACCAGTTACTGAAACAAAACATGCTTGTCAAAATGAGAAACTAAATATACTTTCCTGGAACATTGCAGGTGCAATTACAAAGCTTACGGATAGAACCCTAATGGAAACCTGGGCTTCATATGATATTATAGTACTGCAAGAAACCTGGCTGACAGAACTAATTCAGCTACCTGGATTCACAGTACATCAGGTGGATGCAGTAAAAACGAGCAACTATGGAAGAGCAAAGGGTGGTCTTTCGGTATACATATCAAATGATTTCAACTCAGAATCTGAACAAATGCCGACAACTTCAAGTAATATACAGATAATAAAACTTAAATTTGCTAGCGGTCACTGGGTAACCTCATTAATTCTGTTTAATATATATGCTCATCGAAATGCTCAAGAAAAACTAAAAACATTCAAAAAGCTAATCCAGGAAATATCTGAAGTAAGATACAATACTCCAAGTTGGGAAATAGTAATCACTGGTGACTTTAATACTCATCTCATCTTTACACCGGACGAAGACGATCAGTTAACTGTTGAAAATGAATTATGGTCAATAAAACATCAAACTGCCCCTCAATGGAGGAAGCCAAACAAAGTGGGCAAGGAACTAGTGACAACCCTGGAGCATTTGGGACTGAGAGTAATCAATGGGCGAACGTTGGATGATAGCCCACCAAGTATAACATACTACAACCACAGGGTCCGTTATTGATTACACAATTCCAAGCCTGCCATTAATTCAGCAATTAAGTTTGTTCAAAATTAAGTGTACCACGGATAGTGATCATCTGATGCAGCAAATAGCAATAAACACTCATTTGGATAGATTTCAACCAGCACCAACATTGAACGAAGGAAGTGTAGTAACCACCTATAAAAGAGTGAACTGCTCAAATGAACCACTACCTGAACTTGCAGTTAAAGTCAAAACAATATTGGAGGACTATATAGAGTTACTACCTTCAATGTTAAAAGCTTGGAGTAAATTTGTGCTCGAAGTAACGAAACAAAATTCAAAAGTAACTACTAGACGGATCACAAATCATAATTGCTTACCAGCACATAAAATTAAAGGGCTAAAAAGGAATTGAAAAGAGAAATAAGGAAGGTAAAAAAAACAAGGCAATAGATCAGATGCTTAGGACAAGCTAAAGATACTGAAAAAAGAGTTTAAGAAACACGTCTTGCTAGAAAAAGAAAAACAACAGATGAGTTTTGGGCAAAGATGGTCTATAATTGCAAACAATCAAATGCTAAAGCATTTTGGAAAATAATAAATGGCCTAAATAAGTCTCTTAACACAAAAATATCAACAAACGTAACAGAAGAAACTTGGGCTGTGTATTTAACAAAACTCTTTGTAGCCGAAAATAAATTAAGGACTAATGAAAATACCAAAATTAATCAAATGATTGAACCATCATTCCACTATGCCCATGTGCCCGAAATAGATGATACATTGAGTACTAAAATCGAAAAGGTTATTAAATCAGGAAGAAGTGATAGTGCTCCCGGTCCAAATGGCATTCCACCAACCTTATTTAAAACTGACCCAAAATATTGGGCCAATCGCATTGTTCAAAGAGGTGGAAAATACAGGTTCAATTCCTGATAGTTGGAGAGGATCGATAATATACCCTATTTATAAGGGAGGTGATAATAGCGCTTACTGATACAGAAGCAAAATATTATGCATCAATAATGTTGGAAGAGCTAATAGAGTGGTCAAATGACAAGAATCTGATTCCATCTCAGCAAACAGGATTCCGGAAGGGATATGGAACCACAATTAACATGCTAGCAGTATCAGCTATTGCGGAAAATAGCAAGCGTCTAAAGAAAAAATTACAACTCTGCTTCATAAACCTGAAGGCTGCCTTCGACCGGGTGGATCGTTCACTTCTTTGGGCCAAATTAAGAAGTTGGGGCATAAAAACATAGTTACTAAGAGCAATCAAATCATTATATACAGATACGTGGATTCAAATTAAAGTAGGGGATGGAACCAAATTGTCAAGGAAAATACCAACGGCTAGGGGGCTTAAGCAAGGCTGTGTGCTAGCCCCATACCTTTTCAATCTATTTATGGCGGATTTGTCTCTTCACTTGGATTCCATTAACGCACACGCACCAAGACTAGGACAACTGACAATATCCCATTTAGCTTATGCTGACGATATTGTACTGTTGAGTCACACAGAAATTGGTCTTCAAAGACTACTTCAAAAAACAGCGACCTTTACAAAACATAACAATTTAGAAATAAATATCTCTAAAACAAAAGCTATGTGTATAGGGAGGAACATTGGTGCATCTCTAAAGATCAAGCTGGAAGATCAAATCATAGAAGAAATTACTACCTATAAGTACCTGGGGTTTCATTTCGATAAATATTTTTATTTTCAAGCGAAACATAATTACATGACTGGGAAAAGCAAAGCTTTGATACATGCATTTAGCTTGTTAGCAAGAAAATTAGATGGACCCTCCTATCAACTGCTGCTTGCAGTAATTAAAGCAAAGCTCCTTCCTTCGCTAACTTATGCAAGTGTGGTGATGTATGGTAGGGATGCTAAATTATTAGACGGTTTACAAACGAAAACATATAAACAGGTTTTCCATCTACCATCTAATGCCTCCCCAGCCCAAGTCCGTTTAGAATTTGGCTTATTGAAGCAAAATATAGCAAGAAGGTATCACTTTATTAAAACAATGCATAAAATACGAAATAACGAATCAAGGGCCAGATGTAGGAAGGCAAATACCGGTCGGTAACGGCCGATTTCGGTATTTGAAGTTTGGGATGTAGGGGCATGTTAAAATACAGATTCGGTAATTTTACCGAATCGGTAAAATACCAAATCGGAATAATTACCGAATCTGTATTTTGACATGTAGGTAGCACTGTAATCAGTGCTATAGGGGTTTAAGAATTCTTAATTTACCACCAACTAGAAGTTGGTGGTAAATTATGAAAACCCTTTAAAAAGCTTTTCTTTTGTTTTTGAAACAGTGCAATGTTGCAGTCATACATGCCCTAAGGGCATGTATGTCTGCAACATGTGCAGCCATGCACAATTGAGGGGTGCAACAGGGTGTCAAAGTGACACCCTGCCACCCTTCAATGTTTCCCCCAATTACCGAATCAGTATTTACCGATTCGGTAATTGACATTCATTCCTATGGGCCTCCAGGCCCATAGGAATGAATGGCAATTACCGAATCGGTAAATACCGATTTGGTAATTACCGCATCATACCGATTCGGTAATTAAATCGGTAAAATTACCTACATCCCGATTGCCAGTTCTTAAATACCGAATCGGTTTGATTCCGTATTTAAGAATCGGTAATCTGGGATTACCTACATCTGGCCCCAAGTGTTTTAGTTAAAGCGCTATGGGAAGCCATAATCCATGATGATAAGTCAACCTACAGTAAATACTTCTATTCCTCGTTACGTTTAATAAATGAGGGTGATTTGTGGGCCTTAAAACTGTCATCATACGTTTTGCCAGGCTATGAATAAAGCCGCTAAAAATCACTCATTGATAGAGGATAAAAGTCTCTTTTCACGACGAGCTCATGCATGGATGACAATTCAAACATATGTTACATTGCAACCTGCAACTTATTTCCAACGAACTTATCCAGTGCGCGTTAAGAAGCAACTAATGGCTATGCGCCTAGGGGCCCTGCCGTCTTGATCTGAAAAACCTCCTTGTCAATATAATGGACCAAAAACATGTAGATTATGTGACGCTGCAGAAGAAGATTTTGTGCATTTGGTTTGCATATGCCCCGAAATGATGAATGCACGCTGATTACTTTTAAAGTTTTTATTTAATGAGCGAGGGATCCGTACATGTAGAACAGCAATCATGAGAAGCTTGGACTCTACCAATCCTCGCCTAAATTGTAAGTTGATTAAATATTTGCAAATCCATGACAAAGCAGTAAAAGAGACAGTAGGAAGTATCCATAAAGGCAAGCTTTAACTGTATGTCATTGTTAAGGAAGCTAAAGTTATGGTAATTGACGACATCATGAACCACAGAATCATGCTTGTCATATCTCCTACGTACCCCCCATATAAACCTGTTGAAAACTGTAAAGTACTTACAACTACGCTCTGATTATATTTTATAAAATTGTAATATAACTCTGTTATTTGATGTATTAATATACCGCATCAACCAAACAGGAGGGGGCATCGCCATCGTCCACAGAAACACCATCCGCATCACGACCAAATCAGAAGACACTCTCACAGCCGCCGAACACCTACACTTCCAGATACACACCGACCCCAGGACCACCCTCAGAGGCACCCTAATCTACAGACCCCCGGGACCACGCACTCAATTCAGCGAAACCATCGCAGACTTCGTTAGCCCGCACGCCCTCACCTCCCCAGACTACATCCTCCTAGGAGACCTCAACTTCCACCTGGAGAACAACAATGACAGCAACACCACCACCTTGCTGGACAACCTCGCCAACCTCGGACTCAAGCAACTGGTGAACACCCCCACCCACTACGCCAGCCACACGCTTGACCCCGTCTTCTCCTCCAGCAAGCTCATCTCCTTCAGCCACTCCACCGGACTCCACTGGACAGACCACAGCTGCGTCCACTTCTCCTTCAAGAAAACTACGACCCACCACCACCCACAACAGGCCCCCCGCAGAAGCTGGAGCAAGATCACCACCGACCAGCTCACCACCTCCCTCAGCCAGAACCCTCCTACCATCACGACGGACCCCAACGAAGCAGCCTGCAACCTCGCACAATGGCTCATCGACTGCGCCGACGAACTCGCACCACTGAAGAAACCTCCCAGCAGACCCCACAGCAAGAAAGCCTCATGGTTCACGGACAACCTCATAAACTCTAAGAAAACCTGCCGCTCCCTGGAGAAAACCTGGCGCCAGGACCAAACAACAGAGAACATGACAGCCCTCAAGAACGCCACCCGCAAGCACCACCAACTGATCCGCACCACCAAGAGAACTACGTACAAACAGCGCCTGGACAACAACACCCACAACAGCAAGGAACTCTTCAGCATCGTTAAAGAGCTCTCCAACCCCAGCGCCTGCAACAACGACATCACACCCTCGCAAAACCTCTGCGACTCACTCGCCTTGTTCTTTCCTCGCAAGATCGTCGACATACACGACAGCTTCGGCGCACAGACCAACCACCCGACCATCGAACCAGCGCACCCAACCGCCACCCTCTGCACCTGGAACCCGGTCAGCACCGAAGACACCGCCCGCACAATGAGCACCATCCACTCCGACTCCCCCACCGACCCATGCCCACACCACATCTTTAACAAAGCCGACTCCATCATCGCACCCCAACTCTGTGATGTCATCAACAGCGCCTTCGCATCAGCCACCTTTTCGGAGAGCTGGAAGCACGCCGAAGTCAGCGCCCTCCTGGAAAAACTCACCGCGGACCCCACGGACCTCAAGAACTTTTGACCCATCTCGCTCCTCCCGTTTCCCGCCAAAGTCATCGAGAAGACTTTCAACCAACAACTCTCCGCCTTCCTCGAGACTAATGGATCCCTCGACCCGTCACAGTCCGGATTCAGAGCAAACCACAGCACCGAAACTGCCCTCGTCGCAGCCACCGACGACATCAGGTCTATGCTCGACAACGGGGAAACCACCGCACTCATCCTCCTGGATCTCTCAGCAGCCTTCGACACGGTATGCCACCGCACCCTGATACGACGCCTCAGCGACACCGGAATCCAAGGCGCTGCCTTGGCATGGATCATCTCGTTCCTCGCCGGTAGAACCCAGAGAGTCCGCCTCCCCCGTTCCGGTCCGCGGCTACCGAAGTCATCTGCGGCGTCCCACAAGGATCCTCAGCCCCACCCTCTTCAACGTCTACATGAGCCCCCTCGCGGCCATCGCACGCAAACACTACATCATCTCCTACGCCGATGACACACAGCTGATCCTCTCCCTCACCAACGACCCAGACACCGCCAGAGCCAGCCTCCAGGAAGGAATGAAGGACGTCACGGAATGGATGAAGCTCATCCGCCTGAAACTGAATTCAGACAAGACGGAAGTCCTCATCCTGGGACCGTCCCCCTCAGCCTGGAACGACTCCTGGTGGCCACCTGCCCTAGGCACCGCCCCTAAACCCACAGACCACGCACGCAACCTAGGCTTCATCCTGGACTCCTCCCTCACGATGACCAAGCAAATCAACGCCGTCTCATCGTCCTGCTTCAACACCCTGCGCATGCTTTTTTCTTTTTTCTTTTGAAATGTATTTGTAGAGCGCTCGTTCGCCCGGGGGCTTCATGGCGCTATAGACAGGGACACAACGCATCAGTCAGAGGAAGCATAAAGGAGCTCATCAGAACGCTTGGGAGAAGAGCCAGGTTTTGAGAGAGTGTCTGAAACTGAGAATGTTTCCACACGTTTTAAGTTGAAAAGGAAGGGAGTTCCAGAAGGCAGCCGCAAGATGGTCAAAGCAACAACCTCCAAGACGCTTCCTTTTGTAAGTAGGGACAGTCAAAAGATGTTTATGCATAGAGCGAAGATTCCTGGAGGGGTCATATTTTTTGAACAGATCTCTGATGAATATGGGGCCAGATTGGTGTAAGGACTTAAATAAAATACAACCAGTCTTAAAAGCCACCCGTTGCTCAACAGGCAGCCAATGTAATTGTTTTAGGCCCAATCTGACAGACTGCCTCCTAGGTAGATTCAGAATGAGTCTGGCTGCCTGATTCTGAATCAGCTGGAGGCGTTTTAACTCGCCGACCTGGAGCCCAAGGTAAAGACTATTAGAGAAATCCAGTCTAGACAGAACCAGGGAGATGACAATCTGTGTGAGCGCTTCCAGAGAGAAGAAACAAGCAATTTTCTTAATTTTCTTCAACTGAAAAAGGCTGGAGGACACCACTGCACTGACCTGCCTTTTCAGAGAGAGATCTTCGCTAAGGAAGATTCCTAAGCTCTTAACTGAGGGCGATTTAGATGGTGGGGCTCCCATGCTGGCAGGCCAAAAGCCAGGGTTCCAGCTGAGTACACTCTGCCCAGGCAAGACCAACTCAGTCTTGCCTGGGTTGAGCTTCAGGTGACTGCAGCTAATCCAACTCAGGATGTGAGACATGCTCCATAAAATCTTCCGATGGATCCCCACCGCAACCAGGAAGACGGTCACCCAGGCCCTCGTCACCAGTCGCCTAGACTACGGAAACACCCTCTACGCCGGAACCACAGTCAAGTTCCAGAATAGACTACAGCGCATACAGAACGCCAAGGCAAGACTCATCCTGGACGTCCCCCGCCACAGCCACATCTCAACCCATCTGTAGAATCTGCACTGGCTCCCCGTCAGCAAGAGAATCACATTCCGACTCCTCACCCACACACACAAAGCTCTCCACGACGCGGGCCCCAGGTACCTCAACAACCGCCTCGCTTTCTACACACCAACCCGCCAGCTCCGCTCCGCCAGCCTGGCCCTTGCCACCGTCCCACGTGTCCGCAAAGCGACCGCTGGAGGAAGATCCTTCTCCTACCTGGCAGCCAAGACATGGAAGTCCCTCCCCACCCACCTCCGGCTGACACAGGACCATCTCGCCTTCAGGAAGCAACTCAAGACCTGGCTGTTCGAGCAGTAGCAACCACCCCCCCAGCGCCTTGAGACCCTAACGGGTGAGTAGCGCGCTATACAAATTCCCTCATTGATTGATTGATTGATTATAACGTTTTAATGAGATGGAGCGATATCCTTTTTTAAAAAAAATTATTTAAACTGTATTTTGTATTGTGATGGTTTTTATTACCTTAAAACAATAAATTTGTATTACATGTGGAAAGTATTTTATTTATAACATATTATATTGGGGGTATTTATGCATTGGTGCTTTACCCCAGAGGTGTAAATTAGTAATTTACTCAGTAACAGGAGTATGTGAGCCGCATGTAGGAACATTAGATTAGCTTGTAGTAAAGTGGTGCTAACTTGAGGTTTGGAAAGGGTTCAGCAGTGTTTAGGGGAGGCGGCTGGAATAAGACAATGGGTTCAGGTAGATGGAAAAAATTAGGTTTCAAGTATTTTTCTGAAGTGTAACAGTGAGAGTGCATATGGCGATGCAGAGGGAGAATCTTCCTGAGTACTGTACAATAGCCACAGAAGGCCTTTTTTTATTAGTTTGGTAGAGTTTTTTTTCATCTCACTGTCCTAGGGCTCGGAATACTCTTGCTTGCAGTGTTTAAGACGTCCCAGTCTTAGTGGTAGCTGTAGTTGAACAGTCTGGAATAATCTTTGTCAGAGAGAGTGGCATGCCTAGTCAGTCACACAGTGGATTTACACAGGAGGAAGGGCTCACTTGAAGGGGTACAGAAAATAGCTATACCTCCAATAACAAAATCACGGTGCCACGAACAGGTATTCTTCCATAGACTTAATTGAGATTGCTTCCTGATAGAAGAAGAGGGGCACTTTGGCATCTTTGCTGACCAAGCTGTGTCCACATTTGCCTAGGAGCCCATCAGAACTGCCCCCTGAGGTCTCTGGTTCAGGGACTATCAGGTGACTAATGCTGCAGAGAGGGTTACCTACTAGAGCTTTTTGTCTCTATCAGGTTATTCACTTACTGTTTGCCATTTCAATATTGCACGGTTATCATACTCTGCTATTTATTATTCACCTTCCCCTACTAATATTTTTCCATGCAATGTTAAAATTTATGGTTACAAAACAGATGCACTTTTCACTGTCATTGCTATATGTAGTCAGGGAGCGTGGCCAAGACATCAAGCATGGCAGACGTTTGAGCTGGGAGCTCCGTCCTAGCCCGCAAGAAATCTTGTCCCTACCACGGCATCCACTGAGTTAGAGGTGCAGAGACTGACTCGCCACCACACTGAACCATGGGGGGGGAGGACGCAGCAGTGATTTGCTTTTGCCAAATTGAAGCTCCAAAGAGCGAAATCAAAGTTGAGGCGAGGCAGCAAGCACGAGGGGCGTGGCCGGCCTACCAGCGGCCCAAGGAAGACACAGAAGACGTACTCTGCCTGGGAGCTCCATCTGCTCTCACACGAGGGGCACAAGTAAGGCGCATCAACTCCCGGCCCGTGGAGCACAGCGCAGCGAGAAGGTAACACAGAGAGGCAGACCGCTCAGCCCACTGAGTGCCGAGATGGTCCAGTTCTCATAGGGTGGACGGTGAGGCCCGAGAGAACAGCAGGGTGAGGTGCCAACAAGAAGCTAACAGACCCCATAATGGCGAGTACCCAGAGCAGCACCAGGGAAACAGACTGCAGCAGTAAACGCAGAGTAGCAGCGACGCCCTACCTGGCACTGCCGTTGCGGATGGCACAGTGAGTGCACGGGGCAGAGTGAGAGGCCCTGGTCGAAGGTTGGTGCAGCAACGTCTGCACGAGACGCCAGGGGGCTCTGAGACAACCAGCTGGCCTCACACCCAGCCCCCAGAGATGTGTGTTACGCCGAGGCAAAGTTGGAGTAGGGAGCAAAAGGAAGCGGAGACGAGACCCAACGGAAGCAGGCCCCAAGCAGCAGGGGTGCGGCCTTGTCTCAGGCCTCCGACAGCAATTCATCAGCGATGAGTGCAGCCCACACGAGTGGAGAGAACAGTGCCAGGGAAAGCGAACTGAGACCCAGAATGTGACACGGAGCGGTGTATCCATAGCGGGACAATAGCTGTTCTCGGAGCGAGAAGGAACGGATTACCCTCTCCGTTTCTGTCACTGCAATAAGGCTGCAGGCAAGTGGAGACCGCCATTACTGAGTTGCAACCAGAGCAAAAGGCACACACCACTAAACTAGTTGACCTTCCCTCTGAGTGACAATCCTTGAACGCAGAGCTGAAGATGTGGAAGGACGCAGTCGAAGAAATAATATAAGAGTTGTAGGAGTCCCCAAAATAAGAGAGGGGAAGGACATGGTGGACTACCTGGAAAAATGGCTAAGGTCGGTGGTGGCTTCAGAACACCTATCCCAATTCTTCACCCTGGGGCACCCATAGTCCTGGCTCGTCTGCCGGCCCCAGGAAGGCCTCCCCGCCCTGTAATTCCCAGACCCCTCCACTACAGGGATCAAGACACGATATTGCAGCAAGCTCACACACATGGCCCCTACATAATGGACAACAGTAAGTTCCTCGTATTCCCTGATTTCACTGCCAAGGTTCAGGCCCAACAAGCATCTTTCCTGGGAGCAAAAGAGCCCCAAGAGGCAGGAATACAGTATTCTTTAATGTTCCCTGCAAGGCTCAAAATCTTCCTAGATGGGGACGCACACTTCTGCGATCCTCCAGACGAAGACTGGTCTTGGCTAGAAGCTTGCAATGCGGGCACACCCCTACCTCAGAAAAAGCAAAGTGCATGGAGGGTGCATTATCCAGCCAGAAAGAGACTCTGGCAACCACAGTGGAAATCTCAAATACAGAAACCCACAGCCTCACAAACTAAACAGGACATACAAGAAGTATTACAGGCAGTGGTGCAGCTCATCTCGCCCCACAACCGAGACACAGACGCGTCCGCTAGATCCAAATACGCAACCTCTGAGTGTGGAGACTCAATCGAAAGCGACCCCCCACTGCCCAAAATCACCCCAAGGTCCATGGACAACATTGTTTAACTCTGGTGAATCCAAGGCTACACCTGGACTGGGGTACAAATGGATGCCTTGAAGAAAATCCTAAGAGGGAAGATGTGACATGTGCGATTGCACATTTTGCCTCCAAAGAAGGGAGGCATGAAGAATTATCTGGGAACAGCTGACTCGAAGATGTCCAAAGGGACAGGGCTGGGACGAGGCCCTATTGCTCCATTAACACGCTTATCCCCCCTACAGAGTGTTCTGCCTGATGTATCAGTTGCAGCGGTCTGTCTTAATATGTTGTTTTGTTTACAGATTTGGGCTATTAGCTGTTGCGCTGTTGCCCTTGGGTAAGGGAGCTGGGGTTCAGAAACTTCAAATGAGCACTTGGGGGTCTAGACACAGGTCCACCCACACACAGGAGGTAGGGTGGGACACTGGAAGCACATGGCAGTCCCAAACGCAAACATTAAGCGGATAAAAGTAATATCTTGGAATGTTAGGGGCGTGGGATCCCCGTTAGATGCCACAAGATACATAGTTACATGCGGCGTAGAGGAGCACAAATAGTTATGCTCCAAGAAACTCACTTAACATTAGAAGGACAGCACCCCCGTAGAAAGTGGAGGGGACAACTGTTTGTGACAACGCACTCTGCCTACTCCTGAGGGGCGCTCATGTGGATACGTCTGTGCAACCCCTTTGAAGCAACACAAACAATGGTAGACACTGAGAGCTGATACGTGATAATTAGGAGTAGGCTTATGGGCAAAGAGGTAACAGTGGGCAGTGTCTATGCTCCTAACTAGGACCAACCACAATTCCCCCACAAGCTATCAGGTCCATTAGCGGGAGTCGTTGCACAAGACATATTATTGGGGGGCGACTATAACTGTGTGGAAGACGTAAACATTGACAGATCCACTCCACTATTGCATGGACCATTAGTAACAAACTCGAAATGGTCTTCGGGACTGGACGGGCACTGGGAGCTGGTCGACATATGGTGGCTGCAACACAAACACACAAGAGATTACTCATTTTACTCCCCACTATGCTGCTTACACACTAGGCTGGACATGTTCTTCTGCTTGACGCATTTAAGACTGCTGGGACGCACCCTATTGGACCATAGCCCGTTGCTTATGTCTCTCTCCTCTGTCCCTGAAGTGGCGGCCATCCCAGTCTGGTGCTTTGATGCTGCCATGTTGGAGGACGCCTCCTTTCAGCAAACATTAAGCACCTCCATTACAGAATATTTCCAAAAGAATCAAGGTACTGCGCGTTCCTCCCTGATTGAATGGGATGCTTTTAACATAGTCATTAGAGGCCAATGCATGGGGCAGACAATAGGGGCAAGGAGGGAGATAAAGAGCGATCTATGGACATCTGAGAGTGAGATCCACACCCTAGAAACCAAGCTTGGGGTACAAAATGACACTCGAAAGCAGCTATCCACAGCCAGGAGTAAATATATCAGGACACTGGATAGATTAAGAACATTTGATCTTAAAACATACCAGAAAAAAACAACACATTGAGGGTGGGAAATCCAGGAAACTGCTGGCGTGGCTGATTCGACCTGAAAGCAGAGGCACACCCATTACCAGATTGTAGGCTAATCTACTCACCCAAGGCCATCAACACTACTTAGAATACTACACTAAGCTATATAGGGGCCCCAGCGGAGCTGTTGTGCGAATACATAAATAGATACCTCGACAGTCTACACTTGAACAAAGTGGACCCTGATGTACAGAAAGAATTAGGGAAACCAATAAGCGCCCATGAGATCCGAGCAGCAATCAAGGATATGGCTAAAGGGAACACCCCAGGCCCAGATGGGATTCTGGCGGAGTTTTATGCAGCTTTTAGCTCTCTATTGGCCCCCCATTTAGTGAAGCTGTATGCCGACTCATTACAATCTGGTCATTTACCAACCATGACCAGAGAAGCCCTGGTGGTCCCCCTCCCCAAAACCAAATCGGGAACTCCCTCTGTTACAGAATTTAGACCACTGTCTATGCTAAATATATACAACTTTAAACTATTAAGTAAAATATTAGCCACGAGAATACTTCCACAGATGCACGCATTAGTCCACACTGACCAGGATGGGTTCATTCCCACCAGATCAACATCTGGAAACCTCTGACAATTATATTATGCACTGTTCCATGCAACATCACAACCCACCCCAAAGCTGTGGTAATGGTGGTAGATCTTGAAAAAAGCCTTTGACTCCCTGCGGTGGGATTTCTTGAAGCATGTAATGCAAAAAAATGATTTGTGAGAGGGATAGATTAAATGGGTAAAGTTGCTTTATACCTGTCCCACAGCCAGGCTCATAGCAGGAGGAATAATCTTAGATCCGTACAACGTATATAAAGAAACTAGCCAGGACTGTCCATTGTTCCCCCTCCTGTTTGCTTTAGAAATAGAAGCGCTAGTGGAACGGTTTAGGGGAGAGGAGGGCGGCTAGGTCTGATGCTCGACAGGAGGGAATTTATGACCTCCTTATATGCAGACAATATCCTCCTTTATCTACGAAATGGAGACCTGAGGGCCAAGAGTGCATTGGGCATACTGAAAGAATATGCTAACCTGATAGGTCTGAGGGTAAAAACACATGTCTTATCGCTCACTTTTTGCAACCCCCTGCCCTCCTGCATTCCCACCGTACACCTTTTGGGCCCCTTGCTCCTTTACATTTCTGTGGTATACAGGTATAGCACGAGCAACAAGACATTCTGGAGGGCAACCTTGGGCAGGCATTACACTCCCTTAAATCAAACATATTGTTCTGGCGATCCCTTAAACTTCCCACTATGTCTAGGGTGGCGTTAACCAATAAGGTAGTATTGCCAAGGCTATTATATTATTTTGTAAATCTCCCGATAATAATCTCAAAGAGCTGGTTCAGGGAACTAGACACATTGTTGAGAAAATTGATATGGGATTGGGGGAGAAACCGGGTGTCATTGGCCACTCTACAGAGAACGCCAGAGGAGGGATTGTAGTGTAGTTCCTATATTCCAAATAGGCTCTGCGCATTGGAATAATATTTCCTATAGATTTGACGTAGGACTGAGGTCCACTAGATCTCTATTGAATATATTAGACTTAATTGTGAGTGCCAGCTAGCTCAGAGGTCACTAGAAACTTTCTCGAATAAACAAGAAGGGATTAGTTTCTGCCAACCGCATAAACATGACAACTTTGTTTCCCCAAGAATAAACTGATCTTCAGAGTCGTGGAAACATTAGATAGATATTTCACTCAGTCAATCGTGCATGCTTCGGTTCACCAGAGGTACAGAAAATAGATAGACGGGCGTTTTCAATAAAAGGTGTTATTAAACAGTCTTCTTTCTCAAGCATAAGAAATGAACTGCTACAATCGTAAGACTGGTTGCAAAATATAATGCATACAGTAAAAAGAGTAGAATAAAATAATACTGTAAGAGCATTGTATGGTTCCTAAACCATAGCTAAATACAAACATAAATAACAGATGCTAAAAGTACTCAACTGGTGCTTCTAAAATATGCCATCAGGAATTCATATAGCACGTTGGACTTTTAAAGTCCGCATGACATATTGTACCAAGTGTCTATGTATTTTGATTAATTGTTTTAGCTGAGCTAATAGTTCAGGACCTGTCATTTGTTCTATGGCAGGATGTGGTGTATAGCTGGCTAGTACCGGCCATGTTGCTCCTGGTCTAACTAATGGACCAAGCCTGGTAATGTGATTTTGATGTTTTAGGGCGCCTTTAAGCCAGAGCTGATGCTCTTGGTATGTTAATGGAATTTCAACGTCCTCAAAAGGAGCGTATTCCGCTGGAGGTTCCTCCATCTTGTAGAAGTGGAACACATGTGTTGTTGGATTTGCTTGTGGAAAGATAATCCATGAAAAGAATACCTCTGTCTGCCGATATTCATGTGCCACTATGACAAATATTACCCACCTCTTGGTGATAGGCCATTTTTTATAAGGTTTATAGCTATGGCTTTCCTTACATTTTCCGGGATGATTATAGCATCATCGTCGTCTTCATTAAACCCTGTGGTGTCAAAGCCCGGTTGGGCTGCTGCAGCTCCACCGGTTGCGTTGTTGTCACCGTTAAGCGACATTGTTTAATGAAAGTTGCAGAGCAAGTTTCAAGGAAACAAAGATAAGGTGCACAATATTTTAGAACACTGTATCCTTCAATATTGAACAAAACCAAAAACTAATACATAGGATTTTTCGTCCTACTTAGTTACGGCGGATATTTTATCCTTTGACCCACTCCAGACGTCTATTGGAGTATTTTACGGGGAAAAGGGGTCTCTGTGAAAAGCACGACTCAGTTACTCTAGTATCTAGCGTTAAATTAGTGCCTTACACTAACGTTGGGCGGCATGTAGTGTAGTTCCTATATTCCCAAAAGGCTCTGTGCATTAGAATAATATATCCTATAGATTTGACGTAGGACTGAGGTCAACTAGGTCTCTATCGAATATATTAGACTTAATTGTGAATGCCAGCTAGCTCAGAGGTCACTAGAAACTTTCTCAAATAAACAAGAAGGGATTAGTTTCTGACAACCGCATAAACATTGTTTCCCCAAGAATAAACTGATCTTCAGAGTCGTGGAAACAATAGATAGATATTTCACTCAGTCAATCGTGCATGCTTCGTTTCACCAGAGGTGCAGAGAAATAGATAGACGGGTGTTTTCAATAAAAGGTTTTATTGAACAGTCTTCTTTCTCAAGCATAAGAATTGAACTGCTACAAACGTAAGACTGGTTGCAAAATATAATGCATACAGTAAATAGTGTAGAATAAAATAATACTGTAAGAGTATTGTATGGTTCCTAAATCATAGCTAAATACATACATAAATAACAGAGGCTAAAAGTACTCAACTGGTGCTTCTAAAATACGCCTACCCCGATGTTCCTAACCTAAGCTTAGTACGAGGGAAGAAGTAAGTGAGGTGTAGCATAAATGTAGTATTCTTTTGCCAAGAATCTGTCCAAGATTTCTCTTAGGGTCTAATCAGCTCTGTACCTTGATTTGGAATGAAGAAGGTCAGGCTCAGGACTCGATTTCCCAACAACCCGCAAGGGTAGCTTGGAAACACTGGAGCGGGATTTCTCGGCAGGAGAAAAGTCAGCGTCTCTCTCAGTGCGTCTGCTGGAGGGTCGGCTTCCTTTGGCACTTGCCGTAGCAGGGCGCGTCGGGCAAGTAGATAGTCGAATGCTCCAAACCACCGTGTGTTTGCTATGGCAAGTGTGGGCATATGTATACCTTGAAGTTACCGAGTTTGACGTAAAGGTGGACATAATAACGTCATCAAAAGAGTCTCAGTTCTTTGAAAACTCCATGAGTTCTTGGACAAGTCAGTTTTCGAGCAAGGGGAAGTCCCTAGCTGCTGAAGCCGAGTTTTTCAAGAAATCGTTGTAGATTTTCGGAACTAGTGGAAGTAGCCCTGCCGTATTTGGACTGCATGAGCTATGTCTAAATATGGTTATGATTCTCATGCCTATATAAGAATATGGTGATTTATACCTATATAAGGGCATGAATCGGGAAAATTACAATAGGGTCCTAAAATGTTATACAACAGGATGACTGGGAGTGCCAGACTTCGAAGCGTATTATCTGGTGGCTAAAGTACAACGACTAGAGGAGATAGGATTGGAGACCCTAGATATCCCAACGCACGCAGACTAGAAGGGGAGACTACTAGCTAAACTGCTTTATCCCAAGATTCAGATCCAACACCTGGGTACCTTATTTACAGTAGTTTTGAAATACTGGCACAGACGTATCCAGCGAGCACCAGGAATTCCATTATATGCGCCTGACCTTCCACTAGTGGGGTTTCTACATAGTGGTACTTCCTAATTTTTTACCGAAACCCAACTGAGGGAATGGACTAGTGCAGATATCCAGACAATTAGTGACTGCTATCTAGAGGGTGAATTGATACCACTAGCTGACCTAATCACTCAATATGACCCACCACCAGGACAATTTATGAACTACCATGGGTTACGGAAAGTCTTGGGGAGGTGGAAACCAAGATCCAGCCACACATGCCCTGTTGCAAGCCATGGTAACATTGGGATCGGCGAGACATCTCGTCAAATGGTTATATACCAGGGAGATGGTTGACAAACCACTGCCTACATTACAACAGAAATGGACAGCTCTCATAAATAGAATCATTTCAGAGGCAGAATGGAAAAAAGCTCTAAGCTTGCCCAAGAAGATATCTCGAAATTCCAACTTTAAATATACCCAATTCAATATTCTGCATATGACCTACCTCACCCCACACAGACTTAACATTATGTTAGAAAGCACCGACAATCAATGCCCAAGATGTGTGACCCTGAACGTGGACTGTAAACACATTATGTGGGATTGCCCGGCTCTGCTGGACTACTGGCGTCAGGTCACTGGGTTACTACACAGGGTTCTCACAGGCACCCTCCCACCCACGATAGAGGTATGTTTATTAGGTCTTTTCCCACGACCCAAGGCCAAAAAATGTGGCACTCGTTTTATAGACCTAGCCCTAATATTGGCAAAAAGACAGATATCGCTAAGATGGCAGACCACAGCAGGTCCCAAAAACTTGGATTGGGAGAAGGATGTCACGGCGTGGGCACGGGCAGAAAAGGGGGCACTGACTGAGGAAAATAATAGAGGTGTGAGACACCGCCCCATAGCCGATCTGTGGTTGGAGGTGTTGCTGGAGTTTGATGCCAGAGGCATATGAGAAGGGGACAGCACACCTGACATCTCGTAGACTACCAAACTAATACAACTACTATTGTTTGCTCACTGACGAGTTAGGCAAGGGGTAAGGGAAGATCGCCCTGGACACAGAGTGCCCACACCGAATCGCCTTCAGCAATAGAATGTACGTTATCTATAATAAAGAAAACCAGTTATTATGGCAAGCTGGGTAGATGTCTGAAGATCCTTACTTGAACCCCTGTGTGCTCTCGTTGTTATAGAGTTCTACATGTAACTGTTGTTTACAATGTTAAATTATAAGATATTGGATTAGCGGGCCTAGCAAGCCACGATGGCAGACGTGTGTTAGGTGAGCTCTGTCCAGCCTAGGCGAAGATCCTTGAATTATCCTGCTTCTCCGATTTCTTTTCCAGACCTGGATCGCGTTCCTGGTGGGGTGCTTGTGGGGGCTGCGCTTTAAGCCCTGTTTCGGCCTGGATTGCTAATTGTCAGAAAGAAGCTCCCCTGGGAAACCAGTGTAACTACACAATTTTACAGTCACACTAAGCATTTAACCAGATATATATAACGCACTCCCAGGGTTTTGCAAAATAAACCAGAAAAGCAAATCAATTCAAAAACAATTTAAGAAAGAACAATTTAAGAGAAAATAGCCATACAGTTTATTAACAATTATAACAAAAACAGCTATGTGGTTAAAAATTCATTGTACAATATAAATGACAAGTTAAAAACATTTCATAAAATAACATAACATAAATCAACATGTGAGACAAAAACACAGCAAGACAAAATATGTATCAAATCTGGGAGCACCACAGTACTGCGACCTATAGATAGATAAATTGTATGCACAAAGCTCTAGGCAGAAAACACTTCTAGCTAGATAATCAGGAGCTGTTGTTTGCATATGTCATGTATCCGTGGAGTTTTCCCAGAATTAAAGCTTCGACGCGTTTCGGCGGGTCCAATAAGGATAACTGCCCACCTTCATCAGGACAAAAACACAATCTTCCCACTTTCTATAGCAACATCTATTAAAAACATATAAAACAACATACATGTTAAAATACAAACTGATTTGATTTGATTTACTGGCTCACATAATAAACAAAACCACCATGCACACAACCCTCCTATATTGAACACCATACATCATTCTCTCAGAGTTGTTGTAATGTTTGATTAAACAGTTCGAAACCGAAATGTTCTGGTTAAGAAACCGGTCTATTAAAAGTACCGGGGTCTATTTTTGCCTTAGTCACTAATCGCTAACCCCTACCAGAAGTTTATTCTTAGGGAATTAGCTACTAATCAAGTCCAGAGTTTTTAAACATATTTATGCATTTACTTCTGAATCTTTAAGCTGGCCTTTTATTTAAAAAAGTGCCTTTGGACTCAACTAATCTGTAGGTCCATAATTAGTACCAACAAGCTCCTACTTATTAAAAGAATTTCATTAATTATTTGGAATGAGATGCAATGAACATAATAGTGCATATTTAAACAGAATGATATAATACCTCATATCTTCATGAATACTCTCTTAGTGGTTCATTTGTAGAGAACAGATTAAAGTGCCTGTGGTGACCTGCCGTCACTCACGGCCAAGACAAAAAAGAGATAAAACAACGACAGGGGTCAGAAATCCAATTTTCCGTGCAATAAAGAGAGGAGACAATATCAAGCTCCAAACAAAATACCTACCATATAAATCGAAGCTAATGCGGTATCGTATTCTTCAGATGGGTAAACTACCACAGTTCCTTCCTCAGTATATCCAGAGTAACCAAGTTAAAAACCAGGAAAATCTAGAGAAGAATCATCAGGACAATCTAGAGAAGAGGGGTTACATATATTAACTCGATGCCCCGTGTTGTGATTCTGCCTGCACTATATCTTGTACTAAGCATTCAGCTGACCACATACCTTAAAAACAAGCAAAACGAAGCACCCGTTTAGTCCTCTCTCGTTCTGCGTCTAAATATGTACTTAGAAATATAGGAACACCCATAGGATCGGCGACTCTCACTATCGAGTTATCTCTAGGAAAAGAGAGAAATAATATTACATGAAAATGAATCCCGGTTTTAGCCTAAATAATACACGTGCGAAGGCCAATCGAATAGAGGGCTAGCAGGTATGCACGCACAGAGATGCCTACTGACCGCTATTACCACGGATTTGCTTACCTCGAAATAAATGTCCCAAAAAGTAAAACCGGTGGTCTGACGTGGGGTAATGTTCCTCCAAAAGCGTCTTTTCTAGTTTACGATCGGCGCCCGATTTTATACTAACCGAGTCCCGCGCTGCCCGATGCAAATTCGTGACAGCTGGGGTGAACAAGTCACGTGGTATTCGTGTACTATAGCGGGCGCAATCTTAAACTCCCTAAATGTGAACGGGAGTCAATCCCTAACAACGGAAGGAGTACCTGCAATAGCAGTGACCTAGTGTTTTGCACCAAAGATTGTAAGAAAATTCAAACATTATAAGCTGCCGCTGTAAAAAATATTAAGAACTGATACATTTGCGACGACCGCAACAACGCTCGCCATCTTGTGATTGGCTAGCGACCCGTGGAGCAAAGAATGCTCCACAGGTGTCTTAATTGATTTCAAAACGCCATCTGTCGGTTAGCAGATGCCAAATAAACAGGTCCCGATCTCAAAATGGACCAAAACGACAAAATTAAAACCAAAAATGATTACATTAATTCAGAGAAACGCTCGCAATCGGATCTGTGTTTTCAAGGCAGCAGCAGAGGGGGCCACGAACAGGAGGAGAACCACGCTCCCCACTCTGATTTTTTGTTAACCTCTCGCGTTTCCCGCTCTGCGGGAAACGCTTGCATTTGGGACTTTTTCACCGGCAGCAGCAGAGGGGCTACGACCAGGAGGAGATCTACGCTCCCCAGAAGGCAGCGGGGGAGATAGACGCCCTCCTGCCACGCCCTGCCCAGGTGTACTTAACCAGCACTATAGTCCCGCCCCGCGGGACGCGCGCAGGACGAGCCGGGCGAAGCCCAGGCCAAGGGCGGGCCCGTTTTAGCCCGTTCGAGCCCGAGAGAGGACAGGACGGGCCACCCCCCTATCATCACATGGATTAAGGTCTGTGCCTGCAAAAACACACCTTGTATTATTGCTAGTGGCCAGATAACTGTGAGGGTCTTCAGCTGCTCATTAAGCTCCTATCATGGCCACCAGCATTGATGGAAAGGGGGGGAAATCCAACGTGGGCAGTTCTATCGTAGGAACTAGATTGCTTTATTACAAGGGCTTCGTCAGTCCTTTTGCGCAAAATTGAATTGACAGAGAAAAGACTGTCTCTAGACCCAGTCTTTGATAAACGCTCGTCGTTGGGGCCACTACTGCACTCAATCTCCCCAAACCATCAACATGTGGTCAGCATTGGTGACTCCGAGTTGGAGACGGAAAGCCCAAATACCCAGCCTAGTCGTGTTTCAGAACTCATACAAGATAGTAGGATCAAAGCACCACCTGTACTAGTGCATTTGATCCCCACAATGGTGATACAGACGTCGTAAACTTGAGACCAGTTACGAGATCCTTACAGTGCTCCAAGGCGGAGAGCGCTAAAGTGTCAACAGACTTGGTTGTGAAAAGGAAGCGCGGAGGAGCACCCTTAACTAGTAAAAAAGCTAAACTTAAAAAAGGGAACGACAAAAATGAAGAATCGAGTTCAAGAGCCCAATATATTTGGGTGACAAGCCCACAGCCCACTCCAGTGGCCACCACTCCAATGAACTTCAGAGACATCAATCCGGCAGATTTGGGATCTGCATTCTCGGGGGAATTGGAGCGTATTTTTACAAGGACCTGTCTCCCGATATACAATAGACTCGTGCAGATTGAGAAGAGACTATTGCACTTGGAGTCCCGAACTGGCCCACCCCAGTTGCAGGCAGATCTGCAAGTTGCAGTTGGGGCAGGTCCCCTAGATGGGGGGATGCAACTTGGGAAAGGAGATTCAATTGATAGCAACCAGCCAATCAGCAATTCTATACCTGATGTCAGGCCACAAGGGGGCCCTAGTGGGGAGTAAAATGCAAATTTTACCCCTACACCTGTCCTATTTTTATCCTGTTACCAATGTGGGTCGGAAACAACCTAGAGGGGGGTAGTCTCGGGGGTTCCTGCATTCACCACTACGCAGAGACCAAATAGAGTTGAATAACTGGGAGGGCCCACAAATTACTACCCCGTTGCTCTCCTTCTTTCCCCAGTACAATAGGTTTAGTACTCTCGACTTAGTAGATTGACAACCTGTGGTCAAAGCACATCCGCTATCAGTAGCTAGAGAACCTGGTCTACTGTTGACATTAATCTTATCAGAGACCCTAGTAATATGCAACAAGAGGCAGCAAAAGGGAAGGGGTCGAAAGAGCCAACTGTGGTGCAGCTTAGGGGAAACGTCTGCCTGGTTGTAGACTCTGATGCATTTCCCTGTGTGACGCAGGAGGATGCTACAGGGTCGGCCGGTATGCCACATTTGGGACAAGTAGCTGAACATTCCGAAGCAACTGAGAAAATGGTGTGCTCTAGTGGCAATGCACTTGGTGGTTTTGATCCCAAAGAAGTTGTAGGCACTAGCAGTTTTGGGACAAAGGAAGCTAATATTAAAGTCCTGTCCTGGAATCTGGCTGGTCTGAGAATTAAATTGTCTACTCCCGAGTGGGGCCAATTTATTGAAAAACATGATATTTGTATCAAGCAGGAGACGTGGGCCCTGGAAGAGATCTCATGGGATGGTTTTGCCACTTTTAGTGTATTGGCAACTTCAAGCGGTAGGGGGAGACCCTCGGGTGGCTTAGCGATATGGGTTGGCACGCACTTGGGTGTTAAGGCAGCCCATGTCCCTACCAATTCACCAGATATCCAATGTGTCCTTTTGACACTGCCTGATTCTACTCAGGTTACCCTTCTCAATGTTTACTCTAGACCGTCGCAGGGCAGTCAGGAATCTCCCACTATCGATATCTTAGGGCGGTTTATCTCATCGCTTGACCCAGCAATAGCCCTGTTAGTTGGAGGCGACTTCAATTGCCAGTATGAACCCCTCGCTGGCGCTGATATAGCCGATCTAGTGGATGAGGACAACTACTGGCACATCCCTGAACCACGGATAGCCCCAGTTAAAGCTTGGACTCCGCTGGTACTGCAAATCAAATCCTTATCCCTTACAACGTCTCTGCGGGCGTGTAATGGGAGGGTGGACAAAGACAGACCGGGCTTACCAACTTTTAATAGACTGGGGCAAAATTCCAATATTGATTATGTATTAGTTGAAGCCAGACATTGGAATTGGGTCTTTGATTTCAGGATACACCAACGCAGCGATAGTGATCATAACGCCCTTGTGCTGTTTTTGAAACCAGGGAGTTTTGGCCTGTCTAGAACTGTGCCTGACCCTAACTCTGTCAAACCTCCACTCGTCCTTTCCAATAATCGGCGACAAATTAAGTGGGCGAAAATCCAGGAATCGCCGTCCAAACTGGCAGGGATATACCAGCTTGCACTACCGCAGCTCCTAGAAATGGGTACGGTAGGAGAAAAGGACTTTGACCTAGAGGCGCGGACCAGGGCCGTAGATGTCCACAAACAATTGATTGTAAATTTATCGGATGTCTTCTTCCCAGGTGGAAGTGGGAAGGTTATCACTCACCAAAAACATCCGTGGTATGACGCATCCTGCCGGAAAGCGAAAAGTGACCTTCTATCTGCTATAAAAAATGAGGACAGGGCTCGCATCAAGCAGTGCCAGCTCAGGTACAAGCAGCTCGTTAACCGTGAGAAGAAGAACTGGGAAGAGAGAAGGTGGTAGGATTTAAGAGTAGCCCTTTCGACCAAAGATTCCAAAACATTTTGGTCTATTGTGAATTCTGGGGGTAGAGCACCAATCCTGGCGAATATTGCACCGGCAGCATGGGAAGCACACTTTGGGGCTTTATATACTGACACTGAACCACAGCTACCTTCACATGCCACCCTTGGGAACTCTTATGAACATAGTTTGGAGGCCTTGCTGGTGCCGACGACGGAGGTCGATGATGAAACTCCCCAGCCCCTTACTCTAGGACCGCTAAATGAGTATTCTCTGGTGGGGTCCTTGATTTGCAAACAGGGCAAGGGCACAACGCCCCCTCTCGGTGCCCACCCTATGGTTGGGGATGAAGATATCTCCCTTCGGGAGGTTGAGACAGCCATAATTAAACTTCTACCTAACAAGGCCCCTGGCCTGGATAAGTTCCCCGGTGATTTATTTCGCACACAACCTAAAATCTGGGCACCATATTTGGTTGTCCTATTTAACGCAATACTTAAGGGTAGTTCCCCGCCGGATACGTGGTTTGGAGCGGAAATTGTCCCAATTCACAAAAAAGGCTGTCCATTAACCCCGTCTAATTACAGGCCCATCAGCCTGATAGATACCACACAAAAGTTGATGGGCAGGATTATTCTAGATAGAATCCAGGGGTGGATAGAGGAAAATGGGACTCTGTCTATATTCCAAGCCAGGTTCCGGACGGGTGTTTCTACAATCGATCAAATTTTTAGGCTCCAGGTATTATTTTGGAAAACGGTATGTGTAGAGGGTGGCAGCCTCTATCTCATATTCGTGGACCTGCGTGCCGCATTTGATCTAGTCCCAAGAGAAAAACTGTGGGCTGTATTGCAGGGTATGGGTCTTCCTCCCGAACTGTTAGACATCTTGATTAGACTACATACCAATAATTATGCACAAGTTAGGTGTGGACGATATAGGAAACTGTCGGATCGCTTCCCTGTGAAGAAAGGGGTACGCCAGGGGTGTGTCCTGGCCCCAACTCTATTCTGCCTTTATCTGAATGGGCTAGTTGACCACCTCCTGCATGTAAAGGACAGTGATGCCCCTGGGTTGGCGACTGGGCGAGTCCCCGCATTGATGTTTGCTGATGACACTTTGCTGTTATCTAAAACATCAACGGCGATCCAGCGTACCCTGGAAGGCTTCGCTGTTTTTTGCGAACAGCGAGGGTTAGAGATTAACTTGGACAAGACCAAGTATATGATTTTTAATCCCACCCAAAAAAAACGTCCGAACCCTCTGTTAAATGGTAAACGACTGGAAAGAGTAAAGATCTTCGATTACCTGGGCATTACCTTGACTGAAAACTTTGATTGGGGGGCTCAGACAGCTAAGGCGTCTCTCAGGTTGTCCCAGGTGGTGGGGGGAATTAGGAAAGTTCATAAGTCTTCGGTCTTCAAGCCTGCTGCGCCTGTCGTAGAAATTTATAAACTTCAGGCCAGAGCAGCCTCTACGTATGGTGCAGAATTGTGGGGCCATAAACGACCAGTGACTCTCGTGAGGGTAGAACATGGCTTCATGAGGAACCTATTCGATCTACCAATCAGCACACCATTAACTCCGTTGCGTATGGACCTGGGGTTAGAACCGATAGAGGAGGTAGTAGCTGCTCGGCCATTAATGTATTGGAAGAGGCTTTGGTCTGTCCCTGAATTAATCTATACTAATATAATAAAGAGAGAGCCCAAACCTTTGAGGCGGGTAATCTCAGGAACCACAGCACCAATTACAACACCCAATACAGCGTTGGAAAGGGCAGTTGCAGCAGAATGACATTAGCTATGCAGACGCCCACCATATACATTTAAAAGGTAAAAGAACAGTGCCAACAAAGTAGTCCCTTGTGGGCATGTCTGCGTTGTGCTGTGGGCGTGTGCTGGGGGTGTGACAAACGCTGGGGGCGTGTGGTATGTTCCGCCCTTCATGCCATGTCTCATATCATGTGCTGGGGGCGTGGGCGTGTGCAGGGCGCGGGATTACGGAAAAAAAAGCGAGCGTTGTGCCCAATATTTCATTGTTTTTTCTTCCCAGGTTCTGTACATTTCAGCTCCGGGTGTCCACCCTGCTCCCTTTAAATACCCCTGCACCCCATAATCATAACCCACCCTTACTCCTTAAAATACCCCAACACCCTTAAACACTAACCCATCTTAACCCTATAAATATACCCAGTACCCCAGAACCCAAACCTATCCCTAAACCCTAAAAATACCCCTGTACCCCAAAACCCAAACATAGCCCTGAACCCTATAAATACCCCTGTACCTCAAAACCCAAACATACCCCTGAACCCTAAAAATACCCCTGTACCCCAAAACTCAAACCTAGTCCTGAACCCTAAAAATACCCCTGTAACCCAAAACCTATACCTACCCCTGAACCCGAAAATACCCCTGTACCCCAAAACCCAAACCTACCCCTGAACCCTAAAATACCCCTGTACCCCAAAACCCAAACCTAGCCCTGACCCTTAAAATACCCCTGTACCCCCAAACCACCCCTGAACCCTAAAAATACCCCTATACCCCAAAACCCAAACCTAGCCCTGAACCCTAAAAATACCCCTGTACCCCAAAACCCATACCTATCCCCAAACCCTAAAACTACCCCTGTACCCCATAACCCGAAACTATATCTGAACCCTTAAAATACCCAAACACCCCAAAACATATACCTCAGAGCCCCAAAACATGTACCCATATACCCATACTTACCTTATCCAAACATTTAAAAAAAACATGCTTTTACCATTTATTTATTTGTGGTATTTGTAGGGCGCAGCATTCATCCCAGGGGATATCAAGGCGCTGAATAAGAAAGGGCTGCAGAGGTTTGAGCAGGGGGGGTTAGTATTTGGGAAAGAGATGTGTTTTGAGTTTTTGCCGGAATGAAAGAAGGTTCACAGTGTGTCTCAGATCCATCGGTAGTTCATTCCATCGTTTGGCCGCCAGGTGCGAGAAGGCTCGTCCTCCTGTTCTTGTTTTGTAAATACGCTTGGGTTTTGCTAGGGCTGAGTTAATGGATCTTAGGTTCCTGTTTGGAATATAAAATTCAATTTTCCCTTGCAGGATTGTAGGGCCTGTTTTATGGAGGGCTTTGTGCGCATGACAAAGTAGTTTGAATGTGGCGCGCTGGCGCATCGGCAGCCAATGGAGTTGTTTTAGACATGCCGATGCAGAGTCTCGTTTGCCTTTGTTACATACCAGCTTGGCAGCCTGGTTTTGCAGAACCTGAAGGCGGGAGAACAACTGCTCGTTCATTCCTTCGAACAGAGCATTGCCATAGTCCAGGCGGCTGACTAGAAGGGCCTGGGTGATCGTACGACGACAGTCAAGTGGGATCCATGTGAAGATCTTAGCGAGGAGTTTCAGGATTGCAAATCCCTTACCCCAAAGTGTGCGCACGTGGTCCTTCATGGATAGTGCGTCGTCCATCATAATGCCCAGATTCCTGGCATATTGTTTCGGGGCGGGGGCTGTTCCCAATGACGGTGGCCACCAAGAATCGTTCCACGAAAGTTTGGCTCCTCCGAACAATAGAATTTCGGATTTTCCGGCATTGAGCTTGAGGCAGTGGTTACGCATCCAGTCCGCCATTTCGGAGAGGCAGCTGTGGAGTTTGTTTTTAGTTGTTTCTAATTTTTCCGATCTTTCATCCAAGGTCACCATCAGCTGCGTGTCGTCGGCATATGAGCAAATGCCGATGCCCCACTTTCTTCCGATGTCAGCCAGAGATGATACGTAGGCATTAAAGAGAGTGGGGCTTAGGGAAGCTCCTTGTGGGACTCCACAGCCAATGGGACGGGGTCCAGAATGGAATTGGCCCATATGCACTGCTTGGGTGCGGTTGGACAGGAAGGATTCAATCCATTGCAACGCTATGTCTTGTATTCCTTTGCTCCGGAGAATGTTCAATAGACATTTGTGCGACACTGTGTCGAACGCTGCCGACAGGTCCAACAGTATCAGAGCCACCGAGCCCCCTTGGTCAGTGATGCATCTGACACTGTCCGACACTGCCAGCAGCGTAGCCTCAGTGCTATTGTTGGATCTGAATCCAGTTTGGGTGGGGTCCAGAAGCGAGTTGTCCTCGAGATATTTGGATAACTGTAAGTTAACCATTTTCTCCAATGCTTTGGAGAGATAAGGGAGTTGTGAAATTGGCCTATAGTTCTCTGGGTTGAGAATATCGGCCCCAGCTTTCTTCAGGAGGGGGGTTACAGATGCGTGTTTCCAGCAATCTGGAAAGGACGCGGAGGCAAGAGATTGATTAAAAAGTTTGGTGATGATTGGGCATAGAGTCGGTGCAATTTCAGAGAATACAAAGTGTGGGCATGGATCTGCAGGGGAGCCGGATTTTATTGCTCTAAGGACTGTTAGTACTTCCTCTTCCATTCATGCATTTACAAGAATTTCGTTGTAGATGTATGCGTGGTAAAAGCATATCAAATGTAATGCCATGCGTTATAATGGCATTACGGAGTCATGGTACTTTCGTAATGAAAGTATGCGGAGTGATGGTATGCGGAAAGAAAGTTGCGGAATAATGGGTGTTTACCCTCCCCCGGTAAGTACATTGGTGGCACGGCGGCCCAAATCTCCAGCAACATACTCATATTTTTTCACCACCGATTTGAAAAAAGCACAGGTCTCTCTCATTGATGGCCAGCACTGACATACACTTTTAGACACACCTCCCGCCACAAGTTCTAGAATTGCGAACTTTAGAGCCTGGGAGCTACGTTCGAATCTCGGCATCAGCTCAACATCCTGTGATTTCAGGCAAATCGCTTTGTCTCCCCGTACCTACCACAAATGAATGTGTTCTTCTGTAATGTAAATTGTGCTCATGCCATGTTGTCGAGTTCGCGCTGTATAATATTGCAAGGAAAAATAAAGTAGGGAAACTCGAGTTCACACACTACTGAACGCGCACTCTTAAGTGCATCAGCAGTGCACTGTGAATAGGAGTGTTTCACAGGCCTGTCACAGATAAGAAATGCTAGCAAAACGAAATCCTACAAAATAATATACTACTGGCCGGCAGCAATTCATACCCGGACAACGTCGGGACGGGCTATAAAGCGGAGTTTACTGAAGTATGGGCTACTTTAAAAACTAGGAAGGTCCCATGGCTTGCACACGTGAGGGCACTCTGCAATCAAATTGGTTTACCCGAGTTGTGGGAGACTCCGGCAGATAGCTGCCAGAAGTTAACGAAAGCTAATCTCCTAAACCATGTCAGAAATTACAATCTAGAATCCCTCCAGAGTCTTCAACTCTGGGTAGACTGACAGTGGAGTTCCTGCAAGTGAAGGTGGAACCGAGTGTGGAGAATTTCTTGGACTTAATCTATCCCGCTCTTGCAAGGAAACTCTACATACAGCTTAGGATCGGTAGCCTCCCACTTAGGGTATTCACTGGTAGATGGGCCAATAGTGAGACCATTGTTTGCCCAGCTTGCAGTTACAAGCGAGAAGATATTTTCCATTTTTTTTTTTGCACTGCCTACCAGGAGATGAAACGCTGGCTGATCCCACTTTGTAGGAATCTTGGTTTCACCCAATGTGCCCATGCTTGTAGGGTCCTTCGTTTTGATACACATCCTCCAATTGTCTTTGCTGTATCACGATTCCTGTTGAGTATGTGGCATAGAAGGAGAGGTTTTTTATAATGCTGTATATTTTATCATACTGTATCGTTGATAACTCTTGCTTTAATCCATTTTATCCTTCAGGTTTGACTGTACATGTAATTTATTGTTTTAACCTTCAGTGAAATGTTCTGTTTTTATGTCCACTTTTATGGTCTACTTGACCGAAATAAAGTTATCAAACGAAACAAGATAAAAAAATAATAAAAAAGCTAAAGTATGCAAAGGCAGCAAATTATCATTTCATGTAATTAAAAAGAGGTTTCGCATGCAGGTGAATGGAGCTCATAAAAAATGAACTCCAAAGTTCACCACATGTCTAACCAAATATGACATGAGACATTAACTATCTAATTTGAGCAAGCACAGTTTACTGAAAACCCAAGCGTTCCCATTCATCTCTTGAGTTCAAACCCTTACGCATGGTATCTAAAAAGGAGATGAACCATTGCTCCCGAGCTTTCCGCTTGGTATCCCAGTTGCCACCTCGTCTGCTCAAGGTCACTTTTTCTAATATAAACCAGCGGAGGTCATTTTCATTGTGTTCTTTCTCAACAAAGTGGGAAACCATTGGTGCATTTTCTTTCCTAGTTATAATAGCAGATCTATGTTCTTGGACCCTGACCCTCAGTTCTCTGCTGGTTTCGCCCACATAGCCAAGGCCACATGGGCATAACAACAAATAAATCAGATTTTTGCTCCTGCAATTGTTAAGGGTTTTAGATCTAAGAGTTATGTTGTTATATTCCACTTCTTTCCCTTGGAGGCATAAGCAACAAATGCTACAGGATCCACATTTAGCGTTACCTACGGCTCTAGAGTTGTCCAGGGTTCTTTGGCTTTCAAGTTGGTCCTCATTGTAAGTGTGGACAAACTCATTCCTGAGGTTTTTATTCCGCTTAAAAGCAAACAGCGTCTTTTCAAGTTTCAATTCTTCATCAAAATTTAAAATATGCCAGTTCTTATTAACACTGGTTTTAATTCTGTTGCTCAAGCCTGGATTGCTGCCCGGAGCGATGTGGCAGTGGTGGCACGGATCGCCGCCTGTAGGCGGCTGGGTTATGACGTGGCCTGAGGCGGAGCGCGACGACTGGAGGACGGGGTGTCCGCTGTCTGGGGCCCCTGGTGGAGTGCTGAGAGCCTTTGAAGACTGCTCGTGCTGTTAGGGTCTCGGGCGGCGGTGACTGCCCGGGTCAGGCAGCCGCCGCTTGGATTGAAGTTGTCTTCTTCCCTGCTTCCCCCCGCACCCATTGGGCAGCTGCCGGGTTATCGGCGGCCATATCGGGCCGTGGGTGGAGTAGTGTGAGGGTGAGGCTGTGTCCTGGGACCTGCGGACATTTCTTTGACGCTGGACCGGCGTTGTCTCCGGAGCCTTCTCTGCTCTCCGACACCAGGTGGGCCGCCCTCTGCTCCTCTACCCTTCTGTAGCGATGTGCACTCGCTTGGCGGCCATTTCAGGTCACACAATTAAGCTGAGGGGCTCACGGGCTGCGAGGCTTTCGAGGGCCTTGGATCTCGGCCGCTGCTGTGATTGTTGGGGGCAGGCAGCAGTCCTACATGAGGGCGAAGTAGAGAGTGCGGGGGCCCCCTTCCCCCAGATTCCCATCAGAGAGCTTCATCAGCCACGGGCACTCGCAGGGGTGTAGCCTCCCTGGGAGTCGGTGCGGGGGGCTCCAGTGGGCCATAGTGTCACCCCAGCGGTGGGCGACTGCCCGTGGGTACTGACTGACCGGTGTTGGGCTCCTTGGGCCCATCCCCCGCCCCTTGTTGGCGGTCCTATATTCAACGGCCAGATCGGGTCGCGCGGACCTCATTTTTGCAACTTTGTGGCCCTCCTCCGCTTCATATTCTCTCTGGACTGGGGGGGTTGCGACGGATCGGCTGGCCCACGGGAGCATGCTTCCCCTTTATCTTGCACTAGGGGGCCGGTAGTCTTCTGCCAGATCAGCGTGGTGTACAGGCGTGAAGGTATCCTGGGAGTCGGAGGGCTTGGTGGATGACATGAGGGACAAAACGGGCGGGGGCTTGGCCAAACAGAGCACGGTCGACAGATTCACAAGCCCTGGGGCCCCTGCGGCAGCACCGGGGGGGGGGCGCAGGGAGACATGCCGGACAACGCCGCACTCATGGCTGCTATTATGCAGTCCAGGGACGTCTAGATGCTAAAATTGGAGTCGTCGGCTCTGATGTCATGCTCCTACGGCAGTATTTGCGTAATGCAGTGACACGCAGCACGGAGGTGGAGTCACGGATCTCTGGAGTGGAAGATAAAGTCACCACCCTGCATAGTGGGGGGCTTCACTGGTGACAACATAACATGGTCTGGTGACACAAGTGGGAGATGCCGAGGGAAGGGCCAGGCATAACAACCTCCGCTTTGTAGGCTCCCCAGAGGGCTGCGATGGAGCGGTTGCTTCTCAGTGGCTGGAGGGCTGGCTCCGCCTGGAGTCCTTGTCTTGCAGTTTTGTGGTGGAACGTGCACATATGGCCCTTATGCAGAAACCTCTCATCAGAAGCCGGTCATCGCAAAGTTGCTGAACTATCATGATCGCGACGTTATTCTTAAACAGGCCAGGGCCAAGGAACCTCTGCTGTTCGATAACACCCACATCCTGATATTTCCCGACTGTGAGACTTTGCCCTTTCCCCAAAATTTTTCGCCTTTTATTTCCCTTTTAAATCAGAATGCCCTCATGGTAACAACAATGTAAAGGCCTTGGGTGGTGGAGAATGCCCTGTGTAGTTTAAAACTAGTGTTAAAATACAGGTGCCTTATACCCCTAATATGGCTGCCACTGACCACTGCTGCTGCAGCGTGGTTTAGTGGGCGCATTCTAGTGGCCAGGGCCTGGCTGGAACCCCTCCAAACAATGTATCAACTTAGCCTGCCAGCCTGTCCACAGGTAGAATGGTGGAACCTCCTGGAAGCCTCTGGAACCTTCTGGAAGAGGTGAGGTGACACCAACTGCCACCACCAACTGTCAACTGGCAGTATATAAGGAAAGGGAGGGAAACTTTCCTGAGGAGAGGGACTGAGGGGAGACCTGGGGAAGTACCTATGCAGGAGGATAGGCAGTGGGGGTCAGGGCAGGGTCTTATGATGCTGGAATAACAGGGCCTAGTGTGCTGCTTTACAAGTATTGAGGCATCCTGTACCCCCCCCACTGACCTAACCCCGCGGCAGGGAACCCCCAGGGACCACTTGAAGGGATTGGTTGAGAAGAACTTGGAACACCAGCCACCAAACTATTCCCCCCTTCAAGGAACAAGAAACCAAGCAACAAAACTAAGGGCGTAAGGAACATCACACCAACAAGAAACTAAGCTTCTATTTACAAGGGCGCAAGAAACATCATGCCAACAAGAAACTAAGCAACCACAGGACTTTTTGAGGAACTACCCAGGTATTGGCGCTGTGTCGCTCCCTGTGCCCCCCCTGACGCCACCTGGGGTCCTTGAGTTAACCTGCCGCTGCTGTGTGGCTTGTCCTGTGAGCTGCCTCTATTTTAAAGCAACTCCTAATGAAGCGCCAACCTAGAAACCGCCTAAGCGCTACATTGCCTCTAAGCGCTTGACTGGTGAAGAATTGCTGTGTCCTGTGGGAGCGCTGTGAATTGCCTGCAGGGCTGTGGAAGTTGCCCCCCCCTGCAAAGCGTAGTAAAGTGCCTCAAGTGCTGGAGGAGTGCGGTATCCTGCCCCCCCCCAAAGCGCTGGGAACAGTGCCTGTGTAAAGCGCTATGTTCTGTTCCTCTCATCAGCGCTAGAGATTGCGTGCCTTGAAAAGCGCCGTATCCTGTGCCCTTGAGGAGCGCTATATTTTGCCCCCAGGCGCTGTCAGTATTCAGCGCCCTTCTGCCTGCCATTGGGTCGTCCCAGAGCGTCGAGAAGTGCCCCTCAGGCGCGGCCTGTGCCAAGCGCTTACCTGTAGCGCCTAGCGACGTGTGGAAATTGCCCGGGCGGCCCTCGGTGCGAGGAGAGGGCCGCCGCCACATCTGAGGGCCGTCGTCGCCGCCGCAGCCCGGCCGTGGAGTGAGGAGTTTCCCCGGCGGCCCGCGGTGTGAGGAGAGGACCGCCGGTATGTGGAGGAAGGCCCGCGGCAGTCCCTGAAGCTGCAAGGGAGTCGGCACCCTTGTCACGTGACGGGGGCGCGCCGCGTCTAGAGCCGCGCCCCCGCCTGCTTGTCCGGCTCTTGGCTGCTGCCGCGCTGAGACTTGGGCCGGCCCCGCTGTCGGACGGACCCCCCCCCCCCGAGCAGCACGGAAGCCGGGTAGAGATCCCGGAGAGCTCCCTGAGGAGAGTGAGAGCCCTCCCTGGGCCCCCACCAGCGGAAACACCAGCCCCACAAGGCCCAGACATTGCCGGAAACCTACGCAAGGGGCCCGACCGGCCCGAAGAGTAAGGTAATCCTCGGGGAGGAGGGCGGGAGGCCACAGAAGGCCCCGTGTCCGCCCCTCCCCTGGGAAAAGTTGTTACTGGGCCCCAGTGGCCCCGTTGTGCCCCCAGCACTACCTGAACTGGGCGGAGGTCCAGATTGACTGGTGGGCCCTTTAAAGTTAACCCCTGATTGGGGGACGTGACTACTTGTTGCCTAAGGCCTGGGTTAACTTTGCCATAATGAAATACTGGGGTTGTTAATCTAAAATGTTTTCCCTTTCATGAGGAAATGCTGATCTGTGGAAAAGGAAATGTTTAGTCCTGTTAGTTCTGCAATTCTGGAGGGCCTATTTGATGACATGTTAAATCCCGCCTAGTGCCAGGTTTCCTGAAACCCCTACAGCCAGGTACTAAAATGTTCTGCCCCCAAACGTAGGATATGTATATTTCTGCCTAAGGCAGTGTTGTCTGAATGCTGTTAGCTGCCTCAGAAAGTGGTTATCCTTACCTAAGGAAAGGTGTTTACTTTACCCAATGGAACGCTTGTTCGTGCTCCATGAAAATGCCTATGCTGGTTCAAAGAGAGTAATTAACTGGGTGCCTTAGGTAATGGGGCGCTTAACCCTATGTGGTGAAATGTTTCTGGGGTCACATGTCATGTCTATTCCAGCCTCAGGTGTTGTAGTAGTTTAACCTAGTTAAAAGAAAGGTTGATTCTTACCTGATGAAATGGGTAATGCTGGTTAAATGAAATGTTCTACATTGACTTTTTCAGGAAGTCTTTTCCCTGTGTGAGGAGAGTGATAACTTCAACCTATAGTCAGTTATGATACATCATTTATCTGTTTATGAGATGTTTTACTCCTAATATGGGAGAAGAGTTATGCACAGCCAATGTTCCCTCTAATATGGTGTTTCATATTCAAGGAAATGTTTGACCTACACTTAACGAATTGTTTTATTCCTACAGCGAGAAGAGGTTACTTCATGAATGTAATGTTGATGTATAACCAATGGGAAGGTTTTCCTTTAAACCGTTGAACTGCCTAATGTTTATTCTTACTAGGAGTGTTACCTAAAAGGGTTATTCCTAATTGAGGCAACAGTTAAACCGGCACAAGGGGATATTTATTTATTTTGCAATGTTTTCTCCTAGTTAATGCTGGCTAATGCAAGGGTTATCTGGGCCCAATGAGAAGTTCTCCAAAAGGTATGCCCATCCTTGCTATATGGAATATTTATTCTTAGTGAAATGTTTTCGCCTCTTTAGGGCTGTATTTATTGACTGAAACCTACAGTTATTTATTCACCTATTTATGGTTGGTGAAACATAGGTGAAAACCCTACAGGAACAAATGCCATGTTATTTGGTTGTTTCATCAATGCATTTTTACAGGTGCTGTCATGAAGCAAGGCAAAGGACAGGCCTATGGATTTCTGAAAATGTATTTATCTAATATCTGATATGTATTGAGTATTTACTATTTATCTAACTAATATTTATTGATCCAATATTTAATAATTATTGATTATTTAATATCTGTTCATCCGATATTGATCAGAAGTTTGGAGACACATGTATTCTAAATGAATTTATGATTTCCCTGATCCTGCTCTATTTAACTATTTATCTTAATACAAATTACTTGTTTTTTTACACAAACTTTGGAGTGGAGTCATTTATTGCGTGCCCAGGTTTCTGTCTCAGTGTGAGAGTGTGCTGCATGATCGCTTAACACATGTGCTTTCGGATGCCTACCCGCTCGTGCCATGCTACCCTAGGGGACTGGTGACCCCAGTTCCAACACCGACTATACAAAGCTGGTCCAGCAACGGAGACAATAGTTTCTGGCAGCCAAAGCCCGCCTTCGAGATCTTAAACTTCCATACGCCCTGCTGTATCTGGCCCGGCTTCGGGTGGTTTATCAATCTCGCACTCACCTTTTCGGCACGCCAGAGGACGTTTTCAGTGGACAGATAAAATGGTGAGTCTGCGTCCCCACACGCCCCCAGGCGGGAATCTGATTCTTAATCCGGCGAGGTAGCTCGGAGGTTGCCCAAGTCAAAGCTTGAAGGTAATAGACGTTCCAGATCCAGATGTCGGTCTCAGTCCGGCGGTGCGTCCTCCCAGGCCGGGTCGGCCTTTCAGCATCACACATCAGCTTCCTAATTGGAGGAGGTGACCGCAGTCCTGTGTGATTTCGACACTACTGCTTTGATCGGAGAAGCCCGAGTGACGGTCAGTTTCTCTGTTGGACCTTCCCTGACAGAGAGAGTGCTTCCTGACAATGGGCTATAAGTGGGGGGTCCATTGGTCGGGGTGCCCTGGGACCTCCTGTTGGGGTCTGCAGGCAGGCCACACCCGCCAAGACTGGTACTTCATTGTTGTTGAGGTATAGGGTGGGGGGTCGTTGGGTTGTTGTTTTTGTTCCCGGATCGCACTATGCTTCATTAGCATTAGGCCTCCACACGCACACCAAACACCTTTCTCTGCACCAGCACTTGTCACCAGGGTTTTTCATGGCAGCCCCGTTAGGTAGCCCAGGGGTGCCCTCCGGTATCCTTTGAATTGTAAGTTGGAATGTCAGGGGGCACAGGATAAAATCAACGCGGGCCATACTCCAACAGGCCAAAAGAGCTCATGCCGACATAGTCATGTTACAGGAAACACACCTTATGGGGTCGAAGGCATTCTGCCTTCAGCGATATGGTTACGTCCAGGTGTTCCATTCCGGGTTTGTGAGGGAGTCACAGGGGTGGCAATCCTGATCCATCGCCGGATTCCATATACACATGTCAAGATGTGGGCTGACACACAAGGGCGCTATTTGTAACTTCTTGGCACTAGTAGAGCGACTTCTGACCTTGTGGGTAGATATACCAGATGGCATGTCCGTAGATGGAGGGGACTAGAATGATGTGATGGAGGTGGCCAGGGATCGCTGAAGGCCCTGGGGATATATAAATGTCCGTCAGCCCACGAAATTACACTCTCAGGTGTCTGGGCTTGTCTGGGTGGACCCTTGGCGCCGACTGCACGGATACACTTATCTCTCGGCAGTTCACAATTCCTATTCCCGCCTAGACTATCTGTTTGTTCCCCGGGTGGCGGCGGGCAGGGTGGTCGAGGCGGATATCCTTTCGCGGGTTCTCTCTGATCACTCGCCGGTGACCATTACCCTACAGGTAGGTCGGGCGAGACAGCCTTTCCGTTGGCGCCTCTTGGTTTGGAACCTGCAGAAGGAAGACTATAGGGAGCATATTGAGAGTGCAATTGCCCAATATCTGACCCTCAATTTGGGATCGATTTCAGGGGCCGAACCCCTGTTGGAGCTATTGAAGCCCACTATAAGGGGTATTGACATCTCCTTTTGTGCGGCAGCTCGCAGAGCGCGTAAGGAGACCCTTTTACAATTGGAAACTCAAATTATGGACTTGGAACACCGCAGTAGAGGGGATGGGAGGAGTCAGGTCCATCAACATTTACTGCTGGCACAACAGAACTATGCCATCCTTATAATGGATGAGGTCCGTCTAACTTGACTGACGACACACAGTAGGGTATACCAGTGGGGAGATGAATCCAGTAAGATGCTCCACGGGTTGTGTCAAGGGATTTTCCACTCTCAGGCCCTCCCTGGTATAGCTGGCCCGGATGGGGAGTCCCTTACAGATCCCTCTGAAATTGCTGAAAGTTTTGCTACGTACTAAGCGGAGTTATATGACCCCAGAGAGTGTCTCCATGAGGAGGTGATAGGCCGTTTCCTTGATGACCTCACGCCTAAGGCTTTGTCTGACAAGGGGCGTGCACAGAGCTGGATCTTCCACTCACGGAGGAGGAGTTGGATGCTGCACTGGGGGACCTCCACTCTGGGAAGGCCCCGGGGCCGAACGGTTTTCCTTGTGATTTTTTTTTTCGCAGCTGGGGTCACATTTTCTGAGGGTAGTAGAAGAGGCCAGGGAGCGGGGCTGTCTCCCTCGCGATTGGAGACATGCGGAGGTGGTGGTGTTCAAAAAGCCTGGCCGACCTCCAGACCAACACGTGTCATATCGCCCTATTTCTCTTCTGAACTTGGAGGCTTAAATCTTGGCCAAGCTTTAGCTGTAACACTTTTCTATTTGTTTGCTGTAACACAAGGCTTTAGCCAATCGCCTGCGGCCTCTTATCACTGCCCTGGTGCACCCCGACCAAGCTGGCTTGATGCCCCAGCGGGTGACCCACCATAATATTCGTCGGGCACACGTTGCTCTTGCGGCCATTCGGGGTCTGGGCAAACAGGCAGCCTTGTTACTGGCAGATATGGATAGGGCATTTGATTCCCTCAGTTGGGTGTATTTATTTGCACTTTTACATAAACTGAATATCGGACCACGTTTCTTGTCCTACTTGACCTTGCTGTACACTGACCTCACCGCATCAGTGCGCGTAGCCAGCTCTGCCTCCTCCACGTTTTCCATCAGATGGGGCACCAGGCAGGGCTGCCCCTCTGTCTCCATACTTATTCACATTGGCGATGGAACCCCTGGGTGCGAGATGATGCGCAGGTGACTGGCTTTGAATGGGCGCACGGATTATCGGATCGTATTGCATTATACGCTGACAATGTGTTATTTTTCCTTACCAATGTAAATGAGACAGGGCCAAGACTGCTTCGCATCATGCAGATCTTCGGGGAGTCGTCTGGCCTATATATGAACCTCTGCTAGTCCACTTTGTGGGTCCTTGGGGATGCACCGGGTCTGGGCTCCTAGGCCTGGTCGGTTCGGGTGGTTACCGGGGGGATGAAGTATTTCTATCGCACTTGCCAACCGTGTCCTGGGAAAGGAATTTGGTTCCAGTTTGGGAACATGTGCGGGAGGATCTCAAGACTTGGTCACATATGCCATTGTCCATCTACTATACCAACTGCAGAACCACCCCTACCGGATTCCCCCCAGATGGTTCCGGCAGGTTTATGCTGCCCTGGGGCAATTTTTATGGGCCGGTGGAGCGGTGCGAGTTGCGAGTTGCCTTACGGACGTGCTTCCACTCTACGTACTGTTGGGGGCTGGCGACCTATGACATTTTATCATACTATATGGCCTCACACCAGCTCGTTATGAATTAATGGTGGTACGGGTCAGGGGAGACCCTGCTTATGGGGTTGAATGGCGGTGTATGGGGCATTTCTCCCTACACATGATACTGCGCAATTCATTGGCGTTGACTATGAATGTCGTTTTCCAGATATGGAAGCAGGCTTTACGGAGGATGGGGTGGTGGAATAAACTGATGCTGGAGACCCCACTATGGAACAATGGGCACCTGCCACAATTAGCCACTCTCACCGGGTTTCGTGGCTGGGATAGCATTGGTATCTCTACCCTAGGTGACGTAATGAGGGGGCCGGTCCTGAAGTCCTTTCAACACCTACAGAAAGAATTTCACATGCCAAGAACCCAATTTTACAAGTATCTTCAGTTCCTGCACGCCTCTCTCCTAGTTTGGAGGGTCTGGAGTCACTGGCTGAGTTTAGCCCGCTAGAGGCGAAGATGTTTATGGGGGATCTTCAAGATCATAAGATCTCTAAAATATACCAATCCCTGGTTACGCACTGCTCCTCCACACTGCAGAAGCTTAGAGAGGCCTGGGAGGGAGACGTTGGCCCACTCGATGAAGAGCACTGGACGGAGGCCCTGGCCTCCCCGCGGGGGCGGCTATAGCAGTACGTCTGCGCCTAGTCCAGTTTAAGTATCTTCATCTGGTCTACTTCACACGGGTTAGATTATGGAGGGCGGGATTAGTAGGCTCCCCTGTGTGTCTCAGGTGCGAACGGGAGGAGGGCACCCTGATACATACGGTCTGGCACTGCTCTTCCTTGGCACGTATTTGGAGGGGTGTTATGGCCTGCCTCTCGGAGGTGTTGGGTTGGGACTTCCCCCGCACGCCGAAGCTGGTACTCCTACGTGTTATGGATGGCATAGGGTGTAACATATACAAACGCCATCTTATGTTGCTTGGGCTCACTCTGACTAAAAGAGACATTGCTAGGGCATGGAAGGCACCAGCAGCACCCTCGGTGTCCGCATGGAAGAATGGCCTGGACTTTTGCATGGGCTTGGAGATTCCCATTTTCACCACTGCAAGAGGTTGCCCACATAAACATTTTAAAATTTGGAAGCAATGGGTGGACTATCGAGGCTTGCAGCTGGAGCCAGTCTCTGCGGCAGGGCCCTTCGACCCAGCTTAATTTCTACTCTTTTGGTGCAAACCGTGGTTTCCTGTATATTTGGACGCTGCAATCATTGTCGATGGTGCATTCTCTATTGCTGTGCTGCTGCTGCTGGGAGGTTTGTAGTGCGACGGGGGCATTGTTGGGTTAGGATTTCTTCATGGTTTCCTTTTATCTGTATCGCTCTCCATTTTTCCTTGATTTACTTGTGTAAAAGTCAAAGTCATAATAATATACCCTTTTTATGCAGAAGTTTCTGTGTTACAGAGCTCTGCTTCATATGTGCTATTTGATTAATGAAATCTGTTTTTTTTTTTAAATTATAAGATATTGAAATATCGTACTAAGGACACAGTGCAAACTCCCTGGGCCCGAAAGTACAATTATTCCTCAAATGTATCTACAGGAATTTTGTAATTTGGGCTGATTGAAGGTAATTCTGTGACGCTTACATACCTTCATGCCTATTGTTAGATGCTATTACTTCTGGAGGCTTAATTACATATATATTTTATGTAACTGGAAAACTCTAATAAAAAGATATTTAAAAAGAAAATTGCTACACGTAGTCCCCTCTCACTTACCTTGGTTCAGAAGCATAGGCATGTTCTATTTTTTAATTTTACACATTTAAAGTAGAGATGGATGCACTGGAATTATTATTTGTTAGGGGTAGTCACATTACCTGTATTGGGCTACATGCAAATTTTTCTTTGCCATCATCATCGTTGTACAAAGTCCTCTTACCTTGGTTCATAGGAAGTTGGAACTTGTGACTGGCAAAATCTTTTGCATTTTTTTTGTAATATACACCAACTATGCCTCATGATATCCTGATTTAAATTGATCTTATATTTACCATGGCATCTCACTATATGTGATGAGACAGGTCACTAACCCGATCACTGCACTCAGTCATTGGGGGGCATATACACCCACCCATAGATGATGCCAATTACATATGTACTTTGTTTTGCCAGCGGGCACATATAAAGTGTGGGATATGGTTAGTACGTCGACAACCAATCTGAACTGACACTTTAGGGAAGGGTTTTTAGTGGTCAGGGAAATTACTAGGCGCTCTGCTTAATAGACGCAAAAGTCTGAAGGGATACAAAGTCAGTATGGTGCAACTAGGAGAGGGGAGAAGCCATATAAACCCCAAATTTAGTGTGGGTAAAACCCTTACAGTGCAATGTAAACCAGTGACCTAGGCACACAGAAATAGTAGGTTAAACAGTATGTAAAGAGATACAAGCACTACAGTATAATAGCCATCCAATGAGAGAAATATCTTTGGATGTGTTGGGAAATGTTCAGTCTTTTAATTTTTCTTAAAAGCCAATGACCAGAAGAAAACCAGCCGACACGTGTTTTGTCGCATGTGAAAAATAGTGCCGCGACTTCCTCAGGGCTGGGAAAGGATACAAGGGATAAGGGTGATACAAACATCATGGCTCAACATTAAAAGAATCTCAAAATTAAGCTGTTCATATCGAAATCGAGTGCAGCTGAATTAGTGGAAACCCACAACACCTTTTTGTGGAGAAAATCCATGTGTAGGATGCAAGTACAAAATTGATGACGGCAAGTGCTGATGTAAGTGGTGTGCACATAAATCAGCGAAATGAGGTTCAACATGCCCTATGTACGAGAGTGAGACTAACTCCTGGCCATGCGTTGGTGTTGGGTAGGATGTGCAAGACACAGGTCATTATACTTAAGAGGAATCTGACTGTTCTGTTGTACCTGTATACAGAAGATGAATGTTAACACTAATAGGGGTAAAGAGAAGAAAAACAATACAGGCAGGGTGATGAACATGCAGTGGCACAAGTTGTGTGTTTAGAAAACTGCCCTCACTCACACACAGATGTGTGTGACATGCTTCATCATCGGGTCTGCTAACAAAACATCCTGGCGTAGCCACACACAGGATGGAGCATAGGGAGGGGGAAGACGAACAACACAAAAGTGACAAACAGTGATATCAAGGTGTGTATTACTCTGTGACTGGGTACAGTGATAGAAAAAGTGCAGCGAAGGAAAGTGCTTAAAATTGGCTCATGGATACCCTTCCAGAACCCTTTATTCATGGGTCCCAAGGCCAGGATTTAAATAGTGAAGGATGGGAAGTGTTATATGGAATGTCAGGTTCCCAAAACACCCCTCCTTAAACTGCCAATGCCAACATGTTTCGACCGTTTTGCTGTGCCCCCACTAAAATGTCACGCCGGTCTTCCTCAGGACTTCTACCAGTCCCAGTCTACTTCCCCACCTTACCTCAGTATGGTTAATAGATGGGGTAAAGGACCAATTTTGATCAGAAACGTGTGGAGGTAATACCCGTCAACACGGGATACAAATACTGTAAAAACACAACAAACACACATATGCTATAAATATAGAGCACAGTAAATGGGGCATCATGCTAAATAGGCTTGTTTCATTGCAAATGTCCTAATATACTTATATAGCTGTTGTCTAAATCCCCCACAAGGAATTCATGTTTTGCTCCTGGGAATCCCAAAAGGTTTCATATTTATTGCTACCAACTGAACCGATACATGCACTCATAGTTAAAACCAACGTTCCCATTATTAAAAACACAGGGGAGGAGGAGCCAAGCTCGCGTCCGAGATGGCCGCGTTTTAGCTCGGCTCCGATCACTCTCCTGTCTGCAACAAATATCCTGTACTTTATCCTGCCCCGGGAAGTATTCCACGATGTGCAGTGGAACGACGATAACTCACAGGCACTTACCGTTTGCTCCGGTGATTCCTGGGTGTCACGGATCCTGAGTTACGCCCCTGTCTGCTTCGGGGCCTCCGGAGCGGCCGGGCCTGGCACTCCTTGGCGGCGCCCGGGCTGGACGGGGCGCGGTGGCCGGCCCTTGGTGGTGGTGTGGAGTCGGTCGGAGGGGCCGATGTGCTAATAGACCGATTGCGGCCTCCTGAGCCTGGTCCGGCGGTCCTGCGGCCTGGTGTTGGGGAGCTGATTTCCATGGACGGGGTTGACCGTACATCTGGCTCGTCTCCCCTTTGTTCTCCGGCCCGGCCATTTTGAGTTCCTCCGCCCGGACTCGGAGAACGGTGCCGGCGGCGTGTGGGGTGCCGGCGCATCGCCTTCTTCTGGTGGCTCCCCTTCCTGCCCTGGTGGCACCTCCGCTGGTGGTTGCCGGTATCCTGTTTTGCCCCGCTGATATCCGGGCGGGGGTCGGTGTTCGCAGCGGCCCCGCCGGGCTTCTAAGATGGCGGCCGGCCCCATGATTCTCGGCCTTGCGGGGACCGGCGATGCGAGTCCGCCGCGCGGCACGTTTGCTGAATACTGTAAAGGTGAGCCTACGCTCCGCGACATCCTCGCCGCCCTGCGCTCCTGGGGGGCACCCATGACGGCACCGACCGCTATCCTGGAGGGGGGTCCCTTTGTTGGGCCTGCCGGACCCCCCTCGGTTTGCGCGGCTTCATCTCTGTTGTGTGCTGCTGGAACTTTCCTTGGGGTTGTGGACCTGGAGGCTGCTGATGGTGTGGATGTGCGGGGGTCCGCTGCCCTTCTTTGTCCTGTGCCTCCTTCTGCTCCGGAGGTTCCCCGGCTGGATCCCGTCTGGACCGACCTCGATGGGTCTCCTTTTCCTCTTTTGCCTCACATGGCCGTACGAAGATCCTGTGACGGTGCCGCTGGACCGGCTTTCTCCGTATTCTCATCGGAACTTTGCCTGCTTTGCCTGAAGTGGTTACTGTACTTTCTGGATCATCCGGGTCACGATCGCTACAACTTGAGTGTATTTTTGATTCGACTCCCTGTTCTTCACCTCCTGTTTTATGTGATCTGGTTCCTGGTGCGCTGGACGATTACAGTTTGCGAAAAACGAGGGCAGGGTTGAGCTGATCTTGCCTCTGTGGACTGTTATTTTGTGGTATGGTTGGGTGATCCGTTCATAATTGTATGATTATGTTTGATACGTCTTTACGTTCCTGGAGCTTATCCGTGTGTTTATTGTCTTCCCGTGGGCTCTGAGTATTTTCGGGCGGGGGGGTGGGAGCTGAAGGGGTTTTTGATTATGTGGCTCCTCTCCCGCTGTTTTTTCCCTGTTTCCCCTTCCCCCCCTTTTTTCATCTAAGTGATTCTTTCTTTCTTATATTTCTCTATATTTCGGGTTCTAATTAGGGCGACAGGCACGCTGCTGGGGGGTAGGCCATAGCCTTCTGCAGGGGTGCAGGGTGGGCTGTGCGGGGTGGTGGGGGGGTCTGTTTATTGTATCTTTCCCTGTTCCTCTTTTTGGTTCTATGGCTCTTATGTATCCCCTGATTTCGTGGCGCGGTGTCGGCACGTAGCCCCCCGGGGTGTTTGTGCTGGCATGGCCCTTTTGGTATGTCTGCTGTCACGGTTTACTACGCATTCATTTCTCCTGTTGCCACTAGTTCCATGTGCCGAATTAGTATTGGGTGCTTTGTTAGCCGTGGGGGGCGTGCACTGACGCTGCGCCCTCACTTTCCCCCTCCCCTTTTTTGATGTTCTCTTCCTCCCCTTTTTTCCTTTTCCCCACCCCATTTTCTTTTCCTCCCTTGGGTTGTTGTAACGGAGGGCTTTTAGTTTTGTAAACGTATTTTTCGCTGTTTTATTATTATGTGCTCTGATAGTGGCGGGTGGGTGCTGAGCAGCGATTGTGATTGTTTTTGATGTGGGACTCAGGTTCTGCCTTTGCCAAAATGTATTGTTCTGTTGGTCTTTTCCTGTATTCGAGACTTCGGCTTGCTCACGGCCCGCCACGGCCCTCTGGACTTTACAGATTGACATTATCCTGTGACACCCTTTATTCTATTATAAAATTAACCTACTTTTATCCTGTCCGTGATGGCGACTCAAAGACTTGTTGCCTTTGCCTTTCATACGAGCTATTTAGAAATCCTGTTGTCTCTCCTGTATTGCCTCGTATGTTTCTTTATTGTGGTGGCCGGCCCGGTGGGTTGTAGGCCCGTATCTGTGCGCGCCTTCTGTACAATAAAGGTTTTAAAAAAATAAAAAAAAACACAGGGGAATACCTTTAGACTTTTCCCAGTAAACCAGCACTCACCGAGTTTATCAGAATGCTGAACCCGAAATGGTGCCGGGCAGGGAGAACCCCTAAGAACACAACCTGTGTTCAAGAAGGAACAATACACAACTGTTAATGGTTGTCGATAACATACGAGGCTCCAATAGGGCCAAAGAACCCATAATCCCCTTCGATCAAAAAGGCAAAGGTAAATCTAACAATATCCATCTCTCAGCCTCCTTACTGTTCCGAAGGATGTTCGCACCACTTTTGCCTGCTGTAGTGGCGCCGCGTAGTACAACGGAGGGACGCCGGCATCGCCATTAAATGTACCTCTTCCGTTTACGCCCCCAAGCACATCACGTGAGGCACATATGCGTCAAAGTACGCGCTGCCGTGCGAGTCAGCCTGGGGGCGTAGTCCCAAACTCCATCAGCACCGCCTCGATATTGCCGTTTAAAGGACTCCCATACCGAACATAAATCAAGGCGAGATCCATTGATCTAAACCAAACCAGGCTGTACCCGGTGGGGAGACAAGCACAAAAGAACACTTTATTCGATTCCCAGTGAGAACATATGCAAATTCAAGAAAGTCAAGAGATTGTCTCTGTAAATACAACAGACCACCTCGGTACCAAGTACTGCCACACTATGGGATATACGTACAGGCACACGCGTCTAAATCCTGATACATAGTCCTATAATAGACACCAAAACCACATGCCTAATAACCTGTGAATACAGAAATACCAAACCACAGGTCAGGAGCATTAGCAGGATAAAACTGTACCAACAGCGGGAAGCTGGATGTTAGCCACTTCATGACACCAGGCCAACTCACCCCACGAATATAGCACAAGTTAAATGGACCAACGTCAAGCATGTGCAGTGCAACATGTCCCTACAGGATCCCCCCTCCCCATAAAAGGTATAAAGGGAGGACACATATCAAGGTGGAGAATAAGATCTCACCCACATGCCACACCAGGTTATACAAGGGCACTATCTCCCAGCTCCTTCTCCATATGGACACTCGATCACTGTAACATACAAACGGAGGAAAAGAGAATTCACCTACCTAGGGCATGCCATGGGATATCGTCATTCAGCCCTATAATGTGACTCTTCAAGCGGTAAAACCATTTCTGTTCTCTCAGTAGGAGGGCTCTATTGCCTGTGGACATCGTTCAAAAGAACGGGGCGTTGTAAGTCTTACCTTGAGGCGAGTGTGCCAAGGAACCCTCACGACGGATCACTGTGTTCCGGGTTATGGACATGTGATCCTGAGGCCGGAAGTGGATTATAAACTGTTGACAGGCTGCCCTCCATGAGATGGTAGAGAAAAGGCTAGAGCGTAAACTTTACTATTTCGCTCGTGAATGTGGAAGTTCCTAGTAGATAGACTAATTACTGCCTTATGCCAGATCCTTAAGTGATAAAGGTATACAAACAAAGGTTCGAAAAAACCCAACCTTCACTGCGTAATGCTCATTATTCTAACTGTATTAGGACAAAAGAGGGTTGGATTTCAAGTTCAAGGTAAAGCAAGTCTGCGTAAATGTATGCAACGGACACCCGAGCGGTAGTCCAATACGAGTTCTCGACTAGGGGGTTTCTAGAAGTGAGAGAGTAGTGAGGACAGTGTAGGGTGGAGTTGAATAACTGCGTGAACTCGTCCATGCTCTGGTGTGCTTCCCTCACATTGTGTGTTCTAAGTATTAAAAGTGTGTTCTATCGTGAGCCTGCTAATGAGATTATACACTGTGATCATTGCAAAACACTTTTGGTATAAACCTATCGTCACTGTTACAAAAATAAAAGGTATTATTTAACAATTAATAGGTGTATGTTGGATACCGAGGCATGACGATGCTGGGAACAAAACATGTAAACAAGACGGGGTACTGAGAATCTACACACGGTCACACTGACCTATGAAATTACGCATGGTTCCAGTCATAATGTACTGGAATAAGGATAAAGTTAAACATTCTAGTGATACAAACCAAGTAATATACATAAATTCAAAACTATATCAAACAGGTATTCAATATCTAGTGCCATCTCTTTAGCCTGAATGTAAATGTTGCGGACATAAGAAATAATAAAAACATTCTTGGGTTACTGCGACTCTCTCTGAAATAGTATATGGCGAAAGGATACATGGGAGAGGACATGGATAAACATTGTGCTAGTGTTTTCATTTTGGGGCGCGAGCTGTTAAATCATTAATCAAATTGTTACAGTGACGAAAAGATATCAACATATTAAAAGAGACAGGAACATGTCAAAATAGACTTGGATATCACTTTTGACGGTCTTGAAATGGTACATTTTTCAAATGTTGAGAAAGGAAAACATCTACGGTCCAGGTTAGACTAATGTCTGTGGATAGGAAACTGTGGGTGAAAAACTGATTAACTGTGGTGCCAACATTAGTTACCCAGAAAATATTGCATTTCATGGTTATAGTCAAGACCGTCTTCCACTGTACATAAACGCATGATCCACATAGCCTTAGTGCGTCTAAGTCTGAGTTCCCTATTACCACCATGTACGTTGGTCTGTATCACATCAATACCAAAAAAAGAACATTCTTGTCTGCTCCCTGTGCTGGACATACAGCTGCGTGTAATGCTACAGGGTATTTAGGGTCCTGTTTGTCAATGGCTCTGATGTGTTCTGTGATTCTGTCCTTCAAGGGTCTGATGGTGCTACCAACATAGATTTTTCTACACATGCATTCTATGATGTATATGACGTACCTAGTAGTACAGTTGACGTTTATTCTGATATCATACCTTTTTCCATCAAAATCTGTGAACTGCTTGATGCCATGTTTAGCCCACCTGCAGACTCCACAACAGCTGAACTTGTGTGGTCTAAGCCAGGTTGCTCCCGTGATGCTATGTGGTATGGTGGGGTTCAATTTCTTCGTTAAGGTCTTGCCCCTCCTGAATGTAATCTGAGGGTGATTCGTAATGTGGATAGATTTGTCTGCTTGTAAGTTGCCCCAGTGTCTTGTGAAGCTTCTCCTGATTGAATGATGTAGATCAATAAAATCCGTTATCAATCGCACTGGTTGTTTCTGATATTGTGTGTGAATGTAGGTTCTTGGTGTGTCTTCCCTTTGTACATTTGCCATTTTATTCTCAGCTTTTTTAAGAATTCTGGACGAATAGCCCCTTTTCAAAAACCTCTTTTTCATGTCAGTGAAGCATGTTTGGAATTCTGTGTCTTCACTGCAATTCCTCCTGGCCCTTAAAAATGTGCTGTAATGTATCGCTTGGATCTGATGTGGAGGGTGTGAACTCCCTGCATGCAGAACTGCAATGCATGCGGTTTTCTTTCTAAAAAGCCTGCTGTGAAGTTGATCATGCTTAACATACAGTTCAACATCCAGGAATTCTATGCTTGATTCCATGGTGAATAGCATCTCCCATGTGCTGGTGTTAAGATGTGTGAAAAACTCTTTCAACTGGTTTTGTGTGCCCGACCACAGTAGGAGACAATCATCAATGTATCGGCCCCAAAAGATGATGGAGTCGATCCATTGAGCCCCTTTGGGTCCCCAAATCAAATCTGCCTCCAAAGTGCCCATAAATAGATTCGCAAAGGATGGCGAAAATTTCGATCCCATTGCCACTTCCCTCATTTTTCTGTACCAGTGTTTGTCAAACATAAAGAAATTGTTCTGCAGAATCAATTCCATCATGGAGACTAACATGTTCTTATGCTGCCACTGTGTAGCTGGTCTGTTGTGCAAGAGTCATGTGATTGCTCGCATTCCTAAGTCTGGTCTAATGCTGGTGTACAGGGATACAACGTCTAAAGTAGCCAAAATGGTACCAGGCTGCCAATGAAGATCTGCCAGTAAATTAAGGAAATGTTTTGTGTCTTGTATGTAGGAGGGGAGGTTGCGTACCAATGGGCCAAGAAATAAGTCAATACATTCTGCAAGCCTCTGTGGGACCCCCTATTCCTGATACTATGGGTCTGCTAGGAGGGAAAGGGAGGTGTTTGTAGGCTTTGGGAAGAGTCTACAGTCATGGGTAGGTTGGTCTGAGGACTTTTAAATACAAACATGTTTCCTCATTGAGTAGTCCAGCTTTGTACCAAATGTCAAGTTTCTTGTGTATCTCAATGGTGAGGGTCCCTATTGAGTTGTAAGTAAAACGTTCATAGCAGGTATTGTCCCCAAGCTGGGTAAGAATTTCATTGTGGTAGTCGCTTTGGTTCATGACCACAACATTTCCACCCTTGTCAGCTTCTCTTATTAGGATCTCTTGATCGTTGCTGAGAGTCCTGAGTGCTAGGCGTTCCCCTTGTGTTAAATTGTCTTTGTACCAAAAGCAGTTTTAGTGTTCCTTTTGTCCAGTTTATCAATGTCTTCCAAAACCCGTTTATAGAATTTATCAATCCCGTTGACTCCGGGGAGAGTAGGTACCCATTTGAATTTTGATTTAAGACCACTAGCTATGCTGTAATCAGATTCTATGTTAAGTTCCTCTAATAGTAAATCCATATCATAAGGTGGCTGTTCCAGATCAAGACCCTCAAGAGTGATATCCAAGTATATTTTGACATGTTCCTGTCTCTTTTAATATGTTGATATCTTTTTGTCACTGCAACAATTTGATTAATGATTTAACAGCTTGCGCGCCGAAATGAAAACACTAGCACAATGTTTATCTATGTCCTCTCCCATGTATCCTTTCGCCATATACTATTTCAGAGACAGTGGCAGTAGCCCATGAATGTTTTTATTATTTCTTATGTCCGCAACTTTGCTTCGAAACCAAGGAACGTTGAGTACATTTACATTAAGGCTAAAGAGATGGCACTAGATAATGAATACCTTTTTAATACAGATTTGAATGTATGTATATTACTTGGTTTGCATCACTAGAATGTTTAACTTTATCCTTATTCCAGTACATTATGACTGGAACTATGCATAATTTCATAGGTCAGGGTGACCTTGTGTAGATTCTCAGTTCTCTGTCTTGTTTACATGTTTTGTTCCCTGCATCGTCATGTCTCGGTATCCAACTATCGCCTAGTAATTGTTAAATATTACCTTTTATTTTTGTAACAGTGACGATGGATCCATATCAAAAGCGTTTGGCAATGATCACATCGTATAATCTCATTAACAGTCTCATTATAGAACGCACTTTTAATACTAAGAACACACAATGTGGGGGAAGCACACCAGAGCATGGACGAGTTCACGCACAATTTGGTCATGCAACTCCACCCCACACTGTCCTCACTACTCTCTCACTTCTAGAAACCCCTATTTGAGAACTCTTGTTGGACTACCGCTCGGGTGTCCGTTGCATACATTTGCGCAGACTCACTTTTCCTTAAACTTGAAATCCAACCCTATTTTGTCCTAATGCAGGTAGAATTAGCAAAATCATGATATGACTTTACCGACGATCATTGTTTTTTAATAATGAGCATCACGCAGTGGAGGTCGGGTTTTTTCGAACCCTTGTTTGTATACCTTTATCACTTAAGGATCCGGCTTAATACAGTAATTAGTCTATCTACTAGGAACTTCCACATTCACGAGCGAAACAGTAAAGTTTACGCTCTAGCCTTCTTTCTACCATCTCATGAAGGGCAGCCTGTCGACAGTTTATAATCCACTTCCGGCCTCAGGGTCACGTGTCCATAACCCGGAACACAGTGATCCGTTGTGAGGGTTCCTTGGCACGCTCGCCTCAAGGTAAGACTTACAGCGCCCCGTTCTTTTGAATGATGTCCTCCGTTAATCATTGCTATAGAACCTGGTACAGTGACTAACATGTAATGGATGTACTTTCCAGATCACCCGCGTCCTTGGAATTATCTGTTCCACAAGCAAAACTCCCTTACGGCGTCCCGCTACGCAGGCTACATTTACCATGGTAAATTTTCACTTTTTACCAGCGTCTTTGCTTATGCTGCACTAAAAATTGAGTGAGTGGAGTCTTGTAATGCGCGACTTAGCCCAAGGGCATCAAGGTGCTTGAAGGTCATACAGCTTGTAAGTCTTCTAGTGCAGGACTACGGATAGGCCTATACAAAGAGCCAAGTTTTTAATGCTTTACGAAAAAGCATAATAGAGGGTTGTCCTGCCAGATCAGGGGGAAGAGTGTTCCACAGCCTGGGCGCCAGGGAGGAAAAGGCTCTCCCTCCCCACCTTACTTTGTGGAAGCGAGGGACTGACAGGAGGTTTTTATTAGAAGAGCAGAGAGTTCTGCTGGGGGAGTAAGAGTGTAAGAGGGACCTAATGCCCTCTGAGCCTGAGCCATACAGGGCCCCATGGGCAAGACAGAGGATCTTAAACGAGATCCTAGACTGGATGGGCAGCCAATGTAGGTTCTTCCTGGCCAAGGAGGCTGAGGAGAGTCTGGGAAGATTAAGAACCAACCTGGCAGCCGCATTTCGCACAATCTGTAAGCGCTGGATAAGATTCTTATTAATGCCTGAATAAAGTGCATTACAGTAATCCAGTCTCGAGGAGACGAGAGCCACAGTGACTTGCTTGCGGGCTTCAGGAGAGAGGTAGTGAGCGATCTTTCTCAAGATCCTGATGATTCCACAGCAGGTGGAGACCGTCCTACTGACCTGACGGTCGAAGGAGAGCGTGGTATCTATCAGCACACCCAGGTTCCTGGCAGATTGAGAAGGAAGGGGACACACCCCAAGGGACGATGGCCACCAGTCACTCGACCAGATATCCTGGTCACCCCCGAAGATCAGAACTTCTGTCTTCTCTCCGTTTAACTTCAAGGAGTTCTGAATCATCCATTGAGAGACTGCATACATGCAGTTCCAGAAGTTAAGAGCGGAGGTGCTCACCGAATGAGAGAGGGAGACCATGATCTGGGTGTCGTCAGCGTATGACAGTATCTCTAATCCAAAAGATCTTACTAACCTGGAGAGTGGGACCACATAGATGTTAAAAAGTGTGGGGCTTAGGGAAGATCCCTGGGGGACCCCACACTGCACAGGTTTGGAGGGGGAGAGGAATTCGCCCAGCTTCACCCTCTGTTCTCTTTGATTAAGGAAAGAGGTCAGGAGGCTGAAAGCTGCGCCTCCAACACCAATCTCCCTGAGACGTGCGACCAGGACAGAGGGAGACAGGGTGTCGAAAGCTGCCGTAAGGTCGAGCAGGACCAAAAGAGTGGTCTGGCCCATGTCGACCTTCGAGCGGATGTTATTGATGACCACCTTGAGGGCGGACTCAGTGCTGTGAGCTCTGCGAAAACCGTGTTGAGATGAGTCCAGCGAACTGGAGTCATCCAAGAAGGAGCTTAAGTGATGGTTAAGGTGTGACTCAAGTATTTTTGCTGGTGCGGGTAACAGAGATATTGGTCGGAAGTTCTTCAAAACCCCAGGGTCCAACGTGGCTTTTTTCAGGAGAGGTTTAACAACCGCCATTTTCTAGGAAAGCGGGAAAGTTCCTTCCATGATTGCTAGGTTCAGCACCTCTAAAAGGGGAGGGATAACCACCTCCCTACACTTCTTAAGTATCTTAAGAGGGCAGGGATCCAGAGGGGAACCCAATTTGGTTTTATCAAGGAGCAGGTTAATCCTTTCACGGGTAAGGAGAGGGAAGTTAAGAAGGCTGGGGCAGGGTTCATTCGGCCGACAATCAGGATTGGAAGGGGCAATAAGAGAGGGAGCATCCAATTCAAGGTTAAGAGATTCTAGTGATGTATAAATATCTACTATTTTAGTGTGAAAGAAAGTGGAGATCTTATCACAAAGCTCCTGAGAACCCACTATGGGGTCCGGTGTCTGAGGGACGGAAAGGGAGTCTACAATATTGAACAGATCTCTGGGAGAGTTGAGGGAGGCCGTCAGATTAACAAAATGAGCCTTCTTTGCATCAATTATAGCCAGTTTATATTCTTTAAGGAGGCGTTTGTGTATTTCTCTCTCCTTGGGATCGAGGTGAGCCCGCCAACACCTCTCCTGTTTTCTGAAGCCCTGCCTTAGCAACCTAAGGGAGTCAGAAAACCAGGGTGCCGAAGGTCTCTTTCTGGCAGAGTAGTGCTGTTTAGCAGGGGCCAAGATGTCCACTGCTCCCGAGATGGAGTTGGAAAATTCTAGGGCAGCGGCATTAGTATCCCTCAAAATGAGAGGCCTCAATCTGGTCATAAATGGGGCAAGTGTCTCATTATTGACCTCCCTATAATTCCTTCTTAATTCCCACTTCCTACGGTCTCAATTGGACTCAGTACCCTGACAACAGGTTCTGTTTATTTATTCGCAAACACAACAATGATGGACAGAATGTGGATCAATGTCACACATTCACCCCAGTCCAAAGATCTGGGCCCAAATCCATTGTTTTTCCACTCCACACCACCCTGGGTTAGACAATGGCGATATGCAAATCAGCGCTGACCCTGTGCCCCGTGGGAACAGTCCAGTCCGAACTACAAAAGCCATGTCCTTCCCAGAACGGAAACAAGCATCCGAGGACCGGCCCGGTTTCGAGGTAACACCTCTCTTCAGCCCGGCTAGCTTGATTCCAGTGGTGTGGAGTGCCTGGGACTCACGTCTGAGCATCTCCAGTACACTTAGAGCAGTAACTGCAAACACAACAATGATGGACAGAATGTGGATCAATGTCACACATTCACCCCAGTCCAAAGATCTGGGCCCAAATCCATCGTTTTTCCACTCCACACCACCCTGGGTTAGACAATGGCGATATGCAAATCAGCGCTGACCCTGTGCCCCATGGGAACAGTCCAGTCCGAACTACAAAAGCCATGTCCTTCCCAGAACGGAAACAAGCATCCGAGGACCGGCCCGGTTTCGAGGTAACACCTCTCTTCAGCCCGGCTAGCTTGATTCCAGTGGTGTGGAGTGCCTGGGACTCACGTCTGAGCATCCCCAGTACACTTAGAGCGGTAACTGCAAACACAACAATGATGGACAGAATGTGGATCAATGTCACACATTCACCCCAGTCCAAAGATCTGGGCCCAAATCCATTGTTTTTCCACTCCACACCACCCTGGGTTAGACAATGGCGATATGCAAATCAGCGCTGACCCTGTGCCCCATGGGAACAGTCCAGTCCGAACTACAAAAGCCATGTCCTTCCCAGAACGGAAACAAGCATCCGAGGACCGGCCCGGTTTCGAGGTAACACCTCTCTTCAGCCCGGCTAGCTTGATTCCAGTGGTGTGGAGTGCCTGGGACTCACGTCTGAGCATCCCCAGTACACTTAGGGGCTCATTAGGATGGCGGACGGACTTGCGTCCGTCCGCCACCCTAGAGTAGGAGGGACCGTCCGCATGGGCTGCGGCGGTCCCTCCGTGCAAATTAGGATGTGACCGCCACCCTGGCGGTCACATCCTGGATATTTAACATTGCGGCGGGTGCAGCTTCAAGCTGCACCCGCCGCAATGTTAAAAAAGCATACATTGCATATGTATGCAGCAAGCAGCAGGCACCGCGCGGTGCCTGCCGCTTGCTGCATACATATGCAGGGGGGTACCATAGGTACCCCCCATGTGCACCCCCCACCCCCCCCTTCACCCAGGGGGCCCGCAACGGGCCCCGCAGTGAAGCTCCGTATGCTTTTACACGGCGGAATATCCGCCGCGTAAAAGCATTTCTTTCTGTGCATCCTAATATGGTGGACGGTGTCTGAGAGACACCGTCACCATATTACAGCTTTTCCGCCGCAGTTGTAAGCCAACCGCGGCGGAAAAGCTGCGGACGGAAACCAGGACCCACCAGCCATCCTAATGTGGCGGTGGGTCTTTGGTGGGTCCGCTGCGGTTTTTCCGCATCCTCCGGGCCGGCGGTGGATTCCGCCGGCCCAGAGGATGCGGAAAAACCGCCATCCTAATGAGCCCCATAGAGCGGTAACTGCAAACACAACAATGATGGACAGAATGTGGATCAATGTCACACATTCACCCCAGTCCAAAGATCTGGGCCCAAATCCATCGTTTTTCCACTCCACACCACCCTGGGTTAGACAATGGCGATATGCAAATCAGCGCTGACCCTGTGCCCCATGGGAACAGTCCAGTCCGAACTACAAAAGCCATGTCCTTCCCAGAACGGAAACAAGCATCCGAGGACCGGCCCGGTTTCGAGGTAACACCTCTCTTCAGCCCGGCTAGCTTGATTCCAGTGGTGTGGAGTGCCTGGGACTCACGTCTGAGCATCCCCAGTACACTTAGAGCGGTAACTGCAAACACAACAATGATGGACAGAATGTGGATCAATGTCACACATTCACCTCAGTCCAAAGATCTGGGCCCAAATCCATCGTTTTTCCACTCCACACCACCCTGGGTTAGACAATGGCGATATGCAAATCAGCGCTGACCCTGTGCCCCATGGGAACAGTCCAGTCCGAACTACAAAAGCCATGTCCTTCCCAGAACGGAAACAAGCATCCGAGGACCGGCCCGGTTTCGAGGTAACACCTCTCTTCAGCCCGGCTAGCTTGATTCCAGTGGTGTGGAGTGCCTGGGACTCATGTCTGAGCATCCCCAGTACACTTAGAGCGGTAACTGCAAACACAACAATGATGGACAGAATGTGGATCAATGTCACACATTCACCCCAGTCCAAAGATCTGGGCCCAAATCCATCGTTTTTCCACTCCACACCACCCTGGGTTAGACAATGGCGATATGCAAATCAGCGCTGACCCTGTGCCCCATGGGAACAGTCCAGTCCGAACTACAAAAGCCATGTCCTTCCCAGAACGGAAACAAGCATCCGAGGACCGGCCCGGTTTCGAGGTAACACCTCTCTTCAGCCCGGCTAGCTTGATTCCAGTGGTGTGGAGTGCCTGGGACTCACGTCTGAGCATCCCCAGTACACTTAGAGCGGTAACTGCAAACACAACAATGATGGACAGAATGTGGATCAATGTCACACATTCACCCCAGTCCAAAGATCTGGGCCCAAATCCATCGTTTTTCCACTCCACACCACCCTGGGTTAGACAATGGCGATATGCAAATCAGCGCTGACCCTGTGCCCCATGGGAACAGTCCAGTCCGAACTACAAAAGCCATGTCCTTCCCAGAACGGAAACAAGCATCCGAGGACCGGCCCGGTTTCGAGGTAACACCTCTCTTCAGCCCGGCTAGCTTGATTCCAGTGGTGTGGAGTGCCTGGGACTCACGTCTGAGCATCCCCAGTACACTTAGAGCGGTAACTGCAAACACAACAATGATGGACAGAATGTGGATCAAAGTCACACATTCACCCCAGTCCAAAGATCTGGGCCCAAATCCATCGTTTTTCCACTCCACACCACCCTGGGTTAGACAATGGCGATATGCAAATCAGCGCTGACCCTGTGCCCCATGGGAACAGTCCAGTCCGAACTACAAAAGCCATGTCCTTCCCAGAACGGAAACAAGCATCCGAGGACCGGCCCGGTTTCGAGGTAACACCTCTCTTCAGCCCGGCTAGCTTGATTCCAGTGGTGTGGAGTGCCTGGGACTCACGTCTGAGCATCCCCAGTACACTTAGAGCGGTAACTGCAAACACAACAATGATGGACAGAATGTGGATCAATGTCACACATTCACCCCAGTCCAAAGATCTGGGCCCAAATCCATCGTTTTTCCACTCCACACCACCCTGGGTTAGACAATGGCGATATGCAAATCAGCGCTGACCCTGTGCCCCATGGGAACAGTCCAGTCTGAACTACAAAAGCCATGTCCTTCCCAAAACGGACACAAGCATCCGAGGACCGGCCCGGTTTCGAGGTAACACCTCTCTTCAGCCCGGCTAGCTTGATTCCAGTGGTGTGGAGTGCCTGGGACTCACGTCTGAGCATCCCCAGTACACTTAGAGCGGTAACTGCAAACACAACAATGATGGACAGAATGTGGATCAATGTCACACATTCACCCCAGTCCAAAGATCTGGGCCCAAATCCATCGTTTTTCCACTCCACACCACCCTGGGTTAGACAATGGCGATATGCAAATCAGCGCTGACCCTGTGCCCCATGGGAACAGTCCAGTCCGAACTACAAAAGCAGTTACCGCTCTAAGTGTACTGGGGATGCTCAGACGTGAGTCCCAGGCACTCCACACCACTGGAATCAAGCTAGCCGGGCTGAAGAGAGGTGTTACCTCGAAACCGGGCCGGTCCTCGGATGCTTGTTTCCGTTCTGGGAAGGACATGGCTTTTGTAGTTCAGACTGGACTATTCCCATGGGGCACAGGCTCAGCGCTGATTTGCATATTGCCATTGTCTAACCCAGGGTGGTGTGGAGTGGAAAAACGATGGATTTGGGCCCAGATCTTTGGACTGGGGTGAATGTGTGACATTGATCCACATTCTGTCCATCATTGTTGTGTTTGCAGTTACCGCTCTAAGTGTACTGGGGATGCTCAGACGTGAGTCCCAGGCACTCCACACCACTGGAATCAAGCTAGCCGGGCTGAAGAGAGGTGTTACCTCGAAACCGGGCCGGTCCTCGGATGCTTGTTTCCGTTCTGGGAAGGACATGGCTTTTGTAGTTCAGACTGAACTATTCCCATGGGGCACAGGGTCAGCGCTGATTTGCATATCGCCATTGTCTAACCCAGGGTGGTGTGGAGTGGAAAAACGATGGATTTAGGCCCAGATCTTTGGACTGGGGTGAATGTGTGACATTGATCCACATTCTGTCCATCATTGTTGTGTTTGCAGTTACCGCTCTAAGTGTACTGGGGATGCTCAGACGTGAGTCCCAGGCACTCCACACCACTGGAATCAAGCTAGCCGGGCTGAAGAGAGGTGTTACCTCGAAACCGGGCCGGTCCTCGGATGCTTGTTTCCGTTCTGGGAAGGACATGGCTTTTGTAGTTCAGACTGGACTATTCCCATGGGGCACAAGGTCAGCGCTGATTTGCATATCGCCATTGTCTAACCCAGGGTGGTGTGGAGTGGAAAAACGATGGATTTGGGCCCAGATCTTTGGACTGGGGTGAATGTGTGACATTGATCCACATTCTGTCCATCATTGTTGTGTTTGCAGTTTATTTATTCGCAGCTCGTCCACATTGGCCTTTATATATTCGTGACCTAATTATTACAGTCAACTGATCGAGAATTGATTCATTACGTCCCAGATGTTCGTTTTCACCGCACGTCTGGTGAGCGATTCCTCTATCATTCACACTCTTTTCAAACGTGTTTTATACTGGGTGAACAGAAATGCTCAGTTGCTTGTCTGATCTGACGGCATAAAGAGATTCTTATAATCGCTTTTTTCACTCCCTCATATCGCCAGATACTTTAGAACGAATCGAGTTAACCTGATTGTTCTAAACCCAGCCGGGTTGGAATTATCACCAGCTGAGCGGTAAGCTCAACATTTTTCTCTTTTCTCACACTTGATATCATCTCGCTTCACCCCCCTTTTTCTTTCTCCCTCCATTCCTCTCTTCTATGCACAGTCTCCATGTGCACCTACCCTTTAGAGACCTTCATTTTACTACTGTCCTTTACTACTTTAGTGCCCACTCACGGGACATTTTTCCTCACTACCTCTTCCCTCTATTTTTTCCATTCCCTTTCTCAGACGATCAAGGCATTCATCTTCTATATACAGGTACAACAGAACAGTCAGATTCCTATTAAGTATAATGAACTGTGTCTTGCCCATCCTACCCAACACCAACGCATGGCCCAGAGTTAGTTTCAGTCTCGTACATAGGGCATGTTGAACCTCACTTCGCTGATTTATGTGCACACCACTTCTATCAGCACTTGCCGTTATCAATTTTGTACTTGCATCCTAAGCATGGATTTTCTCCACAAAAAGGTGTTGAGGGTTTCCACTAATTCTTCTGCTCTCGATTTCGATATGAACGGCTTCATTTTGAGATTCTTTTAATGTTGAGCCATGATGTTTGTATCACCCTTATCCCTTGTATCCTTTCCCAGCCCTGAGGAAGTCGCTGAACTATTTTCCACATGCGACGACAATCGTGTCGGCTGGTTTTCTTCTGGTCATTGGCTTTTAAGAAAAATTAAAAGACTGAACATTTCTCAACACATCCGAAGATATTTCTTTCGTTTGATGGCTATTATACTATAGTGCTTGTATTTATTTACATACTGTTTAACCTACGATTTATGTGTGCCTAGGTCATTGTTTTAAAACAAACCAATCTGAACTAGACTTTTGGCTGATTATGTAATCTGATTGTAATTAATTGATTTTGCTTCCTGAATCAAGCCTGTCTCCCTTTAAAAATCTGAGCACAGGAAATGATCATAAATTGATTTTGCATCTTTAAATCGAGACTTATCTACCTTTATAAAATTGAGAAAAGGTTGTGGCATCATCCCTTGATGGTCACCATAGCTTCTTAATTTGTTCATTGAGCGCTGGTGTTCACCACGATTTTAGGAGTACCAAATGGGTGTTCATTAAAGAGAGTTTAAGATCTTTCAGAGCTACAGTATAACTCAGTAAGAAAGAAGCTTGGTAATAATAATAAAACAGAGAATCAAAAGCCATAACACCAGCAATGGAATTTTAGAAGTCATAAGAAATACTAAGTCAGTAAATCTAAAAAGAGATTTTTCAAATTCGGAGTACCTATTTTAAAAGGGCATTACTGCTGTAGATTAATTTAAGAGTTATACTGACTTTATCAAAAAGAGAAAGGTATAAGCCACCGAATCCAATATGAGAGCCTCGCAGCCAATAGGCAGGATGCCGAGTGAAGATGCAGTAACCCTAGAACAAGAACAGGTGAAGAAACAAATTGAAAACGATTCAGTGCATCCAAAAATGAAAATAATTTTCTGAATAAATTGCACATCGATGAGAATTTCAAATGGCTAAGAAACAAATCTATTTTTAAAAATCCTCCAATCTGCAGTCTACTTTGGGGATGTGTAAAGCCTTATGATTATGCTATTACGTCTATTGACTATATCTCGCCTCACTTGAAGGCCTTAAACTGGTTACCGTACGAAGCCAGAGTACAGCTGAAAATGGCTTGTATCACCCATAAAGCAATTCATCACAACACACCTAAATATCTCGCCCACAAAATAGAAATCTCAGGAAGAAACAGACTTGTCAGGAGTGCCAATTATCTGCTCCTGAAACCACCTATCTTTAAGAAGAAAAAAACATATGAGAGGACATTCTCAGGCGTAGCACCCAGGATTTGGAACTCCCTTTCTGCAAACATCAGAAAAATTACAAACACTACAACATTCAAGAAAGAAATCAAGAACTTTCTTATGAGCAAGTTCCTCCCATAAACAAGACAAACGCTACCGAAGACTTGTCATTAATTTTATGACCAGATACCCAATATGAGATTAGAATTGATTGATCCTTAAAGAAATACTACCTGTCTTAATCAATACCGATCCGTTCATTGTTTTCCCCTATATTAGCCTTTTAGTTGCTAGGTCTAAAACGACATTATTTAAGTCTGTACGATCCTACTGCTCTATGTACATTGTGTTTGTAACCCATACCATATGATGTTAAGCGCTCTGATACCCATGGGTCATGTCCGTGCTATAGAAAACTGTTAATAAATAAATAAATAAATTGACTGTAATAGAGGCTGACAAGTGCAGCTTGTTTCCATAAAGCTTCCAGTCAGTTTCTGTGAGATACAGTCTTAGTAGATGCTGTTTTTCCGATATTACATGGTGTGCACGGAGCTTGTATTTCATGAAGTCACGAGGGCAGGAGGCGTTGTTTCTATTTTCTACATCCCTCGTGAGCTCTTACCACCGACCCATACTGCTTTCCGTAGCCACAGTAGATGTTACTGGCCAAGCGATGGATGCTACTCTTTTCTTATTCCAAATTAGACCACCCAGAAGTAAATACGCCTTGTGTGGGGGTTAAAATAGACAAGTGTAGAGGGATGCGCTTTTACTTTACCCCTCAATTAGCTGCCCATTGTTCGTTGAACTCGACTCCTTGGACACTGGCTGCTTTTAGAGTGAGGAGGTGGGTACAGGAGGGGGTGGAGAGCCCCTTATCAGCTGAGAGCTGAGGTCATTTGATCACTTTGCTCTTGCTGCACTCACCCTGTTTCTTTTCCTTCATAAGGGTCTTATTCCATAACATTTGTAATTATTCCCTTTCTCTCTTGCCATCTGCTTTGAATATTGACCTCACCGTTGGTGACGTCTTTGTTGGTCTATTCCCTAAAAAGCATTGCGTCATTTCTTAGTAGGGCCTAATCTCCGAGTTTTTGAACCATCCTATTCGGCGTTATCTTGCACAATTCACAGACAAAGAACATGATAGATTGGCATTCTCAGCTTGCCTTGTTACTGCAGCGTGACTTCATCTGAGTTCCGAGTTTGGGGATATTGCTGATTGCATGCATTGTGTCCGCAGCTGCTGAGGGAAGGATGCTCTGAATTCTGTCCATATTGCTGATTGCATATATTATGCCTGGCGCTTCCGTGGATGGCGTGTCCCTGTGCTAGGGGTGAGTGAGACTGCGTGGCGGTGACGCAGGAGTGCAGCACACCCCCTCCACCCCACCCCCTTGGAGAAAGCTCGTAACACCGGCCTCAGGGGGGCCTTGGCGGCGGCTGGGGAGCTCTCGTCGACCGGGGCCTGTCACTGCAGATCTCTGGTTGCAAGGACGTGGCCCCCGAGCTGTCACTGTGCATCTCGACTAGCGCCTGACGGGGGCCTGCAAGGCTCCTTGGCTGCCTCCCGTCTGTGGTGACGCACCTAGGTCAGCGCACTAGTGTTCCGCTAGGCGGAACAGGAAACACGTCACGCGAGGACGGAAGGCGACCATTTGCAGTCATTGGCGCCGACCGCTCCTCGCAGAGCAGTAGTGTGTACCCGGCGCTCCGTCCTGAATAAAGAATAGCATAAAAGTAAACGAGCGTCCAGCCTCATTAATAGATTCCATAATGGCGACGAGGCATGGGATTTGACGCAGAACCCCGGAGGCAAGCAAAAAGGACGTTTGGGGGTCAGAAAACGCTGATCCCACCGGTGGACACGCATTCCATGTGCTTAACAGCAGGACGGAGCGTGGCAGAGGCCTGCACCAGGCTCCACGCGGCGCACACCCCTAACGTAGCAAGCAGGACTGCACAGCTGAGGAGGTAGGCCTGCAGACACACGGGGCACCTGGCGCCACGTAGATTCGAGGAGGCGAGCGAGCGTAGCGACTGGGCCCGCGCCAACAGAGGCGAACCTAGGGGCAGTGGGGAGCACCACCCCAAGGATAGCAAGACCAGCCGAGCAAGCTGGCGGAACAGAGTGAGGGCAGAGGTGAGTCTTCGAACACTCGCCCTGAAGAATCCATAGGAGTGCAGACAGCAGGAGGGGCTGGGACGCAACCACTACTCACCCCTTCCAACGCACAACTTAGGGACGACAGCGAGAGTGACCCGGAAGAAGGGGACCCCACCAGGCACAACGCTCCGGGCAGCCCCCAAGGGAAGTCAGTATCTGTTCAACCCTCCAGAAACAGAGAAGGCAGAATGGCGGTACACTCGTCATCCCTCACGCAACTGGTGCCATTCCTAACCAACCCAGGGGAACCGGAGCGGCAATGGGAGGACTGGAAGAGGTACTTCCTCAACTATCTCGACGCTTTGGAAGAAGAAGCTGGCGCTCCATACTCAAGTACACGCAGAAAGAAGATCCTGCTACACAACCTGGGCCCAGAGGGGATAAGAATCTATGACACCATTGCGAAGGCAGAAAGAGACGCAACTGACGACGATGTTTTCAGCCACACCATTGCCGACTTGGACGCACACTTCCGGCCCGTGGTTTGTGTCGCGATTGACCGCTACAATTTCTTCCAAAGGAAACAGAAGAGTAGCGAAACGGTTGATGAATATGTTGTTGCCCTACAGAAGCTGGCCATCTCATGCAAATTCGGCGCTCTACACGACGAGCTCATCCGAGACCAAATTATCATGCATACGTCGAGCTCCCATGTCCAGGACAAACTGTGGGTGAACGGAGATGCCCCACTCAAAGAAATTTGGGCCATGGTCAAGAAGGCCGAACTATCAAAACGCTGTGCCCAAGCAGCCAAAAAAGACTCAGGTGGTACGCAGTCGGTGTGCCAGATATCGACGCAACAGAAAGGAGAACGCCCGAGGCCAAAGGAGCCACAGAAGAAACCGGAGGGCAGGAAGCAGAGGTCAGTATATTCCACCGACCAGAGGGGAGCTAAAGGAGGACGCCCGAGCTGCTACAGATGTGGGAGTGTCAACCATCTAGGGAATGATAAAGCGTGCCCGGCGTTCCGAGCTAAGTGCTCGTTTTGCGGCATATTTGGCCATTACGAGAAGGTATGCCGCCGGAAACCGAAAGGGGCCACAGTGAAATTCGTTGACCGAGGACAGCAAGACGATACTAATGACTCAGAGGAAACTGATGACCAGGAGGAAATACTGTACATCGATGTCCAAGTGTTGGAGATGGATGACTCGGGCAACGACAAGCCCCGGTTGGACATGCACATCGGAGGTATACCGTTAGAAATGATAGCGGACAGCGGAGCCCCCATCTCGATCATACAAAGGAAGGTATGGGAAGACAAATTTGCATCCACACACGGTGAGAAACTGCGTCCCATGGACTTGCGTCCAGTCACGTACACTGGGCAGAGGATCCCAATGTTGGGGTTTTGTCCCCTGTCATTCGAGTTCAGAGACCGCCAAGCGATATGCAAACTGTACATTGCTGAGAAGGGCCCCTCAGTCCTGAGCTGGAGAGACCAGGGAGCCTTAGGGATCCAGTTGAATCCAGGTGGTATCGAGAAAATCCTACTCATGGACATGGAGAAAAGGGACGATGTGGAGTCATGGAGAAGAGCGTACCCAAGAGTGTTCAATGGCCAGATAGGGGAGCTGGCGAAATACAAACACTTAATCAGACTAAAGGAAGGAGCAACACCGGTGGTGCACAAAGCAAGGAACATCCCGTTCAGAAGTAGAGAGGCAGTACAGCAAGAGTTGGACAGGCTCGAGAAGGAAGGGGTGATCAGGGCCATAGAAAGTGCAGAGTGGCTCTCCCCCTTGGTGGTAGCTCAAAAACCCAACGGCAAGGTCAGATTATGCGTGGACCTGAGAGAATTGAACAAAAGCATACTCGTTGACAAGTTCCCCCTTCCACGCATAAACGAGATGTTGTCCAAGACCAAAAACATCAAGTGGTTTTCGACAGTGGACCTGTCATCGGCATACCATCAGGTCAAGCTACACCCTTCCTGTACACACCTCACCTCGTTCATCACGCCATTTGGCTGTTACGAATTCCTAAGGATGCCATTCGGCCTAGCGTCAGCAGCCGCAGTCTTTCAAAAGATGATGCACAAATTGTTGAGGGGAGTGGTCGACGTCCAATTCTTTCAGGATGACATCCTGGTAATGGGGAAGTCCATGCACGACCACAATGAGAAGCTCCACAAAGTGTTCAAGATCCTACAGGACAACGGTCTGACTGCGGAATGGTCTAAATGCAAATTGGGAGTGAAATCAGTCACTTATTTAGGCCACGAAATAAGTGAAGAAGGGATCAGACCCAAAGCCGCCAACATGAAAGCCATTCAAGACGCACCCACCCCGAGCAAAAAGGAGGACGTTCGGTCATTCCTAGGAATGGCCGAATACTACAGCAAGTTTGTACCACAATTTGCCTCCAAAACGCACCACCTACGACAGCTGCTCAAAGAGAGGAACGGATTCCAGTGGGGTCAAGCGGAACGAGAAGAATTCGACAATTTAAAGAAGGAAATGAGCGACGCCATCCCGCTCAAGGGATTCGATCCCCAGGCAGAGACAATCCTCACGACAGACGCAAGTGACCGAGGACTGGGAGCAGTCCTAATGCAACGCTCTGAAAAGGGTGACTTGCACACCGTCAGCTTCGCATCCAGGTCTCTAGCCCCCAACGAGGAGAAATTCAGCGTGGTGGAAAAAGAGATGCTGGCAGTAGTATGGGCTATGGAGAGATTCCGTCAGTACCTATGGGGAGCGCGATTCCTGGTAAAAACGGATCACAAACCCTTAGTCCGTGTGTTGACATCAAGCGGCCATGCGCATGCTACTCCTAGGATCGCAAAGATGACCCTGCGCCTGTTAGATTTCCTCTACGACGTGGAACACATTCCTGGGCCTCAAAACAAGGTGGCGGACTTCCTCAGCAGGGCAGCTGCCATGGAAGCGAGGAGTGTCCATGAAGATCATGAATGGGCAGGCTATGTGGTCGCCACGATCCAGGAGGTAGAGAAGACAATAAGTATGCAAGAGTGGGAGGAGGCATACAAGGAGGATGATGATCTGGAAGCCATCAAGGGGTATGTAGTCCACGGGTGGCCGGAAAAGAGGCACCTAAGAGAAGAGCTCCGAAGATACTGGGAGGTCAGGGAGGAACTATCCCTGGCTGAAGACTCCATCTTCCTGTTGAGAGGAGACAAGGTGATACCACCCAAGGGAGTACTGGAACACCTGATGGGATTACTACATGAAGGACACCAGGGCATCACAAAAACCAAAGCCCTTGCCAGGCAGGCCTACTGGTGGCCGGCTATCGATGCGCAGGTGGAAAGGCACGTGAGACAGTGCGAATCTTGCGCCAAGGCAGACAAATCTCAACACCTCATCAGACCGCCCCTGGGGAAATTCCCCATACCAGATGGCCCGTGGGAAGTGCTATCAGTGGACATTTTAGGACCGGTCCTAAACAAAACAGGGACCCAGAAATATGTGGTAGCGCTGGTGGACAAATTCTCCAAATGGCCAGAAATCGAAGTTAGAGAAACCATGGACACGGAAGCGGTGATAAACTTCTTACAGTCCACATTCCTAAGAGAGGGCATTCCCAAGATCATCGTTAGCGATAACGGTCCCCAGTTCACCTCGACAAGATGGACAACCTTCACCGAAAGGAATGGGATTGAAGTGAAGCACCCACCCATTTACCACCCCGCAGGGAATGGCCAAGTGGAGCGGTTTAACCGCGTGATCATGGGAACCATCCAAGCAGCCATCAACGATGGGTTGGATTGGGAGAAGGAACTGGAGAAGATGGTATGGGCATACAGGATCACCCCTGGCAGCACCGGGTACAGCCCGTTCAAGATCTTGCGGGGAAGAGAAGCGTTCACCAAGGACAATCAGGCGTGGAGGAAGTTGGTGATACAGAGCAGGTGGTCTCCGGCAATAGTGAAAAGAAACCTAGAAAGAGCTCAGGAGGTCTATACGACTCACTTCAACAAGAACCACAAAGTAAAGGAGGCAGAGCTGGACAAAGGGGACTGGGTTAGAGTCAAACTAGCAGTCCATAAGAAGAAGGGTGAGAGCAAATTCTCGCCGCCATTACAAGTCTTGGAACCGTATGACCGATCAGCCTTGCTAAGCGACGGAAAGGTGTGGTCACAGGACAGGATGGCCAAATGCAGCAAGGTAATCAAAGAGGAACGTGATGTGGAAGATGGTCTAGAGAATGTCGGAAGAGACGGAGAAGAAGAAAGTAACAGAGGAAGGAACGTGGATGTAGAAGAAGGACAGCAGGAAGTAGCCGAGGAGGAAGACGGGGCAGGAGTGCAAGAAGAGCGGAGAAGCGAAAGGAACGGAGAGAAGGACAAGGACATGAAAGACAAGAGTGGTACGCAAAGTGGTGAAAGCATGGAACAGGAGTGCAATGAGGGAATGATGAAGGTGAGAACCAGAAGGGGAAGAGAAGTGAAGACGCCAGAGAGATTCAAGGACTTTAACATGGACTGGAAGTAAGAACTTTTGTTGTTGGGTTACGATGTGTAAAGGGGGGAGATGTGTGGTGACGCACCTAGGTCAGCGCACTAGTGTTCCGCTAGGCGGAACAGGAAACACGTCACGCGAGGACGGAAGGCGACCATTTGCAGTCATTGGCGCCGACCGCTCCTCGCAGAGCAGTAGTGTGTACCCGGCGCTCCGTCCTGAATAAAGAATAGCATAAAAGTAAACGAGCGTCCAGCCTCATTAATAGATTCCATACCGTCGTCTCCGCTGTCAGGGGGGCATCCGCCCCCTGAGCCTCTTATTCAGGTCGACAGAATGGGAACAGAGGCAGCACGTCTGGGGGGCAGAACCAGGGGCTACGCGGGGGTGGCTTTAAAGTCAGGGCACGGGAGGACGCGGGGAAGGGGCGCAAGCTTGTTCTGACACGGGAATCCACATTGAGGAGGGGGCGTTGAACGTGCAGACGGTGGGGGGTGCGGTGCGCTCTACATTTTGGAGCCTTCAGGAGGGTGGGTTTCACAACGAGGTCTGTAAAGCGAGGGGGAGGGGGCTACACTGGGAAGCTCCGTTGCGAGGGTTGCAGTCTATAGGGGGTCTGCACTGCTAGTCTGGGGGGTGGGGGCGATTTACAGCTGGAATGGGTTCGACCTAGCTTTACTGACTGCGCGGTGAAGTGGGACTGCACCGCTACACTAGGGGGGGGGGGGGGGCGGAGGGGGGCAGTCTAGGCAGTAGAGGAGAATTAGAAAGATTAAAGGAATCTGTATCGGGGACTGTTTAATACCAAAACATACATGCCATAGACCCGATTCAGTCGGGAGACTCCCGATGTCATAAACAAATGTAGGTTGACCAGGCGTCATTTGCAGGTCAGTCCCTGGTGTTTCACCAGCTGTCCCGGCAGATTTCGAGAAATGTCGCCTTTTTCCTTTCCTTTTTCATTCCACTTCGCATTAGCATGAAGGCGACAGCACGGAGGAACAGGGAGGCCTAATAAAGAGGATAAGATCCATAGCCACCTAATACCTGACGTTTGATCAAATCTTGAAAAACGGGAAAGTTCAATTAATCCGCATCAAACAGACAATATTCAGAAGACATTTATATAATAGCTGGTCACTACGAGACCAAAGCGGTTGAAAATTTTTTTCCCTTGATCCCCAACGGTGGTTCCTCCGTGCATAGAGACAAAATCAAGTCCTATCTGAAAGAATCACCCTGTGCTGTATAAAGAACAGATACAACGATTGGCAAAATTTGCAACAAGGTGGAGAGTAATTGATAAGCTCCTTCCACCTAAGATACAGATACGGAGTCAAATGTTTTAATGTCCTGATGAAGGTGCCAAGATTAAGTAACACCGAAACGCCCCGTCGACCTTTTTAATGTTTTGACTGTACATTTTTTTAATTTGTTACTACCCTAGATGGTATTTTAAAATGTTTGAATTATGTGTTAGAATGTAACCCAGTTGGGAGGCTTATAATAAATTGTGTATTTTTATAAATTGTTTGTATCATTGTTACTCTTATGTCCTTGTTTAAACATTTTTTGAGATATACCCACAAGTAATAGTAGTTAAACTTACCACCTCCCCTTAGTTTTCCACCAGCGATCCCAGTCTGCTACACACTATAACAGGGATTCTCTCTTTTTGGCCTTTTTCCTTTGTCCTCTTTTTTTTTTTAAGAGAAGAGCCACAGAAAACAGAGGCATGTTTTTATGCACTCAAAGGCAAGACGAGTTCGCAGTTCTTCTCAGAGCAACATCTAAATAACACCCATGCGGTTGGGTTTAAAAGTTGATTTTAATGTAATTTCTTAGTGCCGCGTTTTCTGTGTCTCTATGTTGATGCACACTATCAGTTAACTCCTTATATGCCTTTCTTTTCGTGTAAAACGTGCAGTCCTGTTTGCTAAATGTCCCCGTTTTTGGTGTTCAACATCTGGTCACCCTTAAAAAAAATCCTTTCTTCTACCTGTCTCCCGCCTGAAATTGCCTCCAATTCAATGTATGAAAGTGGGTAAAAGATCGATTTTCCCCAAATGCTCCTACTTTCCACTTGTAAATTGCTGGCATCTATGGCATTGTGTGCAGCTGGATGAGGATGGGCCATCCCAAGGAGCGGAGAGTAGAGAGGGCCTCGGTATGCGCGCGGTGGGACGGGGGTCTCAAGATGAACAGGCATAGCGGGGTTAGCAGAGGCAGCTTAGAAAGCATGACGAGTTCAGGTACACACACAGAGCACACCGCACCTGTACACCGGCGACTCAGCGCAGTCATTAACCAGTCAGTGCCACAGGTGAGTCGTATCGGAGACTATCCAGTCCTGACGGACTTTCATAGGTATTGGCCCGACATGTCACTTTGTGGAAAAGTAAATTTTGTCATGTTCTGTGTCCCTACGAGTCATCCATCATATGTTATGTGTGCATGACCAATATGCATATGTTATTCCCCATGTCCGATTCAAGACGCAATTATAGTTGTGTCCACCTCTGATATGCCATTTCCTAGTCCTCATGAGTAATATGAGTGTCAGGCCTATGTAAAGTTATGTTGCCACGTTTCTTAGTGTGCACGTTATTTCATTATAAAGTCCCCGTTTCTAGGCCTCAACAGGGCCCGGACATCAGATTCAGCCCCTGTCTCCTGAAGCCTCGCTGAGGAGCGATACAGCCCCCACCTGTATCCTCGACCCTTCACTTACTTCCTGCCTCGCAGTGCCCGGTGCAGCTTGGCTCTGCCTCCGAGTCTGCCAAGACTATGTTATGATTCCAGCTATCAGTTTAGTCCTCCTTCTCTGCATTCCTAAGCTACTGAACTGCATCAATAGTTTCCGTCATTGTCTAGCCTATTCGGCTCCATGTAAGAGAAATACTGGATTTAATGGTCATTTAATATTCTTCATCACGTACTACATGTAGAATAAATGCATGCTCTAGCCTTAGAGTCAGTTAGCTTCTCCCCTCATGACTTCTAGTTTATATCAACATGTTCCCTAAACATTAGATACCAGATAGGGTCTAGGTACATGTCGCTCCGACCCTCCAGACTTTAGTCTCTGCTCCTAGCACAGAGTTCATAGCCCCAGCTTCTCCTAGTAACACGTCATTGTCAGTTTGCGCGCACCATTAGGTTAGAGGTCCCGGCTCCTTAGGTAGCCCCCTCCAATGTTTCCGCCCATTTCATGACATATTCTATTACGTTTGCATCACATGTCTATGTATACGCCCTGTTACACCTCCTTTGTACCGTTATCTTTCGCGACTGCTACACGTCACACCTACTGCTCCACCCACTGCTACGCCCATTGCAATGTAATGCTATGTGTTTGCGTTATGTATATATGCTCATGTAATGTTATTAAATGTTAGAGCTAGCCATTCCAGATCCGGTCCCCGGCAGCTGCCGGGCCATGCTAGTCCTTGCCATTCTGTTCCTATGCAGGTTGTCCTGTCCCTGTCCTTTATGCTGTAATAAACCTGCAAAACTCCCACTACCTCGAATCTTGACTCTTATTTTATTGAGCTATCTGTTATTCATTCATTCATTCAAAAATAGATCCGGTATTATTTATTTATATACCACATAATGGCGCCCGAACAGGGACTTGCCCTTTCCCCACGCGTCGGTGAAGCCACGCCGACCCCCTGACCCTCTGCAGTCGTGACGGAACTCTTCTGCGCAGTGGCAGATATTTCTGCTCAAGTATCCCTCAGGCCCACGGAGGAGACGGAGGAGGCGGTCCAGCATCCAGACGAGACGGTGGAGGAACGCGGCGAGTCCCGACCAGAGCCCAAGCCGAGAGTCCAAGGTCCGAGGTATCCGGAGGTCCACCCGTAACTGAAGTCCGAAGTCCGAAGTTCGTCGTCCGTCGTCGTAGCAGTGCAGTCCAGTCCGAGGCCTTCCGTTCTTGCTGCCCGGTGAGTACCGTTACTGGGGTGGTATCTAGACAGGGTCAATCTAATTGACTCTGGTCTGTGGGTTGGTGGTACACAGTCCCACAAACGAAGTGTTCACTTCGGTGGATACGGGTCCTGACGTGTCTCATTAAGAGACCGGTAAGTTTCGTACTGTTTCAGCAGTGCATCTAGTTCCTGTTCTAGTCAGTTCTGTTCTCGAGAAAATTCATGTATTCTGTGTTCCGTATTCCCGGTAGTATTCTGTTCGAACTGTTATTTTAAATGTTTTTCATGTATTTCAATGTCGTGGTATGAATGGGGTATAAGTATCGTGTTTATTGTGTATTGTATTGTGTCTAGATTACAGTTCAGTCATGCCCATATTTTCCAAGTTACGTCAGTTAAAAACTAGAAAGGGTCTGCTGGAAGCAGCAGTTCCCGTCCCGCCTAGGGACAGTCCAGGTCACTTTATGTATCAGAAACATGGCATAAGTGCCATATTGTATCTAGATTTATGGGTAGAGTATACCAAACAGTTAGAAGAAAAGTATAGATGGCCCGTATCGGGTACATGGGATGCCGAATGCATCATGCGAGTAGAAGAAGCATTATGGAAAAAGAAAGCCAGACAGTCACAGAAAGATGCCATCGAGTTATGGCGCAAAGAAGCTCATAAAAGAACTGAAAAAGAAATCAGAAAGTCAGAATTAAGTAGAGAATCCTTAGAGCGAGCCCAAGAAAAAGAATTAATCGAGATAGGTGAACAAGTCAAAGCCGAACAGTCAGACAGACAGAGGCATGCCCTTATTAAGGGTATGTATCCTCTTCTTGCCGAGGGCTTGCCAAAAGCGACCCCGGAGGCATCCAGTAATTTTCCGCCACCATTAGTTCCGACCAAGCTACGTCACAAGCCTACCGCAGCTGATATTTTTATTTCGTCCTATCTGGACGACACAGTCCCAGAATATGCAAATCCTGTCCGCACTCCGCCCGTCCCTGTAAACCAGGTAATTCCTGCTCCCCCAGATACCGGGGTGCCCTTAACAGCCCCCCCGGGTCAGCCCGCCATACAAGTCCAGCCCACGTTACAATTACCCACCCTGCCAGGACGAAAAGCATCAGTTGATGATTCTAGTTTAGTGGCCGCAGGAGGAAGTCTTCCTCAAACCCCGCCGCCACACAAGCGTTTATCAGCACTCGAATTACATGCTCAAGCATCACAGCGTACTCCTAAGAATAATAAGTCTGTTGCAGAGATCAGGCAAACCCTTGGTGAATGTGTTTATGACCCAGTTCCAGGCGAGTTTAATATGGTTTTATATTCCGTACGCGTAAGGAGAGTGACCGAGTATCTAGTCACCCTACCAAATATGAAAGAAGATCTAGACAGGATATATCGTTTCATCCGTACAGGGGATGACCCAGGAAGTATTAGTGATGCCATGTCTCAAAGGAAAGCCGAGATTCAGCGCATGATATTAAAGTTTTTAATTAACTGTCTAATAAGAGAACAAGATTACCCGTCTAAAGACCCGGAAGAAATGAAAACTCTAACAAAGTGGAGTGATAATATAGCCGAAGGAAAGCACAATACCATTAGTGCCATGGAAAGTATGTATAAGAAAATCCGTAGAGAGATAATAAAGATACACGAACAGCGTAAAGCAGCACAAGTAAGCGAGAAAGAAAGTATCTCTGATCCTGAAGAGGAAGAGGATGAGAATACCGCCAGAATAGCGTATGTAGGAAAACCTAGATTTCCAGATCGCCATTTACGTCTAGAACACAAGCCAACTTTCCATCATTCAGCACCAGAACAAGGTTCCCTAGAACAAGTATTCCAAGCTACCGATCACATTCTGAAATCACGAATCGGTTACAGTGAATTAAGTACCATGCATGAACAAGAACTAGTCCGATCAGCAGTCCGATGGATTACTGATTCTACCACTTTTCCAGACGAAATAGTGGCACAAATGTTTCTGAAAATGCCCCCAGCCGAGCAGCGACTGGTGGGTATGTATATGATTCAGCACCTCATTACTTTATATGAGGGTCAACATTCTGATCCAGGCCCGTTACATGATATCCTGAACGAGTTACTCCAGTACAGATGGAGAGGTCTAGGTACCGATTTAATTAGTGTCATTCTAGAACAGCGTCACAAATATAGAACATTTTTGAACCCGCATTTTGCCCATGTCTCACCCCCAGAAAGTAAATCATTTTACATAGATAGACAGATAGACAGAATCCATTACGAGAAGTCCACCCAGTCAGAGGAGCGGGTGGCGAAATGCAGCGAGTGTTTGTATACACTCCAATCACCAAGATGGAACTTCTAGAGATGAAGAAATTAATTCCCTGTCATGATAAAGATCCAGCAGGGTACCATAGAGAATTAAAAGACATGCTCCGTATGGGAGAATACACGTACCCGGATATAATTAAAATGTTAAAGGTTCTGTTGCCCGCAGGGGTGTATGAAAAGCTCAAAGAGAAAGAATGGGAGGTGGGAGAGAAAAAGATAGATTGGGCAGTCCTAGAAGCAGAAGATAAGATACGTGTACCAGGTACTGGTCTCGGAGATAAATGTAAAGAATTACCAGAATTATTGATTCAAGTTTTACCCAGATTATTAACAACGAAAAAGGAAGACTGGGATGCAATCTCAGCCTGTAAACAGAAACAAGATGAAGATATTAGTGATTTTTATTCTAGGTTTGAAAAATGTTTCAGTATTAACAGTGGCCTCAAGACAAGTAGTGAGTCATATCCTCACCTGTTTGTTACTAAATTAGTCGAGAATTCAAGTCCACAAGTTAAAAACCGAGTTCTGAAAGTCGAAAGTACCTGGCAAGCTAATACCCCGTCTCAGATGCTCCAGATGCTCCAGTATCACCAGAATAGAATCAGAGAAGAACAAGAACACGAAAGAAAACGTATGAAAGATACGAAAATGAAAGTACTAGTTGCACAATCTGTTCCTCAAGACAGTCAAAAGAGAGGTCCAAATCAAGCCAGTCATCCTGCAGCACCCGTTAAAGGGAACTGCAATTATTGTAAACAGCCAGGTCATTTCATAAACGAGTGTACAGTTCTGAAGCACAACATAGCTACTGGTAAGACTAAAGAAAGACCACGTCCGCCTAGACAAGAGCAAGTTTCACAGACTCCTCAGCCACAGAATGCACAACAGACAGTTACAGTACCGCAGCCTATCGCTGCAACACAGCACGTTACTTCGCAGATGTACCAGTATGCACAGTCTGAGTATCCAGAGTACCAGCAGTATTCATGAAACAGCCTAGAGAGGGAGGTAGGCTTGCCTCTCATCGAGATACCTGTAGATCAAGAAGGTCCCTATGTTCACAGTCAAGTATTAGGGAAAGACAGAAAGTTTTTGATTGATACAGGGGCAAGTAGGACCACAATTAGTCACGCCGAAGTTCCAGGGGCTCCGCTCTCAGGCTCAAGAAATGTTTCCCTTGGATTTTCAGGAAAACCTATCGTAAATGAGATCTCAAAGCCAGTTACTTTAGAAGTAGGTCCATTGTCCCGTACTACTGATCTGTTACTTACTAAGTCATGTCCAGAAAATCTATTAGGCATTAAAACACTGAAAGAGTTAGGTGCAGTTATATGCTGTTCCCCAGAGGGAATACGATTGTTCCTACGTGACTTTAAGGGTCACTATGTATTACGAGATTTTGATTCAAGACTGTCTAATGTTCCACAGCATTTATGGGCGCAAGGTCCAACTGATGTAGGTTATATGCAAATCACACCCTATCGTGTGACTCTCAAACCAGGTGTAGCCACCTGAGGCTGTAGCAGCCTTATCCAAAATTATAGACGAGCTCATGGCTCAAGGAGTAGTTGTAGAAACTGACTCCAATGTATGTAACTCTCCGATCATTCCAGTCATGAAACGTACTGATCCAAATGCACCCCCAGTATATCGATTAGTGATCGACCTACGAGAGCTTAATAAATGTATTATTCCGCAGTACCCAGTTGTCCCAGATATCTCTTCCCTATTGACAGCCATTGATTCCGAAGCCATGTTCTTTACTGTAATCGATCTTAAGAATGCATTTTTTAGTGTTCCGATTCATCCAGACAGCCAGTTTCTTTTCGGATTTTGTTTAAATGGAAGGAGCTATATGTTTACACGAGCTCCTCAAGGTTTCACAGAAAGCCCTAGTATTTACAGCCAAGCACTTAAGAGACAACTTGACAACATTCATATGCCAACTGACACTGCCCTGCTCCAGTATGTCGATGATCTATTGATCACAGCCCGTTCTGAACGTGACTGCGAGCGAGCGTCACTGACGGTTCTGTATTTCCTAGCCGAGATGGGGCACAAGGTGTCCCCTTCGAAGCTTCAATTCTGTGTCCAGCAAGTGGTCTACTTAGGACACTTACTGTCCAAGAGGGGTAGGCAGTTGACACCAGACCGTATCCAGTTAATAGCGAGTCTTCCTCAGCCCAAGACCCAGAAGGAGGTACGTGCCTTTATTGGCCTTACTTCTTATTGTAGACAATGGATTCCACAGTATGCATTTCTAGCCAAGCCACTGATACAGTTAACGACACAGGAGGCAGCCGCAATGACTGTCCTCCCTTGGACATCTGAACATACACTTAGTTTCAACGAGTTAAAGAAAGCTTTATGCCAAGCTCCAGTCCTAGCTACACCGAACTACAGTAAGCCTTTTACACTTTTCGTCACTGAACGCGAAGGTACAGCATTATCTGTTCTTACACAAGATCAAGCAGGACAATACAAGCCGTGTGCTTACTTTTCTAGCACATTAGATCCGGTCGCCCAGGCTCTGCCTGCGTGCCTCAAGTCAGTTGCAGCCACAGCACTAGCTATCAGACAAAGTGATTCCATAGTTTTAGGACACTCCCTGACAGTACAAGTTCCACACTCCGTGGAAGTTCTTTTAAATAGAACACAAACACAGCACTTGACAATTGCACGTCTAACAGGTTATGAATTGACACTGTTTCAGCCACACATAGAAATCAGACGCTGCAACGTCCTGAATCCTGCTACACTGTTACCATCAGTTAATCCAAATTCTGCCACACACGACTGTGTGGAAGTAGTCAACATTACGACAAAACCAAGACAAGACCTGACAGACATTCCGTTACCAGATCCCGACCTGACACTTTATGTGGATGGTTCATGTATGAGGACTAGTACAGGAGATTTAGTTGCCGCGTATGCAGTGACTACTGACACTGAGGTTATTGAGACACACCGCATTGACACTCTGTCCGCTCAAGCAGCAGAGCTAGTTGCTCTGACACAAGCCTGCATACACGCCAAGAACCTGAAAGTTAATGTTTACACAGATTCACGCTACGCATTTGGAGTCGTACACGACTTCGGAGTGCTCTGGCAGGAGAGAGGTTTCATGACTTCTCATGGGACCAAGATTCAGCATGGTCTCCTTATTCAAGCTCTGTTAGATGCCATACATTTACCGACCTCCATTGCTATTATGAAATGCAAAGCACATACGAAAGTTACTGACATTATTTCCCAGGGTAATGATCTAGCAGATCGCACAGCCAAGCTTACAGCACAGACTCTAGACATTCAAGTTAATCCGACACATACACATACTCCAGATCCGACTACATGTATGACAGTTAAGGACCCTACACAAGATGTCATAGATATCCAGTTACATGCTACTCCCGATGAAATGAAGAAATGGTCCGAACAAGGAGGGGTCCAGACAGATCAAGGATGGGTGACGAAGGGAAGAACCACATGGTTTCTCCCCGACTCTATGGTTCAAGTCATTATTAATACCGCACATAGTCCAGCACACTTAGGAGAAAAAGCAATGTTAGACAGTATCCAGAACATTTGGTTCAACAAGCATTTACGAGCTGCAGCCAAGCAGAAAGTCCGTACCTGTATGATATGTTGTCAGTTTAATCCAGGTAAAAGTGTCCCGGTGGAACAAGGTGGATTCCAGCCCCCTGACCACCCTTTTGAGGTCCTCCAGATGGATTATATTCAGATGGAGCGATGTCGAGGTTTCAAGTATGTCCTTGTAGTTGTATGCGCTTTGTCCAGATGGACAGAAGCATATCCAGTCCCAGATTACACAGCCGCGACCACTGCCAAGCAGTTGGTTCGTGAGTTTTTCCCTCGATATGGACTCCCTAGAGTCGTATATTCTGATAACGGCCAACCATTCTCCTCAGAGTTAATGAAGCACGTTTCCCTGTTGTTAGGGTACCAGTGGAAGTTTCATTGTGTACGCCATCCTGAAGCAGCCGGTCTCGTTGAGAGACATAATCAGACTCTGAAAATCCGAATTGCTAAAATATGTAAAGACAAGGGTGTGGACTGGCTAGTAGCTCTGCCAGTTGCTTTGTTTTATATGCGCATGGTCGCACATTCCAGATCAGGTCTGTCCCCGTATGAGGTCGTATTCGGCCGCCCCCCTAACATGTGGGGTACTCCTAGACCCCGAAGTATTACTGATGTTTCATGTAATATGCTGACAGATTACCTAGCTTCCTTGATGTCTGCCCTCAACTCATGTCGTTCACAGGTTGCCGCCGCATTTCCAGATAATACCGAGGTGGCACCGCATGAAATCGTTCCAGGTTCGATGGTACTCGTGCGGAACTTCGACAGATCAAGTCCGCTGGAGCCACGTTGGAAGGAGCCCCGTCAGGTCCTCCTCACCACCCGTACAGCCGTGAAATTGGAAGGACGCCGCGGCTGGGTGCATCTTTCGCACGTCAAGAAATTCTACGGATTAAAACCGGTCTCTAAGAACATTTCCCAGGATATCAAGACTTGTCAAAACATTGTTCCTAAGGACTGTCCCGCAAATGACATTGATACAACCCCTCCCTTGGTAGAGAAAACTCCGCAGCAGGAGTACAAGCAAAAGCTAAGGTCTAGTAAAATAAGTCAGCCAGTTTGATTGTATAAGTCCTCCCCTAGGTGAAACGGTTAGACTGTTTCTGACATGTATAAAATAGACCCCCATAGTGAGAGAGTTAGTCAAAACTCAATTCGATGTATCATTTTTCTAAGTTTCATATTATTTCTCAGCCTTTTGATTTCCTGCACCAGTTACGCATTTTACCTGTGTTTTCCAGTTCCTCATGTAAATAAGCATTCTAATGTTACAGTAGAGCACACGTTTAGTGATCTGCCTCCTCATGAATATTCATACCGCCTCGCTATGAGAAATAATACTTTTATCCGCATGTTACATTATTCACACCAGACCAGCAATGCCACTAATTGTTGGGTGTGTGGTCGACTCCCCCCTTTTCAGACACCGAAGGGAGTTCTGCCACTCTTTCCTTATCCATTTTCACATAATGGTTCGTGTGGAGCATGGTCCACGTTAACGTCATCTTCAACAGATATGTCCTTTCTTAACAGCACATGTTTCCCAGACAAGAAAGGTCTTCCCCACAGAACAGGTTTAGACCTAGAAAATGAAGTGTACAATTTAGGTAATTATTCGTCGAATTTCATGGTCCTGAATGTTCAGTCTGATACTACTCCAGATTCTATGGATTCACCTGCTATTTCAGTATTACCAGTCAAAGGCGAATTATGTGTTCGTAGTTATGGTTCTGTACACGTAGGACATAGTGATTGTACTACTATTATCAAGTATAGTGACAGTGGGAAATCTATTTTTAAAGCTTCACGTCATTCTTATTTCGTTTGTGGTCAAACTGCATATGTTCGTCTGCCCCTCGATTGGGAGGGAACCTGTTACATTGCCTTCCTACTGCCACCTGTTTTTCTAGCACCACCTGACTACCATAGGAATTCCTACCTAGTACACACTAGACACAAGAGAAACCTCCCGATTGTCGATTATACTGAGACTGCTGCAGAGCAATTCATTGACATTGATAAAGGTGTTTTCCCTTATTTAGGCACAGTTGTAAATAGTAAGCTAATTCGTAGGTTAACAAGAACCCTTGAAGCTGTAGTAGATGAGACTGCCTCCGCTCTAAGTAACTTAACCGAAGAGCAATCCTTTATGAGAATTGTCGTGCTCCAGAATCGTCTCGTCCTTGACGTCATACTGGCCGATAGGGGCGGGGCCTGTAGAGTCCTCGGATCCAGTTGCTGCATTTTCATTCCAAATAACGCGCCGTCTGTTTATTCAGCTATAACCAGACTTCATAAAATTGCCCATCTGTTACACCAAGATCCAGGCACCTGGACATGGTCCGGTTGGTTCTGGAATATAATTTCTGCCTGGGGATGGAAAGTCCTGTCTTTTCTAGGTATTGCAGTAGCGATCATATTCAGCTGCTGCCTCTGTATACAATGTGGCCCTGCGATTTGCGGCAAGTGTGCTACCTCTTGTATTCCTAGTCCCAAGCCCCGTTCTAAATCCCGTTCCAGGATAATTCGAGATGAGCAAATGATACTGTATGAAATGATAGATGGTATCATGAATATTGATGTTTCCTGATGGAAACGTAGTGACAAGGAGGGAATGTGGAAAAGTAAATTTTGTCATGTTCTGTGTCCCTACGAGTCATCCATCATATGTTATGTGTGCATGACCAATATGCATATGTTATTCCCCATGTCCGATTCAAGACGCAATTATAGTTGTGTCCACCTCTGATATGCCATTTCCTAGTCCTCATGAGTAATATGAGTGTCAGGCCTATGTAAAGTTATGTTGCCACGTTTCTTAGTGTGCACGTTATTTCATTATAAAGTCCCCGTTTCTAGGCCTCAACAGGGCCCGGACATCAGATTCAGCCCCTGTCTCCTGAAGCCTCGCTGAGGAGCGATACAGCCCCCACCTGTATCCTCGACCCTTCACTTACTTCCTGCCTCGCAGTGCCCGGTGCAGCTTGGCTCTGCCTCCGAGTCTGCCAAGACTATGTTATGATTCCAGCTATCAGTTTAGTCCTCCTTCTCTGCATTCCTAAGCTACTGAACTGCATCAATAGTTTCCGTCATTGTCTAGCCTATTCGGCTCCATGTAAGAGAAATACTGGATTTAATGGTCATTTAATATTCTTCATCACGTACTACATGTAGAATAAATGCATGCTCTAGCCTTAGAGTCAGTTAGCTTCTCCCCTCATGACTTCTAGTTTATATCAACATGTTCCCTAAACATTAGATACCAGATAGGGTCTAGGTACATGTCGCTCCGACCCTCCAGACTTTAGTCTCTGCTCCTAGCACAGAGTTCATAGCCCCAGCTTCTCCTAGTAACACGTCATTGTCAGTTTGCGCGCACCATTAGGTTAGAGGTCCCGGCTCCTTAGGTAGCCCCCTCCAATGTTTCCGCCCATTTCATGACATATTCTATTACGTTTGCATCACATGTCTATGTATACGCCCTGTTACACCTCCTTTGTACCGTTATCTTTCGCGACTGCTACACGTCACACCTACTGCTCCACCCACTGCTACGCCCATTGCAATGTAATGCTATGTGTTTGCGTTATGTATATATGCTCATGTAATGTTATTAAATGTTAGAGCTAGCCATTCCAGATCCGGTCCCCGGCAGCTGCCGGGCCATGCTAGTCCTTGCCATTCTGTTCCTATGCAGGTTGTCCTGTCCCTGTCCTTTATGCTGTAATAAACCTGCAAAACTCCCACTACCTCGAATCTTGACTCTTATTTTATTGAGCTATCTGTTATTCATTCATTCATTCAAAAATAGATCCGGTATTATTTATTTATATACCACAACTTCCCCATTCGCAGGAATGCCAGATGTGAACGGATGACCCCGTTCCTACCGTCTTTCAGACCTACTGACTCGGGATGTAACGCATCGCTGCTCTCGGAGGCACCTGCTGCCTGGTCCTGATTAACCTGGTTACCGCCTAGGGCTCTAGGCCAACACCGTGTGCATCAAAGCCCCAGACTGACTGTGCCTCAGAAGTCCTCTCAAGCATAGTGACGCGAAAAAGGTGTACTTTAAGTTGAGTGACCAGATTTTGAAAAGCAAAAATCGGGACATGTCAGACATAATAAAGGTAGGACTAAAGCCTTGAGTTTTACTGCTATATCTCTGGCGTGTCCCGTTTTACGCCTAGTCTTTGTAAATATGAATACATGTGTGTACGAAGTCTGGTGGCTCAGTGGACTATGGCGTCCGCGTCCAATGCAGGGGCCTGTGTTCGACCTCATGGTCACAGGTTCAAATCCCGCGGGTTCCGTCTGAAGTTGATAAAATAAGTAACATTGAGTTGGGTAGCATCTGTTATTCAGTGCCAAGATACCTCCAGTTGACCGTGCACTTTATGAACACACATGTTTGGTTATATATATGCAGGGCACAAGTTCTATAAAAAATAGTGGGGGACTATTTACCTAATATGCAAGTGGCATCACAACGCTTAACACATGGCATCACAGGAAGTGACCTCACTGGAAGTGAAATCAGACATTAAGACCTCACACATGATTCATGATTTAGTGCATTAAAGAATTTAACAAATGAGATTTGGCGTTGGGGTGGTGCCAAAAAAGTGGAGCAATCCCGACACAAACTCTGAGCTCAACTAATACATTATGTTTTTTTAAAACCCTGCCACAAATAAATTGGCAGCAAGGAGAAGCATGGGAGTATATCTGTTCAGCTTAATTGGTTGCAAAGTCTGTATTTTAAAACATTTTGTGGGGTCAAGGCATCTGCTGCAGAAGTGCCCAGTATATTTCAGGGAATAATAATAATGCTGAGGTAACTCTGGAGGATAACGCACTTGTTAGAGAGATCTGTATTTTGTGTAGTCCCATATTCGAATCAAAGTGGTATAGAAGGTTAAGGTGTCTCCTGCAAAGGACATCATGCTACAAAAGAAATATAATAGTGCTATTTAAATTGCTATTTGTGTAAATACTGGGATAGACCAACACATCTGACACTCTTACATAGCATGCACTTATATACAGGGACTGAACAAAGTCAAAAGCATGCCTCTCTTAAGTACCTGTGAAGAGACAAGCTGTGTGCTCGAGTCAGGATACTCGATTCACAGAACACCTGATGTACGCCCCCTTAACTTCTGCCTTTATCTTTGGCCCTGTTGGAGGTGAAAAAAAAGCCCCATCGCTGCCTGAACGTTGCTGCTGGGAATGGAAAGCAGACAACGTACAGGCGTTGCTTAATGTGTCCCGGTGACTGAAAATTACACTGGCACAAGTTCAACATATTACTGTGGGGCCCTACTGTGGGGCCCTACTTCTTGGCAGGCTGGACGGTGTCCACCCTGTAAAAATAGTGGGTGGACGCTGTGTACCCCCAACTCGTGTATATATATATATTCAAAACAGGAGGTTGCTCGATTATTGAGGAGACCGCACACAACGTTTCTTTAGCCTTCTTTATTTGGTTGACAGCAGCAGGCTGGTAACGGACCTTGTAGCGTACTCTTTGCCTAATTGCCACACGCGTTCCGGGACCACATCCCTTGTTGACTGGCTGGGCTTCAATGGGGGAAAAGGCAGCGCATTCTTTTTTCTCAGGTGTTTATGAGTTCATCAGACTGCCTCCAAGTGGGCGTGTTTTTGCTATGCTTGCTGGTAAATGTAGTTACGATAAATTCACAGTTCTTTAGTAGACGCTGTCAGCTTCCCTCCGTGGGGTAAGTATATCGAGTTGCTCTGTGGTACATCACATACTTGCTGCTTGTCTTGAGTCAGCCAAACCGGCACGTTGTTCCAGCGTGTGCTTTTAAGTCCACAGCACACAGACCTGCAATTGGGGGGGGTTTCCTCGTGGCCAGAGCGGGCCACTCTATGTTCAAAACAGGAGGTTTGCGGTTGTGTGCCGTCTCCTCAATAATCAATTTTTTTTTTTTACCCAGTGAACAAAGCCTGTGTCAGGCTGAAACGCGTTGGTCCGAGCTTGAAGCTGAAATAAACTACAAGTAAAATCCAAATCTTGAGTGCCGCATCCTTTGGGGTAAAATTGTTGTATTGGGCCAGGATCCGGCCCCTCTGCAGAGCACCAGTAACTGAGCACGTGGAGTCAAAAGGATCACATTGTGAAAAAAAAAATATATATATATATATACATATATATTCCCAACACGTTGTTCACCAGCCGTTGCTCCTCTGTGTTACGGGTGCTCCTCGGTGCGCGGTGAGACGTGCAATTCCATTCCAAACCCTGGTCCTCTATTTGCCGAACCACTTCAATCGAGGGCACACAAAAAGCCATCCAAGGGGGTTAAGGCAATATTCAAGATTTATTGCACGCTTCTGCAACAAAGGCGTTTCAGCGTTTCCGCCTTCGCAACGCTTGGATGGCTTTTTGTGTGCACTCGATTGAAGTGGTTCGGCAAATAGAGGACCAGGGTTTGGAATATATATATATATATATATATATATATATATATATATATATATATATATATATATATCGCACACCCCCTCGCAACGAGGGATTGAGTCCGCACTCACAAAGGTTTTCAAAGTTTTCCAATTTTTAGTTTATTTTCATAATATCAGCTAATCAGTCACAAAACCGACGCGTTTCGCTGCTCCCACACGCAGCTTGCTCACGGTTAAACATTAGATTCGTTCTGACCCCTCCTATTTCTACAGGGTAAAACGCCAAACAGATTCCTTTACAACACCTCACTTCCTGTATCACAACCGGAAGTGACCTGGGGATTGTAGTTTTTAGCTGTTTCAAAAACTACAATATCACGTTATGTATAACATGAATGTTTTTGTATGCATTCATTGTGAGTTACCGACCTTGCATGTTTCAGTACATTATTGATCACGTTTTTGTGAGCGTGTATCCTATTGTGGTTAATTCACATATCTTCGATCATTTCATCAACAATACATTGTTGTGCCCCCCAGTGGGCTTTGAAGCACTACATTTATCAAACCAATTAACTTGATACTGCTTGTATCTTATATTGTGCTAACTTCGCGCTATTTCATCATTACTTAGAAAGATTTAATCCGCCCTCTAGTGGGCGTTTATCTTGTATATTGTACTATTAACCCTTCATTTGTTACACACTACCTTACTTTCATTTATACCTATGGCCAAAGCCATCTCTCATTGGATGTTGAATGCAAACAAATACTTAATACAAATCATTTCAAGTCCCCTCTTGGATAATAAAGTTCATCATGAATATTGTATACTGTCATTCAAATCATATTTTTGATAACCCAAACTGTCCCACTGTTGTATTCTTACGCGTCACAAATGTACATGTAGTTCTTCACTCTGGTTGAGCCCCCTTGGGGTCATCATCCTGAAATTTAGGATTTGACGCGATTCTCTACATCTCAAAGTTTTTTCTCTGTCACCTCCCCTTTCATGTGGGAGAATTGTTTCCAAGGCATAGAATTTCAACAATGTCCAATTACTATTGTGTGAAGTCTCCATATGCTTTGCCACAGCATTGTTTCTATCTTTATTCACTGTGGCTCTTACATGTTCAAGGATTCTTTTTTTCAATTCATTTTTGGTGCTGCCGATATATTTCAGTGCACACGGACATTCAATCACGTATACTACATGCGTGCTCAAACAGTTAATTAGTTCTTTGATTTGCCACATTTTGTTATTGGGCATCAGCACCTCCTTTTTGTTTACTGCTATTTGACACACCTTACAGTGCTGGCATTTTATGAACCCTTTGGTTTTCATCCATTGAATGCCTTTTGCTTTTTTGGTATGGTCTTTATAATGGCTTTGTATGAGTCTATCTTTAAGGTTTCTCGCCCTTCTATATGTTATCTCAGGATGTTTACCCATAATTTTGTTAACAATTGGGTCCAGTTGTAGCAGTTTCCAGTTTTTTCTGATAATCCTTACAATTTGTTTGGATTCTCGTGTGTAATCCAAAATCAATCTTACTTTTCTGTCTTCTGATTTATCGGTGGATGCTGTCTTTTTTCGTTTCAAAGTTAGTGCATCCTTTCTTTCTTTGGCGTTGGCTCTATTCCACCCTTTTTTGATGACCTCTTTGTTGTATCCCCGATTTTTGAACCTCTGTGCCATTGCATAGCTCGTGGTTTTCCATTCCTTCTCCTCCGAACAATGCCCAGCCAACAGGATGTGACAGACGAATTATTAAAGGAATGGGGAGAGCACATCTTGGAATCGTCTCTAGGCTTAATCACGATCCTTGTGAAACATCTCGAGGTGGCATTGGTCAAAATCAAGGAAGAGTTGGCTGACCTGGAAAAAGATTTGGCAACAATAGAAATGAATCCAGAACTAAGGGAGGATTTCGAAACTGCTACAACTGGACCCAATTGTTAACAAAATTATGGGTAAACATCCTGAGATAACATATAGAAGGGCGAGAAACCTTAAAGATAGACTCATACAAAGCCATTATAAAGACCATACCAAAAAAGCAAAAGGCATTCAATGGATGAAAACCAAAGGGTTCATAAAATGCCAGCACTGTAAGGTGTGTCAAATAGCAGTAAACAAAAAGGAGGTGCTGATGCCCAATAACAAAATGTGGCAAATCAAAGAACTAATTAACTGTTTGAGCATGCATGTAGTATACGTGATTGAATGTCCGTGTGCACTGAAATATATCGGCAGCACCAAAAATGAATTGAAAAAAAAGAATCCTTGAACATGTAAGAGCCACAGTGAATAAAGATAGAAACAATGCTGTGGCAAAGCATATGGAGACTTCACACAATAGTGATTGGACATTGTTGAAATTCTATGCCTTGGAAACAATTCTCCCACATGAAAGGGGAGGTGACAGAGAAAAAACTTTGAGATGTAGAGAATCGCGTCAAATCCTAAATTTCAGGACGATGACCCCAAGGGGGCTCAACCAGAGTGAAGAACTACATGTACATTTGTGACGCGTAAGAATACAACAGTGGGACAGTTTGGGTTATCAAAAATATGATTTGAATGACAGTATACAATATTCATGATGAACTTTATTATCCAAGAGGGGACTTGAAATGATTTGTATTAAGTATTTGTTTGCATTCAACATCCAATGAGAGATGGCTTTGGCCATAGGTATAAATGAAAGTAAGGTAGTGTGTAACAAATGAAGGGTTAATAGTACAATATACAAGATAAACGCCCACTAGAGGGCGGATTAAATCTTTCTAAGTAATGATGAAATAGCGCGAAGTTAGCACAATATAAGATACAAGCAGTATCAAGTTAATTGGTTTGATAAATGTAGTGCTTCAAAGCCCACTGGGGGGCACAACAATGTATTGTTGATGAAATGATCGAAGATTAGTGAATTAACCACAATAGTATACACGCTCACAAAAACGTGATCAATAATGTACTGAAACATGCAAGGTCGGTAACTCACAATGAATGCATACAAAAACATTCATGTTATACATAACGTGATATTGTAGTTTTTGAAACAGCTAAAAACTACAATCCCCAGGTCACTTCCGGTTGTGATACAGGAAGTGAGGTGTTGTAAAGGAATCTGTTTGGCGTTTTACCCTGTAGAAATAGGAGGGGTCAGAACGAATCTAATGTTTAACCGTGAGCAAGCTGCGTGTGGGAGCAGCGAAACGCATCGGTTTTGTGACTGATTAGCTGATATTATGAAAATAAACTAAAAATTGGAAAACTTTGAAAACCTTTGTGAGTGCGGACTCAATCCCTCGTTGCGAGGGGGTGTGCGACATAATTAAGGCTGGGCTCAGCTAAGGAGTTCTGCACCGAATCTTGGAGCGCCAGGGGTCTTGCTAACCAGGAGCCATCTCGGAATATATTCGAATGCAGACCCGGTGAACGCCAACCTAGTAGCACCTTTGTGGAAACGTGAGGGTGTCCCGTGGAGAGACAGACACAAACCGGCGGACCGACATCGGAGGGTGAAGGTAAGCACGGCGAGTGTTAGTTGAAACACGGAGACACAATAATACGTGACACTATTAACTTGTTAAGGTTGGTTAATTTGCAAGCGAAGGGTATGTTCAGTCGTACCTGGTAAATACCGCAAGATAGATTGGAATCTCAACTAGCGGAATTGATAAACAAAACGGTACTGACATTGTTAACCACCTGCCTGCACAAAGGTTGTTTTTCCCTATCTATTTGGAATTCCTTAGAAAAACAGAGGAATTATAACTAAGTACTAAGAATCCAGCTATTAGCAGAGGTGACACAGTTAAAACATGGATAAAAGAGACGCCAAAAGAATTGAACTATTGGATTCTGCGTTCTTTGAACAAAAACTGTAAACAATGAATAAGGACAAAAACAAACCTGACAACTCTAAAACAGATACGAGGAGTAAACTTAAATTATGGGAAAGATTAAGCAAGAAAGAAATTAACAAATGGTGGGAACTAATTACCCTAAAGAAATACCTTGAAGTACGGAGAGTTCCCCGGGGATTAAGATTATCATTAATGCCCAGCCAACAGGATGTGACAGACGAATTATTAAAGGAATGGGGAGAGCACATCTTGGAATCGTCTCTAGGCTTAATCACGATCCTTGTGAAACATCTCGAGGTGGCATTGGTCAAAATCAAGGAAGAGTTGGCTGACCTGGAAAAAGATTTGGCAACAATAGAAATGAATCCAGAAATGACCAAACTAAGGGAGGATTTCGAAAAGTATGTGGATAAACATGAAGAGATCGTAAGAAACCGCAAACAATCCAAATTTCAACGGGACGCTGATGATTATATGTATGGAAGAGTTTTCACGTATGCCAGGAAGTTCGACATTTTCAAAAATCAGAGCGGGAAAGGCTCAGGAAATCAAACCGCAACAAGTGGAACATCAATGACATCTACAGGTACATCAGAGAATGAAAACAAGACCACGAGTGATTTTTTAGACGACATGAGACTGGTTCTAAAACAGAGATTTTGGGAACAAAACCAATCACAAACAATGAGAGGAAGGGGAAGAGGTCGCAAATGGGTCCCAAGATCAGGGACAGCCCCAAGAAACCAACAAGAAGAGGCAAAAGGAGGAAGTGGCCCCCAAAATATAGGAACGGAGACAAGATCGATGCGCAAAAGAAATAGGAAATAGAGTGGTCAGATATAGCTGACAATGACGAACAGTTGGAGATTATCAACTTATCAAATAGAAACATCAGTGAATATGAAACATCACTTTTGAAAAAGGTATCAATTTCTGTCCGTCAGAATCAATAAACATGGCACAAACTCGTATTGATGTATACAAATACATAAGGAAAATAAAATTGGCAAAAATATTTGAAGAAAATGAACAAATGGCAAACTTTACAAAACAAAAAAAGAAAAAAAGAATGGATAACATACAACAGGAACAAGGACTTACAACTGGAGATCTACCGGCATTGGCGAACCTTGTTAATTTGGATATAACAAATGAGGAGGAAACAATTTTAGAATCAGGAATATGCCCCCGAAGGGGTGCAGGTTTAAGCAGCATGAAAAAACCATCAAAATTCTATCCACAATTACCACCTGGTAATAAAATTGATATCTTCCAGGAAGCCATCATCAATGAAATTTACAAAATCAAGGGAGGTAAATATCAAGACAACCTAAATGAAAAAGAGAGAATGGCTTTGAATGATCTAACAAAAGACAAGACAATAACAATAAAAATGGCGGACAAGGGAGGTAATATTGTTATTTTAAAGACTGAAGACTATGTGGCAGAAGCACATCTACAATTGGGAGACAAAAAATACTACAGAAAATTGGACAAAAATCCAACAAACCACTTTAAAGAGAAATTAGACAAAAAACTTGAAACATGGAATGACCGAAATCTAATAGACCTAGATGAAAAGAAATTTCTTACAACAGATCATCCAGTGGTGGCTACAATTTATTTTCTACCCAAAGTGCATAAAAATCCACTCAGACCACCAGGGAGGCCCATTGTTTCTTCAAAAGGGTCACTTATGGAACCAATAGCCAATTACATTGATTTTTTCCTAATGCCCTTTGTGACCAATTTGAGTTCTTATTTACGTGATACCACTGACCTATTGAAACATCTCGAAGATTTACCTTGGCAATCGAACTATATGCTGGTCACAATGGACGTAGTATCTCTGTATACTAACATTGAAAATGACATTGGATTAAAAGCATGCACGCACTTCCTGAAAGACAGAGATATACAATTTAAAAAACATAATCAAATGCTTATCGATATGGTGGAACTATGCTTAACTCAAAATGTTTTTTTATTTGGAGAAGAGATTTTCCAACAAGTAAAAGGATGTGCGATGGGCTTCTCATTCAGCCCAGCCTATGCATGTCTTACAATGGGCTGGTTCGAACAGCAAATTGCATGGCACCCTGATAATGACTTCTACGTGAATAAAATCGCAAAATGGGTCAGATACATTGATGACCTTTTGATTGTATGGGAAGGAACCAAACAAGAATTTGATGCATATTTCCAAATCCTGAATTCGTCAAATACTAATCTTAAATTCACGTACAGTATCAGCCAAACTAAAGCTATATTTCTAGATACAGAAATATACATTCGAAATGAGCGTGTAGAAACAACATTACACAGAAAGGAAACCGCAACAAACTCAACTCTACACGCAAGCAGTTTCCATAAAGCTTCAGTGAAGGAGAATATTCCGTATGGAGAATTTTTAAGAGTGCGCAGGATTTGTTCGGAGGAGAAGGAATGGAAAACCACGAGCTATGCAATGGCACAGAGGTTCAAAAATCGGGGATACAACAAAGAGGTCATCAAAAAAGGGTGGAATAGAGCCAACGCCAAAGAAAGAAAGGATGCACTAACTTTGAAACGAAAAAAGACAGCATCCACCGATAAATCAGAAGACAGAAAAGTAAGATTGATTTTGGATTACACACGAGAATCCAAACAAATTGTAAGGATTATCAGAAAAAACTGGAAACTGCTACAACTGGACCCAATTGTTAACAAAATTATGGGTAAACATCCTGAGATAACATATAGAAGGGCGAGAAACCTTAAAGATAGACTCATACAAAGCCATTATAAAGACCATACCAAAAAAGCAAAAGGCATTCAATGGATGAAAACCAAAGGGTTCATAAAATGCCAGCACTGTAAGGTGTGTCAAATAGCAGTAAACAAAAAGGAGGTGCTGATGCCCAATAACAAAATGTGGCAAATCAAAGAACTAATTAACTGTTTGAGCACGCATGTAGTATACGTGATTGAATGTCCGTGTGCACTGAAATATATCGGCAGCACCAAAAATGAATTGAAAAAAAGAATCCTTGAACATGTAAGAGCCACAGTGAATAAAGATAGAAACAATGCTGTGGCAAAGCATATGGAGACTTCACACAATAGTGATTGGACATTGTTGAAATTCTATGCCTTGGAAACAATTCTCCCACATGAAAGGGGAGGTGACAGAGAAAAAACTTTGAGATGTAGAGAATCGCGTCAAATCCTAAATTTCAGGACGATGACCCCAAGGGGGCTCAACCAGAGTGAAGAACTACATGTACATTTGTGACGCGTAAGAATACAACAGTGGGACAGTTTGGGTTATCAAAAATATGATTTGAATGACAGTATACAATATTCATGATGAACTTTATTATCCAAGAGGGGACTTGAAATGATTTGTATTAAGTATTTGTTTGCATTCAACATCCAATGAGAGATGGCTTTGGCCATAGGTATAAATGAAAGTAAGGTAGTGTGTAACAAATGAAGGGTTAATAGTACAATATACAAGATAAACGCCCACTAGAGGGCGGATTAAATCTTTCTAAGTAATGATGAAATAGCGCGAAGTTAGCACAATATAAGATACAAGCAGTATCAAGTTAATTGGTTTGATAAATGTAGTGCTTCAAAGCCCACTGGGGGGCACAACAATGTATTGTTGATGAAATGATCGAAGATATGTGAATTAACCACAATAGGATACACGCTCACAAAAACGTGATCAATAATGTACTGAAACATGCAAGGTCGGTAACTCACAATGAATGCATACAAAAACATTCATGTTATACATAACGTGATATTGTAGTTTTTGAAACAGCTAAAAACTACAATCCCCAGGTCACTTCCGGTTGTGATACAGGAAGTGAGGTGTTGTAAAGGAATCTGTTTGGCGTTTTACCCTGTAGAAATAGGAGGGGTCAGAACGAATCTAATGTTTAACCGTGAGCAAGCTGCGTGTGGGAGCAGCGAAACGCGTCGGTTTTGTGACTGATTAGCTGATATTATGAAAATAAACTAAAAATTGGAAAACTTTGAAAACCTTTGTGAGTGCGGACTCAATCCCTCGTTGCGAGGGGGTGTGCGACATAATTAAGGCTGGGCTCAGCTAAGGAGTTCTGCACCGAATCTTGGAGCGCCAGGGGTCTTGCTAACCAGGAGCCATCTCGGAATATATATATATATATATATATATATATAACTATTGGCGGGCGCCAGTAGGTAGTTATAGTTAGGACCTAGTTACCATAGGAAAATCACAACATTCTATTCCCAATAACTTTGGCGCCGGTTGAAGAATCTTCGCAAATTTTTCAAAACTCGTGGGGCGTTCCGGTCTGCTCCTATCTTGAAAGTTTCGGGGAGATTCGGCAAGCGGGGGCCTTGAAAAAAGTCGGGTCCCAAAACGTGTTTTCCCCATGCAATTTTCCATAGGAAACTGTATCCGCGGCTACTGCCCGAACTGCTGAACGGAATTAAACCAAATTTGGCAAAAAGGTAGCCCTTGGTTCAGAAAGAACTCTTTTTGTTAAATGGTGTAAATCTGTTCAGTAGTTGCTGAGAAAATCAAATAAAAATATATCTATCTATGGCAGGGGTGGATCCGCAGACCCTCCTGACCACGAGCTGTATTCTAATTGGCTGTCAGCACACCAAACCAGGAAGTGTTGGCAGCCATCTTGCTCCTCCGCAGAACCGAGGCACAAGAAAACAGTAGAAAACGCGAAAAACAAGAAAAGGGGGCTGGGTAGAAATACCCTGACCCCCTAGGCCTGCTTAGGGGGTCCCACAAGAACCTCCAGGGCCCACCAAAATTATTTTTTTTTTAAACGCGGGATGCGCGGAGGATCCGTGGTTCTGGTCGCGGGGAAAAAGAAACAAAGTGCGGGCTCCCGCGCTTTATAATTAATTAGCCCCCAGGTGGGCCAAGTCCGGGGGCAATGATTAAAATGTATAGGGGTCTAATAGGGGCCCCCCAACCCCGGGGACCACCACCCCCGGGGCATTTGTAAAATATTTGCGGGGGCTCATGGCCCCCTCCCTCCCGCAGCCCCGGGGACTGCCACCCCCTGGGGATTGTTTTTTAAAAAAAAGTAAACAAAACTGTGTGGGGGGCTCATGGGCCAGTGTATTAAATGGGGGGGCTTAAAGGCCCCCCAGCCCTGGGGACCGCTACCCCGGGGCTTTTGTAAAATATTTGCGGAGGGCTCACGGCCCCCCCGCAGCCCCGGGGACCGCCACCCCCCGGGCTGGTGTATTAAATGGGGGGGCTCAGAGGCCCCCCCAAGCCCCGGGGACCGCCACCCCTGGGGCTTTTCTAAAATATTTGCGAGGCCAAATGCCCCCCCCCACACGCCCCGGGGACCGCCACCTCCCCGGGGCACTAAGGATGCAAATTGTGGGGGTCCGTTACGGATCCCCCAGCCCCGGGGACCACCACCTCCCCGGGGCTTTGTTAATGTTGGGAGGGGGGGCCGCAACGCCCCCCTCCTGGAGCCCTGTGATGGCCCTGGGGACCGCCACGCCCCAGGGCCGGCTCCTGTAGTGTCCCGGTGAGCTGTATTCTAATTGGCTGTCAGCACTCCAAACCAGGAAGTGTTGGCAGCCATCTTGTGACTCGGTAGAACCGAGGCACAAGAAACAGTAAAAAAACCGTGAAAAACAAGAAAAGGGGGCAGGGTAGAAACACCCTGAACCTGTAGGCCTGCTTAGGGGGTCCCACAAGGACCCCCAGGGCCATCCAAAATGTATTATTATTTTTTTTAAATCGCGGGATGCGCGGAGGATCCGCGGGAATAAAAAACGAAGTGCGGGCTCCCGCGCTTCATAATTAATTAGCCACCAGGTGGACCAAGTCCCGGGGGCAATGTTTATAATCTATGAGGGGCCCATAGGGGCCCCCCAGCCTTGGGGACCGCCACCCTTGGGACTTTTGTAAAATATTTGCGGGGTACCATGACATCTTGAGGATTTTGGGGGCCCTAGGCCAATACAATTTTGGGGGCCCCTGTTCAGAACAGGTTTGAATTTATGATTCAATTTCAGCTCTTTCATGCCCTCTTTGGCCAGGTCACTGACAGTTTACAGGCGCAATTGTCCAAATTCTAAATGTGTTTACATCTGATGTTCAGGGATAGTGATGTTGTTATCGTATTGTAACACATGAGAAGTTCACTAATAATATCTGTGACACATTCTCATCTCTCATATATTTGGCCCTATTGCGATCTAAAAGAAACCTTTTTATGGATGTTGCATCAAAAATAAACACAACATTTCTCTGCAAAATGTCTATAATAGAACCTCACACATCACCCACTTTAAAAATAAATTAAAGGAAAACGGTATTCAAAACAATCTGTTTAGTAATTATTCAAGATCATCAAGGCAAGCCTATCAGGGGCCCTCTAAAAGGCTGGGGCCCTGGGCCGGACCCCACTTTGGCATGACTTAAAACGTCTCTGGGCTGAACCGTGGGCGCTGTGTTTTAGAAATTGTAATTTGGCTGGGAGCGAGCTACAGAATGCAATATCTACGTTGGAAGGTAACATAATGGAATCTCATGGTGAATTTTTGGCTCAGCAGGACCTCGAGATTCATACCACAAAGAAAAAACCGAGATGCATATCACTGGCATGGGTGCCGTATTAGGGTGACTAGATTTTCAAACCAAACAAGCATTGGAAACAATGACATGCAATAGGTTTAGCTTATAACTGAATTTGCTTCTTTAGTCGCTGGTGAGTTTAGGCACTCAACACGTCATCATAAATGCTCTCTGACACTAATCCTAGCATATATGCACCGACTAACTCATTCTTGCATTCACTCGCTTACTCGTCAACAATAAAAACACAATAGCCCAACAGGCATATGAAAGAGAAACGAGAGTGAGGCTAAACAGCCAATATAACTGCATTCACTCTTATAGTAGGTGTACTGGAAGACGTTGAGGCCTCCTGACCTGGAGCCCTCAAGGGGAAAAGGAAAAGATGAAGGCCAAGAAACACCTGGCGCCAAGGCCTCGAGGCTGACTGCAAGGACATGGGCTACACCTGGAGTCAGATTGAAAGGAAATCCCAAGACCGAGATGGCTGGAGAGGACTGGTTGACAGCCTGTACCCCCAGGAGGGGCAGTAGGCATAAGTAAGTAAATCGTCTACCTCCAGTTTTTGTTCAAAGTCAGCAACCAACACCAAAACTGTATCCTACTAAGTTAATAGACTCAATGTATTTAAATACCTACCCACATACTCTAAGAGTGTCATAACAATCAGTCATTAAGACCTATTGGCTTTAACATATGCTTTTCATTATAACTATAAACTTTTGCCTAGGTATGGTGCAAAACGTATATACCAAAGAACTAGCCAGCCCTATATCCTTTAAAATTGGCTTACCACCATCACTATATAGAGCACAAGCTTTTGCAAGGTAATCCTCAAACATTTAGTCATAAAATTATAAATACGTACACAATTACATTGTAAAACCAATATTCTTACAGGGGCCAGACATGGATTCTAATAGTGTAAATCCTGTACCCGCAGAGGAGGGGGTGGGGGTGGTTTAGGGATAGCCGAAGCAGCCAAGATGGTGGACTCATCCTGATGGAGTGCCTCAGACCTCTTCCTCCATCCCGCTGAAACCTGCACCCTGAGTCCCCTTACCTGGTATTTGATAAATCTGATGCCCCTCTACAACTTTGGGCAGCTGCCCTGTGGACAGACACCTTTCGTTGGGGCACCAGAGGAAAGATTGCTGACAGGGCCTTGCTACGTGCCTGGTGTTAAGATGAAGGCGGTTTGATACCTCGGCGACTGGGCCCGATGCTGTTGGTCCTCCAGACCTGGCTCTTCGAGCAGTAGCAGCATCTCCCACCCCCAGCGCCTTGAGACCCTCACGGGTAAGTAGTGCGCTCTACAAATGCTATGATTGATTGATTGATTAAGTGGTGCTGTGCCTGGAGGGGAATGTCTGGAGGCCGTGATGGTCTTCTTTTGAAACACGAGTGCTAATTTGGCTTGAAGACACCCCCTGATGTGCTTCATCTATGCTCTGGGATTGTGGTGTGTGACTGGCAGTGATGAAGAGCTTGGCAACGGCGTGGGCAGAGTGCAGAAGCTGCACTCCCGCAGTCCAGCACTTCCCCTCCTCCCCCGTACCTTGCTGCTGCTTTGAGGGCAGAGGTGCCACACCATGAAATCGCAGAGACAACAGAGCTGCGACTGGCTGCACACAAGCTACCTCAGGTGCCCCTGCAGGTGCTTCTTCCTTTAACCCTGCCGGGTAGCCTGCCTTTTGGACTGGTCCGCCCTGCTTTGCCCACCGGCATTATAGACCATCCTGAATTCGGGTGCACAGCACCAAACTGATGTTGGGAAGTCCAGGCTTCTTGTAGAAGGGGGTGACACGTCCCCCCTTCCCCTGTGTGGTGGCCGCATTTATCCTCCCTACCTGGACCCGACAGGTTTTTTGGGGACTGAGGCATTACACAGCAACATTGCTGGGATATTGAGGCAGCCGTCAGCTGTGCACAGGGTACCCCTAGGGGCCCCCGGTAGGTACTTTTGACTTCTACCGTGCCAGAGTGCATGCACTTTGGACTGGGCTGCCCTCATCTGCCCCGACCTTCTGTGTCTTTTAAATGTGTGCGCCAAACTATTATTGGGGGCCCCCGCTCCTTGTACGGGGAGTTACGCTTTTTCCACCCCTCACTCCCCCTTGCGGACCTGCCCGGCATCTGGGGGCAAGGAGGCCCTTCATCCGACCTTGCTTGACATCCAGGGGCCCCCTGGATGGAGACAGTAGCAGCCACGAGTGGCCTACCCTGAAGCTGATTCTTGACCCAGGCCCCTGATCCATCAAAGTAGGCTCTACGCCCCGCCAGTGGGCCTTGTAATTGTGGGGCACCAATATCTGCCTCGAAACACCACTATATTCCCTCTGGTGCCAGTCCGATCACCCTTATGTCGCACACCGGCCTTCCATCCGCATACCTGCTGGGCTATCATGGCTGACACCAGTGGGGAAGTTTTGGAGGAGTGTGCGATCTCGACTGCAAACCGTGTCCTTATGCACTTCTCTGCATGCCTGTTGTACCTTCCCTCGGCTGCTCATGCTGCCTTGTTGCCCATGAGTCGCTGGAATAGAGTTTTGAGACAAAGAGTCGCCTCAACTACAGAATGAGTCGCCCCGACTACGGAAATGCGCTTTTGTCGGAAGCAGGCGAGACACTGTTAGCCAACCTACAAGTGGTTCAAAATACCCCGGCAAGGATGATACTAAACCGTCCTCCCGGCTCTCCCTCACTTCCTCTGCTCAGAGAGTTGCACTGGCTTCCAGTGAAAAAAAGGTCCTTCTTCAAAATATGTTGCCTCACATTCAATGCTGTGAATGGGAAAGGTCTCTGTTACTTACAAAAGAAGCTTTGTAAACAAGTCTCAGGCCGTAATCTTAGTTCCAACTCACTAGCTTTACTAAAGATCCCCCGTATCCATCTCACCCGCACCGGAGGCAGAGCCTTTTTGTATATTGCCCCCAAGTAATGGAACCAGCTTCCAGAGGCCTTACGTAAATGTAACTCCTACTTGGTCTTCAGGAAACTCCTAAAAGACTTTCTGTTTTACTCTCTCTGCATTACCTGCTTCTACTTCCCTACCTCTCTTTTTGCTAAGTAAGCACCGAGATGCCCCCGGGTGAGTTGTGCGCTATAGAAGAGCCCCCTAACATAACATAACATAACATGAGCTATGCGGGCTGAGGATTGATAATACTGGCATTCCTGATGCCACACCCTTGATTCTGGGGAAGATCTCCCTCTGACAAGCAGAACCCATTGATCCAGACGCTTTTTCCAAAACACAGTGATGGGGAAGGACAAACTCAATGTTCTGGGCTCTCATTCAAAAATAGAAAAATTCACTACATCAAGCTGTGCTCCCAGCAACCTGCTCACTGGCAGACATTTCCCTCCTATGCCACCTCCATCCCCAGATGCACATTTTGCAAGCCGTTCAGGCGTTGCAGGAAACCCTAGAATCTGGAAGGTCGTTGTCAATGTTGTCCTGCTGCGACAGGATCTTTGGAATGTGGTGGTTCAAGTGACAGAGGTGGAGAGTTGAGTATCCACTCTTGAAGATGACTCCTCTGACTCGAAGACTAAAATAATTACTCTCAACCATCCGCACCCTTGAGACCTTAGCTTAGGACGCCAAGAATTGCCCCTACTGGAGCGACCTATGCCTGGTGGGATGCCCTGAGGATGCTGAGACCCCTCACCCTGAGACCTTTGTAGAAGACTGGGTCCATTTGTGGCTACTGGAGGGATCTTTCTCTCCGTGGTTTGTTGTGGACAGGGCGCATCATTAGCTGATGCAGTGTCCTCCTCTGGCAGCCCCAGCCCCTTATCATCAAAATCCTGAACTTCTGAGACATTATCCTTCGGGAGGCCTGTACTCCTAAACTCTACTTTAAAGCATCTAACAAGATGAACTTCCTGGATTATGCCAAGTTGACTCAACTGGTCTTGGTGGATGAGGAGCTGGTAGATCACTTGTCTGAGGAGATGTGCTCCTACTTTGAGACTAACGAAATAACGGTTCAAAAGGATGGTATGCTTTGGCTGGCAAGCAAGCATACAGTGCAAGAAGTTACCAAGGCATATCTCAAACATGCAGATAAGAACAAGCAACAGGGTACTGTAGACCTAGAAGCCCGCATACACCAGTGTGAGACTGAGGTGGCGGGTCAAGCAACTGAAGCGCTTACTTGACAATTAAATTTTGATAGAGCCTCCCTACGGCAATTGGTCTGTCAGGAGGCTCTCCAGTGTTGACACACTACTTGTCAACGTGTATACGAACAAAGGATACAAATAGCGTACTCCTATATAAGTTGGTAAACAAGAACGTTAGTTCCCGACTAGTCTTGGCACTTGTGATTCCGGGACTCTGGTCCCATGGCTGAAGAAATTGCAACAACGTTTGCAGAATATTATAAACATCTCTATTCCCCTCAACAGTGGTCTCCCCCCCGAACTTGCCCACCCACTAATTTCTAATATGCCTCTCCCATTCTGACTCGGTTGCAGTGGAAATCCCTGAACTGCTCACTGAAGATGAGGTCCAAGCAGCTACCCGAGACTTGAAAACTGGAAAAACTCTGGGATCAGATGGCTTTCATCTCAAATTGCACTCCAAATTTCAAGATACTGTGATGCCCCCCACCTTCTTAAAATGTATTCAGTGGCTACAAAACAGGGATCCTTCCCTCCGGAACTTGAGCTCGCAACTATTGTCATCCCTAAGACAGACGAGCCATTGATGAACTGCGCATCCTATTGACCCATTTCCCTAATTAGTACAAATATTAAAATATATGCCAAGAACCTGGTGACCAGGCTTCAATTGATCTTAATCCTCCCGGATCAATGTAGATTAATGCCGGGCCACAGTACAAAATATTGTATTTGGCGGTTGCCGGTAACACTAGCCCATGTAGAAGAGATAAAAGAAGCAGCAGCCTTATTGCTTGTTGACTTTAAAAAATCATTTGATTCCATCGACTTGGACGATCAGTGCTGAGCAGGATGGATTTTGGGTCTTGTTTTCGGGAGATGGTGGCGCTACTGTATTTCCAACAAAGAGCCCAGGTCATGGTCAATGGAGAATTGTCTTATGAGTTCCCAATCGGATGGGGTACCCGGGAGGGATAGTTCATGTCTCTGCATATTTATGCACTTGCCATTGAGCCCTTCCCCTGTTTAATCTGTTACGATGCACAGATGCGGGAATGGAGATGGATTGGAGCCCTCAAGGTTAGGATTGCATTATACCCAGATGATGTCCTACAGTTCCTTGCAGATTTGGCAGGTTCTGTCCACAAGACCTCAAGGTCCTCCACCTCTTTGTGGAAGCTTCTGGCCTCCAGGTAGATAAAGGAAAGTCACTACTATCCCTTTGCAAGGAGATAGTGCATCGGTTGACTGGCGGTCTGGGATTCCTATCCATCACCCCAGTTTCAAATACTTAGGTGTTCACATTTCTACACTACCAGAACTCCCGGACGGAATTAACCATAAATCACTCTTAATGGGGACCAGAACCAGTCTGACCTCATGGCAACACTGCGTTGATTGAAATGACGATAGTACCCCTTTTACTGTATATTTTGCAAACTTTTCCACTCCAAATTCCCAAAGCATGGTTTAGAGAGGTGGTGGCGTTGCTCCGGTCCATTCTATGTAGAGGTCAACTGCCTCGTATTGGCCAAGCCAAGTGTGACTGTTTGGTGTGCAATGGTGTTATTGGGGTGGTGGACATTTGTTTGTACTACTGGGCATCCCAACTGTTAGTCATAGATAGAGTGCTCTCTTGGTTTGGAGAGTAGAAACACAACTCACGGGCTGGGACAGACGCCTGACTCGGCACACTCCTCTTTGGAGGCGACGCTGTTTAGAACAGGTGTCATGTCTGGAGGGATTTCGCCGCTGGGACTCCATAGGAATTACAGTATTGGGGGATGTGTGGCGAAGACATGTATAGGTACGGCCCTATCAGCGGTTCTAGATAATCCAGTTATATTGACTCCGAAGATGGCCCTGCTAGAGATAATGGAGGATGTTGGGTAAACGCAAGGGGACAGAGCTCTGGTGGGATTGGCGGCCATGGACATTGTGCTGTCATGGAACCAACCAAGCCCCCTGAGTCTAAAGATGTGGCGTGCAGGCATGGATCGGTGTGCCAAACAGGAGGAACTGGTCTAAATTGCCTGGGAGTGTCATCAGAAATTCACTAAGATCTGGTGGAAATGGTGGTACTATTATGGACTGTCTTCCATATTGGGAGCTAGGCCTTGAAGTGTTGTCCTATATTTGTGAGTTGCTGCTTGTGGGAGTGGTGGGGGGGGGGGCATTGCTGATGTTTTCTGGCTTCTTGTTATTAAAACCAATAAAAAGCTGTTTATAAAATAAATCTGTACCTGCACGGTTTGTGAAAAGTGGTTGTGCTTCACCACATAGTATACAATGTCAGAGTAACTCTCTGCTCTGCCTCACCCCACTCCAAAAAAAGAATCACATAAAGAGGCTTCCTGAACACTGTTAATTTGATAATTACAACGAAAGGATGGAACAGTAGGTGACTATAATGGCACATTTTCTTGCCGAAGTAAACTACAGTATGCTGGATAAGGATGGCAAACCTGGGAAGCCCCTGTACCTTCTCAATATCTACTATATATTAAAGGCGGAATGAATGTTTTAAATTGAGTGTTGTGCACAGGATGGCATTTTACATTTTCGGGTGCATTCACAAACGAGAGCCCGATTTTACCTCACATCCCACCAAGAAAGAGTGCATAAAAAATTGTGCAATAACCACACTGTCCGGGCCTTATGTACACATATGCCTTTATAATTCTGACTATTTAACTAAACATAAAATCTTTGTCATTACCACATATGTGTGCTGTGTGTTAGTTTCAATTGTCTAGTAGGTACACACTGTGTTTCCAGTCTAGTACAATCATAACAGGTTTCAATATATGTAATGTTAAGTCCTACATATGTCTAAAATTATATATAGAATTAAGAACCCTGACAACGTGGTTACAAGTGGTCCATTCTGCCCCCTCTTGATCTTTGTAAAAATATATGTCTCCATATACAAGAGCGTGACTACAGAGAGTGCTACCACTTCATGACTGTGAAGCAGATCTAAACCCAATTTAGGGTAAGTGATGTGCTGGCAATAGTGTGCATGGTTACTTTCTCACGTGTGCTGTATGTGTACTTCTTTGTAGTTACTGCACTACATATCACATTGGGAAAGAAGGGTGGGTGCTTGTTTTCATCTCAGTGTTTGTTCGCGACTTTGATGTAAAACAAAGCCATAAATGATGTACCTTCACCCCCAATATTTATCCTAACCATAGATAATGTCTATTGCTACTTTCTATCAATGAAGGCATGAGAGTGTGGTGCCAAATTTGATTATGAATGCATAAATGTGAATACTGACTAGTTAGGGATCTATTTAATCCTGATGAAGGCCATTTACTCAAATGGGCACCGAGTACGGTTGAAACACAGATGCATTGCATGAGCCATTGACCTCGAAGGCATTCTGAATTATTTCCTTTGTAACATTACCCAGGGTAGCCATCCTATTAAAGAGATGTATATTGGGTTTACTCTAATGTATTTTAATAAGATCGAACCTTTCAGTTATCTAGTAAATTTTTTTCAAGAACTTTTCAATCCTGGTGGTATACTTCTACCCAGAAAGGGAGAAGGACACCAACGATGAAGCATGTGTCACAATAAAATGTAGGTTAAGTGTCCTTTTCCATAATCCCCTAAACCTGTGTATAACAAAAAGTGTGTTCCAGTCAATACACAATGCTGATTGTATTCAAGTGAACACCTTTTTAAGTTGAGGTAATACCTAAGATTCACATAATGTCACGTTGTTAGGGGAATGACTGGCATAACGTTACAAAACTCAATACAAATATGATTTTAAGAAACATGGGTTATTACAGTGACACGCTTTTATCTCCAGGGTTTGTCATTCGAATTTATAACACATAAACCATTGCAAACTAAAGTAAACTAGGACATTCTCTGTAACACAATTTCTGCCTACAGCCTTTTACACTGTGTAATAATCCACCTCCCATAAAGGCCTATTTGCTTTAATAAATTATTTTCACAACAAAGGTGTAAGGCCTACTGTCTTTGTCATACTTTTTATAGTAAACAGATTAACCATAATAAGTGGTGTCATATCGTAATCAACTCAGGCCTACTGTTTTGAGCATAAGCTGTCCCTCACGGCAAACATCAGGCATACAGTCATAAAATTACCAAAATATACAATATTGGAGACAGCAAAACAAAATAAAACCTTCCCCAGAGGGCCCCCAGGTTTCATTAGAGTGGATAACCAACACCAAAATATTTGCTTACAATGGTAATCTTTGAAGATTCCATGGAAAAAACTATTTACAGGCTTTATTGTAGCATAATGACAATCCACCTTTAAATGCTCATTAACTTTAACAAATGTTTTTTACAGTAAATATGCCAGAACTACTGACTTTGTTATATCCATTTATACCCTTAATAATTGAATTGGCACTATAACCAGGGCCTCTTGAATTATGCAGCAGTGGACGACCAAATTATGGCAGCAAGACAAGGCACATTTCCTGCTTGTATTACCCCATTTGTTTGTCATTTGTACACGTGTTAGTTCTATCTAGGCAAAGGTTTCACCTCATTATTATTCATTTGACATCCAAAAAAACTAATATGCAACAGAAAGGTGACCAGTTTGTGACTCCCATTGTTGAAGAAACCCAATGTCGACTCAACTATTTTAGCATATTTCAGGCCAATCACCAATCTTCCTGTTCAGTCGAAAGTGAAGGCAATGTGGTTGCTCAACAGCTATAACAAAATATTACATTCACAACAACCTTGACGTCTTTGTGAGAAAGTGGATTACTGTTATTTGGGGTGGATGGTAGTTTACAACAAGTAATAATGGCATTATTCTTGTGCTTGTGAGAAAAGATTTCAGTAATTTATACCTGAGGTCAAACCCTGGTAGATATGGCACAGAGCAATAGGCTTAACCTAAGAAAATGTGTAAAGTATTTAGAGATACCAAAACAGGTAAAAAGTCAAAAACACAACGCAATAAAAATACAACCCCAATTTATGACAATAGAGAACATTTTAATGACCTAATAATACCAAATCAACAAAAATCCAACAAGGGGAACTGAAGATATAGATTTTTATAGTTTAAATTAAATTTTAGTACCAAAAAGTGCAAAGTGGCAACTGGAACAAAAAGTATGGTTTAATGCCGACCGTGATGGAGCTCCTGGTAGGCCACGGTAGGCCCCGGTCAAACGGTCAAAGAGTTATCTTAAGGCTAATAAATTTTTTCACAGAAACGATGGTCCTCCAGCAGGGAAAGCTGCGTGCTGGATCTGAGCGTGAGTTTGACGATGATGGGATGGTGAAGAGCGGGGTCCCAGTGTGGTTGTCTTTAAAGGGGAGAAATCTCCAAACGGGTAAAGTCCGGTGTCTGCATCCAGGAAGATCTCAGCATTGATCAGACTTTGACTATGTTTCGCTCTCAGTAAAGCCCTATACGTTCAAACATAAAAACATTTCTGGAAGTCGGATCTCATTCAGCTGGACAAACCAGCAAGTAGGATGCAACCGGTGATTCGACGGCCATCCTAGTCTCCCACCTGAACATCAGAAAATAATTTTGCGGAAAGTTTCTAAGTCTCAGATTTTGCAATTTGGGCAGGAGGAGTAACACCAGCTAAGTGTCCCGGGACATCAAGAATAGCAAATGTGAGTCAGGACTCCACCAACAGGGTACAGGGCAGGTCCAGTTCAAACTGGTCTACTGGGCTCTGCAGGAAAGTGGGAATCTTGTAGCTTGTGTAGATTAAAAGGAGGTCAGCCCACTGATCCTTGGAGTCCACATCTTGGGTCTGAGTACCAGTGGAAGGGTTCTCATCACAGGTCACAGTAGCAATTTCAGTCGTTTATCTGTCTTCCACAGGTCAAGAAGTATTCTAAATTGGGTACTGGTGGTGTCACATGTATGCACAGTGCCAGCATGTGGGTGGAGGAAACTGTTGACCACTACCTAAGCAAGAATATAAAAGTTCCTAGGGTAACACTCTCTAATTTTGCAGCACCTCCAGTGTGTTTTACTGGGAACAGTCCAACTCTACCTAGCAGAACCTTTCTTCCACTGTGCAGAGCTCCTGTGCCCACCCTAGAGGTGTGGCCAGGAAATTGAGCAAACCTTCCCCTCCGGTCACTCAGAACCGGTTCTGCGAACAGTTCCTTTCCTACTGAGAGTGGTGCCTGGCTGGCTAGCAGGACTATAGAAGGGTAGGCCCAGGTGTAAGCTCCTGTCAGGGGAAGGCCTACCCCTCTTCCTTTGTCTCAGCTCTGGGAGCCACTTCACACCTATTCAAGGAGTCATTCAGTTCCTGGGTGACACTGGATAAAAGGCTCATTTGGCTAAGACAGGAAAATTACAACTATCTAAAAATTTCATTTTCTAAATAGTAATATAACATCTGACTTGACCATTAGGTTGGTTTTTAATTTACTATTAAATTGAGTTCTTGTTTCATATGTATAGCTACTCTCAAACTGAAGCTAAGCATTATACCGTGTTATAATGTAACCTAGTACTTTTCTATGGGAGAGCCAGCCTTGCCACAGTGAAAAAAAAGTTTGGACGTTTTTCACTGCCAGTACCTTTAAAACATAAAATACACATGTCCAACTTGTTAAATCCCATGCATCCTGCCCTATGGGCATTTAGGGCCTATTTTAGGCCTGCCAAAAAGGTTTAATTTGCCAGGTGAAATTGGCAAAGTTACAACTGCACACCTAGTCTTCAGGGGCAGACCTGGAGGCATGCTTTAGATTGTCACTTTAATGGCGGTATAATATGTGCTGCAGTCTATTAGTGACATTTAACCTACATGCCTTGCATACACTTTTGTACTATATACCAGTCCGAGAACATGCAATTGGGCCTCTTTAGCAGAGCCCTAGTTTGTAGAGCCAAAAAACTATCAGCATTAGTTCAAAACAAATGGGAGTGCCTATACAAAAAGACACATTTTCTACAATTTTCCAATCCAGGTGACGGCTTTTGGTACTGAAAGTGCTTTTTTAGGCTTCTGGAATGAGACTCTTAGGTGAGTGGATGAAAGTACAGGCCCTTTTCTGGTCATGTTGGACTTGTTGGCTGCATTTGATACTGTCAAACATCAGCTGCTGCGGAGGATCAAGGACGGTTACACTTGCTGATACCATCACTCTAAAAAGTTTTCACTCCTTTCCAAACTGGGATCACAAAGAATCAAAATAGAGCCTTTTGTATCAGCCCCAGGCACCTTAGACTGTGGGGTCCTTCCAGGATCCCCTATGCCACCTGTCCTATTTAGCATCAATATGGCACTCTTATTCAACCTGTTGTGTAACATTGATATCAGGGTATAGTTGTATGCAGACATCACCTACATTTACATTAGTTGCTCCAATACGAAAGATAACACCCTCACTGCTTCTTAACATCAAACCTGGATACATCTTAGTCAACTGCAACTTCATAGCTCCAAGAAACTCATGCACAGTTTATTTCTCTGCATCGCAGTGCTCACCTAAATCTGCCCTGGATGTAAAGTCGGAAAGTGCACTGCATCACAACAACTGTACTATTACCACTCCAAGCGAGAATTCACGTCTAGACTCTGTGAAAAGACTGACCGGCTGCTTAAAGCCACTGCTCTGCCTTTCAGGTGCAGAGGCAAACTTTCCTCATTTTTATGGTGCAATGCGCTATAATAAATGAGGGAACACCACCTTGAGATCCCACTGGCGCACATGTAGTCTTGGTGCAATCTGTATGACATAAGGGAGAATAAGCAATTTCAGCTCCTTTTATAATGCCAAAGTACTTCCGCCTTTGGGATTACAAGGCTTGGTTTCCAACAGGCGTTCCATGCTGGGCTTTATGACATGGAAAGCCAGTCAGATAGTTAGTTTAGGGACCCCTGACAGGGTCCCCTTCTCCCTGTGGCCTCCAGTTGGGGGCTGAGGGGATCATCTATGGTGCCCCTTGTTAATCCTTGTACCGTGTGGCAAGCACTTTGAGGTCGGTATCCTCAAAGTGCCTGCCACACAGTGCAGGGATTAACAGACTCTCCCATTTCTCAATGGGAACTTGTGCTACGGCAGTTTTATGATGGCAGCACAAGCTCCTATTGAGAAATGGGAGTATGTAACTGCACCATATGATTTCAGTTTTGGGACCGCAGAGCGGAGGTCGGTCAGTCCCGAGACCGTGTCCGTCGGAAGCCACTCCGACCGACATTGTAATCGAGCCCTTATTGTAATAGGGAATATGGCCCCTAGTGCACAGGAGGGCCTTTGACCTGCCTTCACTCCTAGATCAAATTCTCTGACTCACTGTCTTTTGCGAAGTTGGGCTTCATCTCAACCAGGATAAGTCTCCCCAAACAGGGTAAGTCTCTAGTAACTGTTTCTTCCATTGCTAGATGTATTAACTACATCTATTTATCCAGGTGGATTTCTATAGTGCGAGGAAGGCCCAAGGGTATTGGGGCGGTTTCCATTAGAAGAAGGTAAACAATAAATGAATAAAACTAAAGAATGCAATGAAGACTTCAGAAAACAAACATGTAAATAAACATCACATGCGGAACTATGTTACAGGAAACAATTTGTACATGCTAGATAACAGACTAAAGGAGATTTTAGGGTATTAAGGATATGGCTCACATTTGTCTGTATGGATTAAAATCAGGATAAACTACAGTTTGAGGCTAGTTTTAAGGAGAAGGTCCGATTTCCAATCAGGGAAGATTGTTTCTTCAAAGTAGAAAGTAGCATTTGTATAGCAGGTTTTCAAAGTTTTACTTTAAATAAATGGGAGAAGGTCATTGTTCTGATCTCCAGGGTGATGGAGTTCTATAGTTTGGGGACATACCCTGGGAAGAATTGTTTGGTCGTCTATGATTTCATCTTAGATATTTTGATTGGAAGGGCTTTATCACATACCTTCCTCGCATAATTAAAGAAAGGTGCCTCACTCCCTACATCGTTTCCGCGCAGCTTTCAAATTGTTATGGTGAAAGGCTGTCACCAACTTTTACTCGTAGGTAAGCTAGTAATGTGGACAATAGTAGAAAACCAAAAATGCATTAAAAATAAATAGTAAGGGGAAAAAATATGCTAAATAGCTGTAGCCAATATGTTAAATAGCTGTAGCATGTATGTTGTCTCTACTCTCTAGATTTAATCAAAGAGTAAATGAAGGAACACATACACAACAAATAGACTACTAACGTCTAGTAATAGGTATTTTGTTCAATAAACGATAGACAAGGGATGTGTATGACAAGTAACCGCCAGGAATTCTAAACTTCTCTTAATGATAAGCTTCCTAGTGTTACGTTACTCTTTTTGCTGGACATGTATCTTTTTCTCCCCTTCTTTTAAGAAAATAGTCACTTGTCTGATTTTGCTGGAAAATATATAATGAAATGTCACGCTACATATAAATGTTACCACTACAAAAATGTTTGCTTTCCGTGTCTTCTGCGATTCTTTATCGTCATTCATATGTAAATACAAGTCTGGCTAAGAAAGTTAATCCTAAATGACATCTTATTTTTAAGAGTCAACGAACTGATACTTTAACAAAAGAATAGGCAATAGACTGTTGTTGTTTGTTGATTATTGTTGGTTAGTCGAAACAAAAAAGCTGAACATAACCTATAACGCAGTGGCCATATTTTTATCTAAAATTGTGTTTCATTCTGTTTAGAAAAAGTGGCTGAACATTCTAAAGTCCTGATGAAGACAAAAGACTTTGTCGAAACGCGTTGACACACACAGCCCAAGTCTACCAATATTTGAAGAAATATTTTTTAAAAGAACAATTTTATTATTAATTACCCTTTCTTTCCTGGTTTTAACAAAGTATCATGGAATTGTCACAGACAATTAATGTATCAAATGTTCTATTGTATATATCCAATACACAAAGTGATATTTATTAACTCTTTTTTAAACATCAAAATTAAAAAATACTTTTTTTGATATCATATCAGTCTATTGCACTATTTGTTGTTTATTCTATGTTTATTCTTCATTTGTAGTTAAATGAATGTGTTGCTAAATAGCCAGTTTCTTGTAGCTAGAGTCTGCCTGGGCGTATACTTTTTCAAAAAAAATTTGTTTCCCTGACCCAGGAGTCGATCCTTAACAGGGGGTCCCTGATACTTACATAAGTTCTATAGTTTGGGGACATACCCTGGGAAGAATTGTTTGGTCGTCTATGATTTCATCTTAGATATTTTGATTGGAAGGGCTTCCACATGTCTCGGTCTGCTTTGTCCACCCGAAAAGTTTAATTTCTTTGCAAGGCAGCTGAGTGTGTCCTAGTGGACTACACTGTGAGTAATGCATGCAAGTCTGATTCTGGAGCCTGCTTCAGTAGGGAGCCAGTTCAGTTAGATCAGGATAGGGACAATGTGGTCAAATTGTCTAGTTCCCAAGACCAATCTTGCAGCAATGTGCTGCTTTGATGGGGGCAAGTGTGTTAATATTGATATCAATGTACAATATGACAAGTGTATTTACAAAAACAAAATCAAATCACTGTTGTCCAAATCTCCCCATATGACCTCTCCATCAACCCAGAGTAAGAACTAGGTGGTCAGGTAGGGTCTACTGATTGACAGATCACAGGTGTGGTGGCATGTAACCAGAAGGACAAACGTGCAAACAGTAATAACCCAGATTAGACCCACAGATAGACAGTGACACCACAATGGTCCTGGGAGATTGGCCCTAATAAAATTCTTATGGCCAGAGGGGCGCGCATTTCCAAATCACAATAAAGTTAGATGTCACTTGAAGTTAGGAATACTCAGCCAATCAGGACACAACACAAGCATTGATCACACACTCCCATGCTGGACATCTGGACACGTTACCCACTGGCCCTCATTGTGTCCATGCAAGGTCCATACCCACTTGCATTTGTCATCAGGTGAGATGAATTTTTGGCTTCATGACCAGGCCCATATTCGACTCCCAAAACAGGATCCATGAATTGTTTTATGATGCTTCAAGAAATGTATAAAAAATGTTCAAAATGATTGTACTTTGGGACTACGCCAAAATCTGCAACTGTCCTGCCGGTCATAATGTTTGATTAAACCTACTGTTCCTGTTCTGCCAAACGCCTCTTGTCTTTGTTTTTCAAGGTAAATTCATGTTTGAGCAACAGGTGGAATATGTGAATTCTAATTAGAAGGGAATTTCCGAAGTCCAATCTTGAGATAACTAGATCCTGCATGACTTGTTTAAAGTCTTATTCCAGGATGAATTGCTGAATTCCTCAAAGATGTCTGCGTTCGAGTTGTGCGCCCTTAGTGATGTTGATGTACATTTGCAGATTCAGGTGTTTCTCCCTGCAGAATCACAGAGATTTCACCAAGTACACAATGGCTTAAATTGAAGTGCTATAGTTGTGTGGTGTGAAGAAAAATTGTTTGTTTATTAGGCTGAGTTTCAGATATTCTACAGAGGTCCATGATTGGATCTTATTGAGGACTTAAAGCAGATTCTCTTTGCTTTTGGGAGAGGACATTTTTAAATATAATAGTGTATCATCTGTGTAGATGTGTTAGTTGTTTGGTTGACCAAGAATCTGGGTTAAAGGATCCACATAGATGTTGAATAGCTTTGGTGCTCCTGTAGTGTATTGGGGGACTCCTTGGCACAGGTTCGGTGTGTCAGAGGAGAAGTTGTTGATCCTGATCTGTTAGCAGTGGTTTTCAATGAATTCTGTAACCCACTTGAGTACTACACCACTAATGCCCACCCATTCTTCAAGGATTATCAGAAGGGAGTTGTGATTCACTGTGTCAAAAGCCGCTGACACGTCTAGGAGGACAATTAGATATGATCTTACCTCATCCATAATATGAAGAATATTGTGTGGTACCTTTAGGGTGGCTATTTCTGTGCCGCACTGGTCTTGAAAGCCCGACTGGAGCACATACAGCAGTTTATTTATTTTAATGAAGAGTTTAGTTGTGATTTGACATTGATTTGACATTGTTGTCAATAGTCAAAAAGTAGTAAACATTCAAAATTGTAAGTTACCTTTGTAAATCAAGCCCGAAGTGCTCAAATGTTAAATTGGTTCGTTTATGTTACGCCACTGCATTTATAAAGCATGTCAAATACTCTAAGGAGGCTTGGCGCTGAGGGAGAGGGACTGGGAATGATGGAGGGGTTGTGGGGAGAGCAGTAGAAATGGAAACCAGCAAAACTGAGAATTCAGTTAAACAGATGGGTTTTGAGCTTCTTTTTGAAAGGAGAAAAGTAGCTGAGGCTTGTAAGAGGGGAAGGTCATTTCAAAGCTTGATGCCAAGATATTAGAAAACAATTTCCTCTGACCTGGATTTTTTAATCCAGGGTACAGCCAGTCACATGGTACATAGGAGCAAAAAGGTTGGGCAGGTTGGATGAATGTATGGCTATGGTCGACAGGACCAGTTTGCTTTCTGAACAGTACAAAGAGCCTTGAACATAGTACACTTCTTAATTGGCAGCCAGTGTAAATTCTTAATCTGGTCTGACACTGAAACTAAGACCGGTAGGACTAAAATTACCCTGACTTGAAGTCTATGGGTAAGGTAATCAGGAAGTCCTAAGTAAATGGAGTTATCAAAATCAAGTTGTGAGGTGATTAGGGCCTGAATGACAGATTCCTGTGCACCTACTGGAAGAAACTGAATGATATTTCAAAGAGTTTTAGGAAGAATGCAGCTGATTTGGAGGTCTGGTTGATGTTTGGCAAAGGTGAGTCTGTTATCTCTAAGGATGCCAAGATCTTGAGCACTGGTGACTGGGGTTGGAGAGGGACCCACATCTGCTGGGTACCAGATAGGAGACCAGGCAGGTGTATTATGTCCAAAAACTGAATTTTAGTTTTGTCCCTATTTAATTTGAGATTATTACTCTTCATCCGGCTGAATACCTCCTTCATGCAGGAACAGAAGTTGTACATAACCTAGTTGGCATTGTCCGGCATAGCGATAAGAATCTGGGTATCATCTGCGCAGGATAGAGTCCTGAATCCAAAAGAACGAAAGAGATGAGCCAAAGTAGAGAGATAAAAAAAATACTTGTAATTGTTAAATCCAAATAAGAACCAAGACCAAAACTCTTATTAGGGAATTGTCCAATTTTCATGCTTTTAACATAATCTTTTTTCTTTTTCCTCTAAATTTTGTATGCTTTACCACCCACCCACTTTAGTGTTGTGAATGTAGTCATTCGTCTATTACTGTAAATGAGAATGCATCATTCTGTAGTGTAGCTCCTATCTTCCCAATAGGCTCTGCGCATTGGAATAATACCTACAGCAGTAAAGGCCTAGACCAGACGTTAACTAGGTCTACTACTGTCGATACTAGACTTAATTTTTGGGTTTGCCAGCGTAGCTCAGAGTTCGCTAGAAACTTTCTCGAATGTTCAAGGAGGAATTAACTTCCCTGATTAGACAAGAAGGGATTTAGTTTCTGACAACCATAGAACATGACAACTTTGCTCTCCCCTAATCAAGAGTCAATCTCGAGAGTCGTGTGAGCACAAGGCAATTATTTTACTCAGTCAGTACGTGCATTCTTAGTCTCATCAGAATGTAGAGAAAAAGAAGAGACGGGCGTGTTCAATAAAAAGGTGTTATTTATTGATCAGTCTCTTTTCTCATACATGAGAAATGGATCGATATTATTGCAATACTTATAGTTAAGTAAAGTGCATACATTAAAAGCAATAGTATAAAATAATACTGTAAAAACATTGATATGGTTTCTGAGCCATATGATGTTTGAAATGATTAAAATATATTTACATACACATATACATTTGACTAAACGTACTCAACTGGTGTTTCTAAATACGCCTACCCCGTGTACCTGACCTAAGTCTAATGCGTGGGCGGGAATAGAAAGTTACAGTTTAAGTTAAGTTTGTTTTTGCCAAGTGAATAACTAAAGAATTCTCTGTGAGGGGTTATTCAGTTCTGTACCTGGAATTTAGGATGAATGAGGAATGGTATCTCTTTCTCTGGTCTCGATATTCCAGGCTGCCTGCGAGGGCTACCCGGAAGCGCCGGTGCTGGGTCTCTCGGCTTGAGATAGCAGCGCGTCTCTCAGCGCGTCAGGAAGGCGGGGCTGCTGCCAGCGGGGTCTGCTTCTGCTCTCGGCTTCGGCAAGTGTGGCTGCTCCGTCTTGTCACCACGCGTGTGTTTGCATAGGGCAAGATCGGCAATATTTATACCTTAAAGGTGCCGAGATTGACGTAAGGATGGACATAGATACGTCAATAAAGATGTCATACGACTTGCTCGTTAGCACATTCTTTACTAAAGTTCTCTGTGAAATCAAAACAATGGCCGCACGGATTTTCCAGGTTGTCATAGGTTTGATTTGTTATGAGAACGTCGTATGCCTTATCAGGGGCTGGAGGAATGTCGCTTGTCTAATTAGATCTCAAGCGTTATGACCTAATCAGATAACACGTTCCTGTGCCGTAGTGTGACTGCGTCAGATAACGGTATCTGCATCATGGGGGCTTGTCTTGCCTCATGGGCTGACTGTTAGTTAACTTGATAGTTAGTTTAACCAGAATAGGGTCAGGAATAGGGGGATCGATTCAGAACCTATAGGAATACACGACACCCACTCCACGCTAACTATGGTCATATTTACTAATCTATGCATAGTATAACATAGTACAACATACTATAGAGAATAGTGTATACCTTACCACCCCAAAATACATAAATGCATTTTGAAATTTTCAAATATACTGAAAAATTGCAGTCATATATTTTGTATGCACTTAAGCTATGAATTAAATGCAAAAGTAAACACGCATTTGTATGCATTATTGCTTAATTTGGTATTTGAGAAATACACATGAAATGGCTCTTAACATAGCTATACAGAAAGGAAGTGCCAGACCATTTCATCACATAATAAAATATTTGTGAACATCCCAGCGGGCAACTAAAGTTTATAAAGTATCTAAAAATAGAAATCTTAGTTCTCTAGGAATAGTTTCTTACTTTAAGCAGAAGATCAGTGTCCCGAAAATTTTGTAAAAAATAATTTGGGGCTGCTAAAAAATTGTTGTCCGTGAACTGGTGGGACAAATTGTTCATGTGACTTTATTTTTAAAGTTGAAGGCCGAATTCAGGGAACGCCGTGTGCGAGTTTACTCAAAAGTCTCTATTTCTGTTCTGGAGAGAACATCATATCATTCAGGCTTTCGAAAAAACTGTCAACAGCTTCATGGGAAAGTTCCACTAAGTCGGAAATAGGTGTAACCATGCATTCATGCGCATGATTGCCTCCATTGGCATTCTGATTCGCATCGCTGACAGAAGGTCGTACCTGTTCGATGCTGTTTTCATCTTGAACTTCACTACTCTTCAATCGTAGTGGTGAAGATTCCAGGAATGCCGTCATCAGGATTGGCAGCCTTTGAGGGCAGCACAAAGCGTGAACCTTGGTAGGAACCAACAGTGTATCTGCATCCACTGGCGCATCCGATTGTAGCGTCAGACAGGTGTCTAACACGCATTCTTCTCCGCATAGCAGACATCTCAATACAGGTAAAACACATCTTTGCCACATTGGTCGAAATGATAGAAACCAAGTTATGTTTAGGTCTCTAAGCCGGGAGAGTCCCAGGATTTTTGATATCCGGTCCCGGTATCCAATGGCTAGGATTGTATCTTCCATTGTCGCGAGAGTTTGATCTATGACATGGGTTGCCATAACGAAAAATAAGGACTAAGAATAGGATTCCTGCAATTAGTCCCAGGATCAGGGGAAGTCCGCCAAAAATCGAATGGACGAAATCTGGAAAAATACCCAGTATGGCTTTGAATGGTGTTAATGCCATCGAAAATACTGTCTTAAATACCCCTGAGATCCCATTGGTATCAGAAATATTTAAGATTTCGCTCAGGATTTCCGCGAAATGTACGGGGGAATTAGTTGATAATAATGTATGTATCTCTGCAGTCGTCCTTGCGACTTGTAGATCATACGTTTCTTTTGATGACGTGAGCCTTGTAGGCGTCTGTAGAAGCACTGTTTTCATTCTGCTTAAAGTATCTATTCGAATAGAAGTAATTTTCAAATTGGGCCATGCCCTTGCCTCCCTGTCTGGAAAGGAGCTGGGGAACAAAGAACGTCCACAGCACTTGACCTTCGCCGTCGTAGTGACTAGATAAGGAGTCCCGGGCCTAAGACTACAACATCTGCGGTCTACAATAAGAATATAACTCCCATTATAGAGTCTTTGAAAGAATGGTTCTATTTCAGTTGCAGGTGCGCCTTGCTGGTGACATGAAAGGTTGTATGAATTCCCTTCACAGGCTCCGTGCAAACTAATACCGTTACACAGAAGCGTGCCGCTTAGTGACATAGCACAATTGTTGCCACTAAGAAACACTTTCTGTCCTTTATTACTGACACATGCATGTGAATAGGGCAGGTTCCAAGTTGTTTTAAGGTACCCCTTTCCCAATTTCTCGTACATGCCAGCCTGTATATATTTTTGGCAGTATTGAAACCTGAAGGTTGAGATTGGAATATTTATGATTCCGTGTATTATCCATTCACTGACAGGTCGTTCTGACATTGTCATTGGTAATCTTTCTAGTTTTTCAATGCTCAAGATTGTATAATCAGCACCCTTTTGCGCCATACCGATTTGTCTATCAGTAAGGTTAAAGATTTGGAATAGTGACGTTGTGTTGATTAAACGCCAAGGCACATAGCCTGAACGCAGATTTTGTAACGTCCAGCCAAGCTGTACAATAGAACGCAATTGTGACTGACCATGTTGTAATAACAGTAAGTCTTGCGATAATATATCGATTGCTGAAGACACAATGCTGTCCAATGAAAAAATTCTGGAGGACAGAGTCATTAACCCATTGTCCACTACAGAAAGTGATTTTTCCAAATTAATACGGTCAATTTCCCGTATTCTCTCTGCTGTCTCAATTTGAGTAACCTTCCAGGCCTCATTGTATGCTGCATATACAGAGGCTGCTATGAAACGCTTTTGACGCTGTTTGCGTGGTCCCATTATGAAATCACGCAAGTCAGCACCATCAGTAAGTAAAGTTAGGTGTTGCTTAATTTCAGGCAGTGTGGAAGCTTGTAGCCATTGAAGGCATAATTTGCCCACACTGTAGGTTGTTATTATCCCTGGGTGATGTCTTTGAGGATATCTAGGGTCTGGCCTGGTCATTTTGAAACCCTGTGTTTTGTTCAGGAATCTATCTTGACAGTTATTTGTATCTGTGGGCCAGATCAACCATTGTTTCCAATCAGGATGTGTTCTGTTTTGGTTTAATATCTGGTTTACGTCTATCTCTTCATCTGTATCAGAGCTATTGCTAAACATTGTTGGCTTTGGAATAGACGGTTTATTTAAATCTTTGATTTTGGCTAAGCCAAGACAGGTGGTTTGTTGAACAGTGTCATTTAAAAATATCATTTGTTCTGGGATCATGCAGGCTCTAAACAAAGCTTCTATACCCTGTACTTGCCATTCTTTTGTACCCCAAACACTTTTCAAATCAACATTTTTGTCCCAATAATCAAATCCAAAAGTATTCATTTGTTCAAAGAATGAGTCTGAATAAATCAATTTTGTGTTGGTTATCATGGTTTTCATCCCTGTCTTGTTTGACAATTTAAAATAAAATGTTTCAGCATTACTTGTGTTAAAACCTGAAAAATATGAATATTTGTCATACACGGTTCTAGAGCTCCCTTTTGGAGGTGTAGCACAATGTTCCCATTGATTATAATTTAAAACATTTCTAGGTTGTGCAGATTTATGTAAAAAATGGTTACCATAATGGTTATAGCAATACATACTATCATAATTTGTAGAACCTTGCAAATAATCATGTTTTGTAAATTTAGCAGACATTACTAAGTCAGACATCATGTTGTTAATGCTTTCGAAGTCCCAATCATCAGCAAATGAGTTTGGTTTTGCAAAATCACTCAAGGAGATCTTGATTTGGTGTGGATATTTCAGGATCTCGACCGGACCATAAATTTCATAGTCAGTGTTGTCCCAGGCTACCCCACCAGGTATCGGATTGGCTGTGAAGTTGGCTGAAGAAAGTTCTGAAGAAAGTTCTCTTTTCTCGACGTGTGAAGATGTGTGTGGTTTGAGGATCAAGTTGATGTTCTGACTTGCTGTGTCCATTTTAGCATATTTTCCCTCAATGAAGCGTCCCAAAGTAAATACCATGATGAGCCAAAGTATGAGGATAAATGCACCAAAACCCACCCAAAATTCAATCCATGGAGAAATCAGATATGTTTCTTTCAGTTGTTTCAAAAGTTCCTTCGCTTTGTCTTTAAAGGATTTTGATGATGGCTGTGTCTTTGATTCACTGAAGCCGTCAGAGGAATCATCGAAGTTGATGAAGTAACCGGATGCAGTTCTGTCAATTGTTCCAATTGGTTCAGGATTTTTGTTTTTTGCATTTTCACTTGGTACTTCAGTATAGATTGGTGTGTCTCTGCTAAATGTCTTTATTTGGGTTTTCAGAGGTCTGAGTTCTATTGCATTGTTGCATAGTCCTTCTTGTTCTTCTGCAGGCGTTTCGAATGTGATGAGCCTTTTTGATAGGACCTCTGTGCTGGTAGCAAACCTTGGTGTTCTGCTACTTATTGGGAGTCCACTTGGCCTACTGTTTGTTATCGGCCACATGTTGTGGTTTTACCAGGTCGATGGATACAACTCGGTTCTCCTTTTTTCCAGCAAGTGGCGGTAGTACAACTGATCTTGTCCCGTTGACAGACAAGACAGGAACTGCTTTTCTGTAAGAAGGCCCAAATTCCTTCTTTACCGCGATCTTCTCCCTGACTAGATCCCCGACTTTTGGAATCCAGACAGGTCTTGCTGGGACAGGTGGTGATTCTTCAGTGGTTGTTGGCTGTTGTTTCAACTGTATGTTGCTCAGGTCTTTTCTTGTTTTGTTTAAGTCCTGCAAAATAGCCAAACGGTCTTTGACATCAAAGGTTTTTTCTTTCACCACTGAAGTCTGACTATCAAGGTCAGAGATCATCATCCTAGTTCCAAATAATAATTCGTACGGACTGAATCCCTTCAGAGAATTTCTTGGCAAGTTATTTAGACTACGTTGGACACTTATTAGATGTTTGACCCACCCAGCTCCCGAACCTAATATCCTTTCCATTATAGATTGCTTTCTGCCTTGGTTTTTTCTTTACACCATCCCGTACCCTCAGGAAGGAAGTGAGAAGATTCCCGCTGGACTGTGCTCATTTGGCCATGTTTCCCCCCAGGCTGGTATGCCTGAGTGAAAACAATGGTCAAACGTAACATGCTCTTAGCGTATATGCCATTTAGACTTGCAAATCTTGTATAATAGTCCGGACGTCAGCCGAGTGCTGGTGATCTACATTATAAGTGGAAACTAGCCTGTATATGTTAATCGCAAGCCATTCTTTTTGCTGGTAATATTATCTGCCTTGATACGACGAGGTATTAAACTGCTTCTCTCCCCACTGCGATCTCTGTTGCAGTTTGGGCAGTTTTTTACAAACATGGTGTAGTGCAGGCTCATGCCTGGCCACCAGTACCGTGATTGTAATTCTTCCAGAGAATCTTTTAATTTAAGGTGTCTGAGACCCTCGCCCATGTGTGCGTCTGCGATTAACAAGTTTCTCCTGTCCATGTTTGGAATCACTCTATCCCCCACTCCAGGGATTCGAGCAAAAAGGGACGGAGTTTGCATCGATTATGTATGTATAATTGAGTGGATAGTTCATCGGTAGTACTGAGCAGTCGCCGTTTGATGACGTTTTCACCGCCAGCAATGTTTCACCGTCAATGTATTTTAATGTACGCTTTTTCCGAACTACGGGAGCCGATTTAGTGGCTGCCGCTGCGGCTGTTTCAGCCAATGAATTCCCTACAACGTGAACGCCATCACGCTGGTGACTCAGTGAGTGTGTCACGTGAGTCTTTGGTAGTTCTTTTTGTAAAAGAGCTATTTGTTCCCAGAGCAGTTTCTGCTTTATCGGTGCATCTGTGTCATCTTTGTAACCGTTTTGAATCCATGTCTGCAAATCCTTGTTGTATGATTTGACGCAGTAATATGAATCTGACACTATAAGTGTCGGGAATTCGCGATCCGCATTATCTAGCGCCATTTTCAAAGCTATTATTTCAGTTTGTTGTTCTGAATTAGTTTCTACTGAGTGTGATTTTGTTAATAGAGGTCTTAGTTTACCTCCGCGCCACACTTCTTTTGTAATCTCACATGTGGGGTTGTATGCTTGTTCTCCCCAAACGGAGGGTTGAGCATGTCCGTCTGTATAGATTACACAGGCGTAATGTCGTAGAGGCAGAATGTCGATTGGCAGAGGATACGTCTTTTCATATTTTAGATTTTTTAATTCTTATAGTTCTGGATCAAAGAAGTAGTATACTTTGTCCATTGTGATTGAATTCACCCATTGTATCCATTCCGGATTCAATGTTGTTGTTGGTAAATTACACGGTGTTGTTAGTGCCTCAAAGGCTGATTCTGCTGTTCTGACTGTGATATGTCTACCGTCAGCTATCTCTTTTTCTCTAGCTATTGCGGTTTGAACTGCACGAATGATTTTTTCTGTATTACTGAATTTCTGTTCAGCTTCTGTGTACAAGTGTGATTTGAATGCAATTGGTACCTTTTCTCTTTCATTAGAAGTCAGGTATGTGAATCCGCATCTCCCTGGGATGACTCGAATCACAAGATTGCGTGTGTTATCACGTGTTTCTAATTTTGTTTTAATTAGCATGTCTGTTTGTAAGGATCTCAAAATTTCTGTGTGTGTTTGAGTCCAACTGGATCTTTTAAAGTCTGGTTTAATTAGATCATAAAGGGGTTTGACCCTTTCTGCGTAATTTGCAATGTATGTTCTTCCGAAATTTAGGAAGCCTAGAATTGACTGTAGGTTTTTTAGTGTTTTAGGAGCTTGGATTACGGCACATTTCTCTAGGAAATTGTCTGCCAGGCTTTTACCTTCACTTGATAACTCATATCCTAAGAACAGGACTGTCAGATGGGCAATTCTGGATTTTTTAAAGTTGAATTTATAACCCTCTGCAGCGAACCCAAGTATTATGGTGTTCACTCTTTTCAAGTGAGTCTCCAAGTCATCATCTGTTAAGTGAATGTCATCGACATAAGATAATGCTTCATCATCATATAGTTGTAGTAATTCTGTTACTCTCGCTGAGAATACCCCCGGGCTGTTCTTGTACCCCTGGGCTAACCGACAGAATTGCTTTTGAGTGCCATTTACTGAGAATGCAGTTAAATATCTGCTCTCTGGTGCTATGTTTTGACAAAAGAATCCATTGGAGATGTCCAAGGTTGTTTTGTATTTTTTGCGCACTATGTTATTCATTAGTGCAGCACTGTGTGAGTTTTGCACTGCAAAGGTTTTGCAACATGTGTTAAGGTGTCGGTAATCCAAAACTAGACGATATGAATGGTCTGGTTTGGAGACCGGAAACAAAGGATTGTTCATTTGTGAGGTGCAAGTTTCAATCACCCCCTGGTATTCTAGCTGATCTAGTATTTCATTTACCTGTTTTTTAGCTTCTTGCTTAATTGGGTACTGCCTTTGTGCAGTAGGTTGTGATTTTAACTGGATTTTGTGAGGAGGAGAATCCTCATCCCATCCTACATGATTTTTATATAAAGCAGGTGCTAAGGCCACTGCCCACTTTCTAGCAAGTGTGTATTTTTTATGAATCAGGATTTGATTCGAGAAGGCAGGCATAATTACTTCTTCGCCATGAGGGCACTCCCTGACAAATTCTGGTGGCCAGTCTTTTTCAGCTAGAAGGATATCATAGCCCTTGGAGAGATTATCCCAAAATAGTCCCCTTATTTTCCTAGTCTTATCTCCCTCTATACGTAATGTTATCTCGTATATCTTGTGGGGTTTGCTAACTCTGGTGTCTGCAGTTTCCACTTGAAGATATTCATTCGTGTCCACTGTCTCCAGATGATTCATAAGGACTTTGCGAGCTATGCTCACCTCTGCTGCGCTGTCTAGCATTGTCTGCGCCCACTCTCCGTTTTTCAGTTGTGTCCTCAGTATTCTCGGCATTGTTAACTACCTTGATACTGGCTACCTTCTTTTTTGGAAATTGTAATTTCTTTTTTAGCTGAGCAGGTTCCTTGTCTTTGGACTTGGCGTGCTCTTCTGATCGTCCTCTTCTTTCCGATTTCTGCGAGGAAGTCTGAAAAGATTGAGAGGGACGTGTATCAATGTCTTGATATCTATCAGGTTTTTTAATATTATCCCTATTTCTAAGGTTATATCTATTCCCAGAGGGGTCACTCTGCGGTGACCTCTGTCTTTGGTTTGGAGATTTCTCTCTTCGCCTGGGAGACCTCCCTCGGGACTGGAATTTCTTTTCTTTAGGATTGGATTGTTTGTTTCCATCCCAGTTCTTTTTTGGTGAATTATTATTAAAAAATATTTTTTCTGGACTTGTAGTCAGTTGCGGTTTTACTGGTATTCCACCTAGACTATCTCTGCCTAGTTCTTCATAGGATTTTTCTATGATTCTGGCAATTTCAGCTGGTTGGTCTGCTATATCTGTCTCTTTTAACCTCTGGCGGATCGCCACGTTTGCTGCTTCACCTTTTATGTTGGCTAATAATATAGCCGAGACCTGCTTGAAGTCTTTTAGTAATTTCATACCAAGAGTTAAAGCAGGTTCTGGACCGTATTCATCTTGAATTTGTTTTAGCACATCTGGTATTACCGAAATGGATGGAACACCGTGCGTTTTTGTGTAGATGGAAGCAAAGACTGTACCCCAAGTGTCACAGTCCTCAATGTGTGGTGCGATTTCCATTGGGAGACATATAGTCAGAATCCTGTGTTTTTCTAATGGGGTGGTGTCAGGAAACACCGCCTCTATTTGGGTAATTTTCTGTGCCAACCAGAATGGTACTTGTTCCCGTTTAGCTGGAACTTTACCTAGGCAGGATTGGATGTTCTGTGGTGTAATTTTATTTGTGTTCCCCTGGTGAGGGGTCAGCTGTGGAAGTTTAATCGCTGGCTGAATTGTTGAAGTCCGCATTACATACTGAACTAATTGTCTATGAATTTTTAGTAGTTGTTTTAGCTGTATTAACAGCTCTGCTGCAGGCATTCTTTCGATGTCTGGATGTGGTGTGTATCCGGCTAAGACCGGCCACTTTGCTCCTGGTCTTCCTAAAGGACCGAGCCTTGTAATGTGATTGTTATGTATTAGGGCGCCATCAAATACGAGCAAATGCTCTTGGAATTTGAGTGGTACTTCCACCTCCTCGAAAGGAGTGTACTCATTAGGAGGTTCCTCTACTTTGTAATAGTGGAAGTACTTTGTTACAGCATTAGCTGCTGGAAAATGTATCCATGAATAAAATACCTCTGTCTGCCGATATTCGTGTGCCTCGATTACGAATATGACTGTACCACCTCTAGGTGTCAGTCCATTTTCTATAAGTTTTAGGGGTATAGATCTCCTTTTAATGACCGGAATGAGTGTTATATTCGGGTCTGCTGCTTGCATGGTAGCATCAGCATCTGCGAGTTCAGTTGCTAATCTAACTGTTTCTCTTTCATCATCACTTTCAGTCATTTTACTGACCGGATGGTATTATAGCTGTTTGCAGATCAGGTTTCTTTATGGAAACAGAGATTAGATGCACAATATTTTGGAACTGTTTTATCCTTCAACGTTGACTAAACCAAGAACCATACATAGGAGTCCCCTCCTGCGAGGTTTTGGAGGATATTACCTTTCACCCACTCCAGACGTCTTTGGAGTACAATGGGAAAAGGGGTCTGAGTGAGAAAGCATGACTGAGTTACTCTAAATGTCTTACGTTAGTTTTATCGCCCTTTCCAAACACGTTGGGCGCCATGTAGTGTAGCTCCTATCTTCCCAATAGGCTCTGCGCATTGGAATAATACCTACAGCAGTAAAGGCCTAGACCAGACGTTAACTAGGTCTACTACTGTCGATACTAGACTTAATTTTTGGGTTTGCCAGCGTAGCTCAGAGTTCGCTAGAAACTTTCTCGAATGTTCAAGGAGGAATTAACTTCCCTGATTAGACAAGAAGGGATTTAGTTTCTGACAACCATAGAACATGACAACTTTGCTCTCCCCTAATCAAGAGTCAATCTCGAGAGTCGTGTGAGCACAAGGCAATTATTTTACTCAGTCAGTACGTGCATTCTTAGTCTCATCAGAATGTAGAGAAAAGGAAGAGACGGGCGTGTTCAATAAAAAGGTGTTATTTATTGATCAGTCTCTTTTCTCATACATGAGAAATGGATCGATATTATTGCAATACTTATAGTTAAGTAAAGTGCATACATTAAAAGCAATAGTATAAAATAATACTGTAAAAACATTGATATGGTTTCTGAGCCATATGATGTTTGAAATGATTAAAATATATTTACATACACATATACATTTGACTAAACGTACTCAACTGGTGTTTCTAAATACGCCTACCCCGTGTACCTGACCTAAGTCTAATGCGTGGGCGGGAATAGAAAGTTACAGTTTAAGTTAAGTTTGTTTTTGCCAAGTGAATAACTAAAGAATTCTCTGTGAGGGGTTATTCAGTTCTGTACCTGTAATTTAGGATGAATGAGGAATGGTATCTCTTTCTCTGGTCTCGATATTCCAGGCTGCCTGCGAGGGCTACCCGGAAGCGCCGGTGCTGGGTCTCTCGGCTTGAGATAGCAGCGCGTCTCTCAGCGCGCCAGGAAGGCGGGGCTGCTGCCAGCGGGGTCTGCTTCTGCTCTCGGCTTCGGCAAGTGTGGCTGCTCCGTCTTGTCACCACGCGTGTGTTTGCATAGGGCAAGATCGGCAATATTTATACCTTAAAGGTGCCGAGATTGACGTAAGGATGGACATAGATACGTCAATAAAGATGTCATACGACTTGCTCGTTAGCACATTCTTTACTAAAGTTCTCTGTGAAATCAAAACAATGGCCGCACGGATTTTCCAGGTTGTCATAGGTTTGATTTGTTATGAGAACGTCGTATGCCTTATCAGGGGCTGGAGGAATGTCGCTTGTCTAATTAGATCTCAAGCGTTATGACCTAATCAGATAACACGTTCCTGTGCCGTAGTGTGACTGCGTCAGATAACGGTATCTGCATCATGGGGGCTTGTCTTGCCTCATGGGCTGACTGTTAGTTAACTTGATAGTTAGTTTAACCAGAATAGGGTCAGGAATAGGGGGATCGATTCAGAACCTATAGGAATACACGACAATTCTGCTCAGAGTGCTCCCCTCTCACACTACCTCCAGCCCAAGTGACAGGGCAGGCCCCACAACCACCATAATCAGCCTAAAGGTAAGGTCACCAAACCAATAGTGATAGGGTTCTCATTCGGTGCAAGTCACTGACTATTAAGGATAGGGCTCACATTGCATCCCGGCATTTGGGCTCTCATTGGTCCAGGTCACCTAACTGCGAGGTTGAATCTTCAATTGAACCCAGGGAATGAACTCCCATTGAGCTAAGTGTCCTGATCACTACAGATTCCCCTCCTACTTAACCAGAAACTTTAGGGCCTTGAGACCAGGCATTAAGGTGAAGGAGGACAGGTTAAGGGTGCTGTTTGGGCCTGGACAAGGCCTGGGACAAACACTCTTCACTTCTCCTCCAGACCTACAGGTACACAACCACTTACCAGTGCAGAGAACAGCTATTACTGGCTGTAGGGGACCAGCATTACTGGGTACAAACCTCATATTCATTCACAGTCTGAGGTAAACTAATATTAGATTATGGGAAAAAACTTAACACCTGCAGGAAGAGCTCAACCAAAACCACGGACCGAGGTTGGGACAAAGCACACATGAATGTTCAATAGATTCCCTGGTTGCACCTTCCTCACTCCCTCTTCCCACTCCATCCAGCTCACCATGCAACACTGAGACCGCTTCACCACAACTACTTCCCACAAACAGGCTCTAAATCCTTACTGACCCCTCTAACTCCAGGGTTCTCTAACCTAAAGCCTATCCTATCCCAGAAGTCTGCCCACCATTCCCACCGTAGGCTTCAACCTCAGCAGCCCACCCTTTCATACCTGCCCATACCCCCGTACACTCCCTCCTCCTTGTACACAACGTCCCACATTCTCAATGTATCATTGTGATAAGAGGCTAAGGCACAACAGCTAGACTGCCTACTCCTCAACGCGAGGTCCATGAACTAAAACTGTCAGAGCATATTTGACCTACTATCTGAATCAGCACCGGAACTTACTGTCATCACAGAAACGTGGCTCAGAGAGAATCTCTCACCCACATGTCATGAAACAAAGCCACCTGGATAGAACATAGTCAACAAAAATCATATTGCCAAGTTTGGGGGTGGCTTAGCAGCAATGTTGGAGAAATCTTCACAACTATCTCATATCGAAGACTTCACCATAAGCCACTGACGCTTTGCTGGTAAGATGTCACCCTACTCCATCCTTCACTTGTTCCTTCCTCTTAATATATAGACCACCTAACCACAACACATTTTTACGGATGCCTTACTAGACATAGTGACCAAGACTCTACTAAACCACCTCACCCTGTACATCGCACAAGACTTCAAAATTTAGTTTTACCTGAAGAGTTTAACCACTGCTGCCATCCTATCCAATCTTGGGACTTTCAAATTGGTGTCCAATGTCTATAAAACACAAAGAGCTACTAGGATAAAAGGTGGCTGGAATGTATGACAGCAATGTGATATGGTTAATCAAGAACATAGAATGGGAAAAGGCTTTCTGACATGTTAAATTATATTGGGCAGATACACATTTGTATAACACAATGTGCTACATAGAACTTACCTGCCCCTTCTGAAGTTAAGACAATGTACCATACTAGAGCAAATAACTGCCCTAGATGTGGGGAAGCAGGTGCAAATTCTACTCACATGATGTGGTCCTTTAGGATATCAACTGAAACCTGCAAGAGTTTATGACTAAGCTGCATCCTATCACTGGAAATACCCAAGAATTAAAAGCTAAGTAATGCCTGCTATAGTTCCAATACATGAAGACAGTAAAATCAGACATAGGTTCGCAGCTTGGGGACTAGTCCTTACTAAATGTAGATATAGCCATACACTGACTCCTGAGGCCCAAAAAGGGAGGCGTTGGAGAAGAATCTTACAGAATGGGTTCTGGCAGAGAAAACCCAGATCAGGGCCCATAAGCACTGACACAAAAGCTGAAGAGAATTTGAGGCTTGATGTGATAAATGTGTTTGTAGTTGCAAATACCCCGATTCACAAAACCAGAATATTTGTGTAATCTAAAAAGTAATTTGATATGTACTAAAACAATTTTAAGAGTAGTGAATTGCAGTTTTGGAGGGGCGCGTTGCTGGCGTCCCTTCCAAATTGGAATTGATTACCTTATGTATTAGAGGTTTCTGGCCAGAATTTCAGTCACAAACCATTGATAAGTTACCAACTCCCAGAGATGGAGTGGGACCTCATTTGCAAAACAAAAAGGGCCCCCCTTCCCCTTTTTAAATTGGGATGTCAGCTTTAGAGAAAGTCCAGGGGACCAGTGGCAAGTCTCACTGGAGTTTTTCAAAATTGAAAACTCAACTTTAAAAAAAAAAAATAGTTCTTTTTCCTTCTGCTTTAAAAAAAAAAGCTTTCAGTTTTGAAAAATCATCAAACGCATTGGGACCTGCTGACCATTGCAGGACACCATCCCTATGAATGTAGTCAATCTTACTGGATTGCAAAGTGCGACCTACCTAATTAATATTCGTTAGGGCTGTCAGTCTGGGACCCACTGGGATTTCATATTTTTTTAACTGACCTATTACTACATAGGTCGGTTTGCTAAACAAGATTCTAGTTGGTGTACAATTTATAACCAACTTTTTGTTGATTGAATTATCGTGCATCTGGCGTTTGGAAAAGTGGATGGTATGCATAAGAAGCTAACATAGCAATCAGTTGAAAGATCACCGTGGATCCACAGTAAAACTGAATATGGGCAGATATGGAAAGAAAAAGATATGACAGAAAGGATAAAGTAGTGAACTTGAAGAGGAAAATCCCTCATCAATGATATACTTGAATGAAAGATAAAAACACCAATGAATGGGGATTGGGGTTGCATACATGGAGGGATATGCCTGGTAGATATAAAAAAGATGTGTGACAAATGAGAAGGTATGTTGGGGAACATGTTAGAAGCCTCGAAAGATGGCCACAGCCCCATGGCCATCCTTTGAGGCTTCTAACATGTTCCCAAGATACCTCCTTATTTGTCATACATCATTTTTTGGTTATGCTAACATGATAAATGTAACTGTGTTGTTATGTTATGTTATGTTATATTGATGTGTATAGCGCACAATCATCTGAGAGGGTATCCAGGTGTTTAGGCAGGTGTGTAGGTTTGTGGTCCCCAATGTGCTTATACACAGAGCCGAGTCTTCAGCTTCTTGCGAAACTCAAGAAGTGAGGAGGAGGCTCTGATGTGTTGAGAGAAGTCATTCCGTGTCTTGGGTGCAATGTAGAAGAATGAGCGACCTCCAGTTATGCTTTAGCAGATGCGGGGAATGTGAGGGAGTGAGTGTGAGGCAGAGAATGGGTGTATGGTGGGTTGGTGAAGGTGTATGCAGCTGTTCAGGTATTCGGGTCCTGTGATGTACAGGGCTTTGTATTTGTGCGTGAGATGTTTGAATTGGCTGCACCTGTGAATGGGGAGCCAGTGAAGCTTCCTGAGGTGCGGTGTGATGTGGGTGCAGCGTGGGAGGTGGAGTATGAATCTTGCAGCAGTGTTCTGGAGGGTCTGGAGTCTGTGTAGGAGTTGTTTGGAGATTCCGGCACAGCGAGTGTTGCCGTAGTCCAGCCTGCTGGTGTGAGTGCATGTGCAATGGTCTGTCTGGTGTTCTGAGGCAATTGTTTGAAAATCTTTAAAATGTACGAAAGGCAACCATTTTAAGCTCTTTTGTAGCAATGTGTAGGTTGCACAGAAAGTGTAAATTGCGTTGACTTTGAGCTGTCATGTTGAGCTTGTCATCTAGGATGATCTCTAGATTTCTTACGTGGTCTGTGGGTGTGGTGTTGCTTCTAGCTCCGAAGGCCACCAGGGTGCAGGTGGGAAGGACAATGGGGTCTGAGGGTGTTGGAGGGGAAGAAAAAAACAGGGAAAAAGCAAAAGGAGCACAGTGGAAGGGGAACAAGTAACAGGAGCACGGGGTGGAAGGTGAACATGTAATAGGAGCACGGGTGGAAGGAGAACAAGTAACAGGAGCATAGGGTGGAAGGTGAACAAGTAACAGGAGCACGGGGTGGAAGGTGAACATGTAATAGGAGCACGGGTGGAAGGAAAACAAGTAACAGGAGCATAGGGTGGAAGGTGAACAAGTAACAGGAGCACGGGGTGGAAGGTGAACATGTAATAGGAGCACGGGTGGAAGGAGACAAGTAACAGGAGCATAGGGTGGGAGGAGAAGAAGCAATGGCAGCACAGGGGTTGGGAAGAGAAGATGCAGCAGGAGCACAGCAATAGGAGGGGGAAGAAGCAACACAGACATGCAGTGGCTGAGCCAGTGTGTCATGGCCCTAGTTCAAGGAATGAAATGGGTCCCCCTGGCCACTGTTTGAATCGTGAAATCCGACAATACTTACAATTTGGTGGACCCCTCAAACCAGGAACTTAGCTTCGGGGTGGGGGGTGTTTGGGGTGTTACACCCCCTAATAAATGTATTCTTTAGTAAATAGTTGGGTTCAGGTGCTTTAAGTCGGGTATGATGAGGTGTCTGTCAGACTTCATTTAGGATTTTTACATACACATGCAGACAAAAGCACACACACACAACTTGTCTCTGTTTTAAAGGCATTACAAATTGTTATATTGAGTTAAAAGTACCCCTCATAATCTGCACTCTTCTTCATTCCTACTGCTTCTTAAGGCTCCCCTCCTTATTTGCTTCTTGTATAATATATTTTAACCCGCATGTTTGTTGGGAAATTTGAAGCTCACATCCCACCCTCTCCCCTAAATCTTACTGACCAAGCTACACCCCTGCCTCAAGCCTCTGTGCCCCAGGGACACTGCACCTGCTGGACCAATGGAAGCTGCACCAGTGTAGAAGCCACTCATATCCTTGGGCAAGTTTCCCTTTATGTGAAACTGTCAAAAATAAAATGGTAATCCTGTCTGTCACTCACATCAATTCAAATCCTTCAATTATTAAAGACAAACCATGAATGTTTGATGTCAGAAGAAGATACCCATCTTCCGGCTGGTTTGCTCTGTGCGCACATGGTGGAACTGAATAATCCCGGCTGCCCTCCTTGACAAAGTGTTGTGATGCTAGGCAAATTAATACTTTATGTCACCAAGCCTGTTTTTGCTCACTGTTGTTTATGAAGGCTCCAAGCACCTTCAAAATAGTGAGTTCAGGATCTGCGCTGTACAAATCCTACTCGTGTGTGAGTTACTTGCCTATAATGTTGCTTATCTATATATAAGAATCTAGGCCACATTTAGGAGGTACAAGGTGACTCGTGACATGCCTCTTAGTTCATTAATAGAAGCATCATTATGGCAGGCTCAGGAATGCTTCTCAGGCCATGTTTAAAAGCTCTCTAATAAATACACATAGGTTTTACATAAGCTGATGTACTAGTAAGGTGAAACGCTTCTGTGTGCTAAGCGAGATGCTATTTTGAATTTTGAAGACCCTGCCTTATCATATTCTAACATGATCTTCGTTGCATGATTGGCACGCATTGCCAAATGTTATCAATGCTTAGCTCATCGAAGGCCTCCTATTGCCATCGCCTGGGCCTTGGCTCTGCTGTCTCTTCTCCCTGGTAATATGAGCACCTCAGGGCAGGGCTGGACTGGTAACCGGCCCTGGCAAACGGCTCGGCCGGCCGCCCCTGAGGTGAGGGGAGGTGCAGTCGAGCTGTTTTTGAAGACCGGTTTCGGACGATTTTGTTACAGGTGGCCGATATTGCCGACCCCCAGTAACACAAATGGCCCCCAAGGTGCCCAAAACCGGCCCCCACCCTGGCGGCCCACCGGGGAAACGCCCGGTGCCCGCTACGGCCAGCCCGGCCCTGCCTCAGGGGGGGATTCGCTGCTTTGTGTGCATGCTGACTAACTAGGACGAGTCATAGGAGCATAATTAGGGAAGCGACAGGCCCCCTTCAAGATGATTACGTTTTGAATAATGGAAAATGTGAAGCACACAAACAGTTTTATTACTTTTATTAATTAATATACGCGCCGCATGCAAGCTCCGTCCAATCTGCAGGCTCCTAATTGGCACAGCCTTCTTCACTCTCTCTCCCTCCTGCTGGGATTACGAGGCCTCGGGGAGAATGGGAAAGCGGCAGTGCACTGACAACAGCAATGTTGGTTGGTGGGCCACTCAGCCCAGCAGTGGCCATGGGGCAAAAAGTTAACCCAGTCAGCAACTCTAGCGCAACGTCTCTGTGGCTCGGAAGCGGCTGATTGGATAAGCCATCTAGCACAAATCATTGGAAAAAATATATATCTATATGGTGATGCAGGCGGGTCACAGAGGGCCTCATTTACAAGAAACGGAGGCATTGACATAAATGTGTCAGTTTCCTTGCGCCTGTGCCAAATGTCCTTACAAGACCATGGATATGCTGTATTTACAGTAAAGGGCTCCATGGCGCAAGGATTAACAGAAGCGTCAGAAATTCTGACGCATCTTTTTGGCTCAAAAGTGATGCATTGCTGGAGTTGGTCATAAAACGAAGGCAACTCCAGCAATGCGTCAGAACACATAGGCGAGTCCCATTGTAAAAGCCCTACGTCAATCCTCATGCCTGGTCTGATCAGAGTAAAGTCATAGATTGATGCAGTTAAATGTAAATTTCACTGCGCCAGTTCTACATGTTTTTTTTGCGTGGGAATGCCAACCCTGCATGCATTATATCTGGAGCAGGTATAATGTGACGGAGGTCTCTACAAACTGACGCACTGGACCGAATGTGCGCACTAATTGTACATTTTGCATTTAGTGCTCAGCAAACTTTTGGGCCTATTTGGCCACACCTGGGAGTAAGATGAAAAACGGCCCAAGGACTGGTCCAGTTAGATGACACCTCTGGCAGTGCCTGATTGCCTTATATGCAAGTCCGATGCCGGCATTGTGCAGTGTTAGCACTGTGTTCAAGGCACACTGGGCCCGTCCGACCTCTGGGCAGGGCCGGCTTTAGGGCAGTGCGACTGGTGCGGCTGCACTGGGTGCTCGCCTGTGGAGGTGGGGGCGCCGACCCCATGGCGGGGGCATTGTGTTTAGCAATAACTTATGGTTTGAGAAAATGAGGGGCACTTATGCCCAGAGGCAGTGAGAGAATCTGAGTAGGAGGGTAGGAGGTCATGGGGTGTGGAGGGCCAAAAATGATTGTTGCACCAGGCGCCACTAGCGCTAAAGCCGGCCCTGCCTCTGGGCCCCAGTGGATTGCACTGGCTGTACCAGTGGTAGCTATGCTCCTGGGGTGGGACGGGAAGAAGCAAATTAAAAAAAGTTGTAATTATAAAATGTGTTTATATAACACTTACTAACCCTGGCCAGAAGAGGGTGGCTGAATGCCTTTATTTCAAGGAGTGGCTCTCCACTTGGAAAGAGAGATTCACAGAGTCTAGTTAAGTAGGAACGCTCTTGTGAGTGGGCGCCTACCCGTGGGTGGAAGGATAGAACCTTTTGTCAGTCACAGGTTAGCCACACAGGAAGTTTTCCACCTTTCATCATTGGATAAAATGTATGCCATCAAACTGGCTAGTTATACCACTGAATATGTGCATGTGGGCATAACAAGCTGTTATGCAAGACCACTGAAAGGTGATCAATTTAATAAAGCTTGAATGCACAAAATAGATACTTGCTCATCTAGAAACAAAGAACTGTGCATTTTACAAATCACAAAAACACAATGTGAGAAAAATCAGCCACACTCATATAATGAGACGGTCGCCCTAAGTCTAGATATATTTATGAATATGTTAATGGGGTGTACATGGGCCCAGGGCCGGACTGGCCATAGCGGGCACCGGGCAATCCCCTGGTGCGCCGCACGGATGGGGTTCGGTTTTGGGCCCCTGGGGGCCGTTTTGGTTACAGGGCCGTTTTTGCAGCATAGCTGCAAAATCGGCACTGTACTCAAAATCGGCCGAAAACCGGCCCCGACAAAGAGCTCAGCGGCACCTCCAACCCCCCCCCCAGGGGGGCCAGCCGAGCACTTTGCCAGTGCCGGTTGTGGTTCCCAGTCCGGCCCATGATGGGCCACGAAGTACTGTACAGCAGAGCAGTGGGCAATCCCACACTGAGCTTCCACAGAACGGCTCAAAGCTGCAGGACGACAGTAGTTAAGTGGGAATTGAAGAGGGAAGAAGCGCAATTTCTCCGACTTAAATAAATTGTGTGATCCTTAGCAAACTGCGCTTCGAAACAAGCTACAGAGGCAGCAGCTATATTAATGCTACACAGACTGCACTGGAATCGGGTGGAGGATAAAGCAACTTGATGATCGTGCAAGAGATAGAAAACAACTGAACGACGTCAGCCATGCACATCCCCTAAAGACTGTCAAAATTGATGCTGAACCAAAACATGCACAAATCACTTACCAATTAACTACTTCCCTGGGGCCTGAGTCACTGCTATTCTGTCCTCAGGTATCTAGAGACACAGTGCAAATATACGTAATAGGGTTCTTTTGGAACAAAAAAATACCTTTAACAGAGCCTGCAAATGTTGTAAACTAAGTATCTTCTAATAAAGCTGTATGTAAAGCTGGCTGGAGGAAAATATCTAAATCCATTTTCCACAGAATAAAAAGCGCAGGTCTTTAAGTACTATCATGAGAAATCACAGGAAATTACATGAGAAAGTAAAAGTGCAAGCAATTTAAATCTGCAAAGGCTGCTTATAATAGTTTAAACTGCCCTCATCAAGTCAAAATGGCTTATTGCACTTTAACCCTGTCAGCAGTGGTCAGACCTAGGGTCCGAAATGGATTCCTTATCATTGAGACACCAACTCCAAGCACAGTGGGAGCAATGGATGAACAGTGAAAGGACACTAATCAAGCTAAATCAATCAGTAGTTTGTCCTTACTCCACAAGAAAAAAGAGGCAGTGAAGCAGGCATGCCCCAGCGAATTAGAAGCAGCAAAGAAGAGTGACAATTGTGCCCACAAATGGGTGGGTTCCAAGCCCCTTATAGTAAACAATACCCTTCGCAGCGATAGCTCAAGCAATGTTGCCATGTGAGACCTAAAAATGTGCATCTGTCTCATGCTTTTTAGTCTACCACACTGCTAAGCATTGCATCCTGTAACACAATAACTGCACCTTGGTGGTCAACACTCAGGGCATGGAAACACATCCCACATTGGCTCAAAGCAAAGACAACAACCTTCCAACCACACACTCACACAGTGTGGCATGCTACCTGTGGGTTTTTTTAAAGTCTTTTTATTGAAGAATATAAGAGGAGGCAGTACAGAAAAAGGGTGTCATACTTGAGATACAATACAGTAGGCGATGGGCGCATACGACAATGGAGATAAACAAATATACATAAATCTATGACGCAAACTTATGTAAGCATATAAAGAAGGATAGACAATGTGCTAAACAACCCAGTTCGACTTCAGTCTGCGAGACCCATCCACCCAAATTACAGAATAATTAAGGCCGGAGTAGACACCCACATGAATGAGAAAATCAGTTTAGAATAAACAACCCACCTCTCGGAAAAGGAAGGAAGGAAAGAAAAAGGCCATAGAACAAAATAAGATAAAACAACAAACCCCCCCCAAACCCCCCACCCTGCACCCCTGCAATGGCTACGGCCTAACCCCACTAGCAGCGTGCCTGTCACCCAAGAACTAACCCTACAAGAAGGAAAAGAGTGGAGGAGGAGAAATCAGACATGCCCCCGGTCTCCCTTACCCCCCGCCAGAAGCGACCCCCCCGAAACATAATCGAGACAGTGTGAAGCTAAGATTATACACCAACCGGGGGAGGTAGCAAAAACCACCGACTCCCACATCATTATAGGTGCAATCCCCTTATTGAATCAATGTATTTTATCAAACTCAGTCAGTCAAGTTCAACCCTGGCCACTACGGGTTTTCGTGCGAGCCCTTCCCACCCGTACCGCCATCTCAATGGAAGAATCAGAGCGCTCAGAAAAGTCCAGGTCAGTGCAGTAGGATCAAAACCAGGATAGCTGTCCACCGAAAATGAGTCCCAAGAACATGGTTGAACCAAGAAGGAGGAAAAGGATAATAAAACACTCCAATAGTCACTGAGAAACTTGTTACAGCGTGTAAAACTGTCCATGTCTATCGTAGGCGGCATCGGGATTGAGCCGGATAAGCTGACAATAGTCCGGGGCTCGCAAGCTATTCCCTGGGAAGCGACAAAACACATCAAGTCCGGTTTCCAAATGGGGTGCTCAGTCTATAGCGCACCCTGCGCCACAGGCACCACGGCTTGCTGAAAACATACCGAAGGGTCGTAGTCTGGTCTCAGGCAGATGTCGTACACTGTTGCAATCATCCGCTGGATAGCGGCGGTGAACTGCGAGTGGAGCGCCCCAATGGCGCCCATTACAGCCTGAAGTGATGGCGTACCGTCCGCCCGCTCCATCCCCTCTCACGAAGCGACAGAGCGGGACTCGAACCCCGGAGGTCGACTACTCCGGGGTAACAGGCACGCGTAAAGCCAGTGACAACAATGGGCGCTCTCAGTCTCTCAATATCAACACCTTCGCCGCCAGCGAGGGCCCAAGCCCGTCGACCCCAGGGGCCCGCAGAGTCTCCAGGCGACGGACCCCCGACCACAGCAACCGGTGCGTCACGCTACTGTATCTTCGGAATCAACCGATCACAGTGTCACCATCCAAATCGATCAGAATATGCCACACTTCGGGAGACTGGATGAAGCCCAAGTCCCGCGGCTGATGTTGTTCAACTCCAACCCGGATGGGTCAGAAATCGAGGCCCCGGCTTCCAGGCTGGGTTAGGCCGAGAATGAAAACACGGCGTATCTTCATAATTCGAGAAGGTGGAAATCTCGTGATTGCACCTTTAGATTCAGGAACACCTCATGAACACGGGGGTCCGGTGTTATTTCAGGATCCAAGTCAGGATATACGAGCTGCTGGCGGAGGTCGGCGGAGCCTGGAGCTTACGCGGCCATCTTGGTTGCTAGCGTAGCTCCTCCTCCATGCTACCTGTGTTGATATGCGTTTCAGAGCCCTCTAGGGCTGTACAATGCAATGTTATATATTACAATGTATATGCACTTTTGTGGCACAGACGGTGAAAGAATCAGTCAACTTGCAGGAGGAAAACAATGTTTGAGATTGGGTGATACTAAGGAACATTCTGATGCCTGGGAGTCAGGTTCACATAATCATTGGGGGGGTCCTCCAAACCCATGTCATATGAGTAACTTCCTCAAGCCAGCATGTCGTGGACAGCTTGCAACATTACCCCATATTAATGTGGAAGAACACCAACCAACATGCACTGGATAACTCACATACCTGCTGTTGAACCCAGATCCCAAAGCGAGTAGTAAAAAACCTGGGTGTAAAGTTTGATCTCACTCTCTTTATGAAAGAGCATGTATCTACTATTTGCAGAACCTGCTTCGCCACCATGCGGTTATTCAAAAAGGTTTTTCCTTTGCTCCCTCCAGATTCCAGAAAAACTCTTGTGCAAACCTTGATCACAAGTTTTTTGGACAATAGCAATGCCTTATTGGTGGATGCAAACAAGACTTTTCTGTCCAAACTACAAGTGGCACAGAATAAAGCAGCCAGACTGGTTTGCAGTCTTCCATCCAGATCCTCTTCTGCTCCAATCCTGAATTCCTTGCACTGGTTACCCATCAGGAAAAGGCTCATCTTAAAGTTATATTGCCTTTGACATAAGTCATTAAATGGGAATGCTCCATCTTACTGACAAATCAGGCTCAGGCAGCATAACCTGACCAGACTGCTAGGATCTAAAGACAACGTGTTTTTGCAAATTCCACGAATTCGCATTGCCAGATATGGCGGGAGATCGTTCTCCTATCTCGCTCCCTTCCACTGGAATAAACAACCTCTGCATATCCGATTATGCTCGAAATTTGGAAAGTACAAAAAGCTTTTAAAAACATGGCTATTTTAGCCGATTGGTCTAGCTCAGTTGTTGCTGCTTATCTGTATTTAGGCTTGCGCCGAGATATATTTATGGTGATGATTCCTTTTGCGCCATATCACATGAAGCTAACATAACATAACAAACCGGGCAACACGTCTTGAAGAACTTACTCATGGTTCAAGTTAGTTTAGACAATGTACAGTGATCTCACGCAGTGGAGAAAAAAGCCTATTTTGCTGGAATGGAATATGATGTTTGAGGAGTTTAAAGAAAAGGAACTGTCTGTGGCATAATATAATTACTTAAACAAAAAGAATCCACATAAAGATGTTATTAGAGTGGTCCCTACAATGGTGGGAAGCACACAGTGTTCTTTAAATACCCCTCACACACCAAAAGGACCCTTGGTGTCATGCTTCATCATTGGGGTCTTCGCACCCCTCTACGGGATGCGACGTGCTACTAACCGACAATTACGTGGGAGTACTTTTATTATTTTGGCTATGTGTGGTGCGTGTGGGGTTTGTATGTTTTAAAGTGAGTGATGGGTTCCAACAGTGAAAAAGTGAATTTAAAAAGGCACCTGGCACGTGGGGTCTAGAAAAACTTTAATGGGCCTCCGTGCTGGTACTGTTAAAAGGGTGGTTGTGAGGTATTTTGTATGTTAATGTACAACACCTCATGTGTGCGGCGACATGTTTCGAAGCTAGGCTTCTTCAGGACGGGGTGCACAGATCCCCACCTTACTCACGTCGCCGTGTCTACTTGGCATACCTATAAAATACGAATATGTTATTAAATTAAAAAGTCGCTACTATGTAACTACTTATGTATTCAATGGTATCTGCACTGAGAACTTGCTGCCAAAGTAATGGTTAGCATCATGAGCCTCAAGAACGGTGGGGTCGTAGTGCTTAATAGCACCTGCTACACAAGAATTCCGGCACTTTACTTCCCCCAACCGCGGCTCCGTCGATAGTGGCATAATTTAGACATACAGGAACTGGAGAGTTGTGTAATAATACCATATAATTATATATAGGAAACGTCCAAGATGTGTTGACAAAGAACATACGCAATGTGATGTTGGTTGTTGGTCAGTAATTATAGTAGGTACCCATAACTGCACAAGGGTTCATGGAGGGGAGAGGGGGATATGTTTAGTTTTCATTGTTCTATTTTTGTTTACAGGTGTCACGAGCATGGAACGGATAATGGAATAATTACATTGTACCCAAATTACATTTGTATAAGGATCTGTAGCAAAACACAGAGTAATGTGAATATATCAGAAGTTCTATTTGCAGAATGTTAGACATTAAGAAAACCAATACACAATATATATTTTTTTAAATCTCACGAAGTGGAGCAAATATAAACCTCTTCCACATGCTGCGCCTCACTCTGTAAACATAGGAGTCTATTCTCCCTGTACTGATTGAACTTGGGCATCCACATATAATATATTTTCAAGAAAAACACTCACTTCTCGTGACGTTCCCTGGCACAGGAGTCTGCTCCATATTTATGAGGCTGCATTAAGCCACTTTTTTTTGGCCTAATGCTGCCTCGTAAATATTGTCCCCTTTAACACAGTTTTCTGTGTTAAAGGGGTGTTGCTGTGGGTGTTCCCAGCAACATCCATGGCATTTTGACACTGCCCCAGAATTATCAGGAAATCTTAAATCTGAGGCAGCCTCAAAAACGTACGCCTCCCATGGCACAACGAGGAGAGATATTGTTATTTCCCCTCATTTTTTTCCTTTTTAGGTCTCGGCTTAGAGACGCGCGAAGCGCGTTCTCGGCAGAGAACTATAGCAATCATTTCAGCCGACAAAGGGAGACAAGAGCTGGGCACGCGCCCAGCATTCTGAATGGGAATAGAGCGACAAGAGCTGGCCACGCGTGGATTTGGTCACATGCACGCTCACGGCGCCAGCATCTCCGCCACGCGCAGATGACTGCTCTCTTCCTGGCCGGCACTGTATCGAGAAAGTCCTGCCGCTGCGCGTCGTCTGCACTGGGCATGCTCAGACCAAGGATGCTGGGCTCTGATGAGGTAACCGAAGGCTGAGAACCGTCGAACAGCGCGACGCGGTGAGGTGCAGGAGGAGTGTCAATCAACACCGCCACCAGAGACACCGGGAGACCGAAGCAGAGGCCGTCTCCCCCTGCGGTGGCTGCCGACAGAAGCAGCCGTCCTTTCCTCCGAGGAGCGAGCCGCCGCTGGTGAGTGAGGGGGCCTGGTGTGGGAACGCTGCAATGGTCACCTCTCAATGGCGAGTGGATGCAGTGGCGTCACTAGGGGGGTGCGGACCGCACCGGGTGACACCATCCGTTGGGGTGACACCGACCTGCAAAAATTAAGAAGCGGGGCTGCAGGGCCCTGGCGTGCTAATAGCTGAGGCGTGGTGCAAATAATCCCGGCAAGAGACAGCCCGGTACATCCCAACTTGACTGAAACAAAGCGAGCCCCTGTCTGCGTTCCCGCTCAAAGCTATTTAACGTGAAGAGAGCAGGAGGGTTTAAGGGGCTTGACAGGAGACGCCTTGTGGCTGCGGCTCAGGGTGTCCAGCAGGCCCCTCGGAGTGGCCACAGAAGCTCGGTCCTTGCCAGCCTGCAGAAGGCCCTGCGCCTCGAGAGCTTGTCAACCTGTCCTCCATGGGGGGCATGCCCCGGGGGCAGGATGTGGGGCACTCGGGGTGTGCGTGGACATCACCTGGCGCTTGAAGAAGAAGAGTGTCCTGCACTGAGTCCAGGGGTGGTTTATAAGCCATGAGACTCTCTGGGCCAGTAGAGGCCGCCGACTGTGGAGACCGCAAAATCTCAAAACGTAGACCCTGAGCATCAGTGCATCTGTGCGTGTGAAAGACTCTGGACACCAGGGGATGGATAGAGGGGGTCTGGACTGCAGAGTCCACGGCACGGACACAAGGAAGGTGGCAGCGAGCGCTCAAGCGCTGCGGACAAGCATGGACGTTTCAAGGCGCCAACATAGGCCATTCACTGAGCATAGTGTGAAAGAGTGAGTCGTCTGCGGTCACTCTAGGCGTCTGTGGGTCGAGCTGGGATTTAAAATGCAATGATGTGTTCGTTAGCTTAAAGTATTCCCAGGGAGTCCTTTAAAAGATTCAAAGGAGCATCCTGTTCACAGCGGAGAAAAAAACAATGGAGCGAGGCCCCTCCGGCGTCGAGGCGGTAGTGACTTCATAAATGATGTTTATTAATAGTCAATTTAGATTTATTGTTGGTCTTTTAAGGTGTGATGTTTTTGTCCCTTACAGCTTTTTTCAAGAGTTTCGGCTGCCCTTTGTGTGCAGTGCCCCTTTGTTCGTCTTAGAAACCATCTGAACGGGGATGACGACGTTTTACTATTTAGTTAGAAGGCTGGCAGGACAGAATCTTATGAGCAGCAAACACTGCGTGAAAAACCATTAAAGCGAAAAGTCAGCTTTTCTTATTTTATTTTATCTCATAGACCAAAAACCAACGGCGTGAGACAGTGACTCTCCAGTCCAGGTTTTGTTTCTTTGTTTATGGGATTTGCAATTCTGATTAAAATGGACTGAATGAGACTACAGTTCCCAGAATGCAAAGCATATACCTAGGCCTGGGGAACGTGCAAATCTTGTTTTAGCTTTAATGTTGTTCCCTGTGTTGGTTTGTCCTCTAACAGACACTGCTAGAAAGCCCCCATTTCTCTCAAGTGATGCCAAGAGTTTGGTGGGGGTTTGCGCCAGGGATATAATGTTTGTTTCTTTTTCCGTTTTATGTACCGTGAAGTCATCTCGAATGTATTGGAGCATTTTACACGAGCACCAGTTACAGCACACATGGTCACATTAATTAATCTTGTTAGCTATCCCAAGTACAATAAAATACGCAGTTCCCTACTCATATCACTCCCAGAGTCCTCAAGTTTCACATCTGCTTGCTTGAGTAGTTCATCCAATATATCTTTTCCCGATTAGCATATTAGGATTGTTACCTATTTATCCCATTTTAAATTCAGGACTACAATTCCCAGGATGCAAAGAATAAACATGGTCAATTGGAAAAGGACGGTCTGACCAGCATCCTGTCAAACTCCACACCAAGGTCACAATTCTTCACGTTCTACGCCTCTTCAGGGGTAGTATGCGCTATATAAAAACATTTTTTTAAAATGCCACCCCTCTGAGCACAGCATGGGTCCAGGTCAGATATCTGGATCAGAGATTTATCAGGCCCACTTGGAGTACCAAGACCAGTCCAAGTTTTGGCTTTACATTCTGAGACTTCTAGTTCCATATAGTCCATTATTACATAAAGGGGTCGATTCCGATTCGGGAAAAAGCGCTCTGAATTGCGGTTCAGGGCATTTTCCCCGTACGAGTCGTACCCATAGGCGTCCCCGTACGGATCAGCAAGTACGATCACAATCTAAAGCGTCACTCCGTACGGCTCGTAAAAAACGCCGTACGATTCGAAAGTCCATACGAATTGCAGTCGGCTGACGCTCGACGCAACGTCCGAACGTAAAAAGAGCGCGTCTCCCGAACCAGGAAGTACGATCCGTGTAGAACACACTCCGTACGGCTCTTTTTCTACGAGAGCTCAAAACTACCGTAAAACCACACTCCGGCACGAACTGCACCCCGGTACGCGTCAAGCAGGACATGAACGCCATCGTCCGTCTCATCCCTATCCTGTACGGCCACCACCTCGTACTTAGAAACCGACGACAGCGCAGAAGGTGAGTACAACGAAGTCCAACATACCTGTGCGTGTTGCCACTCGCGCACATCTCCATTGCACGACTGCAATGTCTGGGTACGTTGGTCCACACACTCCCGCACTTCACCAGTGCAATACGGAGACGTGCCGCACCTACGTCATCGAAGTACGTCACCGCACTTCACCAGTGTAATACATGCAGCATGTACGCCATCCAGCTGGGGTACGGTACTTCAACGACCTCGGGGTACGGTACGGCACCGCACAACACCAGTGCAATACGGAGATGTGCCACACCTACGTCATCGAAGTACGTCACCGCACTTCACCAGTGTAATACGTGCAGCATGTACGCCATCCAGCTGGGGTACGGTACGTCAACGACCTCGGGGTACGGTACACAACACCAGTGCAATAGACGTGTGGGACATACGTCTGCTATGTCATTGTAAGTGTAAGTATCAGAGTGTGTGTGTGGACAACACCCCCACCAGTGCCCACCAGTGCCCAGCATCAGAGTGTGTGTGTGGACAACACCCCCACCAGTGCCCTGCATCAGAGTGTGTGTGTGGCTGAGACCCCCACCACTGCCCACCAGTGCCCAGCATCAGAGTGTGTGTGTGGCTGAGACCCCCACCAGTGCCCACCAGTGCCCAGCATCAGAGTGTGTGTGTGGACAACACCCCCACCAGTGCCCACCAGTGCCCACCAGTGCCCAGCATCAGAGTGTGTGTGTGGACAACACCCCCCGTCTCATCCCTATCCTGTACGGCCACCACCTCGTACTTAGAAACCGACGACGGCGCAGAAGGTGAGTACAACGAAGTCCAACATACCTGTACGTGTTGCCACACGCGCACATCTCCATTGCACGACTGTAATGTCTGGGTACGTTGGTCCACACACTCCCGCACTTCACCAGTGCAATACGGAGACGTGCCGCACCTACGTCATCGAAGTACGTCACCGCACTTCACCAGTGTAATACGTGCAACATGTCCGCCATCCAGCTGGGGTACGGTACGTCAACGACCTCAGGTACGGTACGTCACCGCACAACACCAGTGCAATACGGAGACGTGCCGCACCTACGTCATCGAAGTACATCACCGCACTTCACCAGTGTAATACGTGCAGCATGTACGCCATCCAGCTGGGGTACGGTACGTCAATGACCTCGGGGTACGGTACGTCACCGCACAACACCAGTGCAATACGGAGACGTGCCGCACCTACGTCATCGAAGTACGTCACCGCACTTCACCAGTGTAATACGTGCAACATGTACGCCATCCAGCTGGGGTACGGTACGTCAACGACCTCGGGGTAAGGTACGTCACCGCACAACACCAGTGCAATACGGAGACGTGCCGCACCTACGTCATCGAAGTACGTTATCGCACTTCACCAGTGTAATACGTGCTGCATGTACGCCATCCAGCTGGGGTACGGTACGTCAACGACCTCGGGGTACGGTACGTCACCGCACAACACCAGTGCAATACGGAGACGTGCCGCACCTACGTCATCGAAGTACATCACCGCACTTCCCAAGTGTAATACGTGCAGCATGTACGCCATCCAGCTGGGGTACGGTACTTAAACGACCTCGGGGTACGGTACGGCACCGCACAACACCAGTGCAATACGGAGACGTGCCGCACCTACGTCATCGAAGTACGTCACCGCACTTCACCAGTGTAATACGTGCAGCATGTATGCCATCCAGCTGGGGTACGGTACGTCAACGACCTCGGGGTACGGTACACAACACCAGTGCAATAGACGTGTGGGACATACGTCTGCTATGTCATTGTAAGTGTAAGTATCAGAGTGTGTGTGTGGACAACACCCCCACCAGTGCCCACCAGTGCCCACCAGTGCCCAGCATCAGAGTGTGTGTGTGGACAACACCCCCACCAGTGCCCACCAGTGCCCTGCATCAGAGTGTGTGTGTGGCTGAGACCCCCACCACTGCCCACCACTGCCCACCAGTGCCCAGCATCAGAGTGTGTGTGTGGCTGAGACCCCACCAGTGCCCACCAGTGCCCAGCATCAGAGTGTGTGTGTGGCTGAGACCCCCACCAGTGCCCACCAGTGCCCAGCACCAGAGTGTGTGTGTGGCTGAGACCCCCACCACTGCCCGCCAGTGCCCACCAGTGCCCCCAGCATCAGAGTGTGTGTGTGTGGACAACACCCCCACCAGTGCCCAGCATCAGAGTGTGTGTGTGGCTGAGACCCCCACCACTGCCCGCCAGTGCCCACCGGTGCCCAGCATCAGAGTGTATATGTGGACAACACCCCCACCAGTGCCCACCAGTGCCCAGCATCAGAGTGTGTGTGTGGCTGAGACCCCCACCACTGCCCACCAGTGCCCACCAGTGCCAAGCATCAGAGTGTGTGTGTGGCTGAGACCCCCACCAGTGCCCACCAGTGCCCAGCATCAGAGTGTGTGTGTGGCTGAGACCCCCACCACTGCCCACCAGTGCCCAGCATCAGAGTGTGTGTGTGGCTGAGACCCCCACCACTGCCCGCCAGTGCCCACCAGTGCCCAGCATCAGAGTGTGTGTGTGGACAACACCCCCACCAGTGCCCACCAGTGCCCAGCATCAGAGTGTGTGTGTGGACAACACCCCCACCACTGCCCACCAGTCCGCAGCATCAGAGTGTGTGTGTGGCTGAGACCCCACCACTGCCCACCAGTGCCCACCAGTGCCAAGCATCAGAGTGTGTGTGTGGACAACACCCCCACCAGTGCCCACCAGTGCCCAGCATCAGAGTGTGTGTGTGGCTGAGACCCCCACCACTTCCTGCCAGTGCCCACCAGTGCCCAGCATCAGAGTGAGTGTGTGGACAACACCCCCACCAGTGCCCACCAGTGCCCAGCATCAGAGTGTGTGTGTGGCTGAGACCCCCACCACTGCCCACCAGTGCCCACCAGTGCCAAGCATCAGAGTGTGTGTGTGGCTGAGACCCCCACCAGTGCCCACCAGTGCCCAGCATCAGAGTGTGTGTGTGGCTGAGACCCCCACCAGTGCCCACCAGTGCCCAGCATCAGAGTGTGTGTTTTCGCAACACCCCCACCAGTGCCCACCAGTGCCCAGCATCAGAGTGTGTGTGTGGCTGAGACCCCCACCACTGCCCGCCAGTGCCCACCAGTGCCCAGCATCATAGTGTGTGTGTGGACAACACCCCCACCAGTGCCCACCAGTGCCCAGCATCAGAGTGTGTGTGTGGACAACACCCCCACCAGTGCCCACCAGTGCCCAGCATCTGAGTGTGTGTGTGGACAACACCCCCACCAGTGCCCACCAGTGCCCAGCATCAGAGTGTGTGTGTGGACAACACCCCCACCACTGCCCACCAGTGCCCAGCATCAGAGTGTGTGTGTGGCTGAGACCCCCACCACTGCCCACCAGTGCCCACCAGTGCCAAGCATCAGAGTGTGTGTGTGGACAACATCCCCACCAGTGCCCAGCATCAGAGTGTGTGTGTATAACACCCCCCCCACTGCCCAACAGTGGCCAGCCTTTACAACAAAAACCTACCATTCTTAACCACATTACCACCAGGAGATTGACACATGTCAACATACCTATATTTTAACATCACGCCACCTCCCAGGCACACAGCAGTCACAGACATTTTCACACAAAGTAAAGTTCAGAAAAGGAAAATAATAGCTTTATTCAGCTGGTTCAAAATAGAAAAGCAAATAAGAGTCCTCGCTCATTAAAGGCCAATGGCCAGTCCAAAGATGTCTCTGCAACGGTCTGTGCCTCCATGGGTGTGCTCACACCCAAACTTGCCTGCACATGGCGTTTAATCCGCTGTGGAAACTACGGGGGCACCATCTGTGGAATCCTCCGGCACCGCATGGACAGGAGAGGGAAGGATAGGTGGAGTGGGTGCAGGTGTAGTGGATTTATCCACACTGGTTGGGGCATCGCCAAAAGTAGCTTCAAAAACCTGGCTGCACACCTCAGCCAGTGCCGAAAAACTACCACCTGAACCCGGGGACACATTGGGGGTGGAGGTACAGGGCTGTGAGTCAGTTTTACTGGGTGTGTGGATGCGTGTGTGAGGTGTCTCCCCTCTCCCTGTGGGTGTGCCTACTTCCCCTTGAGAATGGGTGCGTGGAGCTTTGAGCTTCTTATGCTGTGTGTGTGCGCTGGGTGTGTCTGACCTGTGGCGTGTGCGTGTATGCTGTGTAGGTATGTGAGGGGCAGAGGTGGATGGGTCTGAAGGATGGGGGGGACAGATGCTGCTGGGTGTACAGAGCTGCCGTCAGTGTTGACTCTATGGCAGCCACACTCCAACGTAGATCAGACATGGCCGATGACATGCCCTCCATGAACGACACCACCTGTGTAAGCAGTTGTGTATGTCCATGGAGGACAGTCAGCATGGATGTCTGACCTACTGCAATCTGCCGGAGTAGGTCCACAGTCTCAGCACTGAGGGCAGCAGGGGACACAGGGGCAGGGGCTGCGGTGCCGGGAACAAAGGAGACACGGGGTCTAGCACGGACCCTAGGGACACTAACGACTGGGAGGGTGGAGATGGTACTGGAGGAGGGGAGGGCAGCCAAAGAAGAAGATGTGACCATTGCTGCATATTCCCCCTCCTCCTGAGAGTCTGACTCGGAGTTGTCGGCATGGTAAGATGTGTCAGTCACATGTCGTCCGGCCTGCAGACTCTCCTCACCCTCCGTGCCACTGCCTCCCTCTGACTCCTCATAGCAGGTGGCACTGTCGCTGGGTCCCTCTGCCTGGTCCGCGCCTGTGTCTCCTCCAGATTCAGATGATGCTGCTGTGGGCAAGGAGAACAACAAAAACATATCAGTCACCTGTACACATCAGACATATAAGCTACAATACATTTTGCCTCATTTCTAAACATGGCATGCATCATGAGTCACATGACACAGAACTCTGCACAATGCAAAGTCTAGTTGTGGCCAATTGTGAGAGACACAACGCTCAATGTATAGTAGGATACAAGCAACAGGCAAGGAAAACACTAGTATGAGAGACACAATGATGATCCACTGCCTGACAACAGGATAGCTGATTATGCATCCCAGCTCATTTTCCCACCCTGCCACCCAAACCCAGACCTGGACATGTTTGCATTGCTTACACCTTGTGCCACATGGGAAAAGTCCTGCCTGAACTGAAATGTGATGCCATCCTGGGACATGAATCAAGTGTAACATCACCTCACACTGGCATCACAGCTGTTGACACCCAAAGCCTCATTGTGTGGCTGACCATCATTATTAGTTAGAAACAACATTCTATGTATTTGGCGAATATGCACACACGCACTGCCCAGTGTGAGTATGCATAAGCCCAAAATATTGCACATGTACATTGTGCACCTGTATCCAACACATGACAATTCGAAAGAGTACCATGGACCAAGGCCACTGGGGCAGACTCGTGCAGAAAACACATGTTGAGACTCAAGATCAGTGCCAAAATATGAAGAATGGCAGACACAGTGAACATGTGGTGCTACATGTAATGTACCAACAGGTGTCACAGACCCACCTCCAACATGATGATGTGCAAAGGAAGATGCATACTGAGACATTGCACCATAGGAGTACATGTGAAAACCAAACATCAGCCAAAGCGCAGGGCAAATGTGGAGTACGGCAAAAAAATTAAAGAAGCAGCTGCAGAAATTGGGACATTCTAATGCCAATGCATGGAGTGCCTGTCTGACCACACCACTCAAACTATGGGAGTGTTACCATGCCCTGGAGCACTGCAGGGAGCATGTGACACACATGACAACAAACAGATATGTACCTACCCCCTACTTGCTGCTGTCCCTCCTGCAAATGCCTATGGAGGTCTGGGAACACCACTTCCAGGACCCGGAGCATGTGGGGGGTGAGGTGGCGGGTGCCGCCATGCCGGCGTCGAGCTTCCAGATGCAGCTGGACTCTGGCGATGCGGCGGGTCCAGCACCGGATGTCCTGCCACCTCTTCCTGATGTTTCTGAGCCTCCTGCGAGCCCCCCCCCTCACTCCTGACAGCCCTGGCGATGTCCAGCCAGATTTCACCCTTCTCATAGGTAGATACCTGTCACAAATGTAAAGTGAAAGAGCATCAGTACACCTGGTCCATGTTCAAAAGACACACATATGTGCAAAAAATACTTGATGACAGCAGGGCATCGTAGGCTCCACACATTTGCATCATTGTCCAGGAGTATGTGGCCTGTGAGCAAACACTGCTGCAGTACATGCCATTGAAAGGCTACAGATGACATGACGTGCGCTAAACACTCTTAGAGCATGGCACTCACAGAGCAATGTATGCTACATCTGGGTGCACTGCAGCCCGTGACACGCTGTCACACACCCCACTACAAGAAATAACCCTCTTGACACAACACTGTACACCCTGGCATTCACTCCCAACAACATTGCATCTATACACCATACATACACAGTGGCCATTATGTCACACACACAACAGGTGCACACTCCAAGGTATTGCACACATCACTCACCTGATCCCCTGGTCTCCCATACAGCTTGCTGTAGTTTGGCAGGAGGGCATCCAGCAGGGCCTTGTTCTCAGCATCAGTGAATGCAGGTGCCCTCTCCATGCTCAGCAAATCAGGGTCCAGAGGATTCAGAGACAGCAGCTGTGGTTACCACACCAATGTTGTGCAGGCAAGTGCCCTCCCACAGCCACATGCTGCCTTATATCTGTGTTGCAGAGGGTCTGTGAGTCCAAGGAGTAGTGTGTGAAAGGCCACCATAGTTAGCATCCTATGTTCCATCCAATCACATCACACATAAGGCCATGACACACATATGCATGGTTTGAAAACTGAGCCTGAGCTGAACAACAACATTTGCAACATTGTATACTTTTGCCCAACTGAATTTGCTAGAACACCTGTAGGAGGCTCAAAAAACTCTGTATCCATGACAACCTGGTTGCATTTTGATCAGTACACTGTTCCCCTAGATGTTGGCTATGTATTTATTCAAATACCCACACAAGTACGGTGACATTGCCGTTGCGTATGCAACCCATCCAATGGTGTTACGAGGCGTACACACGCACGTACCATTGGGGTACGCTTGGCTCGCGTATGGCTGAAATGCAATAGGGAAACGAGGCGTACACACGCACGTACCATTGGGGTACGCTTGGCTCGCGTATGGCTGAAATGCAATAGGGAAACGAGGCCTACACACGCACGTGCCATTGGGGTACGCTTGGCTCGAGTATGGCTGAAATGCAATAGGGTAACGAGGCCTACACACGCACGTACCATTGGGGTACGCTTGGCTAGCGTATGGCTGAAATGCAATAGGGAAACGAGGCGTACACACGCACGTACCATTGGGGTACGCTCGGCTCGCGTATGGCTGAAATGCAATAGGGAAACGAGGCGTACACACGCACGTACCATTGGGGTACGCTCGGCTCGCGTATGGCTGAAATGCAATAGTGAAATGAGGCGTACACACGCACGTACCATTGGGGTATGCTTGGCTCACGTTTGGCTGAAATGCAATAGGGAAACGAGGCGTACACACGCACGTACCATTGAGGTACAGTGCGTCAGACATGCTCAAGTGTACGATTGTGTAGGCTGCGTCCCTGTCCTACCCCATGTCACCATTGGGAGAGTGACTCCAGGAAATCACATAGCAGGGATGTAGTCTACACTCATGTCTAGGATGTGGATGCATACATCAGCATGGCATCCATACATCAGCATGCCCAAGGTGTGGCAGACATAGAAGAAGCACAGGGACTGTGACCTTGTGACTCAGTTGATGTGTGAAGAGCTGGCGAGACATGTCATCAACCATATTTCACATGTGCATCACATGCATTCAACACTTCACACCGGAGTAAAGTCTGCAACATATTGTGATGCACATCAACACTGGAATGCCACACCATTCAGTACAGGGAACTGCCACATGTTGACAGCAACATGCCCACTGTCACAGAGGTGTAATAGCCGCACAGCATGACCCTGTGTGACCACGTCATGTGTGTGCCATGTGCGACATTGTGCATGATGTTAGCATATGAAATTTACAGGTCAGTATCATATTACTCACCTTTGAATATCCCCAAGTGTCATCCTGGATATGGCAATTACCGCTCAGCACTACACTTGTGTGTCGGTAGGCATGGCCTGCGGCTCAGCATGTGTTGTTGGCGTTGTGTGTGCCGTGATGACGTTGTCTGAGTACTCAGACGTCACCTCTGCGTGCACACGTCAGGAACTTTTTTTCACAACACAAGCGCTGGTCCCGTATGAGTGTAAGCTTAGTCATTTTTCAACCAAAATCATAGTACGTTCACTTCTGACCATTTCACTTGGATTGTCTGACTCCGGACGGTGCCAATATGGATGTCCGTTTCAAAGCCTGTTAGGCATGCCAACGACTCATGTTGGTGACTGACCCTCACCGTTGGTGTCTCCACTGTTTTCACGTCAAGCACAACAACAAGAGCTGCTCCGACTGCCGGGAACACACCTATGAATCCAGGTGTGATTGGACCCACAAGCCGCTCAGACTCCAGCAGTTGGCCCTGCACCACTATAGCTCATGGTCTGGACGTAAGACGAGTGCCTGGGCATGGGTGTTGAGACATCAGAGCCCCTGAATTACACATCAGTCCTCCAGGGCTGAGTCGTCACGTATCCCAAATAAGTCAAAGATATGTCATCGCACTTCCAAATCCCCACAATGCACGTGCAATGCTGCATGTGATCCGGGTGACACCAGCCATGCGGCTCTGTCAGATTAGCCGCCGTCGTAGCCTGCACCACGACCTCCGGGCCCTGCCCTGCATGTGAAGCAGGAGGAGTCAGTGCACTTCCTCATGTCCATGATGTCCCTCAACCCAACAACGGCCTACGCGTCGGCTCCTGGCCCAGCGGACCCGTCTGGGGGCACGAGCGCGTCTGGTGAATTGCCCCTGACGCCATCACTCGCTTTGTCCCTGACGCAGGCGGCGCATACGTCCCGGAACCGCTGGGACAGACAGGATGTGAATGGTCACCCTGGTCCTCGCTGGTTCACCTCACAACCTCACTGGCAACAGTCCCCCAGGTGTCAGCCTTGGTGCCATTCTTGGGTGGTGCTGTCCCCAATACCACACACTGTACGGCTCCAGCGTGGAGACTGTGCGGCTGAACACCGCTATTAATGCTGCATGGGGAGTAAAACTTCAATGGGCCTGCCACAGCTCATTACAATGGGTGTTAATGGGTATTGGTAGGGTCATGAAGACCCAGTGGCACGTGAGTGTCAGTCCCAAGATGACAGGACAGGTGGACTGGGGGATGCGAGTGGTCTGGACACCTAGCCTGACACTGGTGATGTCTCTACTCCAAACGTGTTTTTGGATGAGCGGGCAACGTACAGTGTAGTGTTTACGTGGGTGGCCGGAGCCTTGCCCCTTCATCTCCCCGTTGCCGCCGTGAGGACCAACCTCCTCACTGAGGTCCTTCAACTCCACTCACGCTCCGCTGTGCCTCTGCAGGCCTATCTTCAGGAATGTACTGTATCTATATTGGCCAACATGTACAGGCAGGCTGCATGTTTGGCTGTAGATAGGCACGTTGTCAGATGCCCACACCCCTCCCCGGACTGACCATGTTCCCTGTCCTCCCACCCCACCCCAGAGAGCATGGGCATCCAGGCCCCCAAATAACAGACCACATTCCCGTTAGCTCCGCTGTAGAGGGCATCCAAGAGGTATGAGCACTACGGAAACATGTCTTCATCCTCCCTGAGTCTGGGAGTGGGCTCTTCCTACATCACATGCCTCTTTGTCTGCTACTCACACTCTCTGTGGGACATGGTTGTGTAACTGCTGGCAGAGTGTGCGTTGTAGGTACGGGCAATACTTGGCCACGCCCTTGTAGGATGCCAATCACCCACACTGTCTTTTTTCTGGTGTGGCCTGGATAGCCCCGACTCACTGGGCATATTGATGGCATCCAGGGAGGCAAGTTTGTCAAAAGCTTGTCATGTATTCAAAGTCGGGATTATGCGACTAACTACTGTTCCTTACTGATATCTTGTTACAAAACGTAAGTAACTAGTCCATACAGTTCAGTACATGTGCTGTAGGAGCATCTATGTTGTGTCCTTGGCGTGATGACCTGGTTTCTAATGTACACACACCATGCCCTGTGTGTTAATTACCCACTCATATGTGTGATGGCAGCACAGACTATTTGTCACAAATCTAAGATTTATGATGTATGATGATGATCATGTAATAGTTAGGGAAAGTAAACACCGCAACATTACTAAGGCAGAACTGTGCAAATGATGGCACATGTGGTGTGTGTGTGTGTATTGCTGTCAGCTGTCTGGATGTGCAGACAAGCTGCTACTGACATTCACATGACGTGTGTCACTGACATGATACACTGTCAATGCTCAGTAAGACCTTTCCATCAGATCATTTGTATGCATGTCATATCCATTCCACACACCACAGGTCTTTTACTTTTCACGGAGGAGTGGCTGGGAGCTGGCACATGTTACATCAGTGTGTATCCCACGCCGCACTCAAAATTGTCAAGATAATTTGAAGCAGTGTTGCTTGTGCCATGTACATTGTTATTGTCATAGTCAGACAGTTGAAGACATATTTGATAAATTGTGTATTGCAGGGCACCCCCTCTGGAAAGGCCGTTGCCTGACTTGGAAGCCATGAGGGAGCGGAATTGCATCCGTCGATATCAATTCAACAGACAGATGATCAAGGACCTGACGGACAGGCTGGAGGCTCACCTACAACCACGCCACAGGTATCCAACTGCACTGACACCCAAGGTAAAGGTGATGGCAGCCCTCCATTTCTTTGCCACAGGTACGTTCCAATTCACCATAGCTGATGTGGGAGGGATGTCTCAGACAATGTTTAGCCGGGTATTGGGTGATGTATTGGCAGCTATGTTGCTGCACCTGGATGAATTCATTACATTCCCTACTCCAGAAGAGTTGACAGATGTCAAGAGGGAATTCTATGCCCTGGGCCGCATGCCACATGTAATTGGTGCAATTGATGGTACACATGTTACTCTGGTGCCACCACAAGCTCAGGAGCAAGCGTATCGCAACAGGAAACACTACCACTCGATAAATGCCCTGGTGGTGTGTCTTGCCAACATGATTATCTCACATGTTTGTGCACGTTTTCCAGGATCGTGCCACGATGCTTTCATCATGAGGCGTAGCAGGGTACCACAGATGATGCTGCAGCTGCACAACCACCGGGCATGTCTTGTTGGTGAGTATACCCTGTCAGCTATGTATGTCAGTATGTCACAACTTCATGATCTGCATCATATTACACACTCATTTCCATGATGTCAATTTGCAGGAGACGCTGGATATCCAAACATGCCGTGGTTAATGACTCCACTACGCAACCCCAGGGCAGCTGCAGACCAGCGGTACATCAATGCTCATGGGAAGACCAGGCGGGTGATCGAGCAAACTTTTGGACTCCTGAAGAGCCGGTTCAGGTGCCTGGACAAGATAGGCGGAGCCCTCCAATACAGCCCACGCAAGGTGTGTGACATATTCACCGTGTGCTGCATGCTACACAACATGGCAGTGGAGAAGGCCGTGCCACTCTACCTTGATCCTGATGAGCTGGAACATCCGCCCGTTGAGGATGAAGGCCTTGCCCAGGATGCCAGCGATGAGGAGGGTGAAGATGATATCCGGAGTCACCTCATCCACAACTTCTTTTCATGATGGTGAGTCATAGCAGCTGTAATCTGAAACATCTACTATAGAGTTGCATGGGTAGCATGCTGTGAATGCAACAGACTGTACGCAAGCTCACTTGGATGTTTGTTGTGCAGTGTCACACAGGTGCAGATGTAATACAACAGACATACGTGCTATGTGTGCATTTTGAATGTACAGGTGTACTACAACATCTGGATAATAAACAGGACATTGTCAAAATGACATGAAACAGAACTTGACCCCTTGTGTGCCACTCTCATCCACAGCTCGCCCTGCCTGTTGTCCGTTGGGGTCATCGTGGTCATCCTGCTATTGCTCATCATGATTGCAACGTCAGCCAAATCAACGGAGCATGCATGGACATGTGGAGAAGTCATTTTGGGTAAGGACTCATATGAGGCTGTTTAGCGTTGGTATGTTTTGAAACGTGTGGTACATGTTCATGTGCATGTAGTGAGACCATGCATACATGCAACTACAAAATGTTACTTATTACATGTATGACCACTCCCATGACAGGATAGTCACCCCATCTGACTGTCATCTGCTGTAGTTAAAGACTCTGGTGAATGCATCTATGTGTGTAGACATTGACACTGCAACATTGCATATACCATGGCTTTACATTGTGTCAGAGGTCACAACCACGGACTCTGTGGGGGATTGCAGCCTCACTGTGTGCATTAGAATGTGACTGGATCCTCTCCTCCAGCTTGTGGGCCAGTTCCATCAAACCATGTGGTGTAGGTGTGGCACAGTCTATGTTCCACATGTTGAGATAACTGTCCTGTCATTCTGTTTACATGGATGCATTGCCCCTTGTTGCAGTATATCATGTCACTGTCATGTCGTTACCGCAGTGCAGCTCGAAAAAACAGCTACACCAGCCTTCACAGTGAGTAGCAGTTCTGTTTTGATTCACATGATGCCATGAATGTTTAGCATGAGAAATGACAATGTTTGTGTGATGCATATGTGATTTATTGTGTAGCACCAGTGGAGTGCGGTCATTCCCATGAATCTCTAGTTCCGTGCAGCATTACTGGGCAATGCTAGGGTCTCATTATGTGGCTTGGATCAACATCACTTGCACTTTATATCTTTTAAACCTGCATATCATGTTTAGCATAGTAATGCAAACTTGACAGATCAAAAGACTGGCTACTGAGTGCCTTAATTGCATGTAGATAATTTGCTTTGTCATCATATGTGATACTTACAGCTGTTGTGGATCAAGTCAAGTTGGGGTGCATGGCCCTTATGGGTACCCATAATCACATGCAGACATTACAGTTAGCGTAAGTAGCATTGCCATATGTTTCCATTTGTTTGTAAGGTCAACCTCATCTGAGCCAGTGAATGATTTGTAACAACATAGATCTCATTGCATGGTAGCTTACTTGAGAGCGTTACACATGACTCGAATGGATGACAGACTGTCCTAGGTTTTATGTGTCTGTGTCATAGCATCGGATCTCATGTGATACCATGATTACTCATCAAAAATTGTATACAGTCAGTAAACTTCACAGGTGTGACTGATACAGTGTAGCTAATGATGTTTTTGAAGTGTCAGTGACATGAGAATGTACTCCTAATGGTTATTTACCTCTGTTTCAGGTCTCCCTCCCAGCAGTTCCCAACCTCTCCTTCCCTCGCCTGATCACCCTTTTGTGTCTGTCGTTTGTACTCAGACCAAGGGGCTATTTGGAGGTGGAACCCTTTGAGCATCACACCACTCTGATGAAGAAAGGTACGGCCAGTCCTTGACAGGCTTGTAGCCAATAGTACTGCTGCATGACAGGTGACATCATTAATAGTGTTATTTGGAGTTCTTGCCAATGCTCATGTATGTTTGATAATGCTCTATGGGCTCACAATGTAAATAATCATGTTGTGCATGTCGTCTGACTTCTACAGATTATTGTGCCGCCTTGATGTCAACGCACATGTCCTTCTAATGTGCATGTATACTATTTAGCATGAAGTTAGCTTATGCTTGTTATGTGTTTACCTGTAAAGTGACCACACGCATGGTGTGGGGGAGGCTAGAATACTATGTTGTGTGTGAGGTAGATGGCTTTGTAGTTGCTGTTTGGCTTTGAACACACTAGCTGTAGTCTACACCTGCTGACGCTGTGTGTCTTGTGCCCCACTTGTCCGTAAGTTCCCTGATCCAGTGGCTGTGATCTTTGGTGATTACTGTGCCATTTTATTTGCTGTGACCCTGAGTGAGGCAGACACTCCTGCCTTCACATACACATGTCACTTTGTGGCTTGCAAATGACCTTGTGGTATGTGCTTGTTTTGCAAGTTGTCACACCCCTCCTGCCAGCATGTCTTCACTCATTGCTGCTGCTGCATATACAGCCACCATGCAGCGCACATTATCCAGGGACACAGAGACCTACAGGATGACCCTCCTTCCATCCATTTATAGACCATGCTCCTGCCACCCTACACACAGACAACCCCAGACATTCACCCTCCTGCTATCACAATGCTTCTAACTCAGCCATTGCAGCTGCTATGCCTGTGTGTGCAACACATACTGGCACGACTATGGCAGATTCACATGACATTGGGTCTATGTACCACCAGGTCATGTGCCGTGTACAGCACACACACACCTTCCATAGGCACAATATTATACAGTGTTACCTTGTCAACGCCACAGCAGCAAAAACATAGCTGTCACTGTCAGTCAAGTAGCCACAGGGGACACAAACCATGACCACGTCTCTTGGGTGTGGTGTGATTTCCCCGTTCTGGTGTAGGTAATTGTCAGGTGTGGGTAGTTGTTCTGTATGCGTTGCTCCCATTACAGTAGTATAGTACTTGTAGCTACATAGGGGTAGGTCACCTATTCAGGTGTGCTTGTGTAGAGTGCTACAGCCCATTGCCCACAGTCTGTCCTGCCACCTTTGTCCTGTGCACCATTCATCACATCCACAGTACTGCATCATGCAGAAGATAGTTCACATATCTGAGGACACAGTTGTAGGTACTCCCTACGTGGACAACTACTTTTGTCACACTGATCTGTACACCTCAAAGTGACTCTCCTGGGCCTGCCTGTGATAGCAGTTTTGGGCTCCAAACCCCCTCCAGCATTTACTATCCCACACAGGTGTGTCTTTCCATCCATGTATCTAGTTGTTAGGATTTTTGGCCCAATGTGTGTCCACACTCAGATTCTGATCCAAGTGTGTGGTTGGCTGCTGTTTGTTGGATACCCTTGCATTTCATTCATTTGCACACACATATCAATTTATGCTGTGGTTCAAAGATAACTCACCACATGCGTATGAGGATTAGTATATTTATTGGGAGATCTTGTGCAGGAAACGTGAATAGGTGCTGTACAGAAAGGGGTGGAATCCAAAGTTCACTGCCGGAGATGAGATGCCTTACAGTTTCAGTCAACAGAGTCCAGGCCACAGTGCTTGGCATCATTGGGCAGACTGTGACTAGCATGTCCATGTGGGAGAGTCTCATAGGGGATGCTGTTGCACCCAGGGGCAATATGCCAGGTCCAGTGTCCTGGGAGATGTGCATGGCCCACTGCCCCTCAACGTCTTAGCCGTGGACGACCCACCTTCCTTGGGGGACCCTCAGGTGCAGGCCTGGACGATGCATGGGATGCTACGTCAGAGAGTTCCTCCTCCTCCTCCTCCTCCTCCCTCCCTGTGGCTGGTGTCACACTTTGCCGTGATGTTGCTGGCCTTTTGACACAGGGAGGGTGCTGCATGTTGGCAGCTATCTGACGTAGCGATTGGCTCATTTCCCGATGCACCGTCAAGAGCTGAGCCAGACTTGCCTCCACCGGTCCATAATGTAGGTCTTGCCTGGCTATTTGCTCTGCCTGCTGTTCTTTCACCTGGTTGAGGGCCTCCGCAAGCTGGCCTATCTCCCTGGTGTCCCGCCGGTATGCCTCCAGGATGTTAGCGAGTTCAGGCATACCGGTTGCTGCAGCTGACTGGCCAGAATCTCGCCTCCGCCTTCCGCCACACCCACCACCCTGACCCACACGAACAAGGCCTGCGCTTGTGGGCACATCCAATCGACGGGCCCCCCGAGTGCCGCCAGGGTGGAGGCCGTCAGCAACCTCAGGGGCGCCCGACAAAGGGTGTCCCTCATTTTGAGACTGGCTCTCTTGTGGATCATGGGCAGGACTGTGACCTGTCTGCTGGGATGTGGTGGGAATGGGTCCGGTGGTTGGCTGAGATGTAGCTGGTACAGTTGCTGCAGGCGTTTGGGATCCAGAGGAGCCAGGTTGGTTGGGGTCATCCACAGTGCGTTGAGTGGCGTCGCTGTCGGTGGGGTCTGGGTCCTGCTGAGCCTGGTACTGGGATCCTTCTCCCCCCTGGTTGGGGGGGGGGCACACGTTCCCCTGTGTGTGAGAGAGACAGACACTGTTAAGGCACTATCAAGTGACATCTTGTTTAGTTATCCATTATGAGCATCACAGTTCCACAAGCTTTACATTGTTGACATTGTTCTGTTGTGTGTGTAGTGGTAGTAAATTGACATGTACTCTGGGGTATTTTCATTCTTCCATTCTCTTGACAATGACTGACACAGCCATTGCTGTGTCTTGTATTGGCGGCACAACACATGTAAGGCATTGGTCATGTTCACGCAACATCCAGGATACGGTGTAAATCCTTATGTCTGCGTCAAGCATGCACAGAGTTTAGATACAGCATGTTGATGTAAGAGACAGAGCATCATTAATTTGCATGACATCTACTACTTTGGATGTCTTTTGCTGTACCGTGATGGCCAAACAATGCCAACACCCCTGGACCTGTACACACACTTATAGATCATGGCTTTTGAACTTGGCACTTCTGTAAGACGCATTACCTTGTCAATACCCATGTCCATGTTGGTACTTCAGTGCATCCACAACGTTCATGAGATGGGGCACGTGCATTGTTTGAGCGGCACAATGGACTTGAGCATCTGCTATGTGCATGCATGATTAGTATGAGTTTTCATATGAGTGAGTGTTTTGTTATGGTACATGACAATTGGGACAGTGTTGCACTCCAAAGCCTGTCCCCAGGGGATGAGTTTCTGTAAGGCGGGTGTAGGATAGGCCATGGTAGTAGTTTGTGTGTGATTTGCAAGCGTCCATCGTTCATGATTTGGCTGCCCCCTGATGTAGCATGCTGGCATAATTGTGGTTTTGTGTTCATGCACAGGGTGTGTGACCTTGTCCTGGTGTTTGTGTTTGCTGTGATCACAGGAGGGACTTGTGCTGCCTACACCTGTGGCCATTGTGTAATACAGAGGTTTCCGATATGTGTGTCCTGACACAGTACAGTGTTGGCTGGAAATGGTGTGTGTGTTGCAGGCACTTAGTGGATGACTGCTGGTAATTAGGAGACATCCCTAAACATTCTGCTCTACGGTGTTTGTAAGGCCTGTGCAGTGCTTGGGTGCAACTGTGTGTGTGCCCAGGGAGATGCGGTGAGATGACAGTGGGAGGGAGGGCGACAGAGGGAGGGAGGGCGACAGAGGGAGAGGGTGACAGAGGGAGAGGGCGACAGAGGGAGGGAGGGCGACAGAGGGAGAGGGTGACAGAGGGAGAGGGCGACAGAGGGAGGGAGGGAGACAGAGGGAGAGGGCGACAGAGGGAGGGAGGGTGACAGAGGGAGAGGGCGACAGAGGGAGGGAGGGCGACAGAGGGAGAGGGCGACAGAGGGAGAGGGCGACAGAGGGAGGGAGGGCGACAGAGGGAGAGGGCGACAGAGGGAGGGAGGGCGACAGAGGGAGAGGGCGACAGAGGGAGGGAGGGCGACAGAGGGAGAGGGCGACAGAGGGAGGGAGGGCGACAGAGGGAGAGGGCGACAGAGGGAGGGAGGGCGACAGAGGGAGAGGGCGACAGAGGGAGGGAGGGTGACAGAGGGAGAGGGCGACAGAGGGAGAGGGCGACAGAGGGAGGGAGGGCGACAGAGGGAGGGAGGGCGACAGAGGGAGAGGGCGACAGATGGAGGGAGGGCGACAGAGGGAGAGGGCGACAGAGGGAGGGAGGGCGACAGAGGGAGAGGGTGACAGAGGGAGGGAGGGCAACAGAGGGAGAGGGCGACAGAGGGAGAGGGCGACAGAGGGAGAGGGCAACAGAGGGAGAGGGTGACAGAGGGAGAGGGCGACAGAGGGAGAGGGTGACAGAGGGAGAGGGCGACAGAGGGAGGGAGGGCAACAGAGGGAGAGGGCGACAGAGGGAGGGAGGGCGACAGAGGGAGAGGGCGACAGAGGGAGGGAGGGCGACAGAGGGAGAGGGTGACAGAGGGAGGGAGGGCGACAGAGGGAGAGGGCGACAGAGGGAGAGGGCGACAGAGGGAGAGGGCGACAGAGGGAGGGGGAGACAGGGTTGGAGGCAGGTTGTTTGTGCTTGCTCACTTGCTACACTGCCTTACTGTGTCACTAAATATTGTATCTCTGGAAGGTGTGTCCACAACATGATATTGTTTACGAGCTGTGGTCTACTTTCTTGTGTGATATTTCCCTATCCCTGTACATTGGGCATGGTGCCTGGGTGAGGCCCTGGGGCATATGGGATGAGAGCAGCCTCCTACCCTCCACCTTCCACCCTTTGTGGGTCCCACTTGCAACAAACCACTTTTAGTTGTGTCGTGCTAGGACTCATGGCCACCCACCCCATGCTTCTGGGCACTGTTGTAAGTCCACCCATGTAACATGTTTTTTTGTACACTCACCAGACTCAACGGCTCCTTCTATTCCATGTACTCCCACCGGTGGCAGCAGGGCCATGACTTTCTCCTCCCAGGGCTGGTATACAGGAGGTCTGTGGGGACCACCACCTCCAGTGTGGTGTGCAGAGGCGTAGTCCTGGTCCATTTTCTTCTAGACCATCCTCCGCAGATCATACCACCTGGCCTGGCATTCCCCCTTGGTGCACCGGATGGGTGCAACAGCATTGACCCGGTCTACGATCCTCTCCCACAGGCGTGTTTTTTCGGCCATGCTGGTCTGTCTGACCAATGTGCCAAACAGCTGTGGCTCGACTCTGATGACTTCATCTGTAAGTATCTCCATCTCCGGGTTAGTGAACTTTGGATTCTTGGGTGTGGTCATGGTGTGGGGTGTATGTGATTGAGGGGGTGATGGTGTGTATGGATGAGGGTGTGTGGTTGTGATTGTGAAGGGGTTGGTGTGGGTGTAGATGTGATAAGGTGTATGTGTGAAGGTATGTGGCTGCAATAGTTGGTGTGCTCTCTGTTTCTTTGCAAGAATGGGTATGTTGCAAAGGATGATGGGTTGTATGTGTGGACCCTTTTATTGGTCAAATAGTGGGTGTGGCTTAATTTGAATTGGTTGTGTGTGTGTTATATGGGGTGGGTGTTAGTGTTGACCTCTGTTTGGCTGCGACCAGGACATTGATTCTGTATGGTGTGTACACAGGAGACATGTTCAGTGTTGTTGTGCCACTTGTTTGCAAAGTCCTTGTGCTGGTTTGGGTGTTGGCGTTATGTGTGCGTGTCGTACTTGGGCGTGCGATTGACTGGTACGGGCCGTTGGCGGGTAGGGGTGTTCGCGTAGGCTTGTTGGGGGGTGTGCGTGTCGCACTTGTGCGTGCAATTGACTGGTACGGGCCGTTGGTGGGTGGGGGTGTTCGCGTAGGGGGGGTGTGCGTGTCGTACTTGGGCGTGCGATTGACTGGTACGGGCCGTTGGCGGGTGGGGGTGTTCGTGTAGGCTTGTTGGGGGGTGTGCGTGCCGTACTTGTGCGTGCGATTGACTGGTACGGGCCGTTGGCGGGTGGGGGTGTTCGCGTAGGTTTGTTGGGGGGGTGTGCGTGTCATACTTGGGCGTGCGATTGACTGGTATGGGCCGTTGGCGGGTGGGGGTGTTCGCGTAGGGGGGTGTGCGTGTCGTACTTGTGCGTGCGATTGACTGGTACGGGCCGTTGGCGGGTGGGGGTGTTCGCGTAGGGGGGTGTGCGTGTCGTACTTGTGCGTGCGATTGACTGGTACGGGACATTGGCGGGTGGGGTGTTCGCGTAGGCTTGTTGGGGGGGTGCATGTCGTACTTGTGCGTGCGATTGACTGGTACGGGCCGTTGGCGGGTGGGGGTGTTCGCGTAGGGGGGTGTGCGTGTCGTACTTGTGCGTGCGATTGACTGGTACGGGTCGTTGGTGGGTGGGGATTTTCGCGTAGGCTTGTTGGGGGGGGTGTGCGTGTCGTACTTGTGCGTGCGATTGACTGGTACGGGCCGTTGGCGGGTGGGGGTGTTCGCGTAGGCTTGTTGGGGGGGGTGTGCGTGTCGTACTTGGGCGTGTGATTGACTTGTACGGGCCGTTGGCGGGTGGGGGTGTTCGCATAGGGGGGTGTGCGTGTCGTACTTGTGCGTGCGATTCACTGGTACGGGCCGTTGGCGTGTGGGGGTGTTCGCGTAGGGGGGTGTGCGTGTCGTACTTGTGCGTGCGATTGACTGGTACGGGCCGTTGGCGGGTGGGGGTGTTCGCGTAGGCTTGTTGGGGGGTGTGCGTGTCGTACTTGGGCGTGCGATTGACTGGTACGGGCCGTTGGCGGGTGGGGGTGTTCGCATAGGGGGGTGTGGGGGTCATATTTGTGTGTGCGATTGACTGGTACGGGCCGTTGGCGGGTGGGGGTGTTCCCGTAGGCTTGTTGGGGGGGTGTGCGTGTCGTACTTGTGCGTGCGATTGACTGGTATGGGCCGTTGGCGGGAGGGGGTGTTCGCGTAGGCTTGTTGGGGGGGTGTGCGTGTCGTACTTGGGCGTGCGATTGACTGGTACGGGCCGTTGGCGGGTGGGGGTGTTCACGTAGGCTTGTTGGGGGGTGCGTGTCGTACTTGGGCGTGCGATTGACTGGTACGGGCCGTTGGCGGGTGGGGGTGTTCACGTAGGGGGTGTGCGTGTCGTACTTGTGCGTGCGATTGACTGGTACGGGCCGTTGGCGGGTGGGGGTGTTCGCGTAGGCTTGTTGGGGGGGTGCGTGTCGTACTTGGGCGTGCTATTGACTGGTACGGGCCGTTGGCGGGTGGGGGAGTTCGCGTAGGGGGGTGTGCGTGTCGTACTTGTGCGTGTGATTGACTGGTACGGGCCGTTGGAGGGTGGGGGTGTTCGCATAGGCTTGTTGGGGGAGGTGTGCGTGTCATACTTGTGCGTGCGATTGACTGGTACGGGCCGTTGGCGGGTGGGGGTGTTCGCGTAGGCTTGTTGGGGGGGTGTGCGTGTCGTACTTGGGCTTGCAATTGACTGGTACGGGCCGTTGGCGGGTGGGGGTGTTCGCGTAGGGGGTGTGCGTGTCGTACTTGGGCGTGCGATTGACTGGTACGGGCCGTTGGCGGGTGGGGGTGTTCGCATAGGGGGGTGTGCGTGTCGTACTTGTGCGTGCGATTGACTGGTACGGGCCGTTGGCGGGTGGGGGTGTTCGCGTAGGGGGGTGTGCGTGTCGTACTTGTGCGTGAGCGAGGGGTACGCGTGTGGTATGTGTTGACGCTGCTAGATGCGAGCCGCATATTGCCGTACGAATCATTATTCAAGTGCGATAACTTTGTTCCGTACGATTCGCTGTCAGGCTTCTCGTACAGGATCGTACTTGTGTGTTTGTATGGGCTGGGTACGAATCGTACGGTAGGATTCCCGATGCATGTTCGTACGGATCATCGACTGTGATTCGGACGGTTCGGTGATATTCGTACGGAAATCGACGGGAACGGATCGGAATTCGCAGGTCGGACGTAAAGTTCCCATTCGTACGGATTCGGATTCGGATACGGATGCGAGTCGTACGGCGGAATATTTTACCGGATCGGAATCGAGGCCAAAGTGTCAGAATGCAAAGCAAAATCAGGACAAGGCACAGTTCCCCGGTTGAACTTTGGAATCGAAGAATCTCCCTGCCTGCTTTGTTCTGGCCCTTAGTTCGCTTACCCGTCCTCACATTCTTGTGAACCTTAGCTTAAGAGATTTAAAACATAGGGTGGTCTTCGAACAAGGACAATGTTTGTTCCATTTGGTATCGACGCAGTTAAGCATCAATGTGTTTTTCCTCTTCAGCAACTGATGGATGCGGACCGCACGGGTGACACCATGAGTTACCGCACTGGGTGACACCAACCCTAGTGACGCCTCTGAGTGGCTGGATAGTGGGGAAGGGGTGAGTGGAGTGAAAAAAAGACAGCCCCTGGCTTTTTTCCTGGGTCTCCCACCTGACTCTGGTCTGCCCGTACCGCCCCTGAGGTTTGTTGTCAGTCACAAGGGTGCCCATTTTGTTAAACGCAATTCAACTTTAACATTCAGCTGTGAGCAGGGGGCAACCCTCCCGTATGCGCAGCTCATTGTTTTCCGCCAGGGAAGCAGATAATTAGTTAAAGTCCCTGCCTTACCCCCAAGGGATCATGGCGTATGTAGAGTTGTTGCAGAGCCTTCCACATACACATGGATGTGGTGGGGGTTGCCGAAGAGGTGGTTTGGTGTTTATCTCCAGGCAGATCCTGTCATGCCAGTTGTTGCCTGAATGCTGATTATGCATGCCTGCCTCTGTTGGATAATCAGCATGTCTTGCATACAACTGCTTCTCTCTGACTGCTCTGCCTGATTTTGTTTTTGATGGAGCTGCCAGTGTGTTTTGTTTTTTAGGAGAAGCGTTTGCTTGACTGTGAATACGCTTGGGGCACCTCTTACAGATCATGTGATCTTAAGTGCACAGCACTTGCCAGCTTCCCACATTTATGACAGTCCACGTCTTTATATTTTTCATTTGTCTTTCATTGTCGAATGGGTGGGTGCACAGCGCAACTGTCAGCAACAGATTTTAAACAATTACGTACTATTTAGATAGATTGGCTTTGGCTTCACCCAGTGAAGTGCTATTTTTATACCTCATGCAGTTGGTTGTTTTGTGCATCATTCCGCCTTCCTGTGAGTGCTTAACTGTATTGCATTTGTTTCTATCGTAAACGTACATAACGTTTTTACAGTTTGACATTCATTTTGCATGTATACATTTTAATCAGACACCAGTCTTTTCTTGCCTTCTGCCCCCTGATTCTGCTGCTTTTCTTGCCTTCTGCCCCCTGATTGTGCCATTTTTCTTGCCTTGTGTGTGTGGCTCTGTGTGTGGCTCTGTGTGTGGCTCTGTCTGTGTGTGTGGGGCTCTGTCTGTGTGTGTGGGGCTCTGTCTGTGTGGCTAGCTTTTTAGGTCGAGGGACCTATAAGCTGCGAAGCAGCTTCCGGTCCGGAGATCTTATGTTGTATAGTAGGGCTATAGAACCCGCCTCCCTGCCATGTCTCTCCTCCATTGGCTGGCTTCCTAAATGGAGGCCAGCCATTGGAGGAGAGAGGCGTCCCTCCAAAGAAGCTCCGTCTTTTTCGAATTTGGGGGCGTAAGTTTTGCTGTTCTTTAGACAGTCACTCAGGACAGCAAAACACGCCCCCGAATCCGAAAATTTCGGAGCTTTGCAGGCAGCCATTTCGGCCTGACCGCGTCGGCCGTTGCATCCATCGGCTTGCTTCCACGAGCCTCCTTCTCACGAGCCTCCTTCTAATCGTTATTCATCTCTCTCCCAATGATATTTAGTGGTAGCCCTCCGCCTCCGCTCCTATCTTGCAACTAAACTACAGCTAAAGCCCCATTTGTCCGCTCCTGTTAACACACTTCGGGAAAGACAGTAACTGCTTTTGGTCGGGAGGGGGTCGCCATTTTCAACTGCGAGGGAGACAAAGCGCCGACTAGTGAGTGGAGTGGGACCTAGGCGAGCTGACATCCCCAGGCAGAGCGAGGAGGCAGCGGCTTTCTTGCTGCTCGTGTTGGTGACCCCCTCCTGTCTTCCCCCTCCCCTTGGCGCCGTTTTCTCTACCTCCCCCTTGCTCTCCTCACGCAGTGCCATTTATTTATTTATGCCATGTTATATAGCGAGAACTTTACCCGAAGGTGTCAGAGCGCTTCACAATAGGGACAGGGCTGATACATGAGACCAATCAAGTGAGCAAAGTCCAAAACAAACGTTACATTAAAGAAGCAAAATTACAATCGTGAGCCAACAAACTACAAGAGGCAGCAAGGGTGCATTACAAAATGACAATCGGGAGCCAACAAATACAAGAGGTAGGAAACGGTGCATTACAAAAGTGACAATCGAAAGACCCGACCACCGCATAGTGTGCTGGAGTGCGGCCCACGTCCTGCCTAGCTGCCGCACGCCCCGCGTGGTCCCCGTGCCCACCCCACACGCACGGGCTCCCACTCCGCACCCCGAGCATCCCCACGCCCCTAACCCAGGACTCAGTTGGCAACTCCGTGCCAAGTGGTGCTAACACGCGACCATCGCCCGCCTTTCCCGTACTTCGGAAACAAAATGCTCTCCCCCGACAGCCTCCGACAGCACCTCACATCCCCTGCCATCTTCCAAGCCTTGCTTTCCCCGCAACAGTTCTTTTAGGCCGCCAATGATGCCCTGTACCCCCCAAGACCACCACCAGTCCCCATCCACCAGACCGGCAACCTTCCATCAATGCATCGTGTACGTGTGTTTTGTCCTAAGCCAATTTAAACTGCTGGCCCTGCATAACGAAAGTCATTTGGAAATATGGAGCCACAAATAGCGTATTTAAAAAAACCATGGTGTTAACCCCAGTGGAGCGAAAACTTTCATTGGCTCGGCGCACCATATGCGGACTTCCTATTCTATTTGCGATACCAGCCATCCCAAGCCTCGCTTTCCCTGCAGCATTTCTTTTAGGCCGCCAAAGATGCCCCGTGCCCCCCCACGACCGCAAACCCGTCCCCGTCCATCGGCAATCTCCTCCCGCTACCCGCCGTAGCTCCCTGCCTCCCCCACATCCCCCCCTCCACCCCAAATTGGTGCCCGCCTCACTCGGTCACTCTTTAGGAAACATGTGTCACGCTCCCTTGCGAGCCCCCCTCCCCTCCCCCCACACCGCCTCCGGCCAAAGCCAGCGTTGAAGCACCATTGTGCAGCTCCGAGATGACCCGATCGCTTAACCCCCTCCCACCGTCCTGGGCAAGCAATCTAAGGATACCAGCGCCCCCCTCCCATCTTTGAAGCCCCTTTCTGCCGTGCAACGATTGTCCTGATGTAGTCCATGCAGACCTACAAGAGCTGTATAGAGGGACAGTGTTTCCGGATAGGATTCAAGGAGTGCCTGAAGGTTTTAGTGCCGCTTTGTTGAGCTGTCATGTGGAGGCCGGACTTGTATTTATTTTGTGTCTGTAGACATCACGGGATTGAGCTCTGATCTCATTTGTCTAATTATGAGATTTATACTGTTGTGAGTGCGCCAGACTGAAATGCACTGCTATCGTGAATTATCGACTGCTAAATGGTCGAAAGAAGAATTCGGACAGCAATGGATTTTAACCACTTTTTAAAAGGCATGGCTTTGGTGGAGCTCTAAAAATAGATTTCAGTGAAATAAGAAATAGGATGTTTCTGATTCTTACTGTCTGAGTCTAGTGAGCCGATGGTAATGCAGTGTAGATCAGTTACCTAACACACTTTGAATTTGTGAATATATAAGTGAAGAACTACTGCTTATCTTGTATTTCTTGTTTATCGCAGAAACAACCCAGATGCAGTGCTTCAGACATGCATGAAAGCCTGCTGCTTCCTGCTGCTAGTGCTTTTTAGGCCGAGAGGGTGTTAATGCAGAGGTCAGTCAGTTAATGAACTGGGAATAGACACCGGCTCCCAAACCTGTTGGGGCTGAGGAAATGGAAAGTTATGGGCAGGCAGGGCGATTATAAGATTAAATGATTAATTAATTAAACTCAACAACTTTCGCAGTAGGTTCTGCAAGCAATAATTGACACGAAGTGTGCGTAATCCGGGATGCTCTATCATTAACCTACACCAGAATCATCCTAAACGGAAACAATTTGAGAGTTTATTGTGATAGCCAACGTCGCCATTTTATAAACACGATGCTGAAAGTTGTTGCCCTGTAGCCCAGTGCTTGCAAAAGTGAACGGGCAAAGCCTGCCTGCAGGAGTACAGATGGATAACAGCCCTTCTGCATACAGGTAAACTTGACATTGTACCAGTAAATGTCCTAAAGTTGTGACAGCATGAAGCAGATAGAACAGATTTGCGACAAGAAAGGAAAATAAGCCAATGGGTCTCGCCTCTTTGACTTTGCCAATGGGGATCTCTTTCCTTTGCCAATTTTTTTTGCTGATGCCATCAAGACAGAGCCTCTGTTCCCTGCTTGTCATCCCGGTTTTTCTGTGCCTATGTGTGCGTGGCTTTGTCTGTCTGTGTGTGCGTGGCTCTGTTCAGATTCAGAGTACAGAGTGCAGAGTGCAGAGTGCAGAGTGCAGATTCAGAGTGCAGATTCAGAGTGCAAATTCAGAGTGCAAATTCAGAGTGCAGATTCAGAGTGCAGAGTGCAGATTCAGATTCAGAGTGCAGATTCAGACTGCAAATTCAGAGTGCAGAGTGCAGATTCAGATTCAGAGTGCAGATTCAGAGTGCAAATTCAGAGTGCAGATTCAGAGTGCAGATTCAGAGTGCAGATTCAGAGTGCAGAGTGCAGATTCAGAGTGCAGAGTGCAGATTCAGAGTGCAGATTCAGAGTGCAGAGTGCAGAGTGCAGATTCAGAGTGCAGAGTGCAGATTCAGAGTGCAGATTCAGAGTGCAATGCCATTTATTTAACGATCAAGCTATTGGCAATGTAAATGACCATGCTATTTATTTATGATTAAAAAAAAAAAGTCATGACCAATGCCAATAGCTCTGCCTTTAATAATGCCGAGACCATTGCATTGTAAATGCTTGTTTTGTAGGTGGCTCTATGTGTGGGTGGCTCTGTGTGTGTGGCTAGCTTTTTTTGTAGGTGGCTCTATGTGTGGGCGGCTCTGTGTGTGTGTGTGTAGGTGGCTCTGTGTGTGTGTAGGTGGCTCTGTGTGTGTGTGTAGGTGCCTCTGTGTGTATGACTCTGTGTGGGTGGCTCTGTATGTGTGTGTGGGTGGCTTTGTGCGGGTGGCTCTGTGTGGGTGCAAAAGCAATAGGTCTCGCATTTAAGAGCGATTAAGCTATTGGCATTGTAAATGACAATGCCATTTATTTATGTTTAAAAAACAAAAACATAAATAAAAATAATGTCATGAGCAATGCCAATAGCTCTAACTTTAACAATGCCGAGACCATTGCATTGTAAATGCTTGTTCTTGTTATGCTGCATTCTGCAGCACACATAGAAACATGACAAAGCCTCTTGTGATTATTTTTGTGCAGGAAGGTGTCCATTCATCCACACAAACAATCATCCCCTCAATGCTGGCACCCTTGCACCACGGTGCAAAGGTGCCAGCACGGCAGCCCATTGTGCGCGAGCACAGTGGAAAAGGACAGGAATGCACAATAGCTCATAGATACAGCGCATTCCTGGCCTTTTCTTATACTGTAGGACACAGCGCAGTCGGGAGGGCTGCGGCGCTGCCCTATGGTAAAAAAGCCACATAAATGAGGCCCTGAGTGCGCAAGTCAGCAAACACAAGGCTTGTCTATTCATCATCCTCAATGTATTTTATTTCTTGAGCATAACAATAATTCTATCAGTGACTCTGCAGTACACCAGCACACCTTATGTTAGACAGGTAACTCGTTCCTCGAGTTCTGTCTCGGCGCCATATTGCTTTTCACCCATCGTGCACGTCACCATTAATTTATACCAACTTTTAGATTAACGCACCTGATTCAGACGCTGAAGACTCCCAGTGATTTAAGCCAAAAAGTGCTATATTTTAACCGCCTCCATCATACATTCGCATCCACTCGATATAAATCAATGGGGAAAATTAATTCCCCGATTTTCTTTCAAAACTTCCCTCGTTCGAGTTTCCAAATGTTGGCATGTGTGGTTAAATTCTTTAATTTTATTAGCCAGTTCAATCAGTTGATCAGGTTATTATATTAGATTCTCTTAATCGATTCGGTCAGATCATATTTAATTCCTTTCATTGATTACATATGAAAAGTATCTACAATTTCTGAAAAATATCATAGCAAATCAAAACGTTCACAGTGGAACTTGTATTCCTCGAAGACATGGTTTCAATTAGTTAAACTTTCTAGCTTTAACTAAGGCATATAGCTCCCTCTTGTGACAAAATATAGTAACACTGACACTCTCTCATGACACTTCGTAGTTTTGTATTCCAGAGTCTCATTTTCGAGATCTCCATTAGATTCAGCTTGTTCCAATATAATTCTGACGTTTTATATATGGGATAACGTTCTCTAGGTTGTACATAATAAAGATATTGCAATTCACGGAACAGCTCCATGGCCATGTAAAAGAACGAGGGCAAAGGCGAGGCTGGGTGACTTGCAATATCATTTAGATGTGGTACATAGGGTATTTTTATTTTAGTCCTTTTGATACATGGTCATACCATTACTCTGACCCCCACTAAAAAAACGTAATTTCTTCATTTCTTGTTTCTTCTTATAAATAAGAAAGGGTGTACATATTTATAATACATGTGGAACCTATAATGCGACATTAAACTCACCAGTATACAGCCAGTGATTCATTACAAAAAAATGATTATGTGCAGTTCAATGTAAGTCCCTTTAAAAAATACCTACAGTTAAGTTTCTGCTTTCCTCTAATGAACTAAAGCCCACTAAAAATGTTAACATGCTGCCGTAAATGCCTTTGCCTGCATAAAAACCATTCATTTGAGGAAAACAAACCAAAAAAATATTAACAGCTAGCTATCGTTTTCATTGTTTAACAAACCGTGATAATTCTGCTCCATGACCTGCGCTATTGGCTCTGGCAGCAGGCATTGTAACATCATCATTCTTCTGTAATAAATTATACATTTGAGTAATGAAGTCATTGTTTTATTACATGTGATTAATGATGTTACTAGAAGTCTGTTAAAAGCAAAATTAAGAGAAATCTTTTCACATAGGATTGCAGGCTCCAAGGTATTTAATATATTACACATTCAGTGGCAGCAGCCACTGTGTAGTTATGACTCAGTTGTACTTTCAATTAAAAAGGCAATTGATTGGGTAAATTAATGAATAATCTTTATTTGCATGATTAATTAAAAAGACAATTGTGCCTTGCCTATAGCTTTGGCCACATAGGCGGATCTGAACCAAATTTGACACTTGCTTACCGCATGTAACTAAAGGATGGCATGCCAGTTTTGTGCAGTTGTGTGCAGAGTTAAAACAAATGGGAGAAGCTTGAAAAAAAGATGTGTTTTCCTACTTTTGCTCCCTAGGGAAAGTGTGCTTGCAACTAGAGAAAACACAACTGAGCAGATTTAAATCAACTGTGGCATAAAAGTAGAACTTTATTCATAAAGTGTTATTTTTGTGTGTTGGTGTAAATCCGTTCATTAGTTTTTAAGATGTTAGTTTTTGAAAAAAATGAAAGGTGGTTTTGAATGTTAAATTGACAGGGGCTTATTTACAAACCCCTTGCGCTACCTGTGCATCACTTTTTGTGACGCACCAGCGATGCAACATGCTGCCCCGTATTCACAAGGACACGTAAAGCCACCCTGCGTGACTTTTTGTGTCCTTGTAAATATGGCCCCTTTACATGGAACACTTTGCGTGAAAGGGGCATGCCATCGATGTTGCTGTGGGTATTCCCATGCCATGGCTTCTGCCACATTTCCAGATGCACGAGAAATCATAAACCTGGAAATGTGTCAGCGTGCTACACCTCCCCAGGGGAGGCGTAGGGAGGCGCAACGTGGAGAAATGTTTTAATTTCTTCTTCTTTTTTTCCTCTTTCTATGAGTGCTGCATTCTGCAGCACACTTAGAACGAGGAAATCACCTCTTGTGATTGTTTAACCCCTTCCATGCTCATGACGGAACGGTTCCGTCATGAGCTACGGTTGAGCTGTGCTCACGACGGAACCGTTCCGTCACGACCACACCCGTTTTTATTACGGCCCAGCACCGGAGGGGGAATCGCGGTCGCGCTGAAAAGGTTAAGTGCAGGAAGGTGTCCCATCGTGCACATAAACAATCATAAAAAATGTAGAAATGTTTCAACTTCTATGTGTACTGCATCAAGCAGCACACATAGAAGTTTCTTGCATATAAACAATCATAAAAAAGAAGAAAATGTTTAACTTCTATGTGTACTGCATTAAGCAGCACATATAGAAGTTCCAAAACTCCATTTCAGATTGTTTATGTGCAGGAAGGGACACCTTCCTGCACACAAGCAATCAATTCCCTCAACGCAAGCACCCTTGCACTATGGGCAAGGGTACCTGCATTGGCGCATGGCAGCAACTTGTGCGCCAGCGCAGAGGAGAGCAAAGGTATCCGTTCGGAATTATTGCCGCGCCGCACCAAGCTGCGTTAATTCCTTGTAAATGAGTTCCACAATTTCCAAAGGTTAGTTCTCTTTCAAACACATTTGAATTTTTAAACAAATGTGATTGACTGTTGAAGCGGATCAAAAAAATCTCGCCATCTTGAAAATTGCGATTTTAGGGCCAGATGTACATAGGAAAATGTTTGTGATTTCCAAATAGTGAATGTTTGCGAGTTGCTATTTGGTAATAGTAAACGCCTATGTGCAAATGTGTATTTAACACAGTTTGCGATTCCCAGTGGGTCGCAAATAGACCTACCTCATTAATATTCACAAGGTAGGTCTTGGTTTGCGACCCATTGGGAATCGCAAAAACCACAGGGATGGTGTGGTCTGCTGGGGTCAGCAGCCCATCATGTCTGTGATTGGTTTTCAATAAAGCAATTTTTTTTAATTGAAATGTAGCCCGTTTCCTTAATGGAAAACGGGATGTGTTTCAATATGTGTTTCAAAATAAAAAGTTTTCTTTTCATTTTTAGGTCGAGCCTAGCGCAGCATCCACCTTGCGGGAGCGAGCAGCAGCAAGCAGGGCCCATCTGTTTGTAATTAGCGTGGCCGCGTGCGCTTGTTCTTCCACTGCCTGTCTCACCCTCGCTCTCCCTTGTTCTAGTCTCGCGGGTGTCACTTGACTCTGAGCGCACAGGCACGAGCGGGTGCCTAGATACTGGATTCGAAGGTCCTACAAAGACGACATTAGGATTCGGCCGATCTAGATGCTAAATGGTTGTTTTATTATTTGCAGGAATGTTTCTGTTTTGCCACGTTGTAGCTATCTCATCGTGAAGCACTTTGAGCAAGTCAAATTCTTCATTTGGTTATCGTCAGCATATTCAACCCACAGATGGGCACTGCAGACCAGTCTTCTAAACGGAGGGCACGCCAATGTGTCTGCACGTGCCTCGCATCTTGCGTCGGATTTTTAGAAAACAGCGCTACAGACATTGCTTTCGTAAGCAGGCATTGATGTATCTGCCAGTGTTTGTTACGGAAGAGGAGCTGACTCAGAGAGGAAGTGTTGTTAATTTTTAAAAAATGTTTTTCTGCGTGGAGCCGCAAGCCTTTTGGGAACTCGAACTTCCCACCTCTTTAAAAGAAGTGTAACAGAAGGCATTACTTGTCAAAAGGCAGACTTGACGTCACACGCATGTACGTGCTGCCTCGGGCTTCTGTTGCAAACAAGGAAGTTGTATTGAAAAGAAAACTATATTTCAATTACATCTAGGCCCATGCCATCAGTTATCTACCTCCATTCCTCAAAAGGTGTAGCGCTTTGGGATTTCAGCTTTCTTGTGGTACAGTTCCTGGCTTCCCGAGGCCCCAAAACAATACATGGGGGCGTATTCACAAAGGCATTATGAGTAAGTGTTATCATCTTCTACATAAATCTGTGACTTAGCCCACAAAATATCTGTCAAATGAATAATATACAAATATTCATGGAATAGTCAAACAATTAGTATAAACAGAAAAGACTGTGCCTTCTTTGCATTTTTACTAATGAGGATTTTGGGTTGATTTACAAAGACTTGTCAGAGTATGTAAACGAGTAATACCTGTACTTGTAGAGGCTTTTTGTGAATCGGCCACGTGCTTTGTCCTACTCCATGTACATTTATACAGTGTTGGAAGAGAAGTCCCATTATATAGCGGGTGTTCGTTGGGGTCCTGAAACAGAATAAAACAAGCATTGGCATAGCCAATAGGTCTCGCTTTTGGGACCTTATAAGTATTTAGTTATGCAGCACAATATCCTTGGTGCAACAACATCAACTGCTGCATGGCTAAACACTTTTAAGGTCCCAAAGGCGAGACCTATTGGCTATGCCAATGCTTGTTTAAGAGTAGACAGTGGTCCGTGGCGCCACTGCGTGCTCCTAAAAAATGTTTTTACAAACATTTACAGAGGGGAAGGGGTCACTTAGGGACCCCTGCGCATTTGCAAATAGGTTACCACCTACTTGAAGTAGGTGGTAAAATGCAAATGTTTTACGACCGCATTTCATTTGCAAAACATTCACACATACCACTGCGTTTCGGTATTAGGAAGGGACACCCTAAAACACGGCCCTTCCTAATACCGAATCGCAAACCCAATTTGCGATCCAGTAATAGGTTACTGAATTGCAAATTGGGCCTTTGTACATTGGAAAAGGTCTTTTTGCGGTTGCAACGGCCCAATTCTGCAAATCGGGCCGTTTGCAAATGAAAAAAACCTTTGTACATCCGGCACCTAGAGCTGTGGAAAAAAATGGATGCACAGTTTAGCAGAAAGCCTAGCAATAGTAAAATAGATAAAGCATCATCTGGTAAGAGGAAGAATGGGGAAATGAAAGTCACACATATCTCACAATCTTAAGCTTTAGACAACAATACTATCAGATTTAACTCAAGTGCAATAAACTTTACAGGCTCAGACAGCAGACATATCCCCTAAGGTACTCTGCTCTTACAGGCTTTGGCCACATACAGCAATGTCCCAGTGATAAGAAGGTTATAAAAGGCTAACAGTATAGACACTAAAATGCCCCCACATGGATCATGAAATAATTTCCGTAGCGGCAAGTGCCCCTTCGCACAAAAGATATGAAGACATACGTCAGCAGCACTTTCTCCTATCTCGGCATGAATTCGCACAGAAATCTTTTTTGAAAATGTACTCATTTTGTCCCCATATGTCACCAGGTCTGTTTATGAAAATACGCTCTCTCGATTTTTATCCCCAATGTGCCCTCAACATGAGATTGCAATTTCCAGAAAACAAAAGAGTTGCTGCTTTGAATTTCTGGACAAATAAAAAAACTCCTCCGCTACCCCCTCCCCCTAAACTGACCACCCCCAGACTCCATACATTAGTATACAATTTTTTTAAAAAATCATAAATTTTGCCCTCATGCTGGTCATTTTCAGAACATAAATTGGCTAAGTCCTCAGCATGTCAGGCACCACCTCACACTGCAGAGTACAGCCTCCTAAGTCCATGTATTTCTATCAGGTGCCAAAGAGGATGACCAACTAGCAAGCATGGTTAACAACTACCGGAGACAACCACCGATTAAAAAGACACCATATATGATGAATTAAAAGCATGTGTCCATAGTGTCGTATACTAAAGAAGTCATTGACACACAAACGTATTTGCACACATTTACAAAAGTGTGCACTCCCCAAAGCCTTCTCAGTCTCTCAGTGACCCGTGTGGCGCCTCTTTGTTCAGCTGTCCCCTTTTGGCACTTAAGGGCTTTGTACCCGGGGCTGTGTTGGCACAGGGGCCCATGATGTCAGCGGGAGCCAGGACTGGGTCCTTTACTGTGCAGTAGGCTGATGCACAGAAATGGAGAGACTGGCTATCTTGGGCATGTGGGGTGACTACCAACAGGGCAGCATCCCCTCGGATGACCATTGGAGGAGCCACATTTTGTGAAGCAACAAAAAGGAAGACTCTTAACTCCACGCTAAGGAATGGATCAGTTCAGCAGTTTCAGGCATTCTTCAATAAGTTAATCGATAACAATAACAATATGTGACCAAGAAGGCAACACTGTGTAACATGGCTGCACGCTAAGATGGGATCTAGTAAAAGGAAAGCCTTCCTAAAGGTGAGTAGAAGTCTGAGGACTCTCCTGTTCCACTCCACCTACAGCCCAGGCTCTGCCGACATCCACCAACTCACAGCCTGATCCATCAATGAACTTCTTCAGTCAGTCAGATGCCTTAGACTGGTTTCTCAGTCCTCATTCTAAAAGCTTTTTTGTATTTTTCTAAAGCCCCATTAGATCTCACTTTGTGTTCCTTCTATGTTGTATTTGTGTCCCTTGCTCTGTTATTCCATTGTTGGTTTCCAATGTTTCTCTCTGAGATGGCAGCTTGTGGCTTGAGAGCTCTATTAAAACTCTAAATAAATCCCTTGATGGGACATGTGATAATATGCTATTTAATGCTCATATTACTTCTCTGTACCTTTAATTCGTAGAATCCTGTTTGAGGTTCTCTACTAGAATGTAGACTTCTCTGGAAGTCAGTTGATAGTTGGTCGTTCGTGGATGAGGTTAATAAAAACCCACTTACCAGCATTTGATGTTTCCTGCCTCCTTCTTTTATGTGGTGAACACCACATTAATTTGGCGACGATCGGGAAAACCTCAACGCGAAGAGTATTTGAGAACACCCCTCCTCCAGCGGCAGATTTGAAAAGAAGTGAAGCGGTGACTTCTCTGCGGCTGAAAAGATGTAAAAGACGATTTATTTGCTTATCTACCACATGGTGAGGAGAGCGGTGGGGAAAATTTAAACTCGGCATTAATGTAAACTTAATATTAAAGTCGTGAGCGAAGATTGTTTAAGGGAGCGCGAGCTGAAGAGAGCGCGAGCACAACCGAATGTTGATTACTTGGTTGGCTGCGCGTTTCACTCCACGTAACAATACGTGCGTTTCAAGTGTGCGCTCCAAACCTTTTTAAGACAGCGCATTGTTGCTTGATGTTACTTAGCAACGTAAAGACAATTACTCGTTCCAATTGAGCGTAAGACAGCGCATTCTTTCATTTATTAGCGCATTCCTTCATGGTTGTTTGATGTTACTTAGCAACCTGAGGACAATTGTTCGTTCCATATGAAAGAGTTGTCTTTATTGAAGAAATTCGTGTACTTTACCGCACATGTGACATTCTTTCTCTTTGTGTTAATGACACATATAAAAAAAAAGAAGAATAACTTTAATGGTGACGGAGTGCTGAGACAAACAATAAAAAAAAAGTAAACAAAGGAATATTTTTATTTTCTTTATTTTAAATAAAAGAAAAAAGGACATTAAAAGAAAGTATAAGTTTTTTTTTGTTTGTTTTTTTTGTTTTAAAGAAAAAAATGCAGAATGTTACTCAACCAGCCTTTTTTTAGTTAGCCCTGGAGAACCAAATGTAAAGTGGAAAAAGTGGAAGAAAATCTTTGCAAATAATGCCAGGGTTTGTGGTACAAATTTGAGTGCGGAAAGGAAACTTGCTCTTCTTCTGCATTGTCTTGGTGGTGAAGGACAAGATGTCTTAGAACATTTGCCAGATTTGCCTACAGCAGAACAAAGGAATTTAAATGAGTATGAGATTGCCATATTACAATTAGATCGTCACTATCTGCCAAGATTAAGCACGATAATGGAGCGATATCACTTTGGTTTGAGAGAACCGAAGAAAGATGAGACAGTTGAGGAGTATGTATCAACGCTTAGAAAGTTAGCTTCTTCGTGCAACTTTGGACAAACTCTTGACGAAAGAATACGAGACCAATTTGTTTTGAGATGTGCGCATGATGACATCAGGAAAGAGTTATGGTTGAAAGATGAACCTCCACTTGAGGAAGTTTTGGTGATTGCAAAACAGGTAGAGCACATGACTAAATGCGTAGGTGAATTAAAAAAAGAAAAAGACAAGCCTGAAACAAAAGAAGAGACAAAGGTGGAAGATGTCGTATGTCAAGTAAAAGAACATGAGGGTGGTGTTGGGCCAGAAAAACAGGGTGCCATGGCAAATGTTATGAGTCCTAATATGTCTAGTACATCGTATTCTGGTCAAACTAACAAGTTTTCTTGTTTCAGGTGTGGTCAGTTTTCGCATTTAGCAAATTCTTCTACTTGCCCTGCATTAAAGATATTGTGTAACTTGTGTGGAAAGAGAGGACATTATGCAAAGTTCTGTAGAACAAAAATGTTTAAAGGAGACGTAACAAAGAAAAGGTGGTCACAACCTCAAGTCAGAACTGTGAGTTTTGAGATAAAATGTACAAAGACTGATCATCCCTCACATTTGGTCAAAGTGGAGAATAAGATGATAAATTTTAAATTTGATTCTTGTTCCCGTATAACAATAATTGATGAAAAATTGTTTAAGGATACTTTTTCGAGTAATGTTAAGTTATTGAGATCTGATATAACACCTTTAGGTTACAGTGATAAACCAATTAAAATGTTGGGGTATTTTTTGGGAGAGATAGAATTGGGAAGTAGAATAATTGTTGGTAAAATATATGTAGCAAAGAAAGGTGATGCGTTGCTGGGATGGTTACATCAAAGGGAGCTTGGAGTGAAACTTGATCCAAATGCTTCGCCTCAAGTTTAAATTAAGGAAGTGCATGAGAATGACTATAGTAGTGAGAGTGAAGATTTGAGCAAAGTTTTTTCTAAAAAATGTCCAAATGTTTTTGAGGAAAACTTGGGATGTTTACGTGGCTATAAGCATCATATTAAACTAAAAGAGAATGCTGTTCCAATAGTAGCAAAAGTGAGGAGAATTCCTTTAATGGAACAAACTAAAGTTCAGGAAGAAATTGAAAAACTTATTAGTAGTGAGATAATTGAGCCAGTTGAGGCCACTGAATGGTTGTCTCCTATTGTTATCGTAAAGAAACCGACAGGTGAAATTCGACTTTGCATAGATTTGAGGTCACTCAATAAGGAGGTGGTTGTGGATAGATTTCCTTTACCAAATATAGATGAGTTGGTTGGTACGTTGGGTGGAGCGAAATTTTTCACAACTCTTGATCTAGCATCCGCTTACCACCAGGTGGAACTGGATGAGTCCTCCCAGGATCTGACGGCTTTTATCACACCTATGGGTACATTTAGATACAAGAGGATGCCTTTTGGTCTTGTTTCGGCAGCCTCCGTATTTCAAAGAATCATGTCTAAGATTTTGAAGGGTTTGTGTGGTGTGAAATGTTATCAGGATGATTTGTTAATATTTGGAAATAATTCGCGTGAACACAATGAACGTGTGTGTGTTGTACTTAGACGTTTAGGTGAAGCTGGTATGTCTCTCAAGAAAAGCAAATGCAAATTTGGTATGCAAGAAGTGAATTATCTTGGACATAGGATTACTGGTGAGGGTGTTTTTCCAAAAAAAGAACTGGTGGAGACAATTTCAAAGATAAAAGAACCTGTTAATAAGGATGAGTTACTTTCTTTTCTGGGAATGGTTGAGACTATGGAAAGTTTGTCACTAATTTTGCGGAGGAGACTCATAGCTTGAGGAGGTTGACTGCAAAGAATGTTGTGTTTGAATGGTCTGACGACTGTAGAAAGGAATTTGAAGGTATAAAAATAGAGTTAAACAAAGCTCCCTCTCTCCATGCTTTTGTTCCTGGTCTTCCTACTTTCATGTTCACTCATGCAAGTGATAAAGGCCTAGGTACTGTTTTGATACAAAGGAAGGATGGGCAGGATTTGTTGATTTGTTGTTCTTCGAGATGTCTCAGGGGTGCAGAAATGAATTACTCTGTGATAGAGAAGGAGTCTCTGGCCATTTTTTGGGCTTTGAGAAAATTTAGGAATTTGATTTGGGGTTCTAAGGTCTTTGTTTTATCAGATCACAAACCTTTAAGAGAAGTTTTTTCAAAAAAAGGTTTGGATGCCATTTCTTCAAGAATTAGAAAATGGTTATTTCTTTACAGGAGTTTGATTTTGAGGTGGATTACATACCTGGTGTGGCTAACAAGTCAGCGGATTGTTTATCAAGGCTAGTTAGTGTTGAGTGTTTTCAAGATGATGATACTTATGAAACAGATGGGAACATCAGTGTATGTGAGGTTACTGAAGGAGCTGTTGAAGAATGTGAATGGAGGAATGCTTTGGTGGAAGATGAGGAGATTTCTAGGGTTATTTCTTCCTTGAAGAACCATGTTCGTTTGGAAAAACCTTGGTTACTGGTTTCAGAAGAACTTTCGATTACTGATGATGGTCTTCTCACTCGTGGGACGAAGTTGATTCCACCAATTGGTATTAGGAAAAAGTTGTTAACACATGCTCATTGTGGACATTTAGGCATTGTCAAGACGAAGGAAATTCTTCGTTTGCAGTTTTGGTGGCCTGACATGGATCTAGAAATAGAGAGAATGGTTAGAGACTGTCCTGAATGTTGTGCGAGCGATAAGATTTTAAAGACTAGACAGATGCCTATGGTTAAAATAATTTTACCCAATCATCCTTGGGATGAGGTTGCCATGGACATTGTTGGTCCTTTGTCTGGGGTTGCTGATACTCCATATTTGATTGTTTTGATAGACTTATATTCAAGATGGATTGAGGTTAGTGCTGTCAGAGACATAACTTCAGATGCTGTTATTAGATTTTTGGATGGTGTTTTTTCTAAACAAAGCTTTCCTAATAGTTTGCTTTCAGATAATGGGCCTCAGTTTTGCTCTAAGCTGTTTGAGGATTACTTAAAGAAGTGTGGTGTGGTCCATAAGAAATGTTCTTTGTATCATCCTGAGTCGAATGGTGCTGTCGAGAGAGTCAACAAGACTCTTAAAGAAGCTATTCAGTTGGCAAGGTCCTCTGGTTTAAACTGGAAGGAGTCTCTTAAGGACAGAATTAGTAGTTATCGTATGGCTCCTCATTCTACTACAGGAAGGTCTCCTTTTGAATTGTTCAAGGGTAGAGTTCCTAATACTTTGTGGTGTCCAGGTTGGATGAAGTTGAATAAAGGTTTGGTCGATAATAGTATTGGTGAATGGAGGTGTAAAGAATTGGATAAACAAATTGCTAGGAAAGAGTATTTTGATAGTAGGAAGGGTGTTTTTTTACAAAAGTTCAAACTTGGTGATCTTGTACGCATCAGGGCCCCTGTGGGGTGTAGGCCTTGGTCTAAGTTCACTGAAGTTCGTTCTGTGGTGAAAATCTTCAAGAATGCTGTCAAGACGGAAGATGGAAGGATATGGAATAACAGTCGTGTGGTTTTGGTTGATTCAAGGTTGCTTGTTGTTGGTGTGGGTAGTGATGTTTCCTGTGCTGGTGGTGGTTTGGGTAATTCCTGTAACTATACTCCTGGTTCTCCGGGTTTGTTATTTTCTTCAAGAAAAGGTCAAAGAGTGCGTAGACCTCCTTCCTACTTAAAAGATTATGTTTCGTTTTTTTGTTGTTGTTGTTTTCTTCTTTCTTTCCTTCATTTGTTTTGTAGAAAGGAAGATGTGTGATAATATGCTATTTAATGCTCATATTACTTCTCTGTACCTTTAATTCGTAGAATCCTGTTTGAGGTTCTCTACTAGAATGTAGACTTCTCTGGAAGTCAGTTGATAGTTGGTCGTTCGTGGATGAGGTTAATAAAAACCCACTTACCTGCATTTGATGTTTCCTGCCTCCTTCTTTTATGTGGTGAACACCACAGGACACAGTGACATACTGGTCTTTAGGACAGAGCCTTGAAGTCCAGCCCATCAGTGGAGGAACTGGAAGGTATCCTGCATGGCTTTGCAAGTGTGCACCTCCTACTCTGAATAACCCAAAATGTGAACCTCTGGTATTTTTTTAGCCATCTTTTGGCCTTGACGCGCACAGCGGCCATGAGCATGCTTAGGGCTGCTATTGTGATGCATTGCAATCCAGAACGGTCGGGTCCAGAGTAGCACACCATGTGCACTTTCCATTTCTAGCGTGACCACTGTCTGCTCACTGGATGTCCATAAGTTAACAATTGCTGCAGTGCTGAATTGTAAGCTGGAGGGCAAGCCTTTTTTCTGCTACTGGTTGGGGGCAAGTGGTTCATGCCTGTATCTGTTAAGTCTTTGACAATGAGGTACTTGGTGGCTTCGAGTGTGCCTGGGTACCACATCTGTTTACGGGGCAGCATGTGCTTAGCAGGATGTATTGAGAATGTGCGTCAGGGATGAATGTTGCTACACTAGCACAGTGGAATCCATTTTAGGATCTCCAGTGTAGAGTTGAAGTACAAAATGGAGGTTGGAGGTATCCTGCCAGATGAGCTATGTCTACTGCTGGCATTTCTGAAGCTTTTGTGTTGAGTTAGAGACTAGGGTGTGAGAGGACTGTGTGCTCTCTTTAGAAGTGTGTGGGTAGTCTTTTGTTATGTCCTGCTATTTTGTTACTTTCATGTGAAACCCCCCATCTGATCTGTAGGTGGTGTGAGAAGACCCCTGAACCTTTTACTCTCTTTAGAAGTGCACAGCTATACTTTTGCCATGTCCTCTTTCATGTTCTCCAAGAGATGCTGGTATCAAAAGGTTGATGAGTGCAAAGCACGAGGGCTCTCCTCTCTTTTATGCCCATGTATTGGATCTCTATTGGCAGGTGATTCCCAGCTCTGCCCACCCCTTGATGTTGACGCAAGAAGGCACAGACTGTGCCTGTAGAATCTATAAACCTGTCTGGCATTGGGTATAATAAGTAAAGTGAAACTCGAAGTCAGATGGTGCTATGGGTCACCCTTGAGGGTGTTGAAGAAATGGAGATCAAGAGCTGGAGTCACTGACTACCATGTTCTCAGCTAGTGGTGGGTACGTCACTTGGGAAGAGCAACACACTGCTGAAGAGGCTGAGACTGTGCCATGGTCGAGAGCGGGAACTAGAAATGACTCTGGAGGATGAGACTGACTAGAGGGGGAGCCCAGCTGAAGCTACTTGGTGGAGGGGCTTATCAAACAATCACAAGCAACATCAGCACCGAAATGCCCGGAGGGGAGGTTCAGCGCTACTCGAGACGATAGTGAATCCCAAACCCTGTTGAAGGTGCGATTTCCCTGGCATTGAGGGTGTCTTAGGCCCTCCTCCCTATCCTGGGAGAGTCAGTGGGTTTGCCAGTGTGGACTTTGTTTGCCTGAAATCTACTGGAAGGAGCCCTGCTGCTGAGAAGCCCTTTTGTGTTCCTGAGGCTGACTACACTAAGGCCCTCTACATAGGAATCGCCACGCACCTTCTACAGAGACTTCAGACCATACAGAACGCCGCAGTCAGACTCATCCTCGGCCTTCCCCCGACACACACACATCACTACCCCTCCTTAGGAAACTCCACTGGCTGCCCATACAGAAGAGATGCCAATTCAAGCTGCTGAACCACGCACACAAGGCTCTACACAACCAAGGACCCGCTTACATTAACCACTGCCTGAACTTCCACCAACCATCAAGAAGACTGCGTTTCACTTCCCTTTCACTTGCCCATGCTCCCTGTATCCACCGAAGCAGAAGTGGAGGACGCTCCTTCTCAGCAAAGACCAGAAACAGCCTCCCCACACACCTCCAGACCATCACCTCACTTCCAGAATTCTGAATGGCCCTCAAGAACAGACTGTTCGAATAAGCCACCGTGACCTGCAAGCGCCTGGATACTCTATCTGGTGATTAGCCGCGCTTTATAAATTCTGATTGATTGATTGAGGGACACCTATTGATCCCTGTAGCGATGTGGGCTACAGCTGTGCTCCTGACATACTGATGGTTATTCCATTAGCTCATTTCTGCTACTTTGAACTGAAGCATATCCTTGTATCTGTGCTACTCTTCTGCACTGCAGGCACTTGTCACTATTGACTGCCCCCACTCTGATTGTTACCCACTGCTGGAACACGGACTCAATGAACATCAGTAGTGTGTAGTCCCCATCGAACTCCTACCTCACCAGCATTGAAGGCTCTTGGAATGGAATAATTGTTCATTTTAGTGGCAGGTTGGTTTCCTTTAAGGCCTAAATGGTGATTGTTCTGCCATCAGCGGATGCATTCTTGGAAGGTGAGAGGCACCGTGCCAAAGCTGCTGTGACCAATGGCTGTCCCGCATGGACCAAAGGCACCATTAGAGCGATCTCAACAGCACCGCAGGAACAACAGAGACACTAGAGATGTATAGGCTGCTCACAGAGGCATTCACTCGAGACACTCACACAAAGGGAGCTGAGGAGTGCCCTGCATATCCTGATGCCCTATCACCAGGCTGATGGGTCTTCCTGAGCTAGAGTGGTGGGAGGAGTGGTCACTGACACCTAAATAGGCTGGGCCGGTCCTCACACAAACCTGTCTCCACCCCACTGTAGTGCGTCTGGAGCCAGTTCAGGGTAAATGTTATAGACAGAAGTTAACTCACTCGATCACTGTGAACACTGACTATCTGTTTCCCCACGGTGGATGGTGGATAAAGGTATCCCATACTGCTGCCCTCGTACCTCTGTAGTATTGGGTCGTGTATAAATTGAAGCTCTTTTTCCTATCTACCATAAAGCTCTGATTGATTACGGGCTACATTGTGTGTTACAGAGTCTCTAAACCCATAACACCTCCCTGAGTAAGACTTGGGCTGCACGAGCTGCTACTCTTGAGAGTCAAGTGCTAAAGGAGTGGACCTGCTGCTCAGGGTTTGGGGCTTATAGTAGGAAAGCCCAGGGACATAACGGGGAAACTGATCACCATGTTTGAAGCTAAGTAACCCATGTGTGGCTCGAGGTCCCCGAACCAGTTTTGAGTGGACACCCCTAGAGCAAGTACTCTTAAAAAAACGAAACCAAACAGAAGCAGGTAGCATCAAAATGTGTCTTTGGTTACAGATCAGCTGAGGATTTTCAGTAGGCCCAACCGTGTTCGTTTTGTGCCATAGCTTCTAAGAGGAGTCCTCTTGTGTTTCGAATAGCAGTTTAATGATTTAATCCTAGAACCATTCTCCAACTTTTCTACTCTTCGTTTCCCTATATGTAGCTTTATTTTTCTTTCCTTAACGAAAGGGATATTGCAGTGTTTTGTAGAGACGGCATTTGTTTAGGAAGCAGTGACAAACTGTATCTAACTATAAGGGTGCAGCAATAAATTCAGCAGTCATAGAACTATGAACACACTTTATTTTTTAATGCATCGCTTTCTCTATAAAATACCTCCTTCAGGCTGAAGTGAAAACATATCATTTATGCTCCTGCTCCCAACTGAGATGTAACTGCTGTAAATCTGGTAAGGTTGTGACTGTGACATATTTAATCACAATAAATCAGATGTTTGGCTTGTCAAGGGGCAGTTCACGAACTCTTGCAAAATTAGTAGCATTTCTCAGCTTCAGAACTTTGCTGGTAGCATTTTAAGCCAGTGGTCTAAGTGGCCCAGGCTCAACCCTGGCAATGGAAATAAGGGACACTGGGTAAGAGTCCAATGAGGCCTTCTTCTTCTGTCCTTCGCACCTGAAAAAACCCTGCACTTGCCTGCCTGGTATACACCAGAAGCCCCCTCTGTGACAGGGGGACAACGCGACATGTCGGATTCTGCAATTTGCCTTTGCTGTACTGTGGCCTATTTTAATCGAACTAAATAACAGTTATCACCACTTGCTTTTACATTTACCTTGTCAAGTGTTGTGTGCTTTTTAGGCCACAATAATTGTGCTTTGCAAACTGTTAAATAAATATCTTGTTGCCTGTATTATTTTCTATTGAAGTTCTTCATTTTTATTTATAAATGGAAATGTTAAACAACAAATACCAGAATGCAAAGGGAAAGCCAAAGTTGGAAGAGTTCCTCACATCAAATGCAGAACACCTTCACTCCTCTGATCCCTTTCATTTGCCATCTCCAATATCTTCATTCCCCTTCCTCCTGTCTTCTCCTTAGCCTTCACTTAATCCCTCATGCTCTATCCGTCCTTCGCCCCATCTTTTTACGCTCTTTTCATCACTTCTTCTCTCAATGTTCCCCTTCCCAATTCCTTGCAATTGTCACGCTTCTCCATACCTCTCTGACTTTGCACTGATTCCTCTTTTTCCCAGCACCTTACCTCTTCTCTTTCCTCTTCTGCCTATATGGTCCACCCTCCCTTTGAGTCCATGTAAAGGGGTCAAAACACGTCCACTTAAAAACAAATGACACTTCATTTTTTTCTGCATTCCCACAGCAGGACGAAGAGGAAATGTAATCAATTGGACAGCACAGACCTGATGCAGCTGGAATTCAGAAGGAGTTAAGTAGAGGGCCTTGCGGTGAGGGCTTCACAACACACCAGGGGAGCATCTCAGCACTGTGGCAGCATGTACTGCCCTACGGAAGCCTTTGCTGAGGGCGGCCAATGGTGCCCATCCCTGACACACAGCCATTGGGATGCGGTGATGCAAAAGTCCCCTGCATGGCCTTTTTGGAGCTGTGCTCCACTTGTGTTCCCAGTTTGCTCGAAAACCTTTCAAGACAATCATAGGAACTTTCATTTGACAGATGTGAAACATCACATCTGTGCTCTGATGTGGGAGGGAGGAGAGGTGCTCAAAGTGCACACCTTTTGTGGGGTGACTATTGTTGCTATCAATCAATCAATCAATTAATCAGTACTTGTATAGCGCGGCTTATCACCAGCGAGGGTATCGAAGCTCTGCCAAGACTTTGTGTAGACTGCCAGCGGTGGAAATGCAAATACTAGTTAGGCCTTTCAGTAGGCCTTTGGGAGGACTGTCTGAGGGCAATACTTTGATAAAGTTTGTTCATTCCTATGGGATCCTTTGCTTTCAAGATATCTGGGGCATGGGTGTCCGAGTGGCATGTCAACAGCGTGGCTGTTGGAGGCTTTTGGACAACTTGGATGCAGAATTCCTTCACACACTGGTACTATTCTGTTGAACATAACACCCTGGCAGGAACTATCCCTTTCTCCCCTTTACTAGCTGAGTCTGTGGGTTGGGGCGGAAGAATCCCGCCCATATGAGGTCACCTCCAGCAGCAGGCCTTTGAAGCCGCAGAGCTCTACCTGACTCCTAGTCTGAAACCTTTACGTGCCTAAACTGTTCTTAGGAGGGACAGAAGCATTGCCTACCTGGACATGTACTGATGATTCAGAGAATATACCGCCCCCAGGATTTCAGAGGTCACACCATATGATTGACCAGGCCTGAGTTTCGGGGAAGATAAGTACTGGCCTTATCAGACGGTAGTTTGTTCAGCATTGCATCTTGGCCACCAAGGAGGACCTGAACAACAGAAAGAAGACAGCAATGATCCAGGAGTGGTATTGCTGCCAGTGTCACAACTCCCCTCCCCCAAGTGCCAACCTGCCATCCTGGCCTGGAGCTGTGCAAGAAGACCTGCCCGCCTGCTGAAGAGCCAGAGCGCCCTTCCTGGGCTTCCCAAGAGAAGGACCTGCCTTTCAAAGCCCAGGTGCTGGATGTACATACGCGGAGCAGCATCGACAGCCTGTGCCTTCCTCTGAGACAACAGGTCACTTCCGCCAGGAGCCCAGAGAAGGCAATACAAGCATAATAAGATCTGGGTTGACGAGAAACTCCAACCACCTCCATCACTGAGAAGAGTAAATCATCTCTGCTCTGACCCTCCCTGTGACCCTGAGATGAGATGCGTGCACATATCTATCCAGCCACCCTGAAAAAGTATTTAGAACTCTTGCCTTTAAGCCCTGGGTCCCCCTACATTAGCGAGAGGGGTTCTCCCTGATTTCAGAACCGTTGAAATTCCCTTTCGAGCGGAGATATTGAGGTTTGATTTCCTGGTCATTGCTCGCAGTCAAGTAGTCTTCTGGTCACTGGACTCTTCGGTGCTCATTGTGGGTTCCACAGTCACCAGAAAACCCCTAGTGTGACTGGTGTCTTCTGAGATACCGGCCCTCACCCCTATCATATCCTATGGTGCACCAGCAGTGAGTGGGCACCCTATACTACCACTGTTGCCACCTGAGAGACCAGTGGCCAGACTGGACAATGGGTCAACCCCCTTTCACACCTGCTCTGACACATGAATTAAGAATTTTTATTTACCTGAAAAGGTGGGATATTCTTTATTTGGATGGCACATTTAGTGGATATCTTGGAGCATCTTTTGGGTTTCATGGAAGGTGTACGGGTCTACTCAAAATTGCCTTCCTCTGATCCCAAAACAACGCAAATCAAAACTACAGGACTGTTACTTTACCTTCGACAAGACTTTGAAGTACATTTACAAACACCTATGAAGATCTGCCATTTGTTTGGAGCAAAGGTGAACCTCGATAGTCCTTAGAAAGATCAAGAGCTCCCTCATAGGATACTGTCAGCCATATGGTTCAATACTAAACAAAACAACAGCCTCTACCAGTAGGAGCCATCCAGCCTTCTGGTTTTCTATATTTGTCTTTAGTTTTATTGTTGAGTAATTACCATATATGTAACTGAAATCCTTTTGATTTTAAAGCAAAGAATTCAGTGGCAGAGCAAAGGGGAAGTAAAGGGGGGGGCTGTCCGCCCCAGGGGGTACGAGTTTTGGGGGCGGTGGCCTCCTCCCCTCGCTCTTACCTGCCATCTCAGGGCGGCAATCTACCCACCCCACCACTCTTCAATTGCAGCTGCCACGGGCGGCAAATACAGGGACTGCCATGGGCATTCATAGGGCTAGCTAGGCCACTGTAAGAATTGTCTGGACATTAAAGTATCCCTGGTTATTTGAGGTTTGAGTTTCTAACTTTCATGAATTCCTTGAATGAGCCTTGAATGCTCGGCCTTGCTACCCTCTGAGAGTCAAGTGCTGCAACTAAACTATTTGGTCATCAGTTGAAGTGCAACAGTATTGTGGCCCAGGATACCAACTGTTAACTGCATGGGCTGTTGCATTTAACAGTGCTGGTACCCCAAGAAAAGGCTCCACGGAACTATTAGGATTTTTTTTACTGATGCCATGGCTTACCATGCTGTACCAGTAGCTAGAGTTTTTGCCACCTGGGACGGTCCCTGAGTTTTCTGCCCAGTGACAGTCGGTATGCAGGTAAAATCGGGGTGGAGTCGTAGGTGCGACAGATGACGGACAGGGAGAGTAAAATATAAAATAAAGAAAACTTACCTTGCACTCACTTGCCACCGCCCCCCAAAAAATGTAGACTGGAGCGGACCGCCCCCCTAGATACGCCACTGAGCTGCACATGGTAAAGGGAGTGTTTAATTAAAACATCAGGCATACATAAAGTGATACAATTTGTCTAATTACTAAAAAGGAAAAACGGGTATTTGAAGGCATATCTGTAAGAGAGCTCAGGAGGGCCCAAGAGGTCCCTGCAAAGAGTGAGCCTGGTCCCTGCAGAAGCAGCCAAGCTAGGTCTGGGTGCAGCTTTGGGGGTCAAGTGAGCTCCTGCTTTCCATCCTCCAGCCACCTCCCAGCAATTACCCCTTCAATACCATTGAGGGGGTAGACGTCACAAGGACCCAGGTACTAGGCACAAGGGGCAAAGGAGTCGAGGACCAGGAACAAAGGGGAGAAACGGAGAGCGAAAAGGAGTAAAGGTGAGAGCCAGCAGTTGTGTCGTGTGCCAGAAGGTTGGAGTCAGTCACTGAGGCAGATGACCTAAGGACTGAGAGGCACTCTGATTTAGTTCAACTCACCATCATGCTCTTGCTCACAGGTTGTCTCATCATCCACTACCCCAGTGCATTTAGTGTCTTTCAGTCTCCTGGCGGCGGAGAGTATCAAGGTACAGGTGGAGGTGGAGGAGCAGGGCGCCAGTGAGCTTGACAGCTGTCCTTAGCCCTTGGAATTGGGAGCCCGGTAGCCCGTGGAAGCAGCCCTGTAAGGTTTGGGTGTGGCTTGGAGGCAAACTCTTGTTCTCCCGCTCAATCCCGTTCAATCCTGCTCTATCCTTTCTGCTCCAACTAGAATATATCATTAGGATGCTGGGTCGTCATCAGGGCATTTCTGCAAAGGTAACTCCCCACTGCCTTTTAACAGGATTGTATGACGACTCTTGACGAGTTTACCAAAATCACCTCGAGAGTCGTCCTAAACAACTAGCGCTGTCTCACAACACAGAATAAACATAGAATAAACTAAGAGATCAAAAGACTAAAAGACTAAACCCTAAAACCTCTAGGTCAACTACTCTTAGGCGGTTAAAGTTCCTATGGGATGAAAGCCCACATCAATGGTTGAGGGAAAGTCAGAGTCACCTTTAACCAAGCATGAAACAACGTCATTAACGGCATACACCGTGGCAGTAGCAAAGTTGGCACTGTGTCTCTGGGTGTGGCACCAATGATCCAGGACATCAGTGTTTGCCCTGAGCTGGAAACTCTCCCACAATGTTTTTGAATTTCCTAAGCTTAACAATAAGCAAAAAGGGTGTGCTAAGCATGGTGCTGGACTTACAAGCATGAAAGTAAGTGAGCAGGCCTTGCGCACTTTGGGCCTAGGCAAAGAAACTGCCCCATTTGAGGACCCACCCCAGGCAGACATAGGACGAAAATCTCACAAGGTGGAATAGCCGAGTGTATTAAGTGCCCGGGTCAGCCATGTAGGCTCTGTTATAAGATGACAAAATCTCATTTATAAATACCTCACTAGAACCAGAACTAGGGCAGATCTCCCACAATTATCAATAAGCAGCAAAACACAAATGGTACAAAAAAGGGAAACCTAGTACAAACAACATAGATCATGATATGGGTAGCTCTGAAAATAGGCATTGGCACAAGAGATGCAAGAGATGCAAAAAATGCAAGGTAGACCACTATACTCAGCTCTAAGCAGGACTCGATGAGAGAACATTGAAGGGGAACTGTCTGATAAATACAAGCAATCAAATGATCTCAGGATACTGCCTGAAATCAGGGGTTGAACAAGAGGATGTGGAGATATTTAGAGCTCTCCTCAACTAGCATGGTAGACATTAAGCCCATTGCACACAATCAGGATTCTTTTTGCTACAATGAACTGAATGTTTCAAATAGGTGCGGCTTGGAAGGCCCAGCTAGGACATTGATTATGGTGAATCAAACACATCATTCATGCAAACATCAACATCAACCTAATCCTGAAACACAAGAGTATAATGGCTCAGATAGGGGCGAGTAGATAAGTTCGAGTCATCTAGACATCTGCATTGTAAGATGATGGTTGCTGCCCAACTTCATTGATCAGACCTTTATCGGTGTTTCAGGATCAATAAGTCCTGGATCCCTTACATTTCTGACACAGGGTAAGCCTAACCTTGATAATGTTGCAAGACCAGAAGATGACGCGACCACCCTAGAAAGGGGGAAGTTGGGGGATAGGACTGCCCAGCTTAACGATCAAACATGCCCCCAGAAGCAACACAACCTGACACCCGACAGGAATCTTAATACCATAGACTCCTCCCTGCTTGCTACTATCCGAACCCTGACATGGCAATCGCACAAACTAGAGGTTCAAGTCGACCTCATACAATTGCTGACAAAAAACATTGTAACTCTCGACAAAACAGATAGTCATGCTAGAACAGAAATTGGACACACACCACTGTATGTAGCCACAAGCAACATGGTAAGCCAGATGATGGTGGAATAAACAATGCTATAATCGACGAACTTTCCAACTTACCAAAACTTTTACTTAAATTAATAACTCAAGATGGAGCTTCGTATTCAAGGGCAGGTCTGGATATCAACCCTCCGATAAATGCTACAAATAAGGCATCTTTCGATCATCCAGGAAATGTCATGGTGGCTAGCCTGCCACCCACAGCCATTGGGGGGACCGAGCAGCACAAAACTCCTCAAATTCCTCAGATTAAGGACCTTAAAGAGCATCGGATAGACAATATCGGAGTTAAGTAACAACATATTCCCCCTTGTCATGTCTCATTAGATGACATAAGTATAGGAGCAGTAGTAATAGATAATCCAGCAGAAACAATGCCTAAAGAGAACTCCAACCCCGGTGATGGAAGGGTAACCAAAAATAGTTACTCATAAGAGAAAAGAAGAAATTGCCAAAACCATTTAAAAGCTCAAAAAAAGTAAAACTACATAGTCTGTCCCAGTTACACCACACACTGTTTAATTCCCCCCACAGCATCTCACTAACACACCATTGGGATTTTCGTGAGGCGGATTGGCGGAATAGGCCTAAGCTACATGTACATGCCACTAGCCCCCCCCTATAGAGTAGCAAGCCAACTGACCATACACTAATATTGTGCAAATAAAGGATGCCACCCACAACATTAATCACTTGGAATGTCAGGAGTAGGCATGCGCCAGCGCGCCAATATAACACACATGCATACTTAAAGAGGCATACAGCGCATATCACATTTTTACAAGAAACACAAATATCACAGCCCGCGATACACAGACTGTAGCGAAAATGGAGAGGTCAGATATTTGCCACAGGTTACTCGTCACAGGCGTGGGGAGGGCTAGTATGGATCAGACCAGGCACACACTATATATCAGAAGAAACGGAAATAGATATTCATGGCCGATTTGCATTGACGAAAGGCAGACTAAATGGTAGGCAGGTAGTGCTGGGATCAATATATGCCCCGAACACTGACCAAGCTCCATTCAGGGATACATTATCAGCAAAGCTATGCCAGTGGTGCGATATCCCATATTTGTTAGGAGGGGACAATAATGCAGTGCTGGACACAGGCATAGACAGATCCTTCCCGTCACTGCATCAGACACCTGCCACATCCAACGCTAAAGGTTTGATGGAGTGGCTTTGCAGCTGGGGACTAGTAGTCTTATGGAGGGCGTTGAACCCAAATACACGCCTCTACTCACACTACTCACACCACCATGGCCTACACGTATGCCTAGATAGGTTTGTAGGACACACTGCACTGCTGCGGACTGCATCAATGCGGACTACCTGTGGCGCGCACATTCTGATCATAATCTGCATATGATACAGCTCGGTGGAGTCGACACGATGCTGGCCACTAAACTGTGGAGACTGCAGACAGAAGCCCTGGAGGACCCCCCTTTAGAGACTCAGCGGGTCTGGCCATAGCAACATACTTTTACACGAACGAGGGATCAGTGACAGACCATGAGGTACTCTGGGATGCTTGCAAGGCAGTATTACGGGGACAATGCCTGAGTCTGACTTGGAGCATGCACCGGCAGCTGGACCGTGAGGCTAAACAAATAGAGGACACCCTTCTCCAACTTGAAACTGACTTAGTAGTAAGTGCTGACATGCAACTCGCGCTCGGCGATCAGCGACAGAAGCATGCTGCGCTGTCTGAACTACTCAGCACTTTCGGCCCTTCGCTGATAAGGCAGGGAGACTATTGGCGAGACTAATTCAGCAAGACCCTGCGCAGCAATAGATGCTGTGGCTGAGATCCGGAGCGGGTCACTTGCTAACGCGACAATGCGACATACATAGTGAATTTGCTGCCCATTATACCAACATATATAACCAATAGTACAGGTAACTCCGGAGGAACTGGGAGCATACCTGTCCCAGCTACCCATGCTGATGGTGGATGACTCTCAGCGGGCTGAGTTAAATGAACCGATAACTCTGCTAGAGGTGCAATTAGCGATTCGAGCATTGGCCACAGGCAAAGCACGAGGCCCAGATGGGCTACCAGCAGAGTTTTACAAGGCGTACTGAGACACACTTGCCCCGAAATTGCTTGCATTATACATCAGTGCGCAAGAGACAGCCATCCTACCTCGGTCACTACGTGAGTCCCTGCTTGTCTCACTGCCCAAGCCGGACAGGGACACAGAGATCTTGGGCTCATACCGCCCATTAGCACTGTTAAATTCAGATTACAAAATACTCGCCGAGCTGCTGGCGAGCAGATTGGCTCCAGTGGTCCCACGGCTGGTGCATGGTGATCAGAATGGGTTCGTACCAGCGCGCAGCATGTCACTCAACCTGCAGCGATTTGTTAGAGTCGCACACTACTCTAGAGAGCACTGGCCACACTCGGGGTGCTTAGTGTTGGACCTGGAAAAAGCGTTCGACATGCTTGAGTGGGACTTTTTATTTGCCACTTTAGCTAAATATGACCTAGGCGATAACTACATAGGCCTAGTTAAGCTTCTACACGAGTCCCACAGCACAGTTCAAGACAGGCCCGTATGTATCCAAACCTATCCCAATTGGTCGGGGTACGCAACAAGGCTGACTTCTTTCCCCGTTATTGTTCACGCTGGCCATTGAAACGCTGGCGGTAGCCCTGTGTAGCACAATGGAAGACTGGGGAATCCCCCTGGGAGACAGGGTGCATGCAGTATCCTTATACGCAGATGATCTTCTGATATATTTGCGCGATCTCAGGCAGCCATGCGACGCAGTAGCAAAAGCACTCTCAGACTTCGCCGCTATGTCCGGGCTGTGCGTGAACTGGGGCAAGTCGTGCCTCTACCCCTTCAATGTAACCACCCCAGACCCTGCACTAATAGCGAATGGCACGCTGGTAACTGGCAGAAAACAGCATTTCAGTACCTGGGGATTCGAATATATCGAGAGCCATTGGATCTTTTAGAGGGTAATTACACCAGAGCCATAACAGCACTCAGATCGCAAATGGCGTTTTGGCGCACGCTGCCGATAGCCACAATGGGCAGAGTGGCACTATTGAAAATGGTGGCACTCCCATGGCTATTGTACCACTTTGCAAACCTGCCGGTGTATATTAAACTGGCAGTGTTCCGTTCGTTTGAAGCGAGTATGAGGCAATTCATTTGGCATGACAGCCAAAATAGAGTGGCGTTGGCCAAGCTTTACCTGCCTATGGATGGTGGCGGAGTGGCAGTCCCCATCATGGAGCACTATTATTTGGCAGCACAGTTGCAGTGGGTGGCCCGCTGGATTAGTGAGCGGCAGCTTGCTGACACTGCTACACAGCAGGCGGGTTATACCCAAGCGCAGATACTGACACTGTTTCATCTGGGTAGGAAGGGGCGGGTCCCACCCAGCAACTGGTGGAAGTGACATACGCCTGCTTCCGGCGAGTCCTGCAACTCACCAAAGAGGTTGTCACATATCCTCCCGCTCTTCCGATCAGGTGCACGCTGAGGCATCAACACGTCATTACAGCAGCGGATCTTCGCACATGGGACGACGCGGGACTCCAGACGATAGGGGGCTTATATCAAGAAGGACAGTTGCTCCCATTTGACACACTGGTGAGCGAATATGATCTACTGCAAGGCCAGTTTTTACTACACTCAGCACTCACTAGAACGCTGAGGTCCGTCTGGGGGGACATAGCAGAAGAACCAAAAACACACCTAACACTCCAATATCTACACATAATGGGAGCAGGCTGACATCTCAGCAGAGTCCTTACAGACACATGCAGCGGCCCCACTAGTGAAGCTAAAGGAGCACTGGGACACAGATCTGCAGAGACAAAACACGGACCGGGATTGGGCAAAGATATTAGAAAGCCCTACCAACATACTGAGGAAAGCCAGGTTTCGGCTAATACAATATTACATAACACAAAGTGCTTACATGACACCAGCCTCAATTAATCGAATTTTCAAACGAGAAGATGCATGGTGCCCTCGCTGTGGACTGGTGGGAGGAGACCTCCTACAGATGCTGTGGGCAGCCAACAAGCTGACTGCCTATTGGGAGACTATTACAACACAATTAGAGAACTGCACGGACCGCGCCATTAAGTGGAACTGGGAGGTGTGCTTGCTGGGTCTATGCCAGAGGACTAAAAAACATAAAGTGACAACACGCTTTATAGACCTGGAACTCATAGTGGAAAAATGCCTCATTACTAAACATTGGAAGTCCTCTGACCACCCATCAGTGAAAACCTGGTATCACTCCATGGTATGCTGGGCGCAGGCGGAAAGTGTGGCGCTCCGGCGATTAGACACCACTGGAGTGCGTAAGACACCCATTGCCATAGCATGGGATACAATACTCATAGACCACCGAGGCGCATGGCAGGACCACTTAGAGATGCAGGCGCTATCCCAAGCATCAAGCCGGGCACAAGAGCATGCTGAGAGTACCCCACAGTAGCTAGAGCTCCCCCTCCCAGTGAGCATCATTTCGGAAGTTGGGCATGGACAACACATGCACAGCAACTCTAGACATGTACCCTAGATTACACACACTAAAATTGAGCCAGAAGCACAAGAGATGTCGGCAAAGGAAGGGGCGGTGTGACTTATGAAATGCAATGTAGTGGCAACACCATCTGCGCTAAATACAACAATTTTGTGAGATGCGATTCCCCTACCCCTAAACCCTTATCCCATTGTTCAGCCCCTAAATATTAACATGGTATTACAAGCAGAATTGTGTACATTCTTGTTGAATATTTGTAGACAACATATTATGTTGTTACAGCAAGTGCTGTACAATTTTTTCTTTAATATCAGATACAGAGCATGCAGCAAGAAGTATACCACTAGTGGCAAGTAGAGAACGTACAATACGCAAGTAGGTAATCCCAGTTGTCTATATATGCTGTATTACATGGAAAGCAATAAAGCTAATACAGAAATGTTTAAAAAAAGAAATAAAACTACATAGTGATTACAGGAAAACCAAGACCTTGCATAGTTGGGAACCAACCTGAGATCTTAAATACTGGAAATTAGAGTCAAGGAAAATGCCAAGGCACAATAGAATTGTGCCCAGAGGCGCAACTAGAGTCAAATTTCGGGGGGGCTAAGAAGAAATTTCGGGGGGGGTCTGAATCTTTAGGTAATCGGCAGAGTCCAGCTGTAGGGGCTCTTAGAAGGGGTGAAACAACATCAAAGCCCCATTAACATGCACAAGGTCTTTTAAAGACCTGTGAAGTGCTCGGGTGCAGCTGTGAGCCGGCTCGGGAAGTGTCTCATCCCGGGCTGCCACACACGACGGGGGGAGGGGGGCTGAAGCCCTTTGAGGCCAATTGGTGTTGCGCGCCTGATTGTACCCCATCTTCCAGGAGAGGGTGGTGTCCAAAGCGTTGAGTAAAAGGAACAATCCAGCAGTAATTCCAACACCAATTCACAAGCTAAACCCACAGCAATCATCAGAAATCAGTACTGGGGCAGAGCAGGAGTGCGCCTGCGGTAGATCCACTATTGCAAAAGCCCAGACAAAGGCTGGGGGATTAACAACAAGCACAGTAACTACAATAAAACTGTTGTAACTTATGTTTACCTGCTGCTCAGCCAGAATGAGTGTGGTGTGGAATGTTGGATGAATGGAATGTTGGATGTCTATGAGTGTCAGTTGGGAATAGGCTGAGCAGCAGGGGAGCTGGTGGGGTTTTCCTCATAACTTTTTGTAACAACTTAGATAAAAGAACCTAACTAATCTCCGGATTTCCGTTTTGTTTACAACGGAAACCTGCTCAGGATTGCAAGGCAGAGAACAAGCAACAGGCATCCTGTATCAAGTGGAAAACAGACGGCATCCCAAAAGCAAACCATGTTGGCCACGAAGAGCTACCCACTAAGGGGACGGCATTAGAATTGGCACAGGTGAATTTATTGGCCCCTGAATCGCAGGGGATCATTGCCAAACAGAAGGCGACAAGCCATGCGATTATGAACAACTACGCCATACCCAAGAAGAACACATGGCCTGTGAGCCTATGCTTGAAGTTGGCCATCGAGATATCGGTCCCAAACCTTCCACTCAGGATGGCCATTGTCGCTCTCCCTCCATATCAGAAACTTTAATATTTACTCCTGACTACACCATGTGATGAACTTACGTACTACGTTCATTAAAAAACATTCCAACGATGGTATACCTCACCTCAGAAAAACTAACAACAGTGCAATTTAAAACATGCCCCTGGATTGGTTCCAACACCTCGACAATAACAGAATGGAGGGACTTTGGTGATATAAGAAACATACCAGAGGAGAGCAAGCACTTTGAGGCATGGGGAATAAGAATTAATGTGCCGGTGGCAGAAAAGTACCCTCGCGTGCTGTCACAGACAGTAAATACCAAGCCAGAGCCTTGTGGGAGAAATAGCATCCTGCGAGGCACAAAACAGCCACTTATCCCCACATGGGAGTGAAAAATAACAGTCCATGTCACAAATAGTCTGGGAAACACTATTTCTGCCCATCGTCTAATAGAAACCCCTCATCGGACGGGCAACCTAACTGGGGATGGCTACTAGCAGCTTTAATATCTAAGGATCAGCAGCATCCCTAGCTGCATAAAATTAAACAAAAACAGGGCGAGGGAAAGTATTAGGGTGACCAACTGGAATGTGGCAGGCATAGCCAGTCTTCTAGAATAAAAAGAAGCCTTAACTTTATGACCACTAATGACATCTGTACCTACAGGGAACCTGGGCCACAGTGGCCACTTTGATTCCAGGATACTATGCATTTCATAAAACTGCCCAGAAGAAAAATCTCTTTGGGAGGCCGACTGGCGGGCTATCAATATTCATAAAACTTGTCCTCCAACTCAAAGCAAAATAGCTAAAAGTCACCAGCCATGATTTGTAAGCACTCACTGGATCTCCGTGACTTGGATTTAGGGTGCCAATTCATCAGCATAAAAGTTCTCTATATATATTTTAAGCAATGCAAAGAAAGCAAAAAAATTAATATGATGGAAGCTTTTGACCTACTACAAGATATTGTTGATCAAAATTCAGATCGTGAGATTATTCTTGCAGGCGACTTCAATACACAACACTTTGAGCAATCAGAAGATGACCAGACGGAGGCTAATTGGCACCTCATAGAGGTTTATTTTAAGTAACTTGACCTACACAAAAGTAACTACCAGGACACCACTAATAGCAGACGACAACCTACATACAGGAACATTTCAACACTGGACTACATCTTCCTGAGTCGACAACTGCAAATGAGATGCGTCGAATATAAGGTCCCAGCAAGAATAGAAAACACACCAAAACCACCTCACACCTATACACAGAAAGTGACCCAGGAGGACAATGCCTGGGGGAAACTGATTAAGGTCCTCCGCGCTGCATTAACCAACAGCACCTCTAGGGTTAAAAATCGGCTTTAATGAGATCTACCCATAAGCTACTGCTTAAGGATAGTGAAATAAAATATAGTAAAAGGCTGTGCCAACTGGCTGAACTAAAGTGTAAAAAGCAGGAAAGTGTACTGACACTAAGACAGCTAAAAGAGGTAAGGAGTACACACCAAAAAATGTTTAGTGTTTGAAAACTAAAGCACTTGGAGGAAGAGTGGCTGCACTTATTTGATCTCCTAGTAAATCATGTACATTTTGGACCCACATAAATGGCCTGCTAAATAAAAATATAGGAATGGGCAACGTCGTTTCTGCAGAAATCTAGATAGCCCATGCCCACTGTCTCTATCTTGACACCAAGACACCAGTAGGTTCCCTCGATGAATTCTTCGATGGCTTGAGTGAGGCCCTCTCAGACGAACAAATAGAGGTAACAGGGGTGGACATTCCCAAAATCCTTAAAACCATATGTAGGGATAGGGCTCTTGGGCCAAACGGCTTGCCTGACAGCGTGTTTAGGGAAGATGCAGAATACTAGGCCCCTCCCATGCCTATTCTTTTCAAGTCCTGCCTGATGAACACCAACATTCCAGATTCATTGAGGGGTTCCATTCTATATCCCATTCATAAAAAGGGGACCAATATGGCCCCAGAAAAGTATAGGCCAATTGCCTTCCTGGACGTGGATGGGAAAGCATTCGCTAAGCTGCTGTTGTGTGAACTAAAAGCCTGGGTTACTGATAACACCATAATCCCATATTATCAAACCGGCTTCTGCCCCAAGGCCTCCACGACAAATATCATTGTCCTCTTACATCTGATGGACAGATCAATTAAAAAAAGCAGCAAGTTTGCTATATGCGTGCTTCATAGATTATAGTATGGCCTTTGATGCTATTGATCATAGAACACTATGGGCTAAACTTGCTGCTTGGGGTATCCCTAACAGCTACTCGGTGCAATAACTGCCCTATATTCAAACACTTGGATCCATCATCCAGGACAAATTAACTCAATTCCACGCCACACCAAAATCTACACCAACAAGAGTCTGAAGCAGGGAGACTTGGGCCAGACACTAATGATGGGTAACTTGTATCCCCCAGGCTCAGATCACTCAAGCTTCCAATCATACAGTACGCCGATAATTTGATAATCCTAGACCACACGCAGGTTGGAATGAGGAGGGCTCCGAAAATCTTACACAGCTACAACATTGCAAACACATTAGTGGTCAATGCTACAAAAAAAAAGTCGACGGGTCAAAAAACTGCAGTTGACATGGAACATTGGACGGTTGGTCCAATGGTGCAAACAGTGGCTGGACTGCCAACACTGTGCCACCATGGGTCTGGTGGACCTCGGACCGCCAGACTCGTAATTGGGCCCTAAGTGTGTTCCATTCCCATTTGCAAATAGGTGATCAAAACACCATGATACCTTATGTTGAAAGTCATGACACCCTATTTTGAATTTATTCCCACGTGGGAGTGAGGCAGGAAGACCCCCTATGTACCCACAGGATGCTGCTCTTTTGCCTGCGTACAGTTTCTACACCTCACCGACTGCCTATAGTCTTTTGGGGGTCCCTTTCTATATTTCCTTAGTGAGATACGACAACGACAAATGAAGGACCTGGAGAAAGCAGGAATGATTTTGTTACATGACAGGGGAGAGACGGGGATTAAAATATGGCAAGTTCTGGAACTTATAGGTATTAGCTTCTCTCAGGGGGGTCTGGTTAGCACCTATTCACCTACATTGAACACCATATAATGTAGTTGACATGGCTCATGCCTACTAACCCCTGCAATAACGTATTATCATAATAAATGAAAGATGTCTGGCAGTTTCGGTAGCAATGTGTTTGTTCTCGAAAGGGAAAGTGGAGGCACTATTTTGTTCTGTGGTTTTCTACAGCTCAATATACTTGTTTAGTTCTGGTAGATACTTGTGGTCAGCCCTTTGAGACTCAGGAGAACAACACTTCCAACCCTACAATAGAGATAGCAGATTTCTATTTATGAGAGTACCTATTTGGAAAGATGCATTATGGCATGTATGTTAGTAAGATACTTTGGGCCTGATTTAGAGTTTTTTGTAGATGAATAATTTGCTTGTAACCAAGAAAGATTTACTCACTCCACCCAAAGCCAATACTCCATTGAGACCATTGTAGGCAGCAACAGCACCATCACAAATTAACACAAGACAGTGCTAAATTACCTCAAAATACTATACATAGCCAAAGAAAGCTACCACAGGGCTCTGACGTTCTTGCCTACAACTGCACACAATGCTGCTGGCATCCCCTTGGATACTTTCCGTAGTTTTCCACCCAGCTCAGCGGGACGCCTGGGAGAAACTTTGATTGCATTGGGTAGGTGAATTATTCCAAGATGGATCCCTTCTCCCTTTCAACTTACTGGTTGAACAATAAGTCCTGCCAGCTGATCAGTTCCTAATACACAGATCACAAAACTATCTGGAACATTACCCACGTGGAACCACCCACTTATCTCTTATTGCATACCATTTACATAATAGGTGCTGGTAGAAAACCTCATCTCCTGGCTTGTCTAGTCTAAACTAACCCTCCACTAATGGAACTACGTGGGAAATGAGAATCAGTTATAGGTCACACAGCTACACAAAAGAATAGGATAACCTACTCTCTTATACTGGCGCAATGCCATATTTCAATACATCCATTTTAATATCTTACACCACGCTTATTCAACTACATCGGTTCTGAGTAACATGCACACTACCAAAAGCTCTAACAGTCCTTGCTGTCATGTTCCTGATGCAGGTATCAAGCACATGTTCTGGGGTTGCCCTGTAGTTGCTGCGGTTTGGAGAGAGATCATGACAGTCCTTACAACTGTCCTAGGTGGACATTAGGTTTTTACAACTGTGCAAAAACCAACAAGGTTGGTAACAGATTTCTAGACCTTGCCTTTCTCCTTGCATGGTGTTTACTCATCATGCAGTGGAAAGCCTCCTCTCTGCCTGGGAAGCTCCACTGGCATGCAATGGGGCTCTGATGGGCTTAATAGAATCTGTTTCTCTACGGATGGATGGGACAAGAACATTTTGCCAGTGCCCAGTTGCCCATGGGTAGGATGATGTAATTCCTTTACCTTCAAGGAGCACATTAGTGACAAAACCAGACCTTCATAGAAGGGCACCCGTTTGCCCAGCTGCTAGTTACTTCTCCCTTTATTGCGTTTGCCCTTGAGCCGTCCCTACTCTGTCACTTTGTCAGTGATTGGAGACTTCACGGTGAGGTCTTTTATGTTATCTCAAGGACCCCGAATTACTATCACATTATCCTCCTCAATATACAAAGGTTGTCTTATACACTGTATAAACTCCGTGATGCCACACAGGATGCGTCTCCCTTGAAGTTCGATGCCAGGAACACCTTGGCAAGATAGGTTTGAGCCCAGGCACGTTTCTTTGTTGTGGTTTCAGTCTTTATTGTGTTTGTATATTGGCACTGCTCGTATTTGCTCAATGATCTCTTACCAGTATTGCCTTAATCACTTTTCCAGACATTTATATTTAGCAGTTAGATACCATGAAACTTTGGTAACTCTATACCCTTTTGATGTCATGTGCCACAAGGCACCGGCACTGCATGTCTCAGTGCAGGACCGCAAGCTGCTCTGAGAGGTCCCTAGTGAGCAAGGCACAAGCACTGCATGTCTAGGTGCAGTAACACAAGCTGCTCCTAGAGGTCCCTAGTGACCATCATAAACTACCTAAGAGAAACAGTACACAGCTGCTTGAAATATGAGCAACTCACGGGCCAGTATAACAAAACAAGCAGAACCATGATCAGGTAAAAGAAAGCGTGTCCGCCATTATCCCATCCAAGGTGGCCCTGCTGCTTACATTTAAAAAAGCTTTGTGAGAGAGAGAGAGAGAGAGAGAGAGAGCGTGTTCTTCCTGCAACAGCAGGCAGAAGAAAGCCAATTAAGAAAATAGTGCTGCCAGGCTCTAATTAAAGAATAAATGTAACAGCCGAAGTAAAAAGGCACATTGGATCTCCTTTGGTCACATAGGGTACTGCACCCTGCAGAAGATATGGTAAATCCACCCTACCCATAATGCACTGCATGCAAAACAGTGCTACGAGTACATTCAATTAGCTATGTCCATATATACAATTAGTAGCTTTGAAATGTGACAAAATAATTATTATGTTTAATTCGGATTAGGTTGTACACTGTGTGGAGCTGATGAAGAGAAATATAGACGGTCTCATATAAATGTGAGATGTTCTAGTAAGTGGAGTAACCACTGAAAGCCTAGCTTAGGACAAAGTGTTTGTCCTGCCTGAAGCCTTTTAAGAAAATAGTACCTTGAGACTGTAATTAAAACCTAGGGAGTAACAACACATGTAACAGGGGGTGTCTTCATGGGAGGTTACAAGAAGAGACAAGGCGGCACTGAGGAGGGACTACCAAGCCTATTGACAAATGAAAAGCCGCCAATTACAACCGACAGGGACAGGAGCCAATTAAAAAGATGGGTGGGGAAGTGGGCGGAGCTTTATACCCATATCCTGAATACAGCATGTTTCGACGAGACAGCTCAAGCGCTGCCTAGGCGAGACCTAAGAAGAAGCAAATGGACACAAGATGAAAATGAAACAAATGGCAAAAAGTGGATTGTTGCTAGGGGAAATAAGTTTCCTTTCCACCTGCAAAGGAAGCTCTCTCCCTTAACATCCTTGCACCAGAACATACTCTGCTATGGCTTTATGCAAGCGCAGTGGCATACCAAATGCTGAATCCACTGGCCAATGATCCAGCAAGGTCTAAACCCTTCATAGGAATTCCCAGGTATATCTGTGCAACCCTGAAATTATTCCCGCAATCAATGGCTTTTCCCTACAGCTATATCTTTGAAATGTTACAGAGGGAGAGGGTGCATCTATGGTGTAATGGGTCCAAACCAGGTATGTGTGATGGTGCCTGAATGAGCCTGACTGGTTGTACGCTTGGAGGGACGTGATTGTGTGCTTGATGTGAGATTGTTCTTTTCTGGAAGAGTTTACTCAGAACGTATAATGTTTTGACTGCAAGAAGTTGCCATACTTGGATATTTTGCTGTGTAAGGATCCTCTCCGGCCCACCCTGAAGAAGTTAGAGGGGAAGACAGTTAGCAATATTTTTTTCAACTTATTGCTGCATTTGTATAGGGTTTACTATTCCTATGTGAATGCTGAAGCTCTTGCCTACTCAGACAGTAATCTACACTGTGTGTGTGTAAGTGAAAGTGTGTTGAGGTTTCTTTTGAGTCTATGTAGGAAGTGTTTTCATGTCCTGTGTGACCGCCATTGAGTTGTGGTTATTGTGTAATGGCATGCAGTGCCTGGGTGAGGGTACATGAGAGGTAGACATGCAAATTATAAATGTATTAATGACCAAAACATATAGGTAGCCACAGAAGACCAGCCAGCCATAGGGACAGCGGAATGCTGTGTTCGTGTACACCAAAGAACAGTTGGGTGATCAGAGAAGTTCCAGTCATCCATATGGCAATATTTATCAGATAGAGACGGTGTTGCCAAAAGGACAAGAATAGGACTTGGTTATATGAGCAGAAGCCATGCATGTTTTTAAAGCAAATATACTACCTACCTCTGAACAAATACACCCTATGAGCGAAGGAGAAAGAGAAAGACCAGTCAAGGCTGTAGAAACTACACAATCTTTAAATGTCCTAGATTCCATCTACTCCTGATAGGTCAAAGAAAGACAACATTTTGAGCAGTGGTTTACCCTCATAAACCTATGTCAAGCTCCTGATGTCTCCGAAAGGCGAACGAGCACCGAACGGATAAGCCATAGTCATGTTGCGGTTCAGATCCTAGTTAGACTTCCACCCTGCAATGCGAGGATGAAGATGAAGCACTTAGCAGGTCAGTGCCGTGATGCCACAATAGCGGATCAGTCTGCCTCATGTTCTCCTCTCTCTTCACACATCTAAGCGAACCCAGTACTTTTCTTAGATCCCAGAGAGCTTGCACTTTCTAGTTTACATAAGGAGTCGTCCTTTTGATCTTCCAGAATTTCCTATCGGAGAGCTTCCACTTTCATTATTAGTAGTGAATGACATTTCAGGATAAAAAGAGACAATGTGACGAAAGGAGACATATCCTGGTTTTATGGTTGTGACTATGACAGCAGCATGGCACAGATTCTGTAAATCTCATTTTGTTCAATCTTAGCCCCACTCACTCTTCCTGTCTGTGCATCCTGAAGAGGAGGGAGGGGAATGCAGCTTGCAATAGGCTTTCTCTTATCAAGGAGTATATTTGTAAACTCAGACAGAATTTTTTTATTTCATTTAATGCTGGTTTGTCCTTTATATTCACACTCAAACAAAAGATATTTATACCCCATTTTTAAAATCCTTGCATTAGAACTCTGTAAATCGGTTGTTTTCCATATATACAATTGCTAACATTACCAGATGACTCCATGTCATTAGAGGCACCCTTTTCAAAATCCTGAGCTTTCCTTAAATAACCTATGTCATGGAGGGAGTTGTAGTCTTGGTTCACTTCAACTATCAATTAAAATAAAAGATGAAAACAGTGAAACAAAAAAGGAAAATCAAACATTAAAATGTGGGATCCCTGATAAACAGGACTGGCTGCTGCTGAATCTTATTTTTTTCCATCCTGAAAACATTGGAAAGCACTTTACAAACAAGAACTTTTACTGAGTCTGTTTTCATTATATGTATTATGTAGCATATTCTACAGTTTTGTTCATGCATTATGCTTTACCTGGATTATCAGTAATGCACCTTTTCCTGTATTCTGTTGGCAATGAAATTTAATCTGGAATTACCCTGGTCTTCCCATTATTTTTTAAATGGCATGGTATTTATTCATTTATTCATGTTTTTAGAGAGTTTTATAAAGCGAGAACATGACCCAAGGATATTTGAGCGCTGTACAGAGCAACGCACAAATTCGTTACATAACATAGAATTATGACACTAAATGGACCTGATCTTTAGGTAAATAAAGTATTCGGAGATCCCTCCCTCAATCTATGGTCACCCAACTTTGTGTGACTGGACAGCGGATACACTTCTAGGGAATCCTTAATCACCTATTATTCTTTTTAAAAAGGTTGTGTATGTGGGCTCTGTCTCCCATAGTCTGTACCACCCTATCGTGTGAATAACAAAACAATAATGAAAAAGAAAAAGTGGTGAAAAAGGTTGGCAGTGCCTCACGGGAGTAACACCATGGGCGTTTGCAGATTGGTTCTCACCTGCATCCTCAGGTTCTCATCATCAGCAACTGCCAACCCATAACAAAATTTGTAGTGAGATAAGAGAAGGAAAGAAACAAAGTGCTCAGTGTAGTGTATCGTGATGACAGCACACAAGATATCTTATCCGGGTGCCCGGCAGTACCAACCCTGTAAGGAATAGCGGAATCTGGATAAGTATACCGCTATTCCGTATCTAAAAACGAGCTAGACAACCACTGGCTATCTTATTTTATTGTGTGCTGTGAGTCTACTCACATTAAAACCAAGACACACTGTTGCCTACTATCTGTTTAGTTATAGAGGGGCAACATGTTTCATTGCTAAAGGGAACTTATAGCAATTTCATCAGGTCAAGGGTCAGTTTTCGCCGCACTGCACCAATTTTTGTATATTTTATACCGGGTAGTTGCCCATCTTGGGCATACCCGCAACCCCCTCTATTTGCGAAAGTATATGAGTCCACATTCACAAAGGCCGTCACTCCCGCTGCTAAGCGTCAGTCGTGTAATTGCGAGTGTCTGGCGTCTGCTCAGCACGCAAAAAAAAAAGTTAGCTAGTGGTTGTCTAGTTCTTTGTTTCTTTCCTTCTCTTATCTCACTACAAATTTTGTTATGGATTGTACGTCTGTGTTTTCCCTTGTGCTACAATTAGCTGCCTACCGCCAACACAGATACCCTTGTGCCTTAGTACAGGGGTGCCTTCGTTGCAGGGATGATTGGTTATGTGCAAGAAGGAGCCCAATCAATAATAGCGATTTGCTACTTCTATGTGTGCTGCATTTTGCCTCACACATAGAAGTAGCAAATTGTGATTATCTAATAATTGTTTTTGTGCAGGAAGGCAGACCTTCCTGCACAAAAACAATCATTAATGCAGGTTTGCTCTTTCTATGTAGCCATAGAAAAAGCAAAAACAAAAATAAAAAAAAGTATTTATCATCTGTTGCACCAATCTAACGCTTGTTTTAGCAGGGGTCGTTCGTTTTTGGCGCTGCCTCAAATTTAAAGATCCTTGTAAATCTGGAGCAGCGTCAAAAAGCAATGTGTGTTGCAATGGAAAGCCCACAGCAACACCCATTGAACACCCATTTGACGCAGAAAACTGTGTGAAAGGATACAATATTTCCAAAGAGGCGTTAAGCCCCGCAAAGTGGCTTATTACCACTTTGCAAAAATAGCGCAGGACATTGCACCGCCGGAACATTGGAAAAAGTGACTTTCCGGTGGTACAATCCCCTTGTAATATGCCCCAATGAGTAGAAAATCGTACTCCAAATCCATGGAAAGTCTTCGTAGGGTGAAATGGCAAGCACATCTACAGAGGACATATACTGAAGCGGTTGCGTCGGAGATACTGAAGACTTATGAAAGAGGCTTGAGAGAGGTTTGTCTTAAGTTCAGCCTTTTTAAATTCTACAAGACTGACATTGGTCAACATATAAGCAGCATAGGGTGGACATGGGGCCCAACTTTTGCTGCCAGCACTGTGGCCAGCACGAGGGAGACATTACTCATATCCTTTGGTGATGCCCCAGATTTTAATATTTCTGGCATTGTGTGTGGTGCAGCAAGAAGGACAAGAGTGGCCTGCCCATTATCCTACGCATGAAACTGGCAATTTTACAAGATACTCAGGATATTGCAGAGATTACCAACTATAAAATCGGTTGTTCATATTTCGGTGACGGTAAATTAAATCACCACCTACATAAGAGGACTGGATCGTGGCTCTATAAGTAATGACCTCGTTTGAATGATTGATCAACAAGATAAATGACCACCTACAGGAATTTAATGATATTTGGGATCCTTTTCTTCTTGACTGAGACCACATGCCCCTAACTTAAATCTTTTCATGTCACCGCCTGGGTGTTCAGATGCGCTGTAAAGTAGTACATAACAGTAGGCCTATTCTGTTTTATTCTACTTTTCTGTATGCAAATCTATCTTTTTGGGTGTGACTATTCAGGTTCTAGTGCGAAATTCTTGCATGCTATCTAATTTTCTTGAAAACACATTTCTATTCTCCCATAATAATTTGTTTTTGAGATGCTAGCACTGGCACAGTGGTGGAAATCCCGGGTCAATTGATGTCCCTGGCACAGTGGTGGTAATTTGTGTCAACTTGCTAGTCTTGGTACAGTGGTGGCAATCGCAATGGCAGCATGCTGGACCTGGCACAATGGTGGTAATTTCTGACAGCTTGCTGATCCTATCACAATGGTGGTGGTCTATGGCAAAATGCTGACCATTGCACATTGGTGATTCCTCTGACAACATGCTAACTGTGGCACAATGGTGGTATTGCATGGTAAAATGCTGGCCTTTGGCCATGCGCATCGGGGTTTGAGCGCAGGCACTGGGCTCTGGCCTGTGACAGGCTTTGGACCCTGCTTTCTGCTCCCAACCCACCACCTTCACCCGATTCGCGGTGCAAGTGCCTTTGGTTGTGCACAGCAGTGGTCGAGCGCAGGGCCTGCAGCCAGGCACTAGGCCACCACCGCTGCATGTCTGCCCAAACCCACCAGGGCATGCCCTTTGACCTTTCACAGAGGAGTTAAGTTCACCCCACACGCTCTGGATGACTACCCCCTGCTGTGCACATCCCTATCTCTCTCTCTCTAACATGCTGACTGATTTGTTTGTCAATTTTGTTCAACGTTTTAACCCGGGCACTCAGAAAATAAAAAACATAAAAGAAAGTAAGTAGTGGACTCTGCTTCATTATTAAATTGGTAGGCCGCTCATTGAATATTCAATCCCCCCCCCCAGGAGCACCCAATAATTCCCTGCTTTGACTTTTTTGTGGAGGGCTGCAATGAGCACAGCAGCCATCCAGGAATACATTTAAAACAAGCACTGGCATAGCCAATAGGTCTCTCCTTTGGGACCTTATAGATGTTTAGCCATGCAACAATTGATGTTGTTGCACCAAAGATATTGTGCTGCATAACTAAATACTTATAAGGTCCCAAAAGCGAGACCTTATTGGCTCTGCCAATGCTTGTTTTTTATCCTGCCACAAACAACCTACTTAAAGATCCTGGTTCCTTACCCTACATGGTTGAGTCTGCTGCAATGCGCTAGCTGTGACATTCAAAAACGAGACACAATTCTCAAGATTTTGCATTCCGACATGTCCTGACTTTTAAGAGAGAGCCCAAGCTTTTAGAAAATGCACCAAATATGATGGCCAGAAAGTGAGACAATGTGTGCTACAACTGATATCCAAGACTTGACTCAGTAGTCCGGCTTCTGTCACCAGAAGTGGACAAAAAAATAAAACCTCCAGAGGTTGACAGAAACCTCCACATGTGTAATGTAGATATGGACACAATAAACCAGATGTGAGTTTGAACTGCTGCAGCCTGAGAGTTAGCTGTTTTGTGTGTTTGAGGGTTGCTTAAACTTCAGTTAAACATTCTATGGTATGTTTGAGAGGAAGAGTGCGGTCAGTGCTGTACCAGAGCCGTGTGTTAAGGTGAGGCTCGGTGAAAAATAATTTTCACTAGAAAAAAATGGAATCTAATTGCTTTATTAAAGCCTGTTCTTCTTCAAGGGACTTAAGGACAATGTGGACAAACCAGTCATAGCCTCATACCTTGCACATTTTGGAAACTGGCTTTGGGCACTTTTACTTTCAAATGAACTACGCAGGAAAGGAGCCTTGTAAGCCATGGTTCACGTTACCATACCAACGACAAATTTGCATTGCGATATGTACAAATGTGCAGCACATTGTGGAATGATTAGGCTGGTTCCAGAGTATGGAAGGGTTCGATGTGGTAAGCTGTATAATGTTACTGTGTCTTTATTTGGAGTGTTATTATGTAAGTGGAATTCTAGATTCTTTGTGTCTAGAATTCTATTCCTCTTTTTACTCATTGACAGCCTGTACTCTCAAAGGATATGTCGTGGGTCACTGTCTTCTGGAATAAATCTTCTTTTCATTGACTAAACATTTTACTTGATGTATTACTTTCTGAAGACCTTACTAGATTTATTGGCGACGATTTGTGACCCACCAACCAACTCATGGATTTAGATCATCATTAGATTTTATTATACATTTTCTTACTCGGCTTTTGAACTTTTATTCGTGAGGATTTAACTTGGACTGCTATTTATTCATTTTGAACTTTGCTGGCCTGTTGGATTTGTGTGTTGGATTTCTGACTTTTCTGAACCTGTAAGTTCATCTTTGTGCCTGTGCCCTTGGATGTAAGAACTTGAATTTGCAGATTGGAGTTTTGCGCTGTACTATGGATGTGCCGTTTCGTTTGGGATAATACTATTTGGCGTAATTTCATCGGCGTATGCTGTTGCATCTCAAGGTACATTACCTTGTTGTTTGTCTTTGCCGTTGCCTCCCTGTTTTTCCTTGAAGTTGCATTCCGCTGCGCAAGACTCTGCATTTTCTAAAACTCGTTCGGGCACTAAGCTTCCAGTTCCACAATTCTCGATTCCTTGATACACGCTGCAACTACGTACGATGCTCAATGTAGGACGCCTACGCATCTTCGTCATTTTCCTCACGTTATCAGCCATTTTTTTGTTAGTTTCCATAGCAACACTTGATTTCTTCCGACGTTACGAAGAACGGATATACGACGCTCAGCGAAGGATTTTTACGCACTTTCGTCAATTATCTCACGTTGTCAGCCATTTTTTGTTGGTTTCCACAGCAACACCTCACCTTTGTTTTATGCCGGCGCTACGAAGAAAGTCATTAACCTCATTTGTTTTTCAGGTTTCCATAGCTACGCATCCGCTTGTTTTTTTTCCTACGCTGTGAAGATGCTAACATCGTTTTCTGACGCTGTGAAGATTTTATGATCGTTTCAACGCTGCTAACAGTGTACTGTGACTGCTTTTATTTTAACTAGATAACAGAGTAATATATTACTCTTATTATATTTAATTTTCTTTTCTTATAAATGTGTATTGCTTCACCTACTTATCAACACATTTCAGGCAAGTTTAACATATTTATTCAAAACACAATACATGCAATTGTTTATTCACCCATAATGTCATCATCTGCTAACAATGTTATGCAACCTCCTCCTTTTTTAAATAAACCAGGAAAACCCAACGTTCCATGGCACAAATGGTTTCGCAATTTTGATAATTATGTAGAAGCCATTGATGCTTCAGAATATTCTGCATCTAGAAAACGAGCTCTTTTATTTAACCATTTAGGTGATGGAGGACAAGATGTTTTTGATCATTTACCTCCTGTACCGGCTCCATCTGGTGTTGAGAATTGGGATGCATTAGCGGAAGCTCTTGCTAGAATTGGTAAACAATATGTTGACGAACCATCTGTCATGGTTGAACGTCGTTTTTTTCAAACGTAAACAAAACCAGGACGAATCCATTGAAGATTATTTAGCTGTTTTACGAGTTTTAGCTACGAAATGTCAGTTTGGTGACTATTTGAATACTGCCTTACGTGACCAACTTGTATTTAAATGTGTGCAACAAAAAGATTCAAGAAAGAATTCTCACATGTAAAAATCCTCCATTAGATGAAGTGATGGATTTAGCACGTAGTATTGAGAGATCTGTAGTTACTTCTAAAATTCTTACTCAAGATACTCAAAGAGTTACTGAGAATTCTAAAGTTATAGCATATACTGCTGTCACTGATGGGAATGCAATTACTAACAAACCTAAAGTTAATCGTACTCTTGAAAAGAAAGCTACATGTTACCGTTGTGGTTCCAAATTTCATTTGGGTAATTATGTAAATTGTCCAGCACAAGGGAAAAGGTGCAACACATGTAAAAAAATAGGACATTTTTATACCGTCTGTAAAAATGTTAAAGCAAAGAGTAAGATCAATTTGCTTAATGTAGACGAAGATGATCCTAGTCATGACATGAGTAATTTGTTGTCTTCAATTGAAATTAATGTGTTGCAAAATGACTCTAAGAAATGTAAAGGACCAATATGTTGTGTCTCAATTGGCAGTATTGAACTTGATATTATGGCCAATTCGGGATCGCCAATAACGATTTTAGACAAGAAAACGTTTAACAAGTTCTGGTCTAAAAGCATTCTTAAACCTACTGACGTAAACCCTAAGGCATTTGGTGAGTACGATATAGACTTGTGTGGTTATTTTTCTGATTCCATAAAATTCAAAGATCGTACCATTTATACCAAGGTTTATGTGGCTCTCAATGGTAGAAGGGTATGGTGTGAGCAGTGTCCACTACCCACTAGACTGTGCGCTCAGTAAACGTTGAAACACTGCGGTTTCTTTACAATGTAAAGTTTATTTTCTTACGATCTTGAAAATTTTTTCAAAACATCTTATTATTTGTAAGTTACATCCATTGACTTGGTGTGAGCATAATGGCCATCTTATGTCACAAATTACAACCTCATTAGGGTTTTTTCATCCACCCAATGCATTTCGGGTCACCGTGACTGGACCCTTCATCAGGGGTCTGTGAACAAGGGTCAAAACAGGACCAAATTAGTTACTCCAACACGAGATTCATAGTATATATACAAAATATTTCGACTCGCTGTAAACATGCAAACTGTACAATTTAACCAAAACGTCGTGCAGTTAATTCAAAACCTGGTGAAAAAACGTGATAGCGTGACGAGGTCTAGAAAAATGAGAACAGAGTTCAATGTTTAGTCGATGTGGTCAAATAAGTGAACGAGACGAGGGAGAAAACAAACACCGAATATCATCCTGTGGCTTCATGCAAAATTGAAAAAATAGAGAGGAACCGCATATGCAATTAAGTGAACAGGACTTACGTGAGTACCGGACAATGCAGCGTATAGAAAATATGAAGTGTCTGACCAACGAATGAACCGCGATGCGATTTGTGCGAATAGCGGTCACGTGTTACGTTACAGTTATCCAATAGGAAAGAAGATGTGCAAGCCGACCATCAACGGGTGGCCTTTTACACCCCTCACTGATCCCTACGATCCGCTTCCCACCGTTTGATGGCCATCCCCCGTTTCCACCGTTCTAGGATGGGGGGTCAGTCACTTACGGTCTAGGTAGCCACTCTTTGGAACAGTCTTCCTGTTTTTCTGCGCCACACCCACGACTTTTACTGATTTAAGAAACTTCTCAAAACTCATCTTTTTAATCAGGTTATTTAATTATTCCCTCCTTGTCAGTCTGCAGTTCAAATTGCGCCAGGACACTCATGAGTAATTGAGCGTGCTACAAGTCACTTATAACATAACATAACATAACAAGGGCAGCCCGCTCCCTCAGTGCTATTTACATGCAAAAAGGAGCCCACCAGCCCCCAGCCCGCACCACGCAGTCCCCCGGATACAGGTTGAGTGGCACAGCGCCTCTCGCACCGACCACAGCCCAAAGCTGGCGCCCCGTGGCCTACCACAGTTCATGCTGCAAGGCTGATCCCATCCCGCCACGTTGCCACCGTCGGCCTTGAGCATCACTCTCCCTCAATCAGCATCAGAGCTGTCTCCGCAGTCCGCAGTTGCTGGCGAAAGTGTGCCGCACGACCTTACAGCACAGTACCTGCCGATATGGCAGTGATCAGAGCCAGATGGTGAAGGATATTGAGAGGATTAATAAGCTCGGCCGGCGGAGCTGCTCTACAGAGCGGCCATCTTGCCGTGCGCCCTCTAGCACCACAAAATGTACAGACTTTTTTAAGTGAGTTGGGATCACAGCTGCAATCATAGGGCGTGGCTGGATTTCCCTGGGAAACTTGAAGTTCACCCCTCCAATACACTGTTCCATTAACTTAATGAGAGAGTCAGATTGGTGTCAACTATTTATAAGGGAAGCTTTGTGGGAGGACTGCAGTGATGGAGAAACTGAGAACCAAATGGGGGACAATTGGCAGTAGTCTAGAGAAGAGCACATGCTGCTAGTTGACTGGTCTCCGACAAGGCTTGCTTTAAGATCATATATTTCAAACGTGCATATACGGTATGCACAGAATTATTGCTCAATTTGATTTAAGCACCTTTAGAGACTGCACTTAAGCATTCTACTTTGGCCCATAAGGAGGTCTAATAGGACAACCTTTTGGATGACGTTTGACCGAGTACTCTCAGAGCTTTCCAGGTGGGCATTGCAATTTTCACCCAGGTTGTGCTTATTGGGGTTAGACTCGATTAAAAATAAAAATTTACTAACTTCTAGATTTATTCACCTAGAACTGGTTCTGGCTAAAAGATGCATTGCTGTGGTATGGAACCACTCAAAAGCCACTGGGCACATGATTCACAGGTATGGAAGTGCACCAAGACTGATCTTAGAGATGGGGCACTACGTGGTGGCACAGCAGTGGCAGAGTCCAATATTTGGGTTTTGGCATTTGATGCATGGGATTAGCATTCAGACAGATTGCCCCTTGATGTGAAAATTATAACTTAGTGGGTTACTTGGCACTAAGAATTGATGACTTGACGTGGACATGTCTGATGCCTGGTATTTTACTTCCACTAATTGCTGGAAGGGCACGTATTGATTAACAGACGTATAAATAATAATATGTTAAATATTGGATCCAAGATGCTTGTCGCCTGATCTGGAATGGATAATTCTTCCAGTCTTGCCTGTTTTTTAATTTGTATTCCCTTAAAAAATAAAACGTTTGGCAATCAACCATGCTCAAATTGCTAAGAATATTGGTGCTTTCAATGTGAGGCTGCATCGCATTTGCTGAACCGTTGGGAAACCTGTTTTTTGCCTGCCCCTCACCTTGTTCTAGTTACTCATGAATATCAGAGATGCAGCTTATGTCTCACATTGTGTCTCACTGCACACAACCCTTCAGAGGTGGCACTCAGCACTGGATACGGCTCTGCAGATGAAGTCTCCATTACTGCACATAGTGCGCCATATTTGGCCTCGAGAACTAGAGACAATAAGCCATAGCTGTCCTTTGCAACTGAAAAAAACCTGCCGCAAAACACTCGCAGTTTACCACCTACTTCAAGTAGGTGGTAAACTACTCACAAAGGGGAAGGGGTCCCCGGGGACCCCTTCTCCTTTGTGAGTATGTGGAAAAATATCTGCCCTTAAAAAAATGAAACTGAAAAGTTTCATTTGTATTTTTTAAATGCATCCCGTTTTCCTTTAAGGAAAATGGGATACATATAAACAAAAAAAACTGCTTTATTAAAAAAGCAGTCCCAGACATGGTGGTCTACGGACCCCAGCAGGCTACCATTCCTGGGAGGGCTGGCATTCCCAATGGGCTCACAAATTGCGAAAGGTTCATTAATATTAATGAGCCTCGCAATTTGCGACCCCATTGGAAATCGCAAAACAGTGTAATAAGACTGTTGTACATTTCATTTAGCGTCTAGCAATTTGCGACTCGCAATGAGTCGCAAATTGCGAGGAGCTAAATGAAAGGGTCGTACATCTGGCCCTAAGTGTCAAATCCATGAAAACTTTTTGTTGTTTTTCAATTCTTCAGGGGCAATGTGGATTATAAAATGCAACGTCTGATTAAACGATTCAGTCATGATGCTTTGATGTGTTGTGTGTATGTTGAGGTAAGAAACAAAAACCAAGAAAAACTCAATAAAATATCATTAAAAATGCAGCACTTTTACGAATTTCTGAAAAGTTATTTTGAGACGAATTACATATTCTCTATATTTGCCGAGGCAGAGAAAGGGACAACCTTGAATAGAGCACAAGAGAGACATCAGCAGACACCAAGGTTACCAGTTTGTCATTGTAACACTGTAACGAGTAGTGCAAAAACGAGTGTTTGCATTGTGCAGTGCTTTTGCATTGGTAGCCTAATATACCCAACACCAACGCTATGCTGTTTTTGACAGACCCAGGCCTAGTTTGAAACCAGACAAATGTTTCATAAGCATTTTGCTGCCAAACTACACTAGTTTGATGAGGCAGGACAGCAATCCAATGCTTACCCAAGGGGGGTGCAGGGTGCACTTCCCCTGCAAAGACACCACCACAGAGACAAAACACACAATGCAGAAGTAAAAGCAAACTGAACATATGTCTTACAATATAAAACTGATCATAGAGGTGTTTGCTTTAGGCGGTAAAGATAAGCTCTTGAATACACATATATGTTTTTATTCATGCTTCACATAGCTTTGTTGTCTCTCAGTTTAGCCATAGGTCATGCGCCAGGCGCCTGTGCTATTCCTCAGGTAACAATGGTCCATCACCAAAGGGCAAGAACCACAACCCATCATCTTTGCTGTTTTTTTTCTAAAAGTACTACTGGTCACACATTTAGTGCCTAAATGCACCCACAAAACATATTAAAATCATATACATGCAAGATATGAGTTGAGTTGTTACTTATAAAGTGCTACAAACACACTAAGGCATCTTGGTGCTGAGCTAACAACAATTGGTGTTTGCCATACTGATTGCTGCATTTTTTGCATTTATGTTTTAGCATTTTATCCTAATAGGTTTTCTCAGTTTTTTTCTAGTGTAATCTGTCTTGAGAAAGTTGCAGGGTGTGGTAATTGGTGCAGGACTCAAAATTCCGAGCTATGTGCAAGCATCCATTTGTACATGGATCAGAATTTAAAACAGATCTAAGTAAAGTCTACATGTTTATAAGAAGCAGGGATAGGTTATGTGAATGGAGAGTTGCCTAGTTCTGTAATGGCATTATTATAGCCTCACCAATTCTGTAGAGTTCCTGTATGCTTTTTGTGTTGTAGTTGTATTTATACAAGGCTTCCTAAACCTAATAAAGCACCAAAGCACATCTGCGGAGTAGCAGCACACATATAAATGGAACAGTGCGTGTTTGTTGTGCGGTGTACATTGGGGTGTTTTGATGTCATGTGTCATGACCAGAGCTATATTTCATTGCTATGCTTCTGCATGAAGTTGATGAGAAAATGAGCGAGAGGTAGGTTGCTTAACTTTTAGATTCTAATTGAAGGACAGAAGTTTATGAGTGCAGTCTGCCTTTGTTTCAAGCATCTTTGTATGTGGATATGGCTGAAATTGCCCAAACTGTGTCATAAAGAAGCATGGAGCTATGCTTACAACAATCTAAGGTGCGGGCGGCACATATACAATCAATAAAAATAATGGCCGATGTGAGTTGGAGCAACAGTTCCTCTCATTCCCCCCCTCTTCTTTGGTGGTCGGCATATATACATTTCGGACCACATAGAATAGGCGGCTAAGTGTACAGAAATAAAGGGAGCTACCCTTGTCATGTGAAAACTCAGGGATTCAGCCATTTATTGGGCTTGAGAGTGCGTCCACTCAACTCAAAACAACCTCTCTGGAAGGAAAAGTACAATTAAACTTCACAGAACAACAGGGCCCAGAGCGACTACACTACGCACACTACACTTGGCTTAAGGCAACACCTATGATCAGGAAAGGTAATAGGCTTTGTAGGGCTGGAGCATTAATTAGAAACAGTGATAAAACCTGATGACAGAATATATAATGTTTTCTTTCAGTTACTTTTTAAATAGTGCTTGATGTTATGAATGGGTTCAAAGTACTAAGAAAACAAAACAAAGCAGTGTTTCTGCCATATCAGACCTTTTGGGCCTCTCAAGGGTTAGGAAAGTGCTATCCAAATGACAATACAATATAATTGCTTCACAAATTACTGTCTGATAGGTTCTTGTATTCTCTGACTTTTGTTGAAGCTAAACGTGTGATGAAGTACTGTTGCTGTGTATTTGTCGATGTGGTGGGATCTGATAACTGGTCCTTTCATCCTTGTTCTATTTCCTTGCACTTTAATGAGCATACCATTACTCGATTGCATGTTGAACAGTATTTGAGAGGTGCAAACTCTGCACCAGTAACTGAATGGTATTTTGCAGTAACAACCCACCAATACCATGCACTTTTGAGTTAAACCCCTCCCACTTTCCTTTTTACTCCATTTTCAGCTAAATGCAACTATTACAGGGAGGCTTATAAGAGGTCTGCTTTTGGACACAATGAAGTGGATGGGTAGTTCCTGCCCCCCCATCGGCTTTCTTTGACCTGTCCTATTATCTCTGCCCCTATTATTAACTCTCTGACATCCGTATTCCTCTCACTGTCCCTAAAATCTATCTCATTGAGCCTCCTGATCCCTCCCACCATCATCATGTTTTCCCTTCGTTCCCTACCTTATTGCCTGGTGTGTATGACCAGCTGCAAGAAAAGCACTGCTGCTCTGCTCAGAGATATACCAATGTCGTCGGAAAGACCTGCTCTGCTCCACAAGGCTCCTCTCACTTTTCTTTATCCACCTCCTTCAGCACTATGAGGCAGCAATATACCTTCTACATACATTAGAAACAAGTTCACCCCCATCACATTCAACTCTCACCACATCCTTAGTATCCCAAATGCAATATGGTGAAGACAGAGAACAGAAACATAGAACATCACTTGAAGGAGTCAAATGATTTCAGTGACAAGATCATCTCATCACACAAGGATATATTATTGGTCTCTTAAAACGCAAAGGGATCATGACTCCCATTGTAGAACTAAAACATAATGCTCTTAGAAGGAACTCTTCAGGATCCTGTCAGTAGTTCATAACACGGCCTACACAATTACCAAGATCACACTACCTCCGAGCCCTGAATGATGCCCATTCAGAACAAACTGTCATGAACAATGATAGACTGGAACGTTACTTTAGAAGTAAATCACCCAGCAGCCTCTACCTTCAGACCATATAAGACAATCTACACTGACATACAACACATTGTGACAAATTTCAAACAACTCTTCTCAATTCAAAGACCTGTCCAAGAGCAGTCTCTTAGTTTGATCACCTTCAAACATATGTCCATTGCGAACTTCCAAATACATCCAACTCTCCACTAAGACCCCTGTTTAGTACAGAAGCATCACCAACAACTCCCTGAACCAAGACATCATTCTAAATGCCCTCAGTAACTTTACACCAAGCCAATCATACAGAAGAACCATGATCCAACTGATTCAGCTTGATATTGACCAATCTTCAATAAGAAATTCCTAAGCAACTGATTGAAAGAGATGCTTTCACTTAATTCTTCTTCCAATACCTGGATGATAGTAACCTAGTGATTAATTGTTATACTGGCTTCCATCTTGGCAACCAAGCAATATCATTTCCACCTCAGGACCACAGCTGACAGGAATGGAGTTCCTACATATTACTTCTGGGTTTGTCTGCTATACACTCCATCCCTCCACTCAAATACAGAGGCTAGAAGATCTTATTTTATTTTATTTTGAAAGTTTTATATAGCGCGTACAAGATCTTTGCAGATATCAGAGCGCTTTACAAAAACAAGGGGTAAGAAAACAAGAGAGTGATTAACAGACTTTTGAGCAAAGAATAGTTGTAGGTAATAAATGAGTAGCAAAATAGGGTAGGTACATGAGGGAGCATAGTCAATCAGCTAAACCAATAATACAAATAGACAATCAGATAAACGAATAGTACAAATAGGTGCATAGTCTCAAATAGTTCCAAAGTAAAAGTTCAGGTGAATTTAGCCATGAGGATAGGTTTTACTTCTTTCTTAAAAAATGTAGTGGAGGAGATCAGCCTGGTTTCTGGAGGGAGTGAATTCCAGATCCTGGGTGCCATTCCTGAAAAGGAGCGTTTAAATGTTTTTTCCTTCCGGAATCTGCGAGGTTTCAGAAGAAGATTCTTTGTACTTCTAGTGGTTCTTGAGCCACCAGATATTGTCAGCTTCTGAGTGAGGTAGCCGAGTGAGTTGTGGTGTATAGCCCTGTGTGTCATGCAGGCAATTTTCAGATGTATTCTGGCTTCAAAAGGCAGCCAGTTCAAGGATTTTAGGTCAGGGGAAATATGCGAGTGTTTTTTTGATCGAGTGATGAGTCTCGCTGCAGAGTTCAAAGAGGCTCTCAGGGGTGCAGTTGTAGATAGGGGGAGTCCGCAGAGGGCGGCGCTACCGTAGTCTAAGTGAGGAATGACTAGGGCTTGTACTGCAGTTTGGAAGTCCTTGGCTGGGAGGAAGGGTTTAAGTTTCCTCCAGGTATTGATTTGGAAATTAGCTCCCTTAGTTGCCTTGCTGATATGCTGCTGTATGTTGAGATTGGCGTCAAGTGTTATGCCTAAAGATTTCACTGAGTCCACGATGGTAGGTTGGACATTGAGTGCAGTTAGGTGCTTAAGCCAAGTTTGAGTGGTGGAGATTTTCTCGGGAGGTGAGATCAGAAGGAACTCAGTTTTCAGAGCATTGAGTTTGAGGTGATTATCGGCAAACCATGATTGGGTGTTTCTGAGCGTTGAGTTCAGAAGTTTGATGTCTTTGGGGGATTGTAATTTGAGATATAGTTGGGTGTCGTCGGCGTACATGTGAAAGTGTACATTAGATGCTTGTAACAAAGTGGTGAGAGGTTCCATGACCAGGTTGAACAATGTTGGGGATAGGGAAGTTCCTTGTGGGACGCCTAATGTTACAGGCACTGGTGGGGACATCAAGTTGTTGCTCTTGAATTTCTGAGACCGGTTATGCAGAAAGGAAGTGAACCACTTGAGAACAGTCCCAGATAGACCCATTCTGGTGTTTAACAGCTCGAGTAAGTTCTCGTGTTTGACTGTGTCAAATGCTGAGGAGAGATCAAGAAGGATGAGGAGGCAGGTATCGTTTTGATCTAGGATTTGGAGGGCGTCATCAATTATGTGTGTCATAGCAGTTTCAGTACTGTGCCCTGCTCGGAAGCCTGATTGATGAGGGTTGAGGAGGTCAAACTGATCAATGTGTTTTGTCAATTGGAGTTGTACGCATTTTTCCAACAGTTTGGCAAGGGTGGGAATATTGGTAATAGGACGGTAATTGTTTAGGTCAGTAGGGTCAGCTGTTGGTTTGTTGAGTATAGGTGTGACTTGTCCAACTTTGAGGGAGTCGGGGATGAGTCTTTGTTGAAGTGAACTGTTAATAATTTTGGTCCAGAGTGGGAGGAGTAATGAGATGAAGTCCTTTACAGCGTTAGCAGGAAGGGGGTCTTGAGGTGATTAGAAGGTTTCAATGTGTTGAGCAGTTTGTCAATTGTTTCTTCTGCGTAGGTGCCAAAGGATGACCATCATGCATCATTGTTTTTTGGTTCAGTGGGTGTTATGCTGTGGGGGTTGGAGTAGAGGCTTACGTCATTGAGGAGATCGCTCCTTATGTTATCAGTCTTTAGATTAAAGAAAGCAGAGAAGTCTTCACAGGATGGTATATCGCCTATTGTGCTATGTGATTGTTGGGGTTGTTCCTTGGATTGTGTTTTGATTAGTTCAAACAGTTTTCTTGGCCGGTTTTTTGCTTGGTCGAGCTGGAGGCTGAAGAAATCTGATTTTGTGCGCTTGATTTTCCTAAAGTAGGCGTTTCTCTTTTTCTTCAGAGTTTTAAGGTGCAGTGCCGAAGGGGCTGATCTCCAGGTGCGCTCTGCCATTCGCATGGCCCGTCTATCTTCGTAGAGTCTACCATCGTACCATGGGTTGGAGATCTTAGTGGAGACTCTTTTCAGTTGCAAGGGGGCAGCCTCATTGATTATTGAAGTCATAGAGTTGAGGTAGTGGTCGGTCAAAGATTGAACGTCAAAAGCGCCGGTAGGGGGAAGGAGGAGATTGCAGCTGTGGGAAGGTAAAGAGTTTGGGTTAAGTTGCTTCAGGTCCCTTTTCCAGACCTTGGATTTGGTGGATTGAACTGGGTTAAATTTAACTTTTTCATTGATGAAGAATGTGATAATGTGGTGGTCTGACCAGTCACAGGGTTGGATTGACCCAAGTTGGGTAGAGTTCTCTTTGGAGATGATAAGGTCGAGGATAGAGCCTTTATCGTGGGTTGGGCTGTTGCAGATTTGGGTGAGGTCAAGAGCGTTGAGGTAGTTTTTGAGACTATTTACCACCGCGTCATTGTGATAGTTCCAATGGAGATTGAAGTCACCAAGGAAAATTTGAGTGTTTTGCCGTCCGGAATTGGTTGAGATTGTGTCCATGAGTTGTTGGGTGAAGATGAGGTTGTCCCCAGGTGGGTGGTAGATGACGTGTAGAGAGCATACAGGTTTGCTCTCGCTGATGACATCGAGGCAGATGTATTCACAGGAGGTACGAGGGGGGGAGGTGACTCTAGTAACTGAGAGGTTGCTCCTATAAATACATGTGATTCCACCGCCTGTCTTGCTGGACCTGTCAAGTCTAATGATGTGGTAGTTGGGGGGAACTAGAATATCCATGATAGGTGTAGAAGATTCAGTTAACCAGGTTTCAGTCAGAATGGTTAGATCAAGGTCCAGTGTTTTGATGAGATCAGCGATGTCAGAGGAGTGTCTAGGGGCCGACCTGCAGTTGAGAAGTATGCATTTGAGCCTGGGGGTGCAGAGGGTGGTAGAGGGTTCTAGAGTGAGGGGGATTTTTTTAAGGTTATTTGGGACGGAGCCTCTGTTGTTTTGTGTGGGGTGCCTAAGGGGGTTAGAGTGAATCGTGGGGATGGAAAGGTGTGTGGTGGCTAAGTGGTTTTGGGGAACTGGGTCATATGAGCGGAGGAGGGTGCGTAGGAGTGGTCCGAAAGTGGATTGATGGTGCGTTGGGAGCAGTTGGTGGGATTGCGAGCGGGGATTAAGGTCCAGTGTGGGGAGGTTTGTGTGAGAGGGTGAGTAGGATGGGTGGGGGATTTATTAGGGGGGAAGTGGTGGTGGGTAGGGGGTGTCTGGGTTGTGTGAAGAGTAACTCTTTGAGGGTGTGGAGATCTTCTTTGACTTGGAGGAGGGTGCACATAATCATGTCCAGCGTGGGATTGGGATAGGAGTTGGGGATGGGCACTGAAGGTGAATAAGTGTCTAGGTTACTAGAGTGGGGGGGAGGGGAGTGGGGTTATTGCAGGGGTTGGTGGTATTAGTGAGTGGGTTGGTGTTCGGAAGGGTAGGGAGGTTGGGGGGAAGGGTGTGGTTGAATTAGGGAGGAGGTTAGTGGTATGAGTGAGGGTGTTGGTGGTAAGATGGGTAGGTAAGTTGGCGGGAGGGGTGTGAGAGGATTAGTATGGGGGTTGGTGTTATTGGGCCGGGAGTAAGTGGCAGGAGGGGAGGGAAGTTGAGGGATGAGTGTAGGCTGGGGGTTACGGGGTGCAGGTGAGGTAGTGGGGACTTATCATCTTATCATATCAGGAATCATTTTAGACTGAATCTCCTCCTACCTTTTTGGCAGATAATTTAACCGTAGTCACTGGCTCCCTTCTGCACTAACTCTGGGGGCTGCAAGGTTCTATCACCTTGCCACTTCTCCTTTATGCCTACATTACTTCATTAACATCCTTATCACGTCTTTCAATCTAACCTATTACAATTACACACAATGCCTATCTCATCCTCAAGCTGGAAAACCACATGGACTGCTCCAGCAGTGACCAGTGCACCTAAGTAATTGACAAAAGATGCTCACCAACTACATAAAACTAAAGTCATCCAAAGCCAAAACCCTCACAAGTAGAAAATGAAAGAATGAGCATTATACAGCATCTGAACTTAGGAACTTGCTACTCTCCATGATGATATCATCTGAAGTAGGAAACTTGACTGTTTATCCAAATATGGCGCAGCAGAAAGGAAGAGTCTGGGAGTCTGAGAAAGGCCCTCATTCACTAGAGGCCTGGAGATTTGGTCCAATCAACAATTCCAACATATTGGTTGTGACATGACTGTGACACAACTGACAAAGGGAGTGTTGGTCACTGGGTAACCTGTATCAAGGAGAAACCTTCATAACATTTCAGAAAGTCCAAGAAGCATTTGGGGTGCTGTGGTAAATAAAACATTACCCTGGCATAATTTCTAGGCGTTAACAATTAGCATGTATCAAATGAGAGGCAGAGAGTCCGTGGTGTCCAAGTTAAAAGGGCTTTATTCCAATAACTCGAGTTAAGGGAGAATCTGTTCCATCACCACTGAGGTTCAGGAAGGGTCTTCTAACATTATTTACAGAGAACAACACATATATACATTTATCCTTGTACATAGGGAGGAGCGCTCCAGGCAGAGCATGAAAGAAAGAGATAAGAGCATGTGGGCGTGCATGAGGGTGTACACTTGATGAGTCACAGGTGGGTGATAGGTGGGTGGCTACATAGAGGAGGAGTTACATGGCAGGCTGGAACTTTGCCCTACTTGTGCACGCAATTTGAGCATGACGTGCAATTGACGTGTAACTGGGAGGAGAGCTGACTTTCAGTCTAGTAGAGAGAACTTTAGTGTCAAGGCGACCCTGCACGTCTGGTACTAACTGATATCTTAAGTCAGGGGATGTATTATCTGAAGCAAAGGTTGCTCATCACTAGAATCAGAAAAAGCATATATTTCTTCGTTCATTGCGTGGGGGCTGTGAGCTTTCTATGGATGCAAGCACTGTGATTTACTTCAATGGAGACAGAGAGGCTAGGCCCTATGTTCCGCGGACGGGTTCTGTTTACCTTCCTCACTGGGCAGGAATGTGACTCTGTACAGCAGGCAGATAACTGTTATTCATAATACTATCTTGGCAACCCTTGCTGGGTCTCTTTCGGCTGAGCTAGAAGTATGCGAGGTCAGAGATACGTAACTGTAGCTTTCAGAGTGTCTGAAGTCATGAAAAACCCTTAATTCAGAAACGGGCTCAGGCTGAACCACAAAAAGGGTTCATCGTGATTTATTTAAAAGTGCACAATGCAAATACATGGGCCTTAAATGCTAACTTAACATTTCTTACATGGGAGACTTGAAGACTGGTATCCTAATGCAGGACGTAAATGCAGAGGCCTTGTGATTCAGGCCACTTAAGGGAAAATGCATGTATGACATGCACATACATTAAACATAGGGTACACGCAGGGGACATATTGGTCATGTAAAATTTCATTTTCCTCATTCCCTCCTTGTCCCCTACTTAACCCTTCAGGATACATCTATATTCATGAGACCGTATAGTTGATCATACAGCATCATTTGTTCGTCCTTAACCCTTTGTATACTTGGATGTGGAACACATGCAGTTGCACACAGGCCGCAAATGGCCGGGCCACACTGCAGACAGAGACAGCAACCAAATATCATAAGTAGGATCATTCCTAGGAAGGACAACACTTTCCATCCCCAAGCAGATATCACACCCCAGAGCCAACTGGACCAAGTCCATGTGCCTGGGTCTTGATGTATGCCATGAGCAATCTTGTGGAGCCTTGTTATCGCTGCATACACAGATGGCGCGTTATTTGGGATGAAAACGCAACAACTAGATCGGATCACGCTACAAGCTCCGCCCCTATCCGCCAAGATGACGTCTAGAACGAGGCGATTTTGAAGAACAACAAGTCTCATAGCGGACTGTTCCTGGGTCAAGTTCGCCAGGGCAGATGCAGTCACATTCACTACTGCCTCAAGAGTCCTTGTTAACTTGCGTATCAGTTTACTGTTTTGGACGGGACCTATGAAGAAAAAGAATCCTTTGTTGAAATCTGTATATTGCTCCCAAGCTGTTTCAGTCTGATCAATCCCTGAGGCATCTGTCTCTCTCCTTACTCTAACATGTTCTAGTCGTGAATCTCTATGATAATGGGATGGGGCCAAGAATACAGGTGGCAATAAGAATGCTATATAACAAGTCCCACCCCAGTCTAAGGGCAGATGTACATAGGCTGTCTGACCGCAAATGAAATAGGTATGGCGTGATGTTTTGAAAGAAGAAAGTCCTTTATCATTAAACTCTACTACAACTTTACACTCGCTGTGTCCCATATGTACTGAGCCTTTCTTATTAACACATAAATCACCTTTTACTGGTAGAACTGAAATAAACGGTGGACCTATATTTTGCATGGGCTGAGCGTTCAGCATTATAAAACTAACAGATGCATTTCCTTGCTCGTACTCTTCATTTTCTAGATCAGTTCCCTTCCTTTGGGGAAATCCGTCTTTGTCTGGAAAACATGCTTCATTCATTACTTTATTCAGGTTTCCATATATCCATTCATCTTGGTATACTATGGACTTTTTGTCTATTGAGGTCATTAAGGCAAACCATGCTCCACATGAACCATTGTGTGAGAACGGTAGAGGATAGAAGGGCAGAACTCCCTTCGCCCTTTGATAAGGTGGCAGTTGGCCACATACCCAGCAATCAGTCGCATTGCTGGTCTGGTGAGAATGGTGTAACATTTGAATAAAAGTATTGTTACGCAATGCAAGTCGATATGACAATTCATGAGGTGGCAGTTCACTAAATGTATGCTCTATGGTGCTGTTACTGGAAGAGTGTATATGTGAGGAAATAGGAAAGAAAACATGTAGTAATAAACTGACACAGATTATAACAATGCACAGAATAAAAAGAATGATCAAAGTAACTATACATCTACTGTGTACTAACTTGCAGTATTTTGCTTTCATCTTGTTTTTCTTACTATTCTCGTCTGTGATCTTATACATGTCAGAAATCTAGTCTAACCGATTCACCACCTAGTGGACTTAAACAATTAAACTTCGTCTGACTTACTAGATCTCAACTTAGACCTATACTCCTGCTGTGGAGTCTTTTCTAGTAAAGGCGGCGCAGGCGGCGCAAGCGGCGCAAAGTCTGTATTGTCTTTAATGTTTTTAGTGTCTGTATCTTTTACTAAAGTACCAGATTGTCCAAAGTGTCTTTTACAGTGCTGAGCGTGGATCCATCCTTTGCGTCCCTCCACCTTCAGCGCGGTCCTTGTTGTAAGAAGCACTAATTTCGGGGTCTTCCAGCGAGGCTCGAGGGGGCTTGAACGATCAAAATTCCGGACACATACAAACTCGCCTGGTGATATGGCATGCTCCTTGACCTGGGTGTTGTCAGGGAAGGCGGCAGCAACCTGTGAACGACAAGAAAGTAGTGCAGACATCAAGGAAGCCAGGTAATCTGTCAGCATGTTACTGTCAACATCAGTTATTCTTTTAGGCATAGGCGTACCCCACATATTTGGCGGTCTACCGAAAACTACTTCATATGGAGATAGGCCTGTTCTGGAATGAGCTACCATACGCATGTAAAAGAGGGCAACCGGCAAGGCTACCATCCAATCCACGCCCTTGTCGGCACAGATCTTCGCTAGTTTTGTCTTAATTGTCTGATTATGTCTTTCTACAAGGCCTGCTGCTTCAGGGTGTCTTAAACAGTGGAATTTCAAAGTATATCCTAACAGAAGAGACACTTGTTTCATTAATTCAGAGGAGAATGGCTGACCGTTATCGGAATATACGACCCGAGGCAATCCATACCTGGGGAAGTACTCGCGCACTAATTGCCTGGCTGTTGTCACAGCAGTATAATCTGGAACTGGATATGCTTCTGTCCATCTAGATAGTGCACACACAACTACCAAGACATACTTGTAACCTCTACATCTGTTCATTTGGATATAATCCATCTGGAGGACCTCAAAAGGGTGGTCAGGAGGATGAAATCCGCCTTGTTCCACCGGAATGCCTTTACCTGGATTGAACTGGCAACAGATCATACATGTTCGTACTTTCTGTTTCGCTGCTGCACGCATGGGCTTGTTAAACCAGATATTCTGCAAGCTGTCTATCATTGCCTTTTCTCCCAAGTGTGCTGGACTATGTGCTATGTTTATGATTACTTGTACCATAGAATCTGGAAGAAACCATGTACCTTTTCCCTTAGTCATCCAACCTTGTTCAGTCTGGACCCCTCCTTGTTCAGTCCATTTCTTTATCTCATCTGCAGTGGCATGTGTCTGTATGTCGAGTACATCTTGAGTGGGATCCCTGACTGTCATACATGTTGTCAGTAATGGTACCTCTGTCCTTGTCGTGTCTGTTGGTGTCTGGGCTGTCTGGGCTGTAAGTTTAGCTGTTCGGTCTGCCAGGTCATTACCCTGGGAAATGGTGTCTGTAACTTTGGTGTGAGCTTTGCACTTCGGGATAGAAATGGCTGTAGGTAAATGTATTGCTTCCAACAGGGCTTGAATGAGCTGGCCGTGCTGGATCTTGGTCCCATGGGAGGTCAAGAAACCCCTCTCCCTCCATAAGTCCCCGAAATCATGAACAACGCCAAAAGCATATTGTGAGTCAGTATAAATGTTTACTTTCAAGTGCTTAGCTCTTATGCAGGCTTGTGTCAGAGCGATGAGCTCTGCTGCTTGTGCTGATAGTGTGTCTATTTTCTGTGTCTCTATGACTTTAGTAGCAGTGGTCACAGCATATGCTGCTACTAATTCTCCTGCACTCAATCTCATGCATGATCCATCTACATAGAGCGTTAAGTCTGGGTCTGGAAGTGCAATATCTGTCAGGTCTTGTCTTGGTTTCGTCACTATATTCATTACTTCCACACAGTCGTGTGGCGGTGCATTTACTGTACTTGAGGGCAAAAGTGTAGCAGGATTCAGAATATTACAACGTCTGATCTCTATGTGTGGTTGAAATAATGTCAGTTCATATCCTGTCAGTCTTGCTACAGTCAAATGTTGTGTCTGTGTCCTGTTTAAGAGAACTTCCACTGCATGTGGTACCTTTACTGTCAGGGGGAGACCCAACACTATTGAGTCACTTTGTCTTATGGCTAGGGCTGTTGCTGCAACCGATGTCAGGCACGCAGGCAGAGCCTGGGCCACTGGGTCTAGTGTACTAGAAAAATAAGCACAAGGCTTGTGTTTTCCTGCTTGATCTTGTGTGAGGACAGATAACGCTGTTCCATCCCGTTCAGTTATGAAAAGCATGAAAGGTTTACTGTAACATGGAGTCGCTAAAACTGGCGCTTGACATAATGCTCTTTTTAATTCCTCAAATGCCAAGGTGTGTTCTTGTGTCCAAGGGAGGACAGTCAGAGTGGCTGCCTCCTGTGTAGTTAACTGTATGAGTGGTTTGGCTAGATAGGCATACTGGGGAATCCATTGCCTACAGTATGAAGTGAGGCCAATAAATGCACGTACTTCTTTCTGTGTCTTGGGCTGTGAAAGGCTAGAAATGATCTGTATACGTTCTCGTGTTAACTGTCTACCCTCCTTGGAAAGCAAGTGTCCAAGATACACCACTTGCTTTTCACAGAATTGTAACACCCTGCGCCCCTTGTCAGCCAGAAAGTGTAAAACTGTCAGTGATGGATTTGCGCATTCTAGTTCTGATCGTGCTGTAATCAGGATGTCACCTACGTACTGTAGTAAGCAGTGTTGGGAGGCATATAAATACTGTCCAGCTGTTTTTTTTAATGCCTGACTGTAAATGCTAGGACTCATTGCAAGAGCAAAACTCCTGCCAATTATTCTGTTTACACTACGAGGGAAAAAACTATTCATTTGCAAGCATGCCTTATCTGAAGCCAATGAAGCTTTCAGTGCTGGCTGTAAGGAAGAGCAACTTGACCCCCCCCTTATATAAACATTTCTCTGCGGCTCATCAAGTTTTTTTTTCTCTACACTGCCTTCCCCTTCATCGTGATGTCACCCACAGGGCTGTTCCTCCACCCTTTCAAAACTCCGAGAGCTAAGAACAGTTGCCAAGTTACTGGAGAGAGAACTTGGTCAAATTGCAAGCATCCTTTATCTGCATGCGAAGGAAGCCTGAGTCAGTTGGAGGACTGCCAACAACTTGTCCGCGGAAAAGAATTGGAGTATGGCCAATAATAACAAGACAGGCACTGCTCGGTGCTCTAAGAGGGAAAAGCCCTCCCTTTACAAAATATCTTTCCCTGGGAGTCAGGCCACCCTCAAGGTCGAAAAACACATTCTTTGCAATTCAAAACACATCTGTACCCAGGCCAGAGAGCTAACCAACATTCTCTAACTTAACTGAAGCAAATTCAAAACGTGATAAAAAAACATCCTTAAATCAGTAATTAATAAGGACATATTTTATTTCGTAACCTAGACACATGCTAGCATTTTAAAATAATTATATCATAAAATATTGTTACTAGCTGCAAAGGAAAAAAAGAAACAGAACAACATGACATGGAAACACATCACATTTTACTTTATGAAAATAACATGTGAAACACTATAATTTTGCATTGCAGAACCAAGATTTTCATAATTAAGTGTGCAAGCTCTTCTACTCTACCTATTAAAAGGGCCAGATTCATCATTTTTCAAAAAAAACATGTTTTCTAATTGAGTGGATTAACTGTCACACGCTATACTAAAGGGCAGCTTGTATTGGGAACAATAACAATGTATATTTTGTAGAACAAATTTTAATTTAAAAAACAACACATGGTTGCATTATACTAATTAAAAGCACATTCTATGATGGGTCTGTTTTATATTTCCTTCTCAACCGTGAAAACATTAAAGCACCCTCCGTGCAAACCCTTATCTCAATCCGACTGGTTTATTTACAACTTACCGACCTCTGAGTCAAACACATTAAATCAAGTGTTCCAAGGCAAACCCACACAAATACACGGACGCATTTGAAATAGAATGTTAAATGAACACTTCTTTACTCTCCATGCAAGACGTTACCATTCAGTCAGCAAACTGACAAAGCACATAGGCAGACCCAGCAACCAATGAAAAAGTTAAATCAAACCATCATTCATCTACACACTCACTGACTTTTAGTGTCAGCTCACATAACCATGCATGTTAAACAGCATGTTAAAACAAATACTGCCTTCTCAATACAAGATATTAACTCTTTGGCAGCTGAAGCACAATCTTTCCCCAATGACTGCAGTACATGGGAAAGTCATGAACTCATCTCTCCACGTTATCACATAACACGTACGCACATCTCCAAAACGTTTTCTCCAAGCACTTGAAAGAGATCCAGCTCTCTCCTGCCTACCGTAATGATAACATGCTCTGCACAAACCATAACCACATGGCGCTATTCACAAGCCATATTCACAAGAAACTCAACAAGTTATAATAATGACATGCTCTTCATAAACCATAGTTACAAGGAGCTATTTACAAGGAACTCCACAGTAAACTTATATATATGGGGACTCTTCTAGATAGGAGGAAATAATAGCCTCTGATGCTGTCGGCTTCTTTCTACATACTCTAAAGGGTACAGGTGGTGGCGTTCGCGACCTACTGGGTGTTTCTGAGGTGGTCACTCTAGCTAGTTCTTCTGAGAGGACGGGATAAATACCAGTAACGACGGCATTTCTTTCTCTGTCAACCTGTTCTAATTTGACCCGTTCCCCCTCCTCTCGCAGTTCTTTTTCTTTGGCTTTTTCCCCATCTTGTTTAGTTCTCACAGCTTTATTAAATTCTTTCTCTGTTCTCCTATGTGACTCTTTGCGCCATAATTCAATGGCATCTTTCTGAGAGGGTCTTGACTTCTTTTTCCATAGCGCTTCCTCTACTCTCATAATGCATTCTGAATCCCATGTTCCTGAGATAGGCCATCTATACTTTTCCTCCAGGTCCTTTGTATAGTCTACCCATAAATCTAAAAACAAGATGGCGTCTAATCCATGCTTATTATACATATAATGACCAGGTGTGTCTCTAGGCGGGATGTTAACTGACTCTTCTAGTATACCTTTTCTGGTCCCTATCTGACGCAATTTTGAAAACAGTGGCATGTTGAAACCAACACAATGGAAATACAATACACAAAAATAGACTGAACCAATCAACAATCATTCACACTAAAAACATCATAACATTAAAACAAACATGATCTAAACCAATACAGAGAACTAAACATGTACTTGAAAAACTATATGCACTGGGATACAGTACAACCATACCGGTCTCTTCTCCTATAAAGTCCGTCACGGCTGTAGAAGGGGGCAAAGCTGGACCTACAACTCCGGCGCGTGGGGAAAGGGATATGTCCCTGTAAGGGCGCCAAATTAATGTGGTAAATAAAACATTACCCTGGCATAATTTCTAGGCATTAACAATTAGCATGTATCAAATGAGAGGCAGAGAGTCCGTGGTGTCCAAGTTAAAAGGGCTTTATTCCAATAACTCGAGTTAAGGGAGAATCTGTTCCATCACCACTGAGGTTCAGGAAGGGTCTTCTAACATTATTTACAGAGAACAACACATATATACATTTATCCTTGTACATAGGGAGGAGCGCTCCAGGCAGAGCATGAAAGAAAGAGATAAGAGCATGTGGGCGTGCATGAGGGTGTACACTTGATGAGTCACAGGTGGGTGATAGGTGGGTGGCTACATAGAGGAGGAGTTACATGGCAGGCTGGAACTTTGCCCTACTTGTGCACGCAATTTGAGCATGACGTGCAATTGACGTGTAACTGGGAGGAGAGCTGACTTTCAGTCTAGTAGAGAGAACTTTAGTGTCAAGGCGACCCTGCACATCTGGTACTAACTGATATCTTAAGTCAGGGGATGTATTATCTGAAGCAAAGGTTGCTCATCACTAGAATCAGAAAAAGCATATATTTCTTCGTTCATTGCGTGGGGGCTGTGAGCTTTCTATGGATGCAAGCACTGTGATTTACTTCAATGGAGACAGAGAGGCTAGGCCCTATCTTCCGCGGACGGGTTCTGTTTACCTTCCTCACTGGGCAGGAATGTGACTCTGTACAGCAGGCAGATAACTGTTATTCATAATACTATCTTGGCAACCCTTGCTGGGTCTCTTTCGGCTGAGCTAGAAGTATGCGAGGTCAGAGATACGTAACTGTAGCTTTCAGAGTGTCTGAAGTCATGAAAAACCCTTAATTCAGAAACGGGCTCAGGCTGAACCACAAAAAGGGTTCATCGTGATTTATTTAAAAGTGCACAATGCAAATACATGGGCCTTAAATGCTAACTTAACATTTCTTACATGGGAGACTTGAAGACTGGTATCCTAATGCAGGACGTAAATGCAGAGGCCTTGTGATTCAGGCCACTTAAGGGAAAATGCATGTATGACATGCACATACATTAAACATAGGGTACACGCAGGGGACATATTGGTCATGTAAAATTTCATTTTCCTCAGTGCGATTTGGCCAGTTTCTTGTAATATGCTAAGTAGACCAGGATGGGCAGTGAGATTTATACAGAATTCTCAGAGGTATCTGAGTCATTACCAACACTTGAAGTAATTGTAGACTCAGGGCAGAGTCCAGCATTGGTCTCACAATTATATAAGAAGGCAAATAGAAAGGACAAATGCAGCCAATTCAAACTTCTCATGCACGCAGAGAAAGCCATACACAAAACAGGACCAGAATACCTGAACAGCCGCATGCACTTTCACCAACCCACTAGACACCTACGCTGTGCCTCACTCTCACTCGCACTCGTTCCCCGCACCTGCAAAAGCTAAATTAGAGGCCACTCATTCTCCTATATCACACACAAGACATGGAACGACCTCCCTCAACATATCAAAACCACCTCCTCACTTCTTGAGTTCCACAAGAAACTGAAGACATGGCTGTTCTTATAAGCACTTTAGGGACCACAAACCTACTCACCTGCCCAAATGCCTGGATACGCTCTTGGATAACTAGTGACCAATACAAATCAACATAACATATAGCATACCAAAAATGGCCATTAACATATGAAGAATGGGAAGCAACCTATCTGCAGGCTAAAAAAATATCAAGCAAAGCTAGATTGCATTTAACACACTTCTATTTCCTACATCGTACATTCATGACCCTCTATCAGATATACAGATATTTGGAGTATACATCCGAAGTTTTCATCCAAATAGAACCTCTGTATATCTGAGATGCGGGAAGATGAAGTGTTCTTCAAATGCATGACATGGTCTTGTAATATGGTGCCATACTATTGGGAAATGGTGGCGGAGAGGCTGCATACAGTAATGAATAATACCGAGAGGTCACTCTAAACTGGTGTAGTGTCCATTTGTGGTGTTTTCACCCATTATTACTGTGTGTCTGGGATAGAAATACTTCACACATCGCCTTTGAGATAAGCTTGTCTGCTCATGCCAAGCAACCAAGGGGGTGAGCAGGGGTTATCTAAAGTTTGTAATCCTCATACCCTGACTAGAAGAAAGGGTCCCTACTTCAACAAAGGTACATACTTCTCCCAATTAGAGACCCCCATTTCTAACACTAACCCTGCAAAAACTATCCTATGAGGCTATTTCCTCTTTGTATGTGTGCTGCATACAAACCCACACATACGGGATTTGTGTGGTACTGTAAATCCCAAAATAGATTTTGTGCCAGAACAGTGACTCAATCCAGATGCAAAATCTGGCCTTCAACATATACATTTTTTTCTTTTAACAATGCCACAAAGAAAGTGGCAACAAGGCGAAAACTGATAGTAAATCTGTTCTGCTTAATTGGTTTGAAGGACTGTATTTTAAAATATTGTGTGGGGTTAAGGCACCTGCTGCAGAGATCTGTGTGTTCCCAGTAAATCAGAGTGAATAATAATAGTGAGATAACTCTAGAGGTTAATACACTTGCTGAAAAGATCTGTGTTTTGTCTGGCCTCAGTATTGACAAAGAGTAGCATGGAAGGGTTAATGTGTCTCCTGGAAAGCACATCATGTAACATGCAAATTACAGATTTTATTTTATGTAGCTCGGTAAGAGGGTTGATGATTTAATCACAGAGATCTTTGTTACTTGCAGTTGCATTGAAATCTTTCTAATACAGCATAGTGAGCTATGACAGATGATAAGTTACTTCTGAACCTTGTAATGTTGTATGTAACATATCTTGTACATTGATTTACACACTTACATGATTTATTGTATATGTAATATGTACATGTGATGTAAAGCCCTCCAATACCCTGCATTGGGATGATTAGTGCTATACAAGAAAAAAAAATCGGTATTTAAATTATTCCAACGCCTCATCAGGGGTAGTATGTCAGGAATCGACAGTAGGCATTACCGGTGGAATCGCCGGCCTACACTTCCCAGAAGGCCTTCCTTCTGGGAGGTACTGAAGCTTCATAATCACGTTATGCGCAGGTTGCGACGTACGTGAATCCTATTCTGGAAGTCTTTGGATCGGGTGGCGAGCCGTCTACACTGTTTCTCTGCGGCTCGTTTCTGTATTGGATTCCTTGCATTCTTGGCTGAGACGCAATATTCTACTGTACCTTCGTGGTGGGGGTTCTGTCCGAGCCACGAACCGCGCGCCTGCTCGGCTGAGCAGGAACTCTCTCATTGTTCTCCTTCCCGCTTGCGGCGGCAGCATGGTAAGGAGATCCTGATTATCGAGTTCCGTGTGACTCGATAGGATATTTGTTTGTGTTCCGCTCGGCTGAGCGCGAACACCGGGAGCCTCATTCTCTTCTGCAGAGACCGGCCGAAGGCAGTTGGCTCCTCCTGCTTTTTTTTTTTAATTAAACATTTTATTGTTTTCATCACATCAGCAAGTTGTATCAATATTATATACGGCATATTTGGAACATTTCTCAACACATCATTGCATAGTTCTGCAAAATATATACAAATTCTATTCCTCCCAGTATTTGTCATTACCCTTCCAGCTTCCCCCACCTCCCCCCCTCCCTCACTCCTCATCCTCATCCGAGCCATCGCTTTCATTTTCTGCAGGTGGATCACAAATATCCCCCCCTGTAATGATTCCAAGCTCCCCAAATTTTAGACCACTTTCTGGGGCATCCTCTGTTAACCAACACTGCCCGTTCAGTTATCATAGTGTCATCCATGTTTATGCTCCATGCTGAGAGGGAAGGCACCTCCACCCGCCCCACTTCTGTGCTATGTTCCTCTTTGCTATCACTATTCCAAGCATGACCCAAGTTTGCCCGTGGCGTGTACGGTCATTGGGTTCCCATATGTTTAACAAACATCTACGTGGGTCAGGTACCAACGATACCTCCTGCACCTGAGACATAGTACGCATCACCTGGGCCCAGTATGTTACTATTCTGGGACATTCCTAGATCGTGTGGTAGAACGTTCCTTCATCCCCACACCCTCTGAGACAAAAGGGGTGGTCTATTCGGTGCATCTTGTGTAGGACTATTCTGGTGTAATATGAACAGTGCAAAATTTTTAATTGTACTAATCTAAGGCGTGAGGGTATTCCCGCCTCCCCCGGTAATGCCAACGCTTCCTGCCACTCGGATTCATCCATCTCCCCTACGTCCTGTACCCACTTAGCTTTAAGCTGGCTCGTGGGGTCGGGTAAGTTGTTTATCAATTTCCGATATGTGAATGATGTAGCATTTTAATGCATAAAGTCCGTCAATAGTCTATCCTCCATAGGTGAAGCCTCTGGAACATCAGAGCTGGGAGGAATCACTGACATTAGGGCATGTCTAATTTGTATATACCTGTAGTGTTCAGAGGGCGCCATGTCGTACAACTGCTGGAGACGTTCAAACGACACCACTTCCCCATTCCACCACAGGTCACCCACTGTAGATATTCCAATGTCGTCCCAATGGATGAAGCCCTTACTGTTTCGAAGCTTCCCCAGTTTTTTGTTGTACCATAATGGAGTGAGTTGTGTCAGTACCCCCCTCAACCCCAATTTTGTCTGCGCAGCATGCCATAGTATCAGCGTATGCCTTAGGGGGCCGAACTTTGTCAACGCCAGGTTTCTATGATAGAGGGGAGAGAGTATGGGGCAGGTGCCGAGTTGCGCCCGATCTGCCTTATACGCCCGGTCTGAGTGCGGGACATGTAGCCAGTGGTTGATTACCTTAAGCTGTGCTGCCCAGTAGTAGAGCTGTACATCAGGGAGCGCTATCCCACCGTCATACCATCCCTTCACCAGCTTGGCCTGAGCTATGCGCGGCGGCTTGTTAACCCATAGGAGACTAGACACCTGTGCTTTGATAGCTTTGAAGTAGGGAGGTTGTACCTGATACGGTGTGTTCTCCAGAACATAGAGGAAACGAGGCAGTGCCATCATCTTGAAAAGTGCCGTCTTTCCTAGCAAAGTGAGTGGTAGCTGTTCCCAGTGGCGCACATCTCTTTTAAGCCGTTCTAGCGGGGGTTTTTAGTGTATAATTCCCTATAATCGGCGGTGACATGAAACCCCAAATATTTGAATGAGCTGCCAGCTATCATAAGCGCACAGTCGTCAGGGAGGAGTGGCGGAGGGCCACTAAGTACGTAAAGTATGGATTTAGACCAGTTAATGGTATATCCCGAGGCCTCACCATAGGCCGCACATACATTTAGGAGGGTCAGTATGGAGCGTCTCGGGTCGGTCAAATAAAGTAGCAGGTCATCGGCATAGAGGGACACTCGGTCCTCCCAGTCGTCCGTCCATTTAATGCCCTTGATCATTGACTCCCACCGTATCCACGCCGCCAGAGGCTCAAGTACCAATGCAAAAAGGAGCGGCGATATCGGGCAGCCTTGCGCGTGCCCCGCGCCAGGGGAAAGTCATGCAATATGTGACCGTTAGCGGTAACATGTGCCAATGGTTTGGAATAGAGGAGTCGGACCCAGGAAATAAAGTTGGGGCCGAACCCTAAATGCTTTAATACCGCGAACAAGAATGGCCACTTAACCATGTTGAAAGCCATATGGGCATCCAACGATAGTACTACTACCGGTTCCTCCACGTATTCTGCTCGGGCCAACACCCCATGCAATCTCCTTAGATTCAATGCCGTGTTCCTGCCTGGCATGAAGCCGGACTGGTCTGGGTGTATGAGCGTTGTGAGGTGTGGCGTGAGTCGCCTAGCCAGTAGCTTCGCCAAGATTTTTGCTTTCGCGTTCATAAGGGAGATGGGTCAGTATGAGGTACACATCTCCGCTGGCTTACCGTGTTTTAAAATTTCTAAGATTGTGGCTGTGCGTTGGTACGGGGCAATTCACCCCTTTCCAGACTGTCAAGGAACATATTTAGCATGTGAGGCGCCAGGTGATCAGCCGCGCTTTTATATAATTCGATCGGGATCCCATTCGGCCCCACAGCCTTACCCGACTGCAGTGCCCCCATTTCCCCGTCAATTCACTTAATGTCAGGTCACCCTCTAATTAGGTAGCTGCTTCAGGCGTCAGCTTAGGCATATGCAGGTCTTGGATGTAAGTTAATGGCTCTTCCTCGGTCATGTCGGAGTCTGAAGAATAAATTGCCTGGAAGTGATGCGCCAGCATGTCTACTATCGTGTGCGGGTCAGTTGTGACATCTCCATCTTCAGTACAGAGCTGTGTTATCCATCTGTCACTTTTTTCCCTCCTGTCTAGCCAGGCTAATAATTTCCCTGCTTTCTCCCCAACCTCATATATCTTGTGTTGCGTGGCGTTCATCTGTTGCTGAGACAGTGTGGTGAGATGTTCCTTATGCTGAAGCTGCCGGCGCCTGAGTTCAGCAGCCGTGTCAGGGGTGGAATTTCTAGCGTGAGAGTCTTCTGCTGTACCTAGTTTGGATTCCAAGCGGTGTAATTCCACCTGACCCTCCTTTTTATGTGTCGCTATAGAAGAGATGGCTCTACCCCTCAACACTGTTTTAAAGGCCTCCCAGAGGGTGGTAGGTGATTCCATTGAGCCCACGTTCTCGTGAAAATACTGGTCAATCCCTTTTTAAGCTCCCTCCTAATGTTGGGTATACGTAAATAACCAGGGCGAATTGGATACACCCTGCGGCGTGTATGTTGGTAATATGTGTACTGAGGGAAGAGTGGGGAATGGTCGGAGATGCCCCGGGATCTGATTTCTATATTGTATATATTCTGTAGGCTCCCCAATTATCCCAGGAAGTAGTCAATCCTAGTGAGGCTGTTGTGTACCCTGGAATGATACGTATATTGGCGTTCTGTAGGATGGGTTCGTCTCCAAAGATCTGTTAGGCCCAATGCCTCCAGAAAGCTCTGCAGGCGCGATCCTCCAGATGTACCCACTCTCTCCGGGACTCTATCCATAGTATCGTGCAAGGTTGCGTTAAAATCCCCACCGATAAGGAGTTCTCCCTCAGGAAGGCTAAGTAGGAAGTCACTGAGGTCCGGTAAAGCCACATTATGTAGCGCCGGGGGAACTTAGACTGAGACAATGTTAAGGGGACGTCCCTCCCATTGTGTAATGATCGCTGCAAATCTCCCCTGTGCATCCGTTTTAGTACTAAGCACTATCAGTGGAAATTGCTTTTTCATTAGTATGCCCACCCCACGGGAGCCTGACGTAAATTCTGAGTGTACTACCATTTTGTATCCCCATCTATCCATCGCTTTACTGGCTGTACCTATGAGGTGTGTTTCTTGCAGTAATATCACTGCTGCATCTGTTCTCTTGATACTCTGCAATACTATCCCTCTCTTTATTTTGTCTCTTAGGCCCCTCACATTCCATGTTAGCAGTGAGAGAGTAGGCCGCATGGCATCAGTGTCCCTCAAAGGCTCAGTCCGCCGTACACTCTGCATTGACATTTCCGCCATTCCCACCCCCACTGACGCCATCAATTAGAATAAAATAAGAATCATGCTCCATGAACCATGTTACAACATTGCTGTCCGTGTGTGAATACTTAAGAAAACTCCTATAGAAATAAGCATAGAACATTTCCACCCTCCCAAAACCCCTCCCTGCCTCCCTGCCCTGCGGACTCAAAACTGCCCGCCACCCCAACTGAGCAGAGTGCTTAATACCCAACCCTGAAAACAGTACTTGCACGTTTGGTAGCGGGAAGTCCAGGGAGGATATCAGCTCCCCACGCTCCAGAGTCTGCTTCAGTTATAGTTCATCGTCCATATAGCGTCAAGAAGTGTCCGAGTTCATTTTCCAGCCCACCGCGTCGTCCAGCCTCTCCTGTGAGTGGTTGCTGTCGTCGGGAGTACGTTCATCCTTCTCCGGGCTTTCATGTCTACCACGAGGCCGTCTACCTTTAGGTGTCTTGCCGTCCTTTCCCGCCACTCTCCATCCCTCTAGCCAGTCGTGGGCCTCCTCCGGTGATTCGAAGAACCATGTCTTGCCGTCCGCTACAACACGTAATTTAGCTGGAAACAACATGGAGTATGGCAGCTCACGGGCCCTCAGTGCCTTCTTTACCTCCAGGAAGCTCCTGCGCCTTGCCGTAATCGCTGCAGTATAGTCTGGAAAGAAGGAGACGACCAAGTTTTGGACCTTAACTGGTGGTGCCACCCGAGCCGTTTGTAATATTGCGTCTGTCTCTATCCCTAAAATTGAAGATACGGGCCAACACCGGTCGTGGAGGTGCTCCAGGTTTTGGACGCCCACCCGGCACCCTGTGCGCCCGTTCTACTGAGAAAAAGGCAGAGAAGCCTTTCGGTTGCAAGCGTGATTTGATGAGTTCCTCACATATAAGTCCATTGCAGGGCCACCTTCCGACTCCGGAATCCCCGTAATTCGAACGTTGTTGCGGCGGGAGTGTCCTTCCTGGTCGTCAAGCTTTGCCGCCATCCATCTGTTTTCTTCCTCCAAGCACGTGACCTTCTGGATTAGGAGTGCGGAGTCCTTTGAGAGAGATGTAGTCGACATCTGTGACTCTAGCCGACATTTTGTGGAAGTCAGCACGCAGGATGGTGATGTCCGATGATATGGAGCCCACCGTTGTCTGAACGATATTTAGGGCCACCATAATGTCTTCCAGTGTAACCTTGGGTCCCCCCTGCGCCACTGCGTCCTTCTTCAGTTGGTCTGCCTTGCCTGAGAGCAGTGGGAAGTCTTTCGTGTAGGCATATTGGTCCAACTTGCCCTGGTGGTTCGTACGTGTACCTCTATCACTCATGCTGCTGGTGGCTGTAACTCCAACGTTGAGTTCTGCAGGTACAACACTCCTCCAGCTGGTGGCACGCAAATGTTCAGTATAATGTGAACTCTACAGCGCATGTATATTCAACAACTCCTGTACTACTGGGGGTTCAAGGGAGATTAGGATAGTCCGAGGCCAGTCTTGTTGGATTGTTTCTTGTTCTCCGGCAGACCCAAAGCCCGGTTGTCACTGTTTTCCCAGGCAGCATATGTAGCCCTTCACTTTTGGGCCTCTCCTCAGGTGTCACGCTCTGAACGCCCGCGAGGCCTTCAATCCTCTTTCACATGTGGCAGTGAGGCAAAGTTCGAATTGCAGCATTGCTGGGCTCTGGACCCCGTGTCGCCTCTCAGGGCTGCGGGAGTTTCAGCCGTCCGCGACTCCAAAATGGCGGCCGCAGGCCGGACCGCCCGCTCGTTTTACTGCCCCCGTTGGAGGATTTGCCGCTGAGCTGTCACGGCGCCCCCCAACGGGCCTCTGTACACTTCCGCGGGTGGCGAGTGTCAGCCGGTGCACCTCTTCCACCTCCGGTGCCCTGGATCCGCCCCCCCGCACCCTGCCTCCTCGCAGCTTGCTGGGCCTACCTCCTTGGGCAACCGGCGCTAACGGAGACTGTGGCTTCTGTGACTCACGTAGGCCTCTCTTAACGGAGATCGTCCCGCACGATTCTGGGCACTCCCGGGCTCCGGAGTCGGATCGGCGGATGGCGCTCTTTCTCCGGTTTGTATGTGGCGACTCTGGGTGCAATTTAGGTGTCGGATAAATCACAGGATTAATGGGGAAGCGATCCTGTCCCCGGAGCTCCTCCAAGCAGCGGCCATTTCTCTTGGCTGCTAGCCACGCCCCACCCTCTGCTTTTTTTGGGCCGTTTCCCTCTCTTGTGGCAGAAGTAGCACTGCTAATATATGGAGGCGCCGTGCTCTGGATTAAGGAAGACCCGGAGTTCTGGTAAGCCTTGGACCGCCCTTGGTTTATCTATTATTTCAGACGTTGTTGTGTATTGTTGGGCTAAAACCTTTGGCACAGACTCACACTGACTTTATCACTGGGACCAGCTAGCCATCCATTTCAAACTTTCTTTGTTTATATCACTAACTTTGATTTGGAGCAGCATATGTTCTCTGGAGAAGGATCATTTGCTACCCTTAGTATTCCCCTTTCATCCTTGCCTCACTTATTCCTATTGTGTTCTGGAGAAGGGTTCTTCCTTGGATTAATGGGAGTGCGCAAGAGGGTATGTATGGTGACAGTGGTGTTTCTACTGTAATTGCATGGTGAGAGGTTGGAAGTTGTTAATCTGTGTTCTGACCTTTTGTAGGTTTCTTCTTGTCCATGTGGTGTGTGATGTATCTTAATGTCCAGAGAAGTCAGAGGAAGGGTTCACCATACTATAGGTGTGTGTGAAAGTCCAAGCGAGAATTATATGAGAGTAGCCAGTGATTACAGGTTGTTAACACTTTGCGTCTTCTCGTTTCAGGTCTCCCTTCCATTGCTGTTCCCTACCTTTCCCATCCCTCGCTTGATTACCTCTATACTCTGTGTATGCTCGTCTAGTCAGAGTGTGGGGAAATCAGGAGGTGGACCCCTCAAAGCATCACCCTGATTCTGAGGAGTTTGGTGATCGTGACATAATAAGCACTTTATAAATACTATTTATATTGTGTAAATACTGGGGATGACCATCACATCTGATATTCTTACAGTGCATGCATATCTCGTAAACAGGGACTGAACAGCTATTTCTCTATTTCTCTTAAGTATGTGTGAAGTGCTAACAAGGTGCGAGCCTTTTTTAGCCCTCCCCTGCATTTGCATCTAGGTATGAGGCTCCTGACTGCTCCCAGCCAGGAGACCCGAGCAAAAAGAGGCCTTTATGACCTTTAAAATTCGGCCTTTCTTATGGGTCCAGCTGGAGTCTGAAATAAGAGAGCCCCGTCCTCGCCTGCACGTTTTTGAGGATCGAAAGCAGAAAACAATGTGAAGGCGCTGCTGAATGTGTACCTGGGTTTAAATATTAGTCCGGGACAAATTCAGCACATTTTTCAGTGGGGCCCAAGCTCTTGGCGGGGTGTAAAAATAGTGGGTGGGCCCTGTTCACCTGCCTGTACCCCCAGCTTGTGCCCTGCTACCAAGCCCAACAATGGTATGTATATGCCAGTGGCGGCTGGTGAGATTTGAAATTGGTGAGGCTGAAAATTTTTGGTGTAGAATGGCGTGCGAGCGCAGCGAGCGAGCCCGAACCACCTAATGAGGGTTTGGGGGGGTTTTCCCCCCGAAAAAAATTTGAAAAATTAGCAGCCAAATGGTGGATTTTCAAGACTTTTGGAAGCCATTGTGCTTAACAGAAACAGGCCACTGCCTCCCCTAAAACTATCATCAGTTCCAAGGCCTCATGCATGCAACAATAATTTGCACAATAAGGAATCGCAAAAATGTGCGATTCCTTATTTTGCTTTAGCATTTATGGAATCGCAATTAGAGGATTAGTATTGAATTAGTATAGTGAAACATGCAAGTAGATTTTAAGCAATGGATAGGTTAGCCAGTTATTTGGATTTGGAATGATTGCACGCAGAAGGGAAGATGAGGAAAAAAGGTTTGTATTTACAGCACAGGTTCACAAAATGGAAACTCATCGAAAATCATGTAGGTGTGCAATAAGTGGTCTTAAAACAGGCACAAAAACGAAATAGCAATTGATTCATAAAATATAGTAGCATGCCTTAGGGAACATGTGTGGATTTGCATTTTAATAGTACATAAGCTTGTATGCAAGTGAACATACTTTTTCAGTATAATAAAAGAGCTTTCCTTGCCTACTCAAACAACTGTGACCCCATAAGCATAACCTGTACTAGGCCCAGTTTAGTCAGAACCCCTATGTCAGCCTATTAATATCTGAAGTGTAGGGTGCAATTATTGAATTAATCTCAGCCAAATGTAACTACCCAGGGACGAATTCTAGTCTATTGCTTACTGTTCCAATACACACAGCAAGCCCCCTATGCAAATCAGTATAGGCCACACCACAAAAAAGGGACCACTAAAACAACGAGGCCTACTATGTTTTTCTTTGTTGTCGAGGTAGGTGGTGACTTTGCAGCAGGTCATTCTTCATGCAGGCAACAGACAATAGGTTTGCTTCCTTGCAGGATTCTCAGGCTTTCCAGCACAGGGAGCACACATGCCTCCCCCCCCTCTCCCTGCACCGCATCCTATCCCAGATCTGTGTCCCTTCCCACCAGTTGTCTTTGTCAGCCTCAACAATTTCATCACCTTGCCCCTACCCCTGTCTCATACATCTCAGGTGGTGTTGGCCCTTGCCTCTTGTGTAGACATGCTGTGCAGGAATAAGTGGTGTGGGTCACCTTACTGTCAGGTCTGGAAGAGGTGGGCAGGAATGAATTCCTTCAAACCCAGGACAGGCAGGAGAGCACCATATGCATGTTGGGAGACTGACTTGATTTTTGCTTCACCTTTGGCTTGTTTGAAACTTAAGAATCTGGATTTTGTATGTGAACATTCCAGAATTATGCTTTGGATCAAGTTTTAAGGGCATTTCTAGTACTCTTTCCTGGAGCCATGCAGTATTTTTTACTTTTAACGTTTGTACAGACACAGGACCCCCATCAACACCATCTCATATTCACTCCACAAATCACTTTCCTATCATTAAGTATTGTTTTTTTATAAATAATTCTGCACCATAGGAGTAAGTTGTGCTGTCCCTTGTGAGTGTCCCGCTTGAGCATGCCTGTTGATTAAAGTTCTAAGTGTTGGTTGGAATTTAGATTGGATATGACCATATATTTTGCTGACATCTCAACATTTTCTACACATGTCTTAACACCACAATACAACACAAGGTAGGTGGTAGGGTTTGGCCCACATAGATGGAAGAATCATTATGTCCCTGTAAATGCATGTTGATAGAGATTCAACAGGAATACTTCACATGGCCCAACTGAACGAGCATTACATGCCACGGAAGGAACCCCTTCTCCAAAAACACTGCTATTCAAAAAGAGCCACAAAACTTGGCAGCTAAAACATTATGTACTCTGCATAAACAAATCCTCGAGCATCCAGACCGAGGGCGCCTGTAATTCTATTTCCAAGTGACCTATTAGCAACATGCCGATAATATAATTCAATTTCTAGTGAGCACTGAGCAGCATTTGTTTCCTATTAATTTATACTATTGCCAATTTGCCAATGCCCGTATACAATGCAGCCCTGTGCATTCCTTCCCGGGTGCTGGCCCCCACAAGTATTTTTATATTTATATATATGATTCATGCTTGTTTCCAATTGCATGTAGATATTCTGTTAAAGAAAAGTGCACAGTGCACTGCATGGCAATCTTTTCCTAGCCAGAAACTGCATACCATATTATTCTATGTGCATGTCCCCATGTTCATATGCTTCTGTTACAAGAAATATTTTTTAGTAAAGTGCTTAGATACTTCTCGGATCCAGGTTCATGCCATTAATCAAATATGTACACTAACTGAGCATCCCTGGAATCTTTCTCACTCTTTCAGACTGTTGCCTGGTCCTGACCACTGGACCGAACTCTACACTGCACATCTGGGAGACATGCAGGCGCCGCATGAGTGGATATGAGAGAGACTTCTTCGTCTTGCATTGGCCAATGGCCGCCATTCAAACAATGAACAATTAGCTTGAGGACTCCATGTACCAAGAACGCAATCTCCAGCCCTCGGCCTCATGGTTACAAATCCCTGTTTTCAGGTGTGTTATTTCAAATGAAGTGGGCAAGCCAAGGCCTGTAATGCTCAGAAGAGAGTAGATTCATTGGCGCAAACAGAAGCCTGGAACGGGATCATTGCACCCTTGATCGAACTGAGTTATATGGTAACCATACGGATACCTGCCACCAGTTCCCTGATTTCTCATGTCTCTAAATGAATTACCCACTCTCTTCTCCATACACCAGGATGAGGAATCTCAGTTGTGTCTGCCTTCTACCAGCAAAAAGAAGCAGGCCCGCCTCAGCACAGGGACATTTGCCTAGCCAGGGGTACTACATATCAGTGGGGAGGGGTCAGGTGCAAAATTCATGCAATTTGCTGTAACATAATTATCCAGAATTACTGCAACATTATGTGAAATTGTGCTTAATTATAAACAAAGCATGTCAAGCTCAATATATTAACTGAACAGATTGTTAAAGTAAAAATTCCAATTGAAAATATAATATTTTAGTGGATTTCCGGTCGCTCGCATAAACACTGCTGCTCTCGTTCGGATTTCTGGTTTTGCACTCAAGGGTAAGGACCTGTGAACGGGCAGTCCAACTGCAGGGCTTTTGGTTCCAGGGAAGTCAGTGGCAGTGGGGACAGTCACCCTCAGCTGAGCTGTCCCTTCAGTACTACTTCAAGGAAGGACATATTAGAAAAGGCTATTAGGTTTGTGACATTGCATAAGAAGTTCAGGAGAAATGCAGCTGTTTTAGGCTTATTCTAAACCAGGGTTCTCCAAAGTCGGTTCTCGAGGGACAGATCCAAGCCTGGTTTTTAGCATATCGCCAGTTAGATTAATGTAGTTATCTTAAACATCTGGCACAGATCCGGCCCTCCAGGACCGACTATGGAGAACCCTGTTCTAGACCATGCAGTTGGATTAGAGAGGTAGATGTCTGAAACTGACTGACCCGACTGCATGGGCAGAAAGGTCTTATTCTACGCACCGTAAACGTGTCACTCGAAGTGTCACACACAAGACATTCAAATGTCACAGATAGTCACACTAAACACTTGGAAATGTCCCTCATAAGCAAACTACAAACTTGGAAACGTCAGGCATAAGTTAAAGCAGACTAAAAATTTGGCAGCTGCGCATAATTATTGTCAATGCCACTGATGCCCTTGTGTAATATATACCCATATCTCGAGAGCCCTGGTCAGGGAGGAGCTTGGACACTTCACTGCCCCTGGTTTTCTTCCTCGCTGTTTCCATCCATAAAGGTTTCCGTCCTATGCCATATTCTGTGTTCTATGTGTGTTTGGAATAGCTAAGACACGTCTCTATATTTCTATAGCGGCAGTCGGCAGACCTGGCTCTCTGGACTTCTAGCAGCAACCAGACTAGCTCATGTTAACTGCATTAAAAAATGTATGGGTGGTTGCATAGGAATGCACATGTAGTGTTCCACCCATGTTATGGCCCTTGATGCAAAGTAACGCAAAGCATTACTTTTGGGCACCTCTCCAGCACAGAACAAGTTTTGCACAGGATAGTAAATAACAAAAAGAATCTTGCATTCATGTGCGTCTTTTTTGTGGCACAATAAACACAGCGCAGAATGTTTGTAAATGTGGCCTGGTGTGTTGCGTGTCGTCATGGGACCCCGCCATAGGTTTATCTAACTCCATCCTGAGGGTCGAGATGAGCAGCGCTGCCTTCTTTGAAAGGCCCAGATTCCCTGAAAGAGGTCCTGGGTTTGGCTTCACCTCAACTACTCCAGGGGTGCTGGTGAGCTGCCAGGACCCCCGAGATACTCAGTGCACCCGCTGACCTATTAAAGCCCTCTTTCTAGCGATGTTCACCCATTGTTCAAATCACCTCAAACCATCCTCCTTTATTTAGGGCAGACTGTTCGACGATATGCTTCTTTTGTCTGGGATCACCAACGAAAGCCTGGCCGTCCCAAGCAGAACTACTCGAACGGTAATCAAATAAAAACTGCCCGCCTGTGGGGCCCTACCTGCCCGAGTTCACACACGTCTCCCTCTCGGTCCGGACAGCAACCTGGGCCTGGCAGCCTGCTGCAACCAAAATGGATGGTGGACTAGGCTGCTGCTGCAGCCAGGGCACGACCGCGCCGCTTTCTTTCTTCAGATGCTCCGCTCTGACCTTGTCCTCCGCTCCGACTCGCTAGTCTCCACCGCTCCTCCTGAGGCTCCTGACACGACAGTCCGTCTGGAAAATGGCGGCTGCTACTCCAATATGCGCGGGAACTGGGAAGAACTAGTAGTCAGAGTCTGCGCAGAGAGGGTCCTATCCCAACTCGTCACAGGGTGGGTCTCACCACGCCCTGTGACGAGTTGGGAGGGGGTGGGGTGATACAACAGCAAGCTCTCCTGTCTCCTCCACTTGATTGACGTGGAGACGTTAGCAATCCCGGGCTTGTGTAAAAAACGCCCGGGGCTAACTTAATCTCCACGCCATCAGGGGGTGGAGACTGGGCCTCCAGGCTATGTCTTTGCCTAGCTGATGGCGTCACAGCTTTCAGGGCTGTGAGGTTCTCAGCCGGCAAAGACATAGCAGGTGGTGCAGCGCGGCGGTATTGGCAGTGGGAGGCAGCAGACTCAAAGACAGTGCCCCGTGTTCTTTGCGGCCGATGTGTTCTTCTTTGCGTTTTTTTTCTTAATAAAAAAAGAAACGTACTGTACTGGTGATATTTATTTTTATAAAATGAACGGAAACGTGATAAATTAACTGGGGCTAAATTACCTGGGGCGGAGCCCCGACGCCCACAAAGAGAAACCGCCACTGGTATATGCGTTAGCAACTATATGTCACATTCACTTTTGCTTCACTTTCTGTGAAGTGCAGCTACATGTCACTACAAAAGCAATTCCCAGATCTCCAGGGCTAACACCAATACTCTTTCCATCTAGATCACATTATAGATCAACACCCATCTGGCAATGCACAGTCAGGTCCCCATCCACCAAGAAGTGCTATGGGACCTCCTCAGTGGTATAAGGCTATATAACCAAGCAACAACACTACAATACAAACTATGGGTTACATGTCATCTTGAATTTAGCTAATTGAGCATTTGCTCTAATGAATATACATTGGGAAAAAAATGTATATTCATTCTAAGCAGTGAACATTTGAACCCACTAGGTATATCTGAACCTATAAATGTACAATTGCAAAAAGAATATACATTAGATCCTTAAATGTACATTCACAGACTAAAATTAATAACATTTGCATTTGGAAATGTGCATCACAATTACTTGAGGGAAGTAAATATGTTTGGAATAGATAGAGCATAGAAGAATCTATGGTAATTCAGAAAAAAACATTGCATACACATATTCGCCCCTGAGCAAACATTTAAAATGATATCTATTCAGACTGCACAACTCTGTAATGTACACTACACTGCTGTACTTGGGCTCAGATTATAAATGCCCGGGAAGGCCTGCAATATGTATCACACTTGAAAATCCAACACCACGGGATCTAAATGTATTGGGTGTGATGAATAGCATCAATTATCATTTTGCTCCAAAACTGAGGAATAACAGGTGGCTTTCTGTGCTAAACACACCAAATCAATATATCCTGGAGTTTGCTGGACCTTTTCTCCCTGCAAATTTCAGCAGGTTTAACATGCTGAAATGTACCTGTGCAAGATTGTGGAAATGTGATACTAGGTGCAAAACTCTGATATGTTCTGTGTCAGGAGTTATGGTGCATATTGGAATAAACCAGGGCAATTATATCAGGGCCACAGTGACTGAATCTCACTTACTATAAAGTTTTAAACAGGAGTTAAGGGTACAATAGTGTAGACTACAACTCTTAAACAATATATATCAAACATATTCTGAATGCCTACCATTAATCCTCACAACACACACCATAACTCTATGCATTTTTTTAGGAACATTTACGGTACTTTTGAGGTATGGTCTATGGTATTAAAAAGCAACTTAACTGATGCTGACTTTTAAATATAGTTCTTGAACTACAAAACATAATGTAACTTTAACTTTTCTTGAAATCTGGCTTTTTGGTTTAATAAATATATAAATTATATTCTAATAAATTATGCAGGACAACAGATGTTTTGTAGTATTCCTCATTGTATCAATACCAGGAGGATGAAACTCTGAGATACACCTGCTGAAAATCAAACTCATTTTGTGGGGACTTTAGAGTCCTGCAGAAAGCACATATGCCTATCTATATACAGAGGCCTATTTTGAGTGTGTTTTCCAATTAGATTTACATAGAGCTTATTACTCCTTATGCCAGGATGCTAAATTACTTTGTGCACTTATTTAGCAGTGATGCACTTCCTGAGTAGTTTCACACTAAAAAGGATTTTTTTTAAATTGCTTCTGATAGCAATGTTTTCGTGTTCTGCATAATTCGACTTTCATAAGCACTTTCTTTACGAAGTAAAATCCTTCAGGTATGTCACTCTAAATTGCCCTGCTGCAGGGGGCTCATTGCTGGCCTTTTATTGCGCTGGGCATATTGCTTAGTATGGGCTCTGATAACAGCAGCTTTTATATGCGCCGCTGTCTTGACTACTCGTTATCTTCTTTGAACGGTGAATGATAAAGAAGCATGGTGTAGGTGGCTAGGGGGCACCCCAAGTTATGAAATAACAAAAACAAACTAACAAAAATGGCATGTTACAATTTAAAGGTGCTTGGAAGCCAAAAGTAACACTTTAAAGTGAACAGCCCGCAAGCCAAGCTGGCAGCCCAGCAGCCCCAGCCCAGCCAGCTCAGCCCACAGAAAGGAGGCCCAGCTCACAAAGTGAGCATTAGCGGGCCAGAGCCAAACTCAGTGGGAGGCCCAGGAGTAGGGTGACCAGGTGTCTTGGATATGCTGGGACAGTGTATGTTACATTCCAGATTACACAGAGCAGGTAAAACCATTCTATGACTTGATATGTCCAAACTTTTCAAGCACATATTGGACAACTGAACACACACAACTTTTATGTTCAGTACACACTTATATGCTAGCTTCAACACACTTACACACCAGTGGCAGCTGTCTCGGAATGGGGGGGTGGGGCAAGGGGAGGGTTGAAAAAAATAAACGTACCTTCTTCATCTCCGCACGTCTCTCCTTTGTCCTCGCCAGCACCGGAAGCACCCAGGCTCCCGAACTCTCCAAGCCAATCACAACGCTGCAGGAACAGTGTTGTGATTGGTCTGAGCGGCCTCTTTGGCTGCTCAAGCAGTACCTGGGAGGATGGGCATGTTCTCCACTGGGCTGTGCAACACACCCCAGTGGGGAACATGCCAAGTATGCAGGACTGTTTGGTCAGCCCCAGAGGGCCAGCCAAGCCGTCATGCGCACCCTAGGGAGGGAGTGCAAACCACTCCTGCTCCCTCTGACGGCGGGGTGCCCAGCCTCGTCCGCCCAACCTGGCTGATGTCCCGCAAAGAAAAGAAAATGATTTTAACTTCTTGTTATTATAATTTTATTTTTATTTTCTGCGATGCTCCTCTGCCTTAACGGAGAACCCGCCACTGTTACACACACGTAAAAACACAACAAACTGGTGATCCATATAATTGCGTTTGTATTAGGGCGTACCTATGTTACATTCAACGAGGGAGACACTGTACTAATTGCTTATAAGTCACATTTATACACTAATGCTGAGATGCATTTTGCACCAACAGAAAAGATTCTGACTGTGGTATAGACTGCTGTAGTGAGAGAAAGATTCTTGGCTCAGGGTAAATTCATTATTGTTGTGACTCCAGTTCTAGCCCTTGAGGCTATCATAAAGGCCAGCATTTTGAACGCTAAGGCTTTACATCCGTGATGGATACAGTGAGCCAATTCTCTCACCGCAACAGATGTAGACTACAGATTTGACTCTACACTACAAACACAAGCATACCTGCAATATGAAATTGAATACCCTCTGCCTTATGAAGTCATGCCTCTTGATCAGTATGATTACATAATCAATACCAGGGCTCGCCAATCTTTTTTGTAATAAGTGCTACTTATGTTCAATGAAAATCATCCTGAGCTACTAACATTATTAATTTTGTAATAGTGACCACATCAGACAAGATTACATAAATGGCCATCAGATGAAAGATTACCCACAGTCATCACTTCAGGAGATGCCAGCAGTAATGTAAAAAGGCTTTTGCATTTCGAAATACCTGTACATGGGTGATAACCGTCATAGAGGGTAGTATCCTGGTTCTAATATGGTTCATGCTATGCCAGTGAAATTCTCCCTGAATGATGTAAGATAGGATGTTGGGAGTGAAAACCTACAGTTGGAGAAGGGCTAAGCAGCTTGCTGATGGCTAGGTTTTTACAAACAGACCAAGGACTTTGTCGTCAAATGCAACATCTGTCAGCAGATGAAGGGTTCCACCGTGGTGTGTCCACAACAGACACCTCCATTAATTTCACAAAAGCCCCTCGCTTGCATTTACGTGGACCACTGCAACCCATTACAATCAGATGGGGATTACAAATACATCTTAGTTGCACTGGATTCCTGCTCTCGATTCCTATGGGTTTGGCCACAGCGACCTGCTGATGCCTGAACTGTTATAAAAGATCTGCAAGTCTTTATCGGGACATACGCAGTAGCCACAATCCAATCGAACCAGGGTCCGGTGTTCGCCTAAAAGGCTTACAGAGACACCACGAGAAAATTGTGTGCAAGTGTGCAGTTTTCTTGCCATTATCATCCAGGGGAAATACAGTAGTAGAGAGGAAGAACCGGGACTGAAAGCAGTCTTTAACAGCAAGAATATTAGGTTTGCGTCGTAATTGGGTTCATCACCTGTACGGGGTCTAGAGAGCCCTAAACAATTTGCCTAGAGAATCCCTAGGTGGTTTGACTCCCTATATGGGCCTGTTTGGGAGTAAAGATGTGGGTACCAAACCTCAACAGTCCAAGTACAGTGGCGGCTGAAACACCATTTGACAGCAATGAACTTTTGGATTTTTTACAGGATCTGAACAACTTTCGAGAAGCTCACAGCAACGTTCATCACAAACATTACGCCACTGGAGAACTGAAGGAAGTACCAGCAACTCCTGGTTGGATCCCCAAGATTGGTGAACTAGTGCGGGAGAAAATTGTGGATAAGAAAGAATTTGGTCCATCTTGCAGAGCACCTGTACCTGTCCTGGCTGTTCAAGGTACTAGAACTGTACTTCTACCGCCCATTGCTGATTGCAACAACTAGAGATTTGTGTCAATAGATCTCGCCAAACCACACTATGTGGTCGGTTCTACACAGTATGCCAAGAAGTCTCCTAGGTAGTTACGTGCCTCCTCTCACTACCCCACAGGAAGTCCCGATGAAAGCTTTGAACAAATATGAAGCCTTTTCTCCCCTCCAGGGGACAGTTACATTGAAGTATCACTTCTTTCTGTTAAATCAACAAACTCATTACAAACATCATTCCCAGAAACACAGATTTATATTCAGCAAACAAAGAAGATGTCTACAGCAATGTATCACCACATGAGTCTACTCTCAGTTCTCCAAAGAATCTAGAGCTGCCAAAAATAGATTGAACAGTCTCCGGCTATTTCATTGACTAAGATGACTAAGATGAACCCACAACCACTACGGCCCAGAGATAGATTAAGTGAATTGTACATTTGACTGAAAAAGACATACTTTATCCCACCATGGATATACATTTAGATTACCTATTTCATTACTTTTCCTTTGGATTGGTCTTTTTCTTGATTCTCAACAGACACTATCTCCCAGCATGATCTGCTGTTGAACTGGTGAGCTTGGTTTTGAAACCCCATTCTTAATATCACAAAGTGAGAAGAGACCCTTGATGAACATTTCTGCAGTTCCGGTTCCTGATAGAATTGTTTGGTATAAGGTTTCATATGATATATTTGGACCCACTGAATTAATTCAAATTCTATATGTATTTAATATTACTCTGCATGGTTTCATCACCCCTAGTTCTCTCTCAGATGACTGGGACATTGATATAGTACATGAAACACTAAATGATCTGCAGCATTATACTGTATTTAATGAAAATGTGATGTATGAGGTTATGGCTAATTATGATGAAATGTTCTGTGTTCACCTTTATGGTCACCATTTCCAGTAAGTACTCCACGTGCAGTATTTAATTATACACAATGGGAACACTAACCTACACCACCAAAGGGTAGTTCAAAAGCATTTGCACAACAGTCTGCATATTTTTCAGGTTATGATAGATGTACAAATTCGCTGGTCCAAAATTTTTAAAAAAAGTTAGGTTAAAGGTTTTAAGAGATTTGGCAGAGACTTGGCTTAGAATCAGGAGGGCTTTAAAAATTCCCTATTACAGCCAGATGGCTTCAATTTGGGTTTTGCTGGGATCTCCACTCTGGTCTAGGGATTTGCTGGCTCGACTATTAAAGGAGAGGGGGCTCCAGAGATGGAAACAGTTATTCCTGGATGTAAAATTAATTTCCTCGGGACTTTGCAAGGAGGAATGGGGGCACAGTTTCTCTAGATTTAAATATCTACAGATGCAAAGCTGGTCGGCGGCTTCGGGTGATCAAATCGAATCTTATAATGAGCTGGAGGAGAAGCTTTTTTCTAACGCTGTATTTAAAAAAGAAACAGCATTATGGTACTGGCTGATGTTAGAAATGGAGGATGCCCCTTTCAATTTACCGGAGACCCTGTGGGGAGACTGCTTGCCGGAGAGCGCTACGGAAAACCAATGGCAAGTAACAATGTCTATGCTTTATAAAATAGTAAAACCTGCAAATTTAAAGAGGAATCATTTTTTCACGATGCACAGGGCGTATTGGTCCCCGCAAAGGCTTTCCAAATTTGGCTCAGGCGGTGTGGTGGTGTGTCCCAAGTGCAAAAGCCCTAATGAAGACGACCTGCATATGTTTCTGAGGTGCCCGAAGATCCAGGGTTTTTGGGAGGTCGTGAGTACCTGTTTGTCGAGCGCCCTAGGGTTGCAGATCAAGGTAAGCCCTGAGCTGGTTATATTTAGAAGACTCGATCTGCAAGGTAAGGGCACAGATGACAATGCAAAGCTTATTTTTTATGCTGTACTTCTGGAATGAAGAGAGATATGTAAATTATGGGTCTCTCCGGTTTCGCCAACAGAGGTTGATTGGTTATGATCTATGAGATTTATTGCAAAATTGGATATTTTGGATCAGACCAGGAAAATATATACATTTTGGACTCCTTTATTGGCATGTTTTGGGTGAGGGTAGGGTGATATGGTGTTCAGAAAATACAAGTCCAATGATTAAGCCTTAGCCTGCCTCGGCTGGTGAAAATCTTCTTGGTTTCTGAGAAGATTTGGGGTAAGGGCTGATGCGCTGTCGAAGAAGGCTCCCTGTCTCTTTCCATCGAGGGTGTTCCCCGGAGGGGAGCTTCTATTCTAAAAAGTGTTGATCTACCCCCCTCCCCCTGCCCCCAACCAGTAAATGAGGTTGAAAATCCCAGGGTGGTTTTGTTGAGTATTGGGCTGCGAAAAGGCAAATGAGGATAAAAAATTTTAAAAACATCAAGTATATGTACCTTCACACTCACATAGAACACAATGAATAGAAATGATCACAGCATGAAAAACATCAAAGAATCAAAGGATCGTTGAAATGGTGCAGCCTGTAATGAGGAGGTTCCCAGACACGTTGCTCACCTGCTGTTGCCAACAAAAGATAAAATTCCTTAATTTCTCATGTTACAGGACACGCTTCATGCAGTATCTTATCGCCAACCTTGAGAAAGGAAGCGGGAGCTAAAATAACAGCGTCTCAAAACCTTGAGCAACCTTGTTGATAGGCCTCTTTGAATTAGGATAACAGTATGTAAAATGAGCAACAGATAAGCACCTCCTAAGGGATTTCTGAGCCATGAGAGAAACATTATGTAAGGACAATGTTTACAAAGGTACATATTCCAAATGACTCTTTCCATGAACCAAGACAGACTTGAACAAACACGAAAAAATGCTTCCCTTGCACAAAGAGTAAAGCTAAGTGTAAAATGGTTTCTTCATGAAAAAATAAAATGGCTTCCTCAGGTGCAGTCTAGGGACTGCAAGGGGAAGGTGAGTGGTAGGGAACAACGCGGGTCGGGTTGGGGGATTCAAATTAGGGGACAGTTGGTTTTGGCCCATCCTTTGACTTTCAATAGCCAGGCACACCAGTCAACGGGGATGGTTGGATTTTCAGGGATAGTTCCAGTGTTAATGAAAATGGCAGGTGACAAAATAAAAAGTGATTGAGGCTCTCCTAGCCTTGGAGGAGGTGGGGAGAGTTGACCTATTTAAGCCTGGGGTCCTCGACCAAGCGTGGGTCCCCAGACCCGATCGGTCGGCAGCTGCCTTACTGGCCTGCTCACCACCAAAACCTAAGGTAAAGTCGACCCACTTTACCTTAGGTTTGGAGGATGCCCCTTTCAAGTTACCGGAGACCCTGTAGGGAGACTGCTTGCCTGATAGCGCTACGGAAGACCAATGGGGACCAATACGCCCTGTGCATCGTGCCACCTAGCCTGATGCAAACCGACCATCAGGCTACGTGGCAGTAGCAGATAATGCGCTCCCCTTGCAGCCCAGCCCTCCAGGGCTGAAAGGCCCAGCTGAGCGGCATTGTTGAAAATAAAGCATGGCGGTGAAGCGGAAGTTGGGGGGGCAGGCCCAGGTGTCAGGTCTTAATGACAGGCTGAATGAATTAGTGACTGGAGACTTACCTCTTTGTGGCAGTATGGACTCCACATTGTGAGCGGTACTCTCACATGAACAGGAGGTGGCACAAACCTTTGGAAGAATCGCCGAAAGAACTGCATTTTATTTGCAGAGAGATACATGATTTTCCTAAGCTGCATGATGTCAAACACCTTCAAGTTGCCCTTTGGAGCCAGTCTGCCAATCGTTTGGTAGAAAGAGCTCATTGTTTCTAAAATAAGGTGTACCATTGACTTTATCTGCAGAATATGATGTTGAAAATGACATTTGGACATATCATACCTCACCACATACCACTTCAGCTGCATCTCCTTTTAAAACGTCGAAAGGTAGGACTTCTTAGTCCAAACCGGTCACTAATTTTTTGTTGACTAATGCCAATGTGGAGGAAAAGTGAAGGATGGGGTCACTAAGATGCATAATAGAGTGAAAGAGAATTTTTTGTTGACTAATGCCAATGTGGAGGAAAAGTGAAGGATGGGGTCACTAAGATGCATAATAGAGTGAAAGAGAAGCAAAGAAAAAAATGTCAAATGTACACTTCATTCCTGGTAATTGGCTTTTGAACAAAAAAGCTTTTAAAGTGAGAAAAGAGGGAAGCTTTCCAAGCCTTTGAAACCTGTAAGAATAAGCAGAGGTTCAGTTTTATTACAACAAAAGGGATGATGGAATAAAAGTATGTTGTATTGAGTTATTTATAGTTATGTGCACGCATTTACATGGAACAATAGCGCAAGAAGGCTCTCAAGTGCTTTGCTCCATTATTATGATGTTATAACTGGGTGTTGTATTCTGACGGATGCAGCATTGGCAGTTGCTGGTAGCACTTTGTCAAGATACATATCCAGGCTTTTATACTTCATACTAACGTAATAAATCTGGAACTATAAAAGTAAGTTGTGCCCAGAAAGCTCTTTGTTACACTGGTGAAAGAGGATGTACGAGGTGAACACAGCTCGTGCGAACTACTAAATTGCTGAAGGCTGGTAAGAAGCCTGCATTCCTGATGGCTACTGAGAGCGTGATATTATTGGGCAGAAGTTTATTCATATTGTTTCTGCTACTCAGGCTCAATTTATGCTATTGAACTAAGCGGGGTGCTGATACAGCATAGAAAAATCTTTTTGTCTTCTGTATTGGACGTGATTGGAGGAGAGTTAGGGCAGTGAAATGAAACATTTTGTTTCAAAATGGACATGGCGGAATCCGGTATAACTGCTGTGTGATGCCTCCAGGTGTGGAAGTATCAAATTGTGCATCACAGAGAAAGAGAGAGTGTTTTTTAAGACAGGAGAAGTTTAAACATAGGGGCCGATTACGATGTTGGTCGGTAAGCCTCCGACCGCTAGTCGGAAGCTTTCCGACTGCAGTCGGAGGCATTCCGACCCACACGGTCCGTTTGCGGTCTGACCGCCCAATTACGATGTCGGCAGTTGGAAACTAAACTGGCCGCTCATTCCGACTCGATTCCGACCTGCTCTCGAAGTCTTCCAGCCGGTCGGAACCATACCGTAATCCCCAATGGACGCCGTTTCTGATGTCGGGATTACAATGTTGGTTTCCCACAGCCTTTCCATGCCGGCCTTTCTGACAAGGAAAGGCTGTCAGAATGCGACTTTGGGGGGCCCCTTTACACTGCAGCCTACGGTTGGTGGTCGAGGGGGTACCTAGGGTACCAACCTGCACTGTGTGTCAGGCAACAAGGGGTGCCTGCAACAGGGGGCAGGGTTTTACACACACACCCATTTCTCTATAGGAGCCTGTATTAAGGCCGGTTTATGGCTGTGACACAGGCTCCCATAGAGAAAAGTGAGACTGTTTAGTCGCATCATAATCAGGCAGTTGGAACCGCTGTCCTCAGGTCGGTCCCTGAGGTCCCAACTCCATTCGACATCGTAATAAGGCCCTCAGTTATAAATGTAAGATATGTGCTGGAGGCTGCACAGCAACCACTAGAGGGCAGTGAAGAGCCATTCATTAAATATCTTCAGAGGAAACTAAGAATATGATGTAATTTGCAGCTTCTCAACCCTTTTTACTGTGATTTGCAGGAAAGCATGTTACCAGACAGTGACAGGCACACCAAGTGGTTTGCAAACCAGATAACAAGAGCTGTGGGAAATCAAAGAGAAGATCCAGGAATTTTTATTTGACTGACTGTTCAACTGGATGTTGTCTGCAGTCTGTCTTCGTCTTATTTCATGTTATGTTGTTTAAAGGTAAATTGAATTGACATCACCTGCTACTGATAGGAGCTGCAGGTGCAAAACGTAAACTTACCTTGTGTCTTTCTACCAACTTCTGGAAACCCAGCATGTCTTGGAAGAACTGGCTACATTATTTTGAGAACTATCTTCTGTCCATTGATGGTGAAGTTCACCCTGCCAGGAGGAAGTGTGTGCTGCTTTACAACTGTTTAGGCAAAGAGGGACAAATGTTGTTTAAGCATCTGCCTGAAACCATGCCTGAGGCACATGATTGTTGAAGATGGTATGAACACAATGAAGCTGTGCATCATTTTGGTAAACTGTTTTCGGAAGAACCCAGTGGGGTCCTGGAAAGGCACTGAATCTTTACACAAAAGCAACTGCCACACGAGTCATTGGATAAATATGTAGCTGCTTTAAGAGTATTGACTGGTGCATGTGAATGTGGAATGTTAGTAGATCAATACATATGCGATCAAGTTATTAGTTTTTACTAACATAAAAAATACAGAAGGGGTTATTGTGCAGTAAGAAACCCACACTAGAAGAGACTATGACTTTGGGTTAAGGAATTTAAAGATCTAGTGTGGCATACAAGGAATTGAACATTGATAATGACAGTGTGTGGGGTTTTTGGTACTTAAAAGCGCACAACATAGGAGTGGGCCTAAAATTGACATTACCGGTTACAAGTTTGGTGGGAAAGGACACATTACCAATTCAAAATCATGCCCAGTGTTAGGTAAACGGTGTAAGGAATGCAAGCAATTTGGTCATAATTGCAAATGAATAGACTTTTTTTTAATATTCTGGAGTGTTCAATGAACAATTGGGATGTGTAAAAGGGTATGAGCACAGAATTGTGTTAAAAGGAAAGTCTTGGTCTGCTGTATTTAAAGTAAGAAATGTCCCTTTGAGCAGAACGGATGAGCTCAAAGCACACCTGGATGAGTTGGGGAAAGAAGGGGTGATATAAAATGCAGATTCCGCAAAGTGGGTTGCGCCCATAGTAGTGGCTTAACGCAAGTCTGGTGCTATTTACTTGTGTGTGAACTTCCGGTCATTGAATAAAAACATTTAGATCGACTGCCAGCCACTTCTCAGAATACAGGATCTTTTGCCATCACTAATTGGGGCTTCTGTACTCTCTTTAATAGATAGGTTGGCACCTTATCACCAGATAATGCTTGATGAAGTATCAAAAGCACTTAAAACTTTCATCACTCCTTTTAGGGCTTTTCGTTTCCAGGGCATGCCTTTTGGGCTTGCATCAACAGCACCAGCCTTTCAAAAACATCATGTACAGGTTTATTGGTCATGAAAATAAGTTTTAGCGTACCAAGGTGACATTTTGGTGTTTTTTAATTATCCTGAAGAGGACTTTGAGCTGCTAAACAGGGGTTTGAGCACCCTAAGTCAACACAAGATGACGGTCAGGAAGGATAAATGCAGTTTTTTTTATAACACCATAGAGTATTTGGGACTCCCCATTAAACGTGAAGGTATCAGGCTTAAAAAAATAAAAAATAAAAAATGGGTTATGTGCTATAAAGAATGCCCTTGAACCAAATACAAAAGAACAAGTTAAATCCTTTTTGGGCTTAAGTTAATACTATGCATGCTTTTTTCCAGGGTTTGCAGTGATGCCTGAACTCTTGCTAAAACCTTGCTTTTCTAGCACTGGTTCTCCGTCTTCCAAACTATAACTCCCTCATCGGTTCGATGCACCCGAGCTCAGCCTCCGCTCCACTAAGGCTGCCGTTCCACGCCAGAGACACGACCAGGGGCGTAGGAGACACTAAAATTCTGGGAGGGACAGGGACAACCTTGTGGACTTTCCATTGACCCTATACAAATCACCGCCCGTTAAACAAATACAGTCGCATAGTTTTGAAGTGAAATATTGAGAAAAGCAGGCATGTAGTCACAGTTTGCATGTATGCTTTATTGTTATTTACATTCACATAGTAATCAGACCAAATGTTAAAAAAACATGTATATGAATCTTGCATCTTCATGCACCAAGCAAAAAAGGTCGCTGACTTCGGGTGAGGGCGTCATGTTTGTAAGTGCATTATGGTTTGAAAAGTACCTGCTGCTGCATTCCTGTTCTCCAGCAATTTTCAGGCAACAATAAAAATGTGAAGATAACTTCGGTGATTAATGATCTTTATTGAGAGAGATCAGAGGTCTGACTACTGGAAGTTTTGCCTCATGGTGAGGTAGCCACAATGTGTTAACATGCCAGCTGCAAATAACGTGTACCACGCAGATCACAAAATGGATATAATGTAAATAGGTCAGTGAGTTACTGCTTTTGTCTGAGATTCGTTTGCTATTTGCAGTTTATAAGTTAAAATCCTAACATTGAACAGTGAGCTATTAACCGTCATCAAAGAGCTGCATGAAAACTGCAAGATATAGATTAGAACGTTATGATTTTTACCCAGTCTTTCGTTATCCTAAGGTTGGAAAATGGGTTCATTAGGATGGAAATCAATTCTGATTTTTTTTTTTCACAACAAGTTTTATTGAGTGATTAAGCAGTATTAAAGGCATGGCTCTCCACAATCAGGAGATCACCACCAAGCATCATATCACGTTTTATCATTAGTACAAAAATCTAATCAATAAACAAGAGGAAATACTTAAAAAATACTTAAAACTCCCCCTCCCTTCCTCCGCCCACCAACCCCAACCACCCAACTACCCTTCTACCCTCCCCTTATCCCTCCCTAACCCTCTGCACGTGAGTATAGGAAACATTCAGTACTTTGTCGTAGTGTGCTAGGTATGACGCACTGCCTAGGCCCGTCCAACATCTTCCACCAGTATTTCCTCTTCCAGTTCTGCGGGGGGGTCCAGTAGCAATCCTCTATATTCCGCCCATCGCTTCCATATCTTAAAATGCTTACGGGGGCATCCTCTGGCCTCAAATATAGGGCGTTCCAGTCCCATACAGTAGTCCAGCCCAGCCTTCCATGCACACAGGGGGGGGGGGCTCGCTCTCCCTTCCATGCTCTGGCCAGGTCCCTCTTGGCAACAACAAGCCCCAGCAACAACAAATGACGTTTATATATATTGCCACCTATACCCTCCAGTACATGGAGCAAACCTAATCGAGGGGTTCGGGGCAGACCCCATCCCAACACCTCAGACAAGCAATTCCAAACACCCCTCCAGAATCTAGCAGCCCCACAGCGCAGACACTCCGGAGATCCAATCAATCCCGCCTTCCACAACCGCTCTCTGGTGTAGTAGGCTCTGTGTAAGTACTTAAATTGGATCAGCCTAAGTCGTATTGCAATGGCAGCCCCTCGTGGGGATTCCAGGGCCTCCCTCCAATCATCCTCATCTAGGGGACCTACATCCTCCTCCCAGGCTGCCCTGAGGGAAAGCAGGGTGGCGGAGCAGTGAGTGACCAGCATTTGATAAATTCGGGACACCTTCTTATCTCCAAGGTCTCCCATGAAGACCTTCGCTTCAACTGGGCTAAATTCCGGGAGTGCCTCCATGTCAGCTATGCTAGGTGCCAGGGCATGGCGGAACTGTAGGTACCGAAAAAATTGGGTCTTGGGCATGTGAAATTCAGTGCTGAGTTCCTGGAACGATTTGAGGGTGACCCCAGTCAGCACATGACCCAAGGACGAAATCCCAATGGCATCTCAGCCGTCAAACCCCGCCAGCGGGGCCAGCGCGGGAAGCCGCCCGTTCTTCCACAACGGAGTCTCCGCCGTCAGTCTACCCCACCAGCCCATGCGACGCAGCGCCTGTCGCCATACAACAAAAACCACTCGCGTGACACATGGCAACGTCATCCGCAGCCTAGCCGAGTACAGGATCGTGTGGAGTGTGTTACTGCCCATCAGCGAGCGCTCTAGAGCATATGCTGGGTCTCCCCTGTCTCCATACCACCATTCGTTAAGTATCAGGAGCTGGGAGGCCTGATAATAGGACAATAGGTCCGACGTGGCCAGACCACCACAGTACGTGGACAGGAAGCACGTCCGCAGCGCCACTCTAGCAGCACCCCCTGCCCACAAGAAACGGCCCAACACAGAGTTGACCTGCCGAAACCACTGGGGAGCAATTAAGTGAGGGTAGCTCTGCAGCTGGTACAACAGGCGCGGGAGTGCCACCATCTTGAAGATCGCGGACCTACCGAAAATATTCAATGGCATCCGGGACCATGTTTTCACGTCCGCCTGGACCCTCTCCCATACAGGCACTATGTTACGCTCCCACGCAATATCCACGGAGTCTGAGAGGAACACTCCCAGGTATTTCAATCCCCCGGTCGCCACCTGCAGATCTGATGCCCAGGGGTCCTCCACCATCCCGCCATTCAACGCCCACAGGGTAGACTTACGGGGGTTCAGATAGAGGCCCGATACCTCCCCGAAAATACGCATAATGTCCAAAACTCGGGGCCCCGACTTGTGTAGGTCAGTAAGGAAGAAGAGGACGTCACCCGCATATAACGCAATTCTATCAGTAAGGCCCCCACTCCACTCAAAGCCTCGCATCTGCGCGTCAATGCGCACCCAAGCGGCCAGAGGCTCCATAGCCAGGGCAAATAAGTATGGGGAGAGGGGGCAACCCTGTCGGGTACCCCGACCAATCGGAAACTGTCCAGAGACCGCCCCGGAGACCCGCACCGACGCGGAGATATCAGTATAGAGTAATTTAACATAGGAAATAAACACCGGGCCCAAATTGAGACGAGGTAGGAGTGCAAACAGGTACGCCCAGCTAACCGAGTCAAAAGCCCTGTCAATATCCGCCAGTAGCAGAGCCGCCCGTTCCCCCTTGGCCCTTATGGCATCGACCGCCGCCTGCGCCCGTCGAATGTTGTGTCGTGTCGCCCTGCCCGGCATAAAACTGGCCTGGTCCGGATGGACCAGGTCCGTCACATACGGGAGCAGGCGGTTTGCTAACGCCTTTGCCAGTATTTTAGCCTCTATGTTGAGCAGGGAGATGGGGCGATAAGAGTCATGTCTGTCCGGGGGTCTACCCGGCTTCTGAAAGACCACGACCTCGGCGTGGCGCCAGTCCGACGGCAGTCTACCCCGTGTTTTTGCCGCCTCTAATGCACGTCGGTAATGGGTAACCAATTGGAGCTGGAATTTCTTGTAGAATTCACTCGGGAAGCCGCTTGGCCCTGGCGCCTTTCCCGTGTTGAGTTGTCCCAGTGCGTCTCCTAGTTCCTCCGCCGTAAGGGGAAGGTCTAATAGCGTCCTAGTCTCATCCGAGACCGCCCTCGGAGGTAAGTCGTCAATAAATTTAGCGACCTCATCCGCTGATAGACAATCCCGCGGAGCATACTGCGCCGTATAGTAGCGCGCAAAACTCGCTGCCAGTTCAGCCGGGTCAGTAATCACCACTCCGTCCCCAGCAGTGAGGCCCGGCAGCGTTATCGGTTGGAGAGTACGTTGACATAACCTATGGAGCATCGTGCAGGACTTATCCCCCCATTGATATACTCTACTCCGCGTGGCTAGCCACGCTTGTCTAGCTTCATCGAGTAACACAGATGCATAGGACTGTTGTGCCTGCAGGAGCAACCGCACTGTAGTCTCGTCGCCCCCTCCTCGGCACCGCAGTTCTAGGGCCTCCACCAGCGTGGCTGCGTTAGCGACCCCTTCACGGCATCGTCTACGGGCCGCCGCACACCACGCGATGTCCACACCCCGTATGGTGGGCTTCATGGCTTCCTAAACTACAGCTGCATCCATGTCGCCCACTAGGTTTTCCTGCCAGTAATGAGCAATCGCGCCCCGCAAATGTTGGACATAATTAGGCTGCTGAAGGTGCCACGAGGACATCCTCCACCGGAACGGGTGTCGTTTCTTAAGTAGGTCGACCCTAACTGCCACCGGGGAGTGGTCAGACAATCCTCTCGGCAAGATCGCCGCCTCCTGCACTCTGTCCAGATACCCATTAGGCACAAACACATAATCCAGTCTCGAGAAGGAGCCATGTACCACAGAAACATACGTGTACTCGCGTGCCTTGGGATGCAAATGGCGCCACACATCCACCCAGCCCATCCCCTGCACCAGTGCACTCAATCGGGTAGGGGGGGCAGCCGTCAACATACTCTGTAATCTCTGACGGTCCACACATACATCCATTACCTCGTTCCAGTCGCCTCCCACCACAGCCAGGGACTCTGGGATGTCTTCCCACACCGCAAACAACCTCTCAGATAAAGACCACTGTAATGGAGGAGGGGCATAAACACTCCCAAACACTACCGGTTCAGTACCCACCTTCCCTTTTATAAAAATGTAGCGACCCTGTGGATCTGCCCACTGTTTCTCGTGGATGTAGGCCAACTTGCGATGCACCAAGATGGCAACTCCCCTGGACCCCCTAGAGAACCCAGCATGGAATATTTGTTGATAGCCAAACCTCTGCAGACTAAGCACCTTTGATCCCATCATGTGCGTTTCCTGTAGCAATAGTACATCTGCAGCCTCCCTCTTCCCCCACCGCACAATTGCCCCCCGTTTGATCTTGTTGAGCATCCCCCTGACATTCCAGGTCACCACTCGCATGGACTCACCGAGGAGCCCCGGAGGTACTTCAGCCATAATCAAGCGGGACTAACCAAGCAGGCCCGCTGCGCCTCACCCACACACTCAACACCAACATAAGGAGATCAGATAAACCCACGTGCAGCCCCCCCACCCACCCCAAGTGCCCCCCACAACAACAACAGCCTCCCCCCCCCTCAACCCAAGTCAGCCCCAACCCTACCCCTCCTGCCCCCCTCCCCTGACCCCCACTCCCCCCACCCCTATACCTCATAAAACTCTGAAGTACCTGTCGCGGCATGGGCAACCTCGGACCCACAACGGAGGACCCAAGGCCAACCATACCAATGGATCCCAACACCCCTGCAAACGGTAGAAACACCCCCCCCAGTCAACTCCCACTCTAGAAGGAGGCTTGTAGCCCCAATAAAGTAGCCACCCGAACCCCTCCCACAACCCCACACATGCATAAGGCATCATGTAGAATCAGTAATACAGACAGTGTTCACGTCTCTAAGTGATAGGACTAGGCCATCCGACTCTACCCAGCCGGGGCCCATGACACCGACAAACCAACACAGTCCTCTCCAGGCCCTCAGTGGTCCTGGCCAGAGTGATATGAGTCCACTGTCGCACTATCTTGTGTCCCATCGACGGATTTGGAGCGCTTCCGCGATCTGGACCTCCGGTTCCTTCTGCTTCGGGCAGGTTGGTCTCCCCGTTCCCGCGATGATTCTCTCGAGTGGCCCGGGTTCAGTCCCGGTTGAGCATGCGGCCTGATCCGCACCGTTTCGTCCGTCCATTTGAAGACAGCCTCCGGGGTATCAAAGAAGTGTGTCCGCGACTGGAAGACCACCCGCAGGCGGGCCGGATACAGCAGGGAGTATTGGATTTTCAGGCCTCGCAGTGTCGCCTTGGCGGCTATAAAGGAATGTCGTTGCTGCTGCACCAGCCTGGTGTAGTCAGGAAAGATCATTATCTTCTGATTTTCGAATAAAATGGAGTCTCTGGTCCTTGCTTCCCGCAAGATAGCGTCTCTATCATGATAATTCAGAAGTCTGGCTATCACTGGTCTGGGCCGCTCACCCTCCGGTGGTCTTTGTGTTAGGGCCCGATGAGCGCGTTCAATTACAAAGCAGTTAGAAAGAACCCCCGGGGGTAGCCAGCTCTCCAGCCACTGGGACAGAAACTGCTCCATATTCCCTTTCTCACACCTCTCCGGAAATCCAACAAAGCGAAGGTTGTTCCTGCGCGCGCGTCCTTCGGCATCTTCCACACGTAGCGCCAGGCCCCTTTGAATGTTTTCCATCGCCGCCATTTTCTGCTTCAGGGTCCCGACGTCGTCTTCCACCACCGAGATTCTGGATTCCGTCTCGGTAATCCGGGCCACTGCATTTCGTAGGTCCTGACGCAGCAGGGTCACATCCGCACCCACCGCCCCAATCTTGGCGTCCAGCATATCTCTTGACTGAGTGATTGCTGCCATAAGCGCCGCATTGTCCGGTCCTGCTCCCTTCCCTCCGCCAGATGGCCCTGGCCCCCCACTGGGGGGTCCCGTGAATTTATCGATGGGCCCCTGCTTGGAGGGACCACCTCCTCCCCTGGTCATAACTGCAGTTCACCCTAGGGGCCTCTATGTTATAAACACTTGCACTAGCGCAGACACCTCGCACCTCCAGCAAATGTCCAGCGCAAGCCAACCCAGTGGCTCCCCTGCTCCTGGGTGTAGACGACCCACTGCCACTGGCGACCGGGACAGTCGGGAATAGCACTAGTACCACAGGCCAGTCATGATTATGCCTTATTACTTCTCAGTTCCGTGGCCCACTTGCTGCTGGTCGTTTGCACTATGCCACCGGGCACCGCGGCCCTACGCACTCTAGTAGTCGTCCTGCCACGGCCTGCCGCCTCAGTGCCAATATCGGGGCCCCAGGGGAAGACACTCACTGTTTATAGCCCGCCTCCAGGCTGCGCCAGACACGGGCACAATCCTCGCCAGTCCGTCCTGCCATACACCAGCCTGCTGTCAGGGGAAGTGTAGCAGCGCTCCACCCAGGCATCCGAAGAAGGCCATACACCAAAGGCCTCAGGTCCCAGATCCCACCGCGTTTCTGTTGCGGCCGACGTCAGACACCACCACCAAACTCGAGGCCCCGGCTGCGCCGAGGCGATGTAGGCCACCGCTCCCCACAATGTCCTTCGTGCCCCAATCACCACCGCAGTCACAGGCAGGACTGCTGGGGACTCACCCGCTGCTCCGCCGTCTCCAATATGCTCCAGGCAAGAGGGCAGTGCGGCCGGCCCACTTACAAGCCCTCCGACCCGAAATCGAGGTCCCGGCTTCACTGTGGGGGACCAGGCCGCAATGTGGTTGAGCTGCAGTAAACGGCCCAGGAGCGCCGCTTATAGGATCGGAGAACTCCCAGCACCCTCCGCCACACGTGTCTCACAAGCGGTCCGTATGTCAGGTCTGGGACCAGGATAGCCGCCTTCTCAAATAGGCTCCGGGCCCAGGCCAAAGTGTAGCGTGGCCGGCCCACCCACAAGCCCTCCTGCTCGGTGGCGCCAAAATCGAGGTCCCGGCTTCTTCGGTCGAGACTAGGCCGCAACTGCTGCCGGCGGTTCAGCCGCATCAAATGGCCCAGGGGCACCACTCTCGGCGTCGGAGAACTCCTAGCACCTTCCGCTACACTCGCCCCACAAGTGGTGCGCTGTTCGGGTCCGGGGGCCAGGATAAACAGCCGGATATGTGTCGGGCCGGCGGGAGCTCTAGCAAGCTGCGACCGCCATCATCACCCGCTAAGCCACGCCCCCCTCAATTCTGATTATTAAGGAGAACCCCCAACCATGGTGTTATTATTTAAATTCTGGGTTTGTGCTTCTATAGTGTTGCAAAGCCATCTGTGCCCTGGGCAATCCCCAACTTTTTGCTGACTGGTACTGGTGGTACCTCACTCTGACCCTGGCCTCTGCCTGAACAGGCACAGGGCCAGTGCTATGTTGAAAGAAACACTTAGAAATACAGTAAAAACACCTGCATACACTAGGGTGCACTATGGGTTAGAGTACCTCCATGATTGACATGACCTCTCCTATACAGCCCTAGTACATAATAGGGCATGGGGATTGAAACTACCTTGAAGTCCCTAGTATATATTAGGGCATAGTGGTTTAGAGGCCAGCAGCCCTTCCTGCACTTGCATATGTGCACTGCTGTAGCCTGAGGTCAGTTTAAAAGCAGACCAGTGTTGGAGGATTGCTTTTAAAATGCAAATTGTGCCCAATCTTGACTTTTGGGTTTGGGGCACTTACAAATTGATAAACTACAATGTATCCCCATGGGTTCTCCTAGGTGTCCCAGGGGTGAGAGGGCAGGTATATGCAAGGAGGACCCTTATACAATGAGTGTTTTATGCCCTGGGTTTAGCAAAATTGCACATTTCACTGCCTACGTTGTAGTAAAGTGCTTCCCAAAATCGGCTTTTGTGATAGGAGCACTGTGAAGTGAGGATCTGCAATAATTTGATTTAATCAGAACCCCTAAAGTCTTTCCTATGTATTCTAGGGGTGGTGTCCTGTAGGTATAAGGAGGATCCTTATATAGGCCCTGGTATTGGAGATATTGGCCAGTTACTTTTTCCATTGAAGATCCCCAGCCCATAGGTTAACATTGCAAGAGGTTATTAATTAATAACTGGAGAAAGGAAAGCCATACAACTAGGAGTAAAGGACTCAGAAGAATGTTAATGATAAATGCAACAATGTGGTATTGTTGAATTTATTCCAAAATGTACAGACAAGAAGTTATACGACTTTCTTATCTGCAAGCCACAATTCAGCCCTCTAGTGCTCTGCCTTGATTTGTCAGAGGTACGTGGATTGTACTGGCTGTTTGAAGGGGTGATAAATGACCCCTGGAGTTAGGAGGCCTGTCTGGGAGTAGAGGTTGCTGGGCATAGGAATGCCAGAGCCAGGGGGAGGGGTGGTAAACAATGCTCTTCAAGAGAAGGAGACAAGCTGGACAAATCACTTTCATTTACACCTCTCCCACAGCCGGATGGGGGAATGAAGGAGGAATTCCCAGATGTAAGGGGAGTGGACCTAGGTAGATGAAGCCATCCTGTAGGCTGGCTTAGTTAGTTCTGCTCCCTCTGCTGGAAACTCAGCCATGATGAGTTTTGGAGAAATTGTGCTCTCTTTGGGAAAATAATGCCACACTTTAGAGGCTGTGGTCATACCCTGGAACATTGCCCTGCACCTCATTGGACAGGAGTGTCCTCCTTCTTGACCCAGAGAACTTCGAATAAGTATCTGAAAGGGACAACGCCTCTCAGATGATGCTGCTTCAAACTTGAGCGAAGAAGGGTCCCTGCTGAGGAGTTTGATTTGAACCAACCAGGCCCTGGGCTGAAGATTGTGCCTATTGCACAATCTGGAATTACAGTCCTATGGACTACCTTGCTTCAAAGGGACTAAAGAGTGGACTCCCTGCAAGCGGAAGGTTAACAGAGCACACCTGGACCACCACCACCAAGAATCCCCAGCCTGGAAAACTACCAGTGAATTTGAAAGGGTTTTGTCCAAGTGGATAGTGGGAACGGAAGTCCATTTCAAGGACCATCTTGGAGATTCCAGACCCTTGGAGTAAGTTTTGGACACTTTGAGACCCTTTGGAAAATTTCAGGAAGAAGTTCCAGAAGTTTGGAGAAGTTTGGAGCAACTTTGGTAAAAAGCTCCATAAGTGGACCGACTCACTCTGGCCAGCCAAGCTGACAACCATCAACCATGAGTTGTCCTGCCATCCAGGTTCCTCCCGCTGAAAAGCTCCAGCAGTCCGACTTCCAGAGTTTGATCGGGCGTAGGTGTAAACCCAAGCTGGCGAACCCTCACCGAATCTGGCCTAGTGAAAAGCATTGAGGGACCCTGCAAGAAAAAGCTCTGCAAACATTTCTAATTCCGAAAGTAGAAAAGGTGACCGGGGCCAACCATGAGAGCCAAACCACCCACCATCAACTGTGTGCCAGCCCGCATCCCTAGCTCGTACCGCTGGAAATCTCCGGAGGTTGGACTTCCATAAGTTTGACCGGGAGATCGCTGCAAGGCAAGCCGGCGAACCCTCACCGAATCAGGGCTGACTGAGAGCTTCGACAGACCCCGTGAAGAAAAGCTCCAGAAAAGTTTCTAAGTCAGAAGGTAAAAACTTTGACCGAGACCTAACACAAGGAGTAGCCCCGCAGGGCTTCATCGTGGTCGGCCTGAAACTTTGACTTTGAGCAGGTCTAGCGTGACCAGATGTACCAAAAGGGGATATACGTTTCTATGTGCTATATCGTGCTAACTTTTTAAAAAGTCATATCCCGGTTCCCTACATTGGATTTTTTTCATTTTAAAGAGAAAAATATTTCGTATTTTATAAATTGGTGTTGGATTTTTATTGTGTGTTGTCTTAATTATTTACTGAATTGGTGTTTTTAAATGCTTTACATACCTGCTCACAGCCAATCTACCAAGGGTGAGCATGAGAATAATTTTCGAAGACCAGTATGGAGCTATATATTGAAGTAGTGTCCTTATTGCCGGGGACAGATATACATTTGCCCCTACTATTAACCCACTTTCCAACATCCAGACCAAGCACTCTTAAACAATATTGTCTACAAGTATGGATGACATGTGACTCCTACACCCTGTAGTTTTAGTTAACATTTCCTATACACAGATTTACACACCTATTTTTATTTATTTATTTTATGGAGTTTGTAGAGCGCGCAGCTACCCCCGAGGGGGTGTCCCGGCGCTAAAATCCAGGGGTACCCAAGTGAAAAAGGGAAGAGAAAAAGAAGGAGATGAAGGGGAAACTAGAGTCCGGAGAAAAGCCAGGTTTTAAGTTTGGCTCGGAAGATGGTTTCAGAGGGACAAAACCTCAGTTCAAGCGGAAGGGAATTCCAGAGTCTGGCAGCAATGACACCAAAACCTCTGCCACCGGTTCTGGACAGTCTGAAACGGGGCGAGATTAGGAGGCGGAGGTCATTGGATCTCAGGGATCTGGTGGAGCGGGATATCGAGACCCGATTTTGCAGGTAAGTAGGACCGAGGTTGTTGACGGCTCGATAGGTAAGAGTGAGGACCTTAAACTGGATGCGGCTGGCCACAGGGAGCCAGTGGAGTTTCCTCCGGTATGCAGAGACAGATTGACGGTACGGGATATTACCGATCAGTCTGGCTGCAGCATTCTGGACGATCTGCAGCCGACCAATCAGGTACTGGGGGGCCCCTGCATAAAGGCTATTGGCATAGTCCAGGTGGGACGTAATAAGGGCCTGGGTAACTGTGCGGCGGGAATCCATGGGGAGGTACGGAAGGATCTTCTTTATCATGCGAAGTTTCATGAAGCATGCGGAAGTAACTTTGTTGATCTGAATTTTACAAGACAAAGAGTCATCAAATTGGAAGCCAAGGTTCCGAGCCGAGTGAACCGGGGATGGGGCAGGATCAAGAGCCGTAGGCCACCACCAAAAAGAGGGGATAGAGGTTTTCTGATTAAAGAACAGAACCTCTGTTTTGTCTGCGTTCAATCTAAGGTGGTTCGTAGTCATCCAGCCACTGATGTTAAGAAGGCATTGGCGGAAGTTGAGAAATGCAGAGTCAGAGTGGTCCCGAAAGGAAAACACCAGCTGTGTGTCGTCAGCGTAAGAGACCACCCTGACTCCGTAAGATTCCACCACGTCCGCCAAGGGGGCCAGATAGACGTTGAAGAACAGGGGGCTTAGGGCGGAGCCCTGTGGCACCCCACAAGACAGAGGTTTTTTCTCTGACTTAAAAGGGCGTAGCAGTACCCTTTGACTTCTGGATGAGAGGAAGGACTCGATCCAGCCGAGGGCAGTGCCACCGATGCCTATCTGCTTGAGACGATCCAGGAGGATAGGGTGCGAAACCGTGTCAAATGCCGCGGACAGGTCGAGGAGAACCAACATGGCCTCCTCGCCCCTGTCCACGCACTCCCGGATGGTCTCAGACACCTCCAGCAGGGCTGTCTCGGTACTGAATCCTGCTCTGAAACCGGATTGGGATCCATGAAGCAGAGAGTGGTCTTCTAGATAGTCCGTAAGTTGGAGCTGTACGGCTTTCTCCAGGACCTTGGCAGGTTTGGGAAGAAGGGAAATGGGGCGGTAGTTGGAGAAGACAGCGGGGTCTGCGTCTGCCTTTTTCAAAATGGGAATCACCAATGCCTCCTTCCAGGTGGTTGGGAAGAAGCCATGGTGAAGGGAGGCATTCCAGACGGAGAGGAAAGGGCAAGCCAGTGAGGGCGCCAATTCTCCCATGATTTTAGCGGGGATCGGATCGGAGGGGGCACCAGATTTACAGCCAATGAGTAGTCTGATAGCCTCGTCCTGGTTGAGTTTATTGAATGCAAGGAAGGATGGAGACTCAGGGGGACTGATAGGGGAAGATGGAGTGACAGACTCTGTGGGAAAGGAAACACAGAGTTTGTTAATTTTATCCAGAAAGAAATCTGAGAGTCCCTCGCAAAGAACCTGACAGGCGGTATTCTGGGGGGCCCTAGCCGGAGGGTTAATAAAGTCTTTGACGATGTTAAAGAGCGTTTTAGATGAATTTTTGGCTTTATTAATTTGAGCGGCAAAGTGGTCTTTCATCGCGCATTTTTTAAGTTTAAGAAATTGTTTTAGGGCCGTTCTGTAAAGGTGTTTCACTTCAGGGTCGTAATTAAGTCTCCACTTGCGTTCTAGAGCCTTACATCTGCTTTTCTCCTCCCGAAGGGGGGTGGAGAACCAGGGAGCCGAGGGTCGCGACCTGGTGGAGGAAATGGTTATCTGGGGGGCAATAGAATCAATTGCTTTGATGAGAGTAGAGTTCAACCTGGAGACATTTTCATCAATGTCCGGGGAGAGGTGCTCCGACTGATAGTGGAATAGTGGATCCAGGGTAGCGCAAGTGACCTTATGCCACTTTCTTCCCAGTTCCTTCCTATGGGCCATTGGGGCAGATTTACGTCCTATAGTGAAAGAAAATGGGACGAGGTAGTGATCGGTCCAGGTCAGAGGGAGAGGCTGAAGGACAGTGATGAGCGGAAAGTTGGCGAATATGAGGTCCAGGGTGTGACCAGCCACATGAGTGGGACCTACAACCAGTTGTTTAAGATTGAGGCTATCCATGGTGTCCACCAGGTTGGTAGCCTTGCCGCAGAGCGGGTTGTCAATGTGGAGGTTAAAATCGCCCAGGACAATGAAATTTTGATGTTTAACAGATAGATCGGCCAATAAGTGGACCAGGGCAGTGAGGGAGGGGGCGGTGACGGGGGGGGGACAGTAAACTAGAGTGCCAGCAAGGATTGCTGACGCGGAGTCGGAGATTGAGAAGTACATAGCTTCGATTGTACCTATTTCAGTAAGTTTAGTGAAAGTCAGCTGGAAAGAGGATTTGAATATGACAGCTAGACCACCACCAGACTTACCTCCGGCCCGATTCAGGCATTTGATGTCATAACCTGGGGGGGTAGCCAGATAAATATCCGGCGAGGAAGAGTCTGTGATCCAGGACTCAGTTAGGAAAAGAATATCCCATTCATCAGACGAGATGGACATCCAGATGTCATTGGCGTGACAGGGAAGGGAACGGCAATTGATCAGACCTGCTCGTAAGGTATACTGATTAGAGGGTGATGGCTGTGATAGACCTATGATTGACAGCCTCTGTGTAGTGTGAATGATGTAAAGTGCTGACACCCTGCACTGGTATGAGTGGTGCTATATAACTAATTAAATGCATTTGAGAGAGTGGTTATGGAGACTTGAGCAGCACTATTAAAGAGTGGTAGTGAGTAAATCCGTGGCGGAGCTGGATTGTTGAATAGAAAGGCTGTCTATCTGATTTATTCTCCTGCCTCCTTTATCCACCAACATACTCTCCCTCCACATTATCTCACTCTTCCAGGTTCTTTCTCATCTTTGCTTTCTCCTTTTTATCTGTTTCCATATTTCCCTTCCTCCTTCTGCCAAAAACTCTTGATGCCTTTCTCTTGTTCAGTTTTACAGTCTGATGGTTTAAATAATATACCGGTCTCTAACAAATATACCGGTCTCTAACAAAGAATACAGTTACGCCTCACCTGCAGACACCAACTTAAATTAAGCATCTTTAGCTTGCAGCCCACAAAGGAAATGCCAGAGTGGCTATTCTGGCCCTTTCTGCATTGTATATCCGTCCTGAAGAGCAGATACACCCTTTTCTCTCCTTTCTGCAAGACACAAGGATCCCAGCCTTCTCCCTTCCCTATGGAAGGGAGAAGGGGGAGTGGCAATCGGTCTCTCCGACTGCCAGGGAACCGCCCACCATTGTAATATGGCGGGCAGTGATGCAGTCAACAATGGCTGATTGTGGCCTTTTTGTGGACTGATTAAACAACTCGTCGTGGAACACATACTCAAGAATCTGCATCTGTTCTTCTTATGATACTGTTGGGGTGTTTTCAACTCTTATGGTTCGCCTTCTGCGGAACCTTTAAATGTTTCCTTGGGTGCGAGAGCAATGCTGTTTTTAATGGCGGTGGGACTGTCAACGACACGTTGATGTGGCAATCCCACCACCATTATAATCACCCCCTAAGTTTCATGTGTATGCAAATCCAACATTACCAACCCCTGGTAAGTAGCACTACTAGTGCTGAAAAAGTCCAATGGAGGTACCAATGGGCGAGGTGGACTGGCCTCAAGGGTCTTGTGACCTCAGTGACAGAGTCACTGTCGCTCTAGTGTGTGCTTCTTCGTATGCCTGCCCGCAAGACTGGGGGTGAACTGCATGAATTGTGGTGGACAGGCCTTCAAGGTTAACTCACACTTGCCACCGTTAGGATCCACCTGCTGGTGCTAAGACACCAGGGCTTCTAAGGTCTTTCGGGCCTTCTAAGGTGTAGCATCGGAATGAGCTCAGTCAGGAGTGTGGTCTGGTGGACTGGTCATGAAGGCTGAAAATGGTGCTCCAGTTCCAAATTTGGCAGCTCTGGCCAGAGTGCCACATCCTCTCCCACACTGAACACCATACTGCCCCACTGGGAGAAACCGGCACTGCCTTCAGCTACAACCCAACTGTGCTGAGACTCAATTCAAATTATGCATTGGACAAGAGTAAAATGTTGCCTGAAAAAAAGTAAAAACACCCTGTAAAAAGCAAACACTGTATGCAAGGATGAGCAACGCATGTGAAATGTAAGCAGGAACAACATGGTTACCTTAACGGTTTTAAACTCATTATTCAGAAATCAGTAAGTGATTTTACCTGAAAAGTTCAGGACATGACTACAGGACCAGGAAGGGACCCGTTTCAATGTCCATTGCTTATATCCTTACAAAATGTAAGCAGTTTGGTTTAAAAAAGACCAAATCCCTCAACACAGGGCTGTGGTACACATTTTATAGGCTAAAATAATTAAAACAGTTGAAAATGATCATATTAAACGTTTTCCACTCCACCCCTCAACCAGGTATTGCAGTCCCTTTATGAATTGTGCACTTCCCCACCCTGGGAAAACAATGTTGTTCAAAGAAAGAACATAAAAAGAAAGTAGCACTTCACTGGAAAACTCTGTTAAGCAGCGATAAGGTGCATGGGTGTAAATAACAACCTGGCCTGTCTTCTGACCACTCTGTATTGCTTTATTTGGTTAATTATTTTTCTTATTTTGATACTTTTTTCTCTCTGTCCCGAGGGTGTACTTTGGAATAGAACCCTGCCAGAAAATTAGGACATTTCCAGCCACAGTGTTCTGCTCGTTTTTGGATCAATTTCACGGGGGGACACATAAAGAAAAGGAGAGGCAAGAAAGAGTATGTAACAGCTGTCTTTTGAAATCAGCACTTAAGGATAAGTGAGACAAAGACAGAAAGAGATGGATAAATAGAGAGAGAGAGGGGATGAGGGCAGCTGCCAGAGGCAGAGCAGAAGAAATGGACACTGTCCTTGCCTTCTCTAGGCATGGCGGAAAAGAGACAAGTTTTTTTTCCTTCTCTGCCCGTCCCAGACTGGCCAAGCCTTACTGCAGAATAATAAAGGGAAGAGGGCGGGTGGCCTCTTTGACTGCCGGCAGGTGAGGTCACAGGTCAAGTACAGGGCCATTAGGTAGTGCATTCGCGCGCTAATGGCCCTGCGAATAACAGATGGGAAAGGGGAAATTCATGTGACCCCTCGTCCCCCCCACCCTTGTCCCCCGTGTACCCCCCACTCAAAAATCTGGGGGGGGGGGAATATCCCCCGCACTTCCTACGCCCATGGGCATGACTACTCTAGACCACAGTACTGCAATAACTACCCAAAGGTGTAGCAAAAAAGAAAAAAAAAGTTGCTAATAGGACAAAGCAACACCAGGGTGACTGTGTTTGCATGCAGCCCTGTACAAACCAACCATTCTGATTCCGGCTGGAGACTACCAATTTCATGGCTAGTCTTCCACCTCCCGACTTCTGCATGCAAAAATCTGATTTCATCCAGGGGCTTCAGCTGACAGGGACTGGTCTTGTGACTCGAAGCATGCACTGCCAATAACCTGCTCCAGCAGGCCAGCGCATAACATATTTATCACACTTTCTCTGTCTGTGTTGTGTAGGAATGTTTCCCATGTTATGCCTTTTCCTTTCCTTCACCTTCCTTCTATTTCCGCCTTCCCTTGCTTTACCTCATCCGTTTCCCTTTTGAGGTATCGCTACCTTTTACTTATTACAAAGAGGGAGGATGTGTTATGTAGCACTTTGTTGTAGTTAATTCCTGCCTCCTCCTATCACTACAGTCTGCCATAGCGCTTTCTATGTGCACCTCATAGGTAAGAAAAAAAAAGTATATTTTCATTTCTAATATCCGATCCTGCAGCAGCACACTTGCAAGTCCCACACAAGCCAATAACCCGACTCAAGCCTCAATACGAGTCAATGGGGGCAATACATTCTCCTGATTAATTTTTTGAAATCTCAGACTTCTCTCTTCTAAAATGTTCGTATGTATGCCTGAGGTTGATGATGACAGTTATCTTAAGTGTCACATGCACAGGTCGCTTATAAGAGGAAAATAAAATAAGTACTTTAGCTTGGCAGTAAAGAAACGGAGAAGGATAATCCAAGCCGCAATGAAAGAAAGAAGTATATTCCGAGGCTCTAGTCCTGACACAGAATCGTGCTTCTCTTCTCGCTATTGTTTCCATGGCGAAGAACAAACTGACAGATGACTTCCGTTTTATGTCCGTCCTCTATGTCTTTTCTTAAGGAAACAGCACATTGAAAGCCACAAACAAACGCGTTTATTTTGTAGTTCTTCTTCTATTCACGGACCTGTGAGTTGCTCGAGGACACTGACAAACGGCTTGTGTCGTTGGACTCTCCTTTTCATAAAACAATCGCTTTCTCTCAGAATGCGGAACAGCAGTGCGCAGACGCTAACCGACCACGTCCCTTTATTGACCGCTTCACGGAAGCTTTGCTGAGCACCATTCAAGTCCCGCCTCTTTCTCAGTCGATGCACCAATCACCGGCTACACGGGCTGTGGGCCCTGGATAGCATTGGCTGGATGCGAAGGCCATGCACAACTGCTCTGGGGTTGCTGTTGATGGATGTCTGTGGAGACGGAGCTGGATAGGGAACACGAGTGGGGTAGCCGTGCTTGGATAAGGGATAACGGTCTGTGGAAAGGCGCTTAGGGTAGCGGACAGAGAGCTCAGGAATATGACCATTTGGAGGTCACGTCTCCCAGACGCACGTATCGGCCAACTGGTTCCCCTCCCCACTACCATTGTCTGAATTTCCCTTATGACCCAAGGCACTTGACTTCCCTGTTATCACCTGTCGCCAACTGCTTTCTCTTTGCATCAGTGTAGTCTCCTCTTCATGGCATGGTAATGCCCTGGCATTCGCAGCCTATCCAAACCCACAACGCTTGACTGGCTACTCAGTGGACAACCCCCCCCCCCCCCCCTCCTATTCTTCCTCGTGGGTGCCCCAGTCCACCTTTATTATCCTCGGCCCCCTGAGATCCTGCCTAGTTTCCTGACTGGTCCATGCCCCCTTCCTCTCAATAGTGACCTGTCAGTTCCGTACCCCAACCAACGTCCTGGCTAGGGAGAGAGTGCCCTTTTCTCTACCCCCAAAACTATAGCTTCTTCAACTGGGACTAGGTGGTAAGTGCTCTGTACTCTAGTCACCTGTACTGTAATGTACAGTGTGTGTCACTGCCCCCAACATTTTTCCCTTCGAAGTGCAGACTGACCAGTATTACCTCCTACTGTTTAGTAACCCCCTGTCCTCTTCCTCGTTGCCCCTCCCTAGCCTGATGGCAGGCTTTGGAGCTCCTCGCCGTGGTCCTCGCCTTCCGCAATCGGTGGTGCTTGTGCTGCTGGCAGTACTGGGTCTGTTGGCCTTCAATTACTGGTCTGTGCGGGGACGACAGGCAGAGCTGGCCTCTGAGCTGGGAGCGCTGCAGGCTCAGGCTGAGCGCACGGAGGTGGCTCGACTGCGCCTGGAGCGGAGGAACTCCGAGCTGGTCTTGCTGGTTGAGGAGCACCGGGCCGAAGCACGAAGAGAGCGCGAGCAGCGTGGTGGCGTGGAGCAGCGACTTTGGGGGAGCCAGGACAGACAGGTGAGTGGTCTGTTGTTGTGTTTATTCTTTGTTGTCCTCGCGACCTTCCTCGCGCTGTTCCTTTGCCGCGTGCCCTCGCCCAAGGTACTATGACTTTTCTCCGTTCTACTATAGAACCTTGGGCGAGGGTGGCAGTTTGAGGACTATTGCTGTCACTACCAGACGCCTATCGGTGTCAGGGCTTTACTCTGAATAAAAGCTACTTCACTTACCTTCATCTGTGTTGTAGTCTTAACACCTGTATACGCCGCTGTTCAACATAATTCCCACTCACCCACTTTTTTTCAATTCTACTTTATCTATGCCCTTCACTACAGTTGTAATGTACGCAGTGTCCAGACACATACTATAATTCTTTAACATTGAGCAACGCCTTACTATGGGTTTTGGTCTCTCTCTCTCTCTCTCTCTATTATTTCTGTACTGTGTTCTCAGGAATGTTTTTGGGCTTTAAGCTCTCTTCCCTAGTCACCCTTTTATATACCTCTCTGGTCTTCTATTAAAGCCATGGCTTTCCCAAAGTGAATCAAACACAGAAATCACATTGTCTCATTTACTGTATGAGTGTACCTTCCCATTGTCATTGCCTCATTAGACATTTTCTCTTCCCTCTCCTAGATTTGAATGTTCTGGTAAACCATTAATGCATTAAAGCAACACCAGTTTAATTTTACATTCACTCAGTAGCAGTGGTTTCTACTTAACTTGATCTTGTTCACGTCCTAGGCCTAATTATCAAGCAAGATTTACAAATAAACTCAAGATTTATCGTTTCAATTAATTGGCTTTTTCTCCACCTTCGTTAAACTGTTTACCGCTCCACTGTTTTGTCCATCCATTTTGGCAATCCTTCACTGTCTCCATCCCTTACGTCTTTACATGCTTGAATCCATTTTTAGGTCGAGCCTGTCAATGCGCTTGCGAGACATATTGAGGCTTAACCATCGCCGGCGATTGCATGCAGTGCCCCTGAAAAAAGCGCGTGCACTTCAAAGCCATCAGCCTCCCTCCCACAGGCATCTGAAGCTGTGCGCTCTGCCTCAGGCATTTCTCCTCCCCTAATTATTCAAGGCTGGCCGGCCGTACTTTCACGGCCGCCAGGCCGTGTCTCGCGTTTCTCCTCCCCCCCCCTTACCCCCCTCCCCACAGCAATGCCAAGAGCTTGCTTGTTGTCATTCCTCCGAAGATGGCGCCCGGGCAGTAGCTTTTTCGGTGGTGCGTTCAGTTTTGATTTGCATTTGTGGTTGTTGCCTATTTTTCAGCAATCTACAACAATCGCCAGAATCTTAGCATCGCAACTGAAGTATACGCACCAAAGGTATGTTTTTTGTGCAGTGCGTTTACTTTTGGGTAATGTCTAACTACAAATGTTTGTTACTTTTTTGGGCTTTGGTTATATGTGCACGCTCAATGGAGGGACACGCACGCGGCATCGGGCTTATATAACTATTTTAAAACACATTCAGTAGCGCTAGTGCGTCAGTAGCTTTTTCGGGGGGGTGTTCAGTTTTGATTTGCATTTGTGGTTGTTGCCTATTTTTCAGCAATCTACAACAATCGCCAGAATCTTAGCATCGCAACTGAAGTATATGCACCAAAGGTATGTTTTTTGTGCAGTGAATTTACTTCTGGGTAATGTCTAACTACAAATGTTTGTTACTTTTTTGGGCTTTGGTTATATGTGCACGCTCAATGGAGGGACATGCACGCGGCATCGGGCTTATATAACTATTTTAAAACACATTCAGTAGCGGTAGTGCGTCGTTACACTGTAACTTTAATGTCTTTGCAGCGGCCGTTTTTGGAGCGCCTCACGTAATCTTACGAATTGTGTTCTTTGGGATGTACCATCATCGAAGTAGAGGGGGGGTATTTATGTAAGTGTAAGGACAAATGCTTCATAATGCGCTAGAAGTGCTACAAACTTGTTTTTTATTAAATACATTCAGTAGAGCTAATGCATTTGCAATCTTGCGGAAGTGCGCTTTAGTTATTTCCAGTAATGACAGGCTAAACCCTTTAGTTCCAACACGATTTGGTTTCATCCTGTCGAATCTTCTGCTTCCCTTCGGTGTTGCTGCGTGTTACTTGGGGTGTTTGTAATCCGAGTTGTTAAAAGAGGAAGACTGGTCTTTTCTGCACTAGGGAAAGTTTAGAAAGTTATTTTAATCATCAGCAGTGTTTACGTCAGCACTGAGAAGGCTAATGAGGGACTACAAACGGTATGTGTGCACTGTACATTTTTCTGTCTTCTACCAAGGGGACAGGCTCAATGTATACTCTCAGCCGGGGATCAGAGTAGAGTCGACAGCCATGCTGAACAGGTTTGGAACATAACAGTACGGACCTTAGCAGGGGCTTTGTCAGGAGAAAGTAGACCCCCTCACCCCAAGCAGTTGTGTTGGTTTCTTCTTCTCCCCTAACCCATCCTACTCATTCATTCCTGTCTGCTTGCTAGCTCTTTACCAGCATTACTTTCTGGGACGCAGCACCTGCTGCAACGGATCTCTTCCTAGTCTCTTTACCAGCATGGCCGCTAAGCTATACATAGAGCCTGCTTCTTTCCATTCCCCACTCCTGCATCCCTCTCCTTGCACAGACTCCAGTTTCCATAAACACTCGTCCGCTTCCTTAAAACGATTTTAAGGTGAACAGCAGCAGACTGTGATCCTGCGGTGCAGGAAGAGAACAGTACTGTAGGTGTGTGCTGGGATGAACCAACTGAGGTCCCAGGGAAGTGGCGCACATGACTAATGTATCGCATTGCCCACTATGTTTAAAGTAATAATCTGCCTTGGCTATTTGTGCTCCTGTAATTTAAGTTTGTTGGAATCCAACCTTTTCTTCATTCATTTACTCTTTCACTCATCCATAAACGTTTTCAATCTGTCTATCCACTCTCTAATCACTACTACTCTAGTACTCACTCTCTACTACTCTAGTACTCACTCTATTACTCACCCTCTACTATTCACCCTCTACTACAATACTACTCACTCTCTACTACTCACTCTACTACTCTCTACTCTACTACTCTCTCAACTATGCTCTACTCACTCTGTACTACTCTCTACTATCCACTACTCACTCTCTACTACTCACCCTCTACTACTCTACTCATCACTCTCTACTAACTTTGTACTACTCTAATACTCTCTACTACTCACTCTACTACTCTACCTCTCACTACCTCTACGTGCACACATATGCACATATATATATATATGTGTATGCATTTATATATGTGTATGTGCCATCACTATGCGCTACCACAGCATCACTGAACGCCACAGCATCACTCGTCGCCACCACAACATCACTTCGCACCATCACAACATCACTTCGCACCATCACAGCATCAATCTGTGCAACCATTCAACAACAACTGGTTCAAATATGTTCTCTCAATGTTTCAAGCTTTATTACAAATGTCACAAATAAATGAATACGTCCTGGCTTACACCATCTGCAGTACATAAATATCCGGTATGGTTTTTTGTCATGCCATCAGTAGGCAGTTTGTGACAGTGATTGTAAGTTTGTTTAGAGGTGGCATCAGATCAATGTATGAGATCTTGGCAGTGGCTCTATGATGTAAAGCTGTTACCAAATTGATAGGTCACTATAAGTATTACTTTCTACTCAGAGGAGCAGATGCTTTGTAACCTATTTTCAGTTGCCTCTGCAAACCAGTTGCTGCAGGATCGAACCCCAGCCTCCCTCCCTTTCTAGTGATTACTGGACCACTAAAATCTTGAGACGTGCGGTGTCCCATTAAAATGAGAAACATCATATATATGTTTTGTTTGAACATTTTTATTCTCTCAAAAAGTCACATTTTCTCATATTTATTTTTTGCAGTAACATTCTACAGAAATTTATAATATACATTTGTCATAGCAATCTGGATGTATTAGTAGGTAGTAATTGCTGTTTTAATGTGTATACATTTATATTTCCTTACCATGTGTGGTCCCATTTACTCAGCTTATGGCACCATCCACCTTAATACTGTAGTTTTTGTTAAACATGATCTAACCTGATGGAATTGCACATTTCTAGGAATAAGATTGCATGTTTTCTCCTCTCCCACTTTCAACCTTGATTTGGTTAATTCATACCTTGTAGATTTCATTGGTGTGCAACATTCAGTAGACGTTCAAATCGGAGATCCTTAACCAAACTAGTAATCTGAAGAATCAGCATGGGTGCAGTTTGGTTAATCAATGTGTTTCTGATGTGCAATATATACATTTTGGTCTTTATTACAATTCTTAATTTCAGTTAAATTTTACAGTATGACATCTTGTTTTTTGGATATATCCTCGAGAAATCAGCAAGATTAACTGCATTCCATTTAAAATTTGAGCTCCAAATAGAAGGCTTCTTCTGTTTGTTTTTTAGGTTGTAATATCTATTAAACTTTTTTGAAGAAACGTAATTTAGCTCTGATCAGTTATTTTATAGTTTGAGCCTGGGCAGCGCTTGCGATGCTCTGCGAGGCATATTGTATCCAGAATATGGGCTTAAAGCACACCCATTGGTTCTTTGTTGTGCCATTTAGAAATCCTGCCTTTTCATTGGTGCATTGCATGTTGTTGGACCTAATTTAGGGGCTTCGTTCCCGCCAGGGGACATCACTAATTGTTCGTTCTGTTTGGCTTTTCAACTTGATCGTGCTTCCTCCTGGTAGTCTATCCCAGCGTGATTCATACAGCGTATTGGTGCACTGTCCCTCGTTTATTGTTGCTTTGCCTGGTCACTTCTCGTAGTGGCATGGAAGCGCTCCTGTTCACACCCTCGGGAGCTTATGTTGGAGCCACAATACCAATGCAGTTCCATTCTATTGTGCCAATTATTTTTCTTATAGGCATTTTTCGTTCTGTACATTTTGCCACTTGGAAGCTCTCCTAGTAATGAATAAATCTGTGCTTTCAACGCACAGTGTAAAAAGTTTCTCAAAACGGGCGGGTGCCGTGCTTTTCAGCATGGCGTACCAAACTCATTGGGGATGTTGATATCAAGATTGCAGGGTGCAGTACCTTATGTGGCCGAAATGGGTCCCAAGGAACACCAAGTGATAGCCTGTGATACTGCACCCTTTCCCTGCTTCGTGCACATTAGACCAGTAAAAGTTTTTTTTTTCTTTTTTCAACCAGTATATCACTTTTGTGTTTTATTGGTGCTCCTCGGTCCATCCCGAACCCGAATTCCATTTATTTATTTATTTCTGAGAGTCTGGCAGCTGTAAAATGGTAACGTGTTTCTAGCTTCATTTTTATGTGCTCCATGCATTTTATTTTTTATGTTTAGTTTACTGGTTTGATCTGGCCATCTCAAGACAACTACCATGTGCACATACGTGTTGCACCGTGCCGGCAGTACCAATATAAATAAACCGTGCCAAAGCCAATAGGTAAAGTGTTATTCTTTTTCTTTCAGAATTCTTGTTGGGTTTTTGACTTTTTCTACTTTTGACTTCCATCAAAAATATACAGTGGCTTGGCTGGAGAATTTTTGGGACTGTCTTCTGTCAAAAGTTGTGGCGTGTTAGTACACCAGTGATTAGTTATTTAAAATCTACTTCCTTAATCATAATAGGCTTTTAAGGTGTTTCTCTCATTTCTATGAGACTTCACTATGCCCTTTTCGGGTCTTCAAGTACTACGGGCATGTTGTCCCAAAACAATTCCTCGTGAGTCCAGTATTTTGGAAACGACTGGTTAGGGCTGTTGCCATTCTAAGGCGGACTGTCCTTTTGTAAGGAAACCGTTACTTGGATAAGTAGATCTTCTGTTTTATTTTGATTGTTTGAAATAGAACTATTCCTTGAATGTTTTTAATGTAAAATCCAACTTTTAACAAGGATTGATTTTTTTATAATTTGTTACATTGTATAATGGATTTGTTTTTTTATAAAAAGGCAATCTTTTCATGACTTTCTTAGTGGAGGTTATTTAGTGATCTCTACTTGTAAGTGGCGGCCCAGTTGCCGTATGCCTGCATCAATACTCTGGGATTTCACCTAGCATTTTCCCTTTCTGTGCTGGTAACAGTGTTTGATTATGTGAAAGTGTGCCTTTAATGTCTGTGCAACACAGTCCTCTCTTGCTGAGCTTAAAAGCAGTTGGCAGTATGTTTAGTTTGCTAGAAGTTTAGAATCCGGTTTCTTTGTTTTTAGTTCCTTTCAAAGGGTGTGTATTGGAGTACAAAGTCAAGAAAGGGCGTGTCTGTGTAAGAAAGTATATCACAAAACGGGGGGCGTGTCACCTTCAACATACTGGCAAAGAATTGTGCGTGTTTCTCAAGGGCTACATAAACTGGTGGGTTATCTGCGGTCATTATTAGTGTTTTGCAATTTCCAAAATTCTTATTTTTTTAAATTTAAGTAGTATTGCTGATTGGAACTAAGCTGTCTGTTGTAGGATAGACAGCTGGATAGGCCATTGTGAAGACAATCCAAAAAGGCATTGTTTATAGCTTTTTGGCACAGGAATAGTCCCTGGTACAGGAGTAAGTCCTGGCACAGCTTTGTTTCAAGCGTTTTTTAAAATTGAGACGTATTGCATAGATGTCAAACCTTTTTCCATGTATTGATATTTAACTATGATTATAATCCTTATCAGCTGTTTTCCTAATTTTAGTTCATAAAATGTGTACCGCGGCTCTGTGTTCAGGGATGTGGTCTTTTTAAACCATACTGATTACGTCTCGCAAGGATATAAACAATGGATATTAAAACGGGTCCTTTACGGGCCTTGTAGTCCTGTCCTTACCTTTTCAGGCAAAAACACTCATTGATTTCTGACTAATAAGTATAAAAGTGTATCGTAACCATGCTGTTCCTGCTTACATTTCCCATGCTCTACTTAATCTTGCATTCTCTATCAGTGTTTTTTCTTTTTTCCAGTATGTTGTTACTTTTTTTTTCAGCCAGCATATTACTCTTGTCTCCCCTTCCTCATAACCTATTTCTCATTTTCTAGTTCTCCAGCACTGCAAGGTCATATGAATGGCAATAGCGTTATGCAAATATCATCACTCCACTGCATACAAAAAACAAAAGTAAAAAGCATTGTCATTTTCAGCACCAACAGCTCTAACTTTCACAAAATTGAGACGGATTGCATTGCAAAATCTTGTTCTAACTTTCCAGCCAGGTTTGATGTAATAGATTTCTTGTATAGTAACTCGCAGCTGCCAAATTGTTTTAGTTGAAACATTCTTTGCAAGGGTTCACCCTTAATATATATTTTAAAAATAATGGATCGTAGTGTGAATCACTTGATTACATGCAATCCTGCCCTCATTCAGCTGTTTAGACTACAAATTGCTACAGTACATCAAATAATTTCTTAATAGATGTAAATGGGCTGGGGATGGGGTCGAGAGTTAATTTACTACCAAGCATGTAATACTAATTTATGTTTTGTGGCATTTTAATATGAATGCCACGAGCGGCATGACTGTTTAAAATATCTGTTTCTCTTCTAAATGATGATATGGTGTAGCAACGATCTTTAAATCCCAGGTGAGCTGCCAATATCTAAAAAAAGAAAATCTTTAAAATTACAAAACATACCTTTTTTTTACCTATTAAGGTCGTTTTTTAGGTATCGCTTACGTAGTGCGCAAGCCCTACTTTGGAGTGACATTTTGAAATCACTCCGTACTTTTTGGGAAACTCGTGCATGTACTGCACTGTTTCCAATGAGCTCTCGTGCATGTACGGCGTTTACCTTGCGGGAGCGAGCAACGGCGCCATTTTTTGCAATTATTGCGCCCACCGCTGCTCGCTCCCTTAAGGCAAACGCTGCACGTCACTTTAACTTTCGTGGCCGTGCTTGGCTTTCAGCGATTGTTTATTTTGACATCTCCTTTGTCACCGGCGCCCCCGTGCATGTCTTATATCTCATGCAGCTGTTCTTTACCCTCCATGTATCTCCTATAGGCACGTGCTTCCCCTGGCCGCCCAGGTGTGTCTCACAGATAATCCCCCCCCCCCTCGTGCGGGGAGACAGCCCTGGGGCTCTTAAGCGTGCGCTCGCCCGCTGCCCCCAGCTCGCTTCCTGGTTTACCCTGCCAGAGCATTCAAGCCCCAGCACGCACTGTGCGGCCCTCATGCCCCTGGTTAGCCCTTCTCTTCCTTATTCCTCGCCTTTTGGTCGTTTCGTTGTCTGTGCACGAGTAAGAGGCGCCCATGGTTTCACTCCGGCTTAGCAACGACTCCTGTGACACAGAGAGGCTGAGGTGAAGCGATTGTGCCGGAGAGCTGGGGCATTTCAAAACTTCCGGCTCCTTTGCAGTCTCGCTCAGCACCAGCAGGCATGTTTCCTTACGCCTGTCACTGGCTTCACCTTGTGATGTTTGCATTCCTTAATACTTACACTTCTGTGGAACTAGAGCGTAACGTGCATTGCTGAATTTGAAAACAACAGTAGGATTTCCTGGGTATTTTAGAAGCCAGAGTCCAGCACTGCCGGTTGAGTTTAAGGTCCTCCTAGTCTTTATTTCACCCCGTGCCTCTTTCTTTTGGTCTCTCCTTCCCACTCATGCAGGTTGTTCTATCCCTGACTTCTCCCTTTTTCACTGTTTGCCATCTTTCGCCTCCTTTCACTGCCGTTTGTCTGTCTTGCTCTTTGTCAAAGTCTGGTGTTGAAAAACAAGGTTCCAGTCCCTGAAATAAGCTGTGTATTTGTTGCTGCTCCCAGAATAGCACAAACCCTATTCTATTCATGGCATATTCATTAGATAGTGGCTAATCTGTTTAGGAGGTTGCCTACTGGTTCAATTGATATTGTATTTGCCTGTCAAAAGTATCATCTAAGCAAAAATAAAATGTAATAAACGATCAAACAAAAATTTCGATAGTGGCTAATACTTGAGCATTTGATCAATCTTGCCTATGCATTTTTTATGGTGCAAAAGAGCATCACTTGCCAATCCAAAACGCTTAAAAACCAAGCAGTGCGAGAGCTGACTGTTTTAGAAAGATAGATTGGCGCTGGAAATCCTTTTTGGGTAGCTGTGCGCCTTATACAAATAATTTAACATAAGATAGATTGATAGTATTTTCGAAGAAAAGCTGCTTTCCAGGGGTGGTACCCCTGAGCTGAGGCTGACCAGGATTGAGACCTCCATGTAGAGTGAGAGACTGACAGCAGAGTGAGAGACAGGCTGGTGCTAAAAGTTGCAGGTGCCTTCTGCAGTGTCTGTAGGAGTTCCAAAGTGGTTGGAAGATGGCTCAGAGAATGTATGCCAAACACACCTTCAAGATATAGGTGGTATTTTTATTCCAACTTGTTCCTTCTTGGATGGAGAACATTGTGTGACTCTCCTCAGAAATAGATGGCCTACTACAGAGATTGACTGATCTTGTAACTGGCCAGGGTCACTGCCATGTCACGAAATGCACTCAGTTTGCCTAAAAGGCTTGTGTACCCCCTGCCCTAGTGCTGCATGTAGAGTTACATAAATCCTTGTTTAAATGTCAGTAACTATTTGGGTAAAGTAGCTTCAACTCCTGTTTCACTGCCCAGCTTCCTACTGAGTGAGTGCCACTGCACAGCCTCTAAACCCTCCAGTATCCCTGCTTGTTACAGTACAGACATTGGAACTTCCTTGCATATAGTGAGGATTAATGGGTGAAGGTACACATCTTAACATGCACTAATACTCACAGAGGGATTAAATAGCACAAAAGCGCATCCTTGGGTGTGTGTGGCTGTTCACCAGTGACATGTGAAGTAACAGTAGATGTTGTAGCACACAGGATAAGATGCTGCATGGCTAAATACTTAAAAGGTCCCAAAGGCGAGACCTATTGTCTATGCCAATGCGTGTTATTCTTACTTGTGGTATCATGTAAGCAGAAAGATAGTATTAGCTCAATGAAAGTATCAAGCAGAAAGATAGTATTAGCTCAATGAAAGTATCCTGCATTTTCACCACATTTTAACATGCAGTCAGTAAAAGGGAAGACTAAGAAAAAGCATCAATCCAAAGACCAGAGAACTTCACATAAGCTTAGTTTGTAATATGCCTACCACAGTCTTTATTAATAGCATGGCCGGGGAAACATCAGTCTCGATTGTCAGTTCATGTATCATGTTTTCAGTTGTGTTAAAATCTCCTAATGTTGCTAAACACCAAACTTAATCAATCAATTTTAGGCACATAAAAACATCACTGAAATTTTGATTTGATGTCCGAACCATGTACCTGTTACACTTTCTTAGCCCCTTGTTTATGAAAGTTGAGCTGTCAATCAGGGAAACACCATGGTCACTTTCCAGAAAAGACAGTGAGTACAGTGCAAGTTAAGAAGGTTTGTGTCACTGATCTCTGCACAGTGCGTAGCCACAAAAAATGGACCAGGGCTTTGTTCAGTATAAGCATTTCAGTCATGCGTCTGGTCTGTCCCAGAAAGGTATTTTAACTTCTAATGTAGTTCTTATAATTCACCTTATGATGCTTTACAGACCCAAAAATGTGACTGTTTCAGTAAATGTACGATACAATTTTGGAATGTCATTATAATCTCTTTGAAAAAAACGAAACATTGTCAGATTAGGGCACCGAGGTTTTGAAAAGAAAATCGCATGATATGATGGCCATCTTTTGGTTTCAAATAAGTCCACTATAATTTGAAATAATTCGTGAGGCAAAATACAAAACCTATTCTATTCTTGCTCAGATAATGTGAAAAACCGTGTCCACAAATTACTGCTTTCAAGATTAAAATCTGTTTTTATTCTGCCCTCTTTCATTTCAGTGATGGGTAAACTCCTTGTTTGTCTGGTATTACCACTGTCTTTCCTGTAACTCTTTTCCATTGTTTTAGGAATAATTTATATATTTATTTTGAAAATGCAACTCACTAACCCTGACTGCGTAACCGTTGTAAGTTGTATTTTTCACCTATGTTTTATTGCACTCATCTTCCCAATACCCCAATCCATATCCTTTTGTTAGTCCTTGCTTAACCCATGCCCGTTCTTTCAGCCGCCCTCCTTCATCCTCCTTATACTTGTCTCTCCCATTATTGCCTTATTCTACCTACTGACTACCTCGTCGTCCTCCACTGCCACTTCTAAACCAGTCAAATTTCTCAAAAAGGACTGTTTCACTTTCGGCTACTCCTTTTTTTAGGGCTCGCTGCGAAAGTGCGCTCTCGCAGAGAGCACTATAGCTGTCGCCTCAGCCGAAAAACGAGGTGCGACAGGAGCAGGCCACGCGCACATTGAGACGCATGGCAGAGTCGGATTCCGACGCGCACCTTGGGATTGGGTTGCGCGTGTCGGAATCCGACTCTGCCATGCGCCTTATGTTTCTGTTTCGTTAGTTTAGTTTCGTCAGGGCTCTGGAGAGGGGGAGGAGGCGGGCTTACGGACTGCCCAGATAGGCAGTGTTTGCAGCGGGCGGCTGGCATTGTCCAGGGTGGGAGCGGCCCGGATGAGAAAAGGAGGAGCCCCACTGGCGTCAGCTGCAGTCTGAGCTCGACTGAGAACATGAAATGACTTTATTTATTTTTTATTTATGCGTTTTTATATAGTGCGGACTTTACCCGAAGGCGTCCGAGCGCTTCACAATAGGAACAGAAAAATTACAAATGAACAAATTACAAAAGCAGACGATAAGTTACATGAGGTAAAAATGACAATTGTGAGCAAACTTCAATTTGACACGAATGTGACTCCAGGAGGGTTATGAAGGGATGCCCGCTCTGACGTGTGCCTCTGTGTACACATGACCTGACGAACAATAGTGGCAGCCGGGCTGGAACAGGGCACGCTGGACACCTGCACAAAGAAAAAAGCAGCTGGTCCTTGCAATAAATCACCGAAGAAACACATGACCTGCAAACAAAACTATCCTGGAAGCTGAATAGTAAACAAACACAGGTTTATTTCCGAAGTCTGTCGGAATGTTAGGCGAATCATAAAAATGCAACCACTTAGAGCACCATATAAGCCACGTGACTTCCTCCAAATAGTTCCTGAGCCCAGCTGGACCCACTGATATTATTCGTGGTGTGAAACTCAGAGGCAATGATGGTGATCTTTCAGATGACGTTCAACATGATTACATTTCTCGTATCATACCTGCAGGTTCATAATATTTTTAGTCTATGTAGCAAGACGCTTATATTCCGAGAACAGGAATAGTGATATGGTGCTCATTACAGGGGTGCAGAAGGAGTGTATTTTGGTTCATCACATCTGTGAAACCGCTGTCTGTAAGAACCAGGATGAGTGACGAAGCAAGCCGACCTCTGAGTGACGGAAGATAACCTCAGAAGGAAGGGCTTGCTCTTTAGCTGCAGTAATGGTATAGTCGGTATTGGATGCAGTAATAATTTCTATTGGTGCAGACAGGATGGTTAGTGTTCCTAAACAGCGAGTAGAGGAGAAGCGATCACCTGCAGTGCCTACTGCCCCATTCTCTTACCATACACAAAAGAGAAGAGGCCTGTCTCTTCTCTCAGAGTAGAAAAAATGTCCACTCCACAGGGACATCTGATATTGGACTGCGGCACTGCAGTCCTGAAACTCTGTGCCTGGCGATACTGCAACCTTCCATTGAAATCCAATTCGAGTGTACATATAAACGTGGTATCTCTTCCCTCACTTCACACCCTAGGGCAGTGCTCTCCTAAACTAATGGTGATTACATTCTCAGGCAAGGTTGCTCAGCTCTTGTTTATCTGCTATGTGTATGGAGATGCCAGCATTACCGCATGTGCTAGTATAAGCTTAAATTTTGGTCCAAGTAGAATTTGTGCCTTCATAGGGTATAATTGAGAAAGTGAGAGAGAGCTGGCTCAGGTCAGGAGACAATAGGTATAGAGGCACTCAGGGCAGTGCATTAAAATTCAGGGTGCTAATACTTGCTTACTGTGAAGACAGGGAAATCCACAGATATTCATACATATCTTTTTCATGGCTCGAAAAACCGATTGGTAAGAAGGGTGGCCATGCGCTGGGAGCAAAGGAAGACAAACAGGTGTTGAAATGAGAGAAAGTTGCAAATAAAATCTAGGGACAGTGAAGGGGCTCTCTGTGCATGCCAAGTTACGCTCTTGGGGTTGTAGTGGTGGATAGAAATGAACTACCTCTCATACCCCTATAACCAGGCGGGCAACTAGAACCCAATTTCGGGGGGGGGGGGGGGGCTGACAAATATTTCGGGGGGGGGGGGGCTACTTCTTCCAACCACAGACAGAGTGACTGAAAGAAGGGGTGAAAACACAAGAAACGCTAATTTACAAGTAAATGGTCTTTGAAAGACCTGTTAAGTACTCAGGTGCGGCTATAATCAGATGGTCGCCAGCCCGCGAAGCTGTGTCTGCCCGGGCTGACAAACACGATGGGGGGGGGCTGAAGCCCGGTGAGCCCAATGGGTGTTGCGCGCCTGCCTATAACTAATTCTGGGCTTAGTGTGCTTGGTTACCTTTGAACAAAGAACCCCGACAACTCACACATTTGTTAACCGTAGCATTATTTCATGGCTCAGAGAAAGTGACTCTACTTTTTATCAAAATATTTATTAACAGTCAACATCGGAATAGATGTAAATATATTTCATACAAATATTTTCAATTAGGAAAACAATACTTCACTGATCGCTATTGGACATTAATATAAAGATTACAATGAGTATACAACATACATCAATCACACCATCAGTAATATCATTATATTCAGCTATACATACTCATTTTTCACACAGAATCTTGTGATACCTAACAGAGTATTGATAAGGTTGGTTCTTTTAAATACCAACGACATTAGTTGTATATTCTCATTCAGTATTTATTTATTAACACGAGTTTCAGTAGCACAATATTTCTTTTCTGTGTGTATACAATCGTCTGAGTTTCAGTTGTAACTCATGGGTGCTCTATCCCTGTGGCTTATGTTCTTAATCTTTCTATTTCATTATATATAATATAATGTGTTTGCAGGATACCTACATGACTTACAGTTGGTGGTAGCTTTCCAGATGAAGGCGCTGTGTTGCCTAAACACTTATAGACACATTTACTCATAAAAATTCAATTCTGGATTGTGTATGATGAGTTGGGTAATAGAATGTATATTCTCGTAAGGTGGGATTACAGAGACGCAATGAGTCAACCAAGGACTGCTGAGCAATCGCAGAACAAAAATATTTATGCATTTTGTTAGGTATATATTTAACAATGAAATTCCAGTCTAAAATAGTCAGTACTCAAAGTTAAAAGTGACTGAGTAATATCATTCCAGAAGGAGTTTGTAACTATTGTAGGCCCATATACATTGAAAATCATAAGAGGAATTATATTAATCAAAGTTATATTACAATCCATCTATCTTCAGTATCATGTGATTGTGATTAAAAACCTGTATTTTTAAATGTTTCTCAATTAGAATAATCATACAATTCTTTTTAATGTAAGGCCGGGGATACAACAACCTGTTGTGAGAAATTAGGTTGTTGGTTTCAGTGGGGTGTTAGCCCCTGCTCAAACAACTGCCACAATTCCTGTCAGAGTGAACCATAAAAGTTACTAAATTAATCTGTGCTTAACCCTCTGATAGATTGGCACACAAGCAGGCAGGCTTAACTTAGAAGCAACATGTAAAGTATTTATTCAGCACACAAACGATATTAAAATGAAAACACAACACAAGAAAAACTCCATACCAGTGTAGAACAAGCATTTACAATGCAATAGGTCTCGCAATTATTAAAGTTTGATCTATTGGCATTGTAAAAAGCAATGCCTTTTATTCATTTGTTTGTAAAACCTGAAATCGGTGCATAAACACGCACTTTGAACGTATAGTGCTTGCTTACGACGAGCAAGGCTGGTAGTAAAAGAGACTGCCAGCCTTGCTTCTCATAAGCATAGACTGTAAGTACAAAGCGCTTGATTACGCACCGATGCAAATGAATAAAAGGCATTGTCATTTACAATGCCAATAGCTCAAACTTTAATGATGCGAGACCTATTGCATTATAAATGCTTGTTTTTCTTTTCATTTTTGTCTATCATACTTCTAATTACACCACCGTTTTGCCCCGCGTCACTAGCCACCATCACTTGTGCATCTTTATCAGTGCAATCAGCAAAAATTACCTCTGCATTCATGACTTGATCTCCAATGTTTTCAGTCATTCTTTTTGCCGCTAAAACCTGGCTAGAATATGAGTCAGCCCCAAACTTCAGGAGATGGCTACCAAATCCTGACACAAATCACACCTTTAAGAAAACCAGAGGAGACTGTAGCCTTCAAGAACTTCTTACCAACCACCATATTTCAAGATGTTTCTGATGCAGAATGTAAATCATTGGTCAAACACAGCTCACCTTGTAATGCTCCTTTTTTACTGATCCAAAAAAAGCCACTGAATTACCCCACCTTTTTTAGTGACATCCTCACAGCTGTGCTGACATAATCAATGAAGTATTGACATAATCTTTAATCTCAAGAGCCTCTTCATTGTGGGATTATCTCAATATTTATTTCAGTAAAACAGTTCTGCCTCAAACCAGATCCCTTCATTTGAATATGTAAGTCCTTAACCTCCTTCAGCTCGTCTCTAGTCCTGCTGATGTGACCCTCAACTCAGTGTTTGTGCTGCTTGGACAAATTCCAGTAATAACATGTAAAATCATGCATCATCTGGAACTACCACAGCATCATCTGCTTCGACTTGAAGCATTGCTCCTTTTGCACAATTACCAATAACCAACCAGGGCCATTGCAGGCCATGAAAGAAACTTAACTAAAGCAGTCTCCAGTCATCCATGGTGGGGCGTGATCAAAGATTCCCATAAATGAAGTACAGCAGAGCAGTTCTTTATTTGGCTCTCTGAAGTCAGACTGATTGATCCTCTCTTAAGTCCTTGTCATTTACGCAGCACCAATGCAAGCTTGACTGTGTGGCTTAGACATATAGACTTTGAATACAGAAACAGATTTTATGAAAGAAAATAGAAAAAAATAACAACCCCAGCATGGAAGTCAATAATTTACAAAAATGCCATCAAGAAGGCAAAACGACTCCACTACTCTGTTTAATCTTCTAAGCAGCATGCACACCTGTAGAACTTCACTTTACATAATTCACTGTCTGTCTTTGCCATCCCCAAATCTCAAAACATCAGTAGTACACTAGCAAACCACTACACCTCCAAAGCTTAAAACCAAGGAAATGAACTAAAGAGGAGGCTGGTGGTGGAACTTCCAATTCAGGCCTCACCCATCTGCTCTCAATCAAACAACCAGTGTTTTTTTCCTCTATGGTATTTTCTGCCATCAATTTCAAGGAGTTCATCAACTCTAGCTAGCAACAGTGCAGCTTCTTAGCGGACATGCACCCATCACAGATATTCAAGAACATAGTCACCACCTCTGCTACTTTCTCACCTAGTGCCACCATCAACACAGCCCTAGTGTTCAGATAGCATCTGAACATCTCAAGGTTACTTATAGGAAGCTTATTCCAAAGAAGCACAGCATTTATCCAAGATGCCCTCCAGCTTATGACTGGTCTCCAATGGCTTGTTCTAGGCAAACTCATCACAAGATCAGCTTCAGCATTATATCTGATTTGTTGGACGAAAACAACCTTGTCTCAGCTATCAAACAGGATGAATTCTGCCTTCCTTGCCATTTTGATTGATCTCAAGGCTACACGTAGGAAAAGCTGAGTCACCTCTATTCTTATAGGACCTCTCACTATGTCACTCAGTCATTATGACTTTGTGACATGGGGATTTAAGTAACCATCCTTGACTGGATTCCCACAATCCTCTCTGAAAGATACCACATTGTCTTGCTTTTGTCATTCTTATTGGACCTCTCACTATGTCACTCAGTCATTATGACTTTGTGACATGGGGATTTAAGTAACCATCCTTGACTGGATTCCCACAATCCTCTCTGAAAGATACCACATTGTCTTGCTTTTGTCATTGGTTTCTTCCCACCCTACACCTGTATCCTGCAAAGATGTACTATTTCTACACAACTCTTCAATACACAGCCGTCGACCAGATCTCTTAAAATCCACAAAACCTGATACAAGTTTGTGCACTACACCTTGGCCGTCCCAGGGAACAGGCATTCAATCTCAACATCTTTCTTAGTCCACTTTCATGCTTGACCTCAGATTATTATTCAAATAAACCAAATTTGTCAAAAACAGAAATTCTCCTCAGGGACTCGCAACCCCACCAACTACTTTCATCAATGGGATGAATCTGGGAGTGATCTTTATCTGCAACCTGTTGCTTGGGCCACATGAAAATCAAGTGGATAAGTACTTTCTGCAACATGGACACCCTAAGCTGTATCATTCTTCAGCTAGATTTCCTTTACATAGTGCATTTCGCTTTTGCATTGGTTCTGATGCACCTAGATTACGCCAAAGGACATAATAAAAGAACGTCTTCCTTAATAACTCAACAGTCACCACATCGAAAAACTTTCCTTAACCATTCTTGACAATGCAAATGCAATGCAAGTAAACCAAAAACCTCCCTCATCTATTACTCCTGACTGGACTACATATAGCCTCTGCCATAAATACCTGTATACGATACTTTCCTGTTGGTTGATCTTCTATCGCCTTTGGGCACTCTCTTGAGAATATTCACTATTGCTACCTGTATTGATGAATACCTTTTGGTTGCCCTCTGTTGCATCTGATTAACTCCAAAGAGCAATTACCATGGCTGCCTATAATTCATTGCATGCCTGTGGATTGTTTACTTTCTACTCAGTTGCAATCAAGACCCCGGCTCTTAGCCCAATAAAGGGTTAGAGACAAGTCCACATCCCCTGCTTTAGTCCACTCCACGCATAAGGGCATTTACAAGATTGCAATGACATGATCAGATCATTGCATCATTCATTATGCATTACACCAACACACTTTCCGCATAGGACACATACTTTCACCAAGATACAACAATAAGTAAATGTGAAGGATATGCGTTCTATTCCTCGCTTGTCTTTTTTGCATTGAGGGTCAGATGTACTAATGGAATATTTAGCGATTCCTAATTTGAGAATGTGACTGAATCACAACTTGCAAGTCACTAAATGAAATATAGGATAGAGCACCTTAAAGAAATAGAAATGAGTAATCTATTGTTCTCCTAAAATGGCGATTTCCAATTTGTGATTCGGTTTCATTTGCAAATTGCGAATGTCGCATTAGCAGTGCACCCGGCGATGACATAAGAAGCAGGAAATACAATGTTTCCATCACATTGAAAGCACAAGGAGAGAAGTACCAGACTTACTATCTACCCCAATCCTTGAAAGTGGCAAGCCAGGAAGGTCCGAAAGAGGAGTCTGGATGCGAAAGGAGGCATACATTCACTGACCAAGAGTTGAAATTCAGGATGTATGGCCAACAATGGCCAGCTGTTTGGTAACGCCTCTTTAATAGTTCCTGAAACCTCAAAAAATGGGATATGGATCCGAATTCAGGAGTGAATTAATACTGTAGCTGTGATTACACAAATTATACAAGAAATCTGTAAATGCTGGTATGACCTTTGTTTGCTCCATAACAAAGGAGAAGGTTTTAGGTCTGAGGAAGGATGCTGCCAGAACAGGGGGGTGAAGGGGGAACCATTCACTCAGCCACCACCTGCACTTTATGATGAGGCTATAGAGAATGCTTTGGTACCAGATGCTGTATCAGGATTAACAGCCATTGGCACTTCAGAACCTGCATGGGCACCTTCAGGTTAGTTGTTTTACATTTACAACAAGAGCTAGGTTATGATAATTAATTCTTGAAATATATAATGGTGGTTTCAGGTTTTTATTTGTGTTTATAACATGGTATTTGAAATTGTTAGTCAAATTGTGCAAGTTAAACATTTTACTACACGGTGAAATGCATTAGGGGATTTTTAGTCACTGAGTTGATGGCATGCTGCTCATTAGCAAAATTGGTGTGCTGTGGTGTTTTAAAGGGGTACAAAAGGGGGGGGGCTCACTTTGCCACTGGATTCAAGCAAGCCGGGCTGAAGACGGCTGAAATGCCAGAAACTGGTCCTCGGTAGCTTGTTTCCGGTCCAGTGAAGGCATGGCTTGGCAGTTTGGGCTGGACTGTTCCCATGAGGCACAGGGTCAGACTGATTTTCATATGGCCATGTCTGAACTGGGGTGGCAGAGTGGGCTAAAGAACGGTGATGGATTAAACCCAGATCTGTTGACTGGGTGTGAGTGTTTGATTGGTTCAGATGCTCCGTCTATCACCACCCCCTTTTGTACCACGTGGTGGTTTAAAGGTGCATACTAAACCTAATACTTAGATGAGATAATATTAGCCTTTAAATCTCAACACCTAATCCGAAAAATGTCTTTGGGTTTAGAACACACCGTTTATAACATTTTCCTAGTGTGTCTGTAAAATGTGCTCCTGATTTTTATTGTTATTGTAAATAAAACGTTTACAATCAAAAACCTACTTTAAAAGTACTATACTTTTTTCGTTGTGGTACATTTTCATTTGTTTATTATAAATGATATCAATATTACCATTGTGGATCACAGTATACCAGTTAGCACTGTCTTTATGGGTAGAGCTAAGTAGTAACATATGTTATGGAGATAACATGCCTTTTCTGTAAAAATAGGCATATCGGTGTCTTTTAAATCACTTCTTTCTTATAGAAACCACAGAAAGATGTTTTAAAAGTATTTTTTCATCCTTCCACAATTCATATTCTTCAACATTTATAGAGGCCCAAGAGGAAGATATTCAGGATGATTTTGTAGAACAACCTAGTGCCAGCATTCATGTTCCAACACCAAAACACATTGCAAGTCCTGTAAGGGTCTGTCAAAGAAGAGTGCCTTAGAGGGGTCTAACATCAACACCATCAGCAGCTGTATGTCTACCTCAACAAAATATACTGAGTCTACTTTCAAAAACTTAGAAGGCAAAGATTGGTACCTCTAAGACCACAGGCAACTGTACTTCTGGATTTGCAGAACCAACGCCCTCAAGCGAGGAATTAATTCCCATTGAATAATCAGTGTTGGAGGTGCAGAATAAACAATTAAATGCTATAGAGGAGATTGGCACAAACATGGATGAAGGATTGTCTCCCTTAAAAATAGCATTGATAACTTGATGTATGCCATTAAATCAATATGTAGGGCAATTTGTGAGGAGAGTCTCAAACAAAATCAGATATCTTCATGTTGTTTTACGCTGGGATGAATGTTGAAAAATTGGATACTGCTACGGGAGTCCTTAGTAGAACAATAAATATTCAGCAGGAAATGGGGTACTGTAGCAAAGGTTTTGGGCCAGCTTAAAACATCGCTGGAATTGCTTCAACATATGCACGGTCGTACTACCAGTGGTGATGCAACCCATGCTCAAGGAAGTGAGGCGGCTTCCAGCCACAGCAGTTTGTCGATGTCTAAGGTCACGTGATTGAGTCAGGCTGCTGAAAAAGAAGGTGATATGTCGTAGATAAACACTGACAGACCTACTCCATGCAAGTTAAGGAAAAGCCATTAAATGATATATATATATTTTTTTAAAAGCAATAGTTAAATGGTATATTTTGAAAACAAAAATTATGCCTTTACATAAGTTACCCAGTAAAACAGGATGTTCCCTTGGGTGTGGATAGATGAAGTGAGCCAAAGGGTCAAGAGAAAATAATTACAAATTAAGTCAAGAATTCTTACAATTTATTGAGAATACAAAAAGTTTTTTTTTTTAAAACGAAGAGTGGACCAGAAGGATCCCACTCCACACAACTAAAACCATAAAAAAGTTTTTACATTCAATATTGGCCAGCAAGATTGAAACACAAAAGACAGAAAGGACTGTAAGACATAGAATAATGCAATACTGAGTGTATATTCGGACCCGTTTGTAAACACCTAAGCTATGTACACCATAATTTTGTCTATCATCAAAAGATGTCGAGATCATGAATTATACTTGGTGTAGCGTCGACGCGTTTCGGTGGTATTTCAAAGTTCTATCCACCTTTATCAAGACAATGTTTTGATTTCTGTCAGGGTTCAGGGGTCGATATAATTGCCCTGGGAGTCCGTGTTAGGAAGATATTTTCAGATTCTATGTTATTCAGTATTTGTGTAGAATTGTTTTGCTTCTTTTCTTTCTAATTTTAAAACCCAGAGGCGCCGAAGTCTTGTCCTAGCAGTGTCAGCGTTAGTTTCGCTATTTATCTGCAAAGGACTGGACATGGTTTCTCGTGGAACCAGAGAAGCAGGCAGTCCTACGTGATACACCAGGAAAAGAATCACTAAACAGGAGGACATGAAGTGTATGCCTCTGGTTCTGCTACCTTAAGGCTATATATAAACAGAGAAGCGAGCAGTCCTTTGCAGATAAATAGCGAAACTAACGCTGACACTGCTAGGACAAGACTTCGGCGCCTCTGGGTTTTAAAATTAGAAAGAAAAGAAGCAAAACAACATGGAGCATAACAATTCTGGATAGCCCATACTTCATGCGCAAAAGCTTATATTAGCAGGAGCACTCTATAGGCCGCTTCAACTTGTTTTGCGGTTTTAACAATTTCTACACAAATACCGAATAACATAGAATCTGAAAATATCTTCCTAACACGGACTCCCAGGGCAATTATATCGACCCCTGAACCCTGACAGGAATCAAAACATTGTCTTGATAAAGGTGGATAGAACTTTGAAATACCACCGAAACGCGTCGACGCTACACCAAGTATAATTCATGATCTCGACATCTTTTGATGATAGACAAAATTATGGTGTACATAGCTTAGGTGTTTACAAACGGGTCCGAATATACAATCAGTATTGCATTATTCTATGTCTTACAGTCCTTTCTGTCTTTTGTGTTTCAATCTTGCTGGCCAATATTGAATGTAAAAACTTTTTTATGGTTTTAGTTGTGTGGAGTGGGATCCTTCTGGTCCACTCTTCGTTTAAAAAAAAAACTTTTTGTATTCTCAATAAATTGTAAGAATTCTTGACTTAATTTGTAATTTGTAATTATTTTCTCTTGGCCCTTTGGTTCACTTCATCTATCCACACCCAAGGGAACATCCTGTTTTACTGTTTAGCTAACCCCAATTCCCTTGACTCTTGTTAAGGAGTACCTCTCATACCTACTGCCTTTACATAAGTTACAACTTAAGCATAAAAGGTAACATGTTCATCTTCATTTGATGGTTATGTTTCTTGTTTTCCCCTGTGAATAAACATGGATAAATGATTTTCATCAAAATTCTTTTTCTGAGTCATTATTTATATATCTGGTAATAGTATAGTTACCTTAAAAATAGTTGAAAGTAATGTATATTCAGCGTTCCCTTCCTTCTTCTGCACCTTGACTTTTTATTATGGTGTGACAATTCTTCCTCCTCATCCGAACTGTCTTCATCTGGGTGTAGTGGTGGACCCTTTCTATCTGAATCTGGCCTTCAGAAACCTTAAACTATTCTCAATTGCTGCTCTGGTATGTCTGTAAGCAACATTATGTATTAGGTGTAAAAGCATTTAGATATTCTGTCATATCCAAGAGTGCAGAGCATGTGCACTGTCACCTGCAACATATTTAACATTAAAGTAAAATTCCTTACAAAAATACATTTACCTATATAATCTCATCGTTACCAAAAATGCCAAACAATTAGTCATCTTCAAAGTCTCCTCTAGAAAGACTGTTCTATAGGCCACAGAGTTTGAAATTGTAGGAATAATGTGTAGAGTGGGTTTAACGTTTGGTGTGTCACTGAACGGTGCATTGTATTCACTTTATGGCATTTTTTCCCCATTATGTTTGTCCCTCATGTATTACCTGTCGAGATCTAAAGATTTTTTACATTGGCTGTCATATTTAACTAGAGATAACAAAAGCCTGCGATATGAAACTAATATCTCTTTCCATACACTGGATACTGGTACAGGTAGTCCACTGTAAGACGTCTGCTGTGATTTCAGAAAATCTCAAATTAATCACCTTGATTTTTAAGAACAAAGATGTGGTAATATTCAATAGCTTGGTGACTCTCGGTACAGTAGGCAGCCAGCAGTTGTACTCATTCATTTCCTTTAACTTCCCCTGTGTGAAAGATATTTTTTTTGTTCAAACATTTTTTATTTTCAAAAGTATAGCTAAAAAAAAAACCAAAAAACCTGATACATTATAGAAATTATATGCACACTATAGGGTAAGGTATACAGCAGCATACATTCCCGTTGGAAAACAGTGCTATAATAGAGAAAATGCAGTATCTAGGGTGGAATTAACAATGACGGGAGGGATGACTTTGGGGTAACTAATGGTAGAGGGTAAGTAGGTTCAAGTATGGGTGGACCGTGCAGAGGTACCCAATGGTAGAGGAGAGTACGGCAAAGGCGCTCTAATTGGTGTAGGAATTAGTTTCCAGAGTGTGCAGGAAATTGATGCAAAGAATGAGGAAGAGAAAGGTAGTAGAGATGGAGAGAAAGACAGTGCAGTGACGGGGATAGGGGAGGTGTAGGGGGGCGGATGGTCTCCTGTTGTGTAGTGAAGGCAGGTGAGAGTGGGTGGAGATAAGTCTACCAGGCATAAGACATGTGGATGTGGTATTCGCCCTGATATTCGGGGGCTATGGAGTGTCAACTTTTTGGAGATTAAGGTCGAGTGTGATCCATAGGCCACGCGAACATGAAGTATTGTATACTTTTTATGCATTATATTGTTGGCGTTTCTGGTGGCATATAAAATGTTCCACCCTCTCTTGAAGGGGACTTCTGTGGTAGATTTTCATTCTAGTAGAACTGTTTTTGTACCTAGAGCTAGCAAGATGTTGAGTAGAAGCGAATCTTGTGAGGATAAGTTGATGTTAGGTTGGTGTGCCACTAGGTCGAGTGTTGAGTTCAGTCGGGTTGGAGAGAAATTATTTTTAAAGATTTGTTGAATGATTTTCTTTGTCTTTGACCTTAGCGGTTCGGCCATTTTGCATTTGAACAACATATGTTTAATCGAACAGGAGAATCCTCACAGCACAAGTTTTTGTCAGATTGCAGGATCCAGTAGGATTTGTACATCAACCAAAATCTGGATTGTGCTATTTCCGGAGTGATTTCGTGGGAAAAGGAGAGTGCCAGATTCTATGCCAGGTAGAGTCAGAGAAGTGTGAGATTAGGCCTTCTGGAAAATGTGATACCATTTCATTTTCATATTTTTAAGGAGATGTAGTCTTTGAGGCTCTAAAAGTTTGTAGATGTTAGATGTGACGTGACATGACCTATTCTTTCCTTAGAAGGTAAGGGAGGTCTAATTGTGCGGTTTTGGAAGCCTCCTAATGGATCTTTTACGTTTTTTAATTTTTTTTTAAATTCAATGGGGGATGGGGTCATGTCACAAACTCAAATCAGCAAAGGGGAAGGGGATTAGTGCTCTAGCTAGATTTACAAAGGAGTTAATGCCTCTTTCAGCCCATTGTTTCCAGAATAGGGTTCTGCCTTCTAGTTTGATTTTATGATTATGCCATACAGAGGCTATGTTAGTGTCGGCAAAACGGTTGTACAGTGCGTTATCTACGCATAGAAGGGCTTCTACCGTAGCTGTTATTATGGGGTAAAAGTGGGCCAGGAGTAGTTTTATGAGGCTGTGGATAGTTAGCATGGATTTTAGTAGGATGAGGAAGAGTAGTTGGGATTACATTTGGAGCCTATGGGGGTGGGGGGGTGAGGGTGTTGCTATTCCATACTCTTGTTAAGCCACCAATTGCCCTGGGCAGCTAGGAATGGCTGTTGGTATCTATGGTAGTTGGGCATATTTATGCCACCTCTGATTTTGTTCAGTTTTAGGATTGAACCAGTGATCCTAGCCCTCTTCCCTTTCTATATGAAATTTGAAATAGCCTTGTCTACTGCGTTAAAGAAGTGGGTGGATAGGTTTATCTGAAGCATGCTTGAGAGAAAGTTGACTTGCAGAGCTATCATCATTTTTCGAAGTGTCCGCTCTGCCCCAACAAGTTAGGAGTTTGGGAGACCAGGAGGATAATAGATAATTAATTTTCACAACTGTTTTACTCTCCTTGATCGAGACCGAGCCATGTATGTGTTTGCCAAACAAGATGCCTAAGTATTTGGGTGCCTCAGGATGCCATTTTAAGCCAGAGTCACCAATCGTGGGTGTACAGTGAATATTCATGGGGAAGATTTTTGTTTTGTTTTTGTTTTAGAGCGGTTAAGAGTGTAGCCAGATATCCTAGGGTAGTTGTTGATTTATTTTCTAATGTGTAGGATAGCTTTGTCTGCATCGTCAGTGAAGATCAGAACAACATTGGCTGCAAATAGCTGCCTGCCCAATTGAAATTGGACACCTTTGATGTTGCCATTGGCATTTAGGGAGCATAATAGAGGTTCACTATCTAATGTGAATAGGAGGGGAGAGAGGGTATATCCTTTCTGGTGCCTTGGGCAAAAGGAAATTAGTTGGATAGGCAGCCGTTTATCCTGACTTTCGCCACTGGAGCTGTGTAGAGAGCCATCACCATTCGGATGATGGTCTCCTGTAGTTGGAATAAGCGCAATACCTTGTGTAGGAAGGTCCAAGAGATGTTATAGAAGGCTTTTTCCAAGTCGCTAGCCATTGCCATGGTGGGCAAGGATGATGACTGAGCTCTTTTCAAGGGCATGGCAGAAGACATGGATGTTATCAGCGGTTAGCCTGACTTTCAAAAATCCAGTTTTGTTCGGGGATGTGCGTTAAAGAGAGATTAACTGCCTTTTTGGACTGGAAGCTGTTGGAGTTCCAGTCCTGGCTCTGTTCCTCAGCTCTGTGATTCTGAAGAACCACACCTTGAACCACATGTCAGAATGTTGGTGTTGATCATTTAAAAACTCCACCACTCCCAGTAATTCCCTAGTGATTGGATACATTAAAGGACAGTCTGCTGTGGCCTCCATCACCTGGGCTGTCATATCTTATTTCCAGATGCACAAAAAAATAAGGGCTCCACTAGCACTCCTATATTATGACTTTAAAGTAGGCTTTAAGGTATATGTAGACAACTGTGTGTATGAATAGCACACTTCAACAAGAAAAAAGAATTGTCCATAAATACTGCATCATAGCATGACAAGAAGGATCCAAGACTGAAGTATCTTCGATGTCTTTATTAATTTCTTAAAAGATTTTCCAGCACAACTTGTCACTTGCCGACACGTGTTTCGTCTCAAACGAGACTTCCTCAAGGCAGATCTATTCTTGAATGTTCCTTAATAGTCAGACTGTTAGATAGTGATACAAAGTCGTCCAGGAGAAGCACTGGGAGTTTCCCCGTAACAAAAAAGTTTATTAGAGGCAGAGGTCACTCTATGCCGAAACACATCCTGACAAAACCCGTGTTTGTGGTCCACCCGAGAGGTAGCCCTAGATAATGCAAAAGGTGAGTGTTATTCACTAATAAGTCTTTCTCATTTTTAGGTTTTGACTAGCGATGCATGCGTACGAAGTACGCATGCGCTAGCAAAATCTAATGATATCCTCTAATCCTCTATGTGGGGTCGGGTATCTGCCCCCTCCTCCCATTGGCTAGCTCCATAAATGGAGGCTAGCCATTGGGAGCCGGATCTGTCCGTCAAAGGCCGGACCAGATTCGGGGGCGTTCCCGAGAATTTTTCCCTTTCTGCTCACGTCATGTAGACGTGTTCACTCGGTGGGCGGGGCGTTTTTTCGGGCTCGTCGAGGTTTGTTTAGGCCGGCCGAGGAAGTCCAGGTGAGTCTTCCCTTTCCTGTCCCCCCTCCCGCTGTTGGTTCGTTTCCCGCCCCCCCGTCAGTGTGTGGCCGTTCCCGCCCCCCTCCCGCTCTCCCGTCAGTGTTTGGCCGTTCCCGCCCCCCTCCAGCTCTCCCGTGGCCGTTCCCGCCCCCTCCCGCTCTACCGCACACAGTCAGATCTGTGTGCGGTCATAGCGCCTCGGTGCCGCGAGCAAGTCAAATCCGTGTGCGGTCATAGCGCCGCGGTACTGTAAGCATGTCAGATCTGGTTGCTGTCATAGCGCCGCGGTACCAGGCGGGGAGATGTGTTGGGTTAATACAAGATCACAGGCTGCTAGAGGCAGATCGTAACCCAAGATCACACTGAGTGCAGTTAAAATAGAAATGAATACACACAGTGGAAGTCACAGACACCAAGATCACACACACTCACACAGCCAGGCGAAGATCACAGCCCAAGATCACACAGCGAGGCCGTTGCACAGAAACGAGTGTACAGAATGGGAATCACAGACACAAAGATAACACACAGCCAGACTCAGATCAAAGCCCAAGATGAGACAGAGTGGCAGCTGAATAGAAATGAGTGTACACAGTGGGAGTCACAGACACGCAAGATCGCAACCTGCCAGACCAAGCTCAAATGTAGTGTGTTAGCTGCACAGACACTAAGGCCACCCTCTGTGTCATCTTCACTGATGAATACTGTAAGCTGCAGAGAGCTCATACCAGAGTCCCGGCTGCACAGATTCCAAGAGACAGAGGTATAAAGACCAAGATCACACAGTGTTAGAGCAAAACTGACGAACATCACACATGGCGTCAGCTCCATAGAAAACACAATGACACTCAGACTGAGGGTCGCAAACGCCTAGATCACACTGTGTTAGAGCAAACTGACGAATACCACACATGGCGTCAGCTACATAGAAAACACAAGGACGCTCAGACAGAGGGTCACAAACGCCTAGATCGGCCACTGCCAGACGAAGACCACGCACAGATACCAAGATCACACATACTGTCAACAGGATAGGATCATAGCGTCAGCGGCACAGAACTGAAGGTCAGGCACAGTATCACGCGCATAGATAACACGAACAAACACCAAGATCACACAGTGACAGAGCACCCTGTTAAAGATTAGACATGGTGGCGGATTCACAGACACCAGACCAGGATCAAACTTGGTGTCAGAGTCTCATATAGGATCTGCGGCACCGCTGAGTAAAACTCGGCTCACCCTGGGGCATTGCTGGAAGAGACCGAAGCAGGGCATGTTCTCTTAGCCTGTGCTGGGGAGAGGTCCCATGTTCATCCAAGATCATACACTGTCAGACGAAGATCACACAGAGTGTGATCCACAATCAATTGTGCTGCAACAACCTTCAGAGTGGGGGAGGGAGCTAGATAGAGGGCGCTGCCGTTACTGTTAGCGAGTGTGAAAAATCTGTTTTACACAAAGAACAAGTGAAGCAAATCAGCGCGGTGAGAGCGGCGTGTGTCCCAGGGTGCATTTTAGCGCAGTCTGTCCTGAATATACAAGTGCGGGAGATTACCTGTCATGTACAAAGGCGAGAAACCATAACGTCTGGAAATCGGGGCTCAGCATATATTTTCCTTTGCTCCTCACGCAACTAAAGTGCCTTGATGTGTTGTGTTCTTATCACATGCTTTGTTTGTTTCCCTCAAAATCAGAATTACAAAAATGCCTTATTTGTACTTTCATTGCTGCTGCTATATTTTGAAATATGTATAGATTTCACTTTACATTTATAAATGTTGTTGCATGGTAGAAAACATTACCACCTACATCCTTTCCCTTTTCACCCCCTGTTCACTTGGTTCAAATTACAAAAGTACATGCAACATGATACAGTCAAAATGTAAAGGCACTTTTATTGCTCATTCTCGTCCTGCTAGGTTATTTTGGGGGTGTCGCAGCACCCGTGCACCCCTACTTCCAGGACTCATGGGTACAGTGCAATAAACACATGCATCTTCACAACACCTGCATAGATAGCAAAATCAAAGTGTCAATGTCACATACGTAACACACACTACGAGTGGACCCGTTAATGTCCGATCCCGGTGCAAACTCCTTTTTGCACCGGGATCTGTGTGATGACGAGCACGCCCTTGCAGTTTTCCCTGTATAGGTTCCAGCATTTATAGGGGGAAAAGGACTGATAGTATGAGAATCGTTACTTCTTCCCAGTTATTTTCCCTTCAGTGGTTGGTGATGAGGCTTCACTTAGTCCTTTTGTTGGTCTGCGGATACGACATAACGTGCATCTTGTGATATTTATTGCATATATTTCTATTTTTTTCTTTAGGAAGTGTGTTGTTGGTATGCCTTAGACTGTCATAAAAACACAGCGTTGTTCACTATTTGCCTTTGCACCCGAATTTAAAGTAAAGTCCACATTTGTAAAGCGCACAATCACCCGTAAGGGTCTCTAGGCGCTGGGGGCCGTCGGGAAGATTAAGCGAGCTATTGCCCAGAGTCACATGGTGCTGGGCTAACCTGCCGCCGGAGCCGGGGATCGAACCGTGGTCCCCAGATTCCAGCGTCAGTCGCCCTGGCCGCGGCGCCACACCTCTGTACTTTATTGTCACAGAAGCTCATTGTTGAATTTATGGCTTTCTTGCACACTGTAGAAACGTTTGCGATCATGGACTGTCTTAAAAATCAACCAAGATAGTAGCCTGTTATGTTCCACTGCTATTGCTGACTTATTTGGTTATCAGCAGTGTTTGAGAACATGCATAGTTTGTGTCTTTTAGTGGCAGCGTCTATCTTATCCTGCCATTTTTACTTGGGAGCATCATCTTAGTTGCCTCCTGATATGAGGGACAGATACAACAAAAACAGCTTAATTGGCCATCTATTAATAGTCAGACATGATCTATTAAGAAGCCCAATCATTAATAACTAGCTAGAACGATTGCATTTGTCAATGCTTGTTTACCCTAAACCTAAGGTGACCCATTTCATTAACTCAAATTGATTGAACTTGCTTTTTAGGTTTTGACTAGCGATGCATGCGTACGAAGTACGCATGCGCTAGCAAAATCTAATGATATCCTCTAATCCTCTATGTGGGGTCGGGTATCTGCCCCCTCCTCCCATTGGCTAGCTCCATAAATGGAGGCTAGCCATTGGGAGCCGGATCTGTCCGTCAAAGGCCGGACCAGATTCGGGGGCGTTCCCGAGAATTTTTCCCTTTCTGCTCACGTCATGTAGACGTGTTCACTCGGTGGGCGGGGCGTTTTTTCGGGCTCGTCGAGGTTTGTTTAGGCCGGCCGAGGAAGTCCAGGTGAGTCTTCCCTTTCCTGTCCCCCCTCCCGCTGTTGGTTCGTTTCCCGCCCCCCGTCAGTGTGTGGCCGTTCCCGCCCCCCTCCCGCTCTCCCGTCAGTGTTTGGCCGTTCCCGCCCCCCTCCCGCTCTCCCGTGGCCGTTCCCGCCCCCCTCCCGCTCTCCCGTCACTGTGTGGCCGTTCCCGCTCTCCCGTGGCCGTTCCCGCCCCCCTCCCGCTCTCCCGTCAGTGTGTGGCCGTTCCCGCTCTCCCGTGGCCGTTCCCGCCCCCTCCCGCTCTCCCGTCAGTGTGTGGCCGTTCCCGCTCTCCTGTGGCCGTTCCCGCCCCCCTCCCGCTCTCCCGTCAGTGTGTGGCCGTGTGTGGCCGTGGTTTTGGCTCACACTACTCGTGCTGCACAGCAGTTTCACAAATAGGCCGCCTCTGTGATACCTGTACTCATGACCCCTGGTTCGAAGCCCACACCTCCCCCTAGTTCATGTACATCTCAGAGATATTTAAATACCTGCCACCAGCACTATCATCTTCTTTATCTTTTCTACATTTAAAACTTTACATCTCCCATCACGTGATTTCTGGTGCATATTACACCATCTTGGAGTATTAATTTTGGACAACATGCAATCTACTTTTATGTTCCTGCCAAGGTAGCTCCGTAGAAAAAACACAACCGTCAAAGCGTGGCTAGAGAAATTGCTTATACAATGGTAAATACCCAAGTTTAGGAAAAACAAAATAAAAGACGTTTCCTTAACTGATATTCAGCGCAAGATGCAAAATAATGGCATTTAGACAGGGCAACCTTTTGTACCATGGGGTAACAAATATATTACAAGGAAAGGAATATGACAGACTAACCTCTCTAGTTTTATTGTATTGGCCCCTCCTCCTCCTTTAGCTCTCCCCTATCCCACCATCCCTCCATCTGCAGTCCGCTAGCAGATTCATAATGAATATTCAAACGTTTGATGGGTTCAATCAAGAGCGTGATGACAATCTAAATGAAGCGCATCTTGGCATATAGAAATTAGGGCATTCCCGAGCACTATTATTCCATGTAAAAATAGTTTACACAGCCCGGGAGACCCATTTGAAGGGGGCAGGTGAGGTTGATAAGGGTCAGTCAATGTCATCAAAAAAGAACTTCACCGTTCCATGTAAAGAGGAAGAGTGGCTCAATTTTTCCTTATAAAACTGCTTCCGTAACATAAAGGAAAGACATTGCAAACTTTTTTTTACAAATTAAAGGAAACCCTGTGTAATTGGATTTAAATGTGGCTTCGTCTTATGTCTAGTGCCTGACAGCGCAAGGGTGACATGTTATAGTGAACCAGAACAATGTTATAGGCAAACTGTGATTATTTAGGATATTTAGACTCTTGTGCTGCTCTTACAATGATAGTATACATTACGGGGAAGACCATCTCAAGTAATTCTGAAGAACGCTAACTATGCTTGATTGATCGGATAATGAGATTACAAGAACTGACAGGCTTTGATTATTAAAATAATGAGCTTGTAAAGATGTCAGCCTGGAAGCTCTGACACAGATCCAGAGGGGAAGTTAATAAGAAGCCGCTTACCCTCGGTCACAAAATGCTCCTTTTGTAACCGAGAATCGTGTGCACATTGAACAAGGTTTACAAAAACAAATTTGACAATCAAGGATCCAAACAAACAAGGTTTTGCAACAAATCCCTCTGTCAATGTGCCTGTGTCATTGCTGCTCAACTAATTAGAGCCCCAGGTTATCCCAGGTATTAATGCAGCGTTTTCCAAGGGAACTTTTAATTCATAGCTGGATGCGTTTCCTTTCTTTCAGTGAAGTTTGCTATTTTAGAATATTCACACAGTTTGCATTTGAATTACCCGGAGGTGTCCTGGCGCTGATTATTATTCCTCTGTGTGCCCCTGTTGCCTGCTTGTGCCCCTGTTGACTGCTTGTGCCTCCGTGTGCCCCTGTTGCCTGCTTGTGCCTCCGTGTGCCCCTGTTGCCTGCTTGTGCCTCCGTGTGCCCCTGTTGCCTGCTTGTGCCTCCGTGTGCCCCTGTTGCCTGCTTGTGCCTCCGTGTGCCCCTGTTGCCTGCTTGTGCCTCAGTTTTCGTGCCCCTGTCGCCTGCTTGTGCCTCCGTGTGCCCCTGTTGCCTGCTTGTGGCTCCGTGTGCCCCTGTTGCCTGCTTGTGCCTCCGTGTGCCCCTGTTGCCTGCTTGTGCCTCCGTTTTCGTGCCCCTGTTGCCTGCTTGTGCCTCCGTGTGCCCCTGTTGCCTGCTTGTGCCTCCGTGTGCCCCTGTTGCCTGCTTGTGCTGTGTGGGTGTCTGTGGAAGGCTCTGTGTGGGTGTGTGGAGGGTTCTGTGTGGCTGTGTGTGTGGGGAGCTTTGTGTGGCTGTGTGTGTGGGGGGCTTTGTGTGGCTGTGTGTGTGGGGGGCTCTGTGTGGCTGTGTGTGTGGGGGGCTCTGTGTGGCTGTGTGTGTGGGGGGGCTCTGTGTGGGTGTATGTGTGGGGGGGCTCTGTGTGTGTTTGTGTGTGTCATTTGCGAGAGATAAAGCTAGTGGCATTGTAAATGACAATGCCATTTATTTATGTTAAAAAAAAACATAAATAAAAATAATGTCAAGAGCAATGCCAATAGCTCTAACTTTAACAAAGGCAAAACCATTGCATTGTAAATGCTTGTTTTTTCTTTTTTTCAAAACAAATTTTATTGGGTTTAATTCACATAACAAATTACAGCAATTACAGGACCCGCATTGTCTAGAACCCACTAAAATAACCCCCCAGGTAACTGGTACAGGGAGGGGAACAGAAAAACCTTGTGCAAGTCTACGAGTCTCAGATAACCGACTCGCAATGTATCCCCGATAATAAACCCTGTGCAGTCCCCCTCGTCCCACCCACCTCCCCGAATCCCCCATCATCGATATCTCCATCCGGTGTCAGTTATGGTAAGTGGTGTATATAGGAGCTAATAAAGATTGCTCAATGTGTTGTGCCTGTCGTGTCCCGGGGACGGTTACCTCTAGAAGCTACTACTCTGCTGTGTCTTCACGGGTGTCATAGTCGCGCAGTGATTGTACTAAAGCATCCCACGCCTGAGCCTTCTCCAGCGCCCTATCTTTGCCCTGTCGTCGCGCATTCTGAAATCTCAGCACACTTTCTCCATTAGCCCACTTAGGGAATTCGTTTACCCATCGGACTCTGTTAGGACCCATCGCTGCCTTCCAGTGCCGTGTGATTTCTCGCTTAGCCAATATGAGCCCCATGTCTATAAATTTGCTTGTGATCTTGTTTCTGGGGGTATGGGGAAACCAGTGCAGGACACCCACAGCCATATTGCACTCTAAATCCCTTTCGGTTATCGCATTGAGGGTGTCGCCTACTTCCTTACAATAGAGCGCCAGGTTGGGGCACGTCCAGAGCATATGGTCTAGCTCTACTCCCAACTGCAGACAGCGAGGGCATGCTGCAGTATCTACGTGGAAAAGCTTTCGGATCTTGCCAGGTGTTAAATATGCCCGGTGGATGATGTAAAAATGTACTAGTTGGAATCTGGCGTTGCGCGTGCTTTTCCAGGCTCTCCGCAGCTACTGTGCCCACACCGTGTCTGGGATTTCTTTGCCTATATCAACTTCCCATCGGTGCTTCAGCGTCTCCAGCGGAGGTAGACCTTCATTAATCATTCTGGAGTAGAGGCACGTGACCGCCCTAAAGGTCCCTGCTGCCATCATAACATACATATTGTCGTCCTTGGCTCCGTCGAACCCTCTTTCCAATGCTTCTGTATTGCTCGCGTCAGTGCTGCATGTAGCAGGAATCCGCCCCCCGGAAGATCAAACCGTTCTTGAAGTGTCGGATAAGGCAGAAGTGTCCCGTCTTCGAATAAGTCTCCCAGTATTTGAACTCCCGCCTCTTCCCATTTTTGAAGCTGCGACCAATCGCCACCGTGTGGTAGCGCCGTTAGCATCCCCAGTGGTATTTCAGGGGCATAGGGGTGGAGTACTTTCGCCCTGCGCTGTGAACGGTTCCAGCACAACCTTAACGTCTTTTCTTCCTGCGTGAGATCTTGAAGGTCCAATTTCTGTTGAAGCGCTATAAAGGAGAGGACGTGGCGAGGTATACCCATACCCCGCCTGTGGTCCGGGCCCCGGAATTCATGCGCTATCTCTTGTGTGAATATCTGCAGTTGGGATGCTAGATAGTAAAGTTCAAAATCGGGGACCGCCAGTCCCCCCTCTAGTTTGGGCCGTAGTAAGGTGGTCAGCGCTACTCTTCTCCGCCCCGCCCCCCAAAGAAAGGAGATCATCATGGATTTCAGGAGACGGAAGGTTACTGCGGGTATCCACATTGGCAGTGTCCTGAAATAGTAAAGGAGCCTCGGGAGTGCCACCATCTTCAGTAAGGCTATTCGAACGGCCATCGAGAGGGGGAGAGTAGCCCAGAAGGACATGTTGCCCTTCAGCGCCCACAGGCTACGGTTAATATTGCCCTCCAGCAAATCAGCTGTCGCGTGATAGATATGCACACCCAAATAGTTCAGGCATCTAAGCTCCCATCTTACTGCTCGGGCCGTGCGGGGTTGGGTCTCCCCCCGGCGTACTGGAAACAAGCACGTCTTTGGCCAGTTCACCTTCAGGCCAGATATCTCTCCGAAGTGCGTCAGGAGAGTCTCAGCACTCGCTAGTGCCTCGTCAGCGTCTTCAAGAAATAATAGGAGGTCATCGGCATACAACGAAATGTATTGTTGCCCGGTCCGGCCACGTAATCCCCGGAAATAATGACCTGTCCGGATCGCCATCGCGAGTGGTTCCACAGCCAAAGCAAACCGCAATGGAGACAGCGAGCACCCCTGTCTCGTGCCTCACTCAACCGGGTATTGTGGTGATATCGGAGTGCCCGTTTTAACTCTGGCCATCGCTGAGGCGTAGAGGACTGTGGTCCAGCGTAGGTAATCCTCCCCCACTCCGAAGCGTCTCAACACTGCATAAAGATACTCCCATTCAAGGCAGTCAAAAGCCTTCTCTATGTCCACTGACAGTATCATAGGATGCCGGGTGTTGTGATGGTCGCTCTCAAGAGTAGTCATATTTCTCGATGGAATAAATCCAGCCTGGTCCTCATGGACCAGCGCAGGCATGTGGTCCAGTAGTCAAGACGCTATGATGCTGCTCAGTATTTTATAATCTACAGTTAGCATCAATAGGGGTCTGTACGATGCCGTGTCTCCACTTTCCCTCCCTGGTTTCAGCAAAGGTATCACCAGCGCTTCCCGCATAGATTGGGGCAACCGACCCATTTGTTTCGCTTCTTGGTAGACCTCGAGCAGTCTGGGCGCCAGAAGGTCAGCGTATTTTCCATAAAATTCTATGGGGAGCCCGTCTAGGCCCGGAGTTTTATTACGCGCCATACTCTTGATGGCATGGCGTATCTCCCCGAGCTCAATATCTTTACCTAGATCTTTCGCTTGGTCGTGGTCCAGTGCGGGGAAACAGAGCCCCTCTAGAAAGCTGTCTATCGCCAAGGTTCCATTCGTCAGCGTCCGTTTGTATAGGGTTTCATAGTATGCCGTGAAGCATTGCAGGATCTCTGGTTGGGTATAAACTTCCACTCCATCTGTTGTGTGCATTGATACTATCGGGGATCCTCGTTTCAGGGGGTTGGCAAGCCAAGCCAACAAGGTCCCGGCTTCATCGCCCTCTGCATGGGTCCGGGCGGTGTATGCCTTAAAATCAAAGCTGCGTAGGCGCTCTGTTTCCACAGCCACCGCCTCCTTCGCCTCGCTGACCCGTACTTGAATTTCGGGGTGGCCCCGTCGTGAGAGTAGCGCTTCGCGGAGTGTCGTCTCAGCCTTATCCAGGTCTTCCAGTAGAACCTTCCTCACCCCCACATATTTCCCTATGCAAAGCCCTCTCATAACTACTTTAAAGGCATCCCACTCCGTGGCCCTTGTCTCGGTCGTGCCGGCGTTATCCCCAAAATATTGAGTGATCCCCTCCTCCAGTGCAGCTTGAAAGAGGGGGTCCTCCAGCGTCTCAGGACGTAGCCTCCAGGTGGGAACACATGAGACCCCAGGAGACCACTGCAGATCTATTAGCAAAGGGTTATGGTCAGATATTGTCCTCGATAAATATTCCGTCTTTAGGATCGCCGGGAGTAGCGCAGGGGAACATAAGACTGCATCCAGCCTCACATGGAGTTCATGCATGCCTGAAAAATAGGAGTAATCTCGATGCCGAGGATGTTGCGCGTGCCAGGCATCTACAAGTCCCCACTTAGTTTGCCACTCCAGTCGGCCCTTAGCCACACGATGTGACGGGGAGTCTGCCAGGGGGGGGTGTGATCTATCAAGGGAAACATCCAGGACCGAATTAAAGTCGCCTCCCAGTATTATCGGCCCCACCAGGAATTGTGCCAAAGACCCTGATAGCTTTGCCAGAAAGGTCACCTAGTCTATATTTGGTGCATAGACACTGCCAAAGGCTATGTCCCTGCCCCGTAGCTTCCCCGCTATAGCCACAAATCTTCCCTCCGGATCTACGATCTGCTTGGTGAGCTGAAAGGGAACTCCCGCCCGGATCCAGATTAAAGCTCCTCTCGCGAATGCTGAATATGTGGTGTTAAATACTTGGCCTCTCCATCTACGCTGCAGCGCTGTCCCCTCCGTCTGTATCAAGTGTGTTTCTTGGAGAAGGGCAATGTGAACTCCCCTCCGTTTCAGGTAAGCGTGAACCCTTTGGCGGCGTGACATAGTGTGTAGTCCCCTCACATTCCAGGTCATACATTTCATATTAGCCTTTTCACCTATGTCCCACATTGATCCGTGCAATCTACCTCCACCGCCCCCTAGGAACCTCGGGCGTGGTGAGTCTGTAGCATCGATGATGAGCCCTCCCTCTAACATCCCCCAACATTTCCTACCCCCACCCCCCCAGAACAGGGCCTAGCCGTGTCCATGTAGCTCCCGTCCAAACACCCCCAAATAGTAACATTTGACTAATCCCAACAGTAGTCACTGTGGGTGCGCCTTAAGGGCGGTAAGGGAAGGCTGGTCGCCATGGGCAGCCACCCAGACTCCAGAGACTATTCCGCATGATCGAGCCGTTGGCTAGAAAAACATTTCAATGGCAACCCCCCCTCCCCCTATCAAGCAAACACTCCCTCCCCACAACATAAGGAGCATCCCAACAAAGTCCATGTATCAAACTCATACAGCTCACCAGGTGCCTCTAGCCTTCGTCCAGCATTCCTTCAGCCGTCGCCGGTGTGACCACAGGCAAGGGCACCCTGTCCGTCTCCGATCTCTCCGCGTCCGAATGTTCATCCCCTTTGTCCGATCCCACCTCGTCCTACGCCAGAGATTCCCGCTGGCCTGTCAGAGCGTCCATCGCCTCCAAAACTCCCTGCCGCTCCGCTGTCGTCTCCAGGAGGGACGGCTTCTTTAGTCCACTTCGCCAGTTACGAATTCGCCGCGATGTCCGCCGTGGTAAACCCGGCCGGCGTTCTAGGATATCTCTGCCGGATTTATACAGTTCAAGCCAGGTGCAGACATCATCAGGTGTGTCGAAGAACCTGGTGGTGTCGTCTACAATAACGAGCAGCCGGGCTGGGAAGAGTAAGGAGTATTGGAGTCCCTCCGCCCTCAATTCCCGTTTAACAGCTAGGAAAGAGGTTCATCGCCGCTGCGTCTCGTAGGTGTAATCTGGGAAGATGTTGATTTTGCTGTTCTCTACCTGGTATGGGCCATTATCGCGAGCATTCTGAAGCAGCAGATCCCTGTCCCGGTAGTGCAGCAAATCTAGCCACCACTGGACGCGGAGGGCGACCCTGCTGTGGCGGCCTGGCCGGCACTCTATGCGCCCATTCCAGCGTGTAGAAAGAGGATAGTCCTTCCGGCGCCACCACCGTTCGAAGCCACTCTTCGAGGTAACAAACCATGTCTCGCCCTTCCACTTTTCCGGCAAGCCCACGATCCAGATGTTGTTCCGGCGGTTACGCCCTTCTGCCTCCTCAGCTCTCCGCTCCAGCACGTCACTCTTTTTGTGTCAGCTCCAGGGTCTGGAGTGAGGACTCTATTAGCTTGACCCTGTCCGATAGCTTGCCATGGTCAGCCCGCAGAAGTCCCAGTCCTGTAGCAACCTGCGCGATGTCCTGCTGCAACACCGAGCGGGTATCCGCTATCGCTGGGAGGATCTTGTCGAGTTGCTGGTGCAGTTGGGGGTCCCGCGAGTGGCGGGGGTCATTAGTATCTCTTTTATCCGATGTCTCGGTGTCTGATGTGAATGGAGCAGCGCCCTTGCTTCCTTTGGGTTTACCCATGGCGGCTTCGTGCCTACCAGAACTTCCGCAGCTAACCGGAATGTATTGCCCAGGAATCGGGCACCTCCCGCAACCAGTTAACTTTGGTCCGTATAACAGCAACCGTTCCAAGCGATGTTCGACCTCGTCACACTTCCTAGTCTCCAGAAGTAACGGTGTAAAGCATCCTCTGTTGGTGGCAGGTAAAATCCCGGTCCCCCTCAGCCGCAGTCTCCGTGAGGCAACACAAGCCACTTCTCAGCAGTCCCGCCGGACCCCAGCAGCAATCCGGGTCAGCGCAATATAACGAACCGTCCAGCTCCGCACCCAGGGGCACCAGGCGGCCAGTCGCGGACTCAGCGCCCAACCCGGATTAGCCCCGCCGTGGGTCAAGTCGACCTCGCCTCCCTGTGGCAGCTCAGCAGGTCGCAGTCTCTCGCCGCAGTGGTCAATAGGGGTCCGCCCCCTCGTGTCTCGCGGTGCTCATGCTGCCAGGAGGACCAAGAGGGGGTCAACCGCTGCTCGCCCAGAGGGGCGGCAGCAAAAAGGCCTCCGCAAGCACAGGCCGGCGTCAGGAAAGCCGAGGACCAGCACTCACCAGCCAGGATCCACTGTGATCTAGTCCATGTGCATCCCTCCGGCACACCCCTTCGCAGGAGCAAGCGTTCAGGGGCCTCCGTCGCGCCTCGTGCCGCCCCAGCCGGAGTTTCCAGGGCGCCATGCGGAAACCCACCTCCCGTATCCAGGGGACCTCGGCGAATTCACTCCCCTTGGCCCAATAGTCTCCGCCGCCGCTATACTCCACTCTGGTGCATGGCCCTTGCGAGGATAGCACTGTGATCTCGGAGGTGGGTCTCCGCAGGAGAGCCGTCCACAGCCCGGTCCCAGAGTCCCAGGCACCGCCCCCGCTCCAAGCGTCGCACTCCCCACCGGAAGGCTCACCGATGTCACAGGCGGTAGCTTCTACTGTGTGTCATTGCAGTCCTCAAGTGTTGCCCCTAAGCAAGCCTCGGCAGAGCAGCGACGATTCCGGGGAAGGTCCCTCCTTAGGCCTCCTGCGGCAGTCCTCAACCCCGAATCCCCGGACAGCAGTCCCTGGGTCTCAGCCTGAGCCCCGACCCGCCAGTCTCGACGCCAAGATGGGGCCTGGAGGGGAGGGGGGGACCCAGAGGAGCTACGGCTCCTTATCAGCGCCTCCGCTCCACACTCAGGATCCCGAGTGGAGCTGGCACCAGGGGAGGGGTCCCCCGCCGACGTCCCCTGTGCTCCGCACAAGGAGGAATTCAGGTCTCCGCTTAATTACAGTGCCGGCGGGAAGGGTCCGGTCACGCCGCACTCCGGGTGAAACTTGCTCCGCCTCTTCGACCGGGTCACAAGTACGGGGCCGTCGGGCCAGCTCTCCGCTCTTTTGGGCACAGGACCGCCCTCAGTCCGCGCCTATCCGCCTCCGTTCTTCTCCGCAGGTCCAGGAGCAAAGCACTTCAGGCGGCGCTAAGCGTCAGTCCGGAGTGCAGTTCTCCCCCATGGCTGCCATCTTGGATTCCGCAATCGGAGCCCCCGGGAGCCGTGCCGACGGCCCGTCCCGGCTTGTGGGGATATCCGATCGATGCTGTAGTCATCCGCTTTGGAGGAACCCCTTCCCACGAGTGACAAAGTGGAGAGGGGGTCGCCAGAGTTGATTTATCAGGAGAAAAGAAGGCTCGATCTCGGAGCTCGGCGCCTAGGCGACCTCCACCATCGGCGCCCAAGCCACTCCCCCTAATAAGTCTCTCATGTAGCCACTCAGCTTGTCGGTGTACACGTCCATCAGTACAAAACACCCAGATACAAGAATGAGCCCAAGTTTCAATAATGTTCGTAATGAAAGCCGAAAAGCTTTTTTTGGATACCGTTTGGTGGGGTGCTGCTACTACTGTACCCAGGAGCAGGCCTATCATGGCTTCGACAACAGTTATATATACTCTTGGTGTGTGGTGCCCCTGATCTATTACTTTGGATATCGTGAGGAACTTTTTAAGGAGGAGTACACCACGACCATTATTACATCTGGTGTACTGCTTCTAATCAATTACTCCTATACCAGGAAGAGCATATTTTAAGGAGCATTAGGCTTTCATTATGAACATTATTGAAACTGGGGCTCATTCTTGTATATTATCACGCCTTAGAACGTTGCTATCTTTACACCCGACTGCCCGGTACTACCACCCTCATACTTCTCTGGGTGTCTTGTACTGATGGACGTGTACACCGACAAGCTGAGTGGCTACATGAGACAGACTTATTAGTGAATAACACTCACCTTTTGCATTATCTAGGGCTATCTCTCGGGTGGACCACAAACACGGGTTTTGTCAGGATGTGTTTTGGCATAGAGTGATCTCTGCCTCTAATAAACTTTTTTGTTACGGGGAAACTCCCAGTGCTTCTCCTGGACGACTTTGTATCACTATCTAACAGTCTGACTATTAAGGAACATTCAAAAATAGATCTGCCTTGAGGAAGTCTCGTTTGAGACGAAACACGTGCCAGCAAGTGGCAAGTTGTGCTGGAAGATCTTTTAAGAAATTAAAAAGACATCGAAGATACTTCAGTCTTGGATCCTTCTTGTCATGCTATGATGCAGTATTTATGGACAATTCTTTTTTCTTGTTGAAGTGTGCTATTCATACACACAGTTTTCTACATATACCTTAAAGCCAACTTTAAAGTCATAATATAGGAGTGCTAGTGGAGCCCTTATTTCTTTGTTCATTAAGTTTAGCACACTTTTATGTGCTTTTGTGACACCTTTGGGTAGTAGGTGCAACAAGGGCTATTGGAGCACCCATTTTTAGTTCAAATCTATTTTATTTTGAACACAGCGTTAAGCCTACAACCTCGTGTCGAGGCCGGCCGCGTATGATATATCTCTTTGAGTTCAGTGCCAGAGCTGCCGGGGAAAAGGCTTTAACACAGCGCCTTGCCTACAACCCTCTCAGGAGGGCCGGCCGCATGGCTTAGGGATGCAGTGTCGAAATGCTTGTCGTGGGCAGGAGTGTAGTCGCTTTAGCAAGTAGGATATGTGAAGGGCGGGTAGCCCAACTGTCTCTAACTGCCCAACGGGGCGCAACCGTCTCAAAGAGAGACAAGTGCCAGAGTGGCAAGCAGGAAGAAAGAAAGTAGGAAAGACAGAGAAGCCTAAGGGCAGATAGAGAGGGGGGGGGAGATAGAATGGCGGGTACAGGCAGCATGGCGGAGGACAGCTTGCAGGGGGGCGTGCGTGTTTGCAGCCGCAGCTGTGATGTGTATGGTGGTCAAGGATGCAGTCTGGCCGGGTCTCTAGGGACGAGTGCGTCCTCGAAGAGGTGCAGAGCGCGGAGTCTAGTGGGCATGTGTCGCGCATATTCCACAGAGCAGAGGTGTCGCACCAAAGGCTCCCAGACCGCCTTGAAGCGCGTATCCCGCGCCTGTAGACGTGCCGTAAGTAGCTCCATCGCTAGGACCTGCCAAAGGCGCACAAACCAGGAAGCTATGGGTGGCGCCTCCACTGGCTTCCAGTACAAGGCGATGAGTTGTTTAGCGGCACCTAGCATTTGGAGTGTGAGGATCCAGTCACCGCGAGTGAGTGCCTTGAGCGCAGCAGGGCGTATGCCAAGTAGGATCGTGCTCACTTCTTCGGGCAGAGGGAACCCCAGCACCCCTTTGATATGGCTAAGCACCTCTTTCCAGAAAACAGTAAGGGTCGGACACGTCCACCATATATGCACAAAGTCACCAGTCGCAGACTCACATCTCCAGCACATCGGGGAAGCGTTGGGGAACATCCGGCTAAGGCGGAGAGGGGTGTAGTACCATTGCGTAAGCAGTTTGTAAGCGTTTTCCCTCTGTGGGATGCTGCGATATACCTTGGGGATATCCCGCCACAGTCTGTTCCATTGGGAGGGGTCGATGTCCGTGCCCGACGCTAATTGCCATTGCCTCTGATAGGGATGTGCAGGCGCCAATGTAGGGTGCTGCAGTATGCAATATATTTGGGAGATCAGCCTCTTCAGTCCCCCGAGGGAGCGCGCCAATTTCTCAAAGGGCGTGTATGCTCGGGTAGCCGCTTGGTACATTTCGTCGCTTGCAGTCCAGTGGCATAGCTGAGCATGTTGTAGGCTAGCCTGTGGCGGCACCCGAAATTCCTCCCTGCAATCTTTCCAAGTTTTGGGCAAGCCCTCAAGGAAGAGGTCTCCAGCTACTCCACAGTCCCCTTGAGTCCATTTATCAAACGCCCGAGTCCGGTGGGCCGGGGGGAACTGCGGGTTCCCCGCTATCGGGGTGTGTGGGGACGGGAACGTGGTCAGACCTCTGGTCACGGCTACGCTATCCCAGATGTCCAGCACCGTTTTTGTGGGGACTGCAAGGTATGCGCTTCTGGAGCGCGCCGCCCGCGGGAGCCAGGGTAGGTCCCATATGGTACGGCCAGTGACCGCCCGGTCCATGTGGAACCAGTGCTTATCGCTTTCGCGTGCGCCCCATTCCACCACGAAGCGGAGATGTGCCGCCCAGTAATAATGCACCAAGTTGGGACATGCCAGGCCTCCTCTGTCTCTAGGTTCCATGAGGACCTTTTGCGAGAACCGTGGGCGCTTCCCACCCCAGATAAAGGACGTGATCTCGCGCTGGAGGCTCCGAATACAGTGAAGCGGTATAGGGGTGGGCAGACATTGGAATACGTAGAGGATGCGAGGGAGGATCGACATTTTAACTGCGTTAAGGCGCCCCAGCCAGGAGATCATCATAGATTTCCATTTCCTAAGGTCCTCCAGCACTGCCTTGCGGCATTCCGTCCAGTTCACTGAGGACCAGGAGTCTAAGTGGGGGGTAAGGGCGAGGCCCAAGTATCTAATGTGGCTCTCCGCCCATTGATAGGGCACAGCCTCCTTCAGGGAGAGGACGTCCTCGGTAGGCACAGTGAGGGTGAGTGCCCAAGATTTAGTATGGTTTATTTTGAGGCCCGACGCCCGTTCATATAGACAGAGTACTTCGTGGACCGCTGGTAGAGACGCACGAGGATGTGTGAGGGTGAGGATCAGATCGTCCGCGAAGAACGCCACCTTATTGACCCTCCCCCCATGGGCTATTCCATGTATTCTGGGGTCACGTCTGATCAGCGCCGCCAGGGGCTCCACTGCCAGGGCAAACAGGAGTGGCGAAAGTGGACACCCCTGCCTCGTGCCTCGATGTATCGCCAGCGGTGATGTTAACTGGCCATTTACCCTGATCCTGGCCTGCGGTCCCAGGTATGGGGCCATAATACTCGCTATCATTTTGGGGCCCAGGCCCAGCTTCCAGAGGACCTCCTTCAAGAAGGTCCAGTCCACCCGGTCGAAGGCCTTCTCTGCGTCGAGCGAGAGAAGGCAAGCAGGGATATCCCAATGTCGCACCTTGCCCACCAGGTGGGCCAGTCTGCGCACGTTGTCGGCCCCTTGCCGGTCTCGGATGAACCCCACTTGATCCGGATTCACCAACCCCGGCATGTATGAGTCTAGTCGCTTAGCCAGGATCTTGGTATAGACCTTCAGGTCGGTGTTCAAGAGGGCAATAGGCCGATAGGAGGCACATAGCGCAGGATCCTTCCCTGGCTTCGGTATTAATGCGATCTCCGCCATTCCCATGTCGGGGGACGGACCCACCGTGTCCGAGAAGGAGTGGAACAGTCTCAGCAGCTGAGGGCAAAGCTGGGTTTGGAAGACTCGGTAGAAGGATAGCGGCAAGCCATCGGGCCCTGGGGTTTTCCCCATGGGGAGATCTTTAAGAGCCGAAGAGATCTCATCTTCTAGTATGGGCTCTTCCAACTCCGCTGTTTGGATTGGTGATAGGGGGGTCCCCTCAAAGTCAGCAAGGACGGCGGCTCGCGCCTCCGCTGATGTAGGTTCCTCCGCATATAGGGAAGTATAGTAGGCCACAAAGGCGTCCTGCTTGGCTCTCTCAGTGACGGCACATGTGCCATCCTGATGTCGTAGATTAGCGATATGAGCTCTAGCTGTCCGTGCCCTCAGTCGTCCCGCCAGCTGTCTTCCCACTTTATCCCCCCCTTCGTAGTATTTTTGTTTCAGTGCTAGAAGGGAGTGTTCTGCCTTGTTGGTGCGTATGAGGCGAAGTTGACCCCTGAGGTTCGCCAGCTTCCTTCTGGACGCCAGCGAGGACCGTTCTCTGTCCTGTGCCTCCGCCTGTTTGATCTCGCTTGCCAGATCGGCCTCCAGCTTACAGGCCGCCCTTCTTCTCGCTATCGCCAGGGAAGTGATGTGCCCCCGTATGGTGGCCTTAAAGGCATCCCACACCACCGGAAATGGCGTCTCCGGGATATCATTGAGAGCGAAGTACGAGTCTATGGCTTCCCGAATGTTGTCAACGTCTTCCGGGTCTCGAAGGACGCTCGGTGGGAGAGTCCATCGTCGCTCCCGGGGGGCGCGCGCCATTGGGTCCTGCAACAGCAGTTCCACATGCGCATGGTCCGATAACGAGATATCGGAGATGGTGACCTTCAGCGTGTCCCGCGCCAAGTCTAGAGAGGTGAAGCGGTGGTCAATGCGCGAGTACGTTCGGTGGGAGTGCGAGTAGAAGGTATAGTCACGGACTCCTGGATTATGGTACCTCCACGCATCTACTAGCCCTAAATCCGTAATCTGCTCCTTCAGTGTGGCCGACATTGCTCCCGCGCCGCTAAACGCGGTGTCCCCACGATCTATGTCTGGGTCCCACACTAGGTTGAAGTCCCCGCCTAAGATTGTGCGCGGCGTGCCAGATTGAAACTGTTCCCGTAGGAGTGTCTGGAGAAACTTATCTTGCGACTGGTTAGGTGCATATACATTGCCTAGAGTGTACTGTGTTCCTCCCATCTGTACTGTGGCCCGAAGGAAGCGTCCGTCTCCACTCTTGTAGGGTTTTGTGGATCCCCGCCTAAAGCCAGCTCTGCATAAAATTGGCCACCCCCGCCGTTTTAGTGTCAGCCGACGCCCAGAATTGTGTGGGGTACCTGGGATGCGCCATGCGTCCAGTGTCTCCCCGCAGGAGGTGCGTCTCCTGAAGGAAGACCATGTCAGGGGAGTGTTGAAGGAGGTAGCGCCACACCTGGTTCCGCTTGTTGGGGGAGTTAAGTCCTTTGACATTAAGTGTCAAGACTTTGAGAGGTGCAGGAATACTCATCGCCATGACACTATGGGGGTTAAAGCCGCCTCATCACCCCGCATCCCCCACCCCGTCAAGCAAGGGGGGCTCGCCTCTCCCACCCACCGCGATCGCGCAGGCACCACCAACAGCCCCCAGTTCGCCACACTACACAACTGGAGAGGGGACCAGATAAAAGGAAAGGTCGAGCGAGAAGTAGGAAGAATAGAACAGGCAAGAAAAAAGGGAACACAGAGAAAGTATATAACCACAACAGGCCAACGTGGCCGTAGTACAATGTCCCAGGTTCCGGGCATCCTCTACCCGAGGGTTTGGATGTACTCAGGAATGTCACTTCCTAGGGGACAAAGAGTGGGGCGTCCTTGTCAAAGAAATGAGTCTCAGTTGCCCCGAGGCCCGTCCGCCCCGCTGCTCAAGGTTGATTCGGGGGTAAGTAGCATAGAGGCAGTATAGGGAGAGTCGTGTCATAGCAGCCAGTTCAGCAGTATTAGGCCCCAACGGTTAGGACACCATTCCCGGACCATCCGGCTGTCGGATTCGACCTTCGTGGGCGTCCAGGGGAGAGCAGCTGTGAGCCGTTGCCTTCCAAAACAATCCCTTTCCCATCAGTGCCTCGTTAGGGCCACCCCCAGTATCCTGCCGGCCCCACTTGCTGACGCGGCGAGCTCAGGTGTCAAGGATGCACGCTGCCTAGTACGCCTGGGCACATAGTTGCAGAGGGGCCGCAGACGTGCAGGGGTCTTCTAGTTACTCTGCAAGGGGCTCAAAGTCTCAAGAAATGTCCGATGCATTGATATGGGGTGTGACAACGTTCTCCCCGGTGGTCTTGGAGCGCCGAGGGTCCGGGGCCGGTTTTGTATGGGTCGGTTTGAGATAGTTCACGGAGTGTGGGGCTCCAAGGTTTGTCCCTCGCGGTCGTCTTCAAGGGAGCGGATGTGTTCTATGATGTCCTGCTTAGCCTGGGACATGGAGCCTGCATCTATCGGGGGAGATCGGCGGCGTCGGGTCACCGTGGTCCAGTCGGGTCGGGCCGGGAGCCTCTCTGGGCGGTTGGTGCGGGCGGGGCTGCGTTCTGGGGATACCGAGAGTCTAAGCAGCTGTGCCGCCTCGTTGTAGGAGCGGATGGCTTTACGCTTGCCTTCCCAACGGAAGATGAGAGCAAAGGGATGTCCCCACTGGTAGGGGATTTCGAGGGCCCGCAGCTTCTCCGTCACCGGGCGGAAGACTTTCCGTCTGTGCAGGGTGTTGGGGGCCAAGTCTTGGAAAATTTGAATCTTGTGGTTTCCATAACGCAGGTCCTGCTTGTCCCTTGCCGCTTTCAAAATGGCCTCCTTCTCCGTAAAATAGTGCACTCGGGTTATGATGTCTGGGAGGAGACCCGACTTGCCTCCCGCACCGAAGGTTCGGTGAGCACGGTCCAAGAGCGGAGGGGGGGCTTCCTTGTTGCCCCGCACCTCGTGCAGGAGTTGCGCCACGTAGGCCATGGTGTCCGTCCCTTCTTCTCCGAGTGGCACACCCCGTATGCGGAGGTTGTTGCGGCGCCCCCTATTTTCAAGGTCTTCCTGTTTGATCTGGAGTTCGATGTTCTGCTCTTCCAGGGTTGCCACCCTCTGCCACAGCTGTTCCATGTCTTCAGTGCGCGTGTCCACCAGCTTCTCGAGTCCGTCGACCCTGTCCCCCAGCTCTGTCACGTCCTCACGCAGTTCTTTAACGCACGATTGCACCTCCGATCTCAAGGATCCTATCTCAGACTTCAGGTCTGCCATGAAAGAGGACATGAAGGCTTGTGTCACCGGCGGGGAGTCAGCAACCGGTGGCGGCACTTCTTCAGGTGGCGCTGCTGCTCCTGCCTTGCCCCACATGGCAACCACCGAAGTGCCCTTGGAAGTCGCCGCCTGGTCCGTCCTGCCTCCTCTTCCGCGGGTCATGGTCCGTCCTAAGCGTAGCACTCAGCCACCCAATGCGTCGCTCGTCGCAGCACCCCCCTGGTGCTGCAGTAGTGCGGTGGCGGGTCAGGACACCACCAGTCGACCTCCCCCGTGTCGAGCGCCTCTTCCCGCGCAGTCCTGTGTCGCCCAGAGAGTGGTGTGTTTAGGCCCGCTTCTTCAGGGAGTCGCAGGGTGACCTCAGTACTCAATAGGGCCACTACGGGGGTCAGCCCTCACCTCGAGTTCGGGATGCTGCGTCGTTTGCCCCCTCCACTAGTGACGGTGCCTCTCAGGAGTGGCTGGGGTGCGAGCCGCCGCCCCACCTCCGTCGCTTCCCCCGAAGGGCAGCCGGGTTCCAGGTCCCCTGAATAGATAGAGGGGTACTCACGTTTTGTAGGGACCTCTCACCCCCGCCTCGGGCCGGTCCACTAGGCCGCAGGGGTACAGTCTCCAACAGGCGGCGTGGGTCGGCCAGCCAGCCGCCCGCTAAGTCTCTGCCAGCAAGGGGGCTCAGGCTACACACTCCCGCAGCACTGGTCCGGCGAGCGAGGAGAGAGGCGCCCGATCCGCCCTCACGGCCTTCCAGGCGGCAACGAGCGCTCCAGAATCCGCTCGGAGGCCGGAGGGCAGGGACCTAGGGCCAGTGCGGGTGCTCCTGCAGGATCGGCTGGGCCAGGCACTCACCAAAGGTTCCCACAGGCTGCAAGGTCGGGCGCTCTGGGTGCAGATGCCAGTGGGGGGAGCCAAGATGGCGGGCGAGACCCCGTCCGGGAGCGCAAGATGGCGGGCAGCTCCTCCGGTGCGCTAAGTCCCAGCGCAGCGGCTCAGGGCGCCGTCACGGCACCAGGCAGCAGGTCAGTGAGGGTCCGCTGGGCACAGTTCACCGGGGCGGTCTTTCAGTAGATAGTAGTTCCGCAGTCGTGTGGCCGGGAGCCGCCCCACCCCGGCGCGGCCTTGCAGCCACACCAAAGCTGGGTCTTCGCGCAAGGTCAGCAGCCGGGTCAGCACCACGTCCCCGCCCCGGGGCCACTTCGACGCCGGTAGCTCCGTCGCCGCTGTCCGCTGGTCCCGCGGCGTGTCAACCCCAGCCGGGGTCCGCCTCAGATAGTCCGGCTGTGCCGCCAAGCTTCCTCTAGCTCTGTGCGCCGCCCTCCAGAGAAGCGAGGCCAAGGCGCGGAGGGAAGATGGCCGCGGTGCTCCGGCAGCCGGACTGTCGAGTCTTCAATCGCCCCCGGTATTGATTCCTGCACCGGAGCGGTCGCTGTGCGGATCTCCTCTCCTTCAGGGGCCTGACGGATATCAGGGTCTCTTAAAAAGCCCCCGAATAACGCTAATAATCGCTTAATAAGGCAACGGGGCGACGGAGCTCACTCGAGGTGCGCCCGTTTACATCGCCGCCGTAGCCACGCCTCCGAGCACCCATTTTTTCATACTTTTGGCAAAACCAATAGGACATATCCATATGTACAGTTTACCAGAAGATTTACTGGGTTGACGAATATGCTGACGTCTTTCCGTTGGGAGAGCGCTACTGCCCATATACTGTAGGCGCATATCTTATTTCCAGGTAGATTCCTATGTGTTTTCCCTAAGCGAATGGATCACCTCACCGTGAAAAATTGCCCATGTACTTATGGCCCTGAGAAAAGGTGAAGTTTCCTTATAAGGCCATTGCAGGTGAAATCGTACATTTTTTGGAGGTACTTAATTAAAGATTAAAATTTGAGTATCTGCTCATTTTATGGCTTTTGATTGGAGGCGTTGCAGTTAGCATTTTCCTCTTGAAGTGTTATAAGCATTGCTATTGTAAAATTAGCTTTCAACAAAATTATCACTGGTCCCAGTATCACACTACTGAAGATACGTTCGTACGTTTACCTCCATGGTTCTGGCTGCTTGAGGCTGCTGCGAACATGAAGCGGTTTTTCGGAATGGAGGCCCTGGACAAAGATGAGAAGGAGCTGGTCATTGAGTTCCTTCCAGTGGAATAACCTTCCGAGGTCTACACGTACCAGGAGATTAGTGGGTTTTCAGTTTAAATCCGGCTCCACAAGTGGACAACTTTCTTTCCAGGGCTAAATATATCCATGGCTGGTTTTTTTTTTAACCCACTTGTTTTCTCTAATACTCCTCCCAATAGTGCCCATCATAGTTTCCTTATTAATGTGTTTAAATCTTCCATTGTTATACACCATATTAATATGTTACTGCTGCTAGTATATGCGTTTTTGTGTTTTTATGTATCCTTTTAACTGATTGTTAAAAAAATTGTTGATAGATTTTTTTAAATAATTCTTCAGGAGTCTCGGGGAAGTTTTCATTGTTTTCACCTGGTCAACTATTTTTCTGCTGTGACTACTATCAAAGAAATATTCTCGACTTAGTGCTCTTACTTGATGTTTGCTCTGAGACTTGATAGTAGAAAAGCACATGATTCACAGAGCATTGTTAATAAACAAATCCAGAAAAATTATAGACATGTAACATTATTATAGTTTATAGTACCAAATGTCTGTGCTGGTAATAGAGTCGCTGGAAGATCCATATCCTATCTTCTCAATGTTTTCAGCATGACACATGCTTGGAATGTCATTTGAACCTAAACACATTATATAGATAAATCTAATAAAGATGCAAACTAACATTATAACACATCTTTGCCCTTAAAAAACGTAAACATAGCGGAGCGAGGGGGCCACCAATGGGACTGACCCTTCGTTAAAAGACATCTTGGGGGCCATCATGGAGATGGGTGGTGCCATCAAGGAGATGAGGGGCACTATGGAGCCTAAGCTTGATTCGGTGACTGAGTAGTTCAATCTGATATGGGCGGACTTGGGCAAGATGTCGGACAAGGTTGCAGAGGTGGAGTGTGGTGTCGGCAATTTGCAGTCTAAAACGAAGAGGCTTGAGGGGCAGGTAGCCAAGCTCACAAAGAACCAAGCTGACATGGCTGCCCGCCTGGAGGATCAGGAAGGCCGGGCGTGGCGTAATAATATCTGCATTGTGGGAGTGCCGGAGGGCATGAAGGGCCCGTCCGCGGACTGGTTTGTGGAGGATCTTATAGTCAACCACTCAAGCCAAAGCGCCTGTCAAATTATTTCTTGGTGGAAAGAGCGCACCGTGCGCTGGGGGGAAGGCCCAAGCCTGGGCCCCCCCCCCCCCACGCACCACCATCACCCGTATTCTGAACTATAGAGACCGGGATGATATCCTGCAGGCCTCGAGAGTGTCGGGGGACCTCCACCTGGACAACGCCATGATCCGTTTTTGCCCGGACTTTACGCTCCACGTCCAGCGACAGCGTCGATCCTTCGAAGGGGTCGAGAGCTCTCAGGGAGAAAGGCATAAAATACATGATGTTATACCCGGCACGTCTCAAGATCCTGGACGGGGAGAAGGCGGTTTTCTTTGACTCGCCAACTGAGGTGGGTGACTGGCTGGAGGGTTGGCGGACCCTGAGCCGCCAAAATCGATCACAGCGTCTCCCACACAGCTGTGTGGTTCAGGGGACCCGGATCGGCTACATTCAAACTCGAGAGCCCCAGCAGACCGGGCAGCCACCGATCAAGTGACGGAGGGGGTGTGGCGGGCATCGGTCACTGGGATGAAAAGAAGTAGGGGAAGTAATGCCCCTCTTGGGCTCCGGTTTGTTGACGGAGGACGGACGGTAGATTCTGGGCCTGTTGACTCCTCCTTGGGGGGGGGACTGCCTGGGCCCTTATGGTGTTTCTGGTTTCTATCCATGGCTTTTCACTGTACTACAGGGAGGGGGGGGTGTGGGGAGGGGAGGGGCCTGATTCGAGATCTCTTCACGGGTTGTGACCTCCGTCACTTCAGTATGACTTCTGCGGATGCAGGCTTTGTTCCCTCATTTGGTTGGTATGGGGTTGAAGGGGCGACGGGCACTCTGCATGGTTCAGTGGTGGGAGCCCACCTAGCAGGGAGGCAGCGCCGGGTGCGGGTTGGGGGGAGGGGTGGGGAGTTATGGGAAGGTTATTGTTTGGCTCATGGTGGTTCAATCTCACAGATATGACTTTGCACTCAGCAATATGCAGTGGTTCGAAGAGGATCCGGGCAACGCTAGTATACTGTACTTCAATGGGTGATCAGTCACGGTTAAGGATCTGGTTGTGGAATGTTAATGGGTTGGGCAATAAAGTAAAGCGCACGTTGGTATTGCAATATGTGAAGCGCCGCTGTTTGTGACGGGCAAGTGGGAGGAGGACTCGGGTTGCTTAGTGGTGGTAGCAACTAAGTGGGATGGGCGCACGGTGACGTTTAGCTCCTCCTATATACCGCCTGGGTTGCATGCCCCGACATACACAAAAATTGGGTCCCATCTGGTGGATTTGCCGTGGGGCACTCTGGTACTGGGAGGGGACACTAACGCGGTTATGGACTCGGACCTGGACCGCTCAGGGGATAGGCAGGGCCACCGGGGGGGAGGCTGGGTTGCAGGGCGTTGCCTCGGCACTGGGCCTCTGCGACATATGGCGCGTGCACCACCCTACACAAAAACAATACACTTTTTTCTCAGCTCGGCATGGGTCCTTCCCCCGAATAGACCACATCTTGGCGAGGGCAGATCAATTAGGGCATTTTGCAGACTCCTGCATCATGGCCCAGGGAATATCGGATCACTCACCGGTGGGTGTCACACTCAGAGGGGCGGTAACCACAAGGGCGACCTTCCCGCGAATAGACCCATGGTGTCTCAAAGACGATTCCATAGTAGATAAGCTGAGGGAGGGCTCCCAGTTGTACTTTAATGAAAACCGGGGATCGGTTGATTCCAAGGTCACCCTATGGGAAGCCCTCAAGACCGTCTTGAGGGGTCAAGTCCAGGTGCTGATAGGGGCGCAGAAGAAGGAGGAGGCCTCCCAGGTGGCCCAGTTGGAGAGAGAGGTGGAGGCATTGGAACGGGAGGTGGGGAGGGTCCCATCAGTGGAGCACAGCCACGAGCTTGCCCTCAAACAGCGGGAGCTTCGCTCATTAGCGGAGGGTGAGCTGCGGGCCTACTCCCTGGCCGTGCAGCACCGGATTTACGACGCCGGGATAAAAGTATGAAATTGCTAGCCTGGTTAGAACGTAGAGATCGGAAAAAAACAAAGAAAAAAAAATAAACATCGCTTAACCAAGAAGTATGCAGTTGCAGTCCTCCTTAGAACCACAAACCTTGCTAGTTTACAGGAGATTTTCTGTCATGGCAGGTCTTTTTTTTATTTTTATTTTTTTATTTTTTTTTTTACTCTGAAAGCTTTGCACTTTGTCACTTTTCTCACATTCCACACTTTACCATCTTGCGTTACAAAACTATTAATGTTGACTTTGATTACTCTCACAGCCTTGCCACACTTGGAAGCACCTTTAGCTAGAATACCTGGTTTAAGAATTCTTACCCAGTCTCCCACTTTGAATATGGGTTTTTGAGTCTGCATCTCAGATCATTCCACTGTTAGGTTTTCGCTTGTTTCTTCTCCACTCTAGTGGTCGCTTCATTCTCTATTAAAATAAACCTCCTCACTTCCAATCTTCTTGTTATCTGCCAAAGTAGCCTTACCATGTCTGTGGACGAAGGAGTGTCCTCCGGAAGACCCTGTCCTGGATCACCATCCACATCATCCTTGAGCATCCTCTGCATGCTGTATACCTTGCATCAGTACCACTCCATTGATGTCTATGGCATTTCGCCGATAGAGCTTGAAATTGGACTGTCTACTGCTTTGACTGCAAGGTAACTGTCCTGCCAAGCCTCATTGGCTTCTGTCACTGGCTCCATTGCAGAAACTGGTTGCCTAAAGCCGGCTGTAGTAACCGAACACAACTTTACAAAGGCTTTCAAAGTAACCACTAACTGTGGAGTGATTTAATTGTTGCTTAATAAGTTATAACTCCGGACCCCTGCAGTGGATTCTGTTAATTCTAGTGTACAAAAATTCACAAAAGTAAGAGCTATTTTCGTAAATTGGTGTTGGAGTTCCTGAGTGACATGTGTCTTACTTATTCAACTGTTCTGATGCTTCCAAATGCGTTGCCCTTGTTCACATGATAAAGCCTGACTGCTCTAAGTCACGGCTACCCATGGTTGAGCTAAAGTCTTGCAAACAAACCTAACTGGACCTAATACTGATTTGTGAGTGTATTACACTGTGAGATTGCACAACCAAACCGTATAATTAACAGCTTTCCTCACACCAGGTACAAATTCAACCTTAAAATTATATTCTTGCAGCCTTGATTTCTGTCTCACAATGCATGCAGTTGCATACCACCCACCTCCAGGTGACAGAATGCTCAGACGAAGTTTATGGTCTGATCTTAGGGTAGATCTCACTTCTCTGCACACAGTTCCGAAAGTGTTTAATAGCTCACATGCATGCCAATCACCCCTTCTCAATTAAGGCATGTCATCTCTTAGTATCATATTGTTTTTGATGCAAATGCACCATCTCACACCTCCTTCCCACTTCCCTGCGATAACACTCTACCAATACTATACTGACTTGTATCCCCAGTAATGATACATTATTTGTCATATACAAAGGCTTCAGGTTGCTAGCTTTCCATTTAACTTGTTCAAACGCCTTTTGTTGTTTGTCCAGCCATTTAAATTCCGCATTTCTTCTTGTCAATTCTCTTAAAGATTCAATTTCAGTTGCAAAATCCTTGATAAATTTGCTGTAATTCACAAACCAGCAAATTAGGAAAGTTTATTTATATTGTCTGGGGCTGGTGCTTTGATGATGAAGTATACAAAAAACTGATGAATCCAATACTTAAATTATTCTCAGTCAAGGCTAATTACTCTGGGCCACACCCCAATCCATTGTTATTTTGCACACCATGGCACTTCAGTTTGGACTGAGCTACATGCAAATAAGTCTTGATCCTTCTCCAGTCAGAACAGTTCAGCCGGACTGCCAAGCCAGGTCCTAACAGAACACTAGCAACCCAGGACTGGTTTTGCCCTAGTTATGGGCTCATCAGCTGGGTAATGCTTGGTTCCAGTCACACAGTGTTCAGAGGACTACCATCTGGGCATACCCTTCCCACTTAGGGCAACACAATAGAGTATACAAAACGTGATGGATGCAGTGCTTTAATTAATCTCAGCCACTATTAATTACTCTGGGTCACATCCCAATCCAGCATTATTTTGCACACCATGTCACCTCAGTTTGGACCCAACTATGTGTAAATCAGTCTTGACCCTGCTCCATTCGGAACAGTCCAGCCCGAACTGCCAAGCCAGGCCCTCCCTGACCTGGAAAACAAACAACCCAGAACCAGTTTCACTGTAGTTATGGGTTCATCAGCCAGGTACAGCTTGGCTCCAGTGACGGTGTGTACGGGATCCACATCTAAACATTCCCGTCCCACCTAGGGCAACACACTAAAGTATACAAAAAGTGATGGAAGGAATGCTTGATTAATCTCCACTACTGGTAATTGCTCGGGTCCATCGTTATTGGTGTCCGTTCTTCTGTGTCATGTATCTTTCTTATTGAACTATTCTGGTACTTCTAATGTGTTGCACTTGTTCACAAGACAAAGCCTGACTGCTATAAGGCCCAGCTACCCATTGTTGACCTAAGGTCTTACAAACAAACCTGACTGGACTCCAGACTGATTTGTGAGTGTCTTACACAGTGGGACCGTACAACCACACACTATAATAAACAGCTTTCCTCACACCGGGTACAAACTCAACTTTAAAACTATATTCTTGCAACTTTGATGTTAGTTTCACAATGCATACCAGTGACATGCCACCCACCTCCAAGTGACAAAAGGCTCCCACAAGGTTTATGGTCTGTTCTTAAGGTACATCTGACTTCTCCACACATAGTTCGGAAAGTGTTTGATAGCCCACACGCATGCTAATTACTCCATCTCAATTACGTCATGTCATCTCTCATTATTATTAAGTGTTTTTGATGCAAATGAACCATTCCTCACCTCCTTTCCACATCTTTGCAAAAACACTCCACAAATACCATACAGACTTTTTTTTTTTTTTTGTAAAACAATTTTTATTGCAGAGGTAATGTCAATGATACAGTATACCCACCATCATGAACCCCAGTACAACTGCAGTCACCGTCCGAGTATCGATTGTTTACACAGCCTTTGGGCCCACATCTCGGAGGTTGGGTGGCGATCAATCATGTAGCATGGTGCAGTTGGTTCATGTAGAAATAGCACAGCTTTACAATATTCTCCGCATTTAGTGTGACAACGCCCATCGTGCTCCCCCGCTCTACAGTTGTGTATAGACTCTCTCCGTCTAAATAAACAGTTCAACTTTTCTCCCTTCCCCCCTCCCATTCCCCCCCGTCCCCCTGGTGTCTAAGCCTACCTGTCCAGTGTAAAATCTCGGGCAAATCTGTGTGATTAGGATAGTGGGAACAATACTTAGATGCTTGTGTCAGATGTCAGTGCAGGGTTCAATACCTCCTCCCTCTGGGCCTCCTGTGGTGCTACTCCCTCCTCCTCGTCACTCACCTCCACACTATCCCTGAGCGCCTGGACCAGGGTTTCCCATGCCAGTGCCGCTTCCTGAGCCTTTTCATTTGCCGTCCGCCTGGCCAATTGGTATCTGAGTGTACTTTCTGCCGCTGCCCATTTTAGAAATTCGTTCCGCCATTTATGGTGTGCTGGAGCTGTCTTTGATTTCCAACCCCTAGTAAGCTCCCTCTTTGCGATCATAAGGCCCATGTCAATAAATTTACTCGACAGCTTCGTTTTGCGCGTGTGTGGGAACCAATGTAGGAGGACGACCGCGCTATCATAGTGCAGTGTTCTATCCGTGACCTCATTTAGGGCGTCCCCAACTCCCTCCCAGTACTCCTGGATGCGCGGGCAGGTCCTAAGCATGTGTTGCAAGTCAGCGCCAACTAGCGTGCATCTGGGGCATGCTGCGTCAACTACGCCAAAATATTTCGCTATCTTATTCGGAGTGAGGTAGGCCCTGTGTAGGATATACAGGTGTATTAATTGGAAACGGGCGTTTCTGGTGCTTTTCCTTGCTCGCTGAAGCAGTTGGGACCATGTAGTGTCTGGGATTTCTCTCAGCAAGTCCTCTTGCCATTGTGTTTTGAGCCGTGTCAGTGGTGGTGTGTTTTCTGTATGCATTCTGAAGTAAAGACACGTAACCGCCTTCCTCGTTCCTGCTGACATCATCGTATATTGGCATGCCAATGATGTCACAGGTTCCATCAGTCCCCCTCCCCAATGCGCCTGAAGCGCCCGTACCACCGCTGCATGCACCAAGTAGTCACCCCGCGGAAGATCATAGCGTTCTTGTAGAGTACGGAACTCCATCAGCACTCCGTCAGAATATAAGTCCCCCACCATCTGAAGTCCCGCCTCTTCCCACAGCTGGAGGTTCGACCAGTCCCCCCCATGTGGAAGTGCCGTCAGCATCCCCAATGGTATCTCTGGGGCATATGGGTGACCAGGGCCCGCACGCTTCTGCATGCGATTCCAACATAACCTTAGCGTCCTTTCCTCCTGGGACAGTCCACTCAGTAATAGTTTCTGCTGGAGGGCTACATAGGCTAGCACATGGCGGGGGTGCCCGCATCCCTCTCGTGTTCCGGCCCCCGGTACACTCTCGCCACTTCCTGCGTAAAGAATTGAAGCTGTGCTGCCAGATAATAGAGCTCAAAGTCTGGGACCGCTAATCCTCCCTGATCTTTGGGGCGCATGAGGGTCGTCAGTGCTATGCGCCGCCTGCCGCTTCCCCATAGAAAAGCTATTATGCTGGACTTCAGGCGCCTGAACACTTCTCCCGGTATCCATACCGGCAAGGTCCTAAAAAAATATAAAAGTCGCGGTAGGGCGATCATTTTGAGGAGGGACACTCGCCCCGTCATGGACAGGGGGAGGGTAGCCCAGAAAGTCATATTGCCCTTCAATCCTCGGATACATCGCCCGATGTTCCCATCTAACAAGTTGGTGGGATCGTGATATATGTAGGTCCCAAGATAGTGCAGGCAATCAGGTTCCCAGCGCACTCTGTTGTTGGTCGTCGGGCATGTCTCCCCTTTCCGGAGCGGGAATAAGCATGTTTTCTCCCAGTTCACCTTTAAGCCTGACAGCGCTCCGAATCTCCGCAGAAGATCCTCTGCACCCCTAACTGCCTCATCAGCGTTATCCAAGAACAGCAAAAGGTCGTCTGCATATAACGATATATGGTGGTAGGTCCCTCGCATTTCCAGTCCGAGGTACGCATCACCCCGTCTAGCCAGCATTGCAAAAGGTTCCATGGCCAGTGCAAACAACAGTGGAGAGAGCGCGCAACCCTGCCTCGTCCCCCGGTTCACCTCGTAGCGGTCCGATATCGTAGCTCCCACTCTCACCCTCGCACCCGCTCGTGCATAAAGCACTGTGGTCCATTGTATATAACCATCCCCGAGACCGAATCTCCTCATCACCGCATATAAGTAGTCCCATTCCAGGCTATCGAAGGCTTTTTCAATGTCAACTGACAACACCACCGGGGCTAGCGCCGTTTGTGGGGGGTCCGCCAGCAGCCTGAGCAGCCGTCGAATGTTGTGGGTCGTGTTCCTGGTCGGGATAAAGCCCGACTGGTCCCTATGAATCAGACTTGTCATATGAGCGATCAATCTCCCGGCCAGAATCGTGCTCAAGATTTTGTAGTCTGTCGTCAGCATCGACAACGGTCGGTATGACGCCGGGTTCGCGCTGTCTCTGCGCGGTTTAAGCAATGGGATCATGGTCGCCTCGCGCATCGATTGGGGCAGCTCACCCTTCTCCCTGGCCTCATTATACACCATTCTGAGTCTCGGGCCAGTAGTTCCATATACTTCACATAGAACTCAATAGGGAGACCATCCATCCCCGGTGTTTTGTTTCGCGCCATTTTCTTGATGGCCCCTCTGATTTCCTCGAGGCCAATCGGATCCCCGAGAGCCTTAGCGTCTTCCGGGTCTAACTGGGGCAGTTGGGTCTCCGCCAGTAGGGCTTCCGTCGCCTCGGGTCGGGTCTCCGACCCCTGTCTGTATAAGGTGCCGTAGTATTCTTGGAAGCACCGCACTATGTCCGGTTGCGTGTGATAGGTTTCCCCGTTCGCTCCCGCCAGGGACAGTATTGGGGTGGATCCTCTGCGAGGGTTGGCCAGCCAGGCCAGGAGTGTCCCCGTCTTATCCCCCTCAGCGAGCGTCCTGGTCACATAAGCTTTGTAGTCGAAGCAGCGTAGGCGCTCCACCTCAACCGCCACTGCTTCCCTTGCTGTACCAACTCTACCCTGCAATTCGGGGTGGCCGGGCCGCAATCGCTCGGCTTCTCGCAGCGTCCGTTCCGCCCTGTCCACGTCCTCTACTAGCGTCCGCCTCGTCCCCGCAAACTTCCCTATACAGTGCCCCCTTACCACCACCTTGAATGCGTTCCATTCAGCGGCCCTGGAGGAGGTGGTCCCCTCGTTTTCAGTAAAATATTGGGTGATTCTGAGTTCCAAGTCCGTTCTAAAGGGCGGGTCATCCAACGTGTCCGGCCAGAGCCGCCACGTTGGAATCGGTGTGGACCCGTTCATCCAGGCCAGTGTGAGCAGCAGGGGATTGTGATCTGATATTGTACGTGTGAGGTATTCTGTGTGAGCTACTGCCGGGAGAACCTGAGGAGAGCATAGAAATGCGTCAATGCGGACATGTAGGTCGTGCAGGCTGGAATAGAAGGAGTAGTCCCGCTCAGCCGGGTGTTGTGCGCGCCACACGTCAGTGAGTTCCCACTGCCCCTGCCAATGCATCCTATGTTTCGCCAGCCTGTGCACCGGGGAAGCGTGGAGCGGTGGGTGTGACCTATCCAGTGTAGTGTCCGCTATAGAGTTAAAGTCCCCCCCTAGTAATATTGGACCTGCGAAGTAGGTTGCCAAGCGCGTGGAAAGTTTAGTGAAGTAAGGCGCCTGTTCAGTGTTGGGTGCATACACGCTGCATAGCGCTATAGGACGGCCCCTGAGTAAACCCTCAACTGCTACAAAACGACCCTCCGGGTCCACAGTATTCCTAGTGATTTGGAATGGGATCCCAGCCCGAATCCATAGTAGCACCCCCCTGGCAAACGCCGAATACGTGGTGTAAAACAGGTGACCCCGCCACCTCCTTTGGAGCGCTACCCCCTCCTGTTTGGTCAGATGTGTTTCTTGTAGGAAGGCGATGTGAACCCCTCCGCGGACTAGGTAAGAATGAACTTTGTGCCGTTTAGTCATTGAGTTCAGACCCCACACGTTCCATGACACACATTTTAATTATCCCACACTACCCATAATCTTGGCATTGAAGGCTAAGAGCCCTGTTCCACAGTGGCCAGACACCAGTAACGGCCCCCCTGTCCCCCTTCCCCAACCGGTTCGTTCCCCACCCCGTTCGCCCTAACTCCCTCCCCAGCTCTGCTCCCCTTCCCCGACCCCCCTCCCCGTCCTGAGTAACCCCAACATCTCCAGACATCCACCCCCCCTAGAACAGGACCTAACTGCAGATGAGTTACCCCCGTCCAAACAATTGAGCAAGGTGCTCTTAAAACTCACTAGTCTGCAGTCTGTACTGCGGAGGCCTTAGGGGCCTCTGGGTAAGTGTACTAGCTACCGTAGTAAAATTAGCATCCCTTTTCCCAATCACCCCTCTATGTACATCCAAACTCACGATTGAGCAGTCTCACATCAGCCTGCTCCATCAGCCAGGTTCGCCATTCCTCCAGGTCGACGCTGCTAGCCCCCACATCCCCCAGTTCAACACTTAGCTGCCGAAGACCTCCTCCGCCGTTTGCGGCGTTACCTCCGGGCCCTTCACACTGTCCACCTCCGACAGTTCAGTTTCGGACCCTGTCTGCTTGTCCTCCGAGATCGATTTCGAGTCCTCCTCCTGCTGTGGTGCCTCCGCTCCCGAGACCTCTTTCACCGCTTGCAGGGCTGCCTTCCTTTCCACCGTCGTCTGCGATACCGTCAGTCGCCTCTGATGTTGGCCCCTCTTCCGAATCCGTCTTGATCTCCTGACCGAGCCCCGCTGGAATTCCTCCGCGGCCGCCCTTTGGCGGGCCCCATCCGTTCCAGCCTTGTAGGAGTCCCACCAGTCCCAGGCATCCGCTGATGTGTTGAAGAACAGTGCCTTCCCATCCACCGAAATCCGGAGTCTCGCCGGGAACAACAGTGAATATTGCAGCCCCTCCGATCTCAGTTCCTTTTTAATGGAGAGAAATGAAGCCCGTTGCTTTTGGGTTTCAAAGGTGTAGTCCGGGAACAACGTGACTGCGCTATTGTCAACCTGGAACGGGCCCGCTTCTCTTGCTCGTTGCAGAAGCCAGTCTCTGTCCCTATAGTGGAGGATTTTGATCACCACCGGTCTCGGGGGGAGCCCCGGCTTGGGGGGTCGGGCAGGCACCCGGTGGGCCCTCTCCAGCGAGAAGAAGGGGGAAAGGCCCTCCGGCGCCACCACTGTCCGTAGCCAGTTGTCCACATAACCCAGCATGTCCGTCCCCTCGCTTTTCTCCGGAAGGCCTACTAGTCGTACATTGTTCCGCCGGCTTCGGTTTTCCGCATCCTCCGCTCTCCTCTCCAGCGTCTGGATGCGCTCCAGGGCGTCCGTCAGTTTTCCTTCCAAGGCTTTCTGTCCTGGTACCACGTCCTTCAGGATTAATTCCGTGTCTTTGACCCTGTCGGCTAGTTTCCCATGGTCTGCCCGCAGAAGCCCCAGGCCAGTCGACACTTGGGCAATGTCTTGTTGCAAGGCGGTCCTCGTGGCCGCTATTGCTTCCAGGATTCTGTCCTGCATCGTTAGCAAGTCCGACTGGGTATGTGGCGTGGCGTCCGGAGCCTCTGTGGTCGTTCCTGCGTCACCCTTCGGACCCTTCGGCTTCCCCATGTTCCCACCGAGCCAACCGCCGGGCGAACGCGGAGGTGGACCAGACAGACAGGTCACTCAGCCGGTCGGCCGGTCGCTTCGTCGGTGTAGAGCCGTCACCGACCAGACAGTTGCAGTCCGCAGTCCTTGAGGCCAAAGGCGCTCATCCGATGTAGGCCCGTCGCTATCCACTCCCCACCGCAGGACGGTGCTAGCCCTCGTGCCGCGCACAGGCGCTTACTTCTCCGCACCCCTCCACTACTGCGGGCTGTCAGGGCCTCCGCTGTCGTGTAGGGTGTCCGCGTGCAAGGGTTCCTTACTGCTGCCGGTGCGGGTCTCCCAGTGGCGGGCCTAGTCGTCGGTTCAGAAACAGGGTCACCAGCCACCACCGCCACCCAGCAGGCAAGCCACCCGCCGGTAAAATCCACTGTCGCCAGGTAGTCACCCCAACGCCTCTGTCGGGGAGTGTCACAGCTCCCTGCTGGGACCCAATCCACCCACTGCTCCAGAGTTCATACACACGAGCTCACCCCGCTGTGGCCGGGTGGTCCCCCTGGTCAGTGCCACTCTGATTGCCCCCGCAGGTCGTCGCAGGGTGTCGCTTAGTCCGGCAGGCACCTCCCGGGTGGTAGGCAACCAAGCGGGGCAGTTGGGCAGGAGGGGGGAGGGTCACTGCCCCCAGGATTGGGCGCCCTGCCCGGTGTCACAGTTCAGTGTCGGAGCCCTCCGGTTCTTCACCCTGGTATTGCAACATGGGGCAGCTGGGTCCTCAGTTCATGCCTCGTCCCCGCCTCACCGGCGCTGGGCCTCCTCTCACGTGTCTCCGGTCCAAAACTACACAGGCGCCTCTGATAGCCCGTGGAGGAGCTCTGCTTGCGCTCCGGGCTTGGTGGTTACCTCGTTTCTTGCCCCTGGGTTTTCCTCTCGCCAGCGCAGGGTCAGGCGCCGCAGAGCCGCTGTCTGAGCCGCCCAGACCCAGAAGCCGGGACCACAATTTGGGAGCCTCTCAGGGGCACGGGGAACGGATCACTCCCCCCTCCGCAGCGCCGCTGCTGGGTCCTCCAAAGCCGCCGCAGCTTCCGCCTTAATGCAATGTCAGATCCCGCTGGGCCCCCACCCAGGTTCTGTAAGATGGGGCTGCCGGGCTCTCAGTCCGAGACTATTCTCCACCACCTCGGTGCTGAGCAGAGCCGCCGTTCTCGCTGCCTCCCGCTCTCCTGATCCGATTCCGCTCGGGCGGTTCTGTGTGCCCGTGGAGTCGCTCCGCCTGCGCTCAGGTCTCGGCGGTGCCTTCGCTCCCTGCCCCTGGGTCTCCACTCACCAGCGCCGCCGCTACAGCCGCTCAGGCCCAGAAGCCGGGTCCTCAATTTCGGAGCCCCACCGGAGTGCGGATCTCACCCTCCTCTGCAGCGCCGCCTCTGGGTTCGGCAATACCGCCGCTGGGTCCGCCAAGAACTCCGCTCCCAGATAACTACTCAGGGCTCGCTCATATCCCGCTCGGTCGGCAGAATCCGATATTTGGGTGCTAGGTCCCCCTGGGCGCAGTCCGGTGGCTCTGGGAGTCTCACGCCGCCATTTTAGGCATCGGCCCGTCCGGGACCCGCGGGGGTCGCAGCACTGGATTCGGGCTACTCACACGCTTGGCGCGCTCCCCGGGCAGGCACCGATGTCTGGTGCGGACTCGACCCGGTTTTCACGGGGAGTCCGCGCTGTTTACTGGATTAAATCAGGATTTATTGGGGCTAGGGGTGGGAGCCTCGTTAGGCTGCGTCTGCTGGCATCGGCCGCTAGCCACGCCCCTCCCAAATACCATACAGACTTGCGTCCACGGCACTGATACTTTCTTTTTTCTTATACAAAGACTCAAGAGTGCAAGCTCTCACAATGTCCATTTTAAATTGTTCAAACGCCTTTTGTTGCCTGTTCAACCATTTAAACTCAGCTTTTCTGCTTGTTCATTCTCTTAAAGGCTCCATTTTAGTTCCAACATCCTTGATAAATTTGCTGTAATACGCAAATACAGCAAATGAAAAAGGTTTCTTTGTGTTGTATTGTGCTGACGCTTTGATGATGGCATCAACTAACAAATTCTTGGGTATCACACCCTCACCAGACAAGTTATAGCCTAAATATTCTACAGAGTTAGAAAATAGTTTACATTTGGTCTCTTGTTAGTCCATGTTTATTAAACCTTTTACAAAAGTTCCTGATTAGGTGTTGGGTTCTTGTTCATTTCCAGAAAATATGAGAATGTCCTCTTTACAGCCTTACACTATCCACATCTTTGAACATATTGAATATTGCTATTTGGAAAAACCGATGCTGCAGAGGCTAACCCAAAAGACATCCTTTTAAATTGGAATAGCCCCTGCACTATAGGAAATGCAGTCAGATGTCTCAAATCTGCAGTTAACTCAGTCTGATGCTAGACAGACCGTAGATCCAAAGTTGACAACATTTTAGCCCTAAAGGCAGCTTTTGGCCTAGTCAACTGGGAGACACTGGGGAGTTCTCTTTTGGACCAAGGGGTTTACATCAACTCGGTATGGGCAATAATGGCTCTTCATTCAGACAATATTGCTAGAGGTTCCGGTTTGCATATAGAGGTGAATGCACAAAACCCTTCAAAGTAGAGGAGGGTGTCCGATAAGGTTGGGTGCTGGCGCCTTTATTATTTAGTCTTCTTTTGAAAGATGAAGTGGATTATTTACCTTGGATGTGCCTATTCTAGCAGGAAGAAGGGTTCCAATATTATTATTCGTGAACAATGCCGTTTTGATGGCGCAAACAGAAAACACAACCCATAAATTGCTAAAGCGTTTTGTAGATTATTGTGGAAAGAAATTCCGGACTATTAATGGAGCCAAAACCAAGAGTATGGTATTGAGATCTTTCCTAAATTGTAAGCGGAAACTCATGACAGAAGGTGTCCCCATCGAGACTGTCAAGCAGTAGGACTACCTGAGGATTTGGTTTGCAGTGAAATTGCAATGGAAGAGTCCTATTCAGAAAAGAAACTACGGTCTTGAGATGCATCGCTCGGGGATGCTGAAATTCAGACATCAGGCAGATTTTAAACAAAAGGCAGCAGCTCTCTTTGGGGCTGATCTCTAGGGGTATGCGAACCTCCACTCATTACCTGTGGACAAGAACAACATTTTGAGAGCTCTGCTTAGGCACTACAAATAGCAGTTAGAGGGCGATCTAGATCAGACCTAATTTCTGCCCGCAACATTTATAAAGCTGCACTTAGTAAAGCCAAACGTGAATACGCTGACACCAATTGGAATCACCTAGTTTTAGCAACAAAAGCAAGAGATTGCCGCAAGTTCTGGGTGATTGTGTCTAAGGGTACTGCGGCGTATTCCACTTCTAATTGCCATCATATCCAGCCAGAGGTTTGGGTGCATCATTTTTCTGGTGTATATTCTGATGATAGGGTTACCACAGATCCCTACACTGACCAGGCTGTTCCGTTCATAGATATTACTGTTTCTGAGGGACCCATTCATAACCCTTCGCAAGTTTTTAGCCTAGAGGATACTCTGTCAGCAATCCATAAACTAAAAACGGATAAAGCCCCTGGACCCGAATTGATTCCATGGGACTTGTACATATCTGAACCCGCGATATTGGCACATATATAAACCTTCTGTCTAACTGTATATTAGCTGGTAGTGATATTCTGGAAACATGGAGGGGGGCAGAGGTAATAACCATCTTCGAAAAGGGCAATCCTGCTATCCCCTCTAACTACAGATCCATTAGTCTGATAGACAACTTACAGAAGGTTTTTGCTAGACAAGTTTTAGATAAACTCCAAGAATGGATGGATTATAATATGATATTGTCCCCAGCTCAAGCTGGCTTTCGTGCAAAAATTAGCACGTGCAACTAAGCTTTTAGATTTTCCCTGCTAGCATGGAAGTACGTGCTACTTAGGAAACAGCAGCTTCATGTGGCTTTCGTGGACCTGCGAACTGCATTTGATTTGGTACTGCGTAACTTTGTTGTGGAAGACAATGCTTGACCAAGGTTGACTTGGTGACTGTGATGCCACATTCAATAAGGATAATTATGCCCAGGTCAGGTGGGGGCGTAAATGGGGAACTGACAGAGAGGATTCCGATTGAACGTGGGGTGCGCCAAGGGTGTGTCCTCGCCCCACATTGTTCTCTCTGTATATTAATGATGTGGTGAGTTGTTTAATGGATTGCAAAATTGACGCCCCTTCGCTGATCAATGCAAAAGTACCCATTTTGCTCTTTACCGACGATTCGCTACTAATATCCACTTCCCCTATGGGCATACAAATTTTATTGAACAAATTCCTGAGCTTTTGTAAGGAGAGGAAATTGGAACTGAACACCACAAAAACAAAATTTATCGTGCTCGGTAAAAAAAAGGGTGGTATACGAGAGGTCAAGATCATACATGAACCTTTGGAATGAGTAAAATATTTTGACTACTTGGGCATAGGCTTAAATGAGGCGCTTAGTTGGGAATATCAGCTGAGGAAGAGCTTCCTAACCTTATGCCAAAGATCCAAATCCGTATTAAGATTTTTTTAAACAATCCTATACCCAACCCCTCTCCCCGGAACTTGAATTATACTGTGGAAAAGCCCAAAACGGAGCTTTGTACGGAGCGGAAATCTGGGGATTCACTCCTGTAAATCAGCTAACGATTTGCGAGAATAACTTAGCAAGGGCTCTGATCGCGCTATCTGTCACATCACCACTCACCCCACTTTTTTGTGACCTTGGGCTTAAAAGAAGTAGTGATCTGACTGCCCTGAAACCCCTAAACTATTGGTTGCGTCTATGGACTACTCCCCAATTAACTGAAAATCGTAACTCTTTACGGGAGGTCCTGGCGCTTAACGGGGCTAAACAACTTCCTTGGTTCAAGCATATCGCTAAATGGTGCAAGCTATTGAACCTAACAGGCTTATGGGAGCACCCAGAAAGGGCCACCAGACGTGACACTCTGTCCCTTAAAGTTATTTACTGGAAGGTGGAGGGGGAGCACTATATCAATAATCCAACCAGTGGCCAACTAACAACAAACTTCTTAATCATAATATCCTGCTCCCTATTTAAACCGTTCCTTGACCTGATCTCGCCTTCTCTTGCCAAAAGCCTGTATATCCGGTTTAGGTATGGTAATCTGTTACTGAAATTTCCGGGGAAAGAGGAAAGGGGCCTAGTTGAAGATACCTGCCCGGCATGCTGCGAAGCTGACGAAACCGAAGAACATATATTGTTTGTCTGCCCCGAGTACAGGCAGTTACGCAGGAGATGGATTAGACCTATTTGCCTTAACATGGGTGTGAGGATGTATCAGATTGAGTTCAGAATCTTAAAAACAGACACTTCCAGGCCTATTGTTTTTTCCCCTCAGTCGTTTCCTGTTATCCTTCTGATTGATTCGCAAAAAATGTCTGTTAGTTACGACACCATTTTAACTCCTTGTTTTATTTTCTCATGATATATATGTATTTTATTTCCTTACTTGATTTATATGGTTTACTTCTCATATGCTTGGTGGTCGTATCGCTCCCCTTCCTAAGCATGATTAGATTGATGGTATATGTACTCCTGTTCTTAAATTGATTTGAGATGTCATTTGTATTTGTGATTGCAATGGTTTAATACTATTTTAACTGTAGATATATTTATGTTTTATACATTGTATACTTTGATGTTTTTTCTACAAATGACAGAATAAAGATATATATGATGATGAATGAGCCGCAGTTTGGGTTTGTATGGTCATAACCAAGGAGAGTAAGGTGAGACACTGCAGATTTGATTAAAGATTGCTATCATGAGTCTGTGCGGATTAAGCAGTTCAAGGCGCTGAAGCCTGGGCTCCTATCAGGCAATTATTTCAGCAGCAACCATGGCCCTCCATGTATGTTCTATTTGGATGTGATCTACCCTGAGTTCAAATGAACATTCTATATGAAATTCAGGTTGGGTACATTGCTGATTAGGGGATTAGGGAATATGCTTCAGGCTTGTCGTTGGTTATGACCATTGTAAATGCGTATTTGAAGGGAAGGACAACCTATGAAATCTTTTGCTATTTTCTTCAGTATATGTCTCCAAACATAGGTGGTGACTTCTTCCTCTTTTTAGGCTCTATGGGGATAATTGTTTAAATCTCCATTGTGGCGGGGCTTCAGGACTGACCAGGAGTTTATACTTCACTCTGTAGCATCATATTTATGGGCTGTTTGGTCACTGCTGATAGCTTTGCCCGTTGCTTTAGGTTTTCAGATAATTGGATGACCTATATCGGAGGGGCATTCGCTGCTGAGATCCCTCCTATATCCTACATACATTTTCTCTTTAATACAATGTTATCACTGTTTTACTCATACCATAGTTCTGTTATCTAATAGCTCCCTAATGCATTTATCTCAGTGATCCTTTTTATGCTTTCAAAAGGACTTGATTTTTCCAGTGTTGATGATTTCTGACCTATTACTAGATTGAATTTTATCTGATAGCAGGTACCATGTTTTTATGCTTCCACGCAATTGCATTTAAACAGGTCCCTGCATCACACAACAAGAACAATCAATAATCTCGAGCATTGATGGTTGTTGATTTTCCACGAGAACGTATTTGATCTGATATTGACTGCTATGTTTTTATGTTTCCTTGCACTGTACTTTAACAGGTTTTGTACTACAGTGAACTATTCATTGATTGTCCTTACAGCTACTTTTTCTATTGGTGTTAATCTTTAGTGAAGATGGTTGCTGAATTATTGTTTTATTGTATGTTGTCTGATGTGCTCCCATGCTTCCTCTCATTTGCACTTTAATTGGACCCTTCACTGCACCATCTATCAATTGACTGTCCATGTTGTACATCTTTTTGTTTTTTCACATATTCATTTCTCATGTTTTAATTTTAGCCATAGGGCTATATTTATATGTTATAAGTTATAACTTTATTTAGGGGATTATTTATGTATGATATTAACTCATGAATTTGGTGGATCTTCTCATGTTTGATTCAAATCTATGTACTATGTTTCTTTTTTAATTGTGATTTTTAACTATTGTAAGGCTCGCAACTGAAACCAATAAATAAACTGAATTTTAGCCCCTTCCCAAATACTACTTCATTGATATTTGGAAGTGGATGATAGTCCACTGCAATTTTAATATTGATTGTTCCACACAGTTCCATACCACACAACTCAACTCCATACATTTGCAATCCACACCACATAATTTGATACCAAATCACATAATACAACTCAACAACACAACACACCACATACTTTAAATAATTCTGCAAATCAATCTATGATTTTTTTTAAAATCATTTTTGTCAATGCAGAACAGCGTTGTCAAAAAATATTGGCACAGCCAAGAGGTGAGACCTTTTGGTTTTTCAAATGCTCTTGCTTGCGTACAGTACTTGATGTTAATCTGGTTTGAGAGATGGAACGGAAAAAAAAAATGAAGTGGAAATCTAGAAATGTAATTCATGTGAGGGTTGTTTGACTGGGCTAGTGATTTGTATCTCAGTTCTGAAACTGATCAACATGTAAATGCCGTTTGAGGGGTACAGTTTTAACGGCCACTCCCATCCACCAGTTGTTTGCCAGGTATTCCCAAAGCCACATGCTATTCCACCGCGCTTGGACGAAGTAACTCTGCCTAGCAGACTCCTCTGTTCTGACAGTGGACCAAAACTGTAATGTCAGTGCAACTCCCTCAGCGGACTTGAAGATATTGTGTTAGCAGGTTAAACTCGCCGAGCAGGCCAGAAGGATGACATTTTATTTTAGGTTTGGTTACCTCTGGCTACAAACAGCTGTGGGTAATTACATCGAAATAACAAAAAAAATCGTAAAGGAAATACAAATGTCTTAGGTTAAGAGATATATTAAATAGTGGTGGGGGTAAGAAGAGTATGAGGAATCTTTAAAAAGGAACGGGTGTAAACTCCCTCTCCTTGTAAAGCACGTAAAATAAATTAATAAACACAAACTACTAAAAAAGGAAGATTTACCGGGGGTCCCCGTTAAGTAAAAAAGAATGAAACTAAAAATGCATATGAAATAGCATATAATGAAGATAACGGAATGCTTGAAGAAACCTCAGTACTGCCTTATACAGGTAAAACGCAGTTGACATCGGATGAAATTTAATCCGATAATTTTACCAAAACATAAAAATAAATAAGGCTAGTCACTTGTCACCCAAACCTTAATCCTGACCACATTTAATGGAGACTATAAAGAAAACACACGGCACCAGATCGTTTAACTGAGGTAAGATGGCCTAGTGAGCTGTATGCATCTAGCTTTATGCACATTTCAAGATCTCTACTTCTCACATGTATGGTACTCCACACACTTGAGGCGTGGTGCATCTCAGAGTCCACATCTGTTTGTGTCCCACACAGAAAACTTTACACACATTGATCCACCCATGTTACTGCCCCCTCGCACACCCTCGCTCTCAAATAAAAACATTTATACAAGACATTTCCCCCCACAGTTCCCACCTTTACCTCGATCTCCACCCACACACTGCTTTCCTAACTGCCCCTGCACCACCCATCACACACACGATCGGCCATGTATTTGGATATCTGTTTGTGAGATTTAATCCTCACCCTTCTGGCATCTTAATGACATGCTAAAATGACTGGCTGTTGAAGATGTTACTCATAGATTTTATTTGTTGTCTTTTTTTAGATTGGCATGCAGAAAAATATGTCTCGTCTAATGGCTGAAATTGCTCATTTAAAGGGTAAGACACTGACTTTTTTCTGGTACTTTCTTTTTGTCCTTTGTTTCACGTGTAATACTTTACTGATTTGTAGGCTTTCCAAGAAAGATATTTGACTAAACTAGCTTCTTTATTTTTTTCTGTATTTTTTAAATTACATGGTTTGTTTACAGTACTGTCTGCCTTGCCCGAACACCTTTGAGTATCTGAATGCTTTGTTAATTGAAATTCTGTGCAGAAGAAAATAAACTGTATATAGTACTAATAAACCTGCTTAAACTAGTAATGTCAACTTTAATTAAAAAGGCATTTTTACCATGTGAAACAGATAAGACCTGGGGTTAGGTTCTTGTTCCAGACGGGTGACATGATATTTTCAGTTAATGAAACATAGGAGGAATAAACTGTGACCACAAAATTCACCAATGTTAAAAAAAAAAAGGGCCTTGGGTCGCGCCTATTAAGGTTATACTCTCTTCCAATGTTTTGTAGCCATGTTGTACTGTGCGGCTGCTGTGGTAGGGGGAACAAAGAGCTATTATCCATCCAGTGGAGCACTTTTATTTTTTTTGCTATTGCTCCTCCAGACAACACAGAGTGATTGAGGGCAGAAGGCCACACGGATGGATGGAGTTTAGGAGGCAACATGGAAGAGGGAGAGTGGGAGGGGTAGCACACAGACAACAGAAGATGGAGGGCAGTGGGGGCAATGGAGTGTAGTCCGGAGTGGCTGAGGGCAAGTGAACGGACAACCGAGGGTAGGAGGGAGAGAGGGAAAGGCTGGGGCAAGAAGACGCACAGCAGAGGGTGAGAGGGTGGCTGGGGTCCAGCAGATGGGCAATGGTGGACAGGCAAGTTGAAAAGAGAACGTAGGCCGTGAGTTAGGGGCTAAGGCAAGCAGGCGGACAAAAGAGGAAGGAGGGAGGGCCAGGGAGCAAGCAGACAGACCTTGTTGGGCGGGAGCGAGGGGCTGGGGGCAAGCAGCAAGTTGGCAGGTGGCAGGGACTTGGGAAAGAAAATGGTGGGAGTATGATGTACACAAGGGAGACCGCTGAAAAACATGCACACTCGTAGAATACTTAAACAAAAAGGAAAAAATAGAATATAAAAAAGCAAGCAGTGGAAGGAAAAAAATAATGTATCCATGCTCTAGGAGAGAGACAAACACACTCATAGGAAGGAAGCCTACGGCAGCTGACCAATAAATGAGAAGCAAGCAAAGGAGAGTGACTGTTAAAGCAGCCAATTGGTAAGCATGGGCAGCCTCTAAGCCCCCTGTAAGGTAGCGCGAGGTCTTGTAAAAGACAGCACATGCATTCTCAGGCAAGATGTAGAATAGTAGCACTATAAAAACAAGCAGTGTAAGGATACAGTTATGTATCCATGCTTGAAGAGAGGGACCAACTCATGACACAAAAGTAAAGCCCAAACAAACCATCAAATAAGAAGCAACAAATGAAAGCGACAATTAGGCTAACCAATTGTAAACAATAGGCGGGCTGGAAGTCCACTGTAAGTTAACCAAATGTCTTGCAACAGGCATGTGCATTGTCTTCAGCAATCCGTATGAAGGACAGAGTGAGGTTCCTACTCAGTTTCTCCAGCTTCTTAGTCCAATTGGACTGGCTATGGAGCAACAGCATCATGTGAAGGACCCAACCATGCAATGTGTGTGTGTAATGCTTATAGTCCTTGATATTTCTTTGCATTCTGGTACTTGTGGTCCTCGTTATATAAATTAAACAACTACTACAAATCACATAAGGCTAAGAAAATGACTGGATAAGTTACTCAATGCTCTCTTGGGACATCTGATCAGCTGTTTCGATGGATGGGGAAAGCATCATATTATGTGGTATAATGTAGCCCTGCGTTCAGATTAAAAGGGTATTACATGTGGCCACGGAACTCCTTTATGGCTTTCAGTATCATTATGCACAATTGGGTGGTACATTATGCCGTATATAAAATGTTGAAAATCCATGATGTGTGGTGTACACATTAACTTTCTCCAATTAAATTAGGTTTGAGTATCCTCATAAAGCAGATGGCAAAGTTCAGCAGGTTAGATGCATGTGGTATGCACCTGTGTGTAACTTGTACACCTAAGATACAAAATCCTCAAACTTTTGCCTCTCCATAGGTAACTAAATTAAAAATAGTAATGCTGATTAAACTATTTTACATAGTACTTATACCTTACGTCTTGGTACTTACTGCAAATACCATGTGTTAATATTATCCATGACAACCACACTCCGTTTATCAACTTCTAAAAACTGAAAGGCTGAATCAGCTGAACCTGGCATCAAATCTGTAACATGTAGGGTTCACACTAATTTCAGCAGTCAATATAACTTACACAGTATAACAAAAATATCTCCCCAATTGTATATTTGATACCAAATAAATGTGAGACTGAAACCATGTTTCAAGCTTTGGGCTTTCATTTCAAAACAATGTATTTAGAATATGTAGTCTGAATTTCACTTTGCTCTGGTGCAAGAAACGTGATATCCATGATGACACATACTCTTGGCAACCACAGCAGTAGATGCATAGGCATCGCTGATATTAATGTGAAAAAAATAATAATTCTCCAGAGATGCATAAATGTATTTAGCTTCCTGATGATTTGAGACATCATATTTCAGCTGTTCATCACTTCCACACTCTGCTCCTCACTCCTTGCCTGGACTAATAAGGGTTAATGCAGACTGGAAGAGGGCACATGCTTTACCTCAGATGCCACCTGTACGATTTGGCCACAAACACGCTTGCTTATTACAGTCATAATACCAAAAATCATTTGGGTGTTTCTACACCACTTACTTATGTTGCTGAATGGTAGCCTAAAAGCCCACTGTACACAAACGCGCCTGGAAGCTTACATGGGGCTGATAGAAGCACAGACAAATGAATTCAAGCCAACAGTGTGAACCAAAATATACGGTTACTAGAGTGTGTAATTTTCAGACACAACCTTTTTTCCCCCCATCAGCACAGGAAGTGAAATCACTGGATCTCCCAATATCCACCTGCACAGGAAGTGACACAACTGAATTCCCCATCATCCAGCTAAACAGGAAGTGACATTTCTAGTTTTCCTGACAAAACCGTCTTTAAAAAAGGTCTTCTGGCAAGAGCACTTCATTTTCCATCCGAACAGGAAATTAAATCATGGCACCCTCAACTCCGTCCCCTCCTGCCAAGGACCTGCTTAGTGACAGCTGCTACATGGGCGTGCCAAAGGCAAGCCCATGTGTGTCTGTCCGCGCCTGGACCTTGCCCAGTCCCAGGAACCCTTTTCTGATCATCGTCCAGTGATACTCTGCAGCAATCTTTAGGTCACTAGACCCCGGATGCCATTCCCTCAACTCCTGCCGCGCCGCGCCTCATACCCCAGTAGGTACTTTCACCCGTACCTACTGCTGGTTCTCCAGCAGCCACCTACCCACACTCCCACACATATGCTAACAACGTCCCCAACACCCCCTCCTAACACTCCCACCACCACACAAGCATGGCCGATTCCTGCAGTCCCAATATATGCCACATGCCATAGCAAACCCGCACGTCAACTCATGCATGTTTCTCAACACATGATCGTTCAACAAATACACAACCCAAATAATGGGCCTTCTGAGCAGTGACGCTATCAACATCCCCTTCATCACAGAGACCTGGCTCAACCCTTATCAGCTCCTGACATTGCTGCAGCAATCCAAGCGGCCAATAAGATTTCTCGAGAGGACTGCCTTCACAAGCCAGGGGGCGGGCTCGCTATCAGCTACAAGGAATCCATCTAAGTTCAAGTTCAGAAATTTGTATAGCGCACTACTCACCCATAGGGTCTCAAGGCGCTTGGGGGAGGGGGGGTACTTTATTTATCGAATATCCAAGTTTTTAGTTGCTTTCTGAAGGAGAGGTGGTTCTGTACAAGGCGGAGGTGGGTGGGGAGAGAATTCCAGGTTTTGGCCGCTAAGTAGGAGAAGGTTCTTCCCCCCCATGGTGGATCTATGGATGCGCGGAATTGCGGCGAGGGCTTGATTGGTTGATCGTAGTTGGCCGGTGGGGGTGTAGAAGGACAGTCGCGTGTTGAGGCATTCGGGTCCTAGGTAGTAGAGGGCTTTGTGTGCGTGGGTGAGGAGACGGAACGTTATTCTCTTGTTGACGGGGAGCCAGTGGAGGTCTTTCAGGTGACCGGAAATGTGAGCTTGACGGGGGATGTCCAGAATGAGTCTAGCTGAGGCGTTTTGGATGCGTTGGAGTTTTTTCTGTAGTTTGGCTGTGGTTCCGGCGTAAAGGGTGTTTCCGTAATCCAGTCGGCTTGTGACCAGTGCGTGGGTGACCGTCTTTCTTGTTTCGGTGGGGATCCAGCGAAAGATTTTTTTGAGCATGCGTAGGATGTTGAAGCATGAGGATGATACAGCGTTGACTTGTCTGGTCATCGAGAGGGAGGAGTCCAGGATGAAGCCCAGGTTACGTGCGTGGTCCGTAGGTATGGGTGCGGTTCCCAGGGCCGGTGGCCACCATGAGTCGTCCCAGGCGGAGGGGGATGAGGACTTCCGTTTTGTCCGAGTTCAGTTTTAGACGGATGTTCTTCATCCATTCGGCTACTTCTTTCATTCCTTCGTGTAAGTTGGTTTTGGCGGTGTTTGGGTCTTTGGTGAGGGAGAGGATCAGCTGGGTTTCGTCTGCGTAGGAGATGATGTTGAGGTTGTGTTGGCGTGCAATGGATGCGAGGGGACTCATGTATACGTTGAAGAGGGTAGGACTGAGTGATGATCCTTGTGGTACGCCGCAGATGACTTCGGTGGCCTCTGATCTGAAAGGGGGAGGCGGACTCTCTGGGTTCTTCCGGCAAGGAACGAGATGATCCAGTCCAATGCTTTTCCTTGTATTCCGACGTTGCTGAGGCGTTGTATGAGGGTGCTATGACAGACTGTGTCGAAGGCAGCGGAGAGGTCTAGTAGGATGAGGGCAGCTGTTTCTCCGTTGTCCAGTAGAGTTCGAATGTCGTCTGTTGCTGCGATGAGGGCGGTTTCGGTGCTGTGTTTGGCTCGGAAGCCGGACTGTGAGGGGTCGAGGGATTTGTTGGATTCGAGGAAGGCGGCGAGCTGACAGTTGACGGCTTTCTCAATAACTTTGGCAGGGAATGGGAGCAGCGATATGGGGCGGTAGTTCTTAAGTTCAGTGGGGTCTGCTGTGGGTTTCTTCAGAAGGGCGCTGAGTTCGGCATGTTTCCAGCTTTCCGGGAAGGTAGCGGAGTTGAGGGAGCAGTTGATGACGTCTCGGAGATGGGGTGCGATGATGGAGTCTGCTTTGTTGAAGATGTGGTGGGGACATGGGTCGGTTGGCGATCCTGAGTGGATGGAGTTCATCAGGTGGATGGTGTCTTCAGTGGTGATTGGGTTCCAGGCGCAAAGGTTGATAGAGGGGGTTTTGGTTCGGAGGTGGGTGGAGTGGACTGATCTCCGGACTGGTGTTCAAAACTGTTATGTATGTCGGCGATTTTGTTGTAGAAGAAAGAGGCTAGGGAGTCGCAGAGGTCTTGGGAGGGAGTGATGTCGTTGGTGCCGGCGGTGGGGTTGGTAAATTCTTTGACGATGTTTCATCTAGTGCACCACATCCACAGAGAATGCCACCCTATTTATGGGAATACCTGCACTTCAAGATGCAAATCTCCGAAAAATTCACCCTGAACGGAACGCTCACCTACCGACCACCCTACCCCGAACTACCGTTACTAACCTCATCACCGACTTTGTCGCTCCACTCATCATCGACTTAAGAGCCTGAATTTTTCTCGGTGACCTCAACTTTCATCTGGAAGCCCTAAACATCCCTTGCTCCACAGCACTCTTTCAAAGCTTTAGCAACATCAGACTCACTCAGCTTGTTTTGGATACCGCAGGACACACACTGGACCCCATCTTCTCTACAAGCGACTGCATCAAATAGAACTCCACAACAAGTCTCACGTGGATCAACCACTCCATCATCCACTTGGAAATCAACACACCTCAAGTCAACAGCTGGAACAAAATCATAGAAGCAGATCGGCTTAGTGCCCTCAGCACTGATCAGCCTAGCCCCACAACGACCTCCACAAGTAAATCAACAACTGGTTTAAGAACTACGCTGGCTTCCTCAAACCCATCAAGCATAGTAAATCAAACAAGCAGGCCAGCTGGTACACAGAAGACCTCTGAGACACTAGACAACACTGTAAACAGCTAGAAAGAAAACGGAGAGCCAGCCACAATACCACCAATAGAAATACTTACAAGACTGTCTCCAATAAATTAGTGACACCAAGAAAAAAGCACTAGTGGACAGCATTGAAGGAAGCTCCAACAGCTGCAAGGAGATCTTTTCAATCGTCAAGTATTTCACCTCACCTTCAGTCACTGTCAACAACATTTCTGCCTCCCAACAACCTCTTCAGCTTCTTCCACAGAAAAATCACAAACATCTACAGCAACTTTACACACTCATCCACCCCAGAGAACTCCTCACTAACCTACCTACCACCAACCAAGACAGCCACCTGACCGAATGGACAACCTTTACTAGTAACGACACAGCGCCAGGCATGCAGACCACCCACTCAGCCCCAGCGGACCCAAGTCCCCACCACATCTACAACTTGGGAACCTCCCCAACCTGCACCACCCTGGCCTACATCATCAACACCTCCATCTTGTCTGCCACTTTCACAGAAGAATGTAAACTTGCAGAAATCAATGCCCTCCTCAAGAATCCCACAGCCGACCGAATCAACCGAGCAACTTCTGATTCACTCCCCTATTCAGCCAAAGGGATTGAGAAGGCCATTAACGAGCACCTCGCATCTCTCCTTGACCTTCACCATCTTCTAAACCACACACAATCAGGATTCAGAAAGAGACAGCTCACGGAACAGCATTCACTGCGGCTACTGACGACATTCGAAACATCCGGGACCAAGAAGAAACAGCAGCCCTCATCCTGCTCAACCTCTCGCAGCCTTGTATACAGTCTCCCACAGTACCCTCATCAGAAGACTCCACGAGATTGACATACAAGGATCCACATTTAAATGTATCTGTTCCTTCCTCACGGGGAAACCCAAAGGATCAGGCTTCCTCCCTTCACATTAGAGACCAAGAAACTGATATGCTGTGCCCCACAGGGATCGTCCCTTAGCCCCACTCTTTTTAACATAAACATGACACCGCTTCCCAACATCTTCCGAGCACAAGACAACATAGTCTTCTCCTACGCTGATGACACCCCACTCATCCTCTACCTGACGGACAAGGCAAACACCAGAACCAATTTCACCAACTGCGTGACCATGGTAGCAGACTGGGTGCCAACCAACTGTCTGAAGCTCAAATCTGACAAGACTGAAACTGGTCTTTGGCAACAAGGCCTCCACCTGGTGGCCATTGGAGCTAGGACCAACACCCATGGCTCATTCTAGATGACCAGCTCAACATGACGGCTCAAGTCAACGCAGTGTGCACACATGCGCATCCACAGCCTTGGAATGCTACGAAAGATCTTCAAATGGTTGCCTCAGAACACCAGACGGAACGACACACAAGCACAAGTCACCAGCAGGCTGGACCATGGTAACACTCTTTATACGGGAATCTCCTAACAACTCATACACAGACTCCAGAATGCACCCTCAAGACTCACACTCGACCTCCCACACTGCACCTACATCACACCACACCTCAGGAAGCTTCACTAGCTCCCCATTCAGAGGCGCAGCCAATTTAAACTTCTCACGCACACATACAAAGCCCTACACAACACAGGACCCAATTACCTGAACATCTGCATACACTTTTACCAACCACCAGACACATACGCTCTGCCTCACTCTCACTTACGCACACACCCCGCAAAAGCAAAATTGGATGCTGCCCATTTGCTTTCATCACACTCAAGACATGGAACAACCTCCCTCAACATATCAGAACCTCTTCTTCACTTACTGAGTTCTGCAAGAAGTTTAAAACCAGGCTCTTCATATGAGCACTCTGGGACCACGCACCTACACACCTTTCCCAAGCGCATGGGTACCCGCTTGGGTGATTAATGCGTATACAAGTCAACATAACATAACCTAAATATTACTAACACGGAAGCAGACCCTAATGAATTCTGTGCATACTGCCCTGACTGAACCAAAGACTATAACCAAATAGCTTCCAAGAACAGAGATCATACCTCAGAACTACATCGCCTGCTATCCAGGCATATGGGAAGAGAAGGGATGAGACAGTTGTCTTAGATTGTGTATGGGCGCGTAGCACAAAGCGCTTATGCACACCAGAACTTCATGGCACTAGAAGACCACAACAGTAGATGCTTCTCCACAACCATGCCACTATATGGCAAGCTCTGGATGCAACTTAACTGGGTGAGGCTGACCTTCCTACATACAACCTGTATGCTACCCCTGAGGGTCAATGTTACGTGGACAGAAAGCATTATTAACTATTCAGTTTACTTTTGTCTAAAATGTTCTATGTATCACTGAAGACCACACATCACCTATGCTCCAGAGTACATCTGAGTGTGACCTCTGCACAGTAGTTTGTTCTGAATGCTCGCAGAATACATAACTGTGCCCAAGGAGGGCGAAAGGTGGCGGTAGAGCACCGGCTATATCGCAGTACCATGGCAGGGGCAGCTGGACTATACCCCAGGCTCTCAACCCTTAGCAGGCTCCATCTTAACTCAGGCAGCCTAGAATGCAGTCTGTGGTCGGAGTCTCCTTGCAGATTGATGCAGCCACCTCCCCAGAGGGAGGTCGCAAAGTATGCAGCAGGCGAGGGGGCGGCACCAGAAAATATTCTCGAAGAGGAAAGAATTCCAAATGAAATTCCCAATCTTCTAGTTCATGAATTTCTCAGCACTTCAGTAGGTTTTTTGTAATGTGCCGGTGGTTCTAGCTTCAATAATTAAAGAAACAATGCAAAAATTGGTGTCCCAAACCTTAGGCAAGAGATCAGCTAAGGGAGCTACAGTATCCCTAGCTCTTTAAATTCTTATGTTCAGAGGAAGGGCATCATGAGCAGTGATTGGAAGCAGGACTCTGATCCTGAACATATTTCAGATGAAAACTGAATAATGTGACAAGAGAGTAGCAGCCCATATAGAGGTGAAAGAGAGCAACAGAGAGAGCAGGGGAGAGATTTACTTGAGGGAGACTACTCGAAAATACAGGAACTTTCATGGAGTGCATAACTCAAAATAACAAATATAGTGCTTGAAAAGCAAGCAGTGGAAGCATATATGCCAATCATTCATAGAGATTGTGAAGAAGCAATGCTCCATAGAAGGGACAAACACAAGATTGACAAGCTGGAACAGAAATACGAAGCAGGCAAGTTAGTGTTACAAGGACAGCCAACCAGTGGTAAGCAATGGGCAGGCTCCAAACCCCTATGTGATTTTGGTAAGTCACAATATGCTTTGAAAAAACAGTGCATGGTCTTTCTAGTAGGCTTGACCTAAAAAAGGAATAAAAAATATCAGGAAAGGTGGGTAATTAAGATAACAGGTAAGTAATTTAGGTGAAAAGGTAAGAAATAAAGTTTTTATATAAACTTGTGTTTTAGTATATAGATAGACTTAAATGAACACATGCCTAAAAAAAATCTACTTGACCACCCGCTATGTCGAGTTAATTTTGATCAGGGTGAGTTTATTTTCGGTCCTACTAGCCAGTTCTGGCGGGAGCCATTCGGGATGACAAAGAACTGATGTTATGTTCATTCGGAAAGTGAATAATCAATTAGGATGTCTTTTTAAATGTTGTTTTTGTCTTGTCACATTTGCTGTATTTTCAAAGACAGAGGTCAAATGTGAGGTAATGGCTTCTTTCAAATTGCCTCTTATTTTATCATGGAGATTGGTGTTTACTTTTCATTCTCTCACTGCAGAGCAGCGATGGCTAGTGCCAGAAAGCAATCTAGGAGATGTGTTCTGAACAATCTGAAGTCTAGCGACCACTGCATTGGGGGCTCCCAGATAAAGGGCGTTGCCGAAATCTATGCTAGATAGGATCAGAGCCTGTATCAATAACTTTTTTGCTGGATTAAGCAGGCCGTAGCATGAATCGACTGTCTTCCTAGCTTGGGTTTTGAAGGAGAGTTCTTGGTCTAGCCAAATGCCTAAGCTTTTTATTTCAGGCTTTGGGACTGGGGCTGAACCCATGCTGACTTACCAGAGGGCCTTGAGATTGACACTTAAGTGGTTACCAAGCATCATCAGCACGGTTTTGTCGCCATTGAGTTTAAGATGGGAAAGACTCATCCACTTAGCCACTTCCTCCAAACAGGAGTGGAGGTCAGTGGGCGACTGGTCAGCTTGATTCAGTGCTACAACCAGCTGAGTGTTGTTGGCATAAGACACTATATGGATACCGAAAGGGGCGACAATGTCCGCCAGAGGAGCCATATAAACATTAAAAAGAGTTTGGCTCAGGAAAGAGCCCTGAGGGACTCCGCACTGCAAGGGTAAGGGATCCGAGGTGATATCATCTTCAAACACCTGAAAACACCTTCCTTCCAAGAAGGATTGGAGCCAGGAGAGAGCTTGGCCTGACACTCCTACGTTCCTGAGACGGTGAGCCAGAATTTGAAGGTTCAACATGTCAAAGGCCTCGCTCAGGTCAAGGAGGATAATTGTGGATGAGCCTCCTGAGTCAAGAATCTTTCTTGATTCCTCCACCACCGCTAGCAGAGCGGTTTCGGTTCCTTGGCGGGGTCGGAAACCTGTTTGTGATTAATGGAGCAAATCAAGAGACTCAAGGAACGCAGAAAGTATATAATTCACAGATTTTTCTGCGATTTTGCTCACTTCAGGGAGGAGCGAGATAGGCCGGTAGTTGCCTAGGTCATTGGGGTCCAGATGAAGTTTCTTTATTAGTTCTTTGACCATAGCTCTCTTTCACTCGGGGGTACCAAACACGAGGCGAGGGAGGCATTAATCACACTAAGGATGGGGTTGGAGGGGGCAACTGTGGGAGCAGCCATTTTCAAAATGTTAAAAGGTGTGGGGTCGAGAAGCGATCCACGTTTCACTTAGGCTAGGATAGGTAGGATAGAATCAATCCAGGGTCAGGGGGGTAATAGTCTCCATGAGAGGGGCATTCTCGGCTCGGCTGGAGACTATGCTGTTGATTATAAAAACATTGTCTTTCAAGGGGAGGAACTTAAGGATGTTTTGCACTTTAGAAAAAAAGAATTGTGCAAGGTCGTTACACCGGCGTCCGGAAAGATCAGGAATCGTCGGTGGGTCAGGGACTTTCAGTAACTTTTTTGCGATCTGAAAAGTTTCCCTGGGAGAGTTGACAGCAAGCGAAATCTTTTCCTGAAAGAATAAAGCTTGAACTTTTTTAATTTCCCCTTTGTATGTTCGTAGAGTTGTTCTATATTCTGATTTCTTGTTGTGGGAGAAGTCTTTTCTCCATAGCCTCCCCAACTTTTTACATTGTTGGTTGAGAAGGCGTATTTCAGGGATGAACCATGCTGATTTATTAGATCCAGCTTTTTTCTGGATAAGTTTTTGCGGGAGCACTAAGTTGAGAGTGCCTTCAATCCAGGAAGTAAAGCGATTCTAAGCGGTCACCGGTTTGGGATCTAGGGAGGGTGGGGACTTTCCGAGTGCATGGGACCATTCTTCGAAGAGAAATCTGGACCAGGGATGGTTAAGAGTTTGAGACAACTGTGTGTTTGAACCTGTAAAAGAGGGGACCAGGAGAAGGGGACTAAGAAATTGTCCGACCAAGGGAGGGGGATGGGGGTTTTCCCTTTAGATCTTCCACACTGGAAAAGATGGGGTCAATGAGATGTCCTTGAATATGGGTGGGTTGAAAGAGCTTCTGCTGGAGTTGGTAGGGCGCATGGTCTTGAGCAAGGTCACTGGCGACCAAGGTAGAAGGGTCATCAAACTGAAGATTAAAATCTCCCAGGAGAGTGAAGTTAGCATTGGTATTTGCAAGATCAATGGTTGTTTACAAGATCTATGGTGTTTACAACAGGGATTTGCAAAATTGGTCTGGCGCACCCGGAGGTCGGTATATAAGGAGACCTGTAAGTGTAAGTGAGGGGGTAAATTTGATGGAGAACTGAACATTCTCACAGTCTGCTATTGGGCTGCCGAGTAGGCGGCAAGTCATGTAATTTTTATGAACAATAGCAATGTCGCCACCCATACCTGTCGTTCTATCTAATCTTTGGATTAAGTAGCCCAGAGGAAGAGCTCTAACTATGTCTTGCTCTGAGCTTGCAGAGATCCAGGTCTCGGTCAAGAGCAACACTTCAGGTTCGAGATCTGATAGCAACAATGAAACCTCCGTCAAGTGTTTTGGTAAAGATTTGCAATTAAGAAGCAATAAATTAAAGCATTTCCCCGCAGAGGCTAGGGGATGTGAGTTGGTAGAGAGCTCATTCTGGCAGTGTGAACACTTTCCTGTAAGTCCTCTAGCACAATTGAGTGATTCCATTGAGGCCCTAGGGGGTCTGTTCAGCTGCCACAACTGAGCGCTGGTATAACCGAATGTTTGTTCTTTTGTGACCCGTGGATTATTCATAATCCCTATGACTTCAATGGTTTAATATTGATAATAAGACCCGCCGTTCTAAAAATTGCTGCAGCACCACTAGTTCTGATTGGCTGATTGCAGCACGTGATTAGACTGCAGAGCCAAGTTGTAGTCTGCTAATCAGATAGCAGCTCACACTTGTTTTCATTACAAAATAATGGGGTAACCCAATAATCGCCACAAGTCCTGGGTACAATGCGGTAATGAAACAAGTGGTCCGTGACTGCTTTAGAGAAGAATAAATTGTAGTTTATAATGTGTGTGTAGCTTAATAAGTCAAACACTGGTAAAGAACACCAAAATGAATGCAACAACATACCCTGCTGTCAAAGATAGCATTATTCAAAACGTACAGTAAATGTAAAACACGAAAGCGCCACGAGATATTTAAGTTCAGTATATTTAATTTCATATACTTAAAACAGATCAAAATTTATTTGACAAAAGGAAGATACAAAGGTTGCTCAAGGAAGGGGAGAAGAATGGGTGTGCTCGTGATGGGCAGGGAAAAGTGAATAGTCACAAATATTCAGAGTTTATACATTTAGATGTTTTGGCAATGGACTGGTAAAGAGACCAGTTGGAGGTTCAAGTTTTTAAACGGGAACTGAGAAACATTCCTGCCCTGATAACATGCCTTTAGTGAACTAAGAGGCAAATCTTATGTATGGTCTAGATTCTTATTATACATGCAGCAAACGTTTAGTTCATTACATCAAATGAAAATGTTCTTGTACAGCACAGATGCTGAACTCAAATACTAAAAGGTGCTCACATGTGATAGTTAAGAAAAAGGAGGCTACGTAACCTAAAATATTTGCCTAGGATCACAGTTTGAGTCCAGAGCATTACAGTTGCATCAGGTAGCTTATTCAAGCCAGTAGACCTGCTGGTATGATAACATTTTAATGATTTTTAAGGCTTGGAACATATATATTATACATTCAAATAAGGAGCATAGGGGGTTGGGTTCTCCCCTCATTTAAAAGAGAACCATCATAATTAAGAAGGCAAGCATAAAAAGAGAGAAGCGAAGGTAAAGTAAAAAGAAATGATAAACGGAACACATTAGATGGCACCATCTGTTGCAAACTTGAAATTTATGTAAAAATGAGAATACGGTTGCATAATGAATGTTCGAGGCAGGTATGCTGTAGATACACATGTTTTGCATAAGTCTGCCATCTAGTGTTGGACTCAGATGATTACAAATTGTTTTTGTTCCAAGACGTTTTCTTTGAGTCACAAGGCTGTGTGACTCCTCTTGGTGATACTGCGCATGGTCATCAACTCCTTTTCCAGATTGTTTTTTTCGCTGACAGGTTCGGATGTAATCTCTCGCACTCCGGTTCGAGACTCTTTAGGGCTCCCTTTGGTTCTCTATTAGATCTCCACTCAACGGTATTGCTCCGATCGCATGGTTTTATTTCGTTCCGACGATAATCCTTCTGCGTAGCGGGTCTTTGACTCTCTTCCACAGCCCACTCCCAGCTGGGCCTTTTCTTCACTTCCACGGTTCTTTGGAGAATGAACTGCTAATGGAACAAACTCCGTTCCGTCCAAATTGTCACTCTAAATACCCCCATACTGACAAACACTCCGTTTGCAGCCTATGCCTCTCATTGGATCATAGAGAGGAAAGCTGTGCGGTCTGCAAGTCATTTAGATCAAAATAGACTCTTTGAGATCGACGTGCTTGACGCCAAGAGATGGAGCGTTAACAAACGGACGATGTACCGGACATTTCCCGTCGTCAACAGGAGGAAGCATCCGCAGCACAAGAGGAATCATCATCAATACTCAATTCCGATTCCCAGTCTGACCAAGACTCAGCCACCCTCCGACGAGTACATAAGCATTGGACAGTGAATACTTTTACCCTTGATCCAAAGCCCAAAACATTGGCTCAGTCCGAAAAGACTGCTTACTGTCCACCACTGCAAAAAAGCCATGGCGCGCACTGAAAAAGGGACTCAAAAGCCCTGCCTTCGGACTCCGCTCTGAAAATGTGGCCTACAGCAGGGGCCTATACCTCCTCGAATTCAGGGTCTACCATTAGTTGACCATTAGTTTTGGCACCAAAACAAAAATATACCATTTTGGATCCGACCACAGCTGCACCTAAATCAAGACATCCTTCACCAAAGTGTTTCACTTTCGGACCAAAACCTCCACTAGAGCTGATCCTCGATGTAATGCAGGAACACAATGATCGGAGGCAGAAAACACTACAAATTCTGCCTGGAACAAAGAAAATAGTTCTTTAGCCAGCAAAACCTTGCTCTGCTAAGAAACAGTTAACCTTCCAAGAGGCTTTAGACATTCCTCTACAGCCCCAAAGAGGAAAAAGAAGGATGCTTCCACTTGCCCTTTATATATCCATATTTCACCTTCACCTAACCCACAAACACCACCCACACCATCCACTCCACCACCTCACTCACCAGAACTATCTGAAGCAGGTGACATATCTCCTCATTTACCCATAGTAGAGGATGATTATGATATACCACAGAACATACACCCTGGGTATGCTTGGGTGACTATGATAGTGAACCACGAGGTGATGCAGACCCTGATCTCTATCCCACACAACTATCACCACCTGATGATGCCTCTGCATATAAGGATTTAATAGCAAGGGCAGCAGCTTTCCACCAAGAACCTTTACATAAGGACAAAATATAGGAGGATTTCATTTTGGAAACCTTAGCTAACTGTCAAAGGGGGCACAGTATCTACCACTCCTTAAAGGCATGGTACATCACACAGGAGACATTTTAAAAGATCCTGTCAAGGCTAGAATCATAACACCATGCATTGACAAAAGGTATAAAGCTGCACCTTCAGATCCTATGAATTTTAGAGGTCAGTTAAGTCCTGAATCTCTAGTAGTGTCTAATTCAAAAAAAAGGGCAAACTTCCAAACATCAGGAGATACACCACTCCAGAGAAAGAATCTAAACTAATAGATGCTTCTTTAAAACATGTAGTTACACAATCAGCTAACAACTGGAGTATAGTCAACAGCCAGGCTCTATTAGCTAGATATGATTGAGCCCACTGGAACGAAATGGAGGGGCTCCTCCAACACCTCCCAGAGGAACACAGAAAAAGGGTGCAAGAAATTGTTAATGAGGGAAAGCTCATTACCAACAGTTCTATAAAAATGCGCACTAGACGCAGCTGACACCGCTGCTAGAGGTATAAATATTAGCCTCCTGTTACGTAGGCATGCATGCCTCAGTGTCGTAGGATTTAAGCCTGAAGTACAACAGTCAATTTTAAACCTTCCATTTGATAAAGAACATCTTTTCGGCCCTCAAGTGGACAAATCCCTCAAGAAAATAAACCAGGACACCGAGGTCGCAAAATAAATGGGGGTTTTCCAAACAAATACGTACCACAGTTCATTTTATAGACCCAACTAGAAGCATGGTGCAAGATCCAGATCAATGGATGTTGGATATTATCCAACATGGTTACCGTTGGCTCTGAGGATTTACGGCTCCTGGGTAACCTGCCAGTGCTAGCTGTGCACAAAAAAGTAAGCAAACACACTATAAGGGTTTCCTGAATATTAAACAAATATAGGAGTAAAACAGTTTCCCAATTATAATCAGAGTAATAATAATGGGCATCAACAAAGGATAATACTTATCTGACTGCTGAGCAGTTAGGAAAGAGGAAGTGCTTTTACTTTGTGGATGACTTTGAAGGACTGGGAGCATGGCAATTGGGGGATGAAGTCAGAAGTTTAAGCACTCCTAAAGACTCATGGGATATGTAGACTTTTCATGTTAATGTTTATACATGGTTATGATTGTGTTTACTGGGCTGCTGAGAGAAATAAATAGAGAGTAATGCATATTAGCCTCCGGTCGTGAAATGGAATCCTCTTTCTTCATTATCTCTGGTGTAAAATTGTCTTCCTCTTCCAGACAGCTGGGTTAGACATCTAGTGAGAACATACAACACTCTGCAAGTTTTGTATATGAAGCTGGAAAAACAGGGCGGAGGGAGGGGAGTGAGGGAGGGAGGCTGCCTTTCCTCTCGTGATGACGAGGAGCTGCAGGAATTGGAGCAGGACCGGACAGCGGGAGTCGGGAGTTGTCGGACCCATCCAGAAGCGCTGGAGGTAGTTGTGCAGGGGATGGAGGTGTGCAGCAACTGCAAAATAACCATGCTGGCGCTCAGAAGGGTCTTTCTGGTGACCGGACTTTGCCATTTACCGGGATATTTCAACTGTGCCTCAGACCGAGGACATGATATGCCTTCCTTTTGCAAAAGCGCTCAGATTTCAAACTGAAAACGGTCGCACCATGTCAAAATACCCCAACATATATTCAGTGATTCAAACACACGTATAGCAGCTCAAGCTTGGATGACAATTGCCAGTGAAAGGGTTTGCAAAGCTATTGAGCACATGATAAACTCTGCAGCTGAAGAGGAACACAAGAAGAAGACAGAGATGGGACGCAAGAGCTACATTCATCAGGCGCTGCTCCAAGCCGGCAGACCGGAAGCGGCAGCCTCAGCGCATCACTGGTTGAAGAAGGCAGACGCACAAGAAACTGCTGCGGTGGAGAGGCTCCTCAAAACGCTTTCCTCAGGCCCACAGCAACGACCACCTCCAATCAAAACAGCTGCAACTTATCAACCAGGAAAAATCAAGCATGCAGTCTCATACCAAATTCACCCTGAATGGCCATGGAGAAATTAGAAAGGCCATTACCAGTTTAAATTTGCCTTGTCCGGCTCAGCACGAATGTGAAGAAGCGAGTTCAACATGACACCAACTTCTTTTCTGCAGTGCAATTGTCATGAATTTGTCTGTTTCCCTCTCTGTTTCACGTTCTTTCTCTCTCTCTGCATCTAATGTCTTTTAAAAGTAATTCACTTTGAATTCATCACTTATGCTAGGAATTGATTACATTAATGTCAAATTGTATGGTGGGGTGTGAAATATGAATTTTGAATGTTGCTGAGATGAATTACTAAACAAAGCTCTGCATAACCTTGCAATGTCAAGAACTTTTTTCCCAGTATGAAGCATTTAAATTTTTAGCAAAAATATAATGATTTCCGTGTTATTCAAAATAAATAAATAAATAAATGAAGCTGGAAAAACAGAGAGATCTTTAAACTGGGACTGTTCAGCAGTTGGGAACGGACACTGGAGCGCTTCATACGGACACTTAATCGGGTGCTGCAGTCCGGAGTGGTAAGAGGGGAAGATGCGGAGGAGTGTCTACATCGATTTCTGAATGCCTACCGACCGACCCAACTCAGCACCACCCGCTGTGCTCCATTTAATTTGCTGTTCCGCGGCGCTCCGCGAGACAGCGTATTGACGGGCCTTGCCTGTCTTAGCTGAACAGAGAGGGGCTCAAGCAAGGAGAAAAACCACCAATCAAAAGGCAAGTCTGGCACGGTGATTGTGGGAGACCACGTTGCCATCAAAGACAGACACCTGGGGTGGAAGTTTCAAATGCTCTAAGAACCTGAAGTATTGGAAGTCACTGATGTGCAAGGGATGATGGTCTCCGCCCAGAGGGGCTCCCGCGTGATAACCCGGAACGTATCCAGGTTCAAGAAGGTGGATGGACCCCCGGCAGATCAGGACATGGAGGAAGATGATGTCGCGACCCCCTCGCCTGTCCCCACGTCCGGTAGGGATCAGCCCCGACCGGGAGGATGGATGATACTTTCCGGACTAAAGGTTTGCCTCGTTCAGCTCAAGGAAACACATCCCTCTCCAACAGCCCTGCCATGGCAGGGCCAATTTCCAGCACCCGGAGTCAGACGTATGGTCTCTGGTCGAATCTTGCCCTCAGCCAAAGGCTCAGGGACTTTATATGCTGCATGCCATGAGAGGAATCACAGAGAAGAGGGTCCGTAAGCAGCTAAAGAAAAGGAGGGATATAGTGATGGAGCCACCCAGTCATCACTAAGCATTGTCGCACCCTGCGTCACTCCAGAGGGCGGGCTCGCTCGAGGGGGATAAATAAAAGGATTCATGATCGCTGGACGTCTTGGCCTATACCATAACCCTGTGTAAGCGTGTCTATGTCTTAGGTGCAAGGTTGTAGGCCTTCACATGTGTTGCTGGTTCTGCCACCACCCGAAACTCCACAGGTAGGAAGCTGGAAAAGGGCACTGGTGCTGCGCAGAACGTATACGAGGCAGACTGGATCAGTCATGGAAAGGCAGCTCTAAGATGAGATGAAGGAGGGGGCTCCCATTGCGGAAACCAGACGCTTGGAACAGCAGTGCCACACTCCTATTGAATGATGCAGATGGAATATCCAGTGCGCCTAGAGCTCGGCAGCAACCGACAGAGAAAGTACAAGGCGTCCGGTAACCAGTGGTTACCAACCATTCATTTAGATATGCAGTGTCTTGCTATGAACCGACGGGGAAAGGAGGAGCATGGTAAGTTGGTTCGATTCCCCCATGCTGCCTGCACAGGCAGGAAAAGTAAAACAAATGTGATAAAAGTACTTCTGATAGATACATCTGCCAGTGGATTCCTCACCTTGTGAATATCCCCCTGCGTCAGCAGCATTCGGAAATTCTTTTTGTAGCTTTGCGCCGACGTGGAACGACGTCACAGAGGCACGGCATCGCGCGCGACTCCGCTGACGTCACCGACACCATAGTAGGCCCACACCGGCGTGATGACGACAGTTCCCTTTTTTCCGCGTCGTCGACGCTAATGGTTTTCTGGGATCGTACATTAGCTTTATAGTAACTTTGTTACTCTGTGGTTATTTTCACTGTATCTTTGTCTTCTATCGAGATGTCTTCGAAGAAGACTGGTTTTAAGGCTTGCGGAGAATGTGGCAAGACTATGTCCATAACTGATCCGCATGAATGCTGCGTCTGGTGCCTGAGCTCCGACCATGACGTTGAGGATTGCCCATCTTGCAAGAAGATGACTCCGAAGGCCCTTTGGGAGAGGGAGACGAAGCTCCTCGTTGCAAAGCTGAAAAAGAAAAAAGAAAAGAATGCTTCGAAGACTCGGTCTCGGCGGTCGAGGTCTCGATCGAGGTCGCGTTCGGAGTCATAATCAGATCATGCTTTAAGGTCCTTGAGGAAGAAGCACAAGAAAAGGAGCCATGAACCGCGTCATCACTCGGGGAAGGACTCTAGTTCGAGGCCGAAGTCGCAAGTGAGGCTTCTTCATAAGGAAGCGGAGGCTTCGGCGTCGGAAGCACACGACTCTGATGGTGAGGCTTCGCGTGCGAATTCGCCAAAATCACCGAAGCAGCAGGCGAACCCTTCTCCGGATCCGTCTAATCCTTCTGGTCAGGAGGATGAAGGTGAGGTGGAGGAGGTTGGTGAAGACTAGGTTCCGGTGCCTGCGGGTTCGTCGACCCCGGTACCGCAGCCCGAGGAGGAGATCGACGTCGTGACGACTCTGCCTCCTCGAGAGTAACTGGGGGCCCTTATCCAGCCTTTCCGGCTCCAGGTCAGGATCCATCACAGTTCCTGAAGGCCCTGTTTGGGGTTTACTCGAGGGCAATGTGCCCCTCTGGTGCACCTGTTGGTCCCACGGGTCCTATGGCGTATAACTTGGGCGTTCCCCAGGCTTATGCTCCTGCGCCCTTCATGCCTTTCATGCCGGTTTTAGCACCGCAGTGGCATTTTCCGGCGCCACCGAGGCCTTTGACGCCGAAGTCTTCGACGCCGACTCCATCGACGCCGGTGCCCACGTCTACAATGCAGGATCCTGTTCGACCTCGGGTGAAACTTCCTCGCCCGACTTCGGGTTCGACGCCGGCTCCGACCCCGGCGGAGTCGGTTCCGGATCCGTCGACTTTGTTTCTGAAGGTGAGGTCACGGCGTGAAGCCCAGAGACTTCTGGAGGAGGAACAGTATCGGTATGCTGACGTGGTGGAAGGAGAGTTACAGGATTCTGATGATCCTTTTGATGACCTGAGAGAGGCCAGTGGACTTGAACTGTCTCCTGAGTGGGATTTGGCTTCTGTGTCAGACGTGCCTTCCAAGGATGTGGTGCCATATCACGTTGTTATTAAAAAGGCGACAGGCTTGTTGAATATTACTCTGCCCACTGCTGAGTACAAGTCTAATATTCTTACAGAAGTCCTTCACTCGCCATCTTCAGTTATTGAGCCAATGCTGCCATTTAATGATGCTTTAGCTGAACCCATCTATGAAGTCTGGAAGAAGCCTTTGACAGCTCCTGCCGTTTCAAGGGCTGTGGCGAGGAGGTACAGGGTTGCACCTGGTGACCGGACTTTTTGTCAACACACCTGAGAGTCTGGTTGTGCAGGCTGCATGTTCTAAGAAGTCTGCGGGTGCTTTTCCACAGGTTAAAGGGGAAAAAGAGTCCAGGAAGCAAGATCAGGCTGCCAAGAAGGTCTTCTCCTCAGCCAGTATGGCATTAAAATCCACTAACGCAACTTGTCTGATGGGGCGGTACATCCATGCCTTGATGGATTCCGTGAAGCAGTTGGTGCCAAAAATTCCTGAGGTGGATAGAAAGGACTTTTAGGAGGTAATTTGGGACACTCAGGCTGCTGCGAGACAAGTGATTCAGAGTGTACTGGAGACGGCTGATTCGGTGGCGAGGGTCATGGGCTCTTCGGTGGCCACTAGGAGAGCTGCATGGCTAAAATCATCGGCGTTCTCAGCAGATGTTCAGTCTGCTTTGATGGACTTGCCATTTGATGGCTCAGGATTGTTTGGCAAGAAGGCTGACGCTGCCTTAGAACGTTTCAAGGACAGCAGGGCCACGGCGAAATCTTTGGGTCTTCAGACCAGGGGTACTACTGGAAGGCGCTTCAGAGGATTTGGCAGGTCTTCCTTTCGTTCCTATAAAACATCGCAGCTGCAGCCACAACAACAGCAAAATACGCTGACCAAGTGGTACAGAGGGAGACAACAACCTTGTGCTAGAGGTCGTCAAGCCTCCTCCTCCTCCTCCTCCTCCTCCTCCTCCTCCTCTTCCCCTTCCCAGCCCTCTACCACCGCAGCAAAGCAGCCTTAGATCCGCCATTCTGGATCATGTGGGCCCAGTGGGGGGCCGGCTTACCCATTTTCTACGAGATTGGGAATTGATTACATCAGATCTTTGGGTTCTCAATCTCGTGGAGAATGGGTAAGCTCTTTCCTTTCGGGAATTTCCCCCAAATTACCCTCCTTGCCAGGGTTATTGTTTGGAGGACCATCTGCTGCTTCTGCAGGAAGAAGTCCTGGCTCTGTTCAGAAAGGGTGCGATAGAGGTGGTTCCAGAGCAGGAGAGGGGTCAGGGATGCTACTCCCGGTATTTTCTAATCCCCAAGGAGGATCTTGAACCTTTACCTGAAGCAGGAGAAGTTCAAGATGCTCACCCTTGCGCAGGTTCTTCAAGCGCTGCTGGAAGAAGACTGGATGGTGTCGATCGACTTGCAGGATGCGTATTTTCATATCCCGATCCTGAAGTCGCACAGAAAGTATCTCCGTTTTACGGTTGGGTCGCAGCACTACCAGTTTGCGGTCCTTCCATTTGGTCTTACGACTGCGCCTCGAGTCTTCACCAAGGTGATGGCTGTGGTGGTAGCACATCTCAGAAGGTCGGGGATACCTGTATTCCCGTATCTGGACGATTGGCTGATCAAAGCAGAATCTCCAGAGATAGTGCTCCATCATCTGCAAGAGACAACTCAGTTGTTGCACAGGTCGGGTTTTTCGATAAATGTACCCAAATCTCACCTGGTGCCCTCCCAGCGCAACCTGTTCATAGGTGCGGTACTGGACACTATTGTGTGTCGTGCATTCCCTCCTCCACAAAGGATTCGCGACATACAGGAAATGATTACTTTATTTTTCAATGGAGCGGTCGTTCCAGTCCCGAAGGTCCTTCGCCTGCTCGGTCTGATGGCTTCTTGCATTCTGTTGGTCAACCATGCACCCTGGCACATGAGGGCACTCCAGTGGTGCCTCTGCAGGCAGTGGTATCAGGACGGCGGAGATCTCGGGGAGTCAGTGAGGATCTCGAGAGAAACTGCAGCGGATCTGTCTTGGTGGAGCGTGGAAGGCAATCTTTCTCAAGGAAAGCCTTTTCAACTTCCTCCATCGGTGGCCACAGTGATCACGGATGCATCCACTCTAGGGTGGGGTGCTCATCTGGGGGACCTGGAGATCAAGGGTCTTTGGTCTCCAGAGGAAAGGTTGCTTCATATCAACCTTCTGGAATTGCGGGCGATATGTCTGGCGCTCAAGGCCTTCCTCCTTTCCCTTCGCGGTCAGTCAGTTCAGGTCCTGACGGACAACACGACCGCGATGTGGTATGTCAACAAGCAGGGAGGAGTGGGGTCACAGTGTCTCTGCAGAGAGGCTCTGCGTCTCTGGTCCTGGGTTCAGGACCATCAGATTTGTCTGATGGCAAATCATCTGGCCGGAGTTCTGAACGTTCGTGCAGACACTCTCAGTTGGCAGTTCTCCGCCGACCACGAGTGGAGGCTTCATCCAGAGGTAGTTTGTCACATTTTCGGACGTGGGGAACTCCTCAGGTGGACCTGTTTGCCACTCGCGAGAATGCTCACTGACCGTCATTCTGCAGCCTCCAGTTTCCGATGCAGGGAGCCTTGGGGGACGCGTTTCAGTTGTGTTGGGACTCGCAACTCCTTTACGCGTTTCCTCCCATACCCTTGATTCCTCGGGTTCAGAGGTAGACTTGCCAAGACCGGGCCCAAGTCATATTGATCGCCCCGGATTGGCCAAGAAGGGTGTGGTATACGGATCTTCTCCACCTCTCCTCGTGCCCTCTGCTCCGTCTCCCTCACAGGACAGATCTCCTCTCCCAGATGGAGGGGCAGGTTCTACACCCCCCACCTCCAGACCTTACACCTTCATACCTGGAGATTGAGCGGGGCAACCTGATTTCCTTTTCTCTCCCGCACGATGTGGTGGATGTCATCTTATCGGCCAGGCGTGACTCCACCAAGTCCATTTATTCTTATAGATGGTCTAAATGTGTTGATTGGTGCGGGGAGAAGTCCGTTGACCCTTTAAGGGCTCGTTTGTCCAACATTCTTCAATTTGTACTTTCCTTGGCCCAGCAGGGTTTTGCTGTGGCAACTATTAAGGGTTATTTGTCGGCCTTATCGGCTTTCCTTTATTTGCCGGACCAGCCCTCATTGTTTAAATCTCCAATTGTTTTACGTTTCATTAAGGGCCTTAGCAACAAATTCCCTCCTGCACCTTTTATTGTGCCTCAATGGGACTTGAACCTTGTTCTTACGTTCCTGATGGGTTCGCCTTTCGAACCTTTACACACATGTCCCTTGAGACTTTTGTCTTTCAAGACTATTTTTCTGGTGGCAATTACCTCGGCAAGGAGGGTAAGTGAGCTTCAAGCTCTTAGTTCTAAGCCCCCATTTTTATCCATTCATGCTGAAAGAATGGTTCTCAGGACCAGGGCTGCTTTTCTGCCTAAGTTGGTAACTCCTTTCCATCTGGGGCAGTCCGTTACCCTCCCTACCTTTTATCCTCCCCCTCACCCTTCCAAGGAGGAGGAGAGACTACACCGCTTGGACCCTAAGAGGACGGTGAGCTTTTACCTGGACAGGACATGAGAGTTCAGGTTGGATAACCAGCTGTTTGTTGGTTTTGCTGGCTGCAAGAAGGGGAAGGCGGTGCACAAGCGCACGCTCTCGAGGTGGATTATCCTCTGCATTAAGATCTGCTACGCCCTGGCGGGTAAGGACCCTCCAGAGGGTATAAGAGCTCACTCTACTAGAGCAAAGTCATCAACATCTGCTTTGTCTAAGGGTGTTCCTGTTGAGGAGATTTGTAGAGCGGCGACTTGGGCCTCCCTCCACACTTTCGCAAAGCATTACTGCTTAGATACCGAAGTGAGGAGGGAGGGCCACTCTGCGCGCGCTGTCCTCCAGGATTTTCTGGTATAGGAGAGTGGACACCCTCCTCCGGGAGTGGGGACTGCTGTGGGACTCTATTCACAAGGTGAGGAATTCACTGGCAGATGTATCTATCAGAAGAACAAGTTACTTCGGTAACGCTTTTTCTGGTAGATACAATATCTGCCTGTGGATTCCTCACTGACCCATCCGCCTCCCCGTTGTCCACTCTTCTATACTTGTGTTGTTGTATTATATATATATTTATATTGTCAAAGGAAATGTTTATTATGTTTTAATTTCCTGCATTGGTTTCACACTATGTGTGTGTTGTTTTGACATTTGTGTACTGTGTATACTGTGTATATTTCTGCTGTCATCGGTCCGTCCGTGTGCCTCGAAGGCACGGAAAAAAGGGCAGAACTGATGTCATCACGCCGGCGTGGGCCTAATATGGTGTCGGTGACGTCAGCGGAGTCGCGCGCGATGCCGTGCCTCTGTGACGTCGTTCCACGTCGGCGCGAAGCTACAAAAAGAATTTCCGAATACTGCTGACGCAGGGGGATATTCACAAGGTGAGGAATGCACAGGCAGATATTGTATCTACCAGAAAAAGCGTTACAGAAGGTAAGTAACTTGTTCTTCTCTACCCTTCCACATCTCGCATACCTCAAAATGCCTGGAAATGTCAATCTCGCCACTTGTCATGTTGCAGAACTGCAATTTTGTTAGAACATGAAACCGGTACTTTCAGCCTCGGGGCAAATCGCCTAAATGATCTGTTTCTACCTCCTCCTGGTGGGCTGTGAGCCTCAGCTCTTGCACTGCTTATCAGGTTCACCATAATTACTGATGAAAATGTGCATGAACAAAGATTTCGATTGAAATCAGACTTACTGGCTTTGCTTCTGCACTAGGCTTGTCCATTGTAGTGAATACACATCACAACTTCTTGTCCTTGTTAATAATCCTTTTGTCCTGGGCTCGACCAGTGCGGATCCAGAAGAGCTACTTCATTCATTTTTTGATTCCTATTTTTGACTTTTTATCAACACTTTTTGAGTTTTACACCTCCAGCTTACGGATGTTCTCTAAGAAACCTATGGATTTTAAACTCTGTGGAGCCTGCCACAGGCAGATGTCTGTGACGGATCCCCACTTTGTTTGCTTGTGAAGCCTGGAGCCAGACCACAGCTCCAAGGCCTGCCCTGACTGCCGTGCGATGAACCCCAAGACGTTCCGGGAGCATGCCCTGAACCTCCTGGCCGCTCGGCACTTAGCGACTCTGCCCCACTACAGGTCCTCGTCACATGGAAGGTCTCGGGCCCGCTATCTGAGTCGTTCCCGTCAGTCATCGTCGAGGTCAAAATCTTTGTCGAATAAGTCCCACAAGTATAAGGCCAATAAGTCAAAGCACTCTTCAGTCCAAGTCATCTGAAGAGACACAGGAATGACACCCCAAGTCCATGCCTCGCTCACACAGTTCATCCATGGAGCCTGAATCTGGGTCCACTCTCCTTCTCCCAGAATTGGCCAGAGGTGGACCAACCTTCTCCCAATTGAAAGAATTTTATGAGGCCATTCACCTCATATTTGGACGTACCAACCCCTCTGGAGTGCTTTCAGGCCCCATGGGTTCAGGAGGTGCCCCGACTGGATTTCCATTGGCGGGTTCACCCTCAGAGTCAGTTGAGCGGATTGGATCCGTTCCTGAATCCAGACCGACTCTCGTCACAAGTCTATGACGTTCACTGGAGTCTGGTACAATGGCGCCATCCCTAGTGCCGCAGACACACCTCGGTGGTGCCAACCCCATCGTCTTGCCTAACTCTGACACAGAGCTGAACCAGCTTTAGCGAACGGTGACTCCAGCGCCGACCAGACCATTTTTTGGCAGGCCCTGTCGGGAATAGGCTTGGGGTGGATCTGTTGATCCCTATGGTCAACCTGACCTCTTCAGGAGCCCTTGGCTGGGATAATCAGTATGAGGGACTGACTGATGCCAGTCACCTGGATACCACTCCAGACACTGGCCTGGTATCTCCTCCTAATGTGGCTATGGAGGAAGGGGTTTCATTTACCATGGATGGTGCAGGGGGCAGCTGTGTTCCTGGACCTTACGCTGCTTTTGTTGGGGGTCGAGACCAACGTCTTGACATAGGTGCTTCAACCTGGGGTAGCCCCCACAGATCCTCTTTTCCACCTTAATGAAGCACTCACTGATGTCCTGCTTGGGGCCTGGCCCGAACACTGCACAGCTGCTCCTGTGCACAGAACAATCACCCTTGTCAGTGCCACGATCCTGGAGATCCAGCTTTTCTCACCCAGCATCCCACCCCTGACAGCCTAGTCCTGCAGGCCACCACATCCAAGGTTAATCCTTGTATGTTCCAAAGCACACCACTTGATAGGGAATCCAAGAGGCTGGACACCTTTGGCAAGAGCAACCAAAGCCAGAGATCTGCCCACTCTGCCTCACATCCAGCAAGCACATCCTCCAAACCTCTTTAAATGTCCTTGCAATATTATTGGCAACCTGCCAGCAGCAGGTTCAAGAACCAGCTGCCCCACTGGCAGTCCATAGGTTTGTAGAAACAAGTGCTGTCTGCCATGGAGACTGGATGTTAGCGTTGGACTTGCAGGGCATATTTTCATATACCCATCCTGCCAGCCCACAGATGTTACTTGCCATTCACAGTGTGCTACGAGGTCTTTCAGTTTGTTGCGCTTCCCTTTGACCTTACTGGCACCTCTCAGCTGTTCATGAAAGTGATGGCAGTAGTTGCAGCCCATCTGCGAAGGGACTCCAGTCTTTCTCTACATAGATGACTAGCTGTTATAGGCAGGCTGGTCCCAGGCGTTTGTTGCCCACCTCCAGACTATGGTGGACCTCCTGCATTCGCTGGGGCTCAATATGAACATGCCAAAGAAAAACCTGAATCCCTCTCAGATGCTCCCTTTTATCTGAGCCATTCTGGAGAAAGTCCAGTTCTATGTCTATCCTCTTGAGCGGCGAGTCAGGATATTCAGGCTATGATTCTGATGTTTCAGCCTCTATCCTGTCTTTTGCTGAGACAGACAGCAGTCTGGGTTCTTGCATCCTGTTGGTACAACATTCCCTCTGGCATATGTGGCCTCTGGAGGGTGACCTGGTGTCTCAGTGGGCCCATAATAAGGGGAATCTCTCTGACCTGGTCCAGATAGTGGAGGAAACTGCATAACACCTGCAGTGGTGGCTAACGAACTGTGATTGGGGTTAGCACCTCTCTCTTCTTCGATCCCACAGTGGTGGCAGATGTCTCTCCTGGGTTGGGGGGAGGCATCTGGCAGAGGTAGAGAAGGGGCCATCTGGCAGAGGTAGAGCTCAGAGGAGTCTCGTCTCAGACGGAGTCTCAGCCCTTCCACAATTTGAGTTGAGAGCATTTGTTTGGTATTAAAGGCCTTCCTACCCTTTCATTAAAGGAAGGCTAGTCTATATGTTCATGGGCAACCCGACCTCCATGTGGTATTGCAGCAAACAGTGCGGAGTGGGGTTATGGATCCTGTGCCTGGAGGCTTTGTGCCTTTGGACATAGCTGAAACATCCGTACATTTTCTTGCTCGTGTAACATCTGGTGGGGTCTCTGAATGCCAAGGCGGACAAACTCTTCCAGCGCTGCCTTGCGGATCACAAATGACTTCTGTATTTGGAGGTGGTGTAAGGTCTCTTTAGTGGCTGGCAGAAACATGGTTACATCTGTTTGCCACTGCTAACACTTGCAATGTCATCACTACTGCCCGTTGGAGTTTCCAAAGTGGCTCTCACTTAGAGACACATTTTGTCTCTAGTGGGGCTCAGAACTATGCCTTTACGCGGATACCACTGCTGCCCAATGTTCTGAAGAAGTTTAGGCTGGACCAGGTCTAAGTCATCATTGAGCATTTGTCCTCCGAGCAGGCTGCCCCTTAGGGAAGATCTTTGCAGCAACAAGGCAGGAATCTGCACCCAAACATGCGCCTTCTTCGCCTATATGCATGGCGATTGAGCAGCAGAAGTGGAGTCTTCAATCTCCTTCTCTACGTCTGTGAGGTCCCCTTGGCATCCAGGAGTCCCTCCACAAAGATGATCAGCTCTGTTTGGTTCACTGGAGCTGGGAAAGCAGTGCAGAAACGCACCATCTGCAGATGGATTGTACTCTGCATTAAGATCTGCTTTGTATTGGCCAAGAAACAACCCCCAAAGGGCTTCGGGCTCATCCCGCCAGTGCTGCAACCACTGGAGTTTGGCTTGCAGAGTTCCTGTCCTGTGCATTTGAGAGTCTGCTACACGGGCATCCTTGCACACGTTTACCAAACAATATTGCCTTGACCGTCCGGTCCATCTTGACCAGCACTTTGCCTGTTTAGTTCTACAGGACTTTTTGGTCTGAATCAGTTTGCATACCCACTTCCGGAAATATTGCTTTGGGATGTATTCTAAGGTAAGGAATCTGCGGCAATAAGTCTCCATCAGATGAACAAATTACTTACCTTTGGTAACTTCTTCAGTAACTTCTTATCTGGTAGAGACTCTGTCTAGCTTCAGATTCCTTACCGACCCTCACAACCTCCACCTTTCTGCAAACTGGTCTTTCTGCTGCAGAATCTAAGGACCCCTGCTGAAGATGAGTCGACGGAGCTGTGAAACACAAAAAAATACATAGGAAACCGCCATCCGACCTTACTTTAGCAATGACAGTTATTCTTCAATTCCACATGAATGTGATGGAAGCTCAGTACATTTTCAATTCACATCAATATTGTTTATTTCTTTACTTATTTTGGTACATTCACCTCTTACTTCTGTTCAACAATCCATTTCTTTTCATCATACATATTATTTTTCACTTTTTTTGTACAAACTTTTTTCCAATTCAGGATAACTTATTTAGAAAACATTAAAACACACATGTTAATTCATTCTTTTCCACATGCTTGCCTCTATCTCATACATTCCTCTCACCAAAGGCTTCATAAATTGCAAAACTTTGTTGAGTCAACAGTTCTTTTTGGTTAAATTTTCAATAATCTTGCTAAATCAAGATACAAACTCTGTTCACCGTTAGGTTTTTCTTTTGTTTTATGAAAAAATCAACTCTTACATCTAAAACATTATCAAATTAATTTAATCAGGTTATCTGTTCCTTTCCACGTTCTTGATCATGTTATAATTTCCTAATGTGGCATAGACAGTATTCCTCCAATTTGATCATGCCATCTGACCCTTTCCACGTTCTTGATCATGTTATAATTTCCTAATGTGGCATAGACAATATTCCTCAATGCATGTGTCGGCACAAATGCTTTCCTGAGGTGTGCCACATTTTACGACCCCCATCAACCTTCAAAGCCTGCAATCACATAAAATATTACTCAGCCACACATTCAAGTATATGCAGTACAGGCGAAGTGCTGGATAATTTACTAATATTAAAATCCACATCCTCTGACCAAATTACTGTATGTGCCACATCAGGTCCACCACCAGAGAAAAGAACAGAAAAACGGAAAAATAGAATAGAGAAACCCAGCCCTTGGTTCAAATTTCAATCTAATTTCCAATTCAGTGCAAAAAAAGCCCAAAAAGAGTTGCTTCGAGAAAACATTAATAATGTGACTAAGTTCCCCTGAACCCACCTTGCTGTACATACACAAACAAAAGCGATCTTACTTTGGGTGCAAGTAGGGGGAGAGCATGGTATTCACAAAGCAATGTAAAAGCCTTAAATATTAACATAAGGACTCATGGGGATCCCGTAGGGCTGAAGATTTATTTTTTGTTACAAGTCGGATCTATGTACTTCTAGAGCATAGTGGAGTGGATCGTAACCCTAACTTGGAATGCACTTATATGGGCAGAGGGCGAACCGTATCTGTGTTTTAATATGTCCTCGTGTGCCGTAACGTTACTTCCTGTGGATGGGGTAACCCTGGAAAAGATTCTTCATCCATCCCCCCGCCCCGGGGATGTAGATCGACTCTCCAGGGTCAAGGTGGATTGCGCTAATCTCATAAGTGTTGCTACCCGTCTCCGAGGATTTCTATCTGACGGATCAACATGGTTCTCTTATTGGTTTCTGGTCACAATCTTGTACGTCGTCCAACCGATAGCACAAACTCACGACCGGCATATTGCGTTCTTTTAAATACTGGTTTAAAATTAACCAAAGTGCATGCTGGATTTGATCCACCCTCTTTGGTGCTGCATGATAGGCTGGTACAATGCCTTGCATATTTAAAGGGATAAAATAATGTTAAAAAAAATGTGAAAAGCACACTGAAATCTGGTAATATTGCAGGGCAAGTACTAGCTTTGACCGGGAATCACAAAATCAAGATTTAAGCATAAGGGTAGCGCTTGATTGACCTCTAGCTTCTTCACAGGCATGGTGCCAACCCCCACCCCCCTGCAGCATAAAGCCAATATTGCGGGCTACATGTAAGCAGATCAGATACAGTGAGCGATATGGTGCCCTAAATATAAAAAAACTAACATGGTAATCGCCTGTCTGAAACTTCTATATAAACGTACGACCCCTAATGGCTATGTTGCAGAGTATTAGGTCCAGAGTGTAGTGGGAAGATCCTCTATCCATACCGAATAGAGTTTTCCCATGGAATTTCATTGTTGAGTCCTTTTGAGTGAGCTTGGAGGGTAAACATCCAAAACCCTTCTCTCCTCTTCCTTACTTTGATAGTGTCTTTCCCTTCTGGAGTAGTGATTTCTTTCAAGAATGAGCATAAGGCTTTCAGGGTCATGTCCCTTTTCCACACAATGCAGAAGTATGAGTATGGGTACAGTAAGTTTGTGTTTTGATTGCTGATCTATATTCCGTCAGGCGTGTGTGAAAACTCCGACCTATCTTCCCCACGTAGCCTTGTCCACATTGTCAAATAAATAAGTGTATGACATTTTGGGTTTTACAGTTTTTTTCATTCTTTGCAGATGTATGTTATATCCATTATGTGTCCATGTGTCCGTTTCTATGGTACTGTTGCATGCCATACACTGGCCACATTTGAAGTTTGCCTTCACTGGATTCTAACCATCGTTGTTTTTTTGAACAAAGGTGCCACTTGATTTTAGTCGTGATCTAACTAGCCTGTCCCTAAGGTTCTTATTTTTGCGATGGGCAAATAGTGGTTTGGGCATCCTGGTGGCCTGATCTACATTTGTGTTCAAGATATGCCAACTGGGGTTAATCGCCTAGCGTACTATTTCATTCAAAGTTGAAGGTCTCGTAATGCATTCCAATTGTGGATCTTTTTTCTTTTGCTCCTGCCATAATACATGATCGCTCTTTCATACGATTCTTGGATGGTTCTTCTAGAATATCCTCTCTATATACATTTTTCTAGCATGATGACCGCCTGTTGGCATAATCATGCATATTGCTACAGTTGCGTCGCAATCTGAGAAACTGTCCAAACGGTATGCCTTGCTTTTGGTTTCTTGGGTGGTAGCTTTCAAAGTGGTGTAGTGTTTTTCGAGTTGTGGGTTTGACAAACAAATCCACCTCCAGGTTTCCTTCCACATGTTTGGTCCAAATATCTAAAAAATCAACTTTTTGGTGACTTATATTCTCCGTGAATTTCAGATTGCAATTGCACAAGTTGATAAATTCCAGAAATTCTTCCCCCCTGCCAGATAAAGAAAATATTGTCTATAAACCCAGAGCATGATAACACCAATTCTGAGAAAGGCCCAAGTTTGTTATGAATACATCTGTGCTCAAACTGGCCCTTGTATATATTGACTATGCTTTGAGCACATGAGGTTCCCAGTCTTACTACCTTCTTGTGGAGAAACAATTCTATTCCGAATTCAAATGTATTTTCAGTCAGCACAATCTTCAAATGTATCTACAGTTTTTATTGCTCCTTCCTGTGGTATATTACTGTAAAGAGCTTCTAAATCCACAGCGACAAAATTTGGGTATTTTGATTGAGCCTCAGACCTTCCACCACCGTGATCATATGTCTGGTGTCCTTGATGTATGATTTGATCCGAGGTACCACCGGCCATAGAAAGGAATCCACATATTTGGAAAGTGGTTCCATGATGATTCCAATGGTGGTAATGATAGGATGTAAAGGGTGGTCCTCTTGGTTTTAGTGAATTTTGGGCACCCCTTAAATACTTGCCATGTGGGGTTTCTTGACTTTGAGGAATTCAAATTCCTTATTGCATATGTTCCTTCATTGCGGGCCTGGGTAGTCAATCGCTGTATTTTCCTGGCTACTCTGTGTGGTGGGGGTGGGGGCGGGGTGGTCAGTTCTTATGCTCATATAGTACTCGATGTTGCTCAACATGGTTTTAATTTTGTAGATGTACTGCTCTGTGTTCATGAGAATGATGCCTCCCCCTTATCACTGTTTGTTTATAATTGGGATATGGTTTTTACTGGACAGCGTGGTTAGAGCTGCTTGATCCTCTTTGTACAGGTTGGGTGGTGGTTTGGGATTAAATCTCATGCAGCCTTTGAGTTTGTTGAGCACAGAGCGTGTTTCCAGTTTTTGGAGTGGTCTGGGATTTTACAGTTTTAAAAAGATCCCTTGGAGCTACTGATGCCTGGTTTATTTTGGTTTCATAGTAGGATGCTGGGGCCTTTTTCATTTCTATATGATCGTTCCTAAAAGCAGTTTGATGAGCCGTTTTAAGGTGAGCCTCTTACTTTTTTCTCCACTTTCTTTCAAGTTTTTACATTCTTTTTTAAAGGAGACAAGGTGGGAGGTAAACCAGGGAGCGCTTTTTTCTTTTTGATCTCTTTTGATCTTTGTTATTGGGATATTTTCATCCAAAGACTGTGTGATCCATTCTTTGAATTTCGTGTTGGTGGGATCAGGGTTTTCTCCTAATATAGGTTTGGTTGAGCCTAGGGATGAAATCCGTTCCACTGTATTCAGGCTAGACCATCTACGGTTGATTCTTGTAGTGTATTTAATCCCAGTCATGGGCGCATACTTATCAAGCGTGAAAGGGATTAAAAAGTGTCGGTCCAGGGCATAGGACCGGGACTTCTTACAATGATTTTGTGGTCATTCCTCAAAACCGGATACACGTCGGCATTTCCTCTCATATTTGGCTACAAAGGGCATTAAGAGACGCTATGAACCTCTATAGGGATTTTGAACTCAATATGTACCCCATAGAGTAGCATACATCCCTTGTAGCAGCAGGTTCCCAAAATTGCGCCAAGCCATAGGGCCTCAAGGAACTGCTTTGTACAATTTGTATTACCTATTGCTGGTGTGATAGTGTATTTTGTTTATTCATTCGTATTTGGTTTATTGTCACATTTGTTTTTTCTGCACATTGTTTCTTATATGTACACTTTACAATCACAGTTGTTGTGTAATTGATATGTATTTGACTCTTACAGGAGGACATTTTTTTTTTAATGTGTTATTGGATAAAGCATTGTGAATAAAACACTATTGGCTTATGAACCTATGGGTCTAAGCTTTTTGTCTGCTTTAATAAAGAGCAGCATGTTAAATTGACAGCCAGGTGCTCTATTCTCGTAATAATATTTAGTTGTCCTAACTGGCGTAATTCGGACAAAACCCCTTTATATTTTCCGAGTAATTGGACAGGGCACGCTTTGGGGACCTAAATGTTCTTGGGGCCGCACCCCCGTGCCGTTAGGCCGAATCACACCTCAGCCTGGGGCTTACCAGCATTGGCCACCGCACTTGCTTCCCTGGCATCCGCAAGTCTTGTGTTCCAAGTCCAGAGTTCCCAGTGTTGTGTGTTTCTCACATGGCCAATTGTTTTCCGTGTGTTCGCCTAATCATGCACGTTGTAGGCCGCATTGGTTTTCTACACATTACTAAATAATCACACTTGTCTTTGTGCCACATTGTATTTTTACAAGGAACCAGCATGTTTTTGTATTTTATTCTTTTCCTGGGATTTAGTCTGAACCGTCTAGGCAAGGTCATTATTCTAGTTATTCTCTCTGGTCATACACTAGCACCTAGACCTAATAAAGGAATGCAGTTTCTGTTTTTGAATACACATATCTCCTCCTATAAATGAGGACAGGGGTTCTGGGAAAACACACACGGAGCGAAGGTCCTGAGACAAGAGTGCTACGTCGGCTGAGATGTTGAACACCCACCGATGTATGCTAAGGTACGGTCCGCCACTAAACACAGAGATCTATACCATGTAATCAATTAGCTTCAGGAGTATGGGAGGGGTTAGCTAGATCTGTCTGATAACAAACAAGCCTTTTCATGGTATATGGTTTATTAACCATGCTGATGACATTATTGATATGTATTGGTTTTCAAATTGTGGTACAATTATTGCATCTTAGAGCACGATAGTTTAAATAAACATTGTAAACTTCCTTCATGTCTCTTTCTTATCTTATTGTGGACAAGTACAAGTGAGCGAGCAAAAGGGCGTGTCCTATTACCGCATTCCCTGAGAGGGTCGAGAGTGTTCTGGGATGCCAAATAGCTTGTTTCTCTGAAAAGGTTAGGAGTGCAAGTGAGGAACTATAGCTAGTCGGACTTGGGCTCATGGATACTAAAGGTGGTATGGTGACTCAGTCCCTACATACTGATGTTCTATTGTCTCAGGTTCCTGAGCAGATTCCATGCAACACCAGCTAGGCCGCTCCTCGCCCTGTGGAGTACTCAGCAGGAGGCTCTGTCTCCGCACCTCATCTCCGCTAGTCCTCCTCACCTAGTGGGGCCCCTTTGCAGGCCACTCTGCCACCACTGGCCCAGCATTGATCGCTCCGGGTGCAGGACGGAATTCTCCGACCGGTCGATTGCGCCCTTGGCCCCGCCACACACCTCTCAGCCATCTATAGCCCTTTTCAGAGCCAGGCACCAGTCTTTTGTACTTCACTTGAATTATTTAAATAAATCATTATGGTTTTCATTTTGCTTTTGACTCCAGAGTATTTTTTCCTTGAAATACTATTTATTGAATTATATTTGGGTGCCGCTTAGGAACACATTGCCTCATACATGCTTGAGGTTTACTACCGTCCTCGATCCGGTGTAGGTGCTTGATCAGGCAAGATAGCCTCAACATTTTAATCAGCTAGCCTTTCCCCTAGATCAATCATTGCAGTTTGCATAATGGACAGGTACAAACATGCATTATGGGACATTACCAGCAAGGTTTTTGTCTGTGGTCCAATAGAACCTCAGGGCTTCGCTGATCCAGGTGATATGATAGCCAGGCTGCAATAAAATATGTGCTCTGGGTTGGCCTATACTCTACTGACTGCATTTGCATAGCTATTGGTATAAGTGTTGTGCTCCGAAGGCATGCCTTGATGAAATCAACCAGGTTTTCTAGTGACATGCAAGCATCTGTAGTTGATATGCCCTGTGATTGGTCCAGACTCTTTGGAGAAAAGACTGATTTCTCACTATAGTGATTCAAAGGTAGTCCTTGGGATTATTTGCTCAGCAATTTCCTCACCAGTTCAGGAATTTAATAGGCTATTTCAAGGGGCTCTCTTGCAGGTAACACCAACCCTCCCTATTGGTTATACAACAGCTAGTCCATTTCTTGTGAAGATCTGAACATGGCACCAGCAGGATTCGTCCAGGCCAGCATGCTCAGCAGTCTTCCAGTTCATCTTTTGCTGCTTTAACTTGCCCTCAGGGACTCCTGCTCAGTAGGTAGCAGGCAGAATCCAATAGTTTCTGCCCATGCTGGAGATCCGTCACATCAGACAGTTGGGTCTTGGAGATTGTTAAAAAGGGTTCTCCCCTACCCTTTATTTCCTCCCTCGCCACAGCGAATTTCCGAGGAGCACTATGCAATCCTGATGTTGTATGTCTATCTTTTACCCTCCAAAGGTGTCACTGAACAGAGTCCAAAAAAGGAGAAGGGTGTTATTCTCACTACTTCCTCGATCCGAATAGGATGGTGTCTTTGGGCTTATTTTGGACCTCTACCCATTGAATAGTTTCTATGGAAGGACAAATTAAAAATGCTTGTGCTTACTCCGATCCTCTTGGCTCTAGACTCAGGAAACTGAAGGTGGCCTTGGACATGCATTTACATATATCCATCCTTTAGTCCCACAGTCTTTACCTGCAGTTCAAGGGGGGCTAAGAACACTTTTACTGTATGAAAGTCCCCTTTGGCCTTTCCTCAACCCCTCTGGTGTTCACAAAAGTGTCTATGATGGTTGCTGCCCTTCTGGCACATACATACCCTGCAGTGGAACTTCAGAACTCAGGAGGCTCAGCATTTGGACTGCCTATTATGTTGTTGGTGTCTTAATAGCAGGCTAATTACCCATGAGGATATCCAGGCGCTGTGTAGCAGGTGTGTGATGCCAGCCCCAGGGGCTTACTTGAAAAGCTAGGTCTTTAGCTTCTTGTTAAATGTCTAGAAGAGAGGAGTAGGCTCTGATGTGTTTTGGAAGGTCTTTCCAGGCTTTAGGGGCCAGGTACAAGAAGGGGCAATCCCTTGAATTGCTTTTGTGTATGTGTGAGGTGTGTGCTAGTGAGAGACTGCCTGGAAGGTTAGTAGAAGTGAATGCAGGTGTTCAGGTAGGCAGGGCTGGTGTTGTGAACAGCTTTGTAGTTGTGGGTGAGTAGTTTAAAGTGTGCACACTTGTGTATTGGAAGCCAGTGGAGTTTCCTAAGGTGTGATGTGGGCTCAGCATGGGAGGTTGAAAACTAGTGTGGCTGCTGTGTTTTGGACATTCAGCAGTCTTCCTCTGAGTTGGTTGGTTATCCCGGAGTATAGGTTGTTTCAATCGTCTAGTCTGCTGGTGATGAGGGCTTGGGGATCGTTTTCCTGGTGTTGTCTTGTAGCCACTTGAAGATTTGTTTTCAGTATCCTGGTCTGTTGAATCAGGCTGAGACTACTGCACTGACTTGGGTGCTCATGTCCAGTTTGTTGTTTGATGAGTCTGAGGTTTCCTACTTGGGAGCAGGGCGGCGGGAGTGAACCCAATGTCTGAGAGGCACCACATAGAGTCCCATGGTGAGGCATTTTTCTTGTAGGCGACTACCTCCGTCTTCTCCGGGTTCAATCTGAGACAATTAGCCACTTCTGTCATGCATCTGGTGAACTTGTTCCTGGCATTGGATATTTTGTGCAAGAGGGACCATATCAGTTGCATTCCTCAGTAGTTCTCTTCTGATCTTGAAGCAGACTATTCAGGATCTGATGGCTGCTAGATGCTATCCTGACCTGCGACAGACCACTCGCCTTCTCCCATCCAGAATTCATGGGTGTGGCAGCTGTGTCACTGCTCTGTTGCTGGTGCCACCTGGGATTGGTGGATATTAGGGTCCTCTAGTCTTCAACCGTGAGCCAGTTCCATTAAAACTTCTTAGGCTTCCTTCTATCTATGGAGGAGAGACTGGTGTAGGTCCTCACAGAACGTCTTCCTGGCCTCCAACCACCTAGCTGGGTCCTTAAATGCAAGATTTGACTAACTAAGCAGGCATAGTCTGACAAATCACAAGTGGCATCCTCACTCCAGTGTTGCGAAGGGCCTCTTCAATCAGTGGGAAACAATCTGGCGGGATCTGTTTGTCAGCATTGAGAACGCAGTGTCACAAATTGTATGTGCTAGGTTTCCTCTAAGGCAATTTATATCAGACTCATTTCGGCTAAAGGGGAGCGACTGGCTCCTGTATGCATCCCCACAGCTACATCTTCACAAGATCAAGACAGGACTGGGCTCAAATCATTCTAATTGCCCAGGACGAGGTAAGGAGAGTGTGGCATCCAGAGCACCAAAGCGCTTTCCCTCCGATCAGGCTACCACTTCAGAAGGATCTTTAGTCTCAGCAAGAGGACAGTACTCTGCATCCGAGTCTCCACAACCTACACATTCATGCATGGAGATGAACCGTGGCAATTGAATACATTTAATATGCCGACAGAGGTGGTTGTCATCCTTGCATGCCGATACCTTTGGACAAAGTCCATTGATGTGGAGGCTGGGAGAAATTCACTGTTTTGGATAGTGCCTGAAATACCAACTACTTACAGGCCGAACTTACTGATGTTCTTTTGTTTCTTTTTTATTAGCCCAGAATGTTAGTCATCTTTTGTGATATGTTTTATTATATGTTTTAACCATGCCCCCTCATACCTATTTATACCTCAATGGGACCTTTTTTGGCATTTCTAGTATGCCCGTATTTTGAGCATATGCATTGCTATTCCTTAAAGGCTCTTAAAAATGAAAACCGTTCTCTTTGATATAACATTAGTTGCTGGTGCTATGTAAAGCGCTCTGATACCAGATTAGGGTCAAGTTCGCACTATATAAAACTCCGTAAAAAAAAGTATCTATTCTAAAGGTGAGGTAGCTGCAGTTAGAAGGGTCCGGCAGTAGAATAGATACTTAGCTTCAGTAACGCTCTTTCTGGTGAATAATGATCTAACTGCAGATTTCTTCCTGACTTCCTGACAGATTTCTTCCTGACTGTCTGTAGATTTGCCTCTTAAACTTCTAAAATGGTTCCAAATAAGAAATAAGCACACTATCAACAACAAATTGTTCGGTGCTTTGCGTCTGGAGTGCTGAATGAAATAGACAAATTAAACTATACGAGGGGCCACGACTCCCTACTTAATTTCTCAGCGGAACCAAGATCGTCAGAAGTAACCTAGAAGGTGTATTGGTAGAGAAATTATCATTTCTTTGGTGTGTTATCTGAGGCCGACTACCGAAATTAAGGGATTCTCTTCCCCTATGTTTTACCATTAGAGCGTACAGGGCTCGCATAGTCTATTTTCTGTAGCATTACCCAACTAATTTTCCGATTATTCTGTTTTTAGCAGTGGACATGCAAGTTATTGCATCTATCAAAAAGAGCCTTAATGCCTTGGATGTTCCCCTTCATGTCCTTTACAGTTGACTTCAAACCACTTACTAACGGACTATCATAGTATCTACCAGGAAACTGATGGGTACAGGCCCTTATCTGATCAGCCTCTTTCCCCTGTTTGTACGCTGTTATTTCGATTGTCTTACATTCTTGACTTCTCAGTAAGCATTGATGGTTCTTGTGGGTTTCCTAGGGTTTGAAGAACTTGTTCTCCATTAGAACACCCATGAGTCATTATGATACTTATGAAGCAAGGTTTTGGACTGTATTAAATTCACTAACTGGTGAAACTACCATCCTTTGCCTTACAGCACCTGCCATTCTTTCATTGTAGATCTGTTGGCTCATTTCCTTCACTTCTTCCAGAAGAATTTTCGACTTCCATAACAACTGCCTTAAATGTCTTCATGGTGTCATCACTGAAATGCATCGTTGTAGCTTTCCACTAGTGGCCATTCATTTTGCGAATGCCGTTGAGTGGCTGTTTGCCACGTCTCTTCATTCTAAAATCACTTTCAAACGATGGAACAAATGAAAATTAAAGAAATCAAGCTGCCCAAGACAACGCTATGGGCTTTAATAAAATTCTAAAAACAGTATTGGAGATTGTTGAGCATGAAAATTCAATGTGGTGGGGGTGGATGGACGGCTGATGGGTTTTAAACCTCTTCACTTAGCAAGAATCGTGGACAGAAGTCTGTTTGAGCAAGTGTGGCTGGAAAGAGGCTTCACTGGCAGACAAAGTTTCTCGTAATATCTCTGTTGAAATATTAATGGTGGAGGAGGAAAAGCACCAGAGTCTTGTGTCAACTCCTCAGAAAGAGACAACTAACTGTGCAGAGTTGCATGTTGTAGTCATAGCAGAGCCCCCCCCTGCTCAAAGCGGGGGCTGGAACTGTGGACCAGTTGTAGGATGGTCAGCCCCGCCCGCCTCCCACCCCCCCCTCCGCCCAACCCCCCTCAACATGGTCTGGGAGATGAGTCCCTGGCATACACAGTTTAAAGTCAGTCCTGCATATTAGGGCATGGGGATGAACAACAGCTGCACTGCCTGGTATAGTACTACATTTGGTAGACCAATCTAATTCAGAACGTGTGCTAGTACAGTGGACAACATAGCAGGTTTATGGACCCTTGCTAAAACTACTTTAATGACTTTAAATTCATGTTCTGTTTTGTTGAATATGGCACAGATTTTAATAAAATGGAGCACAGCTTAGTGAGGTGCAAGCTCCATTGAATGAGAGTTGCCCTATTATCTTTCTGTTTTGGTGAGGGCTCTAAACATTCACAGGTAGGTGCATATTCGAACTGGCTGTGATGGGGTCGTGCTCTCGAAGAACTATGCTAACCACTTTCTAGTAGATTTATATCGAAGTTTTGTTCTCTCCGAGAAGTCATCTGGCGGTGATAAGTGACTTTACTAACTTTGGCTTTTATTTTATATGGCCCCTTCTATTTGGATTTGAATTTTTTCTGGGAAGTGAGCAACAATACTAGCACCCAGTCATTCACCAGGTAACAATGCAATTTGTTGCCCTTGTCATGCACAGTCTTTTGTTTTCTTTGACTTATTTCATGATTAGTGTGAGCTAGGCCTCTGAGCTTACCAACCCTGGCTTGTAGTTTTTTTTGTTTGTTGCAGTTTTATATAGGGCGAACTCGACCGGAAGGTATCAGAGCGCTTTACATGAGCACAAGTTTCATTACAGACTGACATGTTAATTTCTAGGCACGGGGAGATTAAGTCATTTGCCAAGGATGTTTGAGCCTCCCGCTAAGACTCAAACCTGGTTCCCCAGCTTCAAAGTCAGACGCTCTAGCTTTTAAGCCACATTAGGAAATCGGTGTAATTGGCATTCTCTAGTAGAGAGCCAGCTTCATCTTCTGTATCATTTTCTCAGTCGTCTTTTGTCATTGTTAGTGGGCTTTGGGGTTAAAGACCATATAACAGCTCAAAAGCGGAACAACCCAACTTCTTTGGACCTGCCCTTTGATAACAAAGAGGGCTAGTGGCAGTAGTTGGTCCCAGTTCTTTCCTTCACTCGTTAACATCTTTTTCAAGGTGAGACCCATCGGTTTTGGGATGATATATGAATGTTTTGATATGGGTTAGGTTCAAAAGCTTACATACCTGCTGAATTCATCTAGATACAAAGGGGGTCTCTTGATCTGTAAGGATTTATTTTGGGAATCCCACTCTGCTGAATACTTTCATTAACAGCAGGGCTATGTTGTTGGTTGTGGTAGATAATAAAGTTATTGCCTCAGGATAGCGAGTTGAATAGTCAACAATAACCAATACGTATTAATTACCTTTTACTGAATTATGGGAGTAGACTGATTAAATCCATCTCAATACGTTCAAAAGGCTTCCCTATGATGGGTAGGGGTTGGAGAGGAACGGGAGGGGGCCGTTAGGGTTTTTCGCTTCGCAATACCTCACAATCCTGACAATACTTTTTTTATAGCGGCGTAAATTCCTGGCCAGTAGAAATGGCGTTGAACAGCTTGGATGGTTTTATGTGTTCCTGTGTGTCCAGCCAAAAAATGGGAGTTGGAAAATATGATCTATTCACAGAATTCGTGAGGTACTAGCAATTTGGGACTTCCTCCCTTATCACTGATCTTGTATGTGATTCTCATGATGACGGACCTCTTTCCATGTATTCTGTAAAATGGCATCATTAATCTGGATATGCCTAAAGTTCTTATTCGATGCCCTCCACTCCAACCTGAGTAGTGTGTTCTTGGGTAAGTAATTGATCTGTCATGGGTATATTAAATCCCTTTAAACCATAGACTGTTTGCACCCCGAGTCTATGAGGGCTACCAATCGTTTGTCATTTATTTATCGACTTACGTAGAAGCAGTGACCAAGTTCCTGTGCATATAGGATGGAGCGAGGGGCATAGATGATCTCCATGGGCTTTTCCTTTCTCCTTGAGAGGGCAGACTAGGACGATGTGACCAGTCCCCACAATCAAAACACTGTGGGCTGTTTTGGTTTGGGAACTCTGTGTTTTGGATTTTGGTTTCAATGTGTCCACTGGGTATTCAGCCACCCTTTTTTGCTTTTCCTACACCATTCAGGTGTATTGGGTGATGGCCTCTTTCTATCTTCCCAGAGGCAAACCTGGGTTGGGCTGTAGAAAAGGTTGTGGCCATCTCCACTGCTTGTTTTTTTGTGATGTTGGTGTAACCATTTTTGGGTAGCAAGAGGAAGAGAATCCAATATTACTATAAATATATCTTTTTCATAATGACCTCCTTTCTGCTCTCGCTGAGTTTCAACCACCTATCGGCTGCCAGTTTTAACATAAATAACCGGGTTTTTGGATTGTCCCCTGCAGTTCCCTTTTCCTTTTGAAACCAAACTCAATAGGACTCAGCATCCATACCCAAATGGTCTAGAATTATCCTTTTTATCTCCTCATACACTGTATTCACATACACATTGGCAACCTTGTATGCTGTCTGTGCCTTTCCCATTGAAAGGGAGGCAAGAAAGACCAATTTGCTGGGGGACACGCACAGGCCCGTGAAGCCTTTTCAAAGTTCAGTATAAAGGCATCGGTGTCCTCTCTGGCCACATATTTTTGCGACGCAACGTTAGGTTCCATGGATGTTACGCCTCATGTTTCAGATAATCTGGAGGTGAGCTGGACTTGGTCCCCAGCCACCTTATGCAGGCTATCTACTTGGGCTTTCAGGGAGTCTCAGAAGGTTTCCTGATCTGTCTTTACAGCGGTCATCTGTTGTTTGATGGCCCATTCTAGTTTTCGTAGACCCTATACCAAATGTTGAATGAGATTCTCCATTTTGACTTCAATGGAGGGGTGCCTGCATTCTCCACCACGTGTTAAAGGTGCTGGATGTATCTAGACAGGAACAGTATCCGTGTTTGACATCTTTTATGTTAATCTCCTTGATTTAAGAGTGGTATGCTTAGTCCCTGACATCCAAGGAGTTCTGTTTCTTGCTGGGTAGTTTGGTTAGACACCCGGACCACTGGTTTCGAAGTATTCCCTGCAAAAGAAGAAAAAAGGCTCAGGCCTGATTCTTTTTTATTTACCTAAAAGTTTGGGGCATGGGTTTTGGGGTTCTGTGGCTTTATGCTACAAAGAGTGCTCCGGTCACCATATGCATACCTCTTCTCAGACGTAGCTGTTCCAGTGGAGGGGAATTAGTGTTAAATGGCGCTATGTTTTTAGGGGTCAAATGCTATGGAAAAGAAAACCAAAGGCCCAACTTGGACCAACAAAATAAAGGAGTCCGTTCATCAACGGCTCTACAGCACCTTTCACTGGTGTACAGAGAGCTTAGTGCTCTGTCTCCCTCTGCTCTTTTCCCTGCCTCCTGTAACCGCCCAATTTCTCTGTCACTCTGGGTCTTCGAAATGGAGTCTCGGTGCTTCTCTGTGGATCGTGTCAGCCTCTTCTCTGGATGTCACCTGGTCGTGCTTTCCATTGGTGTTGACTTTCTTCTTAAAGGGGGCGTGTTCCATTTTGTTTTCCTGCCATATCCAATCTCTGTGAAGATGTTTGTTTTCCCAGTTCCAGGTCAACTGTGAGGGAGAGTTGCTTCCAGGCGTCCTTCGCATTATTACCTGAACTTGAGTATGGTGGTTAAAACAAAGAATAGGTGTTTGGGCCAAGGATTCATGGATGCCGGTCACATACAATGGGGTGGGGGTCTGCTCAGTAAGAGCGCCATCCCCATCATTGTGACCGGCATTGAGTGTTGTGGAGTGGAAGTGCATGGAGTGGTGTAGAGTGTAGTAAATTGACATGGAGTGAAGTAGAGTAAAGTGTTGTAGCGTGCAGTGGCATAGTGGAATGGCATAAGAGGAGTATGAATAGTGTGTTAACGCACTACCATTATAGACAACACATTTTCAATTGAAGTGACCATTGCATTTGCACAGACATACAGTTTTACTGATACACGTATACTCAGCTCAAACAATGTGTGGACACGTCATCACCTAGTGTATTGATTTGTTTTGATCGTATTCAAATATTTGTTTCCACTGCACTTCAGAATGACATAAAATGGGCTTCATTTGTGCTTTTCTAAATCTGATATTGAGTGTTAAAACCTTAAACAATTTAGTTTTTTTGAATACATGGCTAGATTGGAATTTATAAACTGTAATTTACTGCAGTCATTTTCTTTCTCTTAGCCCACAAAGGTATTTGAATGAAATGTTACTTTTTGGATAAGAACAAAATGTTTGCCCAAGTAGATGTGTTGGATCTAACTAGGGTATGGCACATTGAAATTATTCACAGTATTACAATTTGGGTTAGTGGCTTAAAGATATGCAATTGGGGGACCGCCTCACTTATTAACATGCTAGACCTATGAATAAGACAATACATTTCTCCCTTTTTAGGTCGAGCTATTATATCCCACAGGGATTAATAGCTCGAACATATAGTAGGGGAAACAAACTCTTGAACAAGGGCGGATTACGTCCAGTTCATGTGGTGCACTCATGTGAGATGCGCGTGCACGGCAAACCCATCAGCCTCGCACCAGACTTCAATGAACCAGCCACGTCACACCACCATTTTTCTGTCCCCAATCACACTTCAAGGTCTGGCGCTCCACGCCCCCACCACTCTCCTACTTTCCTCCCACCTCCCACGGCCGATCTTCCCATTCACGCGCTACTTTTATCACCAGTGCTTCTTGGTCATCTGCCACCACATTCCCATATTTACTAGCTCTTCTTGCACTCATTTTTTGCTGACCGCTGGTTATTGTTAGAAGATTATTGCCCACTGCTGCAGATGTGACCCTGCCCTAATAATTTCCTATTGATGACCTCCGCCCCTCGTGCCCTCTCACCTGCTTCACTTCAGAGACAGACCGCAACGTCCTCGTAGTACATACGGCTCCCGGCCCGCTTGTTCGCCATTTAAATCAACACCGCAGTCAATCAGCGGCACGCGGCGCTCGCACTGACATCATCGAACTACGCTTCTCATTCTACGTTGCCGGGAACCAAAGTGGAAGCAAAACAACGACTTGCTTGGATTATTCATACAGAGTGCCCGAAAGTTGAACAAGACAACTTTGTCATTTATTTATTATTGTGTTTTTTTGTATAGTGCTTTTAGTTCCTATTCGGTAACTTCAGTGCAGGCAGTGGATGCGGCATGGTTGTTTTAAGTCTGGCTCCGAGGGGTGACCAATGCGTCTGCTGTGTGCTGCCTTGTCTTCAATTGTAACCTCCCATGGCGACCGGCCCCCTTACTTCAGTTATTACAGGGAACGTGTTTTTAAGTTTGTGAGCACTCTTTTCTTTACTTGGTTTTTCTTCGTGCAAGCACGACTTGCGCTGCTTCAGCTGGTTATTATGTCTGCATCTAAGAAAAGGATGCTTGTGTCACTCGGACTGCAACTTATGAAAGTTGGAGTTGTCTCAGTTTAACTAGAGCCGTGCCCTCTTTGCGATACATGCATTTTAGGCGCACCATATAGAGGGTATGGTGTACTTCTTGTTTTGAGAATACTGACCGATTCATGGCCCTTTGGCAGGCGATAATCTGACAACATTTGATCGAACGGTGCCAAGTTCAGGCATGGGTCTGTTTGTTTTCTCGATACCGTTATGTAGTTGAAAGGGGAGGGTTTATGGGGAGTGCATGCTTTCAGCCATATTCTGGCTATTTCATATTGAAGTCGCAGAGCAAGCAAACTCTCGTCTGGCATGAACGGAACGTGACGTCAATTCGTATTTTGTTTTTATTAACAATTTGATTCCAATAACTATCCATTAGTCTTCTGGAGGAAGTGACACAACCTGTGTCTTTTAATATTTTTGTCGTTCAGCTGTGTTCTTAAGTCAACGATACTGAGCTCGCCCCTGACTTCACTTCTTAGTAAAACAGATCTATGCGCCAAACGCGTGATTGCTGCGACCACGATGTAAATGTCACTCGACACTGGAGCAATGTAAAGGGAGCTCTTATCAACTGGCATGCTTTTGTTTTGGTTATATTATCCCTGTCATGCCTGCTGCTCTTCGTAGGTAATGTGCCTTGCGCTCAGATGTAAATCGAGGTTCTTGCAGGATGCTCTTGTTTTTTAGGGCAACGATTTGATTTTTCTAAGGAAATTCCAGTTAGAACTTTTAATGACCGTAAAAAAATTATAACATGGCCCGAGCCACAAAACATAATGTTACATTCAACCAGGGTTATCATTATACCCATAGCACTTTGGATACTATAATTTGTAGTCTTGCTTTCATGTTGCATCTTTGAGCTGCCTAACTGTTTGTAATGGTTTCATTTGGTGTTGGTTTTACTTGACCAATATAAATGCATAGTTTTTGACTGCATGTAGGCCAGCGCCAAACGACCCACACCGTAACTGGATTTTACATAAACCCGTTCTAACTGGGCATTGCAATTTAACAAGGGTCCTGCTAGTAGCACAGGATACATTAAGGCCATGTTCTTTTAAGTGTGTGTTATTTTCTCAACACGAAGACTGATTGAATCCATGGAACAGGCCCAGAGTGAATGTAACCGAGGACGGAAATAGGTACTTTGAGGTCACAAATTCAGCTGCCTTTTTTGCTTTGCACTCCTTTTCTGCTGTGTTGCAGTCAAAACTTCTGAAGTAAATATTATTGAAGGGGGATATGGCTCAGGTCGACTTATTTGCAGCATTTCTGAAAAGTTGTTGTCTAATTTAACATTAACTGAGGCAGAGAAACGATTAGTATTATTTGTGGGACATGAAGAAAAGCTTCTTATTGACATGTAAATAGAAACCTTTTCCTGTTGGTCTCGTTGGTGCAATGTCACATCCTTTTTCGATTTCAATTACTTTATTGGTTTTTCGAACACAAAATTAATAAAAGATACAGAGCAAAGGAGTAAAAGTACACCAATTCATCAAATGCCACCTTGGATAAAAGTAGATGGGACCGACCGACTCATCTGCAGCCCCATCTACTCAAGCGGCTGTCTGCTTTCACCCAGAACCGTCTATCTGATTAAACCAGGCTGCACGCACCCATCACATCCGTTTTTAGGTCGAGCCAAGCGCAGCGCGCGTGCGCTACTCTATGGGGAGGCCTCTTGGAATGACTCCAGACTTTCTCAAAACTTTTCCATGTGGTTTTTCAACTTCCACACATTCTATTGGCCTTTGCGTGTGGCTTTTAAAAATAAAAGCATGCAATTGGCCAGTGCATGTCCCGCCTTTTCTCTAAAGGTTTCCTCCCACGGCCTTTGGGTCTCAGGAGCGAGCAGCGGCGCGCATTGTGCCAGCTGCACTCCTCCTTATCGTGGCTCATGTTACAGCGCGGTCACTTTCACTTTAGCGGCTGCGCTTGTTTCTTTGTTGCTTATTCAGCTCCGTCACTGCTCCCAGCTGCTTGTGTCCTCAGTAAGTGTTGAGCTTCTTTGCATGACCTCCCACTTCATGTAATCACCCCGTGGCACACACCCACCCGTCACTTTTTGGGTATTTACAATAATTTAATCCCAATGCCTGGCATGTTTTTAGGTCCAGCTATTATATAGCTCGAACATATAGTAGGGGAAACAAACTCTTGAACAAGGGCGTATTATTAGGTCATTTGGTGCACTCGTGTGAGACGCGCGTGCACAAACCCATCGGCCTCGCTCCCATTTGCTCCCCGAGCCAGGCATCTGAAGCTTCCACAGCGCGCGCTCGGCCTCACTTCCCCTCCCACCCTTCCGACTTTAGGCATTCAAGCGTGAAGCTTTACCAACGTGCGCTCGGCCAGCTTTAATTACCCCAACATTCCTCCCTCATGTTTCCTGTCTTTCCTTGCCTCATTTCTCCTTCTTTTCTTCATTTGATCCAACCTCTCTTCCTTTCCCTCCCCTCACTATTAATCTTTATTTCTCATCCATATTTACGTTTCCTCTTCCTTTTGCTTCTCCTTATGTCACTCTTATTTCCCGCCTATCCCTCTTTGTGCCTCAGTTCCACCTTCTTCTCTTTCGTTTCCCTTTCTTCTTCTCTCTTTCCCATCTCTCTGTCAGAGTCCCTTCCCTCTGTGGCCACGCCTCTCTTCCTCCTATACTTTTCTTCCTCTGACCCCCCCATTCATTTTACTCCTCTCCTTGTCGCCCTTCCTCCTCTGATATCCCTCTTCACTCGTCTCCCGTCCTTCACCCTCCCCTGTACTCTCAGTTCCAGTTCTCTTCTTCCGACCCTCCCACTTTATCTTCTTTTTAGGTCGAGCAGACCTAAAAAGCATGCGAAGCATGCTTTTGTCTGCGAAAGATCTTTTGCTGGCGTGTCTGGGGGAATGTGAGACGGTGTACAAGCAAGAGCCTCTGCCGTCTCCGATTTGCCCTCGAGGGCGCGCACGGCGCTGTGCACATCCCCTGCCTGCCATTCACATGCTCTCGCAATCCAACACCACACACGCATGCGCACACACACACACACGAGCGCCCATGCACACATGCACATACATACAGAGACACCCACCCCGCCCCCGCAGCAGCACACACACAGAGACACACACACACACACCAGCGCACCTACACACGCACGCACACACACATACATACAGAGACCCCCGGCCCCCGCCCCGCCCCGCCGCACACATACACAGAAGCGCACCCCCCACCCCCCCTACAAGTAAGGCCCACTTACCGCCACTCCGGACATCTGCAGCCTCCGCGGGGCTCTTTCTCTGGCCAGGCACTCCGTGGGCGCGGGCTTCACAAAACGGAAGTCCCGCCCCACGATACGTTTCGTTTTTGCCAGTGCGCGTGCGCGCGCACGTCTTGTATTTTTAGAGCACACTATATCTCTCTTGACAGCGCTAAGAGGCTGCTTGCCTCACCCTCATTTCATATGCATTGCACCACCCTCCTGCATACTCTCTGACTCAAAACCTGGCAACTATTGTGGAATGCTATTGCCCATATTGTGTCATCATTTTACCATTCCAAGATGGCCAATACTTTTGTTCTGCATGTGGCAGCCATGCTGGAACTTAAAAAATATATATATACTATGTCCAATACTACTGCAAGACAGCCAACCGCTGCTGTGTTTAATTTTATTTGTTATTGTAAGCATGTGCCCACCATGTTTATGTGCCACCTTGCTTTCTTTTTTCTTGTCATTCTGCTTTTAATCTATTTTTCATATGTTGTTGAGTTTGAGTGTATAGTTTATTGTGGTTTTGTAAGTGGGTGAAATCAAGAATGAATACGTGGGTAGATTAATGGAAGCAAGTGTGCAAGGATGAGTGACAGAGTACATGTGTGAGGATATAATCTGAGTGTCTATACCCATCAAGGATTTAAGAGGCACTTTCCTTTATAAGCAAGACCTGTTAGCATGCTTTGTTGCCTATTTACGCTCATCAGAGCCAAAGACACCTTCACGCCGCCATTGAAACAGAGGTCACGTATTTAAATGTGCAGCATAAACGTGCAGGAAAGTGCGCACGTGACATGGTATGCGCGTGTGACAACGCGCGTGGCAATATTTACTCGTGCAGATTTGAAACGGTGTGTTTACTGTGCTGAGGGGCGCCGGGAAGACAGGGTCGCGGATGAAGGGTCGTAGGTGCTCTGGGTCAGGATAGCCTTCATCCCCGCCTGGGATTGGCTCGGGGATTAGGGCCCACATAGGAGATGTTCGCATTAGGCACGCTTGGATGACGATAATGTGTAATTCTGCCATCAGAGGCGGCCAGCTGCTGAGTCAGCACAGGGTGAGAGCATTAACTCCTCGGGGAGCAGGCTCAGCGCTCGGGATTGAGTTATGAATAGGAAATCGACAGGGCGTGGAACTGCAGCGTTAAATAATACGGGGCAAGGGAATTACCACAGGAATACATCATGGGAGAGTGCTAAATCCACGGTGTTACCAGAAGAATACCCTGCTGCATCAGTGTGCAAAACTCAGAACATAACAACATGTACCCCACACTCCTGCACAACAGAGACGGGATCTCTTTGTTTATGATGTGAACAAGATCACACATGCTGCACACAAACACAGTGCACGAGTGTATTGGGAGCAGCTGCAAAGTAAACTGCACTGTGGATGTCCATGCAGCGCACCTCGAGTTTCACAGACACTGTGGGACATTTTCTCATTGAACTAGTTTTCTGTGAGCTATGAACATAGAGAAGACACAAATTACAATAACAATTTTGAACACGATTATTGGTATTTACGTGAGATTATGCTCGTATAAAAAACCATTGGAGTTTGAGATTTAGATTCAATCTATGAATCTGTCTCACACACTTATCACACACTTAGGGCCGTTGCTTGTGAGGAATAAATTGGGAGTAAACTCCGATGAATGAAAAATTTGGTGAAATTGATCATCCGTTTTCAGTTACACAATGCCAATGCTTCCTACCAAGGATGGAAAGGGGTGCAACTTGTGTTTACATCCAATGCCAATCCTAACCACAGATGGACAAAACATTTACACTCACAACGTGTATGTTTTGGGAAAAGAATAGTACGTATTTTTGTCAATGGGACAAAGGTATAGACCAAAAAATATTAGTAAAAGCATTGGATCTTGGTTTATCAATATAAACACCTGCATAAATTGACATTGGGGGTCAGACCCAAAAGACCACAACACACCCAAAGACCCACACATTCAAACATACACCATACACAGTTGTGCGCACCCCACTGAGGGATCTACAAACCTGATGGGTTGATGTATCCAGAGTCCGGTTAAAGGACATCTTTACAGACTCCTTTGAAATGCACAGAAGTTAATTATATATTGGTGATGTAAGGTTGCAAAAAGGGTAAAGTTCTGAAAGTCATCAGTTATTGCCTTAAATAATACATAACATCCATCCATGCTATACAGCACAAGATGATGGCATCAATAAACAAGCATTTACAATGCAATAGGTCTCGCAATATTAAAGTTTGAGCTATTGGCATTGTAAATGACAATGCCTTTTTTTCATTTGCATCGTTGCGTAAACAAGCACTTTGCACTTATAGTCCATGCTTATGAGAAGCAAGGCTGGAAGTCTCTTTTACTGCCAGCTTTGCTCATTGTAAGCAAGGAATATATGTTCAAAGTGCGTGTTTATGCACCGATTGCAGGTTTTAAAAACAATGAATAAAAGACATTGTCATTTACAATGCCAATTGCTCCAACTTTAATAATGCGAGACCTATTGCATTGTAAATGCTTGTTTTCTTCCCTTCCCGTCGCTCATTCCCCACCCTCTTTCTTTCCATACTCTCCCTCTCCATATATACTCCCTCTCCTCCTTGGTTTACTTTCAATTGACTATTTTGCTTCCTGCCCCCCCACCTCCACCCCGCTAAACCTTTCTCTCATTCTTCCATCCTCTTTATTGTCTCTCCTCGTTCCTTCACAATCTTTCTCTCTGTCCCTTCTCCTCCCATCCTTTCCATTATCACCGCCCAGACCCCCGGTTAATTGTGTTGCTTTCCCTTTCTTTCTAAAGCTCCGATAGGTCATTTCTCGATTAAATATTACCAGTCCTCCGATTGTTTCCATTCTAATATAGTGAACAGAAAAAAATATGTGGGGGAATGAAGAAAGAGAAGTTCTACAATTCTTGTAGTACAATCTGTAGGTATAGTGAGGGTCATACTCAAGGGGGGAGATGTACGCTTACTTTAAAAGTAGGAGACCAAGTTGGAGTCCCGGCGCCCGCTCACCATCCTGTGATTCTGGGCAATGTCTTCCCGATGCCTAAAAAATGTAATCTAATCATTTAAAGCGCTCCAATGCCTTTGGGTCAAATTCACGCGATATAATACTGCGCGATATAATACTGCAAAATAGAACCCTCCATTGGATGGCCAGTTCACATCCAACCCAGCGCCCTTTCCCTCTCGCGCTTTCTTCGTGCCCTTCCGAAAGCTCTATTATAAAGGCCTCCAGATCTGCAGAACCCTCTCCTCGGTTTGTCCCACCCACCGTTTCTCCCCCACCCCCGGTCACCTACGGTGACCATTTGCTACCAGACACTTCATGCGCGCCGCGCTCCGCCTCTGCTGCCACTTCAACTCAACAGGCTGCATACCACCTCGCTCGCCAATGTCCCTCCCACCCTTCCTTTGATGTCCGCCGCGAGTTCTTACAGGCTAATGGCCCTACCCCAGCTCAGAGCGCGCATCGCTTGTTTTCATCTATTCTCTCACTTTACTTTCCAACCCCTTTCCCTCTCGCCCATACGTTTTCTTGCTCTCACACCTCCTCCTCCTGTTTGTTGTCTCATAGATTCCCTTCCCTTTCTCATGGTTTGCTCTTTTTCCCTCCTCGCTTTAGTGATCTTTCACCTCATCATTCTGCATCTCCACGCCAACCCTTCTTTCACCCCTCTTCTCTCCTTTCTCTTTCCTCCTTATTAGCTTCCCACAGCACCACTCAACGCCACAGCACCACTCAACGCCACGGCACCACTCAACGCCACGGCACCACTCAACGCCACGGCACCACTCAACGCCACGGCACCACTCAACGCCACGGCACCACTCAACGCCACGGCACCACTCAACGCCACAGCACCACTCAACGCCACAGCACCACTCAACGCCACAGCACCACTCAACGCCACAGCACCACTCAACGCCACAGCGCCACTCAACGCCACAGCGCCACTCAACGCCACAGCGCCACTCAACGCCACAGCGCCACTCAACGCCACAGCGCCACTCAACGCCACAGCACCACTGAATGCCTCAGCACCACTGAAGGCCACAGCATCACTCAGCACCACTGAAGGCCACAGCATCACTCAGCACCACTGAAGGCCACAGCATCCCTCAGCACCACTGAAGGCCACAGCATCACTCAGCACCACTGAAGGCCACAGCATCACTCAGCACCACTGAAGGCCACAGCATCACTCAGCACCACTGAAGGCCACAGCATCACTCAGCACCACTGAAGGCCACAGCATCACTCAGCACCACTGAAGGCCACAGCATCACTCAGCACCACTGAAGGCCACAGCATCACTCCGCACCACTGAAGGCCACAGCATCACTCCGCACCACTGAAGGCCACAGCATCACTCCGCACCACTGAAGGCCACAGCATCACTCAGCACCACTGAAGGCCACAGCATCACTCAGCACCACTGAAGGCCACAGCATCACTCAGCACCACTGAACGCCACAGCATCACTGTGTGCAACCATTCAACAACTACTGGTTCTAATATGTTCTCTCAATGTTTCAAGCTTTATTACAAATGTCACAAAAAGATATTAATATTTCACTGCTGTTCTTGGATTTTCATCACAATAAAATACACTGAACATAATCTTCCCATAAGTTATTTACAAAAGTTTAAGCTTTTGCCATTATAAATTACAATAACTTTTATTTAAGTATTAATTATTAAAAAAAATAAAAGCCATTGTTATTTGTAATATTAATACATCTAAGTCATGTAAATACAACACATATTGCATTACAAATGCTATAGGTGTCATGTTTGCAAAAGTTAAAACTATTGGCATTGTAAATGACAAAGCTATTAATTTCGCTATTTTCAAAACCAACACATAAATAAAATATTTGTCATTTACAATACCAATAGCTCAAACTTTCCTAATGCGAGACCTATTGCATTGCAAATGCTTGTTTAGAAATATTGCAAACACTTCACTAGGGTAACTGAATTGACATGCAGTATGTGTATGATTTATTTTAATATTTCATTCTTTGCAAAGGGCGCATCATGGTTTTATTGTTTACATTTTAGATATTTGTATTGATTGTACAACACGAAGGTTGACATTACTGCCATAACAGACCAAATGCAATAGTGTACTCTAACATTGTAGCCAAAATAAGAAAGGTAAATTCCATCATACTTGAATGGTTGTTGGTTTGAGTTTGAGGTTCCATGCAATTAACTAATTTAAGTTGTATTTCCTTTGCAGATGGCCCACCATGTTAGTATGTTCTTATTATTTTATGCCACGAGTTGTCAAACAATACTTCTTTTGGAAAATAAACAAATAACGTTTTTATTTTGAGTCCTGCTATATTTTACTGTTTATAAATGTTAGTTTGTATCCAAAGGGCATGTAGGAAAATATATTCTTATAAATGTGAAATGCAGTTTATGGTTAGCAGGATTCATGTTGTGCATTACATTTCATATTTTAATGTATCTATTAAATGTAACAACACACTATGACTTGGCCTAATTATTTTTGCATGTGTGATATGAATTCTGTCATTTTGTATTTTTTCGTTATAATAATTTTTGCAATATGGTTCATATTTTACCTACTGCAATAAAGTACTTAACTTGAACTTCGTGTTTTATATTTTATTGCCTCATTTTAACATTTTGTTTGTCTACACTTAGAACAACTCTCTGATCTGAATCAGGCTTTCCTTCAGCGTGAAGATCAACTCCATGAGTTGCAGACCAACAATACTTACCTTTTGAACAAGCTTGAAAAAGAAAGGTATAATGCTTATCCTATTGTCCAGCAGTGATCGGTGAAATGGTTGGATGCTGGGTGTGGTGTGCTGGAGCATTCGGGTGCACTATTGAGTCACTAGGTCCTGTGAACCACATTAAAGATGATTGTTGGCTACAATTTGCGTTCGATGTTGAGTGCTACATATGGTGTTCTGCAGTAAGGAATGGAGGTTGGGGATGGGCTATGTGGAGCTTCTATGAATGGGCCACAGATTGTGTGTGCTTTTGTGGTTTCTGAATGTATGAGAACTGGCATGCTGGGCATTGTGTGTGCAAGTAAGAAGCAGAAGGACATTCAAGCAAATGGAGAACGAGTGAGCACAAATGAGGATATTTTCTTGACCATGCACTCAACAGTGGAGGATACAACTTCCGCACTCACCATGATGCCAGAGGCCTTGAAGAAACTAAAAAACAAACGTGATGGTCTTGAAGACCGATCTAGATAGTATTACACTAGGATAAGGTGTGTTAAGTAATCCCATAGGGCAGGGCATTGAAGTCTACTCTGCAACCATATTTCACCATGTCCTGTGAGAGTATAAAATCTTGGCATCATGCATCATCAGAACTCACAGGGTGGATGCACTGAAGAGTGCATTTGAGGCCCAAATGAGAGACATCCTTGCGAAGTATATCCTCAACAGCATTGAAGGACTGAAGATTATGGGAAGCTAGACTATATAAAGCCAGAAAATGTGAGGATAACACAATTCATCTTTCCAAGAGCTACTCTAGAGTGCCTTAAACAAAAGAAGAGCCCTCCAGGAGGTGACAAAGCAGACTTAGATAGAGATTGGCAGTTCCTTTTGCACTGGTATTGAAATTGAACTCCAAGAGCCACAAAATCCGACTTTCGTAGGAGGGAGAATCACTGTTCGACCTGACAAAGGCTGATCTTACTGACACTGACTAAAATAAGTCTCATTCCTGAAACCACCAGAAAGCAAGATGGTAACTAAGTCGTAACAGCAGAAAAGGAGGTGGCAGGCATTTGCCTAGTTACAGAGAGAAAGACTGAACTGAGCTCACAGGTTGCAGATGAAAGTGCATTATAAGATTCTGTAATGGATGTATTCCATACTATGAATTGTAGACATGTCAAATGTGTTCACCAGACCGAGGAGGGATGAGAGAATAGACTGGATGTGGAGTCACCGATGCCCTCGGTATGTATCAATTTCCCATCTTATTTCAGTTCTGATAGCTCTAAGCTAGGAGACTTCAATTTAAAGTTTCGATGGTGGGAAAGGGATTTGGTTTTAAATGGATCCCATTACCAAGGGATACTACTAATGCTGCAGTCAGGATGGCTAGCTGTGAATTTAAGGATGAATGGGAGAGCTGAGAATGAGCGACTGCTACATTACAACTAGATGGTCACTGGGCATTTTAAGCAATCAAACTCTACAGTCAAACTATGCAAGATCTGGGAAATCCTTTTATCAGAATCTCTCAGCAACATTTGCTTAGTTGAAACCCATTTGGTCACCAAAGATACTCCATTTGACACAGAAATAATACCCTAAATCATCTTTTGTAGCAACCAAACAGAAGGTAAGAGGGTTGCTGTCCTTGGATCTCACATTCAATGTAGCGGCGGTGATAAACAATTAAAGAAACAGTCAGATATGCAATACTCATGGGTAAAATGGATGTAGGGTAATGCTGGTAGCCACCCACGTTTCAAACTCCATTCGAGAAACATTCCAGACAAATGGCTATTTTTAGGGACAAACTGTCAGGAGAGATTATGTGGCTAGTGTATTGTAATAGAGTATCTAACATATTGCTAGATAGACAACCCAAGACAGTTAGTCTAGTAGTGGCATGACTTGCATTTTCGCAGACCTGTGGTTCCAATATATGTGGAGAAATACTCATCTACCTGGGCCTGCTTCCCCCCCCGCCGCTGTTAACTCTCTGAGTTTAGCTAATCATCCTTCGCGCCCTCCGCTCTCCTTCCCCTTTGTTCTGCTGTGTTGTTTTGCTATACCTTCTATTACTTGGTAAAGTTGTTTCTGTGCCTTTTAATCTTTTGTGAAGCAGTCTTTATGCCTGTTACTATATTGTGAAGTCGTTTCTGTGCCTATTTGTGTTGTGCTCAGTTTTGACTGCAGTCCTATTTGTTTTTGTGCGTTATCATTACTTTATTACTGTTGTGCTTGTCCTGATCGTGCTCATTTTTCTCACCGCTCCCTCCCTCCGAATGCCCCTACCTTGACCTACTAAATGGAGGCTGCAGTGTGATCCATTGAGCAGGTCCATGGGCCTGCTCCCCATTGCCACCGTAAGCTCTCTGAGTTCAGTTGATCACCCTCCGCGCTCTTGATTAACCTCTGTGCCTCTTCTCTGCTGTCCTGCTGTATTGTTTCGTCCTCCGTGACTGTTGTTTTGCTGTGCCTGATATTACTTGGTAGAGTAGTTTCTGTGCCTTTTATTATTTTGTGAAATCGTCTTTACACCTGTTACTATATTTTGAAGTTATTTCTGTGCCTATTATTTCATTTGTGTTGTGCTCCCTTTTGACTGCACTCTTGTTTGTTTTTGTGCCTTATCATAATTTCTTTGCTGTTGGGCTTTTTCATATCGCGCCTCTAGTTTTTCCCTGCCACTCCTGCCTCCCAGAGCCTACTCAATGGAATCCTTCCACCCTGCACTGCTACACCTTTGCAGACCTCTGAGCCCCAGATCCCAGGCACATCGACAACAACTACTGCTGCTGCACAAACCACCAGAGATCCATTCTCAGGTCAGCACAGCTGCTTCACCTGCTACACCGAGGCAGCAACAATGCAGTAGACACCACAAAGATGACTGCGTCCACCACTCTGACCGAGACCGCTATGGTCCAAATCCAGTGCATTCTACTCCATGCACGATACATGCCACAGAGATCTGGGACACAATCTCATCCCTCACGGCGGACGACGTCTTCTTCACCGAAACCTGACTGAACTCCGCACCGGACATTGCCACCCCCCAAGGCTTCAAAATAACATGCCGGGACTGAACCAACAAACAGTGGCTAAATTGCCTTGATGTACAAGGACACCATCCACTGCACAACCTCCTCAGACAATTCGACCCCCACAATGGAGCATCTCAACTTCCAACTCCAAACACATGGACAAAAGCACCATCAGATACACCCTCACCTACAGACCACCAGGACCACGACCCAGCTTCTACAATTCCATCCCCAAACTCATTGCCCCTATCGCCATCAAGTCAGAGCACTACGTCTTCCTAGGGGATCTTAACTTCTACCTCAATGACCCTAGCGAAACATCACAATGACCTCCTGGAAAGCATGAGCAACAATCGACCAAGGCAACTTGTCACCAACCCTACCCACATCTCAGGACACACGCTCAAGGCCATTTTCACGTCCAGCAACAGAGTCAATTACTCTTGGGTCTCACAACTCACCTTGACCGACTACTACAGGGTCCACCTCACCACCTCAGGACCTACGAATGCTAGCACCATGCTTCTCGGATCCACCCGCAGGAATTGGAAAAAGATCTTGGAAGACCAGTGGAACAGCACTCTCAACTCCCACCTCCCAGGCACAACTTCCAACCTAGAACAGGCTGCTAAGAACTTCTCCTAGTAGATCACGGAATGTGCCAACACATTCGCCCATACCAAATCCAAAGGATCTGCCTGAAGAGCCAGCTGGTTCCCACAAAGCTGAAATCTACCAAACACAACTGCCAGCAACTAGAAAGCAAGTGGCGCACCGGCAAAGAGACAGGAGACCACACCACCTTCAAGACAGCACTCAACCAGTACCACTGCTTCCTGAAAGAAACAACACACTAGCAGATCCCAAAGAAGCCAGCACAAACTGCAGCAAGGAGCTCTTTGCCATTGTGAAGGAGTTCTCTAACCCTGCAGACACCCGTAATTAAATTACCCCTCCCAGGAACTGTGTGACACCCTAGCTAACTTTTTCCACAACAAAATCTCAGTCATCTACAAAAACGTCAACCCTCCGCGGCCGACCGCATCAGCCTGTTCATACCCACATAAATAGATTTAGAAAATCATAAGCAATTGCTATTTGGAAGGGGTTCGTTCAGGGCATCCCTTCCTAATAGTGATTCTTTATGGTGTGTATTAATGTTTTGTGACCAAATTCCGGCCATTCCCAAATGGGAAGGAGTCCCCTAAGGGGCCTTTTCCCCTTTGAGAATGGAAAATGACATCAATATATATTTTTAAGAGTAGTCAGTCATCCCCTGCATGACTGCCTACTCTTAAAACATGAAAGTAACATCATTTAAAAAAAAAGAAATTAAAGTTTTTATAAATGTATCCGGTTTTCCTTTAAGGCAAACGACTTTACATTAAAGAAAAGATATAAAAGATTGCTTTATTTAAAAGCAGTCAGTCATGGTGGTATTCTGTCCTCAGGTGGTTACTATCCCTGTGATGGCTGTCATTCCTAATGGGTCGCAAATTGCGACTTACCTCATTAATAATCTTGATGATTTGTAACTCACTAGGAATTGCTAATTAAAAAAAAACCTCATTTATTCAGAATAGCTATTTGAAAATCGATATTCCTAATGTTCGCACATCTGGCCTTTAGTCTGCTACAGGGCGGAATCGGAAACATGATATCCTTGCTGTAGTGTGCTGCAGCGATGGACAGATCGAGTTGATGAATGGGGAAGAAGTGACTGGGTACTGGCTGTGCTGTAGCGCAACAGTGGGCATAGGGCTGTTACAGGAATGGCCATACATTACGTGCTGCACCATGCTGCTTTGATTGACCGAGTTCATAGGTACTGTCTGTGCTGTGTTGCAGTGATTTGCTAACGTTTATTACTACTCTTAGATGGGGAATCGCCGTTAAAGAGCAGTTTTCTTCCACTTTGTGTATTAGCACTGGGAACAAGAGTGGTCATTAAATGTGTACTGTTCATTGTGTTTGATTTCAGTCTGCAGTGTGGGGAGCAAATCAAAGAACTCAAAGCACATTATGAAGCCAGTGTTGGGAAATTACTGGAAGCGGCTGACCAAGGTCTCCCTGAAAAGGTACACTTTTGAACTCCATGACCAGGTGCCTGTCGAACCTTCTGGAAAGCAAAAGGCTAGCTCTGGGAAGTTAATTAACCAAGATGACCTAAAATGGGTTAGACTGCCTGTATTTACCAAACATTTGTTTAAATGAGTTGTATGCTGACCAGCAAGGCAGAGCGTCATTGTTCCTCCGATTGCTGTTCTTCTAAACCCAGTTGTTCCTAATTTTGATTTGTCTACGAGGGGAAATTGGAATCTGTCTTGCCATGAATTTACACCCATTCACTTTTGAAATGGAGCTGTAAGTCTTTTTGGATCTCTCCTCTTTATTGCGTCAGCCCAGCTGATCTTGGAGTGCTGGTTTTTGTTTTGCATAGATGCAGATGATGGCATTATGCAGTAGCCTTGTGGATAGCAATGGAATTATATAGCAAAAATAGCGTGTATATGTCGTCAGCAGGAATAACTAATACGTTTGTGATTAAATTGATTGGGTTTATCAGTGTTTTCGTGAACACCATTGTAAGATTTCTTTATCATCCACTGCAATCATGTGTGAAACCAACCACCCTATTTTTCTAATAATTTGCTTGAAAGTGTTGTTTTATGCCATTTTAACTGTAATCTGCCACGCTGTGCACTACAGTTTAGTCATTGATATGGGGGAAAGGAGAGACGTATATTTTGTTTTAAATGTACTTAAGTTTGTTTTGACTGCCACAAATTGACCTTGTACATGTTTTGCAACTTCTGTTTGAGAAGGATTTCCGCACAACATGCATTGCTTCTATTTGACTGCAGATCATATATGTTTCCCTTTGTGATTGGCACCAGGCAATATCATAAATATTTCCTCCTCTTACCTTCCCTCCATGCGACTAGACGAAGTTTCTGCTCTCTTCTTCATTCCCCATTTTGAACTCCAAGATTGATTATGGTGCACTCAATCTGAGCTACTTGAGCTCTTTTTAAAGAACAAGGTCCAGGGTTTTTTAAAATAGATTTTTGGTAGTGTAAAAGAAGCAGAGTATGTGAAGCTCAGAACTACTTTGAACCAGTTTTACCTCATCAAGTTCCTTCTGTGGGTGCATTGAAAATGTTGACACTGTAGCACACTCTACTAAAAATGTTGTGGTTTGTGATGTATCTTTTGGACACCTTCTTGGGGTGAGCCCATTACTAGAGCTAGCCTTTGGCCACTGGTTAGCTACAAAAGTATTGGACGGTAGCTTTAGGGAGTAGTCCTCACCAGGCCGAAGGAATCCACATCTGTACCATGCCTTCACAATTTGCTTTTCAGGCTTCATCTTTCCAAAAATGCATAGCATAGACAATCTCAATAGTTTCCTTGAAACTGTGTCACTGTCTGTCTGTAAATCAATTTAAACTTCCCCATAATTATGTTTTAGGAGCTGTTCTGCACTGAGACTTGTGGGATTTTCCATCATCCTGCGAAAGCTGCTGACCTTAAGCAGAGTGATACCCACTTTCTTAAATTAGACTGGTTTCAGAGCATTTTGGTTCTACTGCCCCTTGCACCTTGATTATTCCCATGGCCAGACTTGACTTGATGTCCTTTCAACCTCTTAAAAGGAGTCTTATTCTGCTTTCAAGGCCAAAGCATCATATCTTCTGAGAGCAGAGGGCGTGCTACACTGAATGAGCTGGTGGTTCACAACTTGTGTTTTTTCGTTGGTGGCACTCACAATGTAAACTTGACTGGAGTAATATGCATTTTTTTCTAGCCCTATAAGCCTTTCGGTAAGTAGTTAAGAATGTGTGTAGTTTCCACAAATTGTAAGCTAGCCATGTACACTGTAAACAACCAATATTTCAATTATCTGTGCTGAGCAGGCTGGTGGTAGACCTATTTTTATCGCAGATCCAAAATTATGTATCCTTCTATGCGGCCCATCCACAGGATTCTGTGATTTCCATTGATGAATTGTTTATGGCTGTTTATCGTTGTATGTGGCTGTGTTTGGATAGTAGAGCTGTTGTTAAATACCTAGTTTATTAATAGTTTGAATTGGTTAATGAACTCGGCCCAGATAGAGATCTTTGCATTATGTTTGGCTATAGATGCCTTTGCTGAATGACTTTGCTGTTTTTTCTTTGCACTGGATGGATATTTTTCAGGCACGCATCATTTATCTAGTAAGTAGTTGTGGTGTGGTATGTTTCAGCTCACTTTATGCTAGAGTGGTCCAGGGAAAGTCTGGTTGGGTTGGCGATGCTTTGTCAATTGTACAGCTTTGGGGGTACATTGTGCAAATGAAGTTGTCAGGTCGTCTGTTCAGTATGATATATTGGACTATGAACAATTCTAATTCTAATTAGAAAGTGGTTGATCTGACCGAGACTTCTAGCTGCATATTCCTTACCTTTGAATTTCCCAGGTGCCAGACTGGATCCATACATTTGTGTGTGAGCAGTATGTCAGCGTGCCTCCATCCGTTTCCGATTGGGGTCAATGGCACCGGTTGTGACGTTGCAGTGACTTATAGAGGCGCCACCCAGGCATGCGGACGTTTGTTCTTTTCTTTCCCTGCCAATTAGAGCTGATCCGGAGAAGAACTACCCCACTGTCTCTGTATGACAGAAAGTTTACGATGTGGAACATTTCTTTCCTTCTGTGTCGAGGATGACCTATAGAAAGGTAGGGTTTAAACCGTATGGTGCTTGTGACGGCACCATGCCGGTTATTGACCCCTCTCCTTGTGTGCTTATGGTGTCTCGAGCGAGGCCACAGCTCAAAATCGTGCTTGGATGTTCAGGCCATGGCCAAAAGCCTTTCAGGGAGCGGTCCTTAAAGTTGCTTGCAGTCCGGCAGTCTACGCCATCTGGTGCGACTCCTAGGGGGTCTCGTCACAATTGAGGAAGAGAAGATCGAGGGACTGCTCGAGGAGCCCAAGTTATCTTCATCGCACTCAAGGTCCTTGAGACACTCGAGGAAGAAGTACAAAAAGAAGTCTAGCCAGCATATGACTTCACCTTGTCCGTTGAAGATTGATGAGACGAGTGAGGAACATTGACGTTCCAGGCACGGTTCTGTGGAGCCTTTGCCAAGTTTGACTCTGCGCCTCCCCCTGTTTCTGGGAGGTGAAGTGACCCCGCTCAAATAATAGTTTTATGAGGCAATCGGCCGAGTATTTGAGTCGCCTGTGGGATCGGAAGAGGCCCCATCAGGTTCCGCTCCAACAGCTCCAGCCTCGGCTGCGGTGGGGTCTCATGGATCCGATCTTGGATCCAGATCTGCACAGTCTGTGCTGACGCGACCTTCTCTGGCGATGGTCCGGAAGTCAATGCTCCTGGTGCCCATCGGCGGCACAGCCCCATTCTGATTGCTGATTACTCGTAGTTGGAACGACGTCAATCGACAATGATTCCAGGGCCGACCGCACCCAGAGGCTCTAGGTTGTTGCCTGAAAGTTTTGAGGAGGTTACAGGTATGGGAGAAGAGGGGGAGGCATTACTGGACCCTATAGAACACCAGTCAGACACTCCTGTTGAGGAATTGGACTGGTATGAGGAGCTTGCAGAAGCCAGTGCGCTGGACACCTCTCCACATGCTGGTATGCTCTCGCCACCAATAGTAGCTACAGAGGAGGGAGTGTCTTATGCTATGGTGGTGAAGAGGGCAGTGGAGGTTCTTGACCTGGAGCTGCCCTCAGTGCAGGTCAAGACTATCCTCTTGACAGAAGTGCTTCAGACTGGTGCTTCCTCATCCGACCCCCTTTTACCCTTCAACAAAGCACTGACAGATGTCCTTCTAGACACTGGGTAGAAGCCTAGCACAGGGGCTCCTGTGAGCAGGACACTAGCACTCCACCATTGCCCTTCCCCGGGTGATCCAAGTTTCCTTAGCCAGCATCCTACCCCTGAGAGCTTGGTAGTTCAATCCTTAACATCTCATGGGGCGTTTCCTTCCACTTCCCCACACAGGGAAACCAAGAGGCTGGACGCACTTGGGAAGAAGATGTTTACTTCTACCAGCCTAGCATTGTGGTTGGTAAACACCGCGTGCCTTTTGGGTCATTTCTCACATTCCATATGGGAAACGGTTGTGCATGTGTTGCCAAAGGTCCTGTAGGAGGCCTCGGCTGCGCTCAAACAAGTAGTGAGAGATGGGAGGGATCCAGCAAAGTTCACCATTAGGTGTGGTACAGATAACACTGACTTGCTGGGCAGAGCTGTTTCGTTGACAGTGGCCTTGCGTCACCATGCCTGGCTGAAAACATCTGTCTTTTGGCGGGGATGTCTAGGCCAACCTCATTGACATGACCTTCGATGGTACTCGTGTCTTCGGAGAGAAGATGGACTCAATGCTTAAATGACATGCAGGTTTCAGCCAGGTCCTTGGGCCTCTCAGTGACACCTCGTCCCCTTTCGTGGCAATGGAAGGGGCTTTCAACCACACCAGCCATACCCCAGCTACCGTCCCGCACAGGTTTCCTAAGTTGTGCAAGGATGTTGACGCAGAGCATTCCGAACTTGTGGGAATGGTAGCCAGAAGTCACCCACCACCAACCTCCCGTCAGCTGCTGGCCCTAAATCCCCCAAGTTTGTTTCTGAAAGACCATGGGTGTGCTATTGGAGGTATGATCCAACATCATCTCCTCCACTGGAAGTCCATAACATCGGACAAATGGGTCTTGCAGATCATTCGGAGAGGTTACTACCTACCTTTTCAATAACCCCCTTACCACCATCTCAAGAACAGCTGCTGGAGGATCATCTTATCTTGCTCTGAGAGGAAGCTACAGCTCTCTTGGTCAAAGGGCCAAATAGAAGGGTTCTGATTTCAGAAGTAGGCAGTGGTTGTTATTCCCGCTACTTTCTGATACCCAAAAAGCACAAAGGTCTTTGTCTTAATCTAGACGTCCGAACCGTCAACCTCTTCCTCAAAAAGAAGAAATTCAAGATGCTCATGTTGGCTCAGGTCTTGTCTTCCCTAAATCAGAAAGATCTCGAACACTGCAACATTCAAGAAGGAAACTAGGTCGTTTCTCATGAACAAATTCCTCCAGTAGATAGTCAACTTGCCTTCGGCGACTCTACAGCGAGGATCATCTGGATTACATATTGGGAAGCATAAAGAAGTTTACCCTCGGCAAGAAGTCATTGACGGTACTCTTGCATCTGCCCTTTATGTGCTCGTTTTGATATATTCTTTATTTTTTACAGGCTACATATGTGCGTGTTATTACCCTTGTTCTTATTATATTCCATATGTTGTTAAGCGCTCTGATACCCAAGGGTCTAGTTCGCGCTATAGAAAACTGTTATAAATAAATAAATAAGGAGACTGGCTGGTAGCGTTGGACTTGCAGGATGCGTATTTTCACAACCCCATCCTGCCGGGACCACAGGCGTTACCTGTGGTTCAAGGTAGCCCACAAGCACTTTCAGTTCATTGTGCTACCATTTGGCCTTACGAGCGCCCCCTCGGTTGTTTACCAAGGTGATGGCGGTGGTTGCAGCTCATCTGAACATGTTAGGGGTTTCAGTCTTTCCCTACCTCGACAACTGGCCGTTGAAGGCGTCCTTGCCCCAGACTATAGTTTCCCACCTCCAGACTATGGCGACGCCTGCATTTGATGGGGTTCACTGAAAATGTGCAGAAGTCACACCTGACTCCTTCTTAGACACTCCCTTTCATAACAGCTGTTCTGGACACAGTGAAGTATCAGGCTTATACTCCTGAGCAACGAGTCCAGGATATTCAGGTTATAAGACTGATGTTTCAGCCTTTATCATTGATTTAAGTGAGAATGACTAAGGCTGCTGGGCCTCATGGCCGCCTTATCCTGTTGGTAAATCATCCCAGATGTCGAATGCGGGCTCTGCAGTGAGACCTGAAGTTCTAGTGGGCGCAACATCAGGGAAATATATCTGATGTGGTCCAGATCTCAGAAGGAACTGCAAAGGACCTGCAGTGGTGACTTATGAACTGTGATTGGGTCAGAGGCAGACCCATCTCCCTTCCCCAACCAGATCTCACAGTAGTGACAGGTGTTATTCGTGGGATGGGGTTTCCATTTGGGAGAGGTGGAGGTCAGAGGACTCCTGTATCTGGCGGAATCAGGGCTCCACATCAACTTGTTGGAGCTCCCGGTGATTCAACTAGTATTGAAGGCATTTCTTTTCTCTGTCAAGGGGAAGTCAATGCAGGTGGTCACAGACAACACCACCGCCATATGGTACTGCAACAAGCAGTGCGTGGTGAGGTCTTGGACTCTCTCAAAAGGCCTTGCGTCTCTGGACATGGCTGGAACAGCAGGGCATAATCCTGGTGGTTTAACACCTGGCAGGGTCCCTGAATGCCAGGGCAGACCAACTCAGGCGTTGATGCCTAGCGGATCACAAATTTTAAAAAAACAGATGATAGACAGAATGCTGAGTCAATTAAATATTCACCCCCAGCCACAGTTCTGAGTTAAATCTATTGTTTTTTTTTTTTAAATATTTTTATTGTGGTGATTGTCAAGAAAAACAGAAGTATCATTTACGTCCGCGCACAAGCAGGTCGAAGGCGAAAACCATATTCAGGTCAAAATATAATACACAGCCATTCAGTCCACACCCCTGAGGTCGGACGGCATACCGACGAAGCAGATCAATAATGAAAACAAACCAAAGCCTGCATTGAACACAGAAAGGGTAACTGCACCACTTTTTTTTTTTATCAGAAACAAAACTTAAATACATAAATCCAGCAGAGAGAGTCAAATAGCATACAGTCCGTCCCATGGGTCCAGCTCGGACTATTGTTGTTTCCATCGCCTTAGGAGCTTATAATATAAAAAGCAAAATCAGGGGACTATCACAAGTGTCATAAAATTTAACAAACCGCATTCGAATCAAGCCTGTTACCCTTTAGCGTACACGTCTACCCTCGGGTCTCACATGGGGCAGTGCCAGTTCGACTGTAGGAGAATCACACAATTCGCCACGATATGCATTCCAATGTCCCCATTTCTTGTCCCATGTCTTTGGGCAACCTCTTATCTTATACACGGTCTTCTCAGCAATCATGCACCGATCCATTTCAGCAACCCAGCCCACCACCAACGGCCTGTCCGGAGATCCCCACTTCATTGCTATGGAGCGTTTGGCGAGCAGATAACCTAGCGCCGCCCACTGTAACTCCTGGACACTCAAATCATTGGCCCCCCAGATGTTAAGGACACATTCCCTAGGCGACGGGGAGAGTGGTTTACCCAGGGATCTGCTCATTTTACTAAGGTTACCTCTCCAGAACCGCTGTACTACTGGGCATTCCCATAAGATGTGATAAAAGGTGCCAGGGAGTCCACAACCACGTAGGCACAGTGTGTCTGGGCGCCGCCCAATTTTAGCTAGGGTAAGGGCAGACATGTACACTCTGTGCAACACCTTCAGCTGGATCAACCTAAACCTATGACAGATAGCTGACTCCCTCGGGGACATTAGTGCCGACCGCCAGTCTTCCTCATCTAAAGGACCCAGGTCTACCTCCCATTTGGTCCGCAGTGATAGGAAGGGATCGGGGAGATTGTTGCAGAGCTTACGGTAGGTAAGGGAGATGGCCTTCTCAGGAAGAGGTTCTGATGGCAACCTGTGCCCAGTGGTTGACCGCCACCAGCTGCGACGCCCAATAATAAAGGCGGAGGTTGGGCAGGGCGATGCCCCCATTGTACCAGCCCTGAAACAACTTGCAGAGGGCAATCCGAGCGGCTCCCCCATCCAACAGTAGCAGTCGGAGCTCGCTGTCCACCGTCTTGAAATATGAGTCCGGTATTGGGAAGGGGCAGTTCTGTAGGACATACAGGAAGCGCGGAAGCGCCAACATTTTAAACCGCGCCGCCCGGCCTGGGAGAGAGAGCAGGAGTGACCGCCAATGAGTGACATCGCTGCGAAGCCTACTCAGGGGGCCCTGCAGATTACGGTCATAGAACTGTTTGAAGTCGGGTGTAATATAGACACCGTGATACATAAAACCTTCCGTGGCTATTGTGGTAGAGAACCCTCGAGGCAAGCGAGGCGGTGGACCATGCAACATATACAACACCGATTTAGCCCAATTTATAGCGTATCCCAAATATTTCCCGAAGTTGGTAAGAACATAAAACAGGCTATTAATGGAGGACCGTGGGGACGACACATATATCAGGATGTCGTCTGCATAGAGAGAGATCTTGTCCACAGCATCTTCGTTCCAGTGTAGGCCTCTGATAGAGACATCTGTGCGGACCCAGTGAGCCAGAGGCTCTAGGGTGAGGGCGAACAACAAGGGGGACAAGGGGCAGCCCTGCCTGGTACCTCGATGAAGGGGAAACCTCCGGGATGTGTAATTATTAACCCGGACCTGGCCCAGGAGGTCCGTATACAGAAGACGCACCCAACTAATGAAGTGGGGGCCAAAGCCAAAGCGGTGGAGGACCTCGAACAGATATGGCCATTCGATCGAGTCAAACGCCTATTGTTTTTTTTTTGCATGGAGCGCCATTCCAGTTTAGACCCAGCCATATGCAAATCAGTCTTGACCCTGTTCCCATGGGAACAGTCCAGCTCGTTCTGCCAGGCCAGGTCCTCCCTGGACCAGTAACAAGCATCCTGGGACTGGTTTAGAGGTTTCACCCCTCGTCAGCCAGGCTAGCTTGACTCTAGTGGCAAGCGTTAGCACTTGACCCACGTCTGGGCATACCCTTCCTTGCTTTGTGATTACCTCACTCACCCTGTCGAGTAAAGATGTGGCTAGTTGGTGCAATCTCATGGGCGAACAGGGGTACATATAGTGGGATACAGCGAGTAATGAAGCAGACCATTGTTAAATTTGCTTTAGAGATTTCTGTTTCATGAAGAGAGAAGCCACCAGGCCATCCACTGTAACTGGGATGATAGAGAGTAACGTTCAAAATCAGAGAGAGACCACCTTTGTTTCCACTGGCAGCTTCAATTTGCAAGGGCAACTTTCCCAATCACCAAAAGCGTCAAGGACACCCAAAAGGTCCTCTGAGAGTGAAGAGCTCGTACAGCTTTGCCTGCATTACCATCGAGAAGGTGCGTGGAAGAATGATATATACTGATCCAGAAGTATCGAAATATGGTAGCCTCTGGGGGCAACCGGGGTTTGAGCCATGATTGACGGAGTAGGAGGCAAGTCTGCTGCTAGGGGAAAATTAATGATTTGGCCCAATTTATTCGGAGACCCTTTGAGATGCAGAATCTGATAAGATCTGGGTTGACAAAGATAGGTCCATTGATACATCTCGTACATAAAGCAAAATGTCATCCGCATACAACCAGATTATATGGGTCTGTTTTTTGATCTGCATCCCCCAGGCAGCAGCCAGCAGTTCCTTTGCCATAGTAAACAAAACAGGGAGTAGGGAGGCAACCCTGACTGGTGCCTCTGTGTACCTGCAAGGGGGCTGAGATATACTTGCTTATCCTCACACAGGCGGATGGAGCCGTGTATAGTATTTGTATCCATCTCCGCCAGATCGCGCCTATCCCAAACTATCACAGCACCCTATGCATGTAGTCTCAATAGAGAAAGTTAAAGGCCTCCTCCAGTACAAGAGCAATTCACACCGCATTGGGATATTGGGTAGCAGTTTTGTTCATGACATGTCGTGGTTAGCGGAGATTATGAGATGTGCTGCAGCCAGGAATAAAATCTGCTTGATCATCATGTATAATGTTATGCTGGATCAGGAGTAACTGATTGACTAGAATCCTGGCCAGAATAAAAAAATGCTTTATAATTTGGCACTATGAGCTACTTTGACAGCAACGTCCAGGGCTAACTTTAACCACCATTAGGTGGCATTAGATCTACTAACTCAAGCATGGCCTTTCCTAAAGCCACCTTCTGATGCCAACCCCTGTTTGGAGAAACAAATGAAAATATCTCTGCCTGTTGCTTGCTATTAATCTGATCACTGTGCCTGCAAATAGATTCCAGACACGCTGCTGAGTTATAACATTTTGGTGTATAGTCGATCAGGGGTGAAGTCCCTTTTGTGTCCCTCTGTGCACTCTCTCTGTGTTTGGGTCATTACATAATTTCAGTAATCTTAAATCCTCCAATGGTCAGTTTTGGGAACACATTATTGTACCTTGCAAATCTCTACCCCACTAAACTAAGGCATAATTGTCTTATTACAATATAACTTAACTGAAAAGGTCAAAACAAATTCTATCTGAAAAATGGAAAAATGCACTACATAATATACAATGAATGTAAAGAAAGTATGTAGATTTCAACTTGAACTCAACAATTTAAAAAATGTTTATCCTTAGCTCATATTTCTGTCAGACAAAATAACACATAGCAAAGCACAAAAACAGTCTCAATACTCTGTATTACTGAAAATTCAACCCCCCCTCAACTCGCCAGTTCAACCTATATTTTAGGAAATGTTCTCATTCATTTTTTTAATGTGCTGGATTCTCCTTGTGATTTCCCAGCCCTTTTTCCCCTTGTACAGTCTCTGTACTGTTCCTAATGAATTTTTGGGTTTCATAATATTACCCAAACATAAGTGTTTTCAATGTCAGATTATTTGATAATAATGGTAGGGTCGATTTATTGCCAGTATTTGGTCAAATTTCTTTTCACACTTGGAATTGTGATTGGAATTGGCGGAAACATGTTGACACAAGCAGACAGGTAAAAGAAACATAGCCGCTCTAATATACCCAATCATTTTTAATCCTGCCAAGGGGCATCCATAATAACAAGCATTTACAATGCAATAGGTCTCGCAGCATTAAAGTTTGAGTTACTGGCATTGACAATGCTTTGCATGATTTTTTTTTTTAATTTGCAGTTGGTATATAAACATTGTTTGTGAATGGTTAGCTGTTGCTTATGCTAAGCAAAGTTGCCAGTAATATAGAGTACTAGTCTTGCTTGTTATAAGCATGCTGATTTAAAACGCTCTGATACCTGCGGGTAAAGTTTGCGCTACATAAAAGTGAAAACTAATAAATAAATTAAAAAAGCCTACCTGTACCACGTCCGTTCTTATTCTGCGATGCCACATATCTTTGGGTCCCTGTACTTATTAACTGCACCCGGCTGTGGGAAACCTCCATGGCAGGAACAACGTGTTGCGGGGCAGACACGGGCAATGTAGCCACTGTCCTGTGGCTGCACCGCGGGGTAACAGTGTAGGGGCAGGAAGGCAGGCAGTTGGTAGTGTTGTGCCATAGCAGTGTAGTTCTCTGTGTATGCTGGGCATGGGGGTTGCTATTGGCTGACAAGAAGTGGTGAGGAGGTGCCGGTTCGGTATGCATGCTTCCTGATCTTGGGCAGGCGACAGGTAAAACAAGTGATGCTGTGGCGTTCAGTGATGCTGTGGTAGCGCATAGTGATGCTGTGGTGCCCCTGAGTGATGCTGTTGTGGTGTGGAGTGATGCTGTATGCTATGCTATGTTTTGTTTTGCTATCCTATTTTTTGTTTTGTTATGCTATGTTTTGCTATCCTATGCTTGGATTTGTTATGCTATGCTATGCTGTGTTTTGTTATGCTATGCTATGTTTTGTTATGCTATGTTTTGCTATGCTATGCTTGATTATGCTATGATATATTTTTCTGCTATGCTTTGTTATGTGTTTTATTATGCTATGCTTTGTTTTGCTATGCTATGTTGTGTCATGCTATGCTCTGTTTTGTTGTGTTTGGTATGCTATGTTTTGCTATGCTATTATATGTTTTGTTTTGCTATGCTGTTTTGTTGTGTTTTAAGCTATGCTATATTTTGATGTGTTTTGCTATGTTTTGTTATGCTATGTGTTGTTGTGTTTTGCTCTCCTATGCTTTATTTTGATATGCTATGCTTTGTTGTGTTTTGTTATGCTATGCTATGTTTTGTTGTGTTTTGCTATGCTTTATGCTATGCTATGTTTTGTTATGCTATGCTTTGTTATGCTATGCTTTGTTATGCTATGCTTTGTTATGCTATGCTAAGCTTTGTAATGCTATGCTATGCTGTGTTTTGTTATGCTATGTTTTGTTTTGTTATGCTATGCTATGTTGTTATGCTATGTGTTGTGTTTTGCTATCCTATGCTTTGTTTTGTTATGCTATGCTATGTTTAGTTTTGCTATCCTATGCTTTGTTTTGTTATGCTATATTTTGTTGTTTTGTTATGCTATGTTTTGTTGTGTTTAGCTATGCTATGCTTTGTTATGCTATGCTATGTTTTGTTATGCTATGCTATGTTTTGTTATGTTATGCTGTTTGTTATGCTATGCTATGTTTTGTTAAACTATGCTATGTTTTGCTATGCTTTATGCTATGCTGTGTTTTTTTATGCTATGCTATGTTTTGTTGCGTTTTGTTATGCTATGCTATGCTTTGTTATGTTTTGCTATGCTATGTTTTGTTTTGTTATGCTATGTTTTGCTATCCTATGTTTTGTTATGCTATGCTATGTTGTGTTTTGTTATGCTATGTTTTGTTATGCTATGCTGGTGAGGGTGTGTGAGGGCGTTTGAGGGTGAGGGGGTGTGAGGTTGAGGCGGTGTGAGGTTGAGCGTGTGTGAGGGTGAGGGGGTGTGTGAGGGTGAGGGGGTGTGTGAGGGAGGGGGAGTGAGGGTGAGGGGAGTGAGGGTGAGGGGGTGTGAGGGGGTGTGTGAGGGTGAGGGGTGCGAGCGTGTGGTGGTGTGGGGGAGTGAGGGTGAGTGGGTGTAAGGGGAGGGTGTGGGGTTGTGAGGGTGTGGGGTTGTGAGGGTGTGAGGGGGAGGGTGTGAGGGTGACGGGGTGCGGGTGACGGGGTTGAGGGTGTGTGGAGGTGAGAGTGGGTGAGGGGGGTGGGAGGGTGAGGGGGTGGGAGGGTGTGTTAGGGGGTGGGTGAGGGTCTGAGGGGGTTTGAGGGTGGGGGTGAGAGGGTCTGTGAGGGTGAGTGAGGGTGTGTGAGGGTGTGAGGGTGAGGGTGTGAGGCTGTGTGAGGGTGAGAGGGTGTGTGAGGGTGAGTGAGGGTGGGTAAGGGGTGAGGGGGGTGAGGGAGGGGGGGTGAGGGTGAGAGGGTCTGTGAGGGTGAGTGAGGGTGTGTGAGGGTGAGGGTGAGGGTGTGTGAGGTTGTGTGAGGGTGAGAGGGTGTGTGAGGGTGAGAGGGTGTGAGGGTGAGAGGGTGTGTGAGGGTGGGTAAGGGGTGAGGGGGTGTGAGGGAGAGGGGGTGAGGGTGAGGGGGTGTGAGGGTGAGGGGGTGAGGGGGGTGAGGGTGAGGGGGGGTGAGGGTGAGGGGGGGTGAGGGTGAGAGTGTGGGTGAGGGTGAGAGTGTGGGTGAGGGTGAGAGGGTGACTGAGGGTGGGTGAGAGGGTGAGGGGGTGTGGGAGGGTGAGGGGGTGTGAGGGTGAGGGGGTGAGGGAGGAAGCGAGAGGCATAGATTAAATATGGCGCTATGGTAGGGAGGCTGAGGGGGGCAGGGAGGTAAGAAAATGGACAGAGAGAGGGATGTCATTCATAGCACAATGTAACCGAGAACGTTGGAATTGCGTCACTTGCGACTGGTGCACACCTGGCTTGGGTCGTAAGGGTCACCGAGGTAGAGCCCACTGCCTCGGGCTGGGGGACGAGACGGGCGCAGCGCCTCTGGTAAGCTTTGTTGGTATGTGCTGAAGAGTAAGTTCAGACTGTGGGCGCTGCTTGATGCACAACCCGAGCAATACAGTACTCCCTCGGTTCTTAACCTTTTGACTTATGTTGTCCCCCCACCCCCTTCCCGAATCACTATACTGTAAGCCAAAGAGAATAACATTTTGTGATGCGCACACTGGGGGCGTTCCAGACTTTCAAACCCGTTGGGTTGCAAAACAGAGTAAACAGGAAAACAAATGATGTCAATAAAAAAAGGAATATTTATTTTATTCATGTATTTAGATAGCACTACGAAGGACATGGAAAAAGAAGCAAAAGCGAGCAAATCTTTTTTTCCTGAGTTCATATACTGAACGGTCAACGGACGCATCTAAAAGTATAATTTATTTAATCTAGCATTTATAGGTTCAGAAGCCGATTGATTGTAAATGATGTGCTTAAAATGCCGATCCGTTCATATATGCTAAAACTCTAACACTGCCCACGTCTCCCAAGGAAGAGGGCCGTCTTACCTTTTCGCAATTTGCAGTTTTTATTCATCAGAAAAAAATCTTAATTTTTTGCACTGACCAAAAACGTATTGAATATATTTCAGTCTCCAAAGGAGTACCACCAGTTGGAACCATATGTTCTTTAATGATTTTTACAGCTTGTGATTAACCATATGGCATACATCCGTGAATGCATTTGAGTTCTGAACACTAATTAAGGTAGTTGTCGGGTTTGTATCCCAACTTCACTTAAATATCTGTGGTTTTCAACCACTGAAGCCTTCGATCTCTCCTTTATTTACAACTATAAATTCACTCTCTTTCGATTTATCGAATTCAATGTGTAAGGGCGGCTGCCGTACCACGTACAGAGTGCCGGATTCATAAATCGGTCTAAGCGGACTAGGGGTTGCCCTGTCTGTGCGATTTTTTTTCTCCTTTTTCTTTACCATCCAATGTGAAAACAAGCCATTGGTCACTTGAACTGGTGTCCAGCACAATATTTCCTTTGCTGCCTGAAGAATATCCTTGTTTGTGACCGTGTAATATGATCAAGAACCAAGGTCTCCCTCTTGAACCACGTAGTCGAGCTGAAGACCGGTGCCCCAATAATTGGTTAGCTTATTTCTTATGTAAAGGGTCTTGAAGGTAGTAATCCTGTTTGAAATTCCTTCCGGGAGGTCCAGGGTTTGGAACATGCTATTGAAACACTTATACAAACAAGGTTAGGAACAAAGACGGGGCGGGCAGACAGAATCGAGGGCATGACTCACTGTATGAGGAGGAAGAGAAACCGAAACCGCGGTTGGAGCAAGCTGTGATGAGGAGAAGACGAGCCTGCTGCCGCTGCGGAGGGAGAGGGACATGCAAGAAGAGCCCGGTGAGTGAGGGGGGAGGGGATGTGTGTGTAAGTGCGCGGTGGCGGGGGGGCCAGGGGTTCTGTATGTATGTGTGTGTGTGTATGCACGACGGCGGCGGCGGCGGGATGTTCTCTATGTGTGTGTGTGTGTGTGTGCGTGCATGTGTGTATGCGCGTCGGGGGGTGGGGGGTTCTCTGTGTGTGTGTGTGTGTGTGTGTGTGTGCATGCGTGTGTGTATGCGCGGCGGCGGGGGGGGTCCTGTGTGTGTGTCTGCTTCCAAGGAGCCATGGGAGACAGGAAGCACGCGCGACCTAATCCGTTTACGCGCGCGTGCACATCACTTGTCTCCTGTCTCCCTTGGCTCCTTGAAAGCAGAAATGATTACAGTAGAGTTTCGCAGAGACGATCGCTTCGCGATCGCTGAAACCTAGAATTACTGTTTTAATTATTTTTAGGTTTTGCCTGGCGTCCACTGCGCTGCAGTGTTCGCGCAGGCGAAGTCTTTTGAGTTTCAGTATGGGGCTTTAACCCGCCTCTCTGTTCCATTGGCTAACTCCATAAATGGAGGCTAGCCATTGGAACAGAGATGCGTCAGTCATTGTCCGAGCAGAATCGTGGGCGTTCCGGCGATTTTTTTCGCTCTCCGCCCCTTCAACAACGTCATTGCGGCGGTGGGCGGATGTTTTTTTTTTTTCTCGCCATGTTTTGGCCATTTTGGACGTGTCTTTTGCAGGGGTGGGCTGCGAGATGTAAGTTGCCAGGAAGTACTTTCTATTTGCGATCAGGTAAGCAGCATTTTTTTTATAATAATTTTCTTTTCACTTTGTACGTCTACCCCGTCTCATGTCGTCTCCCTGTTTGTTTTACGTCTTTGCGTGTCTCGTTGCTGTCGTCTATGTTTTTCGTGCATGTAATGTGACTTTGTTTTCCGTCTGTTTTCCGTCTTCGTCTTTGCCTCCGTGTTCTGGTGTTCTGTTGTCTCCTTGTATTGTTGTGCGTTTTCGTGGCTGTCGTCTTTGTTTTCCGTCTTTGCGTGGCTCGTGGCTGTCTTGCTTGGTTTTCATTTACCTACCAAGTAGGTCCAGGCTGTTTTAACCTTTCAACGTTTTATGATTTCAATGAGCAACGTTCGTCAATCTCAGAGCGTGCTAAACAGAGTGGCGCCTCTTGTCGTAGGCGTCTTAACTGAAAATCACAATGTAGTACTTCCCACCGAGCCGTGAGAGCATCCCCTGGTGCACAGCTCATTAATCCTTCTGGCATTCCCAGAGTTCCTCCAAATCTCACTCCAAGAAACAATGTTTGGCTTTCCATGAATTTATTTCATTCATAAGTTTTTCAAAAGTTCATATTTCATTCGCAATTATTTGAGATTGTAATGAATTTCAATCCATTAGTCCAATGCATTTCGGTCATTGTTGACCTTCATCAGGGACAATCAGATGTGCTCCTGTTCGTGAATTCTTCAATAATGCATATGGTTAACCTGCAAAAGCTATAATAATGGGCGGATGCTGTGCCGGCTGCTCTATTGACTAAGACGGCTGGAGGCCAGCCAAGAGACAGCTGTCTCTTGGCTGGCCTCCAGCCGTCTTGGAGATTTGGAGGAACTCTGGGATAGCCAGAAGGATTAATGAGCTGTGCACCAGGGGATGCTCTCACGGCTCGGTGGGAAGTACTACATTGTGTTTTAACCTTTCCTCATCTTAACTTTCGTTTTCCCCCCTCACATGCTATATTCTGTTTTAGGGTTATTCTAGTTTTGCTTTTTCAATAGCTTGAACTTGTGACTGCAGTATACAGTCAGACCTCATGTGGTTGAGTCGATGCTTTGCGACGGTGTCAGTGGGAGGAAGCGGCCGGCCGCTACTGCCGGACCCCATTTCGGTTGTCCCACTGGAGTGGGTCTCATTTGCATTGAGTGTAGTCCCTGAGAACAAGGCCCGCATTGTGCAGCAATAACTAGCCGTCACAGCCCAGGGGGGCTCGCGGCGTCTGAATTGTAGCTTTCTCCAAGTTTCCTGGTTGAAGACCGTTTTATGTTGCAGGGCATGTGTCTGTTGTCTGTTTAGGTCTCCAAGGTATTTTAATAAGCTTGCAGTGTATCCCATTGGTGTATTGTGCTTCAACTAGTTCCGCCTCGGTACACAACCAGCACGAACCGATACCTTGACAAGCCGCTCGGTTTATTGGCAGACCCCCACCGGCACTGGAGCGATTGTGCTACAGTTGTGCTCGCCACAGATTACTCGAGTGGAATGTCCCTTCTTGGTGTTACCTACTCACCATTGCGGAGTTTTTGCTTCTAGTTCCTCACCTTTTCCCTTTTAGGCCCTCTACCCGTTTGCCCACCAAGGTGGTTCATCTGGGTTGAACGTTGTTGGTGTTATCTTTCTGCGAGTCTCGGGCTTTTTACGGGACGTGGTTTGAGAGGTATGTTTTTCGGGTTGTTGGTTTAGTTTAGCTTAGTTTTCGCAGCTTGTATTTCTAGAGTGAAAGTATAATAATGCAGGACTGTTTTATCTGCGCTTGTTACGTTTTTGAGCAGTGCTGATTGTTATATTGGCAAATTACGTGTTTTTTTAAGGGGGTATTTTTAGTAGCAGTGGTTGCTCCTTACTTAAGTAAGGCCGTTGAGCCAATCATCGCGCGAAGCAGGGCGTTGTAGGTGGGGCAAGCTACTGTGCCGGTGCCCGGCTCCCACTTATCGCTCTTACCCCTTGGTCATCAACTCTTGCCCCGTACCGCCCTCTGACCTCAAGCAGGGCATTCGTCCCTTGCTGCGTTGCTCTCTACCCTCGCAGGTGCCCTCAGCTCTGAATCCTCTGCCATCTGATCTCACCCCGGGCCCTCACTCACTTCTTACCCCTGTAGTCTCAGCTCTTACCCCTCTGCCCTCAGCTCTTACCCCTTTGCCCTCAGCTCTTACCCGTGCCCTCAGCTCTTACCCGTGCCCTCAGCTCTTACCCCGTGCCCTCAGCTCTTACCCCGTGCCCTCAGCTCTTACCCCGTGCCCTCAGCTCTTACCCGTGCCCTCAGCTCTTACCCAAGCCCTCAGCTCTTACCCCTGTGCCCTCAGCTCTTACCCCTGTGCCCTCAGCTCTTACCCCTGTGCCCTCAGCTCTTACCCCTGTGCCCTCAGCTCTTATCCCTGTGCCCTCAGCTCTTACCCTGCCCTGTGCCCTCAGCTCTTACCCTGCCCTGTGCCCTCAGCTCTTACCCTGCCCTGTGCCCTCAGCTCTTACCCCTCTGCCCTCAGCTCTTCCTAGGCCCTCACTTCTGGCGCATGTGCCCTCTGACCTCAACCCAGGCCTCCAGCCCTCACCACGCTGCCCTCTGCCCTCACCTGTGCCCTCACTGACTTCTGTGCCCTCAGCTCTTACCCCTGTGCCCTCAGTTCTTACCCTTGTGCCCGCAACTCTTACCCTGTGCCCTCAGCTCTTACCTGTGCCCTCAGCTCTTACCTGTGCCCTCAGCTCTTACCTGTGCCCTCAGCTCTTACCCCTTTGCCCTCAGCTCTTACCCCTTTGCCCTCAGCTCTTACCCCTTTGCCCTCAGCTCTTACCCCTTTGCCCTCAGCTCTTACCCCTTTGCCCTCAGCTCTTACCCCGTGCCCTCAGCTCTTACCCCGTGCCCTCAGCTCTTACCCGTGCCCTCAGCTCTTACCCGTGCCCTCAGCTCTTACCCCCGTGCCCTCAGCTCTTACCCCTGTGCCCTCAGCTCTTACCCCTGTGCCCTCAGCTCTTACCCCTGTGCCCTCAGCTCTTACCCCTGTGCCCTCAGCTCTTATCCCTGTGCCCTCAGCTCTTACCCTGCCCTGTGCCCTCAGCTCTTACCCTGCCCTGTGCCCTCAGCTCTTACCCTGCCCTGTGCCCTCAGCTCTTACCCTGCCCTGTGCCCTCAGCTCTAACCCTGCCCTGTGCCCTCAGCTCTAACCCTGCCCTGTGCCCTCAGCTCTTACCCTTGTGCCCTCTGCCCTCACCCGTGCCCTCTGCCCTCACCCGTGCCCTCTGCCCTCACCCGTGCCCTCTGCCCTCACCCGTGCCCTCTGCCCTCACCCGTGCCCTCTGCCCTCACCCGTGCCCTCTGCCCTCACCCGTGCCCTCTGCCCTCACCCGTGCCCTCTGCCCTCACCCTTGCCCTCACCCGTGCCCTCACCCGTGCCCTCTGCCCTCACCCGTGCCCTCTGCCCTCACCCGTGCCCTCTGCCCTCACCCGTGCCCTCTGCCCTCACCCGTGCCCTCTGCCCTCACCCGTGCCCTCTGCCCTCACCCGTGCCCTCAGCTCTGACACCTGTGCCCTGTGACCCTCGCCGGTGACCATGGCCAGCATGGCGGGGGAGATCGTGGCCTTCCTGCTGGCCCTGTCGGGCTGGGTGCTGGTCTGCTCCACGCTGCCCACCGACTACTGGAAGGTGTCAAGCATCGACGGCACGGTCATCACCACGGCCACCTTCTGGTCCAACCTGTGGAAGACCTGCATCACCGACTCCACCGACATCTCCAACTGCAAGGACTTCCCGTCCATGCTGGCCCTGGAGGGTGCGTCCCGACGGGGGAGAGGTGGGGGGGCTGCTGGGGGCTCTGACCACCGCTTGAGGGGCTGCTGGGGGGCTGTGGCTCTGACCACCTCAGGAGCGGCTGCTAATGTAAAAACATCTTCCCATGCCATTATCTCACCTGTGTCTGTTGTGAAATATTATATAGCGTGCAGTTGTCTGTTTTGTGCCATTCAATTATATATTTCCCTTTTCTGATTGAGGATCATTATTGTAAAGTTGGCAGTAAGAGCAATGAGGAAGGGACAGACTGGCAAATGGGGTTCATTTACAAAGCTTTTATCTTGTTTAAGTTGCTTTTACGCCTGGATCAAGGCAGAGCAACTGATTGTGATTCATTAAGGTGTCATGTACTTGCACAAGTTCGTTTTATGTATTGTTTTGTAACTGTATTTATATAGTGCTTACTACCATTGACAAGGTGTGGTTGGGTGGATGGAGTCAGTGGATGAATGCAGTTGAGTGGTGGCTAGGTGGATGGACTTAGTGGGTGGATGAAGTGTGTGTGTGCGGCTGTGTGTGTGTGTGTGTGTGTGTGTGTATGTGTGTCTGTAGCTGTGTGTGTGTATGTGGCTCAGTGTATGTGTGTGTGTGGCTCTGTGTGTGGCTCTGTGTGTGGCTCTGTGTGTGGCTCTGCGTGTGGCTCTGCGTGTGGCTCTGTAGGTATGTGTGTTTGTGGGACTGTGTGGGTTTGTGTGTGGCATTTGCGAGAGATTAAGCTATTGGCATTGTAAATGACAGTGCCATTTATTTATCTATTTTCAAAACCAACACATAAATAAAAATGTTGTCATTTACAATGCCAATAGCTCTAACTTTTTCAAAGGCGAGACCGTTGCATTGTAAATGCTTGTTCTTTATGGAACAAGGGATCCCTTATGAAAAATCTTTTCTGAAAATGTACACTCCACCCGGAGCGTTGGTCTGCGCCAGGGTGTGTTAGCAGCCCAATGATGAAGCATGACTGTATTAGTGGGTGAGGGCAATTTCAACAACCCTAAGATCTGTCCTTTATTACCCCCCTTTTCTTGCTGTGCTGCCCCTTCGCTGGGGGCTGCAATAATCCTTCCACTTTTTTTTTTATGAGGTTCAGTGTCTATTTGGGAGAGCGAGGGAAGGCTCAATCTCTAGTCTCTTCCTAGTGTGCATTTTTATGTAATAATATAGCTTCCTCAAAAATCAACTGTGTAGGGAAAGCGTTATGTGCCTTTGCATAATTCACTTATAATGCAGTCCCCTGTTATGTCAATGTGAATTCCATGTACACAATAAAAACGCAGTTTAAAAAGAACAGTTTGTCTTCGACGTGAACAATAAGTGGGGATACAGCCAATAATGAGAGTCGTACTTAGCCTAGTAGTGCTTGTAGTTTTTTGCTTTTTTTTATTTAAGTTAAGGATTAGTGCAGCATTTTGTTTTTCTTCTCTCCGACTGTGTTGCCTTGAAAATGATGGTTGTAAAATAATCCTAAATATATGTCAAGAGGGAGTTGGAAGGTAAGTGATATTATTGTGAGGGACATTCTACTTAATGATAGGCCTCATATCCCTGGCTTATACATTTTTCTTCCCTATCGCAGTAGTGGCCCATCTCCTTCCAAAGTGGCGCGGCGAGCTGGGTGGGAGGAGGAAGGGGGGAGGGTTTGGGTGCAATAAAAATAAACATATCTGATCCAGGGGCGGCTGGTGACATTTGGAAGTGGTGAGGCGTAAAAGTTTGAGTTCCTATGGCGAGCGAGTGTCAACCTCGCCCCCTGCGCGGACCAGCCTGGGCCCGCTTCACCCTCGTCCAAGGTGGGTGTGCACTGAAGCATTTCCCACCGAGGTGGTTGTGAGGTGGGGGCTTCAATATTGTCATTTATCGCCATTAACCCCCCACCTCCCCAAGTGGCATCCTCACAAGACCCCCTTCGACGCTGAGCTATATTGTATACATATATAGGAAAGAGCGCAAAAAATGCTTCCTAGAAACTAAAGTTTTTCACCAGGACATAAAATAAAACAAAAAAACGGTCAAACTGTCTATGCAATACGTTTCTGCTTACATCGCTTCCACAATAAAAGGAGCAAACGATTTTCCGAGAATAGAGCATGGTCCGTTTGTTCAGTATTTTAGGTCTCGCGCCTAGCGTTTCAGTGCGCAGCATTGCTCGCACAGCGCGAGTCCTCTTGCAAGGGGGTTTTGAAAGCTGACCACACGCTTGTGCGTGTGATCAAGCTTTCCCGAGCAGGCATTGGCTTTAGCATGTTTATTTTTTTAAATAAAAGGCACGCGATTGGACAAAGGCTGGCGCATGTCCCGCCTTTGCAACGACCATTCCCGTACGTGGCTAGAACCCGCAACAGCGCGCGTTCGCTTCGCTGCCGCGCTCCCTCCCCCCGCTTCTCTGTGGGGCACGCGCACCACTGTTTTCGATTCCATGCTTGTCTATAGATGTGATGGGACAGAGACTTTTTCCCACCATTACACGCGCATGCACCTTCTCTGGATTTCTATGACAGCTGGAACAACAGCGGGGACAAATCAACAATTATCAGTACTTAGATTTTAGTTTCGCCCAATGGTCTATTTTTAGAACCCATGTATTTGTGTATAAAATATTAGCATACAACGGAAATTGACACTCTGCTTGTCGGGAACCAAAAGGATGAAAGGATGCGTTTAGGGCTTGAGGCTGCTAATAGCTTGAAGATCACACTCAGTTCTCAGGGGTGCGTACGTAACCTCCTGAGCGTCAATATCGGATATTGAAAATGGCCACTTCTTTCAATCATTTATCCCGTTGGATTCTTCAAGGGTGGCTTGTCGCGTGCATTGTCCTCACCGGACGACAGGTAAGAAGTGCCTCTCATCTTTTGTCTCCATCGTGTATGTTTCGGGGTCAGTCAAGCACAGCCGCTGTGTGTGAACCTCCGCAGGCTGCACAGCGCTCTGACTCTTTTCCCAGCACCGTGATGCTTCAAATGAAGCCTCTTTCAGGGGCCTTGGCAACAGGGGACAGCCCTCAGGCGGTACAAGAGCGGTGGCTCATTTAGGGCAAAAGTAAACATGCCCAGTCACACAATAAATATTTCCATTTCATTGGCGAATGTGACTGTGTGTTCAGACTTAAATTGGTTTTAAATGCTGCTTTTTATAAAAACGAGTCCACATTCTTAGCTACTTAGATTACAAGAGGGCCTGGATGGGTGTGTGTGTGGGGGGTGAGGGGGATAAGTTAGTAACTGCATTCGGTAAATAGCCTTATGCGATTCTGCAGCCCGATTTGTTTATGCATAGTTATGGATTCACTGCATTTCCCACATTCACTTTCATTTGCTGCGTACTCTGCCGGGGTTAACAAAAACATGTGTTTCTATCTCAAACGATCAACATGTACTAAAAACCCGACAACATGTGTTGCCACTCAGTGGAAGACCATTTGCAAAGTTTACTGGTCACATTTCAGTTGCTTACTGCTGTATTTGAATGTTAATCTGGTACTACTGAGGTAAATGCTTTGCCTGGTCAGTGTTAACGTACAACAATTGGAAAATAATTAAGCAATACTATCACAAAATGTGCTGTACTATGCCACATAATTTAGGTTGTTCTTGCCACATTATTTAGTGAAGCCTGCAGCATATTTTGGTCCTCCCCTGGCGCATAATTCCAGTGACCTTGGTTATATCACACTGGTGCCCTTTCAAATTTCCCAAACCCGTTTGCACCAACCAACCAGTTGAAAACTAAATTTGCACAGACTAACAAATGCAAAAATGATACATCAGTCAGTGGGTGCAGATCTCGATTTTGCACCGGTCAGTGGATGCAAAATCGCCGCAGTACAGAAACGCATGACTGTATTCTGTGTAATTCAGCCCCTGCTGTACTTTATTTGGAGGATGAAATATAGAAATGGACACTTATAACAAACATTTGGGTGCAGAACTGACCTGTGAAGACCACTCAAAATGTCCACATCCTTACAATGTCCCCAGCTTCGCCTGTCCCGCTCAGGCCCTTGTGAATATCAGGTGGCATTGCTCCTTTGTTCTTGTTTGAGTCTGTTTGGTTATGCCCCCCCCCCCTTTTTTTAAATTTCTTTTTATTAAACAAAACAAAAAAGACATTACAAAAAGAAAATCAACTCTCAGGTGAATGCATTCAATTTCAAAGCATGGAGCATAGCAACACAGTTCAGGATCAAGTAACCATCATCAATGACTGGGTCAAGGGGAATCCTGTGCTTCTGAGTCTAATCTCGTCACTGGCGGCTCACAAATTCCTTCCCGGTGACTATTCCATACATCCCAAACCTTACTCCACTTCTGCGGGCAGACCCTGGCCACATACACCGATCTCACCCGGAAAATGCACCAATCAAGATCTTCCGCCCATTTCTTAAGCCTGGGCGGCTGACTGGCACCCCAAAGTTGAGCAATATTACGTTTGGCCACCATATAGGCCAAAGTCACCCATTGCTTCTGGTAAACATTCAGGTCAGTCGGCTCCCACATATTCAGCAGACCTCTCCGGGCCTCCGGCCGGATCTCAGCACCTAAAACTTCTCTCAACTCTTTGCCCAATACCTCTGGATATCATCACAATGCCCAAGGATATGCATCAATGTGCCGACCTCCCCACAACCTCTTCTACAGACTCCACTCTCGGCTCTCCCCATTCGTACCAGATGAGGCCCCGTTATGTAGGATCTATGCAATATCTTTAACTGCACAAGCCGGAGCCGCATCTGGATAGCTACCACTTTGGGGGACGACACCGCCTCTGTCCAATCCTCATCATCAAGCTCCAACCCATCTGCACTACACTGAGCCCTGAGCCGCACCAAGGGGTCATCTGAGTTATTAACTAACTTCCTATAGATCAGCGAGATGGTTTTCTCAGGAATATGACCATCCAGCACACGGTCCTCAGGAGGAGATGCCTCTGGAAGCTCCGTACTCTTGGGAACATGAGTAGTGAGAGCGTGCCTAACCTGCAGATAGCGAAAGTACTTGTTGTGATGTAGCCTATACTGCTGTACAAGGGATTCAAACGTGAGTACCGAGTTCTTATCACATACATATTTAACCTGCGTGATCCCAATGAGATCCCATCTATCGAATCCCTTGGACCTCCACAAACTGCCCAACTTTTCGGAATTCAAGAGGGGGGTCGCAAGTGTCAATTTGCCCTCCTACCTCTATTGGCAGCGTGCCATACCTGCACCGCATGTGCGGTCGGGCCAGTTAAGGGAAACCTCCCGGGCCTAGAGTACAAGGCTTGGTCAAACATCCCGCCCGGAGCCTGGCCCCGGTCCATAGCATATCCCGGATACCCGGGGAGTCCGTAGACAATATTATTCACCGCTGCCAGCTGCGAGGCCCAATAGTACTTCCGCAGGTCCGGGAGCCCGATTCCACCGTCATACCACGGAAGGGTCAGTTTATTGAAGGCGATTCGGGCCCCACCCTCCCAACGGAGCTGTCTCTGGAGAGCCTCTATCTCCTTGAAGTATGCGGCCAGTACCGGGTCCATCGAGTTTTGCAAAACGTACAAGAACCGAGGCAGAGCCATCATCTTGAAGAGGGCGGCCCGCCCTAGCAGGGAGAGTGGAAGAGTCTTCCAACGCTCCACGTCCTTCTTGCATCTATTCAGTGGAGAAGCCAGATTTCTATCATACCGTAACTTCGGATCCAGTGTAATAAATATACCCAGGTACTTGAACCCTGCAGTCTCGATATGAATAGGGCACAACGCGGGGATCACCGGTGGGTCCCCCACCAATATAAAAAGCACCAACTTCGCCCAGTTAATAGCTAGCCCAGAATAACTGCCAAAAATAACCAGCTCATCGAGAAAATTCCGGAAGGATTCCTCAGGGTGAGTGAGATAAAGCAAAACGTCATTCGCGTATACGAAAATCTTGTCTTCTCAGTCAGGCGTCCACCGCAAACCCCGTATCAACCTATCCCACCTAACCCAGGCTGCCAATGGCTCATAGCGAAAAGCAGCGGGGACAGCGGGTGCCCCTGTCTGGTGCCCCTCTCTAACAGAAAGTCGCTCGACTTACAATTGTTGACAACCACTCTGGCCAGGGGGTTTGCATATAGCAGGCGCACCCAACCGATAAACTCCTCCCCAAAGCCCAGCTTTGCCAATACTGCAAACAAATATCTCCACTCTACCCTATCAAAGGCCATTGTAGCGTCAAGGGATACCAACACCGTTGGCTCATGGATTTTTGAGGAGCCGCCGAGGATTCCATGTAGCCTTCGCAGATTCAGTGCAGTGCTGTGACGTGGCATAAACCCGGACTGATCCGAGTGAATCAGGGTGGTGATCACTTTGATCAATCTAGTGGCCAGGAGTTTCGCCAGTATCTTGGGTTCCGCATTAAGAAGTGATATGGGCCTATAAGAGGAACATTGTGTTGGAGGCTTGCAGGCCTTGTGTATCACCACTATATTGGCAATCCGCTGATCATAAGGGAGTTCCCCTTTTTCTTTACTTTCAAGGAACATGGCACGAATGTGGGGGGCAAGTTTATTAGCGTTCAACTTATACAATTCGATGGTTATCCCATTGGGCCCCGTCGCTTTACCCGACCGCAGTTGCCTTATAGCTTGAGCTACCTCATCGTCCGACAACGCCAAGTCAAGATAGCGCCTGTCTTCCTCCGTCAGACGCGGCATAATTATATCCTTAATCATTTCGGCGCTATCCCCTTCAGTAAAGTCACTACCGGCCTTGCAAACCTTCCGGTAGTAATCAGAGAACTCATCCGCCACAGCCTGCGGTTCCGTGATCTTACGTGATCCCAGCCATTCCAGCTCAGGCACTAACCTGGACGCACGCTCCCCTTGTTCGAGTCATGTAATCAGTTTACCTGCTTTATCGCCGTGCTCATAGATACGGCTCTGGACGGCATTATGTTGCGTCACGGCTCTATTCCTAACCAGATTCTTGTATTCCTCCTCCCGAAGGAGCAACAAGTGGAGCCCCGCCTGCGTGTGCGCCCTGGCAACCTTCTCCTCCAGGAGTATAACCTCCGCCTCTTTCCGTGCCACCTCCGCCTGGCCCGCCCTCTTCTTCCCAGACACCAAAGACAGTACTTCACCTCTGGCAACCGTTTTATATGCCTCCCAGAGGGACTGTGCGGAATCTACCGACCTTTTATTCTCCATAAAATAACTATCGGACATCCGGAGAATCTCCTTCCTAATAACAGGGTCCCTTAACTGCCAGGCAGCAATGGGAGCCACCCCACCCACTGTAGACATATCAAGAGCGAGGGAAAGCCATAACGGGGAGTGGTCAGAGATTCCCCGACCAAGATATCTTACTTCCTGGATCATGGACGCCATCCCCGCGGGGAGAAGCAAATAATCCAACCTAGATAGGCTACCATGAGCAGCCGAGGCATGAGTGTAGTGCGTCAACGTCGGGTTACATACTCGCCAGCTATCCACCAGTCCCAGCGTGTCTAGGAACTCGGAGAGCCATCTCTGCGTCTTCCTGAGCGCACGGGGCGGACTCCGATCAACCTCCCCGTCAATCACTGAATTAAAATCGCCACCCAAGACTAGACCACCAAGAGGCAGTGTAAGGAAAATAGTACTCAAGTCTCAAAGTCTCTGTCTGATGGCCAGGCGGGACATAAATAGATAGAAAGGTAACCGTCCGGCCCCCCACCTGTCCGGAAACACCGGCATATCTACCCCGTTGGTCAATCCATGTGGCCTGCACCGATAGGGGGAACAAGTTCTTAACGAGGATACCGACACCTCTAGAGCCGGTAGTGAATCCGGCGTGCACCACCAATTTATACCCTCCCTTGTGAAGGGCCATGCACCTATTACCAACTAAGTGTGTCTCTTGCAACAAAATCACATCTGGGGAATGTCTCCTAACCAGTTGATTAACCATCCCTCTTTTGATCATGTCACCCAAACCGTTCACATTCCAACTCAACACTCTCATCCCCGACCCTCGACTACACTGTGCCTCCGGACCCCTGCTGAAGGCAAAGCACAACAATTTTATCACCTGAGTTCAAAAAATAATAACAAAAAAACCAATAAAACACACAACAACAATAAATGAAAAAACATTCCCAACCCTCCTCCACCCACCCTGCATCCCTGCTCCTGGCTTACGCCTTACCCCAACTTGCAGTGTGCCTGTTGCCCTACACTCTAACTAACCGACTAACTAAAGATAGTAATGAGGAGGAAGACAGCTCCTAGGGACATTCCCCACTCCCTCTCCACCCGCAGAATTCCTTTTCAATAACTACACACATCTCTTATCTTATCGGAAACCCCGTGGACATTCCCAGGGACGCACCCCTATTCCTGCTCCAACACTTCACCCCCCTCTGTGTTCCCCGGTGTCTCAGACTCCGGCCCAGGGTGCAAATCCAACCAATCTGAGGCGATTTCCAGATTGTCAAAAAACCACACTTTCCCATGAAGCTCAATCCGCAGTCGGGCCGGAAACATCCTGGCGTATTTCACACCTCTCTCCATGAGTCTCCTCTTAATCAGACCCCCCAGGATATAGCGGCATGGATTCGCAAATTTAGCTGCACAAAAATGGAAATTTAGCGGCACAAATATGGAAATTTAGCGGCAATTTTGCGGCATTTTATTTGGCCATTTTTCCTACAACAAACACAGATATCTTAGCTTTTTTAGTTATTTAACAACACGAAGCTATGTATATTTGGTTTAATTACAATGTAGACACTGTTTCCCTCAAAAAGCATGTACAGATATTCAAGTGTATCTCTGGATATGGTTTGGGAATTCTCAACGTGTCAAATCCTGGTGCTGGTCGTGGGGAAATGATGTGGTGAAGTATTCCAGGGGCGTGACGTCATAGGACAGTCTGCACCATTGGTCTCTTGAAGTGCGTGCTCTGCTTGTTGTCGAACCAGACCTGGAGTAGGTGATGGCGTGACCGAGCGAGATGTCAAATGCAGAGTTCACCCGAGTCCACCGTGATGCACACCCTTTGGCTCACGGCCCTACTTATGGCTCGTCGTGATGCACGGTGCACTTTCGGTTCTCTGCAGCTATATGTGTACTGTGAATGCCTCTCCTGTTTTTTGGTATTTTAATATGCTTCCTGCGTCTCGGACAGGGACATTTTGGCGCTACGTAATACACACAGATAAATATAAACAGGAAACATGATTGCCACAGGACCTAGGCCAGCTCAATGTGCCTGGACTAGGTCTCTGTGGTGCCATTTCTTCCTGCGCTTTCGTGTGTACCCTCTTCATTCAGTGCCACCAGGACCCTCCTACAAATCATAACTTTGTACAGACAGGGGCAATGGAATTAACCAATTGCACAACCGCTGCATTGCCTGCATAAATATGTAGTGTCCCCACTTTCCATATAATCCACAATTCTTTGCATATTTTGAAGAGTTCAGCATAAAAAATATATAAAGATTAAGTCAGGCCCGGTCCAAGGCGCCCAAGGGGCCATTTCCCCTCTAATAAAGGGATTGGAAGCAGCAAGGGTACCCAGGTGGTCAGATGAGTGGCACTGAAGACAATTGGTACCAGAGTATAAGATTGTGCATTATTGAACCGCACACGATGGGTGTGGAGGGCGTTCCGGCTTGTCTCTTGAACTAAAAGCATACAAAGTTGTCTGCTCAAAGAGATCCGATAAGCAGAAAAGCGAGATGGGTGGCCCTGTAGGCGTTATTCATTTGGGTTCTTCTGGGGGCGTTGATGGTTTCCCACATGTCAAAAGAATACACATTTGAGCAGTCCAAGGATGTTCCACGAGTCCCGCATGGTGGAGGAAAAATACCTTTAAACGGGCCTGCTGTAAAAGTGATAGAACGATGTAAACTCGTAAAGTGAATCTTGAGTGAATGAGGTAGTGGCTTTTCATCCATAAACTACCTGTAGACTGCAGTAGAAGTCAGTGAACCCCCTGTGAATGCGTGGGACGCCCTCCCAACAATAAGGTAAATGAATAAGGCTTGTCAGTCTGAGACAGCATCGTTAGTCGGCAAGCTGGTACTTGACATGCTTACCAGTGGTACTGGTAAGCATGTCAATGGGTAGAATTAGTTGGCTGTTTTTTTTTTTTAAGCTTTGTATTACTCTTTTTCGTCTTCTGTAATTTGTGTTGCCCGATCACTAAAGAAACAAGTGTGAACCTGCTAAAGCCTGCTTGCATTCCATTGCTGGTCTAACTCGGCTGTAATACAAAAGCCGGCGGAGGAAGTGTGCTTCAGTTCGAGGAATGCAAATTCGCCCTGCACTGCCCATAATAATGCGGATTTTATAACTCCCGTGGGCTGGGAGCAGTTTTCCCTTGGGTTCATGCTTATACACTTTCAAACTTAAGATGCTTTTCTGCTGGAAGTAGGTGGTGAGAAAAGTAAGTCCTGTTTTGTGTAATCCGCCTCTGAGCAGAGTTGTTGAGCTTAGCCCTCGGGGAAGGAAGAGCACTTGGAGCAGTAATATAAGCTTTTAGTCAGACCCCCCAGGATATAGTGGCATGGATTAGCTTTTGTAAAAATACAGCGGTTTCTACAAAAGTGCCGATTTCGCGGGCACTTTTGTAAAAAATCGCTGCATTTTTACAAAAGTGTCGATTTCGCGGCAAACCACGAAATCGCGATGTCCTGGAGGGTCTGCTTAATGCCCCGAAAACCTTGCCGTTGCTTCTGGACCGCTTGCGTGAAATCAGGGAAAAGGGAGAGATTAGCATTTTCAAATTTCAGAGGACCTCCGGACCTGGAGGCCTGCAGGATAGCGTCTTGATCTCTGAAATTCAGTACTCTCGCAATCATCGGACGTGGGGGGCCCCGGCCGAGGCCTACCGCCCGGGACCCGATGTGCCCTTTCCACTGTAAAAAAGTTGCTCAATTCTTTGGGCTGAAGGTGATTAAAAACTAGATCCTCCACGAACAGGTCCAGGGCGAGGCCCTCAGCTTTTTCGGGAACCCCCACTATCCTGACGTTGTTTTTCTGAGCCCTCCCTTCATAATCATCGAGCTTCCGGCTCGCAAGCTCACCAGCCCTCTGGAGCTCCCGCATTTCCACCTGCAACGAGGCCACGTCGTCCGTCAGATTCGCTGGTTTGATGTCGAGGGACTTGACCTTCTCGCTAGTTTTGGTGAGATCCACTCAGATGAGGTTGACTTCAATGGTGACAGTGTCTAACTTATGGTCAAGCGACTCCATTTTCTGTCCCAGGGATGTTTTAACTCCACCGATTGCCGCCATAACATCCAGACGGTTCGACTCAACCAGCGGGTTAGGAGGTTCCTTTACGGATTCTTACACCTTACTCGGGTCTTGCGGGGACCCCTTGGTCGTCGTGTAACGGTCCAGTTTATTAGTTTGGACATAACGGGGACCCCTGGAGTATCGGGACTGAGGCTTCTCGGATTCAGGTTTGGACGCCATCTTGGGCCTCAGCCAGGACTACTAAGGCAGCGCAGAGCCTCCACAACAACCCGGGCCCGTACTGTAGACGCGTCCGGAGCCTCAGCTTTCCAGCACCCCCTGCTCCGTCAACTCAGCACCCACCGTATCTCTAGTGATGGATAAATCCGATGGCCCCGGACCCAACACTCAGCACAACACCAGGCACCAACCACAATCAAGCCGGCTAGTCCGCGGTCCAGTATCGTCACTATGCACTCACCGGTTCTCCGTGCTCACTCACCGGTGATCCGGGGGGTGGGGGGGGGGGGGAAGCCCAAAGGGAGAGGACGTCACAGCAATGGCCCCACTGGCGAAGCAATACGGCCAATAGGCCCCGGGAGCCCAACTTCCTCCGGGTCGGGGCTCCTGTCTCTCCACCAGCCAAAGCAGCTCTCACATATCCTGCAAAAACGGACCTTTAGCCACCGCAGCAACGACCTCAGCCGCCTCTTGGAGCCCCGGCCGCCACCAGGTCAATCCTGCCCCGCAATCCTGCAGGGCCCTCAGTATATGCAGACGGCATCTGTGCCAGTGGGTGCAGCCCGGGGGGTCACAGGATCAGTCCGGGCAATACCCCTCACCGCCTCGGCCACAGCCCTTACTTAGCCCCAGGGGAGTCGGTCATCGCCAGCATACCACAAGCGCAGCCGGAATCACGGCCAGCCGCGCCCCCACACTCAAGTCCCTGGCTCAGGGCGTCGAGAAGGCCCTCGACGTCAGTTCTCGGGTCCTGGCCCCCTACAGACCGGCGGGACCGGGCCTGCTCCAGGAGGGGGGGGGGGCAGCCACACAGCGAGCGAGACCGGAGCACCAGCCCCCACCCCCACGGCCCGCTTCAGAGCCTCCAGGCCCCAGCCACAGCGGTCAGATCCTCTCGGTACAGAAAGCAGGGCCCCCGGCGCCAGTATCCACCGCAAAACTAAGCAGTGAAGCACAGAAGGGTCCCTGGCTGTGGGTATGCGGTCCGCCCCCTCGTCAACCGTAGAAAATTAGGGAAGCTCCGAGTCTCGGGCGCCTTCCGGCCGCGCGTGTTGTCGAACTCTCGGCCGGCCACTACAGCCACTCGAACCCCCGGCTCCAGACGTCACGGAGGCCAGGAACTGCAGGAGGATTCTGCCACGGGGTTCCGCTGTCCGATTATCGAGATAGCGTGCCAGGATTAGTCCAGGATGTCGGGGTGAGAGTTCCGTCCCGGCGGAGCTGCTCACCGAGGCGGCCATCTTCGGCGCGCGTTAGGCTTCTCCCCGGTTCTGCCCTTTTGATGTCTCGTAAAGGTAATGCAGCTTTTTGAGAATTGCTGGTACTCTCCCAATACATTTTAAAGGCCCGAGTTAAAGTTCTAGTACTGTCTCATTAAAATTATGGAATCCTTACTGGTAAGTACTGTTTCTATCCATAAACGTATAGCAGTGTTTCTAGAAGTGCAGGTCATCTCCAAATAACATCTTTAGCGTGAGGCACTGCCCTGTTAAAATTATACCCACTGAGAGCTTCAAGGACTGTAAAATTTTGCTGATTCAGGCCCTGCTGGAAACTGTCATCACTATCCAAAACAAGCATTTGCAATGCAATAGGTTGCAGATTTGCGAGAGTTTGAGCTATTTTTATTGTAAATGACATTGCTTTTTATTTATGTTTTGTTTTTTGAAACATAAATAAAAGCCATTGTCATTTACAATGCCAATAGGTCAAACTCGCGTAAATGAGAGACCTATTGCATTGCAAATTCTTGTTTTATTGGGTACACAGTAAAATAATAATAAACTGGAAACTGCATTTGATTTTTTTTTATATACAGACAACGCTTTTAATAGCCTTTACTCAACCCTTGCTCTCCTAAGGGGCATGCCCAGCCAGAGAAGACACTAGTGCGCATGACTGGGCAGGGCGCAAAAAAATCGCCAACCTTCCCCACCCATGCACACTTGTGTTGTGCTGCTGCCTGTTGCCCTTGGTCTGACAACCATGTCAGTCATGTCAGTCAACGAGACTCTGAAGGGGGTGGGCGGTCCGGCGTCATACTGACTGACATGATTATCAGTTCTTCCTCGGCGTCTTTGAACTTAAGTAAACTGATTCAGTTTACTTAAGTTCAGAGACGCCGAGGGAGCTGCGGGAGGGGAGGCTTCTCCCCAATGGACGCACCGCGCCTGATCTGATCACTGCTGCCGTCTCCTGCCACATCGCATTCTTCGTCTTCTGGGCACAGGCTCCCAGAATGCTCTGCCGCCAATGCGTGAAAGCAGCGTCTGGATTGGCCTGAGCGCCAGCAACTTGTGCTCCCAGGCAGACTGGGAGCCTGTGCCTGCTCTCTCCAGCCCCAGCAATGCAGTTGGGGATGGAGAGAGCTTCACTGTGCATGTGGGTTTGTCCGCCCTGAGACAACCAGCCAAATCCTCATGCGCAGTGAAGGAAGTGCCTACCACTTCCTACCAGCAGTGTCGTCCCCTGGACCTGCCCCTAAGACTCATCTCGGGGTGGGTCCAGAGGATTAAAATAAAACAATAATTAAAATGGGTTTAAAATCTGTTTTATTATCGTTTTATTTGCTGGTGGTGTGTGCGGCGCTCACCCACTCTGATGGAGCGGCCGCCACTGCCCTATCTTAAGCCAGAGGTCTTCAATCTTTGGGGCACGCCCCCCAGGGGGGTGTGGAGTTCTGGGAAGAGAGTCCGCATTCCCCAGTTTCACTTGTGCCTGCAATTCAAAATTTTTCCTTTCCTTTTGGAAAAAAGCAGCCGTCCTGGGACGGGTAATTTACATTTTTATCAGCTGAAGTTCCATCAATTGTCTAGTGTGTGAAAGTTTTGTGCCAGGAAGTCTGCTTTCCTGAATGAAGTGCAAATGTGCTCCATTAGTTATTCTGCTAGTGTAAAGGGTGTTTGGGAGCTGGTTCTGACTTTAATTGATGCAATCACTCCAAGCTTTGGGATGACAAAGATTTGGGTTTTTGGAGTGGTAATGCAAGGCATTAACAACAGGGCTATGATGGGCTTGCTTTTATTTGTAACTGCAGTTACACAGCTGTTAGTATCCCAAAGGAGGTGTTGAAGGGACAGTTATGTAAGCAACAAATTGCATTGCATATGAACTGGTATTACTAAAATCTACCTTTTGGAACCACCATTTTATCGTAAAACCTTTTGCGCATTTTGTAGCAGGCTATCTTACACTGTGTGTAATGTAAGTATAAAATAATTACTTACATATTCACAGTGCTTTCTGTCACATGCTATGACCTCGTAGCTTTAAAAATGCATGTCACTACTCTGTACTGCTTGTTACACACAGACCTCTGCAGTGCATTAACTAATAGAGGTTTTATAATGTACTACAGTATATTTCCCACTGAGTAACAACGTTTTAAAATGTATTTTTCATTTACGCTGCCCATTATTTTATATGTAGATCTCTGATGGTGAAAGACCTAAAGAATGTGCAGAATGTTTTGGGGCTTGTTTATTAGAGGCTTGCATCACCAGAGCATCACTTTTCTCTTAGGCTCTTGTGGCGCAAGCGTCTCAACCATACCTATGAGGCTGTGCAAAGCCACCTGCATGGCTTTTGCATAGTCTCCTAGATGTAAGACATAGCAGAGCAAGTCACTGTGCTGCCTTACTCTGCATCAAAGGAGGAGGGTTGCATGAGCTTTGCATGGGGTTCCCACACAACACCCATGGATTACAATGCTGCCCCATATTTACAAAATCACGTAAACCTGGGGCAGCTCCAGAAATGGAGGCCTCCCCAGCGGAGGCGCAACAAGGAGAAATGTTTTCAGTTATCCTAATTTTTTCCACTTTAATGTGAGCTACATTCTGCAGCTCACATAGAAAGAGGAAAACTCCTCAAACTCCTCTCAGGATTGTTTTTGTGACGGAAGGTGCCCCTTCCTGTTCAAAAACAATACTGCCTACGCTAGTGCTAGGCAGCAAGTTGTGCACCAACACAGGGGAAAAGGACAGGAATGCATCGTATTTTAGAAATACAGTGCATTCCTGCCCTTTCACATTGGCGCTCGGCAGCTCAGCAAGAAGTGTGGCGCTGCCCTACGCCAATTCCTCGTAAATTAGGCCCTTTGTTTTTAGCTACACCTTTGACTACGCCCCCACGCTCACTGACCCTTGGTTTGCTACACACTGTTTAATATTATTTCCCTACCGTAAACGTTGTTTGCTGTGGGAGTTAGGGGTGTTTATGGTTGTCGATGATGAGGAGTACCAGGTTCTCCAACTTTTTGTCAGAAGAGGTCCTTAAGCCTAAACAATTTTGACAAGGGGGTCTCCGCATTCAAAAGTTTGAAGACCTCTGCCTTAAGCAAATGATCTGTTCTACATTCCTGACATATTTTCTGTCTCCTTCTTCCCTTAACAGTTTACCTCTCCTTATATCACCTTATATCTATTCTTTCCTGGTGCCATCCAATGTTTGACAGCCTACTCATACTCTCATAATTACTTTCTCACTCTACTTTCCTTAATTGTGGCGTAGGATGACCTCCACTCTCCCTTTTCTTCCAACTTCTGTAGATGCTGATATGTAAGTTTCTCTCTTAATGATTAGTCAGGTTTGAATGTTAAATCTGTTCATTCAAAGATTTGTTAAAGAGCTGTTGTGGATTTTGAACAGCATTGGCTGCTTTCCCGGGAGGTGGATGCATTTGTTTTCAAGTATAATGTGTTTTTTTATGCACAGCCTGTTGATCAACTCGACTCCAGCAAAGAAAATGGTTTAGATTTGGGAGAGATCACTAAAAACAACTCCAAAAAAGATGTAATTGAGAATCTCACTACTATGGTTGAAGACACTTCTAAAATTCACATGCAAAATGTAAAAGGTAAGTCTTTGATGCTAGTCAATGAAAATGTTTTCACCCATTGCTGTATCCACTTTACATACTGCTTTAATGCAGCGTTTTACTTTCACATTAATATTTATTGTTCTGCTTCCTGTATTCTTTTGTGTTTTCTTGCTTTTTATTTATTTCCTACACCATTACTCTGAGTTCACTTCATGGTGTTCTTGACTTTGAGCTTTTTAAATATTTGCTATGTTACTTTTTCTAATTACATTTCAGTCAGTCAGTCAAAAAAGTCTTTATTTCGATTTTTCATCATAAAAGACATACTACACAATTCATTCATATACAGTAATTCCCATATCCCATAAAAGCGGTGATAATGGACACTAATTCAAATATCCTTACTGTGCAATTCGCAATTGAAATATACTAGTATGTACCATAATTAAAACAATAAATAGATATACGCTAAGATCAAGTTAAAAAAAGTATTAAATAACAATATACAAAGACTTGACATATAATAAAAACACTTATAAAACCATGGGACACTCCCCTATATCATCTGGCCTGTACCCATTCCCGTTCCTAAAAAAAAATAAAAAACAAAAGCCTCCATCAAGCTGGGGACCCTTTTATTGGTAACTAATCTTCCTAGACCGTAAGTTCCAGGCCCAACTAATATATTTAGCGACCCCGGTTACCACCAATATAGAGGTGTTGGACTTCAGAATTCTGCTTGCTATCAGCGCAGAGCGTGTACCCAGTACCCTACAAACTGGGCGTAACCACTTCTATCTAGGGGCAAAATACACAGGGCAAACAAAGAGAAAATGGTCAACTGTTTCTACCAACTCCGTACAAAAGGGGCAGTAACCACTGCCGCCGTTGACCCAAAACTTCGTTAAGCCCCGTAGTGGTAAGGTGCCGACCCTAAACTGGTGGAAAAGCTTACGGTCCAGTGGCCTAGTAATAGTGTCCCAATATTCTTCGAGGAGACAGTCATCCTTAACTGACACAAATGTTGACGTCAGCGAGCCACCAGTCAGTGAGGCATGTCTTTTAGATACAGCCCATTCCCAGTATAAATCTCCCAAAAGCCTTTTCGAGGGAAAGGTGACTGTGTCCGGGTTGGACCATAGCTCCCCCATCCCCATATCGGTCAAAATTATTCTAAGGTCTGACAGCCAAGCGATCCTGTGGGAGCCCCCAAGGCCTTTAACTTCTAACAGGGCTTTAGCATATAGGGACAGTTCGGGCGTACATTTGTTAACCACTGTTGCTCTCTCAGCGGGTATCCACTGATATTTATAGGCACTGAATAATCCTGCCCATGTGCAGAGACCCGGGGAGTTCTTTCAAAGTCACATTTTCTTCAGTATCTTTACCTTACTTTGTAAAGGCCAAAAGGTACATGTTACAAAAAATATAAAATGGAACAGGCTAAATTTTTAATCGCATTAATTTACTTTAAAGAATGGCAGTAAAAAATAAACAAGCCTTTAAATGTCACTCTGACTAATTAAAAGAGACCTTTCAAAAACATAATTCACAAACTATTTTTGCTTCTTTTAAAGTAAATGATATAGAATGATATGGCAATGTAACTGTATGGGCTGCAGCACTGAAACAATTAGAATAGACACTGCACTTTTAAGGGCACTCTGACCTTTAATGCCCCATCATGCCCTGCAGGTAGCAGTTTATCCCGTTGTTTTTTTACATATAAATTAGCAGGCTATAGTTTTCCTTATTATATATCTTCATTTGGGGGTGAAGGTGGGCTGCTTATGATTTCAATGCAGATTACCCTGCGAGAGAACTAGGATTATAGGTAAGAACCCATTTCTTTTCTCTTAGTGAATCTCCATTGATATCGTCCTACACCAAACTCTTTTCATTTGGAGGGCTGGGGGAATGAGAGAGAAAATGATGTAGCTAAACTGTTGCACTTTCATTTAAAATATCATAAACCACAACAAAACAAACATACTCCATTATGGCTCTCAAATATGGGAACCAGACAGCCTCATTAGTGAAACTTTGCTCAATTGAGGATGATTTGTGTCCCAATAATTGAAGAGAGAACCCCAGGGGGGTGGGATTTCCAAAAAAGAACAGGATGGCCTCACACATCCTAGGTGTCTTATTTCATGAATGCTCTAGTAATGGTCGTCTCTCGTGGATTGAGGGGATATCCAGGGATGATCTGAGGAGTGGGGGATCCTGACAACTAAAAACCCTGTTTACCTACCCGTGTTCACATCATGTTATTTATCAGAAGGGTGGTGTAGGGGTCATTAAAAGCAAGTATCGGACACTTGAGGCAAAATTACGTGGCTTGTGTCCTATCTAGGTCAACACGTTTCAGCCCATCAAAGGCCCACAGATGGGTCCAGGGCTTTTTCAAGACTAGGATCCTGCTTGTCCTTATTTGAATCCCTGCCAAAAGCGTTACACCCTCTCAGTGCACCCGCAAACATACTGTACCAGTTCCTAATGGCTGGTCAAGTTCAATGATCGGGTCATAAAAAGACAGATAACATATATATATATAAACATAAGTTGTACTAAAATGTTACATTTCACAGAACAAAACATTGTACAACACAACAGTAGTTGTGACATGTAATATTTAAAACAAAGACAAGACTAGACCGACCGGTGATTGCCAACCTTTCAGGACTCAGCCATGTTGTCTCGCTTGTAGAGCATGCATGTAACACAAGGTGACGTGCACTCTCTCACAAGCCATGATTCACCTTCTAACTCTTACCCTAACTTACTCTAAAAGCTGTTCTGTTCACTCACAAAGTGAATGAGCAACAAAGATGCCTTTAAATCTTGTTTTTATCTAGTTACTTTTGTTAATCATTAAGAAACAGAGTTCAGAAGTCAGTTTGTCTTCCTACATTTACTTCTCTTTCTGTGACTGTGAAGTTAGAGAATTTTGTAAAGTGAAGTGTGTGACAATCGTGCTGTGAAAAGCGTGTAAAATAAAAAGGCTGTAAGGTGTCTGGCTTATTTTCTAACACAACATTCAAACAGCAAATAAGTGTCAATTTCAGTACCAATCAAGGCACATTTATCTATTTCTGTGTGGCAAAAAAAAGATTTTTGTAGGATGAAAACAAATCAGAACACTTTACTTGGTGATGTGCAAATTATAAATATTTTTGCTGCAACCCTGTTTACAAACATTGTTTGTAAACTATATAGTTTTATCCTTTAAACTGCACGTGAGTGAGAAAGTTTCTAGCCATTTCGATTTAAAATGTGCTGCTGTAAATGACAGTGCATTACCACTTCGTGCTTTAGTAGTTTATTTGATAAAAGTGAGCCTTTAAACATGAATTGAGAAATATTCTAGCCCCAGCCCTGGCAACAATGGTAATAGTGAACTAAGGGCCAGATGTATGACCTATTTATACTGTCGCAAAAGGGAAACCGGCCCGTTTGCGACCGCAAAATTGGTCTGGCCCATGTACAAACCCTATTGTGCGAGTCGGTAACCATTTACCGACTCGCAAAATAGGGTTTGCGACTCGCTATTAGAAAGGGGCATGCCAAGGGCGTCCCTTCCTAATAGCGAATCTGAATGGTATGTACCATTATTTTGTGACCTCATTTGTAGTCGAAAAACACTCGCAGTTTATCACCTACTTCAAGTTGGTGGTAAGCCACGTGCAAATAAGAAGGGGTCCCCATGCATTCGTGCGAAAATATTTTTTAAGAACAGGCAGTGGTCCCTAGGGCCACTGCCTGCCGTTAAAAAATTAAACTGAAAAGTTTCATTTTTCCGTTTTTAAATGCATTCCGTTTTCCTTATAAGGAAAATGGGTTGAATTATTTAAAAAAAACTGCTTTATTAAAAAAGCAGTCACAGACATGGTGGTCTGCTGACCCCATCAGGTCACCATCCCTGTGAGTACTAGCCATTCCTATTGAGGGCGCAAATAGCACCTGCCTCATGAATATTAATGAGGCACACAATTTGCGACCCCGTTAGGAATCACTAACAATGTCTGAGACACTGTTGTAAATTGCATGAAAGAATAGGAAGTTCCAGTAGATGGTCTTTTGGTTTCTCTTAAAATATCCATGCACTCCTGAGGGAGGTTCAGGTGACCATATTGTATGAGTTCAGAAGTCCAGCTGCCAAGCTCAACAAGTGAAGGTTGGGATGTTAAATTTGGTCTTCAAACTTCTAATTAAGGGTCGGTCTGCACAGCATCCTCCTGTATGGAGTGGTGAAGGAGATCCACAGGGGTGTAGGAATCATATCGCCCGAACCATGTTGTTTTTATCGATGGTAAGAAGATTTAATGTCTAGTTTGTCGGACGGACAAGTAGACATTAAATCACGTAAATAAAACAGGCTGTGGGCACTCTGGGGCTCACAGCCAATCATAAAAGCTTGCTGAGAGCCTATGGAGGCCTCTCATTGGCTAGCAGCCCATGACTTCACTAGGCTTTAGCCAGTGATTGGCTGTGGAGTCTCAGCAAGCAGTTGTTCATGATCGCCATGAGGCAATACATGCAGGTAAAATAAGGACTGCCATAGTGCCCGCCATAGAACTGCTAGAGTGTTTCAAAGAATTATATTTTTCTCAGCTTGCATGTACATCGCTCTGAAATATTGTAATGGAACTGGTCTGCCTGCTGACGGACCCGCTGTGTCTAATGCGGCGTCCTTAAGGCTGCAGAAAGCGCAGGCTCTCATCGCTGCTATTGTCGACTGCGCACGTTTCCATTGGTGTGCAGATTAAAATTCCCTTTCACACCAGACGTGTGAAACAGATTGGGCAGTTTCCCTCACAATTTGGCGATATCTTTCCTATTTGTGTGAGAAAATGCTCAGTTGGCCAGTGCCTATTTTTCGGGCTTAATTTAGGCTGTTTTTAAGCTGCAGCGGCGCCTTGTAGGAGAACTGTTCCCTTCAAAGTTCATTGCGGGCAGTGATATGCCTTCGATGGAGGGTCCTGTCCAACTGGAAATGAGGCATGGGCACAGCGCTGGTCTTGCACCACATCAGTGCCAGGACTTCGGACTCACCTGAATGCGGGGGTTCAAAATACATTTGTTTTTTAAAAGTGAATGTAGCGTCCTCACTGTTCTGATGCTGAAGGCATAAAGCTATTTGTGACCGGGATTAGAAGTCACATTCGAAGTCCGGATTTCTGGTGGAGTGTGTAATGACAGGAAAGCCAGATCGCCAGGGCTCACTGATGGCGGCAGGCAATCCTTCTGCTCACTGTCTGTGTTTAAGTGGATTTGTCGGTGTCCCAAGCCGCCTTTATAGGCTCCATAAGGGCCTCGTTAAATGGGAGATGACTGTGCTGAAGAACGCTTCCTCCATCGCAAATGGTCACGAAAGGCTCTCCAATTCCACTACCAAGGAGGCATCTTGGGTGCTTGTGTTTTGACTGAGCAATTAGTCAGCTTTGTCGGTACCTGTGGGGGGCAGTAAATATGGCTGCATCACCGTTGTCATCCTCTTAATCCAAATCCTCTGTCAGCATCCCGGACTTGCTGTCTGGGTTACTTCGATCAGCATTCCAATCATAGGTATGCCTAAGGCGGGTCATAGGGAGGTGCTTTACCTTGAGCAGAAACCTTGGTTTTCATTTTTATTGCTGCTCTGAAGCCTACAATGATTGCCCTAATATTGTATCGGCGGCTGCCAGAATAATGTCCCCTCTGCAGGCTCTGCATAACACATATCATTTGATGTGATTTCTCGTGCAGCTGCCAATAGTACTACAGTTAAAAATAAATGTGTCCTTGTGTAATGTTATGTAACTGGCGCTCATGTAAAGCACTCCAATACGTTCAGGTAGAGTTTGCGCTATATAAAACTGCAAAACAAAAATGTCAGGCTTTTATTAGAAATGCCCTCTGTCTCAAGGTCTTAGGCAAGCATACTCAAGTCTTAAAATAACTCCGGCTAGGATATTAGAGACAAGTGAAATGGGGAGGTGGTGAGGAAGATGTGAAGGGTAACCATTAAAGAAGAAAAGAAAATGAGAATTTCACTTGGCAGCAGTACAACAAATCTGGTAGTGTGTTCATTTGGTATGTGCTAGTTTATACATAGATGCAGCGCTCTGCCAATGAACACTACTAGATCATTCTGACTGTGCTTGTGTGAAACAGGGTGGCCTCTACGAATAGCTCTGCAATGCACTTCATTTTTGCCTTGTGTGATAAATGCTGGACCCCTTGCACGACTCTTTCTAGATGCCCACCGCCCAACCAGGCCTAATCTGATACTTCTGTGGTACAGCACAGCTCTATCGATGCATCTCTCCACCTGTACTCAAGCTTCTACAGCAGTGTAGAGTCCATGATCTTACTTCTCAATAAAATAATTTCCGTGCTGATTTTTATATTCTCAGCAACTTCAGTATTGGTATGTATGTCCTATTGCCACTCTGCAAATGTGCCTCAATTTAGACCGGACAAATTCATACTAAAACAACCATCGAGCGTCACACATTACAAGCACTTCTGAAGTTCAATGCAATTCCGTAAAGTGAAATGTGAGTGGCAAAGTGGAAAGTGCCACATGAAAAAAGAAGTGAAGTACTTACACAAGCACTAAGTTGTGTGGACTGAGTGTCAACGTACTTACGGACACTTGAAAAAAACACTATGTATGGATGTTGGCAGCTGATCGGGGCTCAGGAGGGGTCTCATCCGATGTCTGAATTTGATCTCGGTACGGAACCCGCCTGTAAACCTGCTGTGGTCTCCCGTCGTCCTTAGCGTGTGTGTAGGTTTTCCACTTTCCACTTTGCCACTCACATTTCACTTTCCGGTCCTGAAGAAAGCCCCCAACATATACCTTTGCGGGCTGAAACATGTAGACCATCCACATAGTCAGCTAAGGATAATAATTTCCCATTTAGTTGCACTACACTTATTTTAACCATATCCTGAGCCGCCACTAATAAAGTTTACAGGCAAGGATTCTCAGAGGTATTTTTAACATAATTCATGTCACATCACACACTCACACTACACTAGCTCCGCTGTAATCCGGCATCGTAGCACAACCGGGGGGCATTCGGCCACCCGGTTGGGACACCAATGATGAAGCATGACACCAACTAGTGGGTTCGTCCTTCTTTGTTTAGCTCATAAATCAAGTATCACCTTAAACTCAAGAGCAGAAGCAGATAACCGGAAAGAAACATACAAAGGATACTTATACCGAACGAACAATTGACATGCAATAGCCACCAGAAAGAAGTCTATGCCCTCAGGCTCCTTCTTGGGTGGGAATAATCCTTGCCTTCATGAATTGAAACTTTCCTTTATACCTACTAGGAAATTTGTCATTCTATGTCAGGACAGGAGGCAAGGATTATGTGAGTTAAAAGCCTGCCCACCACTAAAGACGCCATATACTTGACCAGTTTAAAATAGAAACGCTTCAACATAGTCAGAAGACTAGTCTGCTGCTTTAATGTCCTCAAGCCATTTCCCCACTGACAGAATGAGCTCCAAACTGCAAGATCTCAACACCTGCTTATTGCATAACCCAGCAGAGCCTGCGAGCAATGGTGGGGAGTTACCACTTTGAAAGTTTTCCTGAGGGAAATCAGCAACTGGCACTCACCGTGTGGGCAGAGTTCTTCCGTCATCTTTTCATAAGCCCTGAGGCAGCTCATCACAATCAACTTAGGAGCTTTGTCAAAAACTGGAAAAGAGACCAGTTTATAATTCATTCTGATGGCAAATCATCTGGCCGGAGTTCTGAACGTACGTGCAGACAGTCTCAGTCGGTAGTTCTCAGCCGACCACGAGTGGAGGCTTCATCCGGAGGTGGTACGTCACGTCTTTCGGACGTGGGGAACTCCTCGGGTGGACCTGTTCGCCACTCACGAGAATGCTCACTGCCGTCATTTTGCAGCCTCCAGTTTCCGATGCAGGGAGCTTTGGGGGACACGTTTCAGTTGAGTTGGGACTCACAACTCCTTTACGCGTTTCCTCCCATACCCTTGATTCCTCGGGTTCTGAGGAAGATTCGCCAAGACCGGGCCCAAGTCATATTGATCGCCTCGGATTGGCCAAGAACGGTGTGGTATACAGATCTTCTCCACCTCTCCTCGTGCCCGCCTCTCCATCTCCCTCTCAGGGCAGACCTCCTCTCTCAGATGGAGGGGCAGGTTCTACACCTCCACCTCCAGACCTTACACCTTCATGCCTGGAGATTGAACGGGGCAAACTGAATTCATTTTCTCTCCCGCACAATGTGGTGGATGTCATTTTATCGGCCAGGCGTGACTCCACCAAGTCCATTTACTCTTATAGATGGTCTAAATTTGTTGCTTGGTGTGGGGAGAAGTCCATCGATCCTTTGAGGGCTCGTTTGTCTGATATACTTCAGTTTGCGCTTTCCTTGGCTCAGCAAGGGTTTGCGGTTGCTACTATCAAGGGTTATTTATCGGCATTATCGGCATTTCTCTGTTTGCCAGATCAGCCATCTTTGTTTAAATCTCCTATTGTTTTGAGGTTTCTAAAAGGCCTTTTGAATAAATTCCCTCCTACTCCCTTTATTGTTCCTCAATGGGATTTGAATCTTGTGCTCACTTTTTTAATGGGTTTGCCTTTTGAACCATTGCACAAGTGTCCCTTGAGGCTGTTGTCTTTTAAAACGGTCTTTCTTGTTGCAATTACCTCGGCAAGGAGGGTAAGTGAGCTTCAAGCTCTTAGTTCAAAGCCCCCGTTCTTGACCATTCATGCTGAACGAATGGTTCTTAGGACCAGGGCTGTTTCTCTGCCGAAGGTGGTAACTCCTTTCCATCTGGGGCAGTCCATTACCCTCCCTGCCTTCTATCCTCCCTCTCACCCTTCCAAGGAGGAGGAGAGACTTCACCCCTTGGACCCAAAGAGGGCAGTGAGCTTCTACCTTGATAGGACTAAAGACTATAGTGTGGATGACCAGCTCTTTGTTGGTTTTGCTGGCTGCAAGAAGGGGAAGGCGGTGCACAAGCGCACGCTATCGAGATGGATTATCCTGTGCATTAAGATCTGCTACGCCCTGGCGGGTAAGGAACCTCCAGAGGGTATAAGAGCTCACTCTACTAGGGCAAAGTCTTTTACATCTGCTTTGTCCAGGGGTGTACCTGTAGAGGACATTTGTAGAGTGGCGACTTGGGCCTCCCTCCACACTTTCGCGAAGCATTACTGCTTGGATTCCGAGGTGACGAGGGACGGCCACTTTGCGCGCTCTGTCCTCCAAGATTTTCTGGTATAGGAGAGTGGACACCCTCCTCCGGGAGTGGGGACGGCTGTGGGACTCTATTCACAAGGTGAAGAATCCACTGGCAGATGTATCCATCAGAAGAACATGTTACTTACCTTCGGTAACGCTTTTTCTGGTGGATACAGTATCTGCCTGTGGATTCCTCACTGACCCACCCGCCTCCCTGTTGTTCACTCTTCTATACCGGAGTTGCTGTAATGCAAATATTTTTATTGTTGAAGGAAAAGTTTTATTTCAATTGATTTTCTGCATTGGTTTCACACTGTGTGTTATCTTGACATTTGTGTACTGTGTATATATCTACTGTTGTCGGTCCGTCCGTGTGCCTCGAAGGCATGGAAAAAAGGGCGGAACTGATGTCATAACGCCAGCGTGGGCCTATTATGGAGTCGGTGACGTCAGCGAAGTCGCACGCGATGACGTGCCTCTGTGACGTCGTCCACGTCGGCGCGAAGCTACAAAAAGAATTTCCGAATGTTGCTGAGGCAAGGGGATATTCACAAGGTGAGGAATCCACAGGGATATACTGTATCCACCAGAAAAAGCGTTACCGAAGGTAAGTAACTTGTTCTGTGGGAGATATGGAAGGTGACCTCTTGCGGGGTAAAGACCTGTTCCGAGATATTCAAGGCTTTCCCATCTGACACTCGCCTGCAAGATACCAGACATAAGAGCATGGCTAGCTTCACTGACAGCTGCTTACTTGACTTATTCGGCTGTCAAGACTTGAAGAGGTTTAGAAACTTGTTTATGTTCCATAAGGTTGAATAACGAGGCTCCAGAGGGAGAGCTAAATATATGTCTCTCATCAACTTACACACTAACTGGTGCTCCCCTACAGGGGACCTTGGATGGGAAAGAGACTTTCCAAAATAGCTGACCGATAAGAGTTGATAATACGGTAGGCCAGACCCTGGGAGGCCAGGGATGCCAAGAAATGCAGCACAGGGAACACTTTGCACCCCATGAAATCCTGGTCATTCCTAAGACACCAACGGACCCATCTGGACCATGCAAACCTGTAATGTTTGTTTGTTCCGTCCACCCAGACTACCTCTAGCATTCGTTCAGTTTCTCCTGAAAGGCCAGGGACACTCGAAAATTGATGGAAATCTGCTACGCCAAGAGGGACATACAGCCTTGGAGGAGTTGTGAGTGATGATTGCCCAGAGGATTCAGGAGGAGATCTGGAACGTGGGGTAGAAGGATTGTAGAATCCCAGGAAAGTTCCAGAAAAACTGTAAACCACACTTGAGACCTCCAGACCTGCGTGATAAGCACTACCCTCATCCTCTGTGAACCAAAGCCGAAAATCTCATGATTATGGCAGACGAGGGAAAGGCATACCCCATCTCCAAGGACCAGTCCTGAAGAAAAGCATTTGTGGCTGTCGCCAGAGGATACGGCTTCCAGCACAAATATTGGCAAAGCTGGTGGTCCAGCCGAGAGGCAAACAGGTCTATGGAGAAAGGACCCCAAATGGAGTCCAGTGTCTAAAAAAACGAGGGGTTCAACTGCCATGGGCTCATGTCCAAGCAATCCCTGGAGCACCAATCTGCCACTACGATGGATGCTCCGGGAAGGTACTATGCTGTCACAGAGATGTTGCGGGACAGGCAGAAGGCCCAAAACTCCTTGGCAAGATGCACCAGAACTTTTAACTTGGTACTTCCCCAAGTGGTTGATGTATCTCACTGCTGACACAGTGTCCATCTTGAGGACACTGCAGGCTGCCCGGTTCTTCGGCCAACATTTGAATGTGAAGGACCTGGCCATCAACACCAAGCAGTTGAAATGGAGTTGCTGCTCTTCTGTGGACCACCTTCCTCCTGTGAAGGAGTCACCGCAATGGACTCCCCAGCCTAATAAGCTGGCATCAGACTCTATCACCAAGTCCAGGTTGTAACAGAAAATAGCCCGGCCGTTCTGCTCCTCCACGTAGTCTAGCTACCACCTCATCGGTTCCTTGACCTCTTCCATGAGTTGAATCAGTTCTTAATACAGTAAACCCCAGCAGAGATGAAAGGCCTTGTGACACTGAAGCGCCCTGTAAAAAGGAGGGCCCAGGAAGACTGTCTAGCTAGATGAGGCGAGGAGGCCCACTATCCGGGCCACTTGTCAGAGAAAGGTCGTGGATCTGGTCAACATCTTTTGCAACTCTCTGTGGATCTTGGGCACCTTCTGAGAAGAGAGACTCAGTGACTTCTCCACTGAATCTATAAAAAAAACTGAGGCACTTCGCCGGTTTGGCAGGAATCATAAGTGACTTCCGCTCATGTGAATTAAAATATGTGCTTTATAAAAAAATCACTGCAAAAATTTGTAAACAGTAGAAAAATAGTTTGGGGACTTTTTGGTGGATTAGTCACCAATAAGAACCAATGTAAAAAGGTTTGTTAAAAACTGTGAAAACACCACTGATGTCTGCAAAAAAATATACATTGAAACCAGGACAACCTATCTTTGGTATACGATTTAGAGATATAGTACTGAATGTGGATTGTTTTATGCTGCAATTGATGCTTGTAAATTCGTTCTTTAACGGCAAAAAGACTAAAACATAAAATGCTAAGAAGTGCAAGCTTGTATGGTTTCATTTTTTTTTCTTCACAGAAGCAGTCAATCCTGGAGAATCAGATGCTGGTATGCCAGAGCTTGAAGAGAATGGGGCTACAAACTTAGAAGATTTTCCCACGGGTGAGCTGAAAAGTTGATTTGAACTATTTTCAGTAGACATTTTCCTCATGTGCTGGATTTCTTTTAGGATTTATGTGAGTGTTGTGAAATTAGAGGTCCGATGTTGATAGCACTCAAGTCCTTTAAAGCTAGAGGCCCGAGTACTCCTACCAAAATATTAGAGGTTTTGAACCTGTTAACTAAAATGCAATATATTTTACTCAGGAAACACACCTGCTAAATAAAGTTTTTTGGGTCTGAAATCTAAATATATTCCAGGGCGATCTTTTTTTTTATCAGGCTCCACCAAGTCAAGTGGAATGACTATCATAATAGCACAACGATGTCAATGCAAGGTAATGAAGGTGATCCTTGACATGGCTGGGAGGGCATTGTTGTTGTTAATGAAGGCTGGCTAAACTAAATACACAATAATATATGTTCCTAACTCAGACCAAGAGATTCCTTAAGACTGCCATAGCTGAAATACTGAGGGTGTCTGAGTGTGTGATCATCATTGGAAGGAGCTAAATCTAGTGATGGACAGGCTTAAAAACAGTCCTCTCTGGGAGGGGGTTTATCAGGTTTATGTCCAAAGAGGATCTGCACATAGAGCAACCAAATTACTCTCACTGCACTTACTGTTCCACATACAATACGACAAACGCAAGGTTTACGGTTTGGAGGACAAGGTACTCTACCCTTTCTGCCAAACCATAGGTCTGCCCATCTTGTATGGGGCTGGGCAGACCTTATATTTTCCATTGATGCCGTCAACGGGATCTCAGTTGACCAAAAACTTCCTCATAGGGCCTGTCAAATTCTAATTCATGCCTCAAGTCACATTTAAGTAAGCTCTTTTCTAATAGATAATATAACTCATACAGAACTGGGATGTTGCCTTTTCCGATCACGTGCCGGTTTAATTGTCAATTTCCCCTTACAGAAACCCACCTGTATGATAAAACTGTCAGTAGAAGTAGAGACCCCAGTTACATAGCTGAAAATTATATACAAGAAAGTCATCAAGGAATACTTCGGGTGATCACAAAGAGCACCCTGATGGCCACCTTAACCGGATAAAATAAAATGAGACAAATTTAGAGAGAAATTGAAAATCCAGATAATAGAATTGGCAGGCATATACCAAAATGCAGGTACTGTGTAACTGCCTGGCATATTGATAGCAATTAGGGCACTGGACATAGAAAAGGCAAAGCACATACTCATTAAGACTGAACAACTTGCCTATAACGGAGAAACAAAGCAAACCACCAAATAGCCTGCACCTCGTTAGAGATCATGTTTTACTGAGAAATACTTATAAAGAGATAGCAGCAAACTTTGATTCCTTTTATAAACTGTTTTACCAAGCAGAAGATTCTCGACTGAATATGGTGAATGAGTATTTAGATATCTCACGTCTACAACCCTTGACTTCTGAACAGCCATTAATACTAGAGCTGCTGATACAGATCAAAGAGGCCTCAAAACATGTGTGACCACAAACCCTGGTGGATTCACATCCTTGTTCCACTAAACCTGGCTCCTGACTCCACTGTTGACAAATCTTGTGAACACTGCTCGAAGTCCTTAACTAATACTTATATTAGAGAAGCACAAGTAACTGACTTCCTGAAAACCAGATAAAGAACCAATAGTGTAGTTCAAATAGGCCTATACCATGGCGAGACATACACAGCACTGACATGGAATGTCAGCGGGCTAGGTAGTAAGATCAAGAGGGTACTGGTGACAAGATATATTAGGAGCCTTAAGCCTGACATTGTCTTTTTGCAGGATAACCCACCTGCTGGGTACAAATTGTGCCTTTATCGAGAGGGGGGCTATACACAACTCTTGCCCACGCAGGGTTTTCCCCCAGGGCGTGAGGAGTCACCATACTAATTAGGACCCCCCTCCCTCTTCCACACAACTAAAACTTGGACAGATCCCAGTGGGACCTTTGTTGCTGTCCAGGGGTCCTGGGGATGACGAGAGCTCATGCTAATCCGTGTCTATGCCCTGCCACGACTACAACCCCAAACCCTAGATGCAATTGCTAGGATACTATTAAAATCAGGCCCCTCCACACATACATCATTGGAGGTGACTTTAATGATGAAACCAACCCAAACCTTGACAGCACACACATTGCCACAGGAACTCGTGTTCCTACCCCACTGGCGGACTTCGTGAAGTTGCTGGGGCTGTCTGACCTTTGGCGGCGACAACATCCATTAGACTGCACTTATTCCTACTTCTCTGGGGCACATAGTCTTCTCGAGACTCAATTACTTTTTTACCACTGCAGAAGAGATATGAGCAGTGGACAAGGCGGAATACCTTGCAAGGGGCATTTCAAACCACTCACCACTGTGGTTGACAGTAGGAAGTAGAGGTAGCAGACAGTTATCAGACTGGAGACTGAATGCCTAAGAGCTCTGTGACAAAAAAGTAACAGGAGCGATAAAGAAGGAGACTGAGGTATACTTTCAAGAGAATGAGGGGTCAGTGTCCTTGACTGCCACCCTCTGGGAATCCTTTAAGACGGTGGTTCGAGGCAGGGTGCAAGATGTTATAACGCGAAAGCGTAGGGAGGAAACTTGCCAAATAGAAACCCTAGAAAGTAAACTCCTGGAACTTGAAAGAAACATTACCCCAGGTACTGTGGCCACCCTAACGTGACAAATAGGGCACGAAGTTCCCTACCTGTGACTGCTAACAGAACAGGATGTGTAGACCCAAATTCAGGCCACACATTAGAGACCCTACCAGTCAGGAGATAGAGCAGGGAGACTCCTAGCTTGGCTGGGCAGGAGAGAAAGACAGACGAGCTGGGTGTCCCAGATCCAGGAGTCGGTAGACCGACATGTAACCTCACACACCATAGCGGAAGCATTCACACGCCTCTATATGGAACTATGAGGCTAGGCCACTAGCCGATGACACAGATAATGGGATATCTTAGTAGCAAAGATACTCCCACCCTGCAGAAAGAAGATGGGGAAGTCCTGGAGACAGAAATCGCCCTAACTGAAGTACAGGACATCATAAATAAACAAAAATCTGTAAACTCCTGGACCAAACAGGCTGCCAGCGGAATTCTTAAAACAAAATGCTAGTTTGTCAGCCCCTCACCTCCTAAACATGTTTCAGGCGGCACGGGAAGAGGGGTTGCTGCCATCAGATCTTCGTCAGGCCACAATGGTGGTTATACCAAAGTCGGGTAAACGCCTAGAGAACTGCTGATCCTACCACCCAATGTCATTTCTAAATATCGAAACAAAGATCTTGGCCTCTATCCTAGCGGCACGACTCTTAACAGTGATAACGTCATTGGTCCACCGTGACGAATCTGGCTTTAGGCTGGGCCGAGCTACTTGTTTCAATCTCTGTCGACTTGCCAACTGGCTGGACACGGTGAAGGACAGGTCTACCCCACAGATGCTCCTTTCACTGGACACGGAGAAGGCCTTCAACACTGTCCGCTGGTCCTTTATGAGACAAGCCCTTGTAAAGTTCGGGTTTGGACGAGAGTTTAGGACCTGGGTGGAGCTGCTGTATACCAACCCCATAGCTAGTTTTAGGGCCAGTGGGGTAAAATCCTCATCCTAGAACCATTCTCTTGCCTGATCAGGGCCCACGCAGAACTTGGAGATTTCCGGGACACCGGAGGTCATCTAACAGAGGAGCGGATATCCCTCTAGGCAGATGATATTCTACTCTACTTCAATAACCCTGACACTACACTCCCTCTGATATTACAACTAGTTAAGGAATATGGCAAATACGCAGGATACAACATCAACTGGGGAAAGTAGAGTCTATACCCCGTAGGAGGTTCCATAGACACACGCCTAATACCAGGACATCTACATATTACCGAAGAGGGCTTCAAATATTTGGGGCTATACATTTTCGTGAATGAGGCTGACTGCCTTAGCATCAACATTAAACAGGTTCTTGCAGGATTCCGGGAAGATGTTGCTAGATGGAGACTGCTCCCCCTGACGTTGCTTGGGAGAGAGGCCTTGTATAAAATAACGCTCCCTAAACTACTATACATACTCCAAAACACGTACCATAGGATCCCAGAGACAGTTTTTAAGACCATTAACGATGAACTTCGCATATTCCTATGGGGGCCACCATAGAGTGGCATTGCAAACGCTCCAGCGCAACCAATACAATGGGGGAATTGCCCTGCCATATATCCAAGCTTATTATTGGGCTGCGCATTTAACGGTAATCAATGAATGGTGTCATGACCCGGTAGATACACCTACATATGCCCTGGAGAGGCTCCAATTCTGGAAACATACTTATCCAGTATTAGGATATCTTTCGTAGATTCACATGCCTGAATCATTCCCCGTCGTCGGGATGGGAGTCCCCGGTACATAAGAAAAGTAATGTCTCACTAGACATATAAAAAGATAGGCAAAGGGCCTCACATTAGTAACATATCTAGGTCCTTTTGTAAAAAGGACCAAACTCTAGAGAACAACCAATCTGCTATCACCACCCTCTGGAACCTTCCTGGAAGGAGCTCTAGTCCCTCAGATTTTGTACCGCGCGTCGTGCTAAGGGAGTCTCCACTGAGCTCTGCTCAGTTTTACCTTGTTTCTGGATTTCCAGTCTTTTTTTCTTCAGGATTCCTTCTTCTGAGTGAAGTTATCTTTATCTTCAAGGCCTCTTTAGGCCCTGTGCCTCCTGCAATAAGAACAGGTTTCATATTGATGACCAACACAAAGACTGTCTCTAGTGTATTTATCCGGACCACTCCTCAAAGGACTGTAAGGTATGTCGTACCTTTTCATCAAAGACCCTTAAGGACCGGGAGGGACGTCTTTTAATTTGGCTGCAGAGGTTTAAAGACCAAGACCAAGGCTTGTCCTCTGAGGAGAGTGAGAGCTCTACAAAGTCTTCCAGAACCTCACAGAAAAGGGCCAGAGTTGCTTCCCACGGACCTTCGTCGCAGCCCCCTCAAAAGAAGATGCAGAAAACATCTTCAGAGGTCCACCTTAAGGCTTTACCAACAAAGGTTTCTTCACAAGAAGTTTTACACATGTTTAAAAAGCCTACTTCAACCCCATCAACGACCGCCTCGTCGACGGTGGCCCCAACAACGACAAAATCATCTTCTCAGCATCGTCATCGTCGACGGCTGTTAAACCATTGTCGTCGACGATCAAAATTAAGAAATGATCGTCGACGCCCAATCCAGCGTCTACGCCTGCGTCGATGAGTGTTCCGTCAACATCTCTTCCATCGATGACAGCTTCGTCGACAAGGGCTTCATCGACGACGACGCTTCGTCGACTTCACCTTCAGTTGTGTCCGTTGGTGCTTCACTGACGATGACGATTACACCGACGACTGACTCGTCGACGACACCAGAGTCCAAAGTGGACAGTGTGTATGTTCATCTTAAAATCACAAAACGCACGTCGATGCCTGGTCTTACTTCACCTAGCAGTGTCAAACCATTGCCTCTGTCTCACCTTTTGGAAAAGGAGGAAGATTCTGACGACGACAGTATGTTCGGGCTGCGACAAGTCCTTCTGAACTTCATGTCAAGTACCGGGAGAGTTCGGATTATGACGAACAAGAACCAGAAGACCAGACGTATTATCCAGACGACAGCCATCTTCGCCAACCTCCCATGGTTTGCCTGCCTGCGTCTTTGGTTTCTGACTTCAAATTTTTAATTTCTGACTACAAGCAGAGATTCCCTACTTCTGCTCCGTCTCCTACTCCAGTTGTCTCTGCCATCAATGCCACAGGCTCCACCTCCACTTCCACAGTCCGTGCCTGTCGCACCTCCACGGATGATGAAGAGGATGATCAACAAGAGGAAGGGGAGCTTCATGATTCCCAATCGACTCATGATGAGTGGAATGATTACGTTATACCTTGTCCAGCGTTCCCAGTGCCTCCTCAAGCTGATTCGCCTCCTGAGGATATTAGGGGGTTTCTTAATGTCTTGGAAAGAGCTGCACAGCGTTTCCAGATCCATATGCCTTCTCACCAACAGGATTGTTTCCTTTACGACTTTAAGGAACCTTTTAAGAAGTCAGTGAGATCCGCGCCTATAATAGACTACATCTGGGATCAAGGTGTTAAGATCATGCACAATCCATCTTCAGTTCCCCCAGTGTTGCCTCATCTGGACAAAAAATACAGACCTCCGGACACCGCTCTGGCCTGCCTTACCGGACATCCCAAGCCTGATTCCGTCATCACTCAAGCAGCTCAGCGGAAGTCTAAAAACCCTTCTGCTCCACTGTCCGCCCCTCCAGACAAGGAGGGCAGACGACTAGACAATATTGGAAAACGTTTTTCTTCCATGTGTGCATTGACAGTGCGTTCGTCTAATTCCTTAGCGTTATTGGGGCGCTACAACAGGCAGATGTGGGCGGACATTGCACCATACTTGGGGGCCTTGCCAGACGACACAAAGGAGGAAGCAAAAAAGATCTTGTTAGAGGGCGAACATTCAGCTTCTGAGATCATCGATTGTGCGATGGATATCGCCTCTACTGGTTTCCGCCAACTGGCTGGCGCTGCTGTCTTACGACGCCAAGGTTGGCTTAAGGCGACTACATTTTGTCCGGAGGTCCAGACTAAAATTCTGAACACACCCTACCACGGTCAGCTTCTTTTTGGCACTCATATTGACGAAGCTCTTCAAGGCATAAAAAAGGATACCGACACAGCTCGGGCGTTGGCTACCCTTCAATTCAAAAACCTCCCTTTTCGAGGCTCATGGGGTAGAGGGCAATCTTCCACTAGAGGGGACTATCAACGATTTTGGTCTTCCTACTCTACTTCTAACCAACAATATCGGCCACAATTCCAACAACGCCAACAGCTGCAATCTTCGTACAATAAGACCTCCTTTCGAGGAAAGGAAGGACGACAGAAGAATACCGCCCGGCGTCAATGACTTTCCTCTACCGCCGCTCTCCATTTCCTCTCCACCCTCCAAAATAGGAGGAAGAACTTCCCATTTTTTACACAATTGGAAACAAATAAGAACGGACCGTTGGGTTCTTCCGCTATAACAATTTGGACATTCTCTGGAGTTCATTCGGACTCCTCCGCAGACCCCTCCTCTACCTATGCTTAACAAAAATCTGTGCCTTTTACTCCTAGAAATCTCATTAATTATCCAGAAAGGAGCTATAGAGAGGGTTCCTCTTCGTCAACGGGGAAAGGTTTTTATTCCAGTTTTTTCCTGGTACGAAAAAAGGAGAAGAAATGGAGACCAATCCTGGATTTGAGAAGTCTCAACAAATACTTAAAGAAACCATCGTTTCGAATGGTCCCCATTCAAGAAGTGCTGCAACTTATCAATTCAAACGACTACATGGTATCTTTAGATCTTCAAGATGCCTATTTCCATATCCCAATCCACAGGAATCACAAAATTCTGAGGTTCGCCGTGGCAGGCAGACATTACCAATTCCGAGTCCTGCCCTTCGGGCTCAAATCTGCCCCACGCATTTTCACAAAATGACTTACTCCAGTGGCTGCATACCTCAGGCAACAACGTCATCAAGTTTTTCCCCATCTCAACGACTGGCACATCAAGGCACCTTCTCTAGACAGCGAGAACAGAACTTCCAACGCCTGCCTACAGCTTTTCAGTCGCCTAGGGCTCACTCACAATCAGGACAAGTCCATCCTCCAACCCTCTCAGCGGATAACTTTTCTGGGTGCTATTCTCGATACAAACAAGAAGAAAGCTTTCCCGTCACAAGAGCGACAGTCCAAACTTCTTCAATTGGCGGACCGCATAAGATCCAGCAAGGTCCTCTCAGTACGCCTGTTCAAATCCCTTCTCAGGATAATGTCATCCTGTATTCTGTTGGTGCCCTACTGTCGCCTCCACATGCGTCCTCTTCAGGAATCACTCTCTGCTCAGTGGATTCAAGCAGAACGTTCATTCGACGATGTCGTTCAAGTGACCCCTCAGATGGTCACTGCTCTACAGTGGTGGACTTGTCCACAGAATCTTTCTCAAGGCCTGCCCTTCTTGCTCCAAGCCTTTCCACAAATAGTCATAACGGATGCGTCCCTGGAAGGTTAGGGAGCTTTCCTCCAAGGACTCCGGATCAGGGGAAAGTGCTCTCCTTCCGAGCGGAAGCTTTACATAAACCTCCTCGGGCTACGAGCTGTGTACCTGGCCCTCCGGGCGTTCCTTCCCAGGATCAAAGGTTCTCTAGTGCTGGTCAGGACCGACAATACTACGACAATGTACTACCTAAACAAGCACGGGGGTACTCGTTCACTGCCACTCTCTCGAGAATCTCAAAAGATGTGGAACTGGTTTGTTCTTCACAACATTTCCCTACGAGCGGATTATGTTCCAGAAACAGACAATGTGCTGGCCGATTCACTAAGCAGGCAACAAACAACATGTCACGAATCGGAGTTGAACCAACTCAACAGCATATTCTGTCAGTGGGGCACCCCTCTCTTGGATCTATTTGCCACTCAGCTCAACACCAAATACCACAACTTCTTAAGTTGGCATCCCCGACGGGGATCTCTAGGGAATGCATTTTCTATAGCATGGTTCAACGTCTTTGCCTACTCTTTTTCACTGATTCCCAGGGTCCTCAGGAAGTTGAAGACAGAACCCTGCACGCTAATACTGATAGCTCCAGCGTGGCCTCGCCAACATTGGTTGACGGAGCTCCATTTTCTCTCCCTGGCACCGCCGATTCCTTTGAAGCCGTTTCCCTCTCTCCTCACAATGGACCGGGAACAAGTCCAACACCCGGATCCAGCATCTCTCAAATTATCGGCTTGGCTCCTGAGTTCCGAGAGTTCCATGGCCTAGACATTCCTCCAGACTGCAGGGCAATTCTGGCTCGGGCCCGAGCCACCAGTACGAACAAGACATATTCCTTGAAGTGGAAGAGATTCTGCATCTGGTGTAAGTCTGCGAATATCCACCCTCTCTCTTCTTCTCCAGAACAAATATTGCCTTACCTTCTCTATCTGGCGACTTCAGGTCTTGCTCACGCCTCTATTTAACTTCACTTGGCTGCAATATCCTGGTTCAGGAGATCTTCTGCAGGCCCTTCTCTTTGGTCAAATAGACTGATCAAACAATTTCTCAAGGGTCTGTTTAGGACTTTCCCTCCTGTTAAGTCTCTACCTCCAACTTGGCAACTCAACATAGTGCTGGCTCAGATTATGAAACACACTTTTGAGCCGATACACAAAGCTGATCTCAAGTTTCTTTCTTGGAAGACCGCACTCCTACTAGCCCTTACATCTGCAAGGCGAGTAAGCAAGCTCATGCATTCTCAATTCAAGACCCTTTTATTAAATTCCAACGTGATAGGGTTATACTTCGAACTAATCCCAAGTTTGTGCCCAAAGTCCCATCAGACGTTCACCTCAATGAGCCTGTGGTCTTACGTACCTTTTTTCCAAATCCTCAAACGGCGGCAGAAAGAACTCTTCATTCACTGGATCTTAAACGCTGCCTTAAATTCTACCTTGCCAGGACAAGGGCAATCCGCAAATCCAACCAACTCTTTGTGGCTTACAGTCGACCGAGAAAAGGTCTTCCACTTACTAAATAAAGTATTTCTCGGTGGAGCTATTACTTTGTCACCAGCAAGCGGGCAATTCCTTGCACTCCACAGTACATGCCCATTCCACTAGGGCTATTTCTATCTCCATGGCACTTTTTGCAGGTGTGCCTATCATAAACATTTGCAGAGCGGCAACATGGAAGATGCTGCATACATTTGCCAAGCATTACTGCTTGGATACAGAACTCATGAAGGATGCTACAGTGGGACAGGCGGTGTTACATCATCTATTCCAATAGAGGTGAGCCTTCTTTTCATCCCACCATCCTTTCTTTTTACATGCACATTTCTCCATTGTGTTCTCTACTGTTTTCTCTGATTGCAGTTAGGTACTTTCTATTTTCACATTGATATGTTTTTATCTGGTAAACTTGTACGTGCTGTGCCATCCGAAATGGGGTTATCATTGCTTACTACTCTGATTCAGGCATGTGAATCTATGAAAGATACCCTAATACTGGATAAGAAATGCGTTACCTGTAACTGCAGTTATCCAGTATTAGTATCTTTCATAGATTCACATGCAACCCACACACCTTCCCTGGAAGGGCAGACCTAGTTCTCTCAGTGATACCTCTACTTAGCACCGTGCTTACGAAAATCTGAGGGACTAGAGCTCCTTCCATTAAGGTTCCAGAGGGTGGTGATAGCTGATTGGTTGTTCTCTATAGTTTTTACAAAAGGACCTAGATATGTTACTAATGTGAGGCCCTTGGCCTATATCTTTATATTTCTAGTGAGACATTACTTTTCTTATGTACCGGGGACTCCCATCCCGACGACGGGGAATGATTCAGGCATGTGAATCTATGAAAGATACCAATACTGGATAACTGCAGTTACAGGTAAGTAACGCATTTCTTACCTTCACTATCTTTATGCGGGCACAGGAGTATGATACTTACTACCCGCCAGACGACGATCGAGGTCTGAAAAGGGGCGGAATGCCAGATAAAATAGAGCAAGAAACTAGTGAAGGAACTAAATGACATATTAGAAACATAGAAAGCTATCGACCCCAAATGTATCATCCTGGGCATCCCCACAGATGATGATCTCCCTAGATACAAACTCCTATTATGCAACCTGGGACTCATAGTTGCAACAAAAAAAACATTGCCAGACACTAGGGTGGGGGGGAAGACCTGCCCACTGTGGCGGATGGCGTGCCAGTATGGACTTATATATGGGGGCGGAGAAAACAACATACACGGCCAGAAGGTGTCCCAAAAAGTTTAGGAAAATTAGGCAGGCGTGGCTAAGATATTATAATCTAAAGATGTAGGGGGCTGGGATTAATAATGCACACCCCAACACGTAGGATCCATAAATTGGTGGTTGACTAGCTCATTTTCTAAGAATGTGTAACTAGGGTGGACAATGCCTAATCCAGAGAGGGAGAGAGGGAGGGGGAGGAGTACTGGAGAATTAACTTCCATAGTGTAATCTCTGTATCCCTGAAAGTAACAATTGATGGTTATAATGTCAAATTTGATGTGTACAAGACTCACCTACTGATGTTTTGGCTAATGTATAAAAATAAAAACTGTTTAAAAAAAAAAAAAGGCCCATACCATTACTAGTCATAGTAGTGAAGATTTTTGCACAAGTCCTTGCTGCATGCCTCGGAACACTTATGATAGGCATCGTCTACCCAGATCAATTAGGCTTCATATATAATTGACAAAGCCAAGACAATACGGAAAAAAAACATACATCGTGGATGCAATCCACAGGCTCCGAAAGGACACAGTTCTGCTTTTGTTGGATGTGGAAAAGGTGTCAGCGAAATCAAATTGCAATTCAGGACAGAGACATCAGGAGATTTGGCTATAGGACAAAAGTTAAGAAATAAGTCCTGGCAGACTATAAGAAGCTCACAGCCACGGGGACATCTCGAGAGGTATGAGACAAAGGTGGTCTCTTTCACTAGTATTGTTTGAACTTTATTTTTCAGTGAATACTTCTTAGAATAGAGCACTATAAGCTGCCTAAGTATGTGGATGATATGCTTTCGAGAGTGACAGACCCAACTAGCCCCCAATTCTTCAACCTCTTTAATGGACGACTCAGAGGCTTATACCCAAGTATTCAGTTCAGTGTTAATTTTCAGAAACAGCTAACTTAAAATGTTTTGCTTCGACAAGATAAGCTTGCTGTATTTCCTTACCTTCCAGGCAGCTCTGTAATTCACGACGTCACAACCTTGACTTTGCTGGCGGTTTCACTATTTTGCACAGCCAGCAGTACTCCTCCCAGCAGCTTCCACCACTCTGAGGAGAGCTCGGACTGGATCTTCCTGTTTTTTGGATTTCACCCCTCCGGATGTATGCCGACTCTCGCATTGCAGGATGCACTCCGGTGACACCTCGTCAAAGCCTGGGCGAAGGGCGGGCTCATTCATGCCTGTCACAGCCCAGAGGAGGCTGGGCTGCGCCAGTCCTCTTTCACTTGTCCCCCAGCCAAGGTAGTATGCCTGTACCCCCAACTCTGCGCTGCCTGCTGTCCCTGTGCTGCCGGCTGTCCCTGTGCTGCCACCTGTCCCTGTGCTGCCACCTGTCCCTGCCCCTGTGCTGCCTGCTGTCTCTGCCCCTGTGATGCCTGCTGTCCCTGCCATTGCGCTGCCTGCTGTCCCTGCCCTGCCTGCTGGCCCTGCCCTGCCTGCTGTCCCTTTCCCGGGGCTGCCTGCTCTCCCTTTCCCGGGGCTGCCTGCTCTCCCTTTCCCGGGGCTGCCTGCTCTCCCTTTCCCGGGGCTGCCTGCTCTCCCTGCACCTGCGCTGCCTGCTGTCCCTGCGTTGCCTGCTGTCCCTGTGTTGCCTGCTGTCCCTGCACTGCCAGGTGTCCCTGCCCCTGCGCTGCCTGCTGTCTCTGGACCTGCACTGCCTGCTGACCATGCGCTGCCTGCTGTCCCTGCCCCAGGCCTGCCTGCTGTCCCTGCACCTGCGCTGCCTGCTGTCCCTGCACCTGCGCTGCCTGCTGTCCCTGCACCTGCGCTGCCTGCTGTCCCTGCACCTGCGCTGCCTGCTGTCCCTGCGCTACCTGCTGTCCCTGCATTGCCTGCTGTCCCTGCCCCTGCGCTGCCTGCTGTCCCTGCCCCTGCGCTGTCTGCTGTCCCTGCCCCTGCGCTGCCTGCTGTCCCTGCCCCTGCGCTGCCTGCTGTCCCTGCCCCTGCGCTGCCTGCTGTCCCTGCCCCTGCGCTGCCTGCTGTCCCTGCGCTGCCTGCTGTCCCTACCCCTGCGCTGCCTGCTCTCCCTGCCCCGGGCCTGCCTGCTGTCCCTGCACCTACGCTGCCTGATGTCCCTGCACTGCCTGCTGTCTCTGCCCCTGCGCTGGCGGCTGTGTCTGCCCCTGCGCTGGCGGCTGTGTCTGCCCCTGCGCTGGCGGCTGTGTCTGCCCCTGCGCTGGCGGCTGTGTCTGCCCCTGCGCTGGCGGCTGTGTCTGCCCCTGCGCTGGCGGCTGTGCCTGCCCCTGCGCTGGCGGCTGTGCCTGCCCCTGCGCTGGCGGCTGTGCCTGCCCCTGCGCTGGCGGCTGTGCCTGCCCCTGCGCTGGAGGTTGTGCATGCCCCTGCGCTGGCGGCTGTGTCTGCCCCTGCGCTGGCGGCTGTGTCTGCCCCTGCGCTGGCGGCTGTGTCTGCCCCTGCGCTGGCGGCTGTGTCTGCCCCTGCGCTGGCGGCTGTGTCTGCCCCTGCGCTGGCGGCTGTGTCTGCCCCTGTGCTGGCGGCTGTGTCTGCCCCTGCGCTGGCGGCTGTGTCTGCCCCTGCGCTGGCGGCTGTGTCTGCCCCTGCGCTGGCGGCTGTGTCTGCCCCTGCGCTGGCGGTTGTGTCTGCCCCTGCGCTGGCGGTTGTGTCTGCCCCTGCGCTGGCGGCTGTGTCTGCCCCTGCGCTGGCGGCTGTGTCTGCCCCTGCGCTGGCGGCTGTGTCTGCCCCTGCGCTGGCGGCTGTGTCTGCCCCTACGCTGACGTCTCTCTCTCTGCCCCTGCGCTGACGTCTCTCTCTCTGCCCCTGCGCTGACGTCTCTCTCTCTGCCCCTGCGCTGACGTCTCTCTCTCTGCCCCTGCGCTGACGTCTCTCTCTCTGCCCCTGCGCTGACGTCTCTCTCTCTGCCCCTGCGCTGACGTCTCTCTCTCTGCCCCTGCGCTGACGTCTCTCTCTCTGCCCCTGCGCTGACGTCTCTCTCTCTGCCCCTGCGCTGACGTCTCTCTCTCTGCCCCTGCGCTGACGTCTCTCTCTCTGCCCCTGCGCTGACGTCTCTCTCTCTGCCCCTGCGCTGACGTCTCTCTCTCTGCCCCTGCGCTGACGTCTCTCTCTCTGCCCCTGCGCTGACGTCTCTCTCTCTGCCCCTGCGCTGACGTGTCTCTCTCTGCCCCTGCGCTGACTTCTCTCTCTGCCCCTGCGCTGACGTCTCTCTCTCTGCCCCTGCGCTGACGTCTCTCTCTGCCCCTGCTCTGACGTCTCTCTCTCTGCCCCTGCTCTGACATCTTTCTCTGCCGCTGCGCTGACGGCTGTCTCTGCCCCACCACAGACCTCACTTGGAGGAACTACACCATCCTACACTTCACCATCACCGACGCCCACCAACATCAAGCATCAGATCCCCTCACACCACAGCTGGAGCAAGGTTACAGAAACTCAGTGGTCACAGGCCCTCACCACCTCCCAACTCTAGGCCTCAGCAGACCTCGACTAGGCTGTCCAGAACTTCACTGCCTGGATCACCGGCAGCGCCGACGGAGTCGCCCCACTGAAACCTACAAGATCTAACAAGACCTCCAAACATGCCAGCTGATACACCCCAGAGCTCAGGACCACCAAGAGAAACTGTCACCAACTGGAGAAATGATGGCACGCCACTAAGAACCCTGCCGACAGAGCAGCTCACAAAACAGCCCGCTTCAACCATCACCGGCACATCAAGAAAGCCAAGAATGCAGCCATCACCACCTGCATTGACTCCATGGCCAAACACACAAAGGAACTCTTCAAAATAGTCAAAGAATTCTTCAACCCGACAGTCATAGAGAACAAAATCCACCCCTCCCATAAAACTCTGCAACACCCTCCAACATCTACAGTTTCAATCTCCAACCTGCCACCCTCAACCCCAGTGACCTCAACCAACCAGCGAACATCAGCGAAACAAGTATCACCTGGTCTCCGCTCACCGCCTTGACCACCTCAGCCATCATGTCTTCCTTCCACTCCGGGGCGACCACCGACCCCTGCCCCCACCACATCTACAACCTCACATTGAACCCAAGCAGCACGCAACTCACCAGCATCCTCAGCACCCATCTCAACAGTTACCTTCCCAGACTGATGGAAACCCGCAGATGTCAAACCCCTTCTAAAGAAAGCCTCCAATGACCCCAGCGATATTTAAAAAAATTATTGTCCGATCTCCCTACTCCCCTACCAGGCCAAAGCCATCACCAGAAGGTCACTGATTTCCTGTACCATACCCATCTACTGGATGCCTCACAATCAGGATTCTGTGCCAACCACAGCACTTAGACGGCGCTGATTCCTACCACAGACAGCATCAAAACACTCCTAGTCTGTGAAAAAACTGTAGCCCAGATCCTCCTCGACCTCTTTGCGGCCCACCGGCTCCCACAAAACCCACATCAACAGACTTTAAAACATAGGCATACAGCTAGATGCCCTCAAGTGGATTGCCTCCTTCCTTACAGGATGCGCACAGTGCATCCGACTGCCTCCCTTCACTATGGGCATCATATGTGGCGTACCTCAAGGATCATCCCTCAGCCACACCCTGTTCAACATCTACATCACCCCCCTCGCAGATGTTGACAGATCCCATGGGCTCATCATAATCTCCTATGCAGACGACACCCAATTCATCCTCTTGCTTGCTGAAGACCCCTCCAGTGCCAAAACCAAGTTCTGCAAAGCCATGACCATCAAAGCCATATGGATGAGACAACTGCCTCCAACTTAACTCCGACAAAACTGAAGTACTGATCTTCAGGAAGAACACCTCTGTATGGAACCACAGCTTGTGGCCCTGCAGAACTCGGACCTACACCCACACTGACCGAGCATGCACGCAACCTCGACATCATCCTCAACAGCCAACTGACTATAAAACGACAAGTCAACGTAGTTGCCTCCTCCTGATTCCACACCCTTTGCATGCTTCGCAGAATTCTCAGATGGATCCCAACCAACATCAAAAAGACCATCACTCAGGCCCTCGTCACTAGCTGCCTCGACTACAGCAACGCCCTCTATGTGGGCATCTCCACCAAGCTCCTCAGAAGACTCCAGACCATACAGAATGCTGCAGCTAGGCTCATCCTGGACCTACCCAATAGAATCCACATCGCCCCCACCTGAGAGAGCTCCACTGGCTCTCCATCCAGAAGAAATGCCTGTTCAAATCCTCACACATGCTTACAAAGCCCTCCACGACCTAGGACCTGCTTATATCAACCATCAACTGCACTTTCACCAACCCGCTAGACACCTACGATCCTGCCCTTGCACACCACATCCGTCGCAGCCGCAGCGGTGGCCACTCCTCCTCCTATATTGCTGCCAAGGCCAGAAACCACCTTCACCTCCAGCTCTTTACAGCCTCCTTGCTGGCAGACTTCAGAAAGGGACTTATGGCCTGGCTCTTTGATACCGCTCCCAGATACCCCTATCGGTGACAGTGTTGCACTGTACAAATGCTGTTTAATTGATTGATTGATTGATTTTTCTAATAGCTTCATGAAGCTATAACATATATGGGGACCCAGAATTACCCCACATTGGAGCAATTCATCCCAGCCAATTACAGTCAACACTGAGGAAAGACCGTCAAGCCTAGCATGTGTCAGCATCCGTTGTGGTTCGGACAAATGGCTGGAGCAAAAATGTTTGTCCTACGAAAAATCTTGTATTTTTGCCTGGCTTTTCCATTACCCCAGCCTAGCTTGATACTTAAAAGTTCCAGGGGATTCTAAATGACTTAATCTGAGCGAGGAAGAAACCCAGGAGAGCGAAACAACTTATTTATTAAATGCAGAAAGGGGACGGAGTAGGACCCCCAAATATAACAAAACATTATTAAGTCTCGCTGTTAAGCTGTATGGCCGAATATGAGAAAACCAAAACAGAGTCATTGTAAACAAGAACATGGCCCTTTTAATGCAAATTAAATAATTCAAAATAGGGTTTGTGTTGTAGGTCAATGACGTTTCGATCACATAACGCACAAGGGATCTTCATCAGGACTCTGAGAATGTCTAGCCCAAAGGGGGTTCCTAAAAATATGTAATCCTGGGACCTGGGTAGAACAGGTAATAAAGACACCTGTGGGCCCTATGGGGAAAAGTGTTGCCAAAGTGAATGAATAGGGCACAGGTGCTATACAAAAATGCGAGTATATACATGTGACTGATAAGGACATATGGTTGTTGAGCCAACAGTCCCATTGGAAGTATTGGAATCCTAAATCAATTTTAAAACCGTCCACTGTGGTAGTTGTCGACCTTTCAACCCAAATACACAATTATTTAGAGAAAGGTCATCATCAGGACGAAAAATATTCAGAGGAGACACAAGTGGACTATGGCATAAAAACCCACAATCAGAGACGTGTGTAGTAAATCTTTAAAGAAATATCGACCTGGTTTGCATGCGATTTGAAAAGCAGTTAGGTTAAAGTTGTCGAAAGGTCTTGGGGTTGTATTAGGTTTCTGAAAAGGTGATCTGATGTGGTATCACAGAGATGCCGTGCGTGATGGGCATTTATGAAGTTCCGGCACGCTTGAGGTTGTCGCGTTAAAAAGCTGGCCACTAATCATACATCTGTTGAGGGATGTGTGCAAATACAAATTCAAAACGAATCGTGAATCAGTCTGGAATCTGCCCATTGTGGACGGAGGAAAACTCGAGTTGTTTCTCATCATAAATTGTGCCAAACGAGGAATGAAAGCATCAGTCATCCATCCACAGGCCATGGTGTGAAGGAAGGAAACAGTTCATGGCTTTCTATTTTAGAATCCGGAGGCTGGCTGCATGTCAGCCATGCCTGCCAAACTGTTCCATGCAGAGGCCTCCACCAGGTGCACTCCAGACGCACTGCCCTCACCAATAACTTTGAGGAATTTAAATTTCAGAGACCGAGATACAGCACTACGTATGGCTCAAGAAATAGAAAGTTAAAGTTGGGCAATAACTCCGTCTCACTATTCCCCGACTTGACAATAGCTAAGTGCTTGGAGAAAATTCCAATGCATCAAGAAAAAGTTACAACAAGCAGCCGTTCAATTTGCAATGTTGTACTCTGCCTGGCTGAAAATCGGGTACAAACGCAGGAACCGTCATTTCAGAATCCGCAATAATAAGCCAAGTTCTTACGTAAAACATTACGCATGGAAGCAGGGAAATGCGACTCAGGAGAGCATGCTCGTCACCACTGCGGCCGAGAGACGGATTGAAACAGCGATCCATCCCCTCACTGGGCTAAATATTCCAGATTCCGGCCTGATTTAGGGTTCAGTGGACAGGATACTTCGTCACAAACGTGGCGCCCGATGTATTTTCCAATTCCCTATGATTTTTGTAATGCGGCAAGCGGGAAATCCATCCGCCGAACTCTAAATCGGGCACATACTGGACACCAAGCCATTTGTCTCCAGTTGTAAAGGTAATAAATGAAAGGTGACCTTGTGTTTCAATGGGATGTGTTGTGACCTGCTGCACTACTTTGTAAGGGAAAGCTGATCAACTGACCCTCCTAAATATGAACAGAAACATAATGTGAACTGTCAGGAAGGTGTTAAATATCTGGGGAGTGTTACTAATTAAGGGTCAGAGTGCAGTTGATTACTGTATTTTGTTTTTTAATTCGCATTTTATGTGCTCCCTTATGGCCCTCTTATGTACAAGGGAGTGGTAAAGGGTGGCACAAATGGTTGCGCCCATGGGTAATTGAAGAAGCTGCAGCAGCAGTTGTAAATAATCTAATTTATTCCAGCAGGATACATGCTAGTAAAGCTGGACCCCAGAGTGCACTTATCCAACTCAGTCTCAGTTACAATTCACCCTCCCCGTGGAACTCACTCCAAAGATTCCATACATTGAAAGGAACGCAGCGCTCCCTTAAGGTGACGGCATCAGCAGTCTTATAAAAATGCAGCAGTAATAACCATTTAAAGGTACCCTAATCCAGTCACCAATAGCGACTACACCGTGATATAAACGTATGTAGCAGTGACAGTTTTGCTTACAATTAGGCACTGCTCTCTAGTTACTACTGTGCTGGTGCGCCCTAGCTCTTACTGAGGTTGATTTACCCTAGCTAATATTGAGGCTGTTTAAGCATCTCTAACCAAGGCTATGAGTAAATAACTATATACACCATGTTGTCCTGTTGTTATCCCAGCACCCCCCAGCTTTTGAAACAGGGCACATATGGGGAGACCACAGGAGATTTAGACCCCATTCTCTTTGCACACTGAAGCATCATTTCTAAAAAGCTCTTGACCTAAAATCCTCTTGAAAATGCTCTTGAACTGGCATCCATGACTCTATAATGCGACCTGCACCTGCATGTTAGTTGTTGGCATTTTACAAAAGAGATGACCAGAATGATAATATGCTAGTGACAATGTGTGGACCACCGCTTTCGAAGTCCAAACTCCTCTTCATCCCACTCTAGGTCATCGGACACTCTGGGAAGAGGCACAAGAAGAAGTCCATGCAGGCTTCATCTTCACCTGAACTGTCGTCGTCGACCAGCAGGTAGGGAGCACTGTAACTCTAGGTACGGTTCCATGGGGCCAGAGCCAGGGTCAACTTTGCGCCTCCCTCCTTTCCAGGAGCCGGGTTGGACCCCTGCTCAGATCAGAGTTATACGAGGCCATGCGCTGTGTATTTGAGTGGTCTAACCCCTCTGTTGAGCCTTCGGGCCCGATGGGGTCGGGTGGGGCCACATCAGATTCAATGCTTCCGGCTCTGGCCACAGCATCGGTGGGGCCTCAGAGATCCGCAAACAGATCTGAGTCGACACCAGTTGTGCCACTGGGACCTTCCCGGGCATTGGACACGAAGTCGGTGCCTGTGGCGCTGCCGATGCCATCAGCGTTGACACGGAGTCGGGACGACGTCGCTTGATGGTGATTCCGACATCGATTGAACCCAGGGGTTCTATGTTGACGCCTGCACACTTTGTAGACGTGTTAGCCTTGGAAGAGGAATGGAAGGGGGCTATGGACCCTCTGGAACACGAGGATGACTCTGCAGAGCAAACAGTTGGGTATAGGGAACTTGGGAAAGCCAGTGGACTGGATACTTTTCCAGATACTGGCATGCTCTCTCTGCTAAATGTGGCTACGGAGGAGGGGGCATCTTATTCCATTGGTGGTTAAGAGGGCATCCGAGGTCCTTAGACTGGAGCTGCCCTCAGTGGAGGTCAGGACTAATCTCCTGACTGAACTGCTTCAGCCTAGGGCTTCCACCTCAGAACCTCTTTTGCCCTTTAATGAAGCGTTTACTGATGTCCTTCTAGGCACTTGGTCCAAGCCTAACACAAGGGCTACTGTGACTAGGACAATCACCCGCCACCAGCGCTCAGCTCCAGGTGACCCAAAGTTCCTCAGCCAACATCCCACCCCAGAAAGTTTGGTGGTGCAGGCCTCAACGCCACAAAGCCCGTTCCCTTCCGCTCCTCCAGATAGGGAATCCCAAGAGGCTGTATTCATTTGGGATGAAAATGTTTTCTTCCTCCATCCTGGCTTTGCGATCGGGTTATTAGTCCGTTTCTCCCACTCCCTTTGGGAAACGGTTGCACAAGAGCTGCCACTAGTCCTGGAGTAGGCTCTCTCTGGCAGTTAAGGATGGGAGAAATACAGCAAAATTCACCATAAGGTGTGGCCTTGGTACGACGGATTCACTGGGCAGATCAATTTCCATGACAGTGGCCTTGAGACGCCGTGCCTGGCATAGGACAACCGGCTTCTCTGGTGATGTCCAGGCAGTTCTGATGGACGTGCCCTGTGATGGAAGGCGCCTTTTTGGGGAAAAGGCAGATTCGGCTCTAGTGTGGTTGAAGGACTCCTGAACTACGGTCAGATCCTTGAGCCTCTCTTCTACTATTCATGGCCAGTCTACCTTTCACGGTAACAGAGGGGGTTTCCAGTCGCGTCAGTCCTATATCAGCCACTGTCCTGCTCAGGCTTTCCAAGCTGGGTGGGGATGTGGACGATGTTCATTCCAGCCTAGGAATGAAAGCCGGAAGTCGTTGACCACCCTGCCCTCGGCAGCTGCAGCCTCCAAACACTCCTAGTCTGTCTCTGCAAGACCACAACACTGCAATTGGCGGGAGAATCCATCATCACCTCCCCCACTGGAGGTCCATAACATTGGACAAGTGGGTCTTGCAGATCATTCAGGAGGGCTATTTTCTGACTTTCCTTTCTTTTCCTCCTCCCATTCTGCCAAATTAGGAACGGCTGACGGAGGATCTATTACAATTGCTCCAGGAGGAAGTAACAGCTCTCTTGGCCAAGGGAGCTATAGAAAAGGTCCCGGTATCAGAAGTATGCAGTGGCTGTTATTCCCTCTACTTTCTGATTCCGAAGAAGAACAAAGGTTTGCGGCCCAATTTCGATCTTTGGGCCGTCAATCTCTTCCTCGAGAAGGAGAAATTCAAGATGCTCACTCTAGCTCCGGTCTTGCCGGCCCTAGACCAAGAAGAGTGGAGGGTGGCATTGTACCTGCAGGATACATTTTTTCAAATCTCCAACCTGCCGGGCGACAGGCAGTACCTACGGCTCAAGGTAGGCTGCGAGCACTTTCAGTTTAGCGTGCTCCCTTTCTGCCTTAACAGTGCCCCTAGAGTGTTCAACAAGATGATGGCGGTGGTCGCAGCTCATCTGTGCAGGTTAGGGGTGTCCTTCTTCCCCTTCCTCGATGACTGGCAGCTGAAGGCATCCTCACCCCAGGCTGTCGTCTCCAACCTTCAGACTGGGGCGAACCTTCTGCATTTGATGGGATTTTCTAGAAGCCTGCTGATGACACACCTGACTCCTTCTCAGATGCTGACTTTTATCGGAGCTGTGCTAGACACAGTGCAGTTTCGGGTCTATTCTCCTGAGCTGCAAGTCCAGGATATTCAGGTTAGGATTCAGATGTTTCGGCCTCTATCCTGGATTTCAGTGAGACTGACTCTGGGGCTCTTGGGCTGGCCTCCTGTATCATGTTAGTGAAGAATGCTAGGTGGCTTATGTGGGCTTTGCTGTGGGACTTGAAGTTCCAGTGGGCACCACTTCAGGGAAATCTCCCGACATGGTCCAGATCTCAGAAGAAATTGCGAGAGACTTGCAGTGGTGGTTGATGAACCGCGATTTAGTCAATGGAAGACCCCTCTCCCTTCCCCAACCAGATCTCACAGTTGTGACAGATGCGTTACTTGTGGGATGGGGCGGTTATCTGGGAGTGGTAGAGATGAGGCGCAGTCGGGGCTCTACATACATTTGTTGGAGCTCCAAGTGATTAGATTGGCATTGAAAGCATTTCTTCCCTCTATCAAAGGGAAGCTAGTGCAGGTGTTCACGGAAAAACACCACTGTCAAGTGTTACTGCAACAAGCAGGGTGGAGTGGGGACGTGGACCCTTTGTTGAGAGCCCTGCGTCTCTAGTAATGGTTGGAACAGCAGGGCATAAAACAACTGGCAGGTTCACTAAATGTCAGGGTGGACAAACTCAGCTGTTGATGCCTAGTGGATCACGAACGGCTTCTCCAGTCGGAGGTGGTGCAAGGTCTCTTTCATCATTAGGGGAGAACCTTGGTTAGATTTGATTGCCTCTGAAGAAAATGTGCAGTGTAAGCAATACTGCACGCTGGAGTTTCCAGGGCAGCTATCCTTGCGACGCTTTTCATCGCGAGTAAAGCTCAGGCCTGTTGTACGCCTTTACACCTATACCACTCAAGCCTAGTGTTCTGAAGAAGATAAGGAGTGACTGGTCCAACATCATTCTTGTGGCTCCAGACTGGGCGAGGAGAGTCTGGTATCCAGAGCTTCTGAAGATGAGCATTGATCCTCCGATCAGGCTGCCCTTTCGGGAGGATCTTCTGTCCCAGAAGCAGGGGAGGGCTCCCCACCCTAACCTGTCAATTCTGCGCCTACATACGTGGAGAATGAGCAGCGGCAGTTGATAGCTTTTGACCTTCCCCCCGAAGTATGTAATGTTATTTTAGTGTCCCGGCGGCCCTCCACTAAGACTTTACACCTGATGTTGGCAGAAATTTATATTACAGTGTATAGAAAGGTCTATTGACCCTCCTTCTGCTTCTCTTTCCACTGTTCTGTTATTAATTCTGACCTTTGCCCAGCAGGGCTCTGCTTTGCGAACTCTCAAGGGTTACCTTTCTGTTCTGTCTGCTTTTTTGCTGCTGCCAGACCAGCCAACTCTCTCCGATTGTACATAGGTTTTTAAAAGGGCTGGCTCACTTGTTTCCACCCACACCCTTTGGTATGCCTCAGTTGGACCTTAATTTGGTCCTCAGCTACCTATTGGGTGATCCCTTTGAGCCTTTAAATAACTGTCCCCTCCGGCTGTTGACCTTCAAAACACCCTTTTTTTTTTTTTTTTTTTTGGTTCGTAAGAGTTTTTTTTACAGTTATTATCATTACATTCAATGCACCTACAACCCTCAGGTCGGCTACGTTTCTCAAACACGCGTGATGGTCATATGGTACACAGCTGTTTAGCCGACAACCAGCGGTCCTGCAGCGAATGCATTGGATTTACTTGCACATTAGAGTATATATCATTGCTGAATTTCAGTAGCTCTTACTTTTGTATTTTATAACCTTAACTATAACTCTTGATCCCGTAATTCGAAGGACATCCTTCAACTCTGCCCTGTGTATGTAGCTTATCCTTCCGGCGGTCATTCACGCTCTCTTTCTTATGACTATGTACAGTTAACCCCCCCACAATTCCGCCCCGTTGTGAAATACTCGCTAATGGGCCCCCTAGGTCCACATTCATTATCTTCATTCATCCAAGTCCTCCTCTTCTGAACTGTCACTTTCATCTTCCTCCAGCGGGTCACATATGTCTCCCCGGTATTTATTTGAGGGTGACCAAACTGCATTCCATTTGCGCGGGTTGGCTCTCTTCTTATACACCGCCCTTTCCGTCACCATAATCATATCCATATTTTTGCACCACTGGCCTAGTGTTGGTGTCTCAACCGCCCCCCCACTTTTGTGCTATATCCCATTTAGCTACCATGCATCCCACAGTCGTCCATACTTGCCCCTGGCGTGTTATGTCCGTCGGTCCCCATATATGTAGTAAGTCCATGCGGGGGTCTGGCACCAGTGTCGTTTCTAGCGTCTGTGCTATTGTGCGAATTATACGTCTCCAATATTCTGAGATCTTAGGGCACTCCCAAAGTGTATGCAGGAAGGTACCCTCCCCACCACAACCTCTCAGGCATTGTGGGTTGTCTGCTCTGTGTATTTTATGTAGGGTTGTCCTTGTGAAGTATATTCGGTGTAGGACCTTCAGTTGGACCAGCCGGAACCTCGCCGAGATACCCGCCTCTCTGGGGGAAGCTAGCGCCGCATTCCAGTCTGTTTCGTCCATGTCACCCAGTTCTCCTACCCACTTCTCCCGCAACTTGAGTAGGGGGTCCGGCAGATTATGTAGTAACTTACGGTAAGTGAGGGAAGTGGCGCCCGTTTGCATGTACTCTGTCAGCAATCTGTCCTCCAACGGAGATGACTCCGGGACTGTGGTTCCCGCAGGTATTGCAGTCATCAGTGCGTGCCGAATTTGGATATAGCGGTACGTTTCATTGGGGCCTAGTTGGTAAGTCTGTTGGAGGTGGGAAAATGGGACTACACCATCAGCCGCCCACATGTCTCCCGCCGTAGATATACCTATGGTGTCCCATGCATTGAAACCTTTAGTTTGTCGCAGGCTCCCGAGTGCCCTAGTGTCCCACAAAGGCGTCAATTTTGTTATAACACCCCTCCATTTAAGCTTAGCCTGCGCGCTGTGCCAGAGCATCACCGTGTGTTTGGTCGGCCCCAGTAGCTTACTCGCCTGTCCCCTATGATACAGCGGCGCGAGCAAGCTTTGTACGCCTAGTTGATGTCTGTCTGCCAAGTAGGCCGGATCATCCTGTGGGGCATGTAGCCAATGATTGATGACTTTAAGCTGCGCCGCCCAGTAGTACAGTTGTATATTAGGCAGGGCTATCCCGCCGTCATACCAACTTCTAGTGAGTTTCATCTGCGCTATTCGTGGCGGACGTTCATCCCATAATAAGCTATTCACCTCTGCAGTCACCTTCCGTAGATAGCTCGTGGACACTACGCTCGGGGCGTTCTCTAGTACATATAAGAATCGAGGTAGCGCCAGCATTTTAAACAATGCTGTCCTCCCTAACAACGTCAGTGGAAGAGTCTTCCAGTGTCTGACGTCTCCCTTCAACTTATTCAATGGTGGCAGTAGGTTCTTCTCATAAAAGGCCGTAGCGTCCCGCGTGACGTGGATGCCCAAATATTTGAAGGACGTGCCCGCCGTCTCCAAAGGGTAGTCAGGTGGTAGAGCGGGGGTGGTCCCTTCAGCTCGTATATGACAGATTTGGTCCAGTTTATCTTATAGCCAGATGCTCGTCCATGCGCCTCGCACAGAGCCAGGTGTACTGGGATCCCTTCCTCGGGGTTTGTGAGGTAGATCAACATATCATCAGTGTACAGGGAAACTCTGTCTTCCCAGTCGTTTCCCCACGCGATCCCCCGAAGCAGTGGAGTGGCTCTAAGTACTACCGCCAGCGGTTCCAGGACTAATGCAAAGAGTAACGGCGAGAGCGGGCATCCTTGCCTCGTCCCTCTGTTCAGTGGTATCTCACGGGAGACATGCCCATTGGCCGTCACTCGCGCCTCTGGATCGGTATACAGAAGCCGTACCCAGGCAATGTATTTCGGGCCAAAGCCCATATGAGCCAGCACCGCGAGGAGGTAGCACCACTCCACCATATCGAATGCCATCCTGGCATCCAAGGACAGAATGGCCGTTGGTTCAGTCAACATCGCTGCCCGTGCCAGTGCACCATGGACTCTCCGGAGATTCAATGCCGTACTTCTGTGTGGCATAAAGCCCGATTGATCCGGGTGAATCAGCTGGGCGAGATGTGGCAGCAACCTGGTGGCCAGTAGCTTTGCTAATATTTTAGCCTCTACATTGAGGAGTGATATCGGGCGGTAAGACCCGCAGTCCTCCGGTGGCTTACCAGGCTTCGGGATTGCCACAATGATGACCTGTCGCTGATCGTGGAGCAACATCCCTCTAGCTAAACTGTCCTCGTACATAGCTAACAAGTGTGGGCTCAGCGTTTCTGACATCGCCTTGCACCATTCGATCGGGACGCCGCTGGGGCCCATTGCCTTCCCAGAGTGTATCATGTTAATGGCCCCCTGCACTTCTTCCACTGTGAAGTCGGAATCAAGTTCATCTACAGCGTCTTGCGACAAGGTTGGCGTCGGCACATCAGTTAGTGCTGCCTCCGCCATTTCCGTCGTGACAGAAGTGTTTGGGGTATAGACCTCCTGGAAGTGGTCCGCTAGCAGTTCAACGATATCCGCAAGACGTGTGTGCGCCTCTCCACCCTCATCCTTTAGTCGCATTATACTCCTGGCTCCTCCCCCTTCCTTTCCAGCCAGGCTAGGAGCTTGCTGGCCTTGTCCCCAACTTCATATACTGTCTGTGCCGTGGCTGCCACGTGTTCCATAGCCCTCTTCTTAAGGTGGTCTGTGTGAAGTTGCTGACTTAATTGTAGGGAATGCAGGGTGTCTGTCGACGGGTCTGCCTTGTGCGCAGTGTGCGCCTCTGCCAGGTTTAGCTCCAATTGTGCGGCTTCTTTCTCCTGTGTGCGTTTGTACCCTTTTATAGTCGAAATGGCCTGCCCCCTTAGAACCGTTTTGTGCGCTTCCCACAAGGTCGTGGGGAAGTCTACCGATGTTATATTTTCCTTAAAATAATTCCGGGTCACCTTTTTCAGCTCCCTTTTGATCGCTGGTATCGCTAGATAACCCGGGCGTATCTGGTACATTCTCTTATATGCCCTGTCCGGACACGACAGTGTAAGGCTCAAGGGTGAATGGTCAGATATACCCCTCGGTCTAATGTGGATATCATCTATACTAAGGCGACCCTCTCCTAGTGTGAAGAAGTAATCAATGCGGGATAGGCTGTTATGCGTCGCTGAGTAATATGTATATTGTTGCTCACTGGGGTGCATACTTCGCCATATGTCTACCAATCCCTGTGATTCTACGAACTCACGGAATCGGGAAGGGGCTGGGGTACGTGCTCGTACAGGGAATCTGTCCTGAGTGTTATGTATGACTGCATTGAAATCACCCCCTATGACCACGTCACCCTCCGGGAGCTCCAGTAGGAACCTCCCCAGGTCAGGGAAGGCTATGCTGTGTAGTGCTGGGGGAATGTAGACCGACATTATATTTAGTGGTTTTCCCTCCCATTGGCCGCAGGCTGCCGCGAATCGCCCCTGGTCGTCCGTTTTCATAGAGGTAAGCAAGAACGGCGATGATTTACGCAGTAGGATTCCCGTTCCCCTTGATCCCGAAGTAAAGTCAGAATGTACTATCATATGGTAGCCCTTCCTATTTAACGCCTGGCTAGCAGTGCCCACTAAGTGAGTCTCCTGGAGGAGGACCAACGGCGGATTCACTCTCCTAATGCCCTGTATCACTAGACCCCGCTTAATTTTATCTCCCAATCCCCTTACATTCCAGGACATGAGCTGCAGTGGAACCACTGGTACCATTTGGGGGCCTAACCCTGGGGCATCAGCCTGTACATCGTGTGCCATGTTTCAATGTGTGGTTGAGCCGTCTTGTCCGCCACTAGGGAGTCCCCATATATGCACCGAAAAATTACAGTGTCTATGTGCAGAGCTACCTCGCAGTGTGTTCTTTCATTCTGAGTCAAATTGTCAACAAACAGCACCTCCTGTATTGAGGTGTAAACTTTTAAACTCACCCCCCCTTGAACTTCCCCCCTCCCTGCCCTCATGCCAAACGGACTCATAACTGCCCACCCCCCCAACCTAGCTGAGTGCTTAGCCCCTAACTTGAACTTAATACTTGCTCGTTAAGGTGAGGAATGCCCCACAATCGGCGGCCTCTCATACTCTCCTCGGGGGCCCTTTGCCCGATATACAATGGCAGTCTCTCAGGCAGTTATCGCATGTGTCAATTGACCCTTATCCATCGGGTGATCAGTGTCCCGTGCCAGGGTCTTCCTCTACCCTGCCTGACACCGATGCACGGTCCCCTCCTGTGTGGTCTGGGGTCAGCGAGTTCGCGCGACCCTCCGCGGTACGGTCGCCTTTTGTCCTGCCCACTCTATGGTGCCGGGCGGCCGGCCTCCACCCATCAAGCCATTCTCGCGCCATCTCAGGGGTGTCAAAGAACCAAGTCTTGTTTTCCGCTACTATCCGCAGTCTGGCCGGGAAGATCATAGAGTATGGAATGTCTCGGGACCTCAGTTCTCTTTTGACATCCAGGAACGTTCTCCTGCGACGTGCGACCTCCGCTGTATAATCCGGAAAGAAGGCAAGTGTCGCATTTTGTATCTTGATTGGAGGGGCTCTACGGGCTGCCTGTAAGATGGCGTCTCTGTCACGAAAGTTAAACATACGAGCCAGAATGGGTCTCGGAGGGGCTCCCTGTTGTGGCTTGCCCCCCGGTACTCTATGCGCTCTTTCCACCGAAAAGAACGCCGACAAACCCTTGGGCTTCAGTTCAGTTTTGATCAGTTCTTCGACGAATAAGTCCGTCGCTTCCGTGCCTTCCGATTCCGGAACTCCCAGGATTGTTATGTTGATTCTCCTCGACCTCCCTTCCTGATCGTCCAGCTTTTCTTTTAGTGCTCTATTCTCCGCCGTGACACATTCCATCGCCGTCTGCAGCTCCGACACATCCTCCACCAGCGATTTTGTGACCACTTCCAGCGAGCCCACCTTTTCCGAAATTTTGTGAAGGTCCGCTCTCAGTAATGTGATCTCTGTGGAGATGGAGCCCACTGTGGTTTGCACCTGTGTCAAAGTGCGCATAACATCATCCAGCGTTGCCTTCGGTCCCTCTCCGGCCCCATCCACTGACTTCCGGCCGGGTTGCTGTCCCTCTGGCGCCGAGGACGCCCCCTTGTTGTACGCAAATTTCTCGAGGCGGGCGTGCGCCGCACCCCCTCTGGACCCCTTCCTGGCCATTTGTCGGTCGGTGTGGCGTGTGTCACCCGTGGGCGTATTTAGCTTGCTGTCCAGTACCCCCCGAACGGTGCCCCTGCTGTCAGTTTCACACCGATTCCGCCGTACACCGGAGAGCGCAGTAGGCGGTAGTATCTGGCATGACCGTTCTCACTCACGGCCACGTGTAGGGGCACCGCTCAGGGGACACCCACAGGCGCACTTCCTTATTCAGACAAAGCACGGCGTCAATTGTCTTTCCTCTCGGGGAGTTTGCGCCAGGCGGTGTGCCGTGTGCGTTGCGAGGGTCGCCGTGCAGTGAGTGACGGGGACTCACTGTGTTAGATTCTCGACCATCTTTCCCGTCCTCCTGGCATTTCTCCCCGGCATTGAGCCGCTGCGTGGGTGCGCGGTTCCACCGCGTGTGGCTTGCGTTCCGTGAGCGCCCAGCCGACCCCTCCACTCTTATCGACTGCTGCGCTGGGGACGCCCGCGGCTGCAGTCAGGGTCGGGCTCCGCTCTGCCTTCCAGTGGGACTCGCCCGCACGCAAGTGGCCCTCGCGTCCCCAGCCGAGGACGCCCTGTGTGGCAGAAGCTCGCCCTTGCCGTGCTCGCTGGATCTCAAGCGCGATGCTGACGGCGTGCTTGCGGTGTCACCCACAGTGTCTTGTCTCCTCCGTCCGGCTGCAGTTTAGGACGCCCCCGCCTCTGAGTTCAGTTGCGCCGTGTGCCGGAGGCTCGGTCGTGGTCCGTCTTTCTCTTTTGGCTGGTGCTCCGCTCGGTGCCGCTCTGCCGTCCGTCGACCGGGTGCTTCCGGTCCGGCCAGTCCCTGCACCTTGTACTTCCTGTCGGGGTGGTCTGGCACTCGAGCCCCCGGATCTGAAACGCCGTGTAGGCCACGTACGTCTGCGGGGATTACTCGATCTCCCGATTCCTGATCACCACCGGAGTCACTGCCTTCGATTCCGCCCGGTCTCGGGTTTCAGGTAAACCCCGAAAGAGGTATACGTTAGTCCGGATTTATGATCGGATTTGAGGAGAGGCCGCTCTAATCACGGAGCTCGTCCACTAAGCTGCCGCCATGCTCGGCTGTAAGCCACGCCCCCCAAAACACCCTTCTTTAGTGGCAATTACAACTGCCATGAGGGTGAGTGAGTTGCAGGCATTATCTTGCATCTGATGTATTTTCTGGATAAAGTGGTGCTTTGTACCAGGGCTTCTTTTTTACTAAAGGTTCCATTCCATCGGGGTCAATCCGTCACTTTGCCCACCTTCTTTGCTCCCTGGCATCCCTCTAAAGAGGACGGTGCGCGCAAGAGGTATTGCTCAGCAAAAGTTTCCAGATCGAGCCTGATGCCTGGGAAATTCAAAGGTAAGGAATCTGCAGCTAGATAGTCTCTACCAGATAATGTGGTACCGAAAGTAAGTAACTTGTTCGTCAAAGCACATTCTACTCGTAAAATAGGGACTTCTATGGCTTTCTTGTGCAACATCACAATAGCTGACATATATAAAGCAGCTACTTGGTCTACACACACTTTCACTAAACATTATTGTGCGGGTGTTCTATCACGCCGACAAGCTAATGCGGGTCAGGCAGTGCTACATATACTTGTCCAAACACCCACAGGCAAGCTACCACTTTTGGAGCACTTACCCTGTAAGCAACTGTTCTTGGCATGTAGCTCTGTAGATTCTCATGCACCCACCCTCCTCCTCAGACATCCGTGGCTGTTGTAGTTGGCAAGACAATCTAACAGTGAAGTCGATACCCATGCGCATTATCGCCAAAAGGAGGAGCCACTTTACCTCGAGACTCGAATGACTTCTTCGAAGAAAAACAGCTTACTCACATCCTGACCCAACACTGGAATCTACAGCAGTGCATGCCAATAATAGATGCTTTCAGGGTAAGTAACATCATCCTTATTTATGCATGGCCTCTTGCAGAGAACAGGTTTTATCTCTTCCTGTCTGACCATTCAATGTTGTCCTTTGTTAAAGGCCCATCAAGTCCAGATATTATTCCTAGAAATCCCTCAATTCCTGGCAAGTCCTTTGTTAAAGGCCAATCGAGTCCAAATTTTATTCCTGGCAAGTCCTCCATGACAACCCCAGCCCTTAATTTGGGTCGTTGGAATACTTGCCCTTAAAAGTGACCATCTTCTGGTCTTTTCCGGGGTCCTTGCCATTGATTGCCAGCCTAGGATACATAAACAGTTACAGCCAACCTTCTGCAGAGCGGTTTTCTACCTTTTCTCAACATATTCTGCCGCTTTCGGATAAGTAATTCCTGCAGGAGGATGAATGCTTCAAACGTGGGTTCCATATCATCCAGTTGATCTTTCCATCAAATGGGGTCAATGAAAGGAGTCTCCTCCTTCATTCTGCTCTACTTGACTCGACGGATCCTACCAGATATAGGTCTCCAAATCCATGTCTTGGTCGTGCCATGAATCCTCATCAGTGTTGTTGATCTATGCCAGTGTGGTCTAATCTATCCTTCTTTGAATACCCTGGCTTTCTGGGATTTTTTTACCTTGCCAGTCTCGGCAAAACTCATACTGGTCTTCCCCATGGAAAGCAGGCTTTAACTTTCACTTGTCTGTGAAAGGCAGAGCCTACTTTCCAAGGAAGCCTTCATGCGATGTATAGAACGCAATAGTCATCCAGTTTGTTCCAAGTCTGTAAGATTGTAATGGGAGATATGTGTCCATTGAAGTCCATCATAGACTTGCAGGTCTGCATTCCTTTGGGCAAATAAGCTTGATGACTGCCAGTATGGCATAGACAGACATGTCTATTACCAGCCTGAATTTCCACCCGTGAGAGGGCATGAGGCTGTGCCATCAATCACGTCATTTCATGTCATTAGAAATTTCTGATCAAGCAGCATAAGCTAACCTTGAAAGCGTAAGGATTTTTTCTCTCATTACACAACTTCTTTGTCTAAAAAGTACCCTTTCTCTGCACAAAAGATGTCCAAGCACGCCCGAAATTCTTGGAATGCTTCAAAACAGGAGTGGAGGGGAAAAAGAGAAGGGGAATGGAAGACATGACCTCTCAAAAGAGCTGCCTAAAAAAATTAACTCTGAAAAGGACCTCTCTAGACGGAGATCCTTGGGGAAAATGCATCGACCTAATCAATCCTAACATCATTGAAGATCAACAGCAAAAGGTTTGCAGTCTGGGGCATTGGCCCCAACATGATTGCCATGAAAGGTGTGATCAACACCTTCCCATCATAGACTTCAAGATAGAGAGTAATATTTTTCACGTCAGGAGACACAGTTGATGTCTAAATAATTAAATGTTCTAAACCAGACCAACATTGAACCATCATTGGTGATCTGTAGCTCTGTCCTACCATTGAAGAGCTGCTTCACTGGAAAAAAACATAAGCAGTCAACCGTCCCCAGCGAAATCACCTATAACATCGAGGAAATGGCGTCAAAATATATCACCTGGCATCATAGTTGTTCCCATCACTCTTCCATGCACACACCAACGTTTCCACTGTTACTGGAGTGTTTTTCACTTTCTACGATCCAGTCATTTGTTGGAGCTCCATTGGCAAGTATATCTCAGTCTGCAGGTTGATCAGGAAGGAGGCAACCATCTGAAACGTCAGCTAAAACACAGGAGAGTATGAGGATTCCTACAACACCGGACTTTCGTCCTTTACCTTTTATTCCTATAGCGTCTGTTTTTACATTTGAAGACCCTCTTCAAGAAAGGCTTCAACCTTTAAATTGATCTCTACTAAGAATGATTTCAAAGACAACCTCTGTCTCCACAGAGTCTAATGCTAACAAGACATTCCCCTGAGAAAAACATTCACAGAACTCTGTCAAAATCATGTTTTCCCTTCACAGAAACTGAAATACCCAGTGGGTTACATCAACACGTTTCATGATGTCCTATCAAAAGGTGCATCAAAACTGAATAATCGACTGGGAAACTCCAAGCCAGGAGTATCAGTTATCTTGTTGACCCCAGTCAACATGCAGATTACGAGACGCACAAAGATGTGAAAAATGAACCTGACATATTGCATGCAAATTCTTCAAACAATTCAAGCAGGGACAAGAGACCATACCAAAGGAGGCTTCCATCTCCTCAATGGCCTTATTAACCCTATAATCAAAAACAACAAGGGCAAAAATATATCAAAAAAGGCAGAAATTGTTCAAAGATCATTACCCCAAAATCGCTCTCTCCTCAAAGAGTAAGACACTCATTAGGGAAATAGTGACAACTTTTCACACCTATCCCCCTTCCCTCCCCCCATTGTTTCCCACTCTAGTAGGGGGAGCAGTGTATTTTTATCTGGAAGAATGTTACTCCATCATGAAGATCAAGTGGGTATTAAGCATTCTATCTTAGGGATACTACCTTCACATTGAGATGATTCCTCCACACCTTTCCAAAACATTAAAAAAAACAGCAAAAAATGTTAAGGGAGTTACAAGGGAGGAAGCTTCCTCACTTCTGTCAAAAAAAATTAAACAAAAAAAGTCATAGAAAAAGTACAACTCAAATGAAGTAGTCAAAGCATATATTGTAAGGGCAAAAAAAGAGTCTGGGTTTTGAGGTCTTCATGATGGTTCAAAAAGTATACATAAATAAGTAACGGAAGGCTTCAAAAATAGTTTTATTTTTTCAATATTAAATGAACACCATAGGCCAACATATGTTTCACGACACAAGACATTTCATCAGAGCCCATATCCAATAATTAAATACAATGTACATTAATTGTGAAAAATGACAAGAAAGAATGAAGAAAGAAAATAATTTAAGGAAAAAGTAAAGCAAGAAATTGGTTTCTGGTAACACTTAAAATATTTATCAAAAGGTCCCAAACTATTAATAGTGAAGGCTTGGCAATCACCAATGAGATAAACACAATAGGAACCAATTGTTTGATTATAGCCCAAGAGGTACGCACCATAGCAACAGATGAATTGGTATCATACCAATGCACTATTCGCAGAATGCACAAATGATAATGCTCCCTTTCAATTTGTCTATATGAAATAAAGTTTGTGGTTCCATAAAACATCTGAAAACACAATTTAGAAAATGCCATACATAAATAATTATTTAAAGGTACAATAAATGCATGTCTGATGTTGATTACCCATGGGATATATGTTTACAGTACTTACACAATAAGAAACTTATTACAAGGTCTGAAGTAAATCCAACGTGGGATGTTCAAGACATGTGCTGTGCATGTAAATGTAGATAAAAAATCACCGAAAGAAAAAAAAAACAGAGGTTTAAAGTAGTGCAACAGTGTCTAAGTGGGGAAGATCACAATAAGTTATATGTACCAAATGTGCCGAAAGAATTATAGAAAAACAGATTTCTCACTTTGCAACATAGAAAGTAAACAACCACAAACTGGTGAGGTGAATCAAGGTGTAAGAGTGACAGAAAAACAATTAAAAGGTGAAAAAATGGGACCTTGGGTATGTGACTAGCCTGGGGGTGCAGCACACCTTCTTGCATATCTAATTTCTCGCCTGGTGCCAAATGGAATGAGCACTGGCACTGTGGCCTGGTTAGCAGGGGCACAGTGCATATCAGTCGAAAAGCATCAGTACCAGTGTCAAAAAGTGAGGGTGACTATAACAAAAAGGTACACTTTCCTACAAATGTACACAGTGGGGTGCTAGCCTGTGGCATCCGGTCACTAAAATCACGCAGCTTCTGAAAAATGTTGGTGTCTGTACCTAATGCTCACATCCATTTTGTGTTAAAACAAGGCTCAGTGGTGCATTTTGGATTATTATACAGTGATGGTCACCACTTTGTAGTTGTAGTTAGGACCAGGTTTTTACAAGTAATGGCTTGTTTTGTTTTGCCAATGACTTTAGTGGTGTTTCACAAATCTTCCCCCTTCCTCCCCCGGCCAGGCCCTGCACCAAACTCCGATGGCCATCCTCAAGGGGGTTGGTGCCTGGGCAGACATAGTGGGGTATGGCAATAAAATACTTCTTTACATAATAAATCCTAGAGAGTCATAGAAAAAAACAAAGGTTAATGTTACGTTAAAGTTAGGTATGGCAATCATATATTTTTTTTACCTTAAACAAAAACTCAGAAATTCAAAGTTTAAAGTGACGTAATAGTTAGGTGAAAATTTCAGCTAAAACAACATTTTAAATTCATAAGTGATAGTTAACTGAAGTAACTAAAACATGCATCCTTGCAATGCACTGATCATAACCTCACGTATTACATCAGTCAGAACATGTTCTGTCACATAATTTCTAACGTCATTTATGACATTCAAAATGAATCATTTTTTTTTTACAGAGTTTTATGTAGCGCGAACTAGACCCGAAACGAATCAGGTATCAGAGCGCTTTACAAAGCACCAGTTACGTTACATGAAGACGGACACACATTCATTTTAGGCACGGGGAGATTAAGTGATTTGCCCAGAATCATAGGAGGTTTTGGCGTCGTTACCGAGAACCCAGATCCCCAGGTCCGAGGTCGTGCGCCCTAGCCGTTAGGCCAACTCCTCTCCCAATCATCAAAATCATTGACAACAACACTGCATGGAGGGGGTGTGTATTATATTTAATTCAGTTAACTATAACTGGTGGATTTCAATGGCTTTTAGAGTTTAAAATTGTAACTGACATTTTCACCTATCTATAAGCATTACTTTGTTTTTTTTCACTATATATATATATATATATATATATATATATATATATATATATATATATATATATATATATATATTTGTGTGGTGTTTTTGACAATATTTTGTTAAATAAATAATCACGCTGAAAGGATTTGGGCTGAAGCTGTGCTTTTTTGGAAACGAGGAGCATTCCTTGCTGATTTTAGGGGGGTTGCTCCCCCGCTTGAGCCCGCCGTCACAGAGAGGCCTGAGGATTGGCGAACTTGAATATATATATATATATATATATATATATATATATATATATATATATATATATAATATATATATATATATGATATATATGGTTTTGTGGTGAGAAAGGCCAAAATGCGTGACCTGAGCCTGCCACAATAAAAAAATATATATGTCTTGTGAATCAGAGCGTGCTGCAGCCTGTTTCGGATGGATGGTACGGCATTGTGAACAAATATATATTTTTCACTGAAAAAAACAATAGTTAAAGTAACCTTATAGTTAGGTGAATATGCCAGTGATAAAATTAACATTTAGAACTAAAAACAAAACCAGAAATTTACCAGTTATAGTTAGCAGCACTAACTATAAATTGCTCCCAGTAATGCACTGCTTATGACCTCATATATGACACTACTCATGAAGTTTGGACATAATGTATTACATCACAGATGACACCTCAAATGACCTCACTGATGCCAACAACCCCTATTCAGCAAACCCCACTCTGGGGTGGGGATTGCCATAGGGCCTTGCCCTGGAGGCCCCCTTCCCGCAAGGACATTTGTTTTATGTCTTCTAATTAAAAGAGAGGGGGGGTGTGGCCCCCGGCCTCAAGTCCTGTTAGACCTTGGCTACTCCATCCCCCAAGGCCATTTCGAAAAAAAATAATAATAAAGGGGGTGCGAAGCAGCCACCCTCCCTAAGCCATTATGGGCCCCTTCAGCCCTCTTCCCCAAGCCTGTTGAGGCCCTGGGGCCCGGCGTTATTATTTTTGTGGGAAAGCGCACACACCTAATGTTGCTGGCAGCCAATCAAAGAGTAGGACGTCTGCAAGAGCAAGGTGGTGAAGGAAAATTAAGCTCCTTGGACCAATCGGAACGCTCCAGTTTTAAACTTGCGCTTCTCTGAGAGTCTTTCGAGATTCTTGCGGGCCTAACTGTCCAGTTATCTATATTTTTTTACCCTTAGGTTCTTAAAAACTACTGAACGGATTTACATCAAATCATAAAAAGCACAATCTGTGAACCAAGATCTAGCTTCCTGCCGAATTTGGTGAAAATGTTGTGCTATAGCCTTGTCTGAAGAAGTCTATGGAAAATGCATGGGGATTTTACATTTTGGGACCCCACTTTTTTCTCTGCCCCCACTTGACGGATCACCCCAACACATTCCAGGAACGGGCAAAGATGAATGGACTTTGTTTTGGGAAAGTTTTGTGAAGATTGGTCAAACTTCACATGGAGCAAAACAAAAACGCTCCATTCATGGAAAAGCAGACCTAACTATACCTACTTCATGGTGACCGCCACTACGTAATGTGTGTGTGTGTGCGTGTGTATATATATATTTTTTTTATTTTATGTAATCTTTTATTTTATTTTAGAGTTTTACATAGCGCGAACTAGACCTGAAGATATCGGTATCAGAGCACTTTAGATGAGCACCAGTTCGGTTACATGAGGACACATTCATTTTTGTTAGGTACGGGGAGATTAAGTGATTTGCCCAGAATCACAGGATGTTGAGCGTCGTTGCCGAGACTCAAACCCGGTTCCCCAGCTTCAACATCGACCGCTCTAGCCTTAAGGCTACATCCTCTCCCCTATGTATATGTTTATATAGCACAACCAAGTTCCAAGGACATTGGAGTACTTTACACGAGCACCAGATTGCATGACACAAGTTCACATTCATTTTGTCATAAGCACGGGATATTACGTGATTTTCTCAAAATCAAAGGATATTGAGCCGACACATGGCTTGAACCTAGTTATCCAGGCACAAAGTCAGCAGATCTGGCCATTAGGCCACATCCATAGTTTCAATTTGTGTGACGGTCATATACCAGTGGCACATGTCATATTTGTGTATGATTGCATATAGTTAAATAGCTTTGTGAAGAAAAAAAACAGTATCTTCAAATACAGTTTTTACCCGGAGTGTTGCTTGGGAGTGTTTGCAAGTATTTGCTTTAAAACTGGACTGAGGGGCATTGGTCAGCACTGGAGCACGAATAGGACTAATCATTGTGAATTGTACCTATAAATAGACCAGGACTTTAGTGGCCCACCAAAAATCAGCTTGAGATCTATCAGTCATATTTATGTTGTCCCAAATACACGATTACATATGAGATCACATAATGCCTAAAAGACCAATGGAGGCAAAAGTACAACCGTTAGGACACATTTAAGCAGCAATTATTTATTACATTATTTAATTATTTCCTTTTGCTCAACATCCACTAGTGAGTTATGGGAAATGGCTACTCTAGTCAGACGTTTATGACAATCATTGGAGACTCTATGATGCAGAAGAAAAGGTTACATAATTACAGTCCTATTTCTGCATCGTACGAATTTTCCTTGCGGTCATAAACAACTCAACCACTTCCCTGGCTTTATAGAGTTGGTCATTGGAAAGTCAGATAATCAGAATATTTCCCTAAAAGAGAACTGGGTGAGTGAGGCAAACTGCCAGAACAAGGCATCATCATGGGGAGGACCAGTCTGGAGTTCTTAAACGCACAGGACTGTTTTACATTAGAAGTATATCAAGTTACATTTTTTCTCACATTTTAACCTGCATTTTTGTCTAAGTTGTTGAAATGTAGTAATACAATTTATTAGGATTTACTTGCTGATTTTTCAGAAAAAATTCCACTCTTGATAGACTGCTACAGGGTGCTATCATTAATTATGTGGACAAATGGTTTGCTCAAACCGTGTGTTATTGTAGATGAACAACATATCTAAGCTTCATGTCCCACGCAGACAGCGAGAGATCATTCAAAAGTGTAGGACTATCAATAAAGATTCCTATGATGCAGAACGAAGACTAAAAGTAAGTAACCTTTTCATCCTCCACTTCTGCCATCAGCAACCAAAAAAAGAGAAATAGATGCAGTAGCCAGGCGATTGTGTTTTGTGGGTAGGACTTTGCATTTGATATTAAGAATTCAAGTGACATTTAGTTGGTTTTTTTTTTGCTGCTTTTTGATTTTTGGGAAATTTGACCCCATGCCTGTTTTTTTCAATTTGTGAATACTACTATTAGTACTAAAGAATTTGAAAACATAAGGCATGCTTCTGGTCTTGCCATTTAGAATCGTGGTTTTCAGCAGGCGGATGGTACTTCCAAAATGTGGCTGTGGTGATGTGTAATGGAAGAGGCATATGCTGGATAGTATGGAACTGGATGAAGTTCATTAAGGCATCATTAGAAGGGATATCCGCAATGAGATGCTAAATACAGTATCCTTGCACCGTGTTTATTGCAATGCAACTTCACAGAAAGGTGTTCACAATTAACGTAAATAATTGTTTCCTTTTTTCCTTTTTTTAAGCCTTAAAGAAGCCTTTGCATTTAGCTTCGGAGGTGGTTTTGAATACTTCCAGTGTCCATCCACAGGATTCTAAACCTGTGCCAGGTATAGATCTCTAATTCTTAAAACTTGTTTATTTAAAGTTCTTTTTCTTAACCCTGGGTTCTGAATCCATTTGTTGTCAATTTTCAGTTAGTGAGTTCTGTGATTTGTGATGCACCTATGAGTATTATTTTTTTTTTACCTCATTCCCCGTCTCACTTTCGACCATAAACCTACGGCCTCCATGATATCGCCCTGTTTGTCCGTCAGGGGCCCTAGGCTTACGAGCCTGGGAAGATGTTCTCAACCTTTTCAACCTTTTCAAAACTTAACTGGACTAGCTGTATTTACATGTTTGAGGTCTGGTTTAATCATGGGACCTTGCGCTTTACCTTTCTGCCACAATCTCCTCCAACCATGTAACCAACCGACCCTAAACTTGTGATCCTCTTAGAAACTCAGGGACGGTATCCATTTTCAAAGTATATAGAACTGAATTTAGCAACTCCGCAATAATAATAGAATTTTGATACCCACATCCTACAAATCTCCCTCTTCGACAGCGGAATCAAATAGAACACCAACTTGGTACTCCTTTTGTTCAATTGCACAGGTTCTTCCACTTTCCCAAAAAATATTAATCCAAGGCTTACCTTACTTTCCAACTAGAGCGTCTAACTAAAGTTCCTGCTTACATCCTCCTAGAACTGTTGAATCCCTGGGCACTCTGTGAAGAGATGGATGTCAGCAAATATTTTCAGGCCACACTTCATGCAGCATAATGGGGTCATTTTCCACAGTTTAGAAAGCTTATTTAGGGACCAAAAAGCTTTATGAAGAGAAAAGAGATGATTCCTTCTCAGGAATGCAGGTTTAACTGTAGAGTAAAGTAAGCGCATAGATACTCGCCAACAATCTTGAGTCTGGAGCTTCAGCAAGCTTCTTTCCCATAGATTCTATAGAAGTGCGAAATCCCCGTCCATAATATGATGGTTTTTCCAATACCTACATGAAACCTCTGTTTTTTTCCTTTCTGTAGCTGCTCTTCAAGCTCTATCGAGTACCCTTCCTTGGCTCTTTAGTTACAAGCCCATCTTTTTAGCTGCTGAAGCTAGAAAGCTGTGATTTTACTCTGGGTTACCCTTTGTATATCCTGACCAGGAATTGGCTCCCCATCGTGGAATAACTGCCCCCAAAATTGTATCTGTCTCTCTGATGGGGATTTCCAGTCTATCAGTCAGACAATCAGGTGTACTGGTGGACTCCCAGACTGATGCTTATCTGCCTTCGTATGCTAGCTTTGTTGCCCTTTGTATCTGTGCCAGAGACAGGCCGTTGCTTGTAGCCCTATCAGCCTTACTTTACACGAAGTGAGGTTTTCCCCCTCTAACATCCTTCAACTTAACTTGGAATGGGCTCCTCATTGCCACCGTTTCCTTACAAAAGCACTTAAAGTTCTTCAGCTGAAAAGCCCAAACTTATACCTGAAAGCCTACAGTGCAATTCCTTCCTTTTCCCGTCTTATTCAAAGCCTCTTCCTTGAGATACGCGGGCCTTTTGACTCTAAGATAAATGAGCTAATGGTGCCCTGAAATCTCCCTTACCATTATTTTTAAAATACATTGGGATGGAGTTAAAGAGGAAGGTAAATCTTGGTAAGATGGTCATTTTTTTAATTAAATTGATCCTGCCAAAGACGCTTAATGGTCGATGAGACCAGCTGGACAGGAGATAATGTACCTCCTTAACACGCTTTTAACATTTGACTCTGTGATCTTCTCTATATCCTGCGTAAATCTAATCCCAAAGTATTACATCTTACTTTTTCAAAGTCCAAAACCAGTTTCTCCACTTACGATAACAATAGTTGTTAGTCTACTGTGTATATCATCCGATCATTCGTATACATGGAGATCTTTTTCTCCCATATGTCCTATTTAAAAGGGGCTGTCTTCTTTTCTCTCAGCTTCCTTTCCAGTGATTCAGTGTATAAGGTGAAAAGCAAGGGAGAGAGAGGACAACCCCTCCTTGCCCCTCTTATAATAAAGGATTTTGACTGAGGGATTCCGAAAGCTCTCTCCTAAGTTGTTGAGTTTCAGGACTACATTCAGATAGGACCAGTTTACCCTGTCAAATGCCTTAGTGGCGTTTAATGTAAAAACCACAAGAGGGTCCCCTTAAGTAGTCTCCAGATCAATCGCACATATAAACTCATGCGTCAATTCGTGGACAAATCTACCCCTTATAAAACCTTTCTGATCGCTGTGCACTAAGTCCCCACTATCTGACTCAGCCTCTTAGCAAGAATGTTGGTAAAAAATGTACCATCGATATTTAATAGTGATACATGTTGTTTTTTTTTCCTTGCTTTAAGATTAAGGAAGCTACAACCTCTCCCCACAAATTTGGAAGTGGCGCACCTTTTTCTAATATTTCACAAAACAACATTGTCATGAAAGGAATTATTGTCTCTCCTAAGGCCCTATGAAACTCATTAGGAAAACTGCCTGGACCGGCTGCTTTCCCGCGCTTACTTAGGTTAGCTGCCTGCCTGCCTGACCTCTTGGTGCCCTATCTCTTGATCTACTCACGCTCTCTGATCTTCCCTCAGTTTATTAAGTGTGCCACCAGCCAACCAATCCCCCACCATTTCCTCTGTTACTATCAGATTCTCTGAGTAAAACTCTGGGAAAAAATGAAGAAAGACCTTTTTAATGTTGTGAGAATTTGAGGAGGATAACCCCGTCTCCTCATCCTTTACTTCATGCACTGCATTCCTAGCCTGATGTGTTCTAGTTTTCCAAGCGAGCAGTTTCCCTGCCCTCTTCCCGTCCATACAATGTACGAGCTTGCTTGCCTCCCATCTTGCATAAATCACGCCTCCAATATTATCGAAAGTTACTGTCTCTTTGCCGAAATTACTTTTTCCAGTGCTATTTTGTATTCTGGTGTCTGCTGCTGGGCTAAGGACGGGCTCCCCAGTTGACACAATTCCTCCTCTAAGGCCTCAGCCTCTCTCCTATATTTCCAATTTGTATGCGCTGAAATACTAATTATCCCCTTTTTCATAAATGCCTTAATGGAGCTGAGCCAACATTTATGTTCATGAATTTGTCAGTCTCCATTCTTCAGCACTCTATAACCTCTTGGTCTAATAATAGTGACCTATCCAGTGTCCAGCTATTTCATTTTTGCTCGATGGTCAGTTCCAAGTCTAGGATGACTACTGCATGGTCAGAGAGGTGGCTGTTACGTTTTTAACCACGTTGACTTCTTCACAAATGCCTTGATCTATTAGTATGAAGTCTGAGTGGCCATAGCTTTTATTATGAAAGGTGTATCCTCTGTCCCTCCCAGATCTCTCCCTCCATATGTCACAGAACCCTAGGTGATTTATCTTGTTTTTTAAATATACCTGCATTTGGGATACATTTTAGCCCTACCACTATTTGACCTATTCAGATTGCTGTACCTATTGGTGTTAAAATCTCCGGCCATAATAATTGGGTCAGAGAATGACAATATTGTCTGGGGATGCCATTAGAGGGTCTATAGCCTCCACGTTGGGCCCGTAGTATCCCACCGAGGTATATCTTTGACCATACTGTTGTAGGTTAGCAATAGCCCATCTGCCCAACTTATCTGTTTCGCTCTCTATTATGGTTCCATCGAGTTGCTGTTTTATCAGGATTGCTACCCCTTTCATAGTACAGTTCTGGTCTGCGCATACGACTTCCCAGACCCATTTGTCTTTACTAAATATGGAAACGGTGGTTGCTCAGGGGAACATGGTGGCCAACTTAGTAGCCAGTCATAGGAGTGCTTGTGCTGGGGTGGCCAAAGGAAACTATGGCAAGTTTTTTCAGGACACTGGTGGCCATCACGCGGCAGCAAATTCAGCACTTGTTCCAGGCAGACGCATGACATTAGTGCTTTAAGGGCTCAACCTAAATCACACCACCCTTGAGTCTAGGCTGAAGATGGGCTCAGGGAGCAGGGTGTCAGCAGATTGTTTTTCCTTTCTCTTTGTCTCATGCGACACGTTGGAGTGCCACTTGCTCTTATTGTTTGAAAAAATGTCTTTATCATGCTGGTTTTCAAGGAGCTTTACTTTTAGAGCATTAGCTGTGAGACGCTCGCATTTGCATTAGAAATAATGTCTGTCTTCTCACCTGCGGTGCTGTTTCATGATTACTTGTATGAATAAAGGCAGAAAGTCAAGGACTGCATTTTAATTTGCAGTTCACAATTCTGCCAATTGACACTACGACATATTCTCCCACCAGCCGTTCCTGGTTTTTCAGACAGCAGCTTGTTGCATTGTGGGGTTTGTAGTTTTTGTTTATATCAGTTGCATCATTGGCTCAAATCCACAGCATGCAAAGTGCTGGTGGCTAAAATGCCAGAATTGGCTGAAGGTATTATACGTGACATGGCACCACTTGTCTGCTAAATTGTATAACTTTACAAAGTTAACTATTCCATATCAAAAACTGCTTGTTTTTTTACATAAAACCCAAAGTAAATGTTGATCACATATTGTGTGAGGATTAATTATTTCTTTCACACTGTGCATTTAATCCGGCATTGGTAATGCAAATCATTTGTCTTTTGTGTTTTTGAAAGTTGTATACTGATCTGCACAACAAAATAAAGGTACACCAAGGATAGCAGCAGCCAACCTCCCTAACATAAATGACAGGTAAAAGACAGGTTGCAGTAGCAGAAGTAACAACGCTCAATTCTCTCACACATAAAGGACAGGTACAACCTAGCTAGTTAATGCAGAATGCCAGATTGAGCTGCCGGAGGAGGAGGAGCGTTTGGAGTTCCTCGTTTAGTTCAGTTCGAAGGCCCTTCTTGGCAAGATTGCAAAGGCCAGGGTGACCCACTTAGCTCAATGCAAAGCTCGTCGGGGCCGGAAGAACTTCGAGTGTTCAAGCCTCGGGCCTGATTTTTTCATTGTCTGATTTGCCCCACCCAGTGCAGAAGTGGTCGATGTGCTTGTGCCCCTCCACTACCACCATGGTTAGTGGCGCCCTGTCCCGTGGAACCCCAAGAGATTTTCCATGCCTGAGGTTTCATCCAAATATTAAACATGAGAAAGACACTGAAAGACCCATACCTATGACATGAAGAGACAACACTCGGGCACCCTCTTCATTATGAAACTGCAGACTGTATTGTAGATGCAGAGGAAGAGAAGTCTCCAACTTGGGTGAATATTTCCAACATCGGTAATTGCAAATGTTACTATTATTGGTGCTAAAAATCAGATTGCCAAAAGGGCATTAAAAGAGTGATAAGCAGCATTCAAATGCCTGTTTTGGTTGTAACTGAATTTTCTTTTCTTTCCTATCAACTCCCGAAAACCTCAGTGGCAGACACTAACTGTTGTCTGAACTAAGGTTGTGACGACAGAGGACCCTGGTTGATCCGTTAGTTAAATATAGAAGGAAACAATATGGCAAGGAGAAGTTATCTCTTCTATCATTTAGGAAGATCTTAGAAGCTTTTTCTTTTTTTACATGTTTGCCATTAATAAAATAGTTCAAAAGGGTGCATGCAAATAATATAGACTGTAATACGATTAGTAATTCAACCCCTCATGAAGAATCAACGGGTGGTAGGCCTCAGAAGAGTGAAAATAAACCCTGATCTACACATAGTGAAAACAAACCCCTATATACACAGTTGCATCAACGCACCCAATGAGATTGAGCTGGAAGTCAAATAACACCAAAATGTACTTGTTGCGTACACGTCCATGCTAAATCGCAGCTTTTGAACAATCTTCTCTATGCAACATATCAACATATAGCAATGGTAATGTTGAAGAACAAATCCTGCTTAATACATCTGCCAACTTTATTAAGGTAAGTAATTTGAGCACCCCCCGAAATCAATGGAAAAGGGAAAACACTCTTAATGCAACTGCTAAAGCTCTAAATTTCCAATTTAATACATTCAAGATCATTCTGCTCTAAACATTAGCATTAAATGTTTCTGGAGTAGTCAACAAATTAGAAGATCTGAACAGCCTTGGTCACTGGGCAAAAACTAAGCTGAATTATAGCCATTAAGTTGTGCATGATCTCCAATTATTGATAAATCATCATTTCAGATTCCTTTGTATAAGAGGTAAAAGCATGACGCGATAATAAAAAGATAAGTTCCAACAATCTGCAATGGAGCAAGTCATTCAAGCTACACATAAGGGATTGCAAATCCAATTTCTCAAGATTAAATTTAATCAAGTACAACATTAAGTGCACCAAACACAACATGTTGCACAAATGCACAGTCCACTGGATGTGAAAGCAATCCCAGAGTAGAATCACCACCTTTCAATTGCACTTCCAACAATGAGAAGGACATAGAAAGTACGATCCAAGAAATTCTCTCAAAAGACACCTTGAAACCTTTATCTAAAAGAGCGAAAAAGACTTAGGAGCTCTTATTTAAAAGAAACACAGTAATACAAATTATGTTGGTAATACAGCTGGTAAATTGTTTCCTATCTTAGAAACAAAGTAGAAAAAAGAATCGTACACAAAGATTGATTTAACACGAACCAATCAAGCATCTATAGTAACAACTCAGTTAGGTCTTAGCCCCAAATAGTAGCTAGTTCTTTTTTAGAGTCTCCACTCAACCTAACCCAATCAAACCCTCCCCATCCAAGTCTACTTCACTCCCCCATCTACTCCACTACACTCATATCGATCCCACTCTATTGCACTGCACTCCAGTGTACCCCATTCAACTGCAATCTACCCCAATTCAACCCACTTTAATCTTCTTAACCCCACTCCAATGTACCCCCTCCGCTGCAATCTATTCAACTCCTCTCCACTCTACCCCACTCCACTTCAATCTACCCTACACCACTTCAATCTACCCCACTCCACCGCAGTCTAACCCACTCCACCACAATCTACCTCACTTCAATCTACCAAACTCCAGTCCACTCAGTCTACCCCACTCTACGCCACTCTACCACACTTCACTCCAATCTGCGACACTCCTCAAATCTACCCCATTCCCTTTCCAATCTAACCTACTCAGCTCTGATCTACCTTACTCCAATTTACCCTGCCCCAATCTACCCCACTCCACCTGTATCTACCCCACTCTACCTTCGTCTACCCCACTCTACCCTAGTCTACCCCACTCTATCCACCCCATCCCACCACATCCCTCTTTCATCTACTCTATTCCAATCTACCCAACTCTAATCTACCCTACTCTACCCTCATCTACCCACTCCAGTCTACCCCCACTCCAATCTCAACTCCCCTCCAATCTATCCAACTCCACCTCACTCTACTCTACCATGCTCCACTCTACCCCAATTTACCACATTGCATTCCACTCTGCCCAATCTACCACTTCACTCTAATCTACCACTAGCCACTCCACTTTACCCCACTCCAGTCAAATCAAACATACTCTACCCTACTTAATCTACCCCCACAAGCTACCCTACTCCAATCCTCCCCACTCCAAACTACCCCAACCTACCCCCACTCAATTCCATTCTACCCTACTATAATCCACCCAGTCTGTCCCACTCCACAATCTACCCCCAATATATCGTACTCCACTCTACCCTAGTATATCCCACATCACTCTGCCCAAATCTACCCCAATCTACCCTACCTCAATCTACCCTACCCCTGTCTACCCTACCCATAATCTGCTCCACTCCAGTCAATCCCACCCCACCCTGGTCTACCGCACTTCACCCCAGCTTACCCCAATTAAATCGACCCTACTCCAGTATTAGTTACAAAGTCATATATTTTTGCATATGGATAGATGCGTTCAGAATAATATTTACAAGTGTCTCGCTCTAGTTTCACTCGTTTTTTCTATTGCTCGTTTCATCCATTTATCTGTCTAAGATATTGTCCGGGATTTCATAAATTTTAGCGGTTAGTTCATCATATTTCATATTTTCAATCTTTCTTAAGATCCTTAATTTCTGTTTGCAATTTAGTGATTATTTCTTCTGCTTGATCCTATCTGTTCAAAGGAAGTATCCTGTCCTTTTGACTGCCACCTTTCACCCATTTCTCCTGTTGTGTCCTCTGTGGAAGGGTAAAGATGTAAGCGTAATCTGCTCTGGATCATTTTCCTTCCAATAAACTGCTGCAAGGCTTGATCTCCCACCATTTGGTGCTTTCTTCAATTGTAATCCTTTCTAATTTAGAAGGAGTTTAAGACTTTCAAATGATTTTTATATTCTTATATTTTTGCCATTTGCTTATTTCTTGTCATTTTCTTGTTATCTGTAATTTTCTTTTATGATTTGTTAGGGTTTGACATTGTTGGTTTGCTATTTATTAGTAACATAGGCCCTGAACAAGAGACAAATCTGATTGAATTAAGGTCGTAAAACACGTGTTAGCCTATTTAGTTCTGTTGAAACATTTACTTTTCTCAGACTATTGGTCTCTGGATCAACATATACAGCAAAAACATTTTTTTTTTTAAACAAGAAAAAAAAATCAACAGCTTGACTTCATTATTTTAAGAAAATCGGAAAAAATAAGACCTCGAAACAACCTGTCTCTCTGTGTTCACTTAAAATAGCGCTAGGAGACTAACGTGCTATCTCAGTTCCGAAAGGGTTGATAGTTCGCTAATAACAGAGCTCCCATCTCCACCTGTCTTTTGATCTAAGCTCTTTGGTAGGTTCCTTGTCTTTCTATGTCCTAACGAGGCCATTATCTATGTGGCTGAAATGTGTCAACCTCCCAGAATCTGGAAAGGTAATTGCCTCAAAAGTTTTTTCTGCAAGGCGAAAAACATGAAAGCATAACTTGTCGTCGTTCTTCACACTACTACAATGGACTGAACTACCTGAGGGTGGGTTATGGGCTGAATAGTTCCATGGACATCCAACAAAGAATAGAAAAGGATTTCCGTTTTCATCTTTGTGTTAATCCTGGGACATAAAGTGAGATGAAAAAATGCTTATAATTTTTATCAGAATTCGTATATATTGTTTCTGTCTTGTATATTTTATTGTGTAAATGTTATGTCTGTTTTGAGTTTGTGGAGTTGTAAGAACGATTCTGGTTATGTTTGGAAACTTAAAGACGTTTATACTAAACGATTTTCACACAGAAATGTTGAATGTACCTTCCAATGAGAAATAATCTTTTCATTGTCGGAGAACGATGTTATGTTAAGGCTAATGTTCGGTCTGCAATTTTGCAACCTGGCCCTTGATCTTCTGAGCTTGTATTGCCCTTCAATGAAGCCCTAACAGTAACTCCGGCTCTGGGGTGGGCGAAGCCTTACTTTGTGCTGCCAGTAAGTTGCTGGATAGCTAGGGGACAGAGACCTGTTCTGGTGACCCAGCCTATTTGACTCTTATCGCTTCTTATAGTGTAGGCCTCAGCCAGCAAAATAAACCTAAATTACTTTCCCACTGCTGTTCCTGATCAAGAATGTAAACACATTGATGAGCTTAGCAGACGTTTTTTTTCTCCTCTGTCAGCTTGGCTTTACACTCTTTGAATGTGCTTTCCGGGACATGGTGAGAAAGATCTTGCCAACTACCCCCTACAACTCCGAGGAGTTTCTAAATACTTTGCTAAAACAACCAGGATGTAGCAATACATATCTTGCAGGCCTGAACATGAGCACTAGCGTGGTCACTTGTTCTCACACTTCGATACACGCCACTGGTTTCTTTGGGGACATGCAGGCACCCCTTAAGTACCCTTTGATGACTCTAGGCTGTTTGACTATAAAATCAAAAAGTACTCCCTTTGGGGTCAAGCATCACCACAGATCACATTCACTGAAGTGTAAAATAGCACATGGTCTCAAAGTTAGTCCCAACTCAAACAAAAAATTCCCACAGTCAAATATTGTGCAACACGATTGCTGACTATATCAAATATTTAATATAAAAAATATTGTTACAAAAATCTATACACATCGAATATAATCTCGTTTTTCATATGTATAAAATACATTTCATAGGAAAAATAAAAACATATATTCCTGAAAACATTATTAAACTGTTTCACTATAGTTAAAAATACACATTCTCGAAACAACCCACAAATAAACAAGAAAGAACAAACAAGACAATATACTTTGACATTAATTCATCTGCTAGTTTGTGCAAATAATCTAGTTTTCGGCATGTTCCACACATTTAGCTTCTAATATGCATCGATACTTTTCGGTGGTATCCAACCGATTCAAACCAACTTCTTTAAGACAACAACTGTATCTTTCTTGTGTCACTATATCATTGGCACCTGCATATAAATATACAAACACTACAATTATCAAGTGTCCATTCCTTTTTATTGCCTGATCATAAGCATATAGTCAACATATGAAATAAAATGATTTAAAAAAAGTGTTTTCCAATATAATAACACAGTTTATAATGTATCATTGTTACATTTATATGTAAACAGTCTCTAAGTGGCACTAACTTCACTCCTGTTTTGGGGTTCACCAATATGCAGCCATACCCAACTTTACCCACATAGCTAACATGCATTCAAATTATGTGCATTAAACTTATATCTAGATATGTTATTTTCAATTCATAAAACATCACTTCAATTAAACTACTCACTTAAGGAGTGTAATTAGATGACCACTCATGACAACAATGTAGGATGCTGGCTTAGTATATGGTGCACACTTATTTAAGTAAAGCACCTTGCACTAATCCACACAAACCTTATGTTGCTCTTACTGGTCTTAGACAACCTTAGAAAGCTCTCTAATTGGCAGCTGTGGAAAGCAGCCTTTAGGCTTAGTCCAGAAGGAGTGTTATGCTGCTTGGTTTACCAGATCAAATCAGGTAGTGTAGATTAAACAAAAGAGAACCACACAGTGTAGTCATAAAAAAATCTCTGTTTATTACACTACACTCACTAACACATTGGTACATCTCCTACCTGGAGATATCAGCACAAATAAAGACAATACTTTAATTGTGAACAAATAAGTAAGCACAATACACAGCTGTCTCCAGGGGGAGATCAAACCATATACTAAGAAAGTGGATTGCGAACTGCGACCGAAGTTGGGAATTGGACCAGGAGATTCAGAAGACCTAGGGCCCCAAGGAACCACCTAATGTAAGTACCCAAGAACACCACGGAGGCTGTGTGCAGGGTGGAAACACTGCTACATACTCAATAGAAGTCAAAGGTAAAGTCAGGGTTGCAGTTTTGAAAAAAGGAGGACCCTTCCCGGTGAACCCTGAAGAAACCCTGTTGTGAACAGAAGGTTGGAGAGTCACCGCTCCTTTGGATACTCCAGGAACGAGGATACCTAAACCAGGGAAGCCTGGTGCATAGGTGCAAATCGACGTTGGAAACCGCTGTAGACCAAAATGGGGGACATTCAGGGAAGATGCCGATGGTGAAGACTGTTCAAGAGTCCACTGAAATCCATAGGTGGATTCTCTACAAGAACATCCTGCAAGCAGAGGAGACAGTCTATGCCACTCAGGGGTGACGAGGAGGCCTGGAAGAGCAATGCCCACCGATGGAAAAAAATGCAGGTTAGATGATCAGCTGTGAGGACCAGGTGATGCTGAGGAAGAGCCGTTCACAAGCTGTCCCACGTCGTAAGTTGAGAACCAGGGAGTCTGTGTCTGGCGGGAGCACCAACAAGCCGTGGCAGAAGCAACAGGCATGGAAAACGATGAAGGAGCAACGATGGGACAAGAAAGGTCCAAGGGACTCGCCAAGTGCAGCAGAGTCAGGGGAGGTGCTAAGCAAGCAGTTGAACCCACTGAAGCAAGACAAGACCCTCGAGAGGACCAACAGGCCAGAGGAACAGGAGTCGCAAGAAGAGCTAGGGGAGCTCACCAAAGAGGAAGGGCACGGTGCAGAGAACGCAATAAGGATGCTGATTTTAGCAGTAAAAGATGCTGGAGACTGGAGCTTCTTGTAGCCCAAAGATCTCTGGAGTGCAGATCCAACAAGCCTTGGCAACAGTGGAGCACAGGGGTTCGGTCCCAGTGGTTCCGACGAGGGATACTGGCCTCAAAATTGTATAGAGAATAGGTCAGGCCCCGGGAGAGTTGCAGACCCACCACCAGGGTTTTCTGAGTCTTTAAAACTCTGTAGGACGTCAGTAGCAGCAGACCAGTCCGTTTTGTTGTAGTGCCAGCAGATGCAGGGGAGTGACTCATTCAGTCAAGGGAGATAGCTTCGGGTGTCCTTGATGCCCACAGGTCTGTTGAATATCCTGGAAGAAGCACAGACCTATGCAACAAAGAAGACTTGAAGAACAACATCGAGACCCGGAACACCAGGAGTCTTCCTTGATGCAGTCTCGGACCCAGGTGAAGTCCAGCAAAGTCCAAGTGTCTAGACGGTCGAAGAGTGACGTAGTTTCAAGCATGAGTCTTCTCCCATGACGAATCTGAGGACCCACCCACAGGTAAGCTCTTTTATACCCTAAGAACGGGGTGAGGACGACTTAGGGGTCCCTCCCAGAGGAGGAGCTGGACAGAGGGGAGGATACTCCCTTGTCCTTTGTCCAGTTTCGTGCCAGTCTGGGAGCCAAGGGCTCCTAGAACTGGTTCTAACTAGAGTATGCAAGGAGGGCACCAAATGTGCCCTTCACAGCAATCTGATGGCGCTTGCAAGGGCCCCCACCACAGCCCAATATAATAAGTCCTGTTGGGGTGGTGGTCACCCCTCCCTGTGACAGGAAACCTATTGTTCTACCTTCCCCTACTCAAGCTCAGCAGCATGGAGGCAGAATCGTGTCTTGGGTCGGCAGCAGTACTAGCAGCACTAGTGTACTGGGGGCTTCTTAGAGGAGCCCCCAAGTGCATGGAATTATACCTCCAACACCGGTAACGTTGTTGGGTTATGATTCCAACATGTTTGATACCACACATGGCCAGGTCCAGCACAGCTGATTATATAGTTAGCCATTGCGTAATGAAGCATGGTCACTATATGTATCAAAATGGCTGACTGCACTTACAAAGCCTGGAGAATTGGCCCCGGGGTTTGTAGGGGTGTCCTGCTCATGCAGAGGCACCCTCACACATATAGGCCAGCACCCTGCCTTCAGGATTGTAATGCCTGCCTTAGTGGTGACTGATAGATTTTAAGTGCAGTGACCTCGGATATAAGGAAACCTATATCTTTCGTGAGTGGTGCTAGCACCAGCTCACACCAGCTGCAATGGCAGGCCTGTAGTCACAGTTTGAGTGGTCTCTCATGGGTGGCAAAATACATGCTGCAGCCCATGGGAGACCCCTGGGGTACCTATGCCATGGGTACCTTAGTGCCATATACTAGGGACTTACAAAGGTACCCCCGTAGCCAATTGCAGAGGTATCAAAGTACTAACCATGTCATATTTAAGGAGGAAGCACAGTAGCTGGGGTCCTGATTAGCAGGATCCCAGACAGACTAGTCAAAAAACAAACTGACACCAGCAAAAAGTGGGTGTTACCATGAAAGCCAATCTTACTTTCCTACACAACCCTCCTCCCCCCCAACTCCCAAACGAAAGGAGATGAGACTAACCTTGCCCAGTTGAGTCTTAATTTTCTAAGGGGAAATATCTGGAGAGTCCATCTGTGTTGGCATGGTTACTCCCATTTCTTTGTTCCACAGAAAAGTCCATCCCCTGTAGGTAAATGGACCACCTCAAAAGTGTATATTTTTCACCCTTCATTTGTTTTAGCCATAAGAGGGGCTTATGGTCTGTCTGAACAATGAAATGAGTACCAAACAGGTATGGCCTCAACTTCCTCAAGGCCCAGACCACAGCAAAGGTCTCTCTCTCGATAGCTGACCAACGCTTCTCCCTGGGCTCAACCTTCTGCTTATAAAAGCTACTGGTTGGTCTTGGCCATCTGCATTAAGTTGTGATAAAACTGCACCTACCCCAATTTCAGAAGCATCTGTCTGGACAACAAAGGTTTTGGAGTAATCAGAACTTTGGAGGATGGGAGCAGTGCACGGGCCTGCATCTCCCATAAAATCCTTCACGGTAAGGGCCTGCCTATCCTAACTCCCCTCATCAAACCGCACAAAGGCAGTAGGCAGTTGAGATCCAACACCCTCTCCTTGGCTAGCGTCCCTGGAATAAAAAAGAGCACGTTCGGGGGGGCTTTTCTTTTTTTACAATGCCCCCAAACTTTGGAACGCCCTACCCCTCAATATCCGGAGGGAAACTAATCTATTGGTTTTCCGTAGCCTATTGAAAACTTGGCTCTTCCCCTGAAACTTCTTCCCCTGGATTTAGCATGACGAGTGTTAGCGCTGGGACGCCCACGGGTAGGTACGCGCTTTAGAAATCTAACTCAAATCAAATAAGGTCATCAAATGACTTTTGACAACTAACTGTCCACAGAACCTTTTTAGGCATTCTTTTGGAGGTGAGAACATTGAGAAGTCACTATGGGCCCATATCCCTTAACAAACATCCTGTACTACCCAGTTAGGCCCAAGAATGCTTTGACCTGATTCTGGGTAGTGGTAGCAACCCAGTCCATTATGGTATGGATTTTGCTCTCCAGTGGCTGAACCTGGCCTCCACCTACAAGGTGGCCCACACACTCAACCTTGCTCTGCCCTATCTGATAGTGAGGCCTGCCTTATGCAGGGCATCCAGAGCACTGCTGAGGTGGACCAGGCGATCCTCCCAGGTGGAGCTAAATACAGCAATACCACCTAGATTTGCTGCACTATAGGCTTCCAGACCTATATGAATTTTGTTCACCAACCTCTGGAATGTGGCAGGTGCATTATTCAAAAGGCATTTCAATAAATTGACAAAATGCTGTTTTGACTTGGCATCCTCAGAGTCTGATTTTCCAGTAGCCAGCAGTCAGGTCAAATATACAAATATACTTGGCTTAGGCCAGAGTATCAATCAGCTCCTCTGCCCTGGGAATAGAATGGGCATCAGTTCTATTGACTGCATTGAGACCTCTATAGTCTACACAAAACGTCTCTCTCATACCATCTTGAGTTTAAGGGTTTGGCATAAGGGCTACAGGACTATCCCAAGGGCTATCCGAAGGTTCAATGACCTCCAGCATCTTCTGGACCTCAGTCCTGATGCAGTCTCTGACATGGTCCGGCTGTCTGTAGATTTTACTCTTTACAGGCAGACTATTACCTGTGTCCACTTAATGGGTACACCAGGTGGTTTGACTTTGCGTCAGAGAGAACAAGTGTGGAAACGTATTGAGGACTTGCCTACAATCAGCTTGCAGCAGGTCAGTGAGGCTGCCTGCCAAAGCTATTCCATCAACTGACCCATCAACACGGTCCTGTGAGAGGAGAACAGGGAGAGGATCACCCTCTTCCTTCTGTCCCTCATCAGTTGCCATGAGCAAGCTTGTGTTAGCCCTGTCACACAAAAGGCTTTAGGCGGTTCACATGAAGAACTCTGTGAGGATTTCTGAGAGAGTCTAGGTCAAACCATTTTCCCATTTTCGCCTGAGCTTTTCTGGGAGTCCCATGATCAGATAATTTACGGTCTTGTTGAAACTTTCAACAAGCCCATAGCACTGTGGATGGTAAAGCGTGGGAAACTAGTAGTTTACACCACACGTTTTCCACACTGCAGTGTTGTAACTAGACATGAATTTTGTACCTATTTCTGACAAGACCACCTTAGGAAACCCCACTCTGGAAAAGACTCCCAGAAGGGCCCTAGCCACCACAGGAGCTGTAGTAGTCCTAAATGGAATAGCTTCTGGATACCCAGTGGCATGGTCCACCACCACTAGGATGTAACTGTCCAGATGCTTTTGGAGGGTTAAAGGGACCAACACTGTCTATCCCTACCCTCTCAAAGGAAACCCCAACCACTGAAAGTAGAATTAAGGGGGACTTTGTAGTGCCACCTGATTTACCACTGGCTTGGCAAGTAACACTGGAGCGACAAAACTCCTTGGTGTCTTCAGACGTGGGGCCAGTGAAAATGAGGGGCACGCCTGCCCCAAGTCTTGCTTTGCCCAAGATGTCCTGCAAGGGGAATGTCATGTGCTAGGGTTAGGAAGAAAAACTGTACTTCTGAGGTGTAACCAACCACCCGGTGGCACTGGGCTTGGGGTCTCTTCTCTCAGAAAACAAAAGCCCATATTTCCATAGATCATATGGGACCCACTGACATTTTGACATTTCCTGCCTCCTCAGCAGCAGCTTGCTGTCTGAGATGTTCAAGAGAGGGGCAGGATTTCTGCTCCAGGCTCAAGTCTGTCCTGGAATGGCCCCCTGCCCCCAGGTACTCTGCTGTGTCAGGCCCAGGTTCATCTAGGACAGTTCCTTCACAGGGGCTAGGATCATCTCCCTCAGGAGCCTCATCCTCAATTGGAGTATGAGAGGAGGATAATTATTTACCCTTCCTACTCCTCTTAGGAGCTAACTGGTCTACTTTTCCATGAACCACTGGCACCCTCAATGCCTAACTGTTTGGCCTGAGCCCTAATCACAGCAAATGCACTGGGAGAGTTTGCCATCATCTCTGCATGTGTTCTGAACTGCACTTCAGACCAGGCTAAAGTTTCTAAATCATTGCCCAATAGACAGTCCACACGTAGGTCTGGGGAAATCACTTCTCTTTGAGTGCCAGTTACCCCTCCCCAGCTGAGATTTAAAACTGCCAAGGAATGATCAGTCCTGACATTGGTTACTTGGTAAAGTTGACCAAGTATGATTTGGTCAGGGGAGACACGTTTCTCAGTCACCATTATAACCCTGTATGCCACAGCCTACTGACCAATAATCAGTGGCTGTTGTCGGTACTTGCCCAAGTTAGTGGAACTTGAAATAAAGTGGCAAGTTCCATGCCACTGTCACAGACAAGAACAACCTGAGTGGGAGTCCTGACTAGGCCAGAACCCACTTTAGAACCCAAGGTTAACCCAACTAAGCCCTTGGGGGCACTACTGCTACCTGTACTGGTGCTAGGGGCGTTAGCTGCCTTAGGAGCAGTAGTATTAGCTTCTTAGGTGTTCACTTTAGAGCATTTGCTTTGTGGCCTTTTTCCTTACTTAGGTAACACCATGGTTTTGCAACGTGAATCTTTTCTGGATTCACATTTTTTGAAATTTATTTTATTTATTTATTTATAAAGCTTTATATAGCGCGAAAAAGATCCCGAGGGATAACAGAGCGCTTTACAATATGAATGGGAGGAATAGCTTAAACGCAGTATCAACATCCGAGCAGGTGAAAGTATCCCTCTAAGGGTAAGAAATTGTTCATAAGGAATCATTTAGCTTCCACTTTGAAAGCCTTCGTTGAAGATATTCTGCGTACTTCCTGTGGAAGAGAGTTTAACATCTTTGGTGCAGCGCCGGAGAAGGCTCAGTGAAAAGTTCTTTTTTTTGTTCAGGAGTAGTGGCACTTCTTGAGGCTCCAGAACCACAGGATAGTTCAAGTTATTGTGCAAGGTAACTGGGAGTATTGAAGTGTAGGGCTTTGTGGGCCAGTACAGCAATCTTTAACTGAATTCGAGCTTCGTAGGGTAGCTAATTAAGGATTTTAGGACTGGGGCTGATCGTATCTTTTGGTGCCTGGGACCAGTCTAGCCACTGCGTTCAGAGTTGACCTTAGTGGAGCCAGGGCGTATTTGGGAAGGCCACTGGGAGTAGCACAGCCATAGTCAAGCCTCGGCAAGACAAGCGCTTGGACTACCTGCTTGAAATCCTTTAGTGGAAGGAAAGGTTTGATATTTCTGAGTGACCTCAACAAATGGTTTGCTCCCTTACATACATTACTGATATGATTTTTCAAATTCAGGTGCTTGTCCATGGTCACTCCGAGGGATTTTGCTGAGTCAATGATGAGAGGAGTGCAATTGAAAGCAGTGAGGTGACTTAGCCATAGGTCTATCTTGGGGATGTGGTTCGGGTGGTGATGAGCATGGAATTCTGTTTTGGAAGTGTTAAGCAGGAGATGGTTCTCCGTTAACCAGTTTTGAATAGACGTTAGAGTAGTGTTAAAAAAGATGATGTTATCCAAGGATGAGATTTTCAAATAGAGTTGCATGTCGTCCGCATACATGTGGTAGAGAATGTTCATAGAGTTTAATGAGTTAGCGAGAGGTTCCAAGAAAAGGTTGAATAGGATGGGAGATAGGGCGGACCCTTGAGGGACCACCATGAGTACAGGAGAGGGCTGGGAGAGGGAGTGGTATGCCTTGACTCTTTGTGATCTGTGATGAAGGAAAGACGAGAACCATTGTAAGAAGATTGTCATGAATAACCGAATCGAAAGCAGAGGAAAGGCCAAGGAGAAACAGGTGGCAGGATTTGTTTTTGTCAAGCATTTTTAAAATGTCATCCATAACGTGGGTGAAAGCCGATTCAGTGCTTTGTCCCTTCCTAAAACCAGATTGATGTTGGTCTAGAAGTTGATAGTTCTCTATGTGATCACCAAGTTGAGATTGAACACATTTTTCTAGAAGTTTCGCTAAGGTGGGGCTGTTGGAAATGGGGCAGAAATTATTGAGATCAGATTTGTCAGCATTAGGTGTTTTTTAAAATCGGTGAAACCTGAGCTGCTTTTAGGCAACTGGGGATCGTGCTTTGTGAGAGAGAAGCATTTACTTTCCTTGTCCAGGTGGGAATGAGTGCATTCTTGATTTCTTATAGCCGGGTCTCTGAAGTGGTTGGAGGGGTTGATATTCTGAAGAATATTGTGGATGTAATTTTCACTAAAAGGGGTAAAGGTACCCCACGACACCTTGGTCTTAGTGTTCATGGTGGTCAGTTTGGCCTTATCCAAGGGGTAAAGGGGGAGGCAGCACCTGAGGGAGGCAATAGAGCCTTCCTAGAGGCGAGGTCATCAGAGATGAGTCTTGATTTCTCCGAGAAGAAAGCAGCAAGATCATTGCTGTGCATTTTTCCGGCATCTAATGTTTGAGTCCAGTCCGGCATTGTAATATTTGTCCTTGTTTTTTGTTTGTTTTTTGCTTGCTGGTTGGCGTCGACATACCACCATTTGGTGTTCTTCTGTGACGTTGAAGTGCTTCCTGCGGAAGCTCCCACCGTTGGTCGCCATCTTCAGATTCTTTTTTTCCGATGTTGAGTCTGGATCGTTACGGAAGTATCTCCAGGAATGGAGAATTGGAGTGAAGAATCAACGAAATAGCAGGAAAAGAGAGGAAAACTTCAAAAGACGCTGAATCAAGGTATCGCACGCTGAATCGAGGTGCAATAGGGCACTGAGAAGGGAAAACACAACTTTGTTGATGCTTTACAGGAAATGCGTGTACAGGGGCTCCCTGTACGTGTTAATGGACCAGAATCGTATTTGTTTCAACGTTTTGCCCAAATTCCAACCTTTTAAAGAAAGTCATGAGCCAAAACTGGCATCTGGTTAAAAAATTGGACCAATCCTTAAATACCAACCCCCTCTTTGCTTTCAAAAAGACCATAGCATTACCAACCAAATATTTTGAGCTGCCCTGCCTCAAATAAAACAGATATCCGTAAGAGACTATGTAGGCCTCCCTCCAGTATCCGGCTACAACAAATGTGGGACCTGTATTTGCTGCACCCACTACGGAAGAAAGTGTGTGATTCTCACACAATTAAATCCATTGGAAACACAAGTCATTCACTAATTGCAAATCAAGAAATGTGATTTATGGAATACGATGTCCATGCAATATGCTTTTATGTAGGAAAAATGAATCAAGAGGTCAGATTAAGAATTTCCCATCACAAATCCAGAATAAAAACAAACGTCCAAACAGCTCCATTTTGGACCGCTGTATTATAATTCAGTACAGCGGTAGACGGCTGAATGAACTATCCGAGATCTACAAATTGAGTTAAGGTGATTTTTCTTTTCTGTCATGCCACCTCGTGACAACAGTCACCTCCCCAGCAAAGAAAGGCTTTTGGACAAGCACCATTTAACGTCCGTCATTTATGGGAGCTTACAGCTATTAACAAGTTACGAGTTAGAGATCTAGATCAAATTAAGCACTAGCCAACTAAGACAATAGGCATAGCCAACTGAGACATTTCGATCCCCCATGGGTGAATAAACAAACTTAATTTGCGCGGTTAAGGAGCAGATTGAAAGCGCTTAGCGCAATCATGCCCAGAGATCGAGTGTAGCTTAAACAATACACAGTTGTTATCCAAGTAGATAACACAGGCAAAACTACATATCCCATGAGCATGGAACAGGAGTAGATCGCAATTCACGTCCCGTGATTTATTAGAGTTCCATATGGCTGCAATTATAGTTCATACCAAAAGAACAAGCCAGGAGCAGATCGTGATTCAAACTCTTGGGTCAAAAATAATCCCCATGATGAATTGTAATGCCACACGGTTGTCATTAAAGCTTGCATTGAAAGAATGGCCCAGACTACATTTCCCATGAGCGCTAAGCACCAAAAACGGAAGTGCAGCGCATTTAAGAAAAATAACTGCCTGACCGGCAATCACTTGCGCCATAGCCCGCGGTCATCAGAAACATAGCGGTCCACAGAACAACGAGGACTCGTTCCATGATATAAGGTAAGACTCTAGACAGCGAAACTACGTGCAGATTTCGCCACAGGGAATTAGGTTGGAACCCAAGTGTTTTTTACCATCATTGCAGGCTTTGCCAGAAATCACCACATAGACAGAAACGGGACGAGTGGAGTCCACACCTATGATCCCACAAGTGAGTTATCTGACCATGTCCTTTTTAATTCATAAACGGTTCATATCAGTTAAAAATGGGGTTGTAAGAAGGTGTTTTGCTTCTAGGAAAGAATTACTGGGATCACCACCATGAGGGAGAGGAACAGCCAAACAAGTGACAATGTAAGAGAAAAGTCAGCGTTCATGATAAAGTGTATGGAGGTGGCACAGTGATAAATTGGTATTGACATTGGTTCGTTTTTAGGGCTCGAGCCTATCGTCCCACTGCGTTAGCAGTGGGCGTGGCCCAGAGTCCTCTTGTGAGGGCTTCGAAAAACGTACCTACGAATTCCAGGCTGCTCGTGCTTTTTCGTGTGTTTTTTCGGTATGTGCATTGCCATTGGTGTTCGAGTGCGTGTGGTTTAGAAAGAGAATACGCAATAGACCATAGGCGTTCAAGTAGCTCCGCCTATGGCCCATTGGTGTCTGTTACGCGCACCAGATGGCCATATATCTTTAATTATCTCGGCCGTGACGGCGGAGATAATTGAAGACATATGCTGGCAGTGGCGCGCCGTGCGCACTACTCGTGGCGTTTTTTTTTTATTTATTTTTTTACAAACCTAAATCCACTCTGAAAGGTGCCTTGGAAACCATACTTGGGACGAGAAATGCTGCCTCTACGCTGCTTGTTTTTTTTTTTAATCCATTTCACGGAGCTCTCCCTGTCAGCGCGTCTTCTCTGTGAACACGCTTTCGCCTTCGCGTGCAGCACTCTCGGTACATTTCATGCCTAGCCTGGTAGTGCCAGGGATCATGGAGAGGAACGAGGGCTTTGCAGCCGAGCTGGGGAGCTCAACCTTCGGGGGCGGTGGCAAGGAGCAGAGGGGGGCGCTGCTGGAGGGGATATTTTCACAAGCAGTACTTAATTGTTTGGAGCTAACAGTGGAGCGCAGATAGGGCAACTTGTTGAAAGACAGATGGCCAGTAAACTGTTGTAGTCGCAGTCTATCCATGCCATGAGTGATATGAATACCTCAGTGTTGTCACTTACCTGTAGCGATGAGGCTTACCAAGTCGCGCATGAATGCACAACAAGTGTGCTATATGAAGTAATACGGACATGAATTCTGTCCGTGTGCATGAGAGTGACAGTGAGTGCAGAGTGAGTGCAGAGTGAGTGCGAGAGTGACAGTGAGTGCAAGAGTGCAGAGTGAGTGCAGAGTGAGTGCGAGAGCGACAGTGAGTGCAGAGTGAGAGTGACTGTGAGTGCAGAGTGACAGTGAGTGCGAGAGTGACAGTGAGTGCGAGAGTGACAGTGAGTGCAGAGTGAGTGCGAGAGTGACAGTGAGTGCAGAGTGAGTGCGAGAGTGACAGTGAGTGCAGAGTGAGTGCGAGAGTGCTGAGTGAGTGCAGAGTGAGTGCAGAGTGAGTGCGAGAGCAACAGTGAGTGCAGAGTGAGTGCAAGACTGACAGTGAGTGCAGAGTGAGTGCAAGAGTGACAGTGAGTGCAGAGTGAGTGCGAGAGAGTGCGAGAGTGACAGTGAGTGCAGAGTGACAGTGACAGTGAGTGAAGAGTGCGAGAGTGCAGAGTGAGTGCTGAGTGACAGTGAGTGCAGAGAGTGCGAGAGTGACAGTGAGTGCAGAGTGAGTGCGAGAGTGACAGTGAGTGCGAGAGTGACAGTGAGTGCAGAGTGAGTGCGAGAGTGCTGAGTGAGTGCAGAGTGAGTGCAGAGTGAGTGCGAGAGCAACAGTGAGTGCAGAGTGAGTGCAAGACTGACAGTGAGTGCAGAGTGAGTGCAAGAGTGACAGTGAGTGCAGAGTGAGTGCGAGAGTGAGTGCGAGAGTGACAGTGAGTGCAGAGTGACAGTGACAGTGAGTGCAGAGTGCGAGAGTGCAGAGTGAGTGCAGAGTGACAGTGAGTGCAGCGTGAGTGCTGAGTGACAGTGAGTGCAGAGTGAGTGCGAGAGTGACAGTGAGTGCAGAGTGAGAGTGACAGTGAGTGCAGAGTGCGAGAGTGTAGAGTGAGTGCAGAGTGACAGTGAGTGCAGCGTGAGTGCGAGAGTGACAGTGAGTGCGAAAGTGACAGTGAGTGCAGACTGAGTGCAGAGTGAGAGCGAGAGTGACAGTGAGTTCAGAGTGAGTGCAGAGTGACAGTGAGTGCAGAGTGAGCAAGAGTGACAGTGAGTACAGAGTGAGTGCAAGTGCAGAGTGAGTGCAGAGTGACAGTGAGTGCAGAGTGACAGTGAGTGCAGAGTGACCGTGAGAGTGACAGTGAGTGCAGTGAGTGCGAGAGTGAGTGCTGAGTGCGAGAGTGCAGAGTGACAGTGAGTGCAGAGTGACAGTGAGTGCAGAGTGACAGTGAGTGCAGAGTGACAGTGAGTGCAGAGTGACAGTGAGTGCAGAGTGACAGTGTGACAGTGAGTGCAGAGTGAGTGCAGAGTGAGTGCAGAGTGAGTGCAGAGTGAGTGCGAGAGCAACAGTGAGTGCAGAGTGAGTGCAAGACTGACAGTGAGTGCAAGAGTGACAGTGAGTGCAGAGTGAGTGCGAGAGTGAGTGAGAGAGTGACAGTGAGTGCAGAGTGACAGTGACAGTGAGTGAAGAGTGCGAGAGTGCAGAGTAAGTGCTGAGTGACAGTGAGTGCAGAGTGAGTGCGAGAGTGACAGTGAGTGCAGAGTGAGTGCGAGAGTGACAGTGAGTGCAGAGTGAGTGCGAGAGTGCTGAGTGAGTGCAGAGTGAGTGCAGAGTGAGTGCGAGAGCAACAGTGAGTGCAGAGTGAGTGCAAGAGTGACAGTGAGTGCAGAGTGAGTGCGAGAGTGAGTGCGAGAGTGACAGTGAGTGCAGAGTGACAGTGACAGTGAGTGAAGAGTGCGAGAGTGCAGAGTGAGTGCTGAGTGACAGTGAGTGCAGAGTGAGTGCGAGAGTGACAGTGAGTGCAGAGTGAGAGTGACAGTGAGTGCAGAGTGCGAGAGTGTAGAGTGAGTGCAGAGTGACAGTGAGTGCAGCGTGAGTGCGAGAGTGACAGTGAGTGCGAAAGTGACAGTGAGTGCAGACTGAGTGCAGAGTGAGAGCGAGAGTGACAGTGAGTTCAGAGTGAGTGCAGAGTGACAGTGAGTGCAGAGTGAGCGAGAGTGACAGTGAGTACAGAGTGAGTGCAGAGTGACAGTGAGTGCAGAGTGACAGTGAGTGCAGAGTGACAGTGAGTGCAGAGTGACAGTGAGTGCAGAGTGACAGTGAGTGCAGAGTGACAGTGAGTGCAGAGTGACAGTGAGTGCAGAGTGACCGTGAGAGTGACAGTGAGTGCGAGAGTGAGTGCAGAGTGACAGTGAGTGCAGAGTGACAGTGAGTGCAGAGTGACAGTGAGTGCAGAGTGACAGTGAGTGCAGAGTGACAGTGAGTGCAGAGTGACAGTGAGTGCAGAGTGACAGTGAGTGCAGAGTGACAGTGAGTGCAGAGTGACAGTGAGTGCAGAGTGACAGTGAGTGCAGAGTGACAGTGAGTGCAGAGTGACAGTGAGTGCAGAGTGACAGTGAGTGCAGAGTGACAGTGAGTGCAGAGTGAGTGCAGAGTGAGTGCAGAGTGAGTGCAGAGTGAGTGCAGAGTGAGAGCAGCGTGAGTGCAGAGTGAGCGCAGAGTGAGCGCAGAGTGAGCGCAGAGTGAGCGCAGAGTGAGCGCAGAGTGAGCGCAGAGTGAGCGCAGAGTGAGCGCAGAGTGAGCGCAGAGTGAGCGCAGAGTGAGCGCAGAGTGAGAGCAGCGTGAGCACAGAGTGAGAGCAGAGTGAGCACAGAGTGAGAGCAGAGTGAGCACAGAGTGAGAGCAGCGTGAGCGCAGAGTGAGAGTGAGTGCGCAGGGTACGAACACTCGAACTAAGTCCACCACCCATAAGACCACACACACAAAACGACACACATAAGACCACACACATAAGACCACACACAAGTCCACACACACACACCACTATCACCACCACACACTCACCACCACACACTCACCACCACACAGGCAACCACACACGCAACCACACACACACCACCAGCCGTCACTGCACACTTTCATCGGGCACAAACACCACCATCCGTCAGTGCATGCTTTCACCGGGCACAAACACCATCAGCCGTCAGTGCAGGCTTCCACCAGGCACAAAACACAAGACGTCAGTGCACACTTTCACCAGTCACACACACCTCCTGCCGTCTGTGCACGCTTTTACCAGGCACACACACCACCAGCCATCAGTGCACGCTTCTACCAGGCACACACACCTCCAGCCGGCAGTGCACGCTTCCACCAAGCACACACACCACCAGCCATCAGTGCACAATTTCTACAGGCACATACACCACCAGCCATCAGTGCACACATCAATTGTTAACGCATCCACAATTAACTATTGTAGCAATCGCAGTATGGTGCACTTTACTTTTAAACATATTCATCTAAAGCGCAGCATGCCACCATTGCTACAATTCCAATCCAACCCACATAATTCCACTACACACCACATGCATACACTCCATAACACATGGCTAAAAGACATTGCCATTTACAATGCCATTAGCTCTAACTCAAATCCGAGACCTATTGCATTTCTAATGCTTGTTTGATTCTTGTTTCTTGATATGGATGGCATTTTTGAATTTGCTAGATCCTCTGATCTAGACTACGATTGAGGTAAGCCCAGGTCGCCATAAGAGGCGCAGAATGTAAGGGAAGGCACCCGGGTATCTAGTTTTACTGAAAGAGCTCTTTTTCTTTTCCACCAGCTTTGAGGTCCTGATGAGAACCCCAGGATTTGAGGGGGTTTGAAACGCGTAGACCTTCTTTTTCGGGCCATAAGAATTGAGAACCATTTCAAATGTTGGATTCATTGTATATATTGTGTCATTTGTTTTCTATGGCTTGTATTGAACAAACCTGAGACTTTGAAAAAATCGTCATTTTGGTTTGAAAGGACATTGGGAGTGTGAATGCTGGATGATGTGGTGAGTGACAACAGGGGTGAATGAGAATGTATAGAGTTGTATGAAGATGGTGATAAAAGGTGAAGAATGGTAGTAAAGTATATCGAAAACTAGAGGGTGATAGTGGTGTGATGTGTAAGTGTTTTAAGAATTTTTGACTTTTTTGTAATTAAATAATTTAAATAAAAGAAACTTTTGATTTACTCAGACGGAAAATGAGGTCTATGGTATATGTTGTTTTATTTCAATATTGTTAGACGGGGACCCGGAGGGTCGGCCGAGTACAGGGGGGAGAGGCCTCCGGTGAGGGTCCTCCCCGGTAATCGTACAGACAGGTAACTCCCCCCCCACAGATAGACACCACACAGGGACGAGTTCTTCACACTTTTATATATCTTAAGAGCAAGGTAATTGACGGTACAGCAGGATCAGGATACGAGGATCCTGTCAATTCTAGTCTCTTTGGGGGGAAGGGTAGCGGGACAGTCTCAGTACCGGACAGGTACGGGGTAGCAGGTGTGGAGCTCACAATCCTCGAGCTGATGGTTCGCAAGTAGGGGCCGCGGCAGCGCCAGCAGGCCTTCGGGATGGTTCACGAAAGGAGGAGCCGCGGCAGCGCCAGCAGGCCTTCAAGATGGTTCACGAAAGGATGAGCCGCGGCAGCGCCAGCAGGCAGTCAAGATGGTTCACGAAAGGATGAGCCGCGGCAGCGCCAGCAGGCCTTCAAGATGGTTCACGAAAGGATGAGCCGCGGCAGCGCCAGCAGGCCTTCAAGATGGTTCACGAAAGGATGAGCCGCGGCAGCGCTAGCAGGCCTTCAAGATGGTTCACGAAAGGATGAGCCGCGGCAGCGCCAGCAGGCCTTCAAGATGAGTTCGTCTCGGTGTCTCTCGACTCCAGGATACAACTCCCTTCCTGCTCTGGAGCTGCCCCAGTTATAGGCCTGGCGCCCTTTGATGTCCGGACCCTCGCACTTGGAGGTCGGGGGGTCCTGGATGAGGGAGTCCAGACACCCAGCAGGGGGGTGGAGCCAGCGCCCAGGGAGGCTGGGGCGATCGACACCTGGCGGAGGGGAGCCGTTGACACTCCTTCTCCCATTGACCTGCCAAGTGGTCTCTTTACCCCCTGGGTGGATGGTGGTGCCTCGATGTCGGGGCCTGGCTGGGGCCGAGGTGGACCCGAGGCCACGAGGCCTGGTCGAGTAGTGTCAAAAATGGCGGCTGGGCCGGGGACAGGGGTTCTGGAAAGGACCCGGGCCAGCCGATACGGTGGTGTTCAGGAGCCAGGGTTCCGTCGGGGAAGGGCCGGAGGTTGCCCCGGCGGCCTGCGGGGGTGGTTCTTGTCCGGGGAGCAGGAGGAGCAGGGGTCCGCGACCCGCCATGCGGGGAGGGGACAGCCTGGCCACGAGGCCTGTCCAACATGCGTCCCCCCCAGCTGAAGGCAGGGAGAGTCAGCCATCCTCTTGGGTACTCTCCTCGCCGAGGCGGAAGAAGCGGGACAGGCCGTCTGCGTTGGCGTGATCTTGGCCTGGGCGGTGCTCCACAGTGAAGTCCATTCCCTGCAGGTAGATGGACCAACGCAACAGCTTCGGGTTCTCTCCCCGCATCTGTATCAGCCATTGCAGGGGTCGGTGATCTGTTTGTACCCGGAAGTGGGTACCGAAGAGATAGGGCCGGAGCTTCTTGAGGGCCCATACTACGGCGAAGGCCTCCCGCTCGATGGTGCTCCAGCGCTGTTCTCGGGCCAGCAGGCGTCGGCTGATGAAGACCACTGGCTGATCGACCCCCTCGGTGTTGAGTTGGGAGAGGACGGCCCCTATGCCATGATCTGAGGCGTCCGTCTGCACTATGAATTCCCGGCTGTAGTCGGGGGCTTGGAGTACCGGGGCGGTGCACATGGCGGACTTCAGGTTCTCAAAGGCCGTCTGACATTCCGGCGTCCAGTTGACTTTCTGGGGGTTCTTTTTGGATGTGAGTTCTGTGAGTGGCCCTACAATGCTGCCATAGTCTTTTACAAAGCGCCGGTAGTACCCGGTGAGCCCCAGGAAGGCTCGGACCTCTGTCTGGGTGACCGGGGGCTCCCAGGCTTGGATGGCGGCAATCTTGAGCTGGAGGGGGGCCACCAGGCCACTTCCCACCTGGTGTCCCAGGTAGGTCACGGACCCTTGGCCGATCTGGCACTTGCTGGCCTTGATGGTTAGCCCGGCCTGCCGGAGGGCGTTCAGGACCTCCCGGAGGTGGTGGAGGTGTTCTGCCCAGTGGCGACTGTACACAGCAATATCGTCCAAATAGGCGGCGCTGAATTCCTCCAGACCCGCCAAGACTTTGTTCACGAGTCTCTGGAAGGTGGCGGGTGCGTTTTTCATTCCGAATGGCATCACCTTGAAGTGGTAGTGGCCGTCCGGGGTGGAGAAGGCGGATCGCTCCTGGGCACCTGGAGTGAGGCCGATCTGCCAATAGCCTGCTGTTAAATCGAAGATGCTCAGGTAGCGGGCGGCCCCCATGCGGTCGATCAGCTCATCTGCCCGGGGAAGGGGGTGAGCGTCGGTCCTGGTGACGGCGTTCAGACCCCGATAGTCTACACAGAACCTGAGCTCGGGGGCGACGCCCGGGGCGGCGGCCTTGGGGACCAACACGACGGGGCTGGCCCAGGGGCTGTCGGACGGCTCGATCACTCCCAGAGCTAGCATCTTGGAGACTTCCGACTGGATGCAGGCGCGTACTCGATCAGGCACCCTGTACGCCCTGTGTCGGATAGGGGGGCTATCCCCGGTGTCAACGTCGTGGAGGCACCAGGGGGTGACCCCAGGGATGAGGGAGAACAGGTCGGCAAACTGTAGAAGCAGTTCTCTGCAGTCTTGGCGTTGTGCTGGGGACAGGGCCTCGGAGAGGTGGACTCCCTCCACGGAGCCGTCTTTCTCGAGCGTTTTCAGGAGGTCGGGGAGGGGCTCGGAGTCTTCTTCAGCCCCACTGTCGGTAGCCATCAGGAGGCTAAGTTCAGAGCGTACAAAGTGGGGCTTGAGTCTGTTGGCGTGGAGGACCCGCAGGGGGTTTCGGGGGGACTCCAGGTCCACCAGGTAGGTGACGGGGCCCTTGCGCTCCACCACTTTGAAGGGTCCTGTCCATTTGTCCTGGAGGGCGCAAGGTTCAACTGGGGACATCACCCAGACCTGTTGTCCCGGCTCGAGCTCGATGGATGAGGCATTCTGATCATACCAGCGCTTCATGTCCTCTTGACTGGCTTCGAGGTTGGCTTTGGCGAGTTCCCTGAACCGCCGGGTCTGGTTACGGAGAGTCAAGAGGTACTTGTATACATCAGGGGGAGTCTTCTGAGGGGCCACCTCCCATCCTTCTTTGACTAGGCTGAGGGGGCCCCGGACGGGGTGTCCATACAAGAGTTCGAACGGACTGAAGCCCAGGGATTTCTGGGGGACCTCCCTGTAAGCGAACAGGAGGCACGGGAGCAGCACGTCCCATTGGCGACGTAAGGGTTCTTCTAGGCCCATGATCATCCCTTTGAGGGTGCGGTTAAATCGTTCTACTAGTCCGTTCCCTTGCGGGTGATAGGGGGTCGTGAATTTGTAGGTGACCCCGCACTGTTGCCATAGGGACTTCATGTACTTGGAGATAAAGTTCGTGCCCCTGTCACTGACGACTTCTCGGGGGAAGCCCACCCGCGAGAAGATCCCCATCAGGGCTCGGCCCACCACGGGCGCCGTCACGGTCCGGAGAGGTATGGCCTCGGGATAGCGGGTGGCATGGTCCACCAGGACAAGGATGAACCGGTGTCCCTGTGCTGTCCGGGGCTCCAGGGGCCCCACAATGTCTATTCCCACCCGCTCAAAGGGGGTGGTGACGATGGGAAAGGGTTGCAGGGGGACCTTCAGTTTTCGACCGCTTTTCCCGCTGGCCTGGCAGGTGGGGCAGGCCCGGCAGTGGTTCGCTACATCGTTCCGCATCTTCGGCCAGTAGAAGTGGGTCACCAGGCGGCTGTACGTCTTGTCCTGCCCCAGGTGCCCGGCAAGAGGCACATCGTGTGCCAAGTTCAATAGGACGTCTCTGAATCGGAGGGGGACCACCAGCACCCGGCTGGCTCCAAGTTCGGCGATCTTTTGCTCACTGTAGAGCAGCTCGTTGTCCCAGTAGATCCAGTGGGCCCCCGATGTATCCCCTGCGCTCTGGGCTATGGCTTGTTGTCGGAGGCCCTCGAGGGAGGGACACGCTCTTTGTTCCTGGCGGAACTGTTCCTGAGTGGGGCCACCTTCTTGGCGCCACTGGGCCAGCTCCGGGAGGTCTTGGGGCTGATCCCGTTCTTCGTTGTCGGACCCCGGAGGACCAGGCTCAGGGGTGGTTTCTTCGGTGACAATCGGTGGGGGAGGCTCGGGCCACTCTGGTTCCCCTTGGCTGGGGATGGCGCGGGCGGCCATGGATCGGGTCGTTACGCAGACCCATTCAGGGAGACCAAGCATCCCCAGGTGCTCCCTCCGTTCAACGGCTGACCAGGGGGAGCTTTCGAGGTCGTTCCCCAGAAGGCAGTCCACCGGGGCATCGTCGCGGACAGTTACTTTTAGCATGCCGGACACCCCCCCCCCCCCCACTCGAAGGGGATGCGGGCCATCTGGCACAGGCTTTCGGAGTTGTCTGCCGACCGTACTGGACAAAGTACATTTGGTAGGATCTGGTCAGGGGTCACCAGGTGGCAGCGGACTGCGGTCACACTGGCCCCTGTGTCACGGAGGGCTTCCGCCCGGCGTCCATTGATTGTGACCCACTGGCTGTATTTCTGCGTGTTGGCGGGGATGGGCGCCCGCGGGACCATGTCCCTCTCTCCTAGACAGACCAGGGACATGGCAGCTGGTTCCCACTCGGGCTGGTACGGCTCGTACTCTTCGGCGTCTTCCTGGCCTAGCTCTTCTCCCAGAGCGGCGGCGGTGATCTGGCGGTTCATGGGACTCTGATTTTTCGGGCAGTTGGGATCATTGGCGTAGTGGCCGGGTCACTGGCATTTGTGGCAGGTAACGTTGGCGCGGAAACCTGGTCGCGTTGGAGGGCTACCTCTTCCGGCCGGGGGCGGGGGGTTGCTAGTGGAGGGCACTGTGACGGTGTCCCGGCCCCGACCCTGGCCTCCTCCTCCTCCCCGTGGCCGGTGGGGCCCTTGGGAGGCTCTGTTTTGCTCGCTGGGCCAGTTTCGAGGGACTCGGGTGCTTTCCCATCGGTCTGCTTCGATGGCGAGTTTCCGAGGTTCGGTCAGTTTACTATCAAGGAGGTGCTGTCTTAGTTCGACAAAGCAATTATTGGAGAGGTGCTCCCATACAATCAGGTTGAATAATTGCTCGTAGGTGGTGACCTGGCTGCCCTTGATCCATCCATCAAAGGCTCGGCTAAAAAAGTTCACATACTCCACCCAAGTTGTACCAGGGATCCGTTTGCAGTCCCGAAATCTCTGCCGGTACATCTCGGGCGTGAGCCCGTAGCGAGTGAGGAGGGCGGCCTTCATGTGGTCGTAGGATGTCATCTGGTGGTCGGGGAGTTGCAGCAGGGCGTCTCTTCCTTCGTTAACGAATTTACCCCATAGCCCGGCTCCCCAGTCGCTCCGTGGAATTCGGTGGGAGGTCATTGCTACCTCATAGGCTTTAAACCATTGCTGGATATCATCGTTCCGGTAGTATTCCCGGACGACATCCTTGGGGATGTGGACCTTGGGGTCCGTCTGAGCTGTGGGGCTTGGGTGCCCGGAGACGCCGAGGTCTTTGTTCTGCCGTCGAATTTCTAGCTCCTTCAAGTTGCGCTCATGCTCGTATGCTAGTTTTTTTTCTTCCAGCTCCCTCTGGCTCTTTTTCTCTTCTCGTTCCTCCCTGAGCCGTAAGTGTTCGAGTGTTATTTTTTGCTCTGCCAATTTGAGTTCTCCATCTAAGCGGAGTCGAGCCAGCTCCAATTCGTGGAGCCGGCTTTTCTCCCGTTCTCGGGCCTCTTCGGACGAGAGGCCCGATCTTCTTTCGTCTGCAGGGGTGGTACTTGTTTCGGTGGTCTCGAGGCTTTGATTTTGGGGTGGGGATGTTTCCGTCTCCACCCAAGCTTCTAAGGCGTGCTTGAGGTCATCTTTCGTGCTCAGTCCCGTGGTAGCAATGCCCAGCTCTATGCAAAATTGCTTTAGTTCTTTGTGGCTGTATTCTTCCAGCTTTTCCATCTGAAATTTTTCCGTTGTTCCACTCTCCTTTGTCGTCATGGTTGCTGTGTGTCGTGGGGTGAGTTACTCTCTGTACGATTATGCGTCGGCTCGGATCGCGCCGCTGGCCACCAATGTTAGACGGGGACCCGGAGGGTCGGCCGAGTACAGGGGGGAGAGGCCTCCGGTGAGGGTCCTCCCCGGTAATCGTACAGACAGGTAACTCCCCCCCCCACAGATAGACACCACACAGGGACGAGTTCTTCACACTTTTATATATCTTAAGAGCAAGGTAATTGACGGTACAGCAGGACCAGGATACGAGGATCCTGTCAATTCTAGTCTCTTTGGGGGGAAGGGTAGCGGGACAGTCTCAGTACCGGACAGGTACGGGGGTAGCAGGTGTGGAGCTCACAATCCTCGAGCTGATGGTTCGCAAGTAGGGGCCGCGGCAGCGCCAGCAGGCCTTCGGGATGGTTCACGAAAGGAGGAGCCGCGGCAGCGCCAGCAGGCCTTCAAGATGGTTCACGAAAGGATGAGCCGCGGCAGCGCCAGCAGGCCGTCAAGATGGTTCACGAAAGGATGAGCCGCGGCAGCGCCAGCAGGCCTTCAAGATGGTTCACGAAAGGATGAGCCGCGGCAGCGCCAGCAGGCCTTCAAGATGGTTCCTGAAAGGATGAGCCGCGGCAGCGCCAGCAGGCCTTCAAGATGGTTCACGAAAGGATGAGCCGCGGCAGCGCCAGCAGGCCTTCAAGATGAGTTTGTCTCGGTGTCTCTCGACTCCAGGATACAACTCCCTTCCTGCTCTGGAGCTGCCCCAGTTATAGGCCTGGCGCCCTTTGATGTCCGGACCCTCGCACTTGGAGGTCGGGGGGTCCGGGATGAGGGAGTCCAGACACCCAGCAGGGGGGTGGAGCCAGCGCCCAGGGAGGCTGGGGCGATCGACACCTGGCGGAGGGGAGCCGTTGACACTCCTTCTCCCATTGACCTGCCAAGTGGTCTCTTTACCCCCTGGGTGGATGGTGGTGCCTCGATGTCGGGGCCTGGCTGGGCCCGAGGCCGAGGTGGACCCGAGGCCACGAGGCCTGGTCGAGTAGTGTCAAAAATGGCGGCTGGGCCGGGGACAGGGGTTCTGGAAAGGACCCGGGCCAGCCGATACGGTGGTGTTCAGGAGCCAGGGTTCCGTCGGGGAAGGGCCGGAGGTTGCCCCGGCGGCCTGCGGGGGTGGTTCTTGTCCGGGGAGCAGGAGGAGCAGGGGTCCGCGACCCGCCATACGGGGAGGGGACAGCCTGGCCACGAGGCCTGTCCAACAAATATGTACCCTCGTAAATAAATGAGTGAATAGGCGTCAGTACTGGCAGCTCTGCTGTTCTTTGGACCAAGGGAAGGAGGCATTTAAGGGGCCTGCCACGTGTATGGCAGTCAGGCCTAGGAAAGAGAAAAAGGATGAACACTCTTCCAAGGACCCAATTTACATCAAGGGATCAGTTACAGCTGACTCCATCATAACAGCCACAGCCAGGAAAAGGGCTAATGTACCTACCACTACTGGTCCACCCCCAGATAAAGAAAGCAAAAGAATGGACCTTATGGAGAAAGGTCGAAAGGAGTGCTGCAAATCAGTGGCGCATCGCCATTTCCAATGCCTTTCTAAACAGGCATTCATACCAGCACTGGGAGGAGGTAGGAGAGCTTTTGAAACACCTACCTAAGCAATATCTGCGAAAGACAAGCCTCTTGATAGAAGAGGGGAAAGATACTGCAAAATTGTACTTAAAATGTCCCCTATATGCCGCAGAAACTTCAAGCAGACAGATGATAATAGGCATCACAGAAAGAAGACACGCATGGCTGCGTATCTCCGGATTCAAACTAGAGGTGCAAAACAACATATTGAACGCACCATTCAATGGGGAGCAGCTCTTTGGAAGCGCAGTTGATGACACTCTTAGCCAACTAAAAAAGGACAATGAAACAGCAAGATATGTGGGAACACTACAATTCAGAAGTGGAATACGTAGAGGAACCGCCTCCGCAAGAAGACCAGCAGGGAGAGGTAACCATCACCTCACTACCTCGCATCAGGCATACCAACAAAGTTTCCAAGGGGGAAACAACAAGCATCAACAGGGGCAGCAACAAAGCTGCCAATACCAACAGGGAAAATAATCCTTTTGAGGATGCCTCTGTGGAAGAGGCCTTCTACAAAAGGGGAGGAGCACCCGCAACATTGAAGTGACTGCATTCAGGCAGGAACGCAACTTCTAAGAGCAACACACAGGGTGCGTGCAAAGACACAAATACAAAAAAGAAACAAACATTTAACACAACATTCTGCACCAGTATAGTGCAGACTGCAGTACTTCCTCGCAGAATGGAAAAAGATCACTTCAGACAAATGGATCTTAGGTTTAAATCTTTTTATTTATTTATTTGTGACACAACTGCCAATATGGCCATCGACTACATGAGAATCAAGCACTACATGTGAGTTACACAGAACTCAGACGTGCAATTTGTTCGTATAGTGGCATAGTAAAACAACAAGTAACCATTACAAACCCACCCCGATATGAAAGAGGTTCACTATAGATTAGTTATCACTGTGTCGATGCGCAGTAGCGCCCTTAAGGCCGGACCTGCTAAGTAGTCGTGTCTTGAGGGGCCAGCCGTAGAAGATGAAGGTATCTGGGGCATGTTCGCTCCCGGAACTCTTGGGCTGAAAGTGTCAGGAATGACTGCCAAAGCTCGCTAAATGTTAAGCCCTTGCCTGTGAAGGTGAGTGAAATCTTCTCCATACCCTGTATGTGCCACATCTGCTGAAGCCACCCGGTGTGTGTGGGAATGCGGGTGAACCTCCGATGTTCTAGTATGTTTTGAGTGGCCATGCCCAGTGCAATTGCTATCTGTCGCCCTCTCCTAGACTTCAGGGGATACGTAAATGGGTTTGGGACACCCAGGAGAACATGAGCAGGGAACCTAGGAAGTTCTATGTCCAGATGTTTGTCGATCTTGTCCAATACTTGAGATCAATAGCCTTGTAAGTGCTCGCACTTCCAGAGGAGATAAACTAAAGTTCCCCGCATCCCTTCCAACAATCTGGGTTATGTGTGGGGTCGGCCCGATAAAGGCGTTCAGGAGTATAATACCAGTAATACACTAGTTTGGTTAAGGTTTCAGTGAGACTTGTGTGACTTGTGGTGTGACGCGCCCTATAGCATGCTCCCCCCACTCTTTGGTGCTGAGATCTCGGCCGAGATCCCTCTCCCAGCGCGCACGACCAGCTTGATATGTATGCGCGTATCGTGAGAGAAGCATTTTGTATAGATCCAAGATCAGTTTCTTGTCTGAGGGCCGAGTAATAAGCCATCTCTCATAGGGCGTAAGGTGTCTTTGCGCATGAGGCTTTACATCCGGATGCTGCGCCCAGTGTCGCAGCTGCAGGTAATGTAACCTTTCCGATTCTCGAAGGCCGTAGTCTGCTCGTATTTGCGTAAAGGAGATGAAGCCATCGGCATCAAATAGTTGACCCAAGGCATGGACTCCTGCAGCTCTCCACGGGGGAAAGGATTTCTCGTCCGCACCGGGGCTAAAGTCGGGGTTGTCGTGGAGTGGGATGAGAGGGGAGGGTAAGGTCGCCAGGTCATGTCTCCTGCACGTCTGGTCCCATGTGGTTAATATAGGACGTGTGACTTGTGAGGTGTATTGGTTGGGAGGTCTCTGCGGCTTCTTAAGGGAGGGGATATTCATAAGAGAAGTACCAGCTACGGCACGGTCCTGGAATAGCCAATGCTTCTCTGATTCAGTACGGCTCCACTCAACCAGATACCAAAGTTGTGCAGCTTTGTAGTAGAGCGTAATGTCCGGGACCCCGAGGCCACCATTATCGGGGGGTAAAGTGCAGACAACTCTCTTCAGTCTCGGTTTACGACCTTGCCAAATGAAGTTAGAGAGTTCCGATTGCACACGGCTTGGCCAACCATTGGGAGGCTGCAGAGGAAGTGTCTGGAATAAATAAAGAATTTTAGGGAGTATCGTCATTTTAATGGCCGGGTAGTGTTTCCAGCGCTGTAAATCTGAGCGGATTTGAGCATGTAGTTTGGTGTAATTGACCGTCGTCATAGCTTGTAGCATAGGGGCTAAATGAATTCCCAAGTGCGGGACCACCCCGTCAGACAATTGTATAAGGTGGCAGCTCTGAAGAGGTGCCAAAGTCTGAGGTGAAAGTGAGAGATTCAAGGCAGTAGATTTTGTTGTATTAACTTTAAAACCGGCGGCGCCTGCGAAAAAGTCCAGCTCCCCCAGGAAGGCACCAAAGAACAATCCAATCCAATCAAAAAATTCTTTATTTCGGTCATATAGACCATAAAAGAGACAGTAAAAAACAACACATACAATAAAATACACATTATATTTAAGAGAAATACATGTTATAAAATACTCCATCCCGGCGTGGGAATAATTAAGACACTAAAAGTTCAAGAGGGTTCAGCAGATATTTTTTTCCTGATCAACCATATAGCCATAAGAAATTTCGAGACGGCAAACACAATGTGACCCAAGGTACTGGTTTTCAGAATCCTGTATGCCTGTGCATACTCTCTGAACCCTAGGTTTTTACAAAGTGGTGCTATCCAGCGTTTCCTGGGCCTTTGGTAGGCGAGGCACACAAACAAGATGTGAAGGTCGTCTTCCAAGTGGGTTTTACAGCAGGGACAAGATTTATCGGCCGTGTTAGACCACTTGGATGTAAAAGTTTTAGTAGGAAGTGTGCCAAGCCTCCATTGGACAAAGAGTTTTCTCGCCAGGATGGGAAAAATGAGATCCATAAAAGGTTCAAAAGTGTATGAATTTTTGGATTCTAAAAATCGCAAAGTAAGGGTGCCACTGTGTTGAGCGTTTACCAAAAGTGCAAGGGACCTGTCCTTAAAAAATTTTGACAGGGCTTTGCGCGAGATTGCTTGGCAGCCTCGCGCTGGGTCCTCCCAAAGGTCACGGAGATTCATTGCAATCAGTTCGTTTTTCACAGAGACAAGCCAAGGAATTTTTCCACCACAATTAAGGCTCATGACGTGGGTGAGGTCCTCCCTATAATGGTGCAGTTCATTCGTAGACCAGAGCCTGTGCCAGAACTTCACTGGTTTGGACACAAGCTCCTCTGCAATAGGGGGGAGCCCCAGGTCCATTCTCAAGGGCAAAAGTGGCGTTGCACGTGGAAGAGCCAATAAGCGCCTTAAAAAACTGTTTTCAACTGTAGACAAGTCCTTCGCCGCTTTATGCCCCCAAAGTTCACTGCCATAGATGGCCGCTGCCTTGGCCTGGGACCTGTAGGTTTCGAGGGCCGGGCTCACAGGCTTAAAGGACGAAGAATTGGCCACCTTCAGAATTGCACCGGTCAGTTGAGACAGTTTTACCCTTGAGCGTGCTATCTGGTGGTCCCAAGATAAGTGTTCCTGTAATGTTACCCCCAGATATATGAAGGTGGACACCCTCTCGAGGCTGACCGTCCCCAGGGTAGGATTAGGCCTTGTTTTAGTGGGTGGATTAAAAATCATGTACTTTGTCTTCTCTGTGTTTATCTCCAACCCATGCTGAGCACAGAAAAGTCCAAATCCATCCAGGATCCTCTGAATCCCCATGGGGGATTTGGAAAGAAGGAGGGTATCGTCGGCAAACATAATTGCCGGTACCCTCCTTCCTGCCAGGCAAGGGGCGTCGTTGTTATTGACATTTTCCAGGTGGGAGATGACATGGTTGATGTACAAACAAAACAGGGTTGGTGCCAAGACACAACCCTGCCTCACCCCTCGAGAAACGGGGAACCTAGATGACAATTTGCCATCTTTCCCACACCTGACCTGCGCATAGTTGTTCTCATGCAGCCTGACTAAAATGTTAAGTAGCTGGGGGGGAACTCCTAGCTTTTCCAGCACCTCCCACAGCTTTCTGCGCGGGACTAGGTCAAAGGCTGACCTCAGGTCCACGAAGACCATGTACAGTCTTCCCCCCTCGATCATCACGGTCTTCCAGTAGAGGAGGACGAGGCGGAAGATCTGGTCCATGGTCGACGTGTTCTTCCTGAAGCCAGCCTGCAGAGGACTCAGGATGTCGTTGTCCTCTACCCAGTCTAATAGATGGTTCAAAATAAGACGCGCAAAGAGCTTTTGGGGGACATCTATAAGGCTAATTGGCCTATAATTTGTTGGGTTCAGAGGGGAGCCTTTCTTGTGGATTGGCACTATTTCGGCCCCTAACCAAGAGGGAGGAACCACCATACCTCCTAGTATAGCATTAAATAAAATGAGAAGGTACGGGGCCCAGATATCGGGATGGTGCCTAAACAGATCACCGGGTAGCTTGTCCAACCCCGGTGCCTTCCCCAAGGCCAGACGCTCCAGTGCTGTCTTCACCTCACCTAGAGAAAATTCCAGGGTCGTATCTGAGGGACAGGGAAACTCCGCCGCCAACCCATCGGGCCATAGTGTGGTTGCATGGTATAATGCTCCGAAGTGGGCCTCCCAAATAGAGGGGGCAATATTAGGCTCTACAGCAGACGTGAGCACCCCTGTACCGTTATTAACCAGAGCCCAGAACTTCCTAGAGTCTCTGCACTTCAGGGCCTCAAACAGTTCCTGCCAGTGGTTCCAATCCCACTCAGCCCTAGCGCTGGCCACTGCTGACTTGTACTCCCTCCTCAGGGTTGCAACCCTCTCCCTATCACTACCTTCTTTGATGGCTGAGAGTAGATCGGATTTAATTTTCCTACAGGTAGGAGTGTACCAAGTCGCAATACGGGTAACTTTCCTTCTTGAGGGCACCACCGGGTTAAAAACATCTGCAAGGTCCCTGACCAGAGTCTGATGGATGCCGGAAAGTCTCTCATTATAGTCAGAGAGTCTGGGTTGACTAATGAGAGCATCCACCTCCTGAAACATGGGGAGTGCTATACCATATAACTTATTCATGGCATTTTCATTATTGACCAGCTTCCCCCATTTCACCCGTCGCCTACTTGTAGTGAGGAGTATGTCCCCCTGGTCACCTCCGGCGTCAATGGTTGCCAGCCCTACAGCGGAGGTTGGGTGCTGAATTTCCAAGAAAAGAGAATTATGATCGCTATCTGTTCTTGATACCACTTTGAAGTCTTGCACTTTAGGCCATAAGGATATATCAATAAAAATATAATCCAGCCTGGACTCGTGCCCCTTTCTATTAAATGTGCACACCGATGGAGTATCGGAGGGAGTGCGCCCATTACACGCCCTCAGTGCAAAGTTCAAAGTGAGGGAGGTGAGTTGTATTGCCAACGGGGACCATGCTTTGGGTTGAGGTGAGGAGGAGGGGGGAACTCCCCAATAATCATCCTCAGCTGTGAATGGTCCCTCCATTAGACCCTCGAGTGGTTCAAAGTGGCAATTGAAGTCCCCTCCCATCACTAATTTCAGGTCAGCTGGTAGTTGACCTAGAAAGGATGAGAGTTCGACTAAGGTGGAAGATTCATTGCCCACAGCAACTGGTCGAGAGTAGACATTTACAATTGCCCAGGACCCTTTACCAGGCCAGTTGAGGAGAACACACTGGATGTCCTGGGAGAGAGTATCCATACTTTCCACCTGACACCCAATGTGGCTCGCCACCCAAATTGCCAAGCCGCCCGAAGGTCTCCCCCTGCCATTCCACTTTGCCGGGATTTCATAAATATCGTACCCCCTCATAAAATGCGGTTCCCTTGCCCACGTCTCCTGTAGTAGAAGAATGTCACTCCCATCGACCAGGGTCTCCCACTCCGGTGTACCCACCTTATTCATAATGCCCGCCACGTTCCATGACAGAATAACCAGCCCTGAGCCTCGGGGTTGCAGGGAGACTTCCCTTAGTGCTAAGCCTTGGGGTTGGAGGGAAACTTCGCTTAGTGCGGGCACAGTATCGCATATGTGCATTGCCAAAACGCCCAACCCGGGTATGGTGGGCGGCAAGATGGATAGTACAGCACGCACCTCCTGTTGCGATATGGGGACAGAGCTTGAGTAGAATGGTTCCTGTACTTGCACTTGGGTACATCCCTCAGAGATCCCCCCCTCATTGGGAAGAGCCTGGGTCTTTACCTCAGCTACAGGGTGGGGAAAGTCCGCCCCTCTAACTGAGACCGCATGGGGAGATTTTACAGAGTGTTTTGGTATAGCTCCCCATTGTGGTCAATCTACATGGTCCAGGCAAGAAAATCTGTTCTGGTGAGCAAAGTTACCAAGAGCGGGGATTGAGTTATGCTTGGGTCTGTACCGTGAGCCATCAATTGCGAAACCCACTCTAGTCCAGCTCTGCTCCCTCCCCGTGGGTAAGTTGGTCACATGTGGATAGAAATCTGAGAGGGACACTAGATCTATATTGGACTTATCCGGCCTTGCCAGCCAGTTGCAGATGTAGGGAGCAACTAGTGGGCTTTTAAAGCTAATTATAACACAGTCCCCAGCCCTATTCTTGGGAGTGACTCCAATCCATGGAATCCTTCTAACCATTAGAACATCTCCTTTGATATTGGGGGGGAGGGGTCTGTTAATATTGAGCCAACTAATTACCTTATTACGAAGTGAGTCCTGTGGCTCTCTGGTGCCACCAGTGAGCTCAGGAACTCCCACCATTATTGCCGTATAGGGCACTGCCTCCGGGGGCAGATTAACCACCCTACGCCTGGTATTAGGACTGGTAGTGTGACCAGAAGGTACATTAGTGTCGCGCCCCTCACTCCTTGGTTCAGGTGCTACTGGTGGCTTAGATCTTCTTGGTGCGGGGATGGGGGGCCTACGGGTTTGTGAAGGAGGAGGTGGGGGGGCCTGGTTGACTGTAGTGCTATGTAATACCCCAGTCTGGGCCTGTGTGCATGTTTCAACAGTAAGAGGACCATTCCCCCCAGGTTCTCGAGGAGCCAGCTGTGCGCTTGCACCCAACCCCCCACCAGAAGTGTTTCGCATATGCGCATTTTCTATAGCTGTGAGTCTCGCGTCTATAGAGTCTAATTTTATAAATAACGGTTCCAACAAGTTCTTGAAAATGACCGTAAGTGAACTAATTAGAGCATCTGAAGGGTTGGGTGGGGGCCCCCCAAATATATATGGCCCCAAGCACCCTGGTTCAGCTGTGACATGAGGTGAATCTGGTTGGTCAGACTCAAAGCCCAAACCAATACTATCGGAAGATGCCGACATATCCGTGCTGGCATCCAGTATTGGAGTAGTCGTATCCACTTTAGCCCTTTTTGACCCTGTTGTCTCTCTTGACCTTTTCCTTTTCGGTGGCTGAGTCCTTCCAAGACCTACAGAGTCTGTTGCCAGTGAGGCCTGGCCCTCCTCCATTGACTCAATTGATTCCACACAGTTCACATACGGAGTGGTTTCCACTACCCCGGAAGGACACAAGGGCTGACTGTCCCTTGGTTGAGTTGTCGGGGTCCTAAGTTGTTGGAGCACTGACTCAATTGTCTCATCAATGCTATCCAGGAGTGATAGATGAGTGTTATGGAGGATTATTGGAGTACTGGCATCATTTGACGGAGAAACCAGGATTTCCTGAGACAGATTTTCTGTATTCGCCTCAAGCAGTGTGTCTGGCACTGTGGAACTTTTCTTGGCCGCAGCGCTAGCCTTGGGGAAGAAATTTTCAAGAGTGTTAGCATGCTGTTGGGCAGACTTACTCCGGGATCCTCTGCAAGCCATGGAGGGGATTCAAGCAGGAAGGGCAAACTTAGCAAAGCAAGGGCAGGTATCGGAAGAGGCCAGGAGTCAGAGGGATGGCCCGGTCCGGTCTCTTCCGGCCTCTAACGGCCTAGAACGGCCCGCCCTTTGCCCGGGCTTAGCCCGGCGCCCGCCCGCGCGCGTCCCGCGTTGCGCGTCTAAGGGCGTGGTTCTATAGCCAAGGGTCTATGGAGGCGTGGCCAGCCGGGAAGAGCCACCAGGTGCGGCGTGTTAGGAGCCGCTTGGATTCCTGGGACTCGCAGTCCCGCTGGTGCGCCGGTGGTGAAATTCCGCCTGCCAAAAGCCCCGCAGCCTCCTCAGCGGTTGTAATCCAGGTCAGTAGGGGTCAGAACAGCTTGCTCCCAACTTCGAGCGGCACCCGCGGAGCGGGGGCCGCGAGTCGCGGTTTTAGCCTCCCAGGCAGGAGGCGCGGCCAGCCGGGAAGAGCCACCAGGTGCGGCGTGTTAGGAGCCGCTTGGATTCCTGGGACTCGCAGTCCCGCTGGTGCGCCGGTGGTGAAATTCCGCCTGCCAAAAGCCCCGCAGCCTCCTCAGTGGGTGTAATCCAGGTCAGTAGGGGTCAGAACAGCTTGCTCCCAACTTCGAGCGGCACCCGCATACAAACTTATAGTGTGTATGTCGCTCCTAAAGCGAATACGTATGATTTGTGCGTGGTCTCGGACCCTTTGTGCCAACGATTCCATATATAGGGCAAAGAGTTGGAGCGACAGCGGGCACCCCTGCCCAGGACTTAAGCCGATGATAATCTATGGGGAGCAGGTGTGTCTCTTGTAAGAGGCAGACGTCAGCGCCGGTACTTTCTAAGTATGATAAGATCGCCCAGCGCTTGAAGGGGCGGAGCTTGCCAGTAGCTAACATGGCCGCTTACACCCAGAGCTCCGCCGTGCACTGCCCAATATCCTCCATTATCCTGGCACAGAGTGAAGATTTTCGCCTCAAACTCCCCCCACAGAAGCGGGAAGCATATGGGACACTGGCGATCCTGAAATCGCGGGGATTCGGCGTTCCGGAATCCGCCTGCGGTTGGGTGCAGAGCCGCGGGTGACTGGGCCGAGAAGCCGCGCCCTCCAGTGCACGCCTCGCCGGCCGACGTGCTCATGCGTGCGGCAAGAGTGAGCGCGCCGGACCCGGACGCTTGTGGGGGGGAGGGAGGGGGGGGGCCGGCTGACGAGACACACCCCAGCTGTCGGCTTGAGTCCCCGTGAGGTGAGGAGCGGGCCCGCAACACACACAGGGGATATCCTACCCCCTCCTGCACCCTCGAGGTCCTGCGCAGGAGGGATTGTTGGTGCGTTTGCTCCTTCGCAGGGAGGCCACTTGGTGCTGCAGTGGAGCGGTGGCCAGAGCGACTTGGAAACAAATCTTGGGAGTCAGTAGGTCCCCACGAGCAAGTTGGAGCGGTCCCACGGGAGTGCCGGGAGCGCCCCCCGCACCCCTCACCCCCAGAACGAACTACAAACAACTTACCGCGCTGCGGCCTGAGAGCCCTCAGTTGTTTCCATGGGATGCTGATGGAGGTGGGGGTCCAGGAATAAGGCCTTGGAGCACCGTTGCAGCCCCATCGGGGTGGCGTTGTTCCCCCGCTTCCGGAGGCCGCCTTTAGGCGGATCTCCCAGGGCGCTCTTCTGCACGCTGCGCGCTCACCCCTGAGAGTGAACAAGGGAGGCCTATGCTGGCTAGTGGAGGCAAGTGATACGGCGCGGAGAGGAAGCTGGACGGCCGCTCCATCTCGCGGCGACACGGCCATCTCGGCGCAGAGACCCTACCACTCTGAGTAGGCCGGACACCACGGGCCATACCGTAGCGCCGGGGCTGACTGTAGGAGGCCTACACAGACAGTCGACGAGATCTACGACCTCACGCTCCAGCTTTGCGAAGAGTCTAGATACTGAACCAGGACCCCCCCTGGGGAAGCACTCCGCGTTTACACTCACACCGGTGTGACAGAACGGCCGTAACGATGGGGAAGGGCGACAAAACGCAGAGCAAACTCCCATTCGGGCAAAGAAGACTGCAGCTGCAAAGCCCCCCTGCGGAGCACAGAGAGCCGTCGCATCCTGAGGTGGAACAGGCAGCTAGTTCCGACATCAAGAGCATTCTACGCTCCATGGAACAAAGTCTTCAAACTAGCATATCTACGCTGGGCGCCAAGATGGACGCTATGACGTACAGAATGGACAGTAGCGCCGAGCGCCTGGATAAGCATGCTGAGAAACACGACATGGCGGAAAGAAGAATCACAGAAGTTGAAGAGGCGCAGACCGAGTTAGACACGGCGCACAAGAAAATAGAAAACCTGATGCGCTCACTCCACGACAAGACGGAGGATTTGGAAGCGCGCTCGCGCCGCAGCAACCTCTGCATAACGGGACTGCCGGAGACCACGCAAACTGGCACCATGGACCTTTTCGTTGAAAAGCTTCTCACTACCCTTCTGGGAGATGGAGTGTTCTCGTCAATGTTTGTGGTGGAGTGGGCTCATCAGGCCCTGGGCCTCCTCGCCCGATTATTGCTAAGCTGCTCAACTACCGGGACAGGGACACCGCCCTCAGACTTGCTAGAACAAAGACTACGCTTCAATATGAAGTGTCGGCGATATCAATCTATCCGGATTTCACTGCGAGGGTGCAAGAAGCACGCAAACACTTCATCCCTCACAAGAAGCGACTCAGGGAACTGGGCCTGGACTATGCGAAGCTGTACCCAGCCAAACTACGTGTCAACAGGCAGGGACATTCATATATATTCACAGACCCGAAAGAACTGCTGCAGGCGATGAAGCGATGGTCGAGGGAACAGAGGAATGATAATGCAGAAACGCCGGCTGACGAAGACAATAGCCATCTGGACGACCATGAATGATCGAGAAACTGGCGCTGTACAGGGTCCCGAACTAGAAGCGCTGGAGAGCAGGTTGATGGTCTGCGACCTTTGATCGGGAGGATTTGATCAGTGTCCTGGTCTGCTCTTCGGATGGAGGAACCCTGTCAGATAAGTTGCGGAGGGAGTGGAGGGACGTGGGGGCAATTTGGATATTTATCTGTACATGCAAGTCCACTGCTGCGACCTGAGTTGACGCTCATTGACCTGAGAGACCTTGGGAGGGGTGGGAGGGGGGAACTCCGGGGGGGGGGGGGGGTGAGCTGCGGAATTCATTGAACAGTCCGAGGTACTAATATGCAGCTCTTTTTACATTCACGGTAGTGCATGGCGGAAGGAGGGGTGGTAACCTGATATAGTGCTTTGAGAACATTGGAGGTAACGAGCTGTTAGGCGACCTTGGTCCCCAAGCGCAATGCACCGCTGAAGTTCTAGTTGCTATGTTGAGGGAGATGGTATTGGGGTGGGGAGGGTTGGAGGGGAATCTGCATGGCCACGTTGGGGGGGGTCTGCTGTGGGAGGTGGGTGGAGGGGTTGGGGAGTTTCTGGATGCATTTTGGTTTGCTCTGTCTGTTCGCACTGCCTACTTTGGCCTTTGAGATAATAATTGCCTTACACTGTACGGTCCCACTACTACGATGGCTAGCACAAACAATGTAACTGTGGATGGGGAATCTGCTACGCTTAGAACGTTGACGTGGAATGTACGGGGGCTGAATGACCATCGGAAACTCAGAAAAGTCCTGAACTACTTACAGCACCATAATGTCGACCTAGCACTAATCCAGGAAACACACCTGCCGCTCACGAGTAGAATGTTTCTGGGCAGGGGGCTGGTGGGAAACTACACTGCTGCTGGATTCACTACTCATTCTAGAGGGGTCTTGACTTGGGTGAATCCAAAGTCTAAACTGACACTGTCTTTGCTGAGAGCAGACCCGGAAGGTAGATTTCTAATTTCTAGATGTGTGGGAAAGGGGCACGACTTAATAGTGGTTAATGTTTACGGCCCCCAACTACGACTCCCCGGAATTTTATGATGTCCTCGCTCAACATAGTCATGCATATTCCCCTACACATTTGTTGTGGGGGGGAGACTTGAACCTGGTGTTAGACCCAGTGCTTGACAGGTCCTCAGGCCCACCACGCAGACCTGCGGCAGCCGCAATGAAAATACGCTCGGAACTCATCACACTTGACCTAGTAGATGTGTGGAGATGCAAACACACGGAGAGAGGGGGGTTCACTCGTTATTCGGCATACCACAACATACACACTAGAATTGACTACTGGTTGGCGTCATCCTCGATTATGAGATACATAAAATCCTGTGCTGTGCTGTCACGCACTCTCTCTGACCGCTTCTTTTGGTTCTCGCGACACCAGTGAAGAGGATTCTGCCTTTCACGTGGCGTTTCCCACTGTACTCCCTTCTAGATGAGCACTTTCGTGGTGAAATGGCGGTAGAGATAGAGAAATTCTTCGAAACTAACATAGGGTCGGTTGATAGCTTCCAAACAGGTCTACATCCGTGGCATCGCTATGGCGAAGCATTCGAGTGTACTCAAAGCTATACGCCAAAGGTTACTACACTTGGAAACGCGACTAGCTGAGTTAGAGAAGAGCCAGCTAGAGGACACAGGCGCGGACGTGACGGAGGACATCAAGAACCTCATAGTTGAGTACAACGAGGAAGCCGACAGAGAAGTTCAGCATATGGGGAAGTACGCGACGGCCCGGACGTATGGTGAAGGAGAGCGCCCGGGCTCCCTCCTGGCCAGGATAATGCGAAACTCCAGACGTCCTCAGGTGACGTCCCTTGGAGACACCAGATGGTCTTCTCCTCACAGAGGAATCAAAGATTGTAGATGAATTCAGAAACTTCTATTCGGGTCTCTACACCTCTCGGGCTGCGAATAATGAGGAGGCCATAGACGATTACCTGGGTCATATACAGTTATCTTTCTTGCCGAATTCTGACCGGGAGTTCTTGATGCAGCCCATTCACAAAGACGAGATAGCGGATGCGCTTGCGAGTATGCGCTCGGACAGCGCCCCCGGGGCGGATGGGCTTACTGTGGGCTTTTATAAAGCGTTTAAAGACGTACTAATTCCACATTTATCCACACTATTTGATGACATCTGCGTGGAGGGCAGCATGCCACGATCTATGAGGGAAGCTCTGATAGTGACTATTCTTAAACCGGGCAAGCCCGCAAATTCTTGTGGCTCTTACAGGCCGTTATCTCTTCTAAATGTTGACGCCAAGCTCTACATAAAGGTTTTGGTGACACGTTTGGCGTTATTGGCCTCGGAGTTGGTGGCCCCGGAGCAAGCCGGATTCATTCCTAACAGGAACCTCACCTATAATATAAGAACCATACTAGGGACTATGCAGCATGTCAGGCAGGACACCAAGGCCATGGCTGTCTTCCTGGACATGGAAAAAGCTTTCGATTCTGTGGAGTGACCCTTCATGACCCGAGTTCTGAGGCGACTGGGGCTGGGCGAACCGTTTTTACAAATGGTGGGAGCGCTATATTATTCGCCCCACTGCCAGGGTCCGCATAGGTGATCGGGTCTCGGACTCATTTACGATTTGCAGAGGCACTAGGCAGGACTGCCCGCTTTCACCACTACTCTATGCGCTGGTGGCCGAACCGCTGGCATGTGCACTCAGGGAGTATCATAGTAATGAAGGGGTGAACTTACCTACGTACAAAATCGCCATATCGACTTACGCGGATGATACTTTGTTGTATGTTCGCGACCCCGAGTCGAACCTCTCTTCAGTGTTGCGGGAGGTAGTACGTTATGGTGCTCTCTCCGGACTCCGGATAAACTGGTCGAAGTCGGTGGCCTTTCCTCTGACCCCGAAGACTACACTTTTTGACATGGAATACCCGTTGCAATGGACAGATCAGGTATTTAGGGATTATGCTTCAAACTGACCCGGAAATCCTAATACGTGAAAACTATGGTGTTGCGTATAGTATGTTAGAAGATGACGTAGAGTCGTGCATCACACTTCCGTTGTCCTTAATGGGACGTATAGCAATCATGAAAATGGTGGTCCTACCCAGATTCTTATTTCTCTTTAATAACATTCCGATTGTGCTGTCAAAGTCTTTTTTCAATAACCTGACGCAGCTACTCATTAAACTAGCTTTGGGGGGCAAGCAGCCAAGAGTAAAATGAACGACTCTCATGCTTCCGTACGAGTTGGGGGGACTGAACGCACCAGACATGGAAAGGTATTACAGAGTGACACAAGCAGCACACATGCACACGTGGATTCATGGTAAAGCGACAATTCCGCATGTCCGATTATGCTGCGCCGCTTCCACTCCCTGCCACGGTATTTCAGCCGGCTGACCGCAGAATCGGTATATTGGATTCGATCAAGTCCACTAACCACGCCTGGAATGCGCTGCTGCGCATGCAACGCGGCGCGTTATTGTACTCCCCCCTAATGCCTATCGAATGGACGTTATGGCTGCCCCTTGTAGCGGATAAGGGAGTAATTCAGGCGTTGCGCAACCTGGGTATCTTTACGGCGGGAGACCTGTTTTTGAACGGCGCAGTGAAAACATGGGAGCAAGCCGCGTCGATTCCTGCCGAGACCCCACTAATACTTCGCTTTCAATATCATAGGATTCGCAGTGCCTTACTGGTCCTCTTGGGCCTGGAACTGGCGGAACCGCCGGAAGTGCTGGAACTTACTCATGTTATTAAATCTTCCTCTCCCTACAAGCTAGTCACAAACCTATATAGACTGAACAGAGGGTTTGACGAGATTCAACACTCGAAAGCTAGGACAGCCTGGCAGAGAGATCTGCACATTACAATAGACGACGGCATGTGGACATACTGCTGTAAAAATACCAGGAAACTGGGGGCGTGGCCAAGATGGCGGTGTGAGCAGACCTGTCTTGCTGAGCTCCCGCCGCCGGCCGCCACTTCGTAGATACTAAAGCACCCTTCCGGGTCCCGAGAGGCTTCATTGGGGCCCCAGACCAGTTGCCAGATTGGTGAGGACATTTGTGAGTCGGCGCTGCGGACCGGCTATCCTGGGTCCGGACCGAATCCTGACAAGAGCACTGCGGCCCGCAGGGGCCTGTGGCGGCCGGAGCTGCGGAAACGAGGCCGAGAGGGGCGGAGCCATACTGCCGACGCCGAGGCCTCCCTGACGGGAAGCGGCAGGTGCGACCCGCGCGGCTGAGCGCGAGGTCTCCCGCGGCTTCTCCGTGGAGGCTTCTGCGGACCTACCGGATATTTACGCCGTCACAGCTGGAGTCCCTGGGCCGCACACGGGACTGTTGGAGAGAGGCGACGGGGATACTTGCGGCGCCGGGTGAGACCGGGAAGCGGCTTGAGGTGAGGAGAGGGGGGAGATAGAGGCGACCCCCCCCCCCCGGGTGACTCGCCGCTCCGGTCTGCGGCTTTGGGACACCCGTGGGCAGCTACAAACGGCGCCGACACCCTAGCTGTGGACTACCACCCGTGGAGCCCCCCCCCCGGTCCCGGAGGTGTTTTTGAACTGAGTGCCGCCATTTTAGGGACGGGTGCTTGAGGCCCGTGCAGCGCCCGAGCAGGAATCGCCCTTTGCCCCATCTGGCTGGGGCCCACGTACCTTCCCTACAGCCACACTTCTGCCACCCCACACATACGGGGGTGCGAGTTGGAACTTGCACCTGCTACAGCCTCGGACTTTGGAGGTGAGCAGGGGACCCCCCCACCCTACGCAGCAGCAAGAGTGGAGCAGCGGGGGGTAGTGTGGAGATCCAGGAGTGGTGCCGCTGCCGAGGTGGCCCCCAGCGTGTGCCGCTCCAATCGAGGCCTGGGTTGCGGTCGGTTGCCGCGTGGTCACTGTGGTGCGGTGACCTGGGAGACGCTATTTTGAGACATCACCCAGCCCAGTGACTGGCTCTCCCACGCGGACTGCATCGCCAGGAATAGCACCTCGAACACTGTCTGAGGGGGAGACACCGGAACTTAGGCCCTAGCAACGAGAGAAATTGGAGCTGAGGAGACCGTCAGCGATCTACGAGGGCTGGACTCTTAGCCCCAGACTGTCTGGCACTTATCTACCGGTGCTGCGGTGAGCTTCCGGCCCGATCCGCCCTAGCCTGTTCCGCTGGCAGGCCTGAGGAGTATGGCGAATGGCAGAGTGCGCAAGGACAGGACCATAAAGGACTTGCTCACACCCATCACCATGGGGAAGAAAACAGACCCTCGCAGCGCTGGGACCCACGCGGTGCCCGCTACGTCAACGGCTGGCACACCGGGCGACAGTCCCCAAAGCAAAGATGAACCTGTCACGAGGTCTTTCTTGGAGTCTCTATTTGGTGGCCTAAGGGAAGACCTCCAGCTCCTTAAGACTGAATTGAAGGGGGAGATTCGAGAGCTGAGGCGAGACACGGACGCCATAGGCGAGCGGGTAGCGGACCTAGAGACGAAGAGCGATGGCCGGGATGTCGAGATGGAAGCGCTCCAGCAAGAAATTATCCGCATCCATGATCAGCAAGTTGACTTACAATCGCATGTGGAGGATTTGGAAAACCGGTCTCGGAGGCATAACATTCGTATTAGAGGGGTAAAAACCACCCCGGACACAGCAGATCTATTCAAGTTCACGCAAGGCCTTTTCAACCATATTCTGGGCCGATCGGCTGACTCCACTATCACTCTAGACAGAGCACATCGGACTGGACCGCCTAGAGCCTCGAGTGCCTTGCCAGCGGATATCCTGGTCTGCGTTCAGGACTTTCGCACCAAAGAAGAGATTCTCAACAAAGCGCGACAGCTGGGCTCCGTCACCTATGGCGAACACTCACCGACACTCTTTCAGGACCTGGCGGTCATCACCCTGGAGAAGCGTAGATCATTCAGACCGGTTACTGCTGAACTGCGACGCCTTGGTGTCACATATAGCTGGGGGCACCCGTTCTGGATTGTGTTTAAATGGAACAACAAAGTGCACCAGCTACGCTCTCTCACTGAAGCTTGCCGGCTCTTGGGCATCGAGGAACCTGAACCAATGGGAGACTCACAACCCGGGAACCACTCGGAGACCGGCACCGTAGGCCAATGGCGACAGCAGAAACGACGGCGCAGGCCGCGTCGCCCTCCCCAGGAGGAAATTCAGGAAGGGCAAAGGGCGGCAGTTGCGACAGCGGCACTGGAACTGGCAGAAACGGCTGATGACTGACTGATGAACGCCGGGCTGATCTTGATTCGCTTTAGCGGTCGGCGGCGGGAGAAGACTTGAAAGGACTGGACACGTACCCCTGTCTTTTCAGTGGCCCTAATGCTGCTGAGCGTTGTGCAAATGGGAATATTCTACTTGTTGCTGGGGTGGGATGGGATTCTGCAAGGCCAAATTGGGGTGGGTCTGCTGTGGGTGGTGGGGGGAATGTTGGGGTTTGTAATTGAGTTCCAGTTGTTATTGGGTTTGAATGCCGAGGTGCTGCCAACTGGGAAATGGGTGAGTCCCACTAGGTTCGAGACCGGCAAATACAGGTTGCGTCAACTGCCAAATCCCGCTCCTCGGGACCAATGGATGCTAATACAGGGTAGCCTTATTGCACACACTATACACTATGGCAGGGGTTGAGAGCGATACGCCAGGGTCCGACACTGCGCGGACCCAAATGAGAGCACTGACATGGAATGTCAGGGGCCTCAATGACTATAGAAAGCTGAGGAAGGTCCTTAGTTACCTGCGCAGGCATAACATAGACCTCGCTCTCCTACAGGAGACACATTTGCCTCTTGCCAGCAGGATGTTACAACACAAGGGGTTAGCGGGATGCAGTATCGCAGCGGGCTTTACCACACACTCGAGAGGGACACTAATATGGGTAAACCCGCACTCCAAACTCACATTGACGTCACTGGAGACGGACCCGGAGGGGAGGTATGTCATTTGCAGATGCAGGGGCCAGGGGCATGATATGCTGCTTGTGAATGTATACGGGCCCAACTATGATTCACCTGATTTCTACGCGGACTTAGCCCGGAGATGCAAAATGTATGATTGCTCGTATATGCTTTGGGGCGGGGACTTTAACTTGGTCCTAGACCCGGATCTGGACAGATCTGCGGGACCGAACAGGAGCCCGTCGGCGGCTGCCACGGCACTCCAAACCGAGATGGTGCACTTGGACCTCTTGGATGTATGGCGCAGTAGACATCACTCCAGAGGGGGGTACACACATTATTCAGCGTATCACGCATTACACACTAGAATAGATTACTGGTTTGTATCACAACAGATATCCAATAATATAAGGGACTGTCACATACTGCCACGCACACTGTCTGACCACTCTCCTCTCCTCCTGATCCTGGAGTCGCCAGTGCGCGGAATCCCCCCTTTTACGTGGCGCTTCCCACCGTACTCTTTACTAGACGAGGTGTTCCGAGGTGAAATCGCGAACGAAATCGAAAACTTTTTTGTGACAAATACGGACTCGGTGGACAGTTTTCAGACGCTATGGAAGGCCTTTAAGGTCTACATACGCGGGATAGCCATGGCCAAACACTCCAGTGTACTGAAATCCATTAGACAGCGGCTTAAATATTTAGAGGGTCAGCTGAAGGACCTTGAAGGGAGGCACCAGGCGGAACCAGAGGGAGACGCACTAGATCAGATCAAACAATTGTTGACAGAATACCACACAGAGGCAGACAGAGAGGTACAACACATGGGCAAATACGCCACGGCCCGCATGTACGGCGAGGGTGAAAGGCCTGGTTCTCTCCTGGCTAAGATGATTAAACATGAGCGGCGACCACTGCTGATTGGCGAGTTGGTCTCGAGCACGGGAGAGACCCTCACAAGCGAGGAACAGATTGTCGGGGAATTCAGGCGGTACTACTCTGCTCTGTACGAATCGAAATCGACGGGACTAGACGGGGCGATCGACGACTACCTGAGTTATATTCAGATGCCACAACTGGCCGATTGGCAAAGAGAATTCCTTATGATGCCTATCCAGAGGGAGGAAATAGAGGAGGCCTTAGATAGTATGCGGACGGGTAGCGCCCCGGGCGCCGATGGGCTGACTGTCGGTTTCTACAAATCGTTTAAAGAACTGCTGGTCCCCTACCTCTCAGCATTATTTGATGACATATGCTTGGAAGGCTCCATGCCCCCGACTATGCGAGAGGCACTCATCATAACGATACTCAAGCCTGGGAAGCCTGACACGGAATGCGGTTCGTACAGACCCCTCTCCTTGATCAATGTTGATGCTAAGCTGTACGCAAAGGTACTGGCGACGCGTCTAGCACTCCTCGCCCCTGAACTGGTGGCCCCGGAACAGGCGGGTTTTATCCCATCTAGGAACCTCACGTACAATATTCGCACGGTTCTGGGGACGATGCAGCATGTGAAGCCGGAGAATAAGGCATTGGCGATATTCCTAGATATGGAGAAAGCCTTCGACTCCGTAGAATGGCCGTTCATGTCCAGGGTACTTAGGAAACTGGGCCTGGGTGAACCCTTCCTACAAATGATAGGCGCTCTGTATTACAAACCGACGGCCAGGCTGAGAATTGGGGACACGGTCACGGAGGCGTTCGGAATCAGCAGGGGCACACGACAGGGCTGCCCACTCTCCCCGTTGCTATACGCACTAGTAGCGGAACCTCTAGCGTGTGCACTCCGAGAATACCACAGTCATGAAGGTATTAATTTCCCTACATATAAGATATGTATATCCACGTACGCTGACGACACGCTTTTGTACGTCAGGGACCCGGAGCTTAACCTCGCGCCAGTGCTAAGAGAGGTAGTGCAGTTCGGAGCCCTATCTGGTCTAAAGGTAAACTGGTCTAAATCGGTGGCATTCCCGCTGACGCCGGTAACAAATAAATTTGACATGGACTACCCACTGCAGTGGTCGGAAGAACCGGTTAGGTATTTAGTCATAAAACTACACCCGGACCCGGAAGTATTGATCAGGGAAAATTACGGAGTGGCTTACATGAAACTGGTTGACGACGTCGACAGATGGTGTAGGCTGCCCCTGTCCCTCGCGGGTCGCATTGCGCTCATGAAAATGCTGGTGCTTCCGAGGTTTTTGTTTCTCTTTTGCAACCTCCCGGTGGTCCTATCTAAGGCATTCTTTAAAACGCTAATTCAGACCCTCGCGAGACTGGCTTGGGGAGGTAAGCAACCGAGGGTTAAGTGGCAAGTCCTGACTCTCCCATATGACCAAGGCGGTCTGGGGGCCCCGGACGTAGAACAGTACTATAGGGTCGCGCAAGCGATGCACCTGCACACTTGGATACATGGGGATAGTAATATCCCTCACGTGATTCTGGAGACGCTCTTGGCGGAACCCCTCCAGCCAGCGGCTACTGTATTCGAACCGGCCACGCGACGTGTTGGCACTCTGGACTCTATCACGAGTACGAATCACGCATGGCACTCTTTGGCCAGAAGCCATGACTGCACGCTGCTGTATTCCCCCCTGGTCCCGATAGAATGGGCCCTATGGCTTCCACCGCTGCGAGAAAAGGGGGTCACGCGCGCCCTTAGTCAGCTGGGCATATACAAGCTGGGGGACCTGTTCAAGGACGGGAAGGTAGTCACCTGGGAACAGGTTGCTCTATCCCAGATCACTACGACGCTGCTGCACCGTTTCCATCTGCACAGAGTCCGTGCAGCACTACAGGAGCTGCTGGGGCCGGATATGGAAGAACCCACAGAACTACCAGAACTGACTTACGTAATAAAAACACAGTCGAGCGGCAAGATGATAGCACGACTGTACAGGATGGGGCAGTGTGACCGAGCGCAAGAACCCTCGAAGGCCCGACAGGCGTGGCAACGAGACTTACAGACGGAGATAAGTGATGAAATGTGGGAATATTGCTGCCAGAACACGAAACGGGTGTCGCTGAATGCTAGGCATAGGCTTGTTCAGTTTAAATTTTTACAGAGAGTGTATTACACTCCGGAACGCTTGCACAGATATGGACTCCGGCAGACGTCGGAATGTGAACGTTGCAGTACGTCAGTGGCGGACTTCCTACACCTGGCTTGGACCTGCCCGGGGATAAGCAACTTCTGGAAAGAGGTTTTTCTCGAGCTGGGGCGGATACTGGAGATAGAGCTCCCGGTAGACCCGGCATTGGCTCTGCTGGGACACACCAAAGTCTTACCCCCAGCTGCGCGTCGCCTGGCTGGCATAGGGTTACTTCTGGCACGGAGAGCGATAGCAATGTGTTGGATGCGCGGCCCGCTTCCAACTAAAAGAGGATGGGAAAGGGCTATGTTGTACAGTTGCACACAATCCCAGCTGTATAGTGAACACTTACCACCTGTGAGTAGGCCACGGAACTTCTGGGACCAATACCTGACATACAACTCGAATAGGAACGACATGGCTGAGGATCAGGAGGAGACAGAGGAGCAGCAAGAAGGGGGGGGGGGACAACGAGGACTAGATTGTTTAAAGTTTCATGGAGGTGCCAAGTGGGAGGGACACCCGGGTAACGCCGACACTGAAAACTGAGGACACATAGCCTGCGCGTATAGGGAGATCTTCAGGTTAGGTACATCGAGTGAGGGAGAGAATGGAGGGGGTGGGGAGGGCACGAGAGGCTTTGGCTGAGGCACAAGACACATAACATTGAGAGGGCAGTAGCACACGGGACGAGGCGCACAGGCAGTTGGGGGGGGGGGGGGTTAGTGGGTAAGTTGGGTTAGGAAAGTTCGATTTAGACCTCGTAGTCGAATGCCCGCACCATGAGAGACTACCAATACAGCACGGGAGAAAGCAGCGCTCACCCTCCTGTGGCACTGGAGAGTACTGACTAGGGGTAACCGCGTCCATGCATGATAATGTTGTTGTTTTATTTGAGGCTCAGGCAACTGGACCAGGTGCCGCCGGAGACATGTTTGGCACAATTTTTTCCTTTCTCCCTTTCAGGAACAATGGACCTGCATATCGTATTGACATGATCCTAATTTGCTGCCGGCCCCAGGGTTGTAGGCGGAAAGCTGTGTGCATGCACGGATAACGAATACAAGTTTATAATCCCCAAAAAAAAAAAAATAATAAAATACCAGGAAACTCTCATTAAATGGCAGGCAATAGACTGGTCCATTTCAAATTCCTTCAGCGAGTGTATTACACTCCGGAGAGGCTGCACAGATATGGTCTCCGTCAGTCCGCTGAATGCGAGCGATGTCACGCACCGATCGCGGACTTTCTACACCTGTCGTGGCAGTGCCCGGGAATACAAGAATTCTGGTCCGTGATATTCACTGAAATGAGCAAGATCCTAGAAATAGAACTGACGACTGACCCCGCCCCTGGCACTCCTAGGTCACTCTCGGGGCCTCCCTGTTGCGGTGCGGCGACTAACTGATATGGGCATGCTAATGGCTAGACGAATCGTAGCAATGTGCTAGCTGAGGAGTCCGCTTCCGACCACGAAAAGGTGGGAATGGGACATGCGATATTGCTGTACACAAACTAAATGTTACAGTGAACTACTCCCCCCCCCCCCCCCCCCCCCCCACGAGTCGCCCAAAGAATTTCTGGAGCCTTTATCGTGACTATCTCAGAGTAAAATACGCTGAGAGGCAATGCGCATGGAGGACGCTGAGGGACAAGTGTGCTTAGATGGTGAGAACCTTGAAAACAGGACGCCCTGATGCAATGTGAAGTATGGAGAGGGAAATGACGAGTGGCGGTGTAGTGGTCCTGGATTGTGTGTGCTACACATAGGCGACGCACAGCAGAAGGAACCCTAGTCCTCATATGCGTGGTGACTCAACCGACTAGTAGTCCAGATACTTGTCCACGGGTTTAGGCCCCCACTACACAACATCTCCTCACAGACGGTTGAGGGGCGTACAGCAGAGCATAGTTCTGAACATTAGTTGAGGTAGAGCAGGGGGAGGGGGGTGACACTGACATAGGGGTGGGGGGTTGTTGGGGGTTTGTTTTAGTAAGGTATTTTTTAGGGAACATGAGACGGTACGCGGCGGCTGGATAGACCTAGAGGCATGAGCGGCGTTGAGCAGTTTACACTCCTGCTACGGAGGATAAACGGGTAGAGGCTATTGGAGTCCTACATATGTCCAAATATATATATGCATGATATTATTTACGGTGCCGCCGGACCCCTGGGTTGTCGGCTAATTGGCTGTGTATAATTGATGACCTGAGCAATTCTACTGCTGATTCCGCAGCCGGCCTCCGGGTTGTGGCTACACGCTGTGTATGTCAACTCAACATAATAAAGGTTTTTCAAAATAAAAAAAATAAAAAAGATCGCCCAGCGCTTAATTGGATTGTTGAGGCCCCTCACGTTTAGCGTGAGGACTTTAAGAGTATTAGGCGGCATCTAAAACTCTGGCTGGGTCAGGAGCGCGCCAAACAGAGGAGAGAACATAATGTCTGGTGGGCATCGTCCATAGACGTCCAATGCATCTACAGTGGTATTGCAAGCCACAGGGGGTCGTGATCAGGGATCCTAGAGAAGAAGGGAAATAGGGAGAGAGATGATAAGTCCCGCAAAAGCACGGTCTAGCAGGTGCCCAAGAGAGTCTGTGGTCTAAACTGCAGCTCGTCTCTTCAGAAGGGAGGGAACAGAGTGTTGCGACCAGAGGGCCGCAATAGGGAGCGCGCAGTGTGATCAAACAGGCATTGAAAAGCCCAGGAGGCTGTGGACAGGGAACCCCAAGCAAAAGAAAAGAGAAAGAAGAAGGCCCTCAAAAACATGGCCCAACCAGTGCCTAAACGGATCTGTAGTCCGGAATGCAGTCCGTCTTCCATGGAAGACCAGAAGACAATGTTCACAGGGGTAATGTCGTGGCTGGGAGAGACTCCCAGCCACCCCCACCGACCACCTGGAATGTAGCTTACAGGGCAGCATGCGAGTAGCCCAAGTGCCGCTCACGAGGCCTGCGACTTGGCGATTACTCCGGGCAGGGTGTCCAACATGGCTTGTTGGTCTTTCCTGATGATTTCGGGTCTGGCCTATTGGGACGGCGTTGTCTCCTCTGTCGCCTCCATTTCGGCTGAGACTCTTCAGCTCCGCGTTCTAGGGTATCGCTACCGTCGCTATCGTACAGGATGTCTGTGCCTAACAGCTGTCTTGCCTCTGACAAGGAGCGAAGTTGGTAAAGTTTGCCATCATGGCGGAAGATGAGGTGAAATGGGTGACCCCAACAATATGCAATGGTGCGCTGGCGGAGGGCCAAAGTGATTTGCCGGAATGTCTTGCGCTTCTGGAGCGTAAGTGCCGACAGGTCCTGATAAAGAACAGGGTTCTGGTCCCTAAACGTGATCGGGTGCAGAGCTCTGGCTTTGCAAAGCATCCTCTCCTTGGTGCGAAAGTCTTGGACGCAGGCTAGGTTATCTGATGGGGGAGCAGTGTCGGAGCGGGGGGAAGGGCTCACCCTGTGAGCTCTATCTATTTTGAACCCTGCTTCCAGGGGGCTGCCCAGAATGTGGTTGAAAAGTTCTTTCACGTATGTGAAGATGTCGCCAGCCTCTGTGCCAGATTTGATCCCTCGGATTTGAATGTTATGGTGCTGAGAGCGGTTCTCGAGGTCCTCAAGGTGCGACTGTAGATCTACCTGCCTCCGAATCTCTATTGTCACTCTTATCCTCCAATTCTGCAATACGCTTCCCGATGCTGTCCATGTCCTTGCGGACATCCTGTATTTCTGCAGTGAGATCCTGCTTGAGAGTGTGGAGGTCATCGCATAGGGCGGAGAAGAGGGACTCCAGAAAAGTCTGTGTCACCGGTTCTTCCGCGGCCTTCTGGGAGGAGGCCGCATCCACCGGTAGTAAAGAGTCGGCTGCCATTCTGCTCTGGGTGAAAAGCTCTTTAAGGAATTTGTCTTTTTTCCCGAGTAGTTGACATGCTCCTGCCTTGCGGGGCTGTAGTCACCGTGAGGGCCTGCACCTTTGGTGCTGCTCCGGATGCCCTCTGGGTGTGTAACCACCTGGGTGGCCCGCAGATTGCCTCAATGTTGCGTGCCAGGGCCCCACTGGACTGACAAGGCAGTGGCTCGTGCTTCTGCAGCGATGACCCCAGCACTGGCTTCTGAAATATGATGTGGGGTGTAAATCAACTAGAGGAGGCAATCTCTTATCTCCCCTTGATCCGGTGTGGATCAGACCCCATCCCCTGTTGCCTGTGGAGAGGGTGTACTCAGGCCTTCCCTCCGGCCCCCCAAACCACCACTGCCCAGAGTTGTGGTATTCATCCCAGAGGGAGTAGTGTGACACCTGCTCAGTTGCGACTCCGGCGAGAGCGCCATGTGGCGTCGTGGGTGAAGCTGTCGAACGCTCTGGTCTCAAACCAGTTCCAGGCCAGCAGATTGCGCCATGTGCGTCGGTCAGAGTCCGCTTGACCCCCTGGAGTCACTCGATGCGGGACCTCCCAGCCTGGACCAGGGCTGAGCGGGGGGCCTCCCAGCGTACCACAAACCGCACCCAGACCTAGCCGGGCCGCTTCCGTGAGCCGCCGGGCCCCACCCTCGCCAACTGCCTTTAACGGTGGCTGCGCTCTGACCCCAGTGCGTTCCAAAATGAGGTTCTTCCCTACCAGATACCAGCGTCAGTTGTAGGACAGGTTTCCTCGGGGCTGTTGCTGAAGAGTGACGTTGTCAGGGCCCGATGTGAAGCTCCTTGTTCCCTGCCTCCAGGAGTGCTCTCCGCCACCTACTCCAGCTGTGCTGGCAGAATGGGGCCATGTGGGGAGCCTCCTCGTGGCTCCCTGAGTCTCCTGTGTGGCAGCCGCTGTTTTGGTTCTGTGCTTGCCTCCTCGTGGGGGCCAAGTGCCCTCGGACCCGGCTGCCCGGGCCAGGTCGCTCTGTCCTCTGCACAGCTAGCACTCCTCCTGCCCTCGCGGCAAGATGGAGGGCCCGTCTGCTCTGGGCCGCACTGCCGGTGCGTTTCTGATAGATACATCTGCCAGTGGATTCCTCACCTTGTAAATATCCCCTGCGCAGCAGCCAATCGGAAACGTTTGTAGCTCTCCATGCCGGCGAGGTCATGGACGACGTCACAGAGGGTACGACTCCGCTCGCGACCCCGCTGATGTCACTGGATCCATAATAGGGCCTCGTCGGCGTGATGACGTCAGTTCCCTTTTTTCCGCGCCGTCGACGCCAACGGTTTTTTGGGACTCTCTGTAGTTACTTTGTAATTCCTAGTATTCTCGTCTGTTCTTCTTGTTTCCTTTCTAAAATGTCGGGAAGAAAGTCCGGTTTCAAGCCCTGTAGAGAGTGCGGGAAGCAAATGTCTATTACTGACCCGCATCAGGACTGTGTTTGGTGCTTGTCTTCCGATCACGACGTCGAAGAATGTGCGTGCTGTAGGAAGACGAACCCGAAGGCATTGAAAGAAAGGGAGGCGAAATTGTTTATGGCCAAGATGAAGAAAAAAGAAAAGAAGGCGAGTAAAAGAAAATCGAGATCGAGGTCGAGGTCGAGGTCTCGATCCGAATCCAGGTCGGGTTCGAAGTCGGCTTCGAGGCATAAGAAGAAGAAGCATTCTTCTAGGCGCCACTCTGATAAAGAATCGGCGCCGAAGTCATCTTCTCCTCGGCGTCACAGGGATGACGTCGGTCCTTTTCCTTCGAATCCAGCTTCACCAGTGAAGGTTGTAACTTCTGAAGTCGAGATCTCTCGATCTCCGATGCCGGCTCCCTCGGATCCGGTTCACTCTCCGAATCTTGATGAGGTTAAGCCAGAGCATGAGGATCAGGAGCAGCCTGAGGAGGTTCCTTTATCGGCGCCGGCTGGCCCGACTCCAGGAGTACCGGCTTCAGGGACGACGCCGTGTAATTATCCTCCATTCCCGGCTCCAGATCAGGACCCATCACATTACCTTAACGCAATGTATGACGGCTTTGCGAGGGCTATGTACCCATCCGGTGCACCTGCGGGTCCCATGGGTCCTTTTGCATTTAATTTGGGTGTTCCCCAAACTTATGCCCAGGCACCGTTTATGCCCTTTATGCCAGCGACACCGTCCTGGAACTTTCCGGCGCCGAGACCCCATCGCCGTATCGAGAATCTGCGAAGCCGTATCGAGATTCTCCGGCCCCGTTTAGTCGTCCTCGTTTGGAGTCTGTTGCGCCGTCGGATCCGCGTTCGACGCCGATCCCGAGGCCGACTGAGTCGGTTGTGGAGCCTTCGACTCCAGCCCCCAGGATACGATCCAGGAGAGAAGGCCAGAGGGCTGTAGAGGAGGAACGCTATCGGCAAGAGATGGAGGAAGGTGAACTTCCTGAATCTGATGACTATTTTGCAGAATTAAAGGACGCAAGTGGCCTTGATGTCTCACCTGAGTGGGATTTTTCTCCTGGCCCGGATGCTCCCTCTAAGGATGCAGCTCCCTATCATATGGTGGTGAGAAAAGCTGCGGAGTTACTGGACATTACTCTGCCTACTACGGAGTTTAAATCCAATCTTCTAACTGAAGTGTTGCATTCTCCCTCATCTGTGTCTGAACCTCTTTTACCATTTAATGAGGCAATTTTGGAGCCAGTGTTGGAGGTTTGGAAGAAGCCTTTATCTGCTCCTGCGGTCTCCAGGACTGTGGCACGGAGGTATAGGGTGGCACCTGAAGATCCAGAGTTTCTGTCGGCTCATCCTTCGCCTGAGAGCCTAGTAGTTCAGGCGGCTTGTTCAAAGAAGTCTTCAGGGGCTTTTCCTCAGTTTCCGGCTGACCGAGATTCAAAGCGCATTGACCAGTCTGCCAAAAAGGTATTCTCATCTGCAAGCATGGCGTTGAAATCTACAAATGCTACTTGCTTGATGGGAGTTCCCTCCAACTTTCCCTCCTTGTCAAGGCGGCTTGCTCAGAGGAACATCTCCGTCTCCTTCAGGAGGAGGTTCTGACCTTGTTAAAGAAAGGCGCGATAGAGGTGGTTCCAGAGCAGGAAAGGGGTCAGGGATGCTACTCCCAGTTATTCCTGATTCCCAAGAAGGATAGCAGGCTTCGTCCAATCCTGGATCTCAGGATCTTGAATCTTTATCTGAAACAAGAGAACTTCAAGATGCTTACCCGTGCGCAGGTTCTTCATGCGCTGCTGGATGCTTTGATGGATTCTTCTAAGAAGTTGCTGCCAAAGCTGTCTGATGAAGATAAGAAAATTTTTCAAGAGGTTTTGGATGACGCCCAGGCTGCAGCTCGTCAAGTCATCCAGAGTGGCCTAGATACGGCTGACTCAGTGGCAAGGATAATGGGCTCTGCAGTAGCTACAAGAAGGGGGGCTTGGTTGAAGTCTTCAGACTTTTCTTCTGATGTGCAGGCTACTCTATTGGACTTACCATTCGATGGAACAGGACTCTTTGGTAAGAAGGCGGATGCCGCTCTTGAGAGATTCAAAGATTGCAAGGCCACAGCAAGATCTCTTGGCTTACAGACTCAATCTAGAGGATCTTTCAGAAGGTATAGAGGATTTGGAAAGTCGTCCTTTCGTCCGCAAGGGCAGCCTCGACAGCAGCAACAGCAGCAACAAAATACGCTGTACAAGTCCTATAGGGGAAAAAGCATAGGTCGTCCTCAAGGTCGTCAACCCTCCTCCTCCTCCTCCTCTTCTTCTACCTCGCCCCCTATCACTGCAGCAAAGCAGCCCTAGATTCCCCATTCCCAGTCATGTTGGTCCTGTTGAGAGTCGACTTACCCATTTTCTGCGGGATTGGGAATCGGTCACTACAGACCAATGGGTTCTCAATCTTGTGGCAAATGGGTATGCTCTTCCCTTCAGGGAATTCCCTCCAACTTACCCTCCTTGTCAAGGGGCTTGCTCAGAGGAACATCTCCGTCTCCTTCAGGAGGAGGTTCTGACCTTGTTGAAGAAAGGTGTGATAGAGGTGGTTCTAGAGCAGGAAAGGGGTCAGGGATGCTACTCCAGGTATTTCCTGATTCCCAAGAAGGATGGCAGGCTTCGTCCAATCCTGGATCTCAGGATCTTGAATCTTTATCTGAAACAAGAGAAGTTCAAGATGCTTACCCTTGCGCAGGTTCTTCAGGCGCTGCTGGAAGAAGACTGGATGGTGTTGCTCGACTTGCAGGATGCGTATTTTCACATACCAATCCTGAAGTCGTACAGGAAGTATCTCTGTTTTACGGTGGGGTCGCAACACTACCAGTTTGCGGTCCTTCCGTTTGGAATTACTACTGCGCATCGAGTCTTTACCAAGGTGATGGCAGTGGTGGCAGCCCATCTCAGAAGATCAGGGATTCCAGTATTCCCTTATCTGGGCGCTCCAGTGGTGCCTCCGCAGGCAGTGGTATCAGCACAACGGAGATCTCAGGGAGTCTGTGAGGATCTCCAGAGAAACTGCAGCGGATCTGTCTTGGTGGAGCGTGGAGGGCAATCTGTCTCAAGGAAAGCCCTTTCATCTGCCTCCATTGGTTGCCACCGTGATCACTGATGCCTCCACTCTAGGGTGGGGTGCTCACCTGGGGGATCTGGAGATCAAGGGTCTTTGGTCTCCAGAGGAAAGGTTGCTTCACATCAACCTTCTGGAATTGAGGGCGATTCGTTTGGCACTCAAGGCCTTCCTCCCTTCCCTTCGCGGTCAGTCGGTTCAGGTCCTGACGGACAAAACGACTTGCGATGTGCTATGTCAACAAGCAGGGAGGAGTCGGGTCGCATCTTCTCTGCAGAGAAGCTCTGCGTCTCTGGTCCTGGGTTCAGGACCACTAGATTTGTCTGTTGGCAAATCATCTGGCCGGAGTTCTGAACATTCGCGCAGACACTCTGTCGGCAGTTCTCAGCCGACCACGAGTGGAGGCTTCGCCCAGAGGTGGTTCGTCACGTCTTCCGGACGTGGGGAACTCCTCAGGTGGACCTGTTCGCCACTCGCGAGAATGCTCACTGCCCCTCATTCTGCAGTCTCCAGTATCTGTTGCAGGGAGCTTTGGGGGACGCGTTTCAGTTGAGTTGGGGCTCACAACTCCTTTACGCGTTTCCTCCCATACCCTTGATTCCTCGGGTTCTAAGGAAGATTCGCCAAGACCGGGTCCAAGTTATATTGGTCGCACCGGATTGGCCAAGAAGGGTGTGGTACACAGATCTTCTCCACCTCTCCTCGTGCTCGCCGCTCCGTATCCCTCTCAGGGCGGATCTCCTCTCTCAGATGGAGGGCAGGTTCTACACCCCCACCTCCAGACCTTACACCTTCATGCCTGGAAATTGAACGAGGCAACCTGAATTCCTTTTCTCTCCCACCTGATGTGGTGGATGTAATACTTTCGGCCAGATGTCTTTCCACCAATTCCATCTATTCCTTTAGGTGGTCCAAGTTTGTTTCCTGGTGTGGAGAGAAATCTATTGACCCCTTGAGAGCTTGTTTGTCGAACATACTTCAGTTTGCTCTTGCTTTGGCCCAGCAGGATTTTGCTGTGGCGACTGTAAAAGGTTATTTATCGGCCTTATCAGCTTTCCTTTGTTTGCCAGACCAGCCGTCATTATTTAAGTCACCTATTGTTTTACGCTTTATAAAAGGTCTTACCAATAAATTCCCTCCAACTCCTTTTATTGTGCCTCAATGGGACTTGAATCTTGTCTTGACCTACTTGATGGGTTCACCCTTTGAACCTTTGCACAATTGTCCCATGAGGCTTCTGTCTTTTAAGATGGTCTTCCTTGTGGCAATTACCTCGGCAAGGAGGGTAAGTGAGCTTCAAGCTCTTAGTTCGAAACCCCCGTTCCTGGCCATTCATGCTGAGAGAATGGTACTTAGGACCAGGGCTGCTTTTCTGCCTAAGGTGGTAACTCCATTCCATCTGGGGCAGTCCATCACCCTTCCTACCTTTTATCCTCCCCCTCATGCTTCCAAGTAGGAGGAGCGGCTTCACCGCCTGGACCCTAAGAGGGCGGTGAGTTTCTACCTCGATAGGACTAAAGACTATCGTGTGGACGATCAGCTTTTTGTTGGATTTGCTGGCTGCAAGAAGGGGAAAGCGGTGCACAAGCGCACGTTATCGAGATGGATTATCCTGTGTATAAAGATCTGCTACGCCCAGGCTGGTAAGGAACCTCCAGAGGGTATAAGGGCTCATTCTACAAGAGCAAAGTCGTCAACATCTGCTTTGGCTAGAGGTGTACCTGTAGAGGATATTTGTAGGGCCACAACTTGGGCCTCCCTCCACACTTTCGCGAAGCATTACTGCTTAGATTCCGAGGTGAGGAGAGCCGGCCACTTTGCGCGCTCTGTCCTCCAGGATTTTTTGGTATAGCAGAGTGGACACCCTCCTCCGGGAGTGGGGACTGCTGTGGGATTCTATTCACAAGGTGAGGAATCCACTGGCAGATGTATCTATCAGAAGAACAAGTTACTTACCTTCGGTAACGTTTTTTCTGGTAGATACAGTATCTGTCTGTGGATTCCTCACTGACCCACCCGCCTCCCCGTTGTCCACACTTCTATACCTGCTATGTGTTTGTTTGAATGTTTTTTAATGGATGTTTTATATATTCATGCATATTGCATTGTTTGCACACTAGGTGTGTTGTTTTGCATACTGTGTACTATGTATACTATTACTGTTTGTCGGTCCGTCCGTGTGCCTCGGGGGCACGGAAAAAAAGGGCGGAACTGACGTCATCACGCCGACAAGGCCCTATTATGGATCCAGTGACGTGAGCGGGGTCGCGAGTGGAGTCGTACCCTCTGTGACGTCGTCCATGACCTCGCCGGCGTGGAGAGCTACAAAAGTTTCCGATTGGCTGCTGCGCAGGGGATATTCACAAGGTGAGGAATCCACAGGCAGATACTGTATCTACCAGAAAAAGCGTTACCGAAGGTAAGTAACTTGTTCTTCAGGCAGGGTTCTCCCCTGCTATTCGCCACCACAAGCTGCGATTGGGGGGAACGGGCAGTCCACCGCAGGCAGCCCCCCTTGCTCTGCTCTCGCATAAGGCTTCTCCGCAGCGCCCGCCCCTGCGCGTCTTGAATCCGGCTGCGGCTATCGGGCTCGGTCGTACCACGCCCAGACTCCAGTCAGTGCCCCAAAAACGCCCACCTGGGGGTCTCAAGTCGCTGCGGGTCACTTTGCCCTACTCAAGTGACAGGGGTAGGCGGCCCTGGGCCGATGCTTTAATGTACGGCCAGCGGTAGGGACGGGAGAACGTGTCCTATCTCGCCACCATCTTGGCCACGCCCTGACAAATGGATCTTAAACATAATATGACACGGGTACTGCATAGAACTAATCAAAACACCTTCAAACAAAAGACCAAGTAGGAAGGTACATTCCAAGGGGGACACAGATCTGTTACTCCAAGAAGTACAAGAGCTACAAGCAAAAGAAGCAATAGAGCACATACCATACAAAGAAATAAACAATGGAATTTACTCTACGTGCTTCCTTATTCCAAAAAATAGATGGAACAATGCGTCCTATATTAGCCCTTAGATTCCTTAACACATTCTTAAAGATGCTAAAGTTAAAAATGACCATCCTTCAAGAGGTAATACCTCTGCAAGAAGAAGACTACATGGGGATGATAGACTTAAAGGATGCCTATTTGCACATCCCCATGAACAGCAAACAGAAAGGACTATTAAGATTTGTGGTCAACAACACGCACTACCAATTCAAAGTGCTGGCATTCGGCCTAGAATCGGCACCAAGGGTGTTCACAAAGTGCCTAGCAGCATTAGTCCAGCACTTGAAAAGACAGGGGGCCATGTGTACCCGTACTTAGATGACTGGCTAGTAAGGGCAAACTCGTACAGTCTTTGCAAATGCACATCCACCAAGTAATAAGTACATTGGCCAAGCTCTGTTTTACCATACGCCGAGATATCAACACAAATACACAGAATACTTTAATTGCAAAAGTGTAAGTAAGCACAATACTCAGTGGTCTCCACAGGGAAACCAAGCCATATACTAGGAAAGTGGAATGTGAACTGCGACCTGGATTTGGACCAGGAGACTCAGAAGAGCTGGGGATCCAAGGAACCATCCAAGGTAAGTACCGAGGAACACCACGGAGGCTGTGTGCAGAGTGGAAACACAGCGGCTTGCTAGTTTTGAAGAAGGACCCTTCTCAGTGGACCCTGAAGAAACCCAGTGGAAGGTAGAAGGTTGTAGAGTCACCCCACTTGTGGATACCCCAGTTACCAGGATACCTACATCAGAAGAAGCCGATGCATAGGTGTGAAGTGATGTCGGAAACCGCCGTAGTTCCCAATGGAGGACTTCGGAAAATGTGCTGCTGGTGAAGTTTGTGCAACAGTCTGGTGGAATCCAAAGGTGGATTCTTGACGAGAAGAACCAGCAAGCAGAGGGGACAGAGTCTATGCCACTTGGAGGTGACCAGGAGGCATGGAAGAGCAATGCCCACTGATGACCGAAGATGCAGAAGTGATGACTGTGACCTTGTTGCTGCAGCTGTGAAGACAAGATGATGCGGAGGAAGATCAGTAGCCATTCGCTTGCTGTCCCTGCATCGGATGTCGAGAACCACGGGGTCGGTGGCCGGCGGAAGCACTAACAAGCCGTGGCAGCACTGTTGGGACCAGCAAGGTCCAAGGGATTCACCAAGTGCAGGAGGGTCAGGGCAGGCCCCAAGCAAGCAGAGGAGCCCACTGAAGCAAGAGAACGCCCTCAAGAGGACCCACAGGCCAAAGGCACAGAAGTTACAAGAGGATCAAAGTAGAAGGCCCTCAGTGCAGAGGTTGCGGTGAGGATGCTGATCTTGGCAGAAAGATGCTAGAATCTGGAGCTTCTTGTAAACCGAAGATCTCTGGAATGTAGAGCCAACAAGCCTTGGCAACAGCAAGTGGACGTGGTGCACAAGGGATTCAGTCCCGGCACTTCCAGCGAGGGGTACTGGCCTCAACATTGCAGAGAGGACAGGTCAGGCCTTGAGGGAGTTGCAGAACCACCACCTGTGTTGCTGAGCCTTTCGAAGTCCATTCGATGTCAGGACCAGCAGACTGGTCAGTTTCATTGCGGTGCCCTTCAGATGCAAGGGAGTGACTCCTTAACTCTGAAGGAGATTACTTCGGGTGTCCTTGATGCCCACTGGTCTGTTGAATATCCTGGTAGAAGCACAGACACAAACGACGAAGAAGACTTGCAGAACAGTGAGAACAGGAGCAGCAGGAGTCTTCCTTGATGCAGTCTTGGTTCCAGGCGAAGTCCAAGTGTCCAGACGGTCAAAGAGTGACATTCTTTCAGGTTTGAGTCTTGTCTTATGATGAATGTGAGGTCCCACCCACATGTAAGCCTTTTATACCCTAAGAAAGGAGTTAGGACGACTCAGGGGTCCTTCCAAGAGTAGGAGCTGGACAGATGGGAGGATACTCCCATGGCCTTTGTCCTGTTTCGCGCCAGAGCGGGAGCCAAGGGCTCCCAGGACTGGTTCTAACTTGATTGTGCAAGGAGGGCAGCAAAGATGCCCTTCAAAGCAGTCTGATGGTGCTGCCAAGCGCCCCACCCTAGCCCAATACACTAAGTCCTTTGTGGGTGGTGGTCACCCCTACCTGTGACAGGAAACCTATTGTTCTACCTTCCCCTGCTCGATCTCAGCTCAGCAGCAGGACGGCAAAATCGTGTCTGGGGTCCTCAGCAGCACTAGTTTGCTGGCAAACTCCAGAAGGCTGTTACTGGGAGTACTGGGGACTTCCAGAGGAGCCCCCAGCAGTGCATGGAATCATACGTTCAACACCGATAACAGCATTGGGGTATAATTCCAACATGTTCGATTCCAAACATGCCCAAGTCTGGCACAGCCAATATATAGTTAGCCATTGCTAACAGAATCAAGCAGCTAGGCTTGTCCATGGCCAGCCGAAGTTTAGCCACACCAAACCCCTACGCAAGAGCTTACACTGGCTCCCAGTGACCCAGTGTAGCCTCTTTAAACTTGCTGCCTGACCCACAGAGCCCTGTCCTCCCACGGACCCACCTTTATTGCTTCCAGAATCCATCGTTATGTCCCTCCCCGCGACCTATGCTCCTCCAGCTTGAACCTCTTGTCCCCCTGCATATTCAAACGGAAAAAATACAGCGGTCTGAGATTCTCGACTCAGGCACCACTTCTTTGGAATTCTCTCCCCCCGGAACTGCGCCAAATATTCACAATTCAGGAAATCACTTAAAACGTGTCTTTTCTCCCAGGCCTACAACTAATTCTCACCCACTGCCTCGGTCTTAAGCCCCTCCACCTAAGCGCCAAGAAACCGCTGGTGAACGTGCGCTCAATAAATAATTTTATCATATCGTATCATATCATTGCTTAATGATGCCTGGCCACTTTATGTATTAAAATGGCTGACCGCACTTACAAAGCCTAGATAATCGACTCAGGGGTTTGTAGGTGTGTCCTGCTCATGCAGGGGCACCCTAACACTTATAACCAGCATCCTGCCTTCAGGATTGACATGTCTGTCTTAGGGGTGACTTACAGGTTTTAAGTGCAGTGACCTCAGATATAAAGACATTTATATCTGCCGTAAGTGGTGCAAGCTCCAGCTTACACCTCCTGCAATGGCAGGTCTGTAGTCAAAGTTTGAGTGGTCTCTCATGGGTGGCATAATACATGCTGAGGCTGATGGGAGACCCATGGTGTACCTATGCCCTAGGTACCTTAGTACCATATACTAGGGACATACAAAGGTACACCAGTAGCCAATTGTGGAGGTACCAAAGTACTTAACATGTCAAATTTAGGTAGGAAACACAGTGGCTGGGGTCCTGATTAGCAGGATCGCAGCGAGACTAGTCAAAAAAACATACAGACACCAGCAAAAAGGCAGATCCTACTTTCCTACAAGCACCATTACTTGTATAACTTTTCACCCCATTGTCTTCTCTAATAAGTTTATTCTATAGATATGGTGATTTCACTCTTCCTCACGAGACTCAACAAGTGTGGGACTCCTGATTGGTCCCCGTTGTATATATGTTTACTTTTCTCTTTTTAAAGCTTGATGAGAATCTCAACCATAAAAAAGGCGATCCACAGCAAATTGGTGGATATGTAAACATATATTATTACCCCCATCCCTCATGATTTCGGGAACCTCCCTAAAAAGTATTGTTTATGAAAATTGTTATGGAGGTTCCTGAAATCATGAGCTATTTTCAGCTGCCCAAAAAGGGTGGCGAGTTCAGGCTTATTTTGGATCTTCTGTTTCTGAATGCTTTCCTTCTGAAGGACAAATTCAAGATGCTAAACTTGCCACAGGTCCTCTCTGCTCTAAACCCAGGGGATTGTATGGTGTCCTTGGACTTGAAGGACGCATACTTTCAATTGCCCACCCTGCAGTTCATAGGCATTTCCACAAATTCTTTCTGAGAAAGGAACACTTTCAGTTGGCAGTTCTGCATTTTGGGCTCACGTCAACACCGCTTACCCCTTGTGTCTTCACAGAGGCGATGGTAGTGATTGGGGCCCTTCTTTGCAGGTTGGCAGTGCAAGTCTTCCGGTACCTGGACAACTGGCTGTTGAAGGCAGGCGTGTCAGTCGTTCACGGACCACTGGTGAATAACCATCTCGCTACTTTTGTCCTGGGTGTTCTCCGGTAACAAGCTGATATCCGATCTCGAGCCAGTGTGGAAGACTCCCTTTACAGAGGCAGTTCTGGGGAGGGTGGCATTCAAACCTTTTCCACCCCAGCTGCGGAGTCTGGGACATTCAGCATATAATGCATATGTCTCGGTCCTGGGTTCCATCGCAGATGGCTCTGAGGCTTCTTGGTCTCCTTCTGTTGCTTATGCTCATTGTCACATGCAGGCTCTCCAGTGAAACCTCTTACTTCAAGGTGATCACCATTGGTGGATATCCTACTGACAACACCACATGTCAGATTAGGCAGCAAGGACCTTCAAAGGGTGATGAGGGACGCCAACCTGCAGACATTTCTCCTTACCCTATAGAGAACTGGCAGTGGTAATAGATGCTTAGATTCTGATAGATACATCTGCCGTGTGGATTCCTCACCTTGTGAATATCCCCTTGCGTCAGCAACATTCGGAAACTCTTTTTGTAGCTTTGCGCCGACGTGGACTTGGACGTCATAGAGACACTACATCGCACGCGACTCCAGTGACGTCACCGACGCCTACAATAGGCCCACGCCGGCGTGATGACATCAGTTCCCTTTTTTCCGCGTCGTCGGCGCTAACGGTTTCGGGATACTCAGTAGCTTTTGGTAGCTCTGTTACCTTTTTTCTTTGTTTTCCTTGTTCTCTTGCCTCTTTGTCTCCCTAGAATGTCGACAAAGAAGACTGGATTTAAGCCCAGCAGAGAGTGTGGGAAAATGATGTCCATTACGGACCCACACCAAGACTGTATTTGGTGTTTAAGTTCCGACCACGACGTGGATGGATGTTCGTCGTGCCGGGAAATGAACCCAAAGGCACTGCGAGAGAGGGAGACCAAACTTCTTGTAGCGAAGCTGAAAGCCGATAAAGGAAGGAAGACTTCAAGATCCCGCTCGAGGAAGTCGAGGTGGAGGTCAAAATCAAGATCAAGATCTCGAGACGCATCGGCTTCGAAGTCCTCGTCGGATCATGCTTCGAGGTCGCATAAGAAGCACAAGAAAAGGAGGCATGAGTCTCGACGTCATTCGGGTGAGAAGTCTGGCTCGAAGTCGAGGTCGCCCAAGAAGGTTAGATCGAAGGTGATCCCACCGCAAGAGACTTCGGATCGGGAAGGTGAGGCCTCGCCTTCGGAGTCACAAGTTCAATCTCCGACTCCGGTTACCAATCCGACTCCGATGCCGTCTCCGGCTCAAGAAGAGGTGGAAGAAGTTCCTAATGAGGAAGAAGAATCGGCGCCTGTTGAAGAGCCGGATTCGAATCTGCCTCGAGGTCAGCCTGAGGGTGATCATCCACCTTTTCCTGCACCAGGTCAGGATCCATCAGCGTTCCTGAACGCTATGTATGGTGTATTCTCGAGATCATGGTACCCCTCTGGTGCACCTTCGGGTCCCATGGGTCCAATGGCATTTAATTTGGGTGTTCCACACTCTTATGCCTCGGCACCTTTCATGCCATATATGCCAGCCCCGACACCGCTGTGGCAGTACCCGGCTCCGCCGAGGTCGACGCCGGCTCGACCGAAGTCGACGACTCCGGTACCGGCGTCGCCCGCTCCAAGCAGGTCTTTGGAGCATCCATCTAAGCCTTCGGATTCTGTACCGACGTCGGCTCCGGCTCCGTCGGAGTGGGTGGTGGATCCAACTCCGATCCGTGTAAAGGAGAGGTCCAGGAGGGAAGCACAACGCCTCCTGGAGGAACGGAGGTATTACGAATCTCACCCAGACTTGGAGGAAGGTGAATTGGATGAGGATTGTTTCGAAGAGCTGGCTGATGCTAGTGGCCTTGATTTTTCCCCAGAGTGGGAGTTGCCATCAGGTCCGGATACGCCTTCAAAGGATGTCCAGCCATATCACGTGGTAATGGGGAAGGCAGCAGGACTTTTAGGTTTGACATTACCAACTGTTGAGTTTAAGTCAAATCTGCTTACAGAAGTACTCCATTCACCAAGCTCATATGTGGAGCCCTTACTCCCATTTAATGAAGCGTTAACTGAACTTATTATGGAGGTGTGGAAAAAGCCTCTTTCTGCTCCTGCTGTCTCAAAAAGTGTGGCGAGGAGATATAGGGTGGCTCCCGAAGACCCTGCCTTTTTATCATCTCACCCTTCTCCTGAAAGCCTGGTGATTCAGGCTGCATGCTCTAAAAAGTCGGTTGGTGCTTTTCCCCAAGTGCCTGGTGACAAGGAGGCCAAGAAACAAGATCAAGTGGCCAAGAAAACTTTCTCCTCCGCAAGTATGGCGTTAAAGTCAACGAATGCCACTTGTCTCATGGGGAGGTATGTGCACGCACTTATGGACTCAATGCGTTTGTTGATTCCAAAGGTTCCAGAAGACTGCAGGGGTGACTTTGAGGAGGTGTTATCTGATACTCAAGCGGCAGCTCGTCAAGTTATCCAGAGCGGTCTAGATACTGCAGATTCAGTGGCACGGATCATGGGCACTGCGGTTGCCACAAGAAGATAAGCTTGGCTGAAATCCTCGGATTTTTCTGCGGATCTGCAGACTGCACTGTTAGATCTACCATTTGATGGAGTTGGACTCTTTGGCAAGAAGGCAGATACAGCCTTAGAGAGGTTTAAAGACAGCAGAGCAACTGCTAGATCTCTTGGTCTTCAAGTAAGAGGTTCAACGACCAGAAAGTTCTGAGGTTTTGGACGCTCTTCTTTTCGTACCTATAGACAAGGTCAGCAGCAGCAGCAGCAAAATACCTTGTATAGGTCATACAGGGGAAAGCAAAGGGCACGTCCTCGAGGACGTCAAGCCTCTTCCTCCTCCACCTCCTCCAACCCCCCAGCCACAGAAAAGCAGCCCTAGATCCGCCATTCAGGATCATGTGGGTCCGGTGGGGGGTCGGCTTACCCACTTTCTACGGGATTGGGAATCGGTTACATCAGATCTTTGGGTTCTCAATCTCGTAGAAAATGGGTATGCCCTTCCCTTTCGAGAATTCCCTCCTAGTTACCCTCCTTGCCAGGGATATTGCTCAGAGGAACATCTGTTGCTCCTACAGGAGGAAGTTCAGACTCTGTTAAGAAAGGGTGCGATAGAGGTGGTCCCAGAGCAGGAAAGGGGTCAGGGATGCTACTCCCGGTATTTCCTGATTCCCAAGCAGGATGGCAGACTTCGTCCAATCCTGGATCTCAGGATCTTGAATCTCTATCTGAAACAAGAGAAATTCAAGATGCTCACCCTTGCTCAGGTTCTTCTGGCGCTGCTGAAAGAAGACTGGATGGTGTCGCTCGACTTGCAGGATGCGTACTTTCACATCCCCATCCTGAAGTCGCACAGTATGTCGTGCATTCCCTCCTCCTCAAAGGATTCGCGACATACAGGAAATTATTCCTTTATTTTACAATGAAGCGGTCGTTCCAGTCCTGAAGGTCCTTCGCCTGCTCAGTCTGATGGCTTCATGCATTCTGTTGGTCAACCATGCACGCTGGCACATGAGGGCGCTCCAGTGGTGCCCTCCGCAGGCAGTGGTATCAACACAACGGAGATCTCAGGGAGTCAGTGAGGATCTCCAGAGAAGCTGCGGCGGATCTATCTTGGTGGGGCGTGGAAGGCAACCTGTCTCAGGGGAAGCCTTTTCAGTTTCCTCCTCCGGTGGCCACAGTAATAACGGATGCATCCACTCTAGGGTGGGGTGCTCATCTGGGGGTTCTGGAGGTCAAGGGTCTTTGGTCTCCAGAGGAAAGGTTGCTTCACATCAACCTTCTAGAATTGCGGGCGATACGTTTGGCGCTCAAGGCCTTCCTCCCTTCCCTTCGCGGTCGTTCGGTCCAGGTCCTGACGGACAAGACGACCGCGATGTGGTACATCAACAAACAGGGAGGAGTGGGGTCACAGTGTCTCTGCATAGAGGCTCTGCGTCTCTGGTCCTGGGTTCAGGACCATCAGATTTGTCTGATGGCAAATCATCTGGCAGGAGTTCTGAACGTTCGTGCAGACAGTCTCAGTCGGCAGTTCTCCGCCGACCACGAGTGGAGACTGCACCCGGAGGTGGTTCGTCACGTCTTTCGGACGTGGCGGACTCCTCGGGTGGACCTGTTCGCCACTCGCGAGAATGCTCACTGCCTGTCATTCTGCAGTCTCCAGTATCCGATGCAAGGAGCCTTGGGGGACGCGTTTCAGTTGAGTTGGGGAAATCAACTCCTTTACGCGTTTCCTCCGATACCTTTGATTCCTCGGGTTCTGAGGAAGATTCGCCAAGACCGGGCCCAATTCATATTGGTCACCCCGGACTGGCCAAGAAGGGTGTGGTATACAGATCTTCTCCACCTCTCCTCTCACCCGCCGCTCCGTCTCCCTCTCAGGGCAGACCTCCTTTCTCAGATGGAGGGGCAGGTTCTACACCCCCACCTCCAGACATTACACCTTCATGCCTGGAGATTGAACGGGGCAACCTGAATTCCTTTTCTCTCCCGCCTGACGTGGTGGATGTCATCTTGTCAGCCAGGCGTGACTCCAATAAGTCCATCTATTCTTATAGATGGTCAAAATTTGTCACGTGGTGTGGGGAGAAATCTATTGACCCTTTGAGAGCCCATTTGTCTGATGTTCTCCAGTTTGCCCTTTCTCTGGTGCAACAGGGGCTTGCTGTTGCCACAGTGAAGGGCTATCTTTCAGCATTGTCGGCATTTCTCTGCTTGCCTGACCAGCCATCTCTTTTTAAATCTCCTGTAGTTTTAAGGTTTTTGAAGGGCCTCACAAATAAGTTCCCTCCTACTCCTTTTATTGTGCCTCAGTGGGACTTAAATCTTGTATTGACCTTTTTAATGGGTGCTCCCTTTGAGCCTCTTCACAAATGTCCTATGAGGCTTTTGACTCTTAAAACAGTCTTCCTCGTTGCAATAACCTCAGCAGGGAGGGTAAGTGAGCTTCAAGCTCTTAGTTACAAGCCCCCTTTCTTGACCATTCATGCTGATCGAATGGTTCTTAGGACCAGGGCTGCTTTTCTGCCTAAGGTGGTGACTCCTTTCCACCTTGGTCAATCCATTACCCTCCCTACCTTTTATCCTCCCCCACACCCTTCTAAGGATGAGGAGAGGTTGCACCGTCTGGACCCCAAAAGGGCGGTGTCCTTTTACTTGGACAGATCTAAAGACTTTCGTTTGGATGACCAGCTCTTCATTGGGTTTGCTGGCTGCAAAAGAGGAAGGGCGGTCCTTAAAAGAACTTTGTCAAGATGGATCATCCTCTGTATAAAGATCTGCTACTCTTTGGCCGGTAAGGAACCACCAGAGGGTATAAGGGCTCATTCTACAAGAGCTAAGTCTTCAACCTCAGCATTGGCTAGAGGTGTTCCTGTAGAGGTGTTCCTGTAGAGGATATCTGTAGAGCGGCCACACTTTCGCGAAGCATTACTGCTTGGATTCCGAAGTGAGGAAGGACGGCCATTTTGCGCGCTCTGTCCTTCAGGATTTCCTGGTTTAGAAGAGTGGACGCCCTCCTCCGGGAGCGGGGACTGCTGTGGGACTCTATTCACAAGGTGAGGAATCCACACGGCAGATGTATCTATCAGAAGAACAAGTTACTTACCTTCGGTAACGCTTTTTCTGGTAGATACAATATCTGCCTGTGGAGTCCTCACTGACCCACCCGCCTCCCCGTTGTCCACTCTTCTATACCAGAGTTTCTGTAATGTATTTATTTTATTGTCAAGGAGTTGTTTATTTCAAATGTTTTATTGCATTTGCTTCACACTGTGTGTTACCTTGATATTTGTACTGCGTATACTGTGTATATGTCTACTGTCATTGGTCCGTCCGTGTGCCTCGAAGGCACGGAAAAAAGGGCGGAACTGATGTCATCACGCCGGCGTGGGCCTATTGTAGGTGTCGGTGACGTCACCGGAGTCGCGTGCGATGCCTTGTCTCTATGACGTCCAAGTCCACGTCGGCGCGAAGCTACAAAAAGAGTTTCCGAATGTTGCTGACGCACGGGGATATTCACAAGGTGAGGAATCCACAGGCAGATATTGTATCTACCAGAAAAAGCGTTACCGAAGGTAAGTAACTTGTTCTTTTGGACTAGAGAGACCACATGGAGGAGGTGGTCACCTTTTTGCCTTCCATCAGGGGCTGTTGTGTGCATCCTCTATCAGACAACATGACTGCTATGTAGTACTGCAACAAGCAGGGAAGCATGAAATCACGGAATCACGGGTGATGTGCCAGGAAGAACTGAGACTGTGGTTCTAACTCAACCATCTGGCAGGATCCCTCAACATCCATACATATTAATTCAGCAGACACCATGTATTCAACCTTGAGTAGTGACAGCACCCAGAGGTAGTTCAAGAGGTCTTCTCCCAGTAGGAACATCTTTCCCCATCACTGAAAAAGCTCATTGTCAATCCTCTTGTAAGAGTTTCTACCTCAACACTGCATGGGCGATGTGTTCTGTCTTTGGAACTCTGATCTCTACGCATTGCCATCACTGCTACTATTTCCCAGAGTTCTGAAGCAAGTCAGGAGAGACCAGGCTCACATCATCCTGCAAGTTTTGGACTGGGCTTCGAGAATGGGGTATTCCTAGCTGCTGAGCCTGAGCATTTGCCATCCGTTCTGTCTACCACTGCAGGTTCTTCATCCGAATCTCCACAGCCCACACTTATGTGCATGGAGATTGGGCAGAATTTGTTGAATAGTTGTTTACCTGCCTACACAGATGGTGGATGTAGTCTTGGAGGCGTGTTGTGCCCTGTCCACAAAGTCGATTAACTTTTGACTTTGAGCATGTTGGTCATTGAGCAGTTGTGATACTTTTTTTTATAAAGCGCTTGTTAAGCAGCAATAACACCATGATTTGGTTCTTAACTTTTTAATGTGCATGACATTCAAGCCTATGAACAGATGTTCATTAAGAATTCTGACCCCTAATGACTCTCTCCTTCTCTGCAATTACTTCAATGATCCTTGTGGATTAACTGCAGGCACAATGAGTACAGCCACAATTTACGTTTTTTTCCCCATGGTGCCTCCGACCCAGGCATCCGTTTTATCAAAAGTGGTCCCATCCTTCTACGTGGAGGCGGCAGAGTATTACGCACCTCATTTTGTTTCTCTCCTCTGTAGCCCATCTAGGCATCCTTTTTTCCAAAGATGGTGTTGCCCTTATGTGGGGCTGTGTACAATGCTCCTCGCCATATTCCTCTGAGGAGGAGGGGGAGGAGTGGCTTTATCGGTTGACCACAAAATGCCCCTTAACTTTTACTAAGGAGCATCAAGAGGATGACCAACTCTTTTTGGGTTTCTCTGGTGTGAAGAATGGGAAGGAGGTCAAGAAACTTACCTTATACATTAACTGGTTTGAATAAACAGGCATAAATGTTATTAATGAAGTGGAAGAGAACCACATTTTTTTGTTTACTGACTAATAAATCTGTTTTAACCTCTTCTCTAGGCCCTTGCTTGACACAAAGAGACTGATTGCCAGAGCCCCTACCACAAAACCCCACTCTGCAATTGAAGTAATTGAATAGGGAAGAAGTGAGTAAATGGTGCTGATGTATAACACACCACTCCTGATGACTGAGGGGGTTGAGGGTAGCAGTTATACATTTATGAGTATAGGGTTGCCGGTGGACTTGGTACATGAGCAGTTGAGGATCAGTAGGAGCCAAAAAAAGAGACCACAGGATTCCAGATGGCACCCGTTTCTCCCAAACATAACCCTCAAATACCTGTCTCTGTATATGTTGGGCTTTGAGCCCAATGAAGATCCAAGCCAGGCCAAGACTCCAAGATGGAGTCTTGGCTTGATATCATTGCTTTTTTATCTACTTGTTTCCAGTCATTCCCTCCACCTCTTTCCTTCTGGTTGGTTATCTATGATGCAGTGCCCTTTTGTGGTATATAAATAAATAATACCGGATCTATTTTTGGATGAATGAATGAATAACAGATAGCTCAATAAAATAAGAGTCAAGATTCGAGGTAGTAGGAGTTTCTGCAGGTTTATTACAGCATAAGGACAGGATCAGGACAACCTGCATAGAACAGAGGTGACAGGGCCCAGCAGGACAACTGGGGCCCAGCAGGGGAAAAGAGGCCCAGCAGCTGCTGGGGCTAGGTCTGGGATGAGCGCGCTAACATTCAATAACAAAACACAGGCATATATACATAGCGCGAACACATAGCATTACATTGCAGTAGGCGTAGCAGTGGGTGGAGCAGAAGGTGTGACGCGTAGCAGTCGCGAAAGATAACAGTAAAAAGAGGTGTAACTGGGAGTATACATAGACATGTGATGCAAACGTAACAGAATATGTCATGAATGGGCGGAAACATAGGAGGGGGCTACCTAAGGAGCCGGGACCTCTAACCTAATGGTGCGCGAAAACTAGCAATGACGTGTTACTAGGAGAAGCTGGGGGCTACGAACTCTGTGCTAGGAGCAGAGACTAAAGTCTGGAGGGTCGGAGCGACATGTACCTAAACCCTATCTGGTATCTAATGTTTAGGGAACATGTTGATATAAACTAGAAGTCATGAGGGGAAAAGCTAACTTGACTCTAAGACTGGACCATGCATTATTCTACATGAAGTGCGTGATGAAGAATACTAAATGACCATTAAATACAGTATTTCTCTAACGTGGAGACGAGAAGGCTAGACAATGACGGAAACTATTGATGCAGTTCAGTAGCTTAGGAATGCAGAGGAGGAGGACTGAACTGATAGCTGGAACTATAACATACTTTTGGCAGACTCAGAGGCAGAGCCAAGCTGCACCGGGAGGCAGGAAGTAAGTGAAGGGTCGAGGATACAGGTGGGGGCTGTATCGCTCCTCAGCGAGGCTTTCAGGAGACAGGAGCTGAATCTGATGTCTGGGCCCTTTTGAGGCCTGGAAACGGGGACTTTATAATGGAATAACGTGCACACTGGGAAACGTGGCAACATTATTTTACATAGGCCTGATATTCGTAGTATTCACGAGGACTGGAAACTGACATATCAGAGGTGGACACAACTGTAATTGCGTCATTAATCAGGCATGGGGAATAACATATGCATATTGGTCATGCACACATAACATATGATGGATGAGGCGTAGGGACACAGAACATGGCAAAATTTACTTTTCCACATTCCCTCCTTGTCACTACGTTTCCATCAGGAAACATCAATTTTCATGATACCATCTATCATTTCATACAGTACCATTTGCTCGTCTCGAATTGTCTGGGAACGGGATTTAGAACGGGGCTTGGGACTAGGAATACAAGAGGTAGCACACATGCTGCAAATCGCAGGGCCACATTGTATACAGAGGCAGCAGCTGAATATAATCGCTACTGCAATACCTAGAAAGGACAGGACTTTCCATCCCCATGCGGAAATTATATTCCAGAACCAACCGGACCATGTCCAGGTGCCTGGATCTTGATGTAACAGATGGGCAATTTTATGGAGTCTGGTTATAGCTGAATAAACAGACGGCGCGTTATTTGGAATGAAAATGCAGCAACTAGATCCGATGACTCTACAGGCCCCGCCCCTATCGGCCAGTATGACGTCAAGGACGAGACGATTTTGCAAAACGACAAATCTCATAGCAGATTGTTCTTCGGTTAGGTTACCTAGAGCAGAGGCAGTCTCATTAACTACAGCTTCAAGGGTTCTTGTTAACCTACGGATCAGTTTACTATTCTGGACAGGTCCTACAAAGAAGAAGAAACCTTTATTGAAATCTGTATACTGTTCTAGAGTAGTTTCAGTATAATCGACAATTGGGGACTCCCTTCTATGTCTAATGTGTACTAGATGTGTGTTTCTGTGATAATCAGATGGGGCTAGAAAAACAGGTGGCAGTAGGAAAGCAATGTAACAGGTTCCCTCCCAATCGAGGGGCAGACGGACATATGCAGTTTGACCACAAATAAAATAAGAATGACGTGAAGCTTTGAAAATAGATTTCCCACTGTCACTATACTGGATAACAGTAGTACATTCACTATGACCTACACGTACAGAACCATAACTACGGACACATAATTCGCCTTTGACAGGTAGTACTGAAATAGCAGGTAAGTCTGGAGTAGTATCAGACTGAACATTCAGGACCATGAAATTCGACGAATAATTACCTAAATTATATACTTCGTTTTCTAGATCTAAACCTGTTCTGTGGGGAAGACCTTGCTTGTCTGGAAAACATGTACTGTTAAGAAAAGACATATCTGTTGAGGATGACGTTAACGTGGACCATGCTCCACACGAACCATTGTGTGAGAATGGATAAGGAAACAGTGGCAGAACTCCCTTCGGTGTCTGGAAAGGGGGGAGTCGACCACACACCCAACAATTAGTGGCATTGCTGGTCTGGTGTGAATAATGTAACATACGGATGAATGTGTTGTTGCGCATAGCAAGGCGGTAAGAATATTCGTGAGGAGGCAGATCACTAAACGTGTGCTCTACTGTAGCATTAGTAGACATATTTACATGAGGAACTGGAAAACACAGGAAAAGTGCGTAGCTGGTGCAAGAAATCATTATGCTGATAAATAATACGAAACTCAGAAAAACGATACATTGAAGTGAACTTCGACTGACTCTCTCACTATGGGGGTCTATTTTATACATGTCAGAAACAGTCTAACCGTTTCACCTAGGGGAGGACTTATACAATCAAACTGACTGACTTATTTTACTAGACCTTAATTTGAGCTTATACTCCTGTTGCGGAGTTTTCTCTAACAAGGGAGGGGTTGTAATAATGTCTTGTGCGGGACAGTCCTTTAAAACAATGTCTTGGCAATCTTTCGAATCCTGGCAATCCTTGGAAATGTTCTTGGAGACTGATTTCAATTCATTGAAAAGTTTTACATGAGAGAGGTGGACCCACCCCTTCCTGCCTTCCAACTTGACGGCAGTTCGGGTGGTCAAGAGGACCTGGCGTGGCTCCTTCCAACGTGGTTCCAGCGGACTTGATCTGTCGAAATTTCTGACCATCACGAGGGAGCCTGGAACGATCTCGTGCGGTGCCACCTTGGTATTGTCTGGAAATGCGGCGGCAACCTGTGAACGACATGAGTTGAGGGCAGACATCAAGGAAGCTAGGTAATCTGTCAGCATATTACATGAAACATCGGTAATACTTCGGGGTCTAGGAGTACCCCACATGTTAGGGGGGCGGCCGAATACGACCTCATACGGGGACAGACCTGATCTGGAATGTGCGACCATGCGCATATAAAATAGAGCGACTGGCAGAGCTATTAACCAGTCCACACCTTTGTCCTTACAGACTTTTGCAATACGGATTTTCAGAGTCTGATTATGTCTCTCTACGAGACCGGCTGCTTCAGGATGGCGTACACAATGAAACTTCCACTGGTACCCTAACAAAAGGGAAACGTGTTTCATGAGTTCGGATGAGAATGGCTGACCGTTATCAGAATATACGACTCTAGGGAGTCCGTATCTAGGGAAAAATTCACGAACCAACTGCTTGGCAGTGGTCGCGGCTGTGTAATCTGGGACTGGATATGCTTCTGTCCACCTGGACAAAGCGCATACAACTACAAGGACATACTTGAAACCTCGACATCGCTCCATCTGAATATAATCCATCTGGAGGACCTCAAAAGGGTGGTCAGGGGGCTGGAAACCACCTTGTTCCACCGGGACACTTTTACCTGGGTTAAACTGACAACATATCATACAGGTGCGGACTTTCTGCTTGGCTGCAGCTCGTAAATGCTTATTGAACCAAATGTTCTGGATACTGTCTAACATAGCTTTTTCTCCTAAATGTGCTGGACTATGTGCGGTATTGATAATGACTTGAACCATAGAGTCGGGGAGAAACCATGTGGCTCTACCCTTCGTTAACCATCCTTGATCTGTCTGGACCCCTCCTTGTTCAGACCACTTCTTGATTTCATCGGGAGTAGCATGTAACTGTATATCTATGACATCCTGTGTAGGGTCCTTAACTGTCATGCATATAATCGGATCTGGAGTATGTGTCTGATTAACTGGAATGTCTGGAGTCTGTGCTGTAAGCTTGGCTGTGCGGTCTGCTAGATCATTACCTTGGGAAATAATGTCGGTGACTTTCGTATGTGCTTTGCACTTCATGATAGCAATAGATGTCGGTAAATGTATGGCATCTAACAGGGCTTGAATGAGGAGACCATGCTGAATCTTGGTTCCATGAGAAGTCATGAAACCTCTCTCCTGCCAGAGCACTCCGAAGTCGTGTACAACTCCGAATGCGTAACGTGAATCTGTGTAAACATTAACCTTCAGGTTCTTGGCATGTATACAGGCTTGTGTCAGAGCGACTAGCTCTGCTGCTTGAGCGGACAGGGTGTCAATACGGTGTGTTTCAATAACTTCAGTGTCAGTAGTCACTGCATACGCGGCTACTAGTTCTCCTGTACTAGTTCTCATACATGAACCATCCACATAAAGTGTCAGGTCAGGATCTGATAACGGAATATCTGTCAGGTCTTGTCTTGGCTTAGTCGTAATGTTAACTACTTCCACACAATCATGTGGGTCAGAATTTGAATTAACTGATGGTAACAGTGTAGCAGGATTCAGAACGTTGCAGCGTCTAATGTCTATGTGTGGCTGGAACAGTGTTAATTCATAACCCGTTAAACGTGCAATTGTCAAGTGCTGAGTTTGTGTTCGGTTTAAAAGAACTTCTACGGAATGTGGAACTTGTACTGTCAGAGAATGTCCTAAAACTATGGAATCACTTTGTCTGATAGCTAGTGCTGTGGCTGCAACTGACTTGAGGCACGCAGGCAACGCCTGGGCGACTGGATCTAATGTGCTAGAAAAATAAGCACAGGGCTTGTATTGACCTGCTTGATCTTGTGTGAGAACAGATAATGCTGTACCTTCCTGTTCAGTAACGAAAAGTGTAAAAGGCTTACTGTAGTTCGGTGTAGCTAGAACTGGAGCTTGACATAGGGCTTTCTTTAACTCGTTGAAACTAAGTGTATGTTCAGATGTCCAAGGGAGGACAGTCGATACGGCTGCCTCCTGTGTCGCTAACTGTATCAGTGGCTTGGCTAGAAATGCATACTGGGGAATCCATTGTCTACAATAAGAAGTAAGGCCGATAAAGGCACGTACCTCCTTCTGGGTTCTGGGCTGGGGAAGACTCGCTATTAACTGGATACGGTCGGGTGTCAACTGCCTACCCCTCTTGGACAGCAAGTGTCCTAAGTATACCACTTGCTGGACACAGAATTGAAGCTTCGAAGGTGACACTTTGTGCCCCATCTCGGCTAGAAAATACAGAACTGTAAGTGATGCTCGCTCGCAAGCACATTCAGAACGGGCTGTGATCAGTAGATCATCGACATACTGGAGCAGGGCAGTGTCAGTTGGCATGTGAATGTTGTCTAGTTGTCTCTTGAGTGCTTGACTGTAAATACTAGGGCTTTCTGTGAAACCTTGAGGAGCGCGTGTAAACATATAGCTCCTTCCATTTAAACAGAATCCGAAAAGAAACTGACTGTCTGGATGAATTGGAACACTAAAAAATGCATTCTTGAGGTCTATGACAGTGAAAAACATGGCTTCGGAATCAATGGCTGTTAACAGGGAAGAAATATCTGGGACAACTGGGTACTGAGGAATAATACATTTATTAAGCTCTCGTAAATCAATCACTAATCGATATACTGGGGGTGCATTTGGATCAGTACGTTTCATGACTGGAATGATCGGAGAATTACATACATTGGAGTCAGTTTCTACAACTACTCCTTGAGCCATGAGCTCGTCAATAATTTTGGATAAGGCTGCTACAGCCTCAGGTGGCAATCTGTACTGCCTGATTCGTGGTAACACTACACCTGGCTTGAGAGTCACACGATGGGGTGTGATTTGCATGTAACCTACATCAGTTGGACCTTGCGCCCATAAGTGCTGCGGAACATTAGACAGTCTTGAATCAAAATCTCGTAATACATAGTGACCCTTAAAGTCACGTAGGAACAGACGTATTCCCTCTGGGGAACAGCAAATAACTGCACCTAATTCTTTCAGTGTCTTAATGCCTAACAGATTTTCTGGACATGACTTAGTAAGTAACAGATCAGTAGTACGGGACAATGGACCTACTTCTAGAGTGACTGGCTTAGATATCTCATTAACTATTGGTTTTCCTGAAAATCCAAGGGAAACATTTCTTGAGCCTGAGAGCGGAGCCCCTGGAACTTCGGCATGACTAATTGTGGTCCTACTTGCCCCTGTATCGATCAAAAACTTTCTGTCTTTCCCTAATACTTGACTGTGAACATAGGGACCTTCTTGATCTACAGGTATCTCGATGAGAGGCAAGCCTACCTCCCTCTCTAGGCTGTTTCATGAATATGACTGATACTCTGGATACTCAGACTGTGCATACTGGTACATCTGTGATGTAACGTGCTGTGTTGCAGCAATAGGCTGCGGTACTGTAACTGTCTGTTGTGCATTCTGTGGCTGAGGAATCTGTGAAACTTGTTCTTGTCTAGGCGGACGTGGTCTTTCTTTAGTCTTACCAGTAGCTATGTTGTGTTTCAGAACTGCACACTCGTTTATAAAATGACCTGGCTGTTTACAATAATTGCAGTTCCCTCTAACGGGAGCTGCAGGATGACTGGCTTGATTCGGACCCCTCTTCTGACTGTCTTGAGGAACAGATTGTGCAACTAGCACTTTCATTTTCGTGTCTTTCATACGTTTTCTCTCGTGTTCTTGCTCTTCTCTGATTCTATTCTGGTGATACTGGAGCATCTGGAGCATCTGGGACGGGGTATTCGCTTGCCAGGTGCTTTCGACTTTCAAAACTCGGTTTTTAATTTGCGGACTTGAATTCTCGACTAATTTGGTGACGAAAAGATGAGGGTATGACTCACTACTTGTCTTGAGACCACTATTAATACTAAAACATTTTTCAAACCTAGAATAAAAATCACTAATATCTTCATCTTGTTTCTGTTTACAGGCTGAGATTGCATCCCAGTCTTCTTTCCTAGTTGTTAATAATCTGGGTAAAACTTGAATCAATAATTCTGGTAATTCTTTACATTTATCTCCAAGACCGGTACCTGGTACTCGTGCCTTGTCTTCAGCTTCTAGAGCTGCCCAATCGATCTTTTTCTCTCCCACCTCCCATTCTTTTTCCTTTAACTTTTCATACACCCCTGCGGGTAACAGGACCTTTAACATTTTAATGATGTCTGGGTAAGTGTATTCTCCCATACGGAGCATGTCTTTTAATTCTCTATGGAACCCTGCTGGATCTTTGTCATGACAGGGAATTAATTTCTTCATTTCAAGAAGTTCCATCTTTGAAATTGGAGTGTATACAAACACTCGATGCATTACGCCACCCGCCCCTTGGACTGGGTGGACTTCTCGTAACGGATTCTGTCTGTCTATGTAGAATGGCTTACTTTCTGGGGGTGAGACATGAACAAAATGCGGGTTCAGAAACGTTCTATATTTGTGGCGCTGTTCTAGAATGACACTAATTAAATCGGTACCTAGACCTCTCCATCTATACTGGAGTAACTCGTTCAGGATATCATGTAACGGACCTGGATCAGAGTGTTGACCCTCATACAGAGTAATGAGGTACTGGATCATATACATACCCACCAGTCGTTGCTCGGCTGGGGGCAGTTTCAGAAACATTTGTGCCACTATTTCGTCTGGAAAAGTGGTAGAATCAGTAATCCATCGGACTGCTGATCGGGCTAGTTCTTGTTCATGCATGGTACTTAATTCACTGTAACCGACTCGTGATTTCAGAATGTGATCGGTAGCTTGAAATACTTGTTCTAGAGAACCTTGTTCTGGTGCTAGATGAAAAATAGACTTGGGTTCTAGACGTAAATGGCGATCTGGAAATCTGGATTTTCCTACATACGCTATTCTGGCGGGATTCTCGTTCTCTTCCTCTTCAGGATCAGAGATACTTTCTTTCTCGCTTACTTGTGCTGCTTTACGCTGGTCGTGTAACCTTATTATTTCTTTACGAATTTTCTTGTACATACTCTCCATGGCACTGACAGTCTTGTGCTTACCCTCGGCTATATTATCACTCCACCTTGTCAAGATTCTCATTTCGGCGGGATCTTTAGACGGGTAATCTTGTTCTCTTATTAGACAATTGATCAGGAACTTTAATATCATAAGCTGAATCTCGGCTTTCCTTTGAGACATAATCTCGCCAATACTTTCTGGATCATCCCCTGTACGGATGAAACGATATATTCTGTCTAGATCTTCTTTCATGTTCGGCAAGGTGACTAGATACTCGGTCACTCTCCTTACACGTAAGGAATATAAAACCATAGTATATTCGCCTGGAACTGGATCATAAACACATTCGTTAAGGGCTTGCCTGATTTCTGTAACAGACTTATTACTTTTAGGAGTACGCTGTGATGCTTGAGCATGTAATTCGAGTGCCGATAAACGCTTGTGTGGCGGCGGGGTTTGAGGAGTAGCTCCTCCTGGGGCTCCTAGACTGGAGTCGTCTACTGAGGCTCTACGTCCTGGCAGAGTGGGAAATGGAACTGTAGGCTGGACCGGGGGTACCGTAACAGGTACTCCGGTGTCTGGAGGAGCGGGAAGTGCCTGATTTACAGGGACTAGCGGAGCGCGAACAGGATTTGCATATTCGGGGACTGTGTCGTCCAAATAGGACGAAATAAAAATATCAGCTGCGGTCGGTTTGTGACGTAGCTTGGTCGGAATTAATGGTGGCGGGAAATTACTAGATGCCTCTGGGGTCGCTTTTGGCAAGCCTTCGGCAAGGAGAGGATACATACCCTTAATAAGGGCATGCCTCTGTCTGTCTGACTGTTCGGCTTTGACTTGTTCACCTATCTCGATTAATTCTCTTTCTTGGGCTCGTTCTTGGGATTCTCTACTTAACTCTGACTTTCTGACTTCCTTTTCCGTTCTTCTATGAGCTTCCTTACGCCATAACTCGATGGCATCTTTCTGTGACTGTCTGGCTTTCTTTTTCCATAATGCTTCTTCTACTCGCATGATACATTCGGCATCCCATGTACCCGATACGGGCCATCTATACTTTTCTTCTAACTGTTTGGTATACCCTACCCATAAATCTAGATATAATATGGCGTTTATGCCATGTTTCTGATACATAAAGTGACCTGGACTGTCCCTAGGCGGGACAGGAACTGCTTCCTCTAATAAACCTTTTCTAGTTTTTAACTGACGTAACTTGGAAAATATAGGCATGACTGAACTGTAATCTGGACAAAATACAATACACAATAAAAACACGAAATCACATCGCACTCATACCACAACAGTAAATTACATGAAGAACATTATAAATAACAGTTCGAACAGAATATTACCTGGAATACTGAGAACAGAAATAGAACAGATTTTCTCGAGAACGGAACAGACTAGAGTTACTGGATGCACTGCTGTAACAGTACGGAACATACCGGTCCCATAAAGGGACGCATCAAGACCCGTATCCACCTAGGTGAACACTTCGTTTGTGAGTCTGGGCACCACCAACCCACGGACCAGGAGTCAATTTAGATTGGTCCTGTCTAGATACTACCCCAGCAATGGTACTCACCGGGCAGCACGGAACGGAAGGCCTCGGACTGGACTGGACGACGGACGACGAACTTCGGACTTCGGACTTCAGTTACAGGTGGGCCTCCGGATACCTCGGACCTTGGACTCTCGGCTTGGGCTCTGGTCGGGACTCGCCGCGTTCCTCCACCGTCTCGTTCGGATGCTGGACCGCCTCCTCCGTCTCCTCCGTGGGCCTGAGGGATACTTGAGCAGAAATATCTGCCACTGCGCAGAAGAGTTCCGTCACGACTGCAGAGGGTCAGGGGGTCGGCGTGGCTTCACCGACGCGTGGGGAAAGGGCAAGTCCCTATTCGGGCGCCATTATGTGGTATATAAATAAATAATACCGGATCTATTTTTGGATGAATGAATGAATAACAGATAGCTCAATAAAATAAGAGTCAAGATTCGAGGTAGTAGGAGTTTCTGCAGGTTTATTACAGCATAAGGACAGGATCAGGACAACCTGCATAGAACAGAGGTGACAGGGCCCAGCAGGACAACTGGGGCCCAGCAGGGGAAAAGAGGCCCAGCAGCTGCTGGGGCTAGGTCTGGGATGAGCGCGCTAACATTCAATAACAAAACACAGGCATATATACATAGCGCGAACACATAGCATTACATTGCAGTAGGCGTAGCAGTGGGTGGAGCAGAAGGTGTGACGCGTAGCAGTCGCGAAAGATAACAGTAAAAAGAGGTGTAACTGGGAGTATACATAGACATGTGATGCAAACGTAACAGAATATGTCATGAATGGGCGGAAACATAGGAGGGGGCTACCTAAGGAGCCGGGACCTCTAACCTAATGGTGCGCGAAAACTAGCAATGACGTGTTACTAGGAGAAGCTGGGGGCTACGAACTCTGTGCTAGGAGCAGAGACTAAAGTCTGGAGGGTCGGAGCGACATGTACCTAAACCCTATCTGGTATCTAATGTTTAGGGAACATGTTGATATAAACTAGAAGTCATGAGGGGAAAAGCTAACTTGACTCTAAGACTGGACCATGCATTATTCTACATGAAGTGCGTGATGAAGAATACTAAATGACCATTAAATACAGTATTTCTCTAACGTGGAGACGAGAAGGCTAGACAATGACGGAAACTATTGATGCAGTTCAGTAGCTTAGGAATGCAGAGGAGGAGGACTGAACTGATAGCTGGAACTATAACATACTTTTGGCAGACTCAGAGGCAGAGCCAAGCTGCACCGGGCACTGCGAGGCAGGAAGTAAGTGAAGGGTCGAGGATACAGGTGGGGGCTGTATCGCTCCTCAGCGAGGCTTTCAGGAGACAGGAGCTGAATCTGATGTCTGGGCCCTTTTGAGGCCTGGAAACGGGGACTTTATAATGGAATAACGTGCACACTGGGAAACGTGGCAACATTATTTTACATAGGCCTGATATTCGTAGTATTCACGAGGACTGGAAACTGACATATCAGAGGTGGACACAACTGTAATTGCGTCATTAATCAGGCATGGGGAATAACATATGCATATTGGTCATGCACACATAACATATGATGGATGAGGCGTAGGGACACAGAACATGGCAAAATTTACTTTTCCACACTTTGCTTCAAACCATTTTGTGTGTTGTGCCAATGACCGTTTGCAGCAGCTCACCAGTGTAACCGGTGTTTTTCATGCTTTTATCTAGCACACTTCTGCTTTCTGTGCTACCATCAGTATGAGTGCTGTCTGCAACCACCTTACTTGCATGCAGAGTAAATGTGCACAATATCTAAAGAGATGTTGGATTTTATCAACAAGAAGACAAAACCTACATGTGGTACCAAACACCCTTTATGCTGGTGAGTTAGTAAGTCCTATGCCCGCCCGCCCCATCACTCCCTGCGCCAACTCGTCAGGCCCTCCACCGCCAATGTGATTGTCTGCTTCAGTGGCACTATGCAAAGTGTGAATCATCTGGGTAATGTGTAAGTATCTGTTTGAACAACCAGCTATCTGCCAATAACTATTTACAAACTTCAGGTAGATCATATTGGCACAGTCCAGGAAAGGGCGTAAAAAGTCTGCTAGCAAAGGATCCATATGGTCTAGACCAACCCCATCTCCAGAAACTCCATTATGTTGTGAATCTGACCCTCATCCAGATGCAGAGACCATACGCCATGATTGCACTTAGCAACAAGTCAATCTCTCCTTTTCTGCAAGTTTGCTTCACCAAAATCTGAAGCACAGGGCCTAAAGTTTCACTTTATTGATCCCTGTTCCTTCGCAATCTGAAGCACAGGGCCTAAAGTTTCACTTTATTGAGCCCTGTTTCTTCGATGGGAGGTCTCTGTCACAGTCCCTGCTTTGCATAGAATGTCAGTCATCTGACTCTGCCTGCTCCCCACAGTGGATCCTTGCTCAGAAGCTGCATAGGTTGCATTTGAGAATGGGAGTCCCAACCAGGCAGTGAGCAGAGAATATCTGCATCCAAAGCACAGGAAGCAGGAATCCCCCAGTATTTGAATGCACACCAAGTCCTCTCTGAAATATGACAGAGAAGGGGAAGTTCTGATCGTTGCCTAGCGAACTACCCTCGAGATGTAACTCTCCCAATCTTGTTGGCATGTCACTCAAACTCCAGAAGTGCACCATACAATGGAGTATTCTGAGACAGTTTCCACAGAGTTCGCCCCTACCTGTCGCTCCTCTGACATTGTGGACTATATGGCTTCCAGATTGGATTAATTAGGCAGCACACCCAGATGGAAGCAGCTGCTTCAGGAGGTACGACATACCTTCTAACATCTTGTTAATATGACTGCAGTGTTACATCAAAGTTGTCCCCTACATTCTTCTCAAACTCTCTTCTGGATGCTCTTAGCAAAAAGGTTGAAAGCCAGAAAGACCCGATGACTAAACTTCCTCCAGTTCTGATACAGCTGCCATTGCAGCCCTCGTAGTACCAAGTGCAGCGCCCATGCCAGAGGAGCAACCTGTGACAAGTGTAACCCTTACCCAACTGCCCATCCAGCCCAGGTGCAAACCCTGGCTTCAGTCCTTGCAACATTTCGGGTTGGGTGTTGGCTAAATGTCATCTTACCCTCTGAACCCTAATCATCCCCACCCCCACCCTGCACCCCGTTTAGGAAGGCACTTGTTCTGCGCGACCTGAACACTTGTATCAAAACCTGGTACCAGTGATAACGAAGTACTCCATCTGAACAAATGCTAACGTACCATCAGTACCTTGCAGGTGCTATCCATGGAGACAGTGGCATACCCGCCAGAGAACAGGAGATTCCGTACCTTTGTGACCACAACAGCTCCCCACCAAGCCCTGCTTTAGATCCCATATTGTTCAAGCAGGCTTAGAAGATTTGCAGAAAGCCTTGCCCTGAGCCCACCATTTAAGTCACTGGACAGTAAGTACTCAGCCTCAAAAACTGTTCAGTCTGTGTCTTAAATCCCCGAGCTCAGTCCATGTTGGTGAAGATGGTTTCCCTCTGGGCAACGTTTCTTCCTCCCATATGGACACGGTGGCATAGTGTCCGAAGAGCTACAACATTCCAGTTGTCTTTGTTCGGCAGGCTAACTCCACCATGGCCAGCTCCTGTCTCTAACTCTGGCACAACTTTGCTTTCTATGCCTCCTTGCCCTTGGACTATGCCCAATAAGATACATACTCATCCTTGGGTAAGTGAGGTGTGAAGCAGAAGCTGCTTAGACCCTAGGACCTAATCTGTACTGTTTCTAGGAACTGGAGCTCTTTACTGGAAATGCACTTGCAGTGGTGGTGCAAGTCCTTGAAAGTCTTCTACCTCCCCTTTGATGAAAGTGTGTTTGATCCCTCAATGGCTCATGCCATCCACCAGTATAAGACTGCCACATCCCATTGCCATCCAAGCAGTCCTGCTAGAACACCGGGTACAGAGCTGCACCTTCGATTTTACCAATATCATGGCCCTGGTTGCAGCCTTCTAGTGCATTTGAAGGTCCATTAATAATCATACCGGGATGACTACCTAATTCAAGTGGCATCCAAGAGGTTCCAGAGTCCACTTTAGCCCTAACAATACATACTCTGTAAAAGCTTAGTTTCTTGTTTAACTACTGCCAACTCCTTTTTGGCTCCTGTCAAAATGATTTAGTTAATCGGGGTGATTGTGAACTCAAGCCTGGCAATGGCCCTCCCTCCTCCAGAAAGACCAACAGTCGGCAACCATTCAATTGGCCACTTTGTGACCAAGTAGATTGCAACAGTCTTGTGGTTTCAGAAGCTTCTGGAACTCCAAGCATTTTTAACAGGACTAGAATCCTCACATTAAGCTCAACAGAAGTTCCTTGCAAATCCATCTGCCTGAGTTGAAGCTCATCCTGGTTCATCCATCCTTGGAAATCGAGAGATATACTCACAACCTCTTGGTCTGAAGCCCCTTTCACTTCACCTGTCAGCTAGAGGTCATTACCAACTCTTCAGAGTGTGGCTTGGGAGTAGAAATTGTGACATGAGAGGAGTGCCTTGTGAACAAATGAGGTACATCCTTGCACATTATCATGCTGAAACCAAAATTAGTCTTCTTGGATTTGAATGCTTTCCTCACATTGCTGAAATCCAGGGTGGTGGTGGTGTACACTGACAAAACCACAGCCCTCTTCCATCTCGTTAAAGAAGTTTGTGGGAGTAGGTAATCCAGTAAGGCATGTTCCTCCTAATCTTCCTCCTAGCGTGGGTCTTCAACTCCAGAATGGACAAGAAATTCAAGCGCCCTTTAAAAGTCGCATAAGTGGGAGGTACTCAAGGAAATCCACCTCAAAAATGTCTTCAAACTAGTCTCAACTCCATGTGCAGCAGTTTGCTTCTAGAATGATGGTCTGTTCCCGACGGAATGGTCTCATGTGGGATTGTGCAAGGTGTTTTTGCATGCCTTTTCTACAATCTGATTCGAAGTTTCTTCAGAAACTTGCGATGCTTCATCATTTTGGTAACTTCTACCTGACTTTACCAGAGGTGGTCATCAGACCTACCGTTAATGAGAACACCAAATAAAGAGCCGTTGGGTCACCGATCATAAGAGAAAAACATAAATCCGCTATCTGGCTCTGTAGATGATGAGATATTTTTAAGATGGGGCATTTACTATATTGCATACTATATATTGCATAGTATATATGGCTTCCTCTATGGCGACTGTCGCTACATCGTCAAGTTAAGTAGATATAGTAAATATATACTTACCTTCATGAGGTTCTGGATGTGATATGTCTGTTGATATTGTGGTCCTTGGTGTAGTGACATTCTAACCTACTTTACTCCACTTGGCAGAAACTGGGGTTAAGTGGAGTCATGCAAGAGTAACCACTTTGTTCTATTGGAATAGACATGGGAAATTTCTGCTTGAGGTATGTCCCCATGACACCTGAGCAGAAGAGTTCTGGCACAACATGAATACGAATCACGTCTTGCACTTTTACCTGTGTGTGTCGAACCAACTGTGACCTTTTGGGGCAATTGTCTAGATGAGAACTGGTTGGGCAACTATTGCCAGGTGGATAAGGTCCTGCATTGCCTATAGCTACAGTCTGCATTAGCTCAATCACTGTCAGGTGTTTGGGTACAATGCCATAACCTGATCAAGATGGCATACAACAGGCATATTCCTGTTGGACATATCATGGCAGGTATGTGAATATCCTACAGACCCTTTCTTTACACTACACTCAAGTCTTCTTTTCATATCATTAACAGTTTTGGCCAGGAACGTCAGCAGTATTTCTTTTTATAATCAGTTGCTGTCGTCTCTCATCACAGGATGAGAATGGGAAAAGCCACGACAAAAGAGTGGCATAAAGTTACTGTTGTAATAAGTTCAGGAGGAAAATATTTTTCCAGATTTATTAACATTAAACAGTGAGTCATAATTTTATTACCCTGACTTCCACTCTACAGGATCACTGTTTTCCTGACTTCTGGAAAGGACTTGTTCATTCAAGGGTTCTTCTTGATCCCAGTCCTTAGTTATAGACAGCATGTATTGGCAGACAGCTGATAAGTTAAGTATGCTTGATATGTACCCAACAGAAAAATTGTAGCCTTCCAGGCCGAGGAGCCATTTTGATATTGTGGATGTAGCATGCAGAAGCTTGTGCAGTGCATAGATTAACTTATGGCTTATGATCTGTTTGGACCAGAAACAGTAGGCCCATAAAACTATGGTGAGTGTTTTATTGCCCACTAACAAACAAATACTTCCCTTTCCACAAAATAATAATTCTTCTCTGCATCTTTCATAGATCTGGAAGCAAATGCCACAATTCTTTCTTTGTTGTCAATAGCTTGCAAAAGTGTTGCCCACAATATCTTGGAACTGAAGCTAGTGGTCAAAATAGTCGTCTTGTTCACATCAAAACATCCCTAGAAAGGTGTACCCACAATTTCATTTTTACCTTGATGAATGCATCTTGGAATTCTTGGAACCATACAAACAGAATATGTTTTTTTTAAGAAGAGCTCTTAACGGGTGGACTATGACAGCAACATTTTGCACCAATTTAGAGTACAATTGTGTGAGCCCCGGAAATTACTTTAGTTCCTCATTGCCACCAGGAGCTTCTGTATAGCTTTCACCAGATATAGTTCACAACAGATCTAGACACTTCTATTTGTGGATAGTTTGCCCAGCCTGGTTGAGCCTTTGCAAGATGGCTTGTAATGTGTGATTATGTTCGTCATTGTCTTTTCCTCATCCCAGTGTGTCATTCTGAAAACGCACCACTCCTTTTATGCCTATCGGTTGCATTACCAGTAGAAATGCAGCTGCGGCTGAAGCCAATCCAAATGGCATGCAACAGAACCTGAATGCACTCAAAGGAGACCGAGTATGTGAGATATTTGGATGGTGGTATGCTGCAGATAAACTTATCACGCTTAAGCATTAAGCCTCTCCTATTAAACTTAACGTTTCTCCTATATTAGGTAGGGGGTGACGGTCAACCCAAATCTCAGAGTTCAAATCGAGTAAGTCTACACATAACCTTAGTCCTGTCCCACCTATTTTCTGGACCATAATATAGGGACGAGTCATTCTGATGCCTCAGTTTGTTCAGTTATTCCCTCATTGATGAAGTCGGTATAATTCATCCTCTAAATGTTTTCTCATAAAATTCTGGATGGAATGAACCTTATTTGTGACTGACTGTCCTTCCTCCTTTAACACGTTTTACGTTGTAAGTCTTTCAGATGATCGAGTTTGTCTGAAAACATATTAGGAAATTCATTATGTGTGCTCTGTACATCCAGAGAAGTTTTAATGAGAAAAACAGGATCAGATCTATTCGGGTCAAGGATAAATCCCAAGTCTTTCTGGTGTCTCCAACCTAAAAGGTTTGAACCTTGCATCGTAATACAGATTTTACACACTGCAGAACATCGCTCAAAGGAGAGCTCATGGTGGTCATTTCAACTAAGTGAATAGGATCCTTATTATATCCCTCTAGATATGTATGTCAGGTGTTAATAGGAATTGATCGTTCATGTCCTATGGTCTTTTTTGATGTCATTATAGTCTGTGAGAGTCAAGGAGAACAGGAGTCAGCTAAGACCCTAATTTTCTGATAATCAATATATATTTCACGTGGCAGAGCACTTAGACTTTCTGAATGATCAGATACATGAAAAACAAACTCGGCCTCACCTCATCTTCAACAAAATTCAGTGACTTATTAACAGATTCTATGCAGAATCTGACACAATGCCCCCTTTTTCCACATTTTCTGCACACCCCAATACAAGCTGCTATGCAATTGAGCTTGCCATGTGGTTAAAATTGCCACACCTTTCAAATGTTTGCCTATTGGATTCCACGTCATTTTTACTTTTTCTAATTTGAGTCTCTGAACTTTTTTCAATTTTTCTAATATTCTTTCGAACTTTAAGTTTACAACAGGCAGTTTCACAGGATCTCTTCATCTCTATTACACATTCTACTGCATGTTCTATTCTATTGGCAGTTTCCATGGCATCAAAAACAAGAACATAGCGAAGTGGCTAACGTAGTTCCAGAGAATTACTTAATTAGTGATCATCATGATATCACCAGGCTTTATGCTTGACTGGAAACTGGCATTCCAGCCTCATCTGCGCAGGCTCATTTTGCAACGATCATTAAAAATGGAGTAGAAACAGTGGCTGTCGCACGGTGCTCTAACCAGCCAAAATCTACGCTTTCTACAGAGATTAAGTGATCCTCAAGATTCTGAGCAGCTTCCAAGAAATGTAGGCTCACACCAGCGGATATGGCCAGTCTAATATCTCATACCACTTTGGAGATTTTGATGATTCATTCCTCTCCCTGCAGGTTCAAGCAAAACCTTCTATACGTCCAGACAGGGAGTGTCAGTGTCTGGTTGCACTTTGCTCTAAATGTGTTGCGTCAAGTACCTTGTCATGAATTCCTACTAATGCTGTTCGTTTCCTTGCGAGAGAGTCCCATGCCATATGAGAGTTTGCTGATGTGACGCTCCCCATTTTGACAGAATACTTGATGAAACTTTCTCAGTATGGCAAGCATGCTTCCAAATAGCCATGCAAATAGCCCTCAACATAATTTCTTTCTCACAAGGTACTCCAGTTTCGCGAGTGGATGAGGACGCCCGGCTTTTCTGATTACATTCAAGCACAGTTGCTATAGATGGTATTTTCATGGCCAGTGACTTTTAGGGGAGAGAGACCGGTAACTCCTGGTAAAGGTTAAAAAAAAAAGTTGCTCAGCTGCCGGAGCACTGGCTTTGATCTCCCCTGCTAGAATAGTCCACCAGCAGTATTGCAATTCAGTTGCATTGGACTTTGGAAAATGTGTAGTGTTTGTATATGTCACTGAAGTGGTGATATAAGCAATACTATTGATTAAACTATAATCTTCATTCGGAATATGGAGGCAATTTATGTAACTTGGATGGTGTTTGTGTTCTGGTGCATAAGTCAATCACACTTGTTTCTTGGTGTACCGCAGGTGCAGACATGCTTTTTGAACTGAAACCTGAGGTGGGAAATCCTCCAAACACTCCCCAGTTGCAACCCTTGGAAATGCAGAACAAGCGGCGCATGGAAAGCAGTCTAATGGAGCTCTTTCCAAAGAAGAGGAACACAAATTTTCAGAACTTGAAGCAAAGTAAGAATAGCTTGGTCCTTTATGTTCTGGTTTCTAAGCACATATTCGTTTACTATTAAGCATCATTACACAGTATTAATCTGACTGGGAGGTTACTGCCATTGGAATGGGTAGTGTTCACATTCAGTCATGCTGTGTATCTCTCTGAAGAGGCTATTATGTCCCATGTTGGCCTGAACTGAGGAATCTATATTGTCTGACAGAATCAAATAAATTGTGTGCATTTGTTAAGCAACAGCTGTCCTGGACTGTGAGCTCCGCACTGCACATTTGTATTGAAATTCATATTATCTATGATTGCTGTCTTAGCTTATTTAATTGTTACTATCCTGTACCGTGGAAGCCATGCTCCCAACAGCCTCAGACTGCACATCTGTAAGGAAACTACTCTTGCATCCTGCTCCCTCTTCTTCCCAGGTAGTTGTGTTTTGCATGCAATGTTAAGCACAACCAGAAGGCTTTTCAGAAAGAATGCTATGGCGTTAAATTTTTTACGTGAACCCCTCAGATGGTGTCCCTCCACATGTGGATCCTGCCCACTTTCATGCCTCAACACTGTCCACACCCTTTTCCTATTTATTCCACCTATCGCACAAGATGCAGGAATTTGCTTATCGGGTATGTCCAGTTTTATGGTGTTGCAGTGCATTCTTTCACTGTCTTTCCTTCTAAAAAAGCTAATAAGTTTTCCATTTTCCTATACTATTAGCTGACAGAAAATGTCTCCATCCTCACACATGCCCATTTTGACAGACTTCAAGCTGTGCATAGAATGCTGGAAATAACACTTGTGTATCTGTCTGGGCAGTTCTTCTCCTTTCTGTGTAGGAATCAGCAAAAGTAAGTGACAAATCTCTCACTGTCAACGAAAAAGACCAACATTTTGTAGCTGGATGTGAACTGTTACAGTTGGGTGAAAGAGATCAATACTGGTCACCCTCACTAGGTCGCTGTTTCTGATATGCACCAGTAAGTGGAACCTACTATTTTATACCCATCAAGGAGGATGACCCCCCTCGGGCACATGCACGTATGCATACATCTTTGAAAGCAATTCATTTGTTACCAGCCAACTGTTTAAAAATGGCCAGGAGCCTAAATTCCTACAGGACTGTGGTCCTGCTTTAGAACTTCACTGAACAGGATGTGAACAATGTGAAGTAAATTAGGCTCCAAGCTCCAAATATTCCAATAAATGTGATAGGTTGTTAGCTAAATCCCTTCATTCACACAACATGAGCTAGCTCTCTTTAGGACTCTGGTCCTTTTCACCGAAAGTGGTACACCTGAAAAAAGCTTCCTGACCCTGTGTATTGTTTCACCCTCCCAAATAATAGAAAATGCTGCACTCCCACACAAAGGCACACTCACAGCAAAGCAATAAAAAAAACACATAGAAAGGGATGTCACTCCTAAAATGAGGCACATCAAAAGACAGTTTTCAGAATAAAGCGAACGGTTTTATTTGTGCCAAACTCTGTAACAGAAAGGCTTTCCCAGATGTCAAATGAAAACAACTTATAAATGTGTTTGTATATATATATATGTATATGTGCAAGCAATAATTCTACAATTATAAGTAAGCAAATGCAACTGTTCGATGCATGAAATAAAATACAAGCAGATAATAATACTGGACGTCCACTGCAAGAAATAAACTCTGTTAAATGCATATAGTCAGACACAAGGAATAAACCCTGTCAAAGGAAAGATATAAGATATGTACACTAAATACTCCAGATGATTATAATCACTGGAGACTTGACTGTGCACCCAGACAAACTTGCACATCACAATGCCAACAATCAAAAAAAGTACATCACCGGCTGCAAACACTGCATCTTAGCCCACTCCTGACTGAGGGATTCACAGCTGGGGTCAAGAGACTCAGCAAGCCGTGAACTGCTACACTAAATTAGACGTGTCTGGCTTCATTCAGGTCCAAACAAAATCCTGCTTTCCAAGTCAACAAACCCCAGTTTTTTAATCTCATAGCACTAGAAGTTTCCGAGATGACCTCCTCTGCGCCACAAGGGAACTTACTGGAGTTGGCCACTCTCCATACAAGCATTCCAAAGGCAAAGGGCTTCTCACGAATTCTTCTGCGATCCCACATGTTCCAGACCCTTATCTTAGCGAAGCTTGAGAAAGTAGAAAACAATCTCCAAAAGTACAGAAAACTATTTTGAACTTGGATAGCCTAAACAACTTGAATGATCTGGAGGCCTGCTTGTGTGTGCAAAGCTCAAGCTAGACTGAGGCAGTAGTAAAAATGTAATGAAACTTCCCAATGTACAACACAATGCACATTTGTGCACCACTGCCTATAGTATTACTTCATCTCCCAATGTACAACATAATGCACATTTGGGCACCACTGCTTATAACACTACACTCCAAGACAGAGAGGTACATTCCACACCTTTCTCTCTCTCTCTCTCATGCTTTCAAACGCACATCCCGCACCTGGCAAGGCTGTAGAAAGCAAACACTCCCACATTGAAACTACAAAGAGTCACTAAATGAAATCTTTTTTTTTATTCTTTTTTTATTAACCATAAAAATAAACATAACACTTGCTTCAGAATCATTGCAACATACACAGTATTTATATCGGCATACATAAATGCATTGAAAACATAGCACTTTAAAGCCCCCCATTATCCCACCCTCCAGCTAAAAAAATGGGCCCAACAGAAAATCGCCTAGCGATGGTGTGGGTGGATCAATTCTGTTGGTCGTCCAGGCCCTCCAGATCCTTTCCCATTTGCATGGGCATCCTCTACTCTGATATACTGTTTATTCAGCTTGCTGGCACCAGTCCAAATCATTCTACCAGGTGTGTACCGTTGGGGGGAATCCTGGCACCCCACACCCGGATAATATTGCGATTTGCCACTGCTCCAACAAGGGCCAGCCAAGTTGTGACCCATGTGGGCCAAGCTACCTCACCCAGCACCCCAGGATATGCTACCTTGCGTCTTGCGGTACCCGCTCACCCACCACAGCTGCCATCACTTGGGCGACCTGCCTCCAGAAAGTTTGAATCTTAGGGCAATCCCACAATATATGGAAAAACGTTCCTGTTTTCCCGCATTCTCGCACACACTGTTCGGATGTGCAATGGCCCACATGAAATTGCGCAGACTTTGAGGCATATGATCTTTGGAAAATATGGAGCTAAATCAGCCTAACTCTGGCCCTAAGAGCTATCTCTTTGGGGCATTGCATGCTTCCCTCCAATAATCATCTTCTGGAAGGCCAATGTCCGATTCCCACGCCTCCCGAGGGGCCGACAGTCAGGGGTATTATTTATGAGTTTTTTTCATATGTAATGGATATTGCCTTGTCAAGCATGGGGTCGAGGAGGAGTCCATCCTCAAGTGGAGTGTATTCTGGCAGCTGACTCCCTTCTTTTAAGTGACAATGTAGTGCGTCGTAACTGCAACAATCGTACGTATTCTGTGGATTGCATCTGGAATTCCTCCTGTAACCTATCAAAAGTGATCATTTCCCCCTTTTTCCAGATGTCTCCCAGCAGATCAATGCCTATAGTACTCCAGCCACGGAAGCCCCTCAGTCTGCCAACCTCGTGCAGCAAATTACCCTTCCATAGGGGGCTCTGTTCAGTCAGTCGAGTCTCCCATCCAATCATTTTTGTAGCCTTCTGGCAGGCCATGACCACGGTCCGAGTGTGTGGTGGGAGGGACGACACCTTCTGTCTGCTCCCATATAAAACGGAGAGGAAGATGCCCTTGCCCATAGCATGGGGATTGGTCCAGAAAGCCGGTTCGTCAAGTGGTGCAAAGACACATCTATTGATGTTGACCAATTGAGACGCGAGTCACACAGGCACATAACTCTACGAGAAGGTCGAAGTCGATGAGAAGGTCGACGTCGAGGGGGCAACACCGCCGTTCGACATAGAGGTACCGTTGTGGGACTCGCTCCGTAGTGAGCCTTTCGTCATCGACAGGAAGTTCGCGTTCCAGACATCGACGCAAGCCATCGAACAGTGGATCAACGTCATGGGGGAGATCTGATGTTGAGTCTAGAGACCCTTCTTCGCAGCCAGCCTGAAAACAGAGGAGGTTGGTCTCTTCTTCAGGTTGGCGTTTTCGGAAACGCCAACAGCGAGGACGATACATCCAGCAGTCTGGACAAGGGAACAAGGCTCCTGCTAGTTCCAAACGCTGAAAGGTTTCTTCCTCCTCGTCCGTTATCCACTCTGGTGGGGGGGAAGCATTCAAAACTATTTGTAAAAGTGGCAGAAAATAACTCAGGACAATTGGGTGCTGAATATTGTTAGCAGTCGATACTCGTTACGTTTTACATGTCCTCCTCTGTCGATTCCTCCAACTCGATCACGTTACTTGCTACTCGAGTGCAGAAGGAGGCCAACACCCTCCTACAGAAAAGAGCAATGGAACAGTTTTGTCGGGCACAGAGAGGAACAGGACTGTATTCTCTGTTCTTTCTAGTCCGCAAGAAAGACGAGAACGAATTCAGACCCCTCCTTGACTTGCGACAGGCCAACAAATGGGTTTGCAGAGAAAAGTTTTGGATGTTGACCTTGCATCAAATCTACCCTCAACTTCATCAGGGAAACTGGCTATGCGCAAAAGATCTGCAAGACGCATATTTTCACGTGCTCATAGCGAAGAAACATCGCAAGTTCAATGCTCTGTGCTGCCTTTCAGCCTGGAGTCAGTGCCTCAGACATTTTCCAAATGCATGGCCGTGGTGGCTGCGCATCTAAGGAGGAACAAGTTGTTCGTCTACCCGTATCTGGACGACTGTACAAGGCAGCTATGTTTCAGGAAGCGCAACTACATTTCAATTGGACTTCCAATCTCCTACTTCGTTTGGGCCTCCACATTAACCTCACGAACTCTGTCTCGACTCCTGTACAATGTCTACAGTACCTGGAAGCCACCATCGATACACGCACAGCAAAGGTGTGTCCTTCGGAGGAGAGACACTTCTCGATCCTTCGGAAGGCTCAAGCTCTCATGATCATGCTCTCCCTGACGGTGAGGAAGGTATTGTCTCTCCTGGGCTCCTTGGCCTCCTGTATCTTCCTCACTCCGAATGCACGCCTCCATATGAGACCCCTGCAAGAATGTCTGGAGGATCAGTGGGACCAGAAACTGGGGGGTTGGAAAGACCAGATTCAACTGTCGCAGCAGGCTCTTCAGTCCATCCGATGGTGGTGTTCTCCACATAATCTCCTCCGGGGGATTCCCTTCCACCAGGAAATACCGATGCAAACCATAGTGACGGATGCTTCTCTCCACGGCTGGGGTGCACATTCCGACAACCTTCAGATACAGGGCACCTTGTCCTCAAAAGAGACCAAGTACCACATCAATTTCCTGGAGCTTCGAGCAGTCCATTTATCACTGAAAGCCTTCCAGCCATCGTTTCACACCAGTTCCCTACTTGTTCAGACAGACAATACGACCACAATGTTCTACCTCAACAAGCAGGGGCACTCAAGATCTCAATCGTTATCTCTGGAAGCCCAGGCCATCTGGAGCTGGCTGTTAGCCAGGAACCTGACCATCACAACAACTCACCTCCCAGGTGTTCAGAATGCTCAGGCAGACGCGCTCAGCAGACTCATTCTAGAAAATCACGAATGGGTCTTAAACGACGAAGTGGTGCGAGACATCTTAAAAAGGTGAGGTACTCCAGAAGTCGATCTGTTCTCTACCGCGGAGAAAAGAAAATGCAGCCACTCTGCCTCCAGGTTTTACCAACCAGGGACTCTGGGGAATGCATTATGGATCAACTGGTCAGGCGACTTTCTCTACGCTTTTCCGCCAATTCTCCTGATCCCGACAGTACTGAGCAAGCTCTCGCAATCACGGGCCAAGTTGATCCTCATTGCTCCAGAGTGGCCAGTCAGTGGTTGTTCACAGACCCACTCCACCGGTCTCTCCTGCCACATCTTCGTGTTCCATGCCGGCCGGACCTTCTGACGAAGTTCGGCGGGCAGATGGACGTTTAATTTGGCGGCATGGTTCCTGAGTTAGTACAGTAGGCACCTTTGAACCTCCCTCAGGACTGTATCGAGATATTGAAGGAGGCCAAATGACCATCCACACGCACGTCCTATACATATAAATGTAAGAGATTTTGCATCTGGTGTGCATCTAAGAACGTGGATCCTACCTCCTGCAAGGGAGATGTCATCCTTTCTTACTTGCTACACTTGGCTCAATCTGGCCTTCGGTTTAATTCGATCAAAGTTCACCTGGCAGCTTTTACTGCTTTTAGGAAATGTCCTTCACCAACTTCCTTTTTTTAAATCCCAGTCATCAGAGATTTTCTTGAAGGATTGAACAAAGTGTTTCCTCCCATCAGGCGTCCTTCGCTTTCCTGGGAGCTCAATGTGGTCCTTTCAAGATTGATGAGGAAACGTTTGAACCCATTCATAAGGCTTCTCTTCAGCATCTGTCTTGGAAGACGGCTTTCCTTGTGGCCATAACTTCTGCCCGCAGGGTTAGCGAACTTCAGACATTATATTGTAAAGTGCCTTATACTGTCTTTCATTCCTCTAAGGTAGTTATGAGCACTCAACCTAAGTTCCTACCTAAAGTTGTTTCAGAGTTTCATATGAACCAAACTATTACATTGCCTAAGTTTTTTCAGAATCCCTCTTCTCCTGCTGAGAGGTCGCTTAAGTCCCTTGATGTTAGGAGGGTCTTGAAGTTCTATTTGGACAAGACTAAGGCTATCAGTAGAGCAGACCAGTTCTCTTCCAGGGGATCCTCATCAATAGTCATAAGCATTAGAATATTCCCGCCCATGTGCGGGACCCCGGAAACACTATATTATATGTGCCCCACATATATATATATACTCATATATATATATAAATACATATATATATATAACATGCAATAGCAGCCAATAAAAACAGAGCTGAAATATGCTGTGTAGAATTTCCACCATAGATGTATAATAATAAGCATTAGAAACATGAGAAACAACAAAAAAGTTTGTTTAGAAATTGTTTTAATGCTCAAAAAGCAGTAGAAATTCTTATAACTCACTGGAAGCATAGAAAGCTCCCAGGCTGCATTGCAAACACACAGTCTAAAAAGACTGAAAAGCTAACCTGTAGCTGCATAGCAATAAACTGACACCGTGCCTTTAAGGCACTCATGACCCCCAGTATCCCATCATGCCTCAGGGGTGACAGTTAGGTCAGTTGTTCTTTCCGGCTCCTTCAGAGAAGGACCCTGGTTACACAGCTCCACTAATTTTCCTGTTTTTTGACAGAAAATCTCTTCACTTTTGACAATTTTTTGTTCTTACTCGACATTTAACATCTAGTCAAGTAAGATACTGTCTTTTTCAGTCATTTTGGTGAGCATTTTCTCCTGAAAATGCCTTCACTCTTTGACAAATGCCCTTCTTGTGGCAACAAGAAGGCCAAATCAGACAACCACGACGTCTGTATCCTGTGTCTGCGTGAGGAACATGATCCAGGCACCTGTCCTCATTGTGAACACCTGTCAGGAAGAACTTTAAAAGACAGGGAGAGGATTCGCATTTATGGCCTCGCTCATAGGTCATCAAGAGGAAGATCTCCGGTGAGGAAGGGCTCCAAGAAGACTCCTTCATCTTCCAGAAAGAAGTCTTCACATCCCTCACCCTCAGCGTCGGGCTCGGCGCTGAGAAAAGAACCACCGGTGGATCATTCATCGTCTAAACTACCGTCGACGACGGGCTCGCCGTCGAAGAGAAGACCAGGTACGTCGACGACGTCGAAGGATCCAATTCCATCGTCGAAATCCCCTCCGCCGGCGTCAACCGGGCGACGTCCGACGTCGAGGAAGGGAACTCCGCCGCCGTCAACCGGGCGACGGTCGGCGTCGAGTTCCAAGACCCCTCCGCCGTCGTCAACCAGGCGACGACCGGCGTCGAGGGAGGTCACCCCTCCGCCGTCGTCATCCAGACGTCGACAGGCGTTGAGAAGTGTGACTCCTCCGCCGTCGTCGAAGAAGCAACGTTCGGCGTCGGGGACCAAGACCCCTCTGCCGTCGACAGGGAAGAGTCGACCGGCGTCGAGGAGGCAGTCTCCGTCGGTGTCTCGTCAGCTCTCGGCGTCGAGGGTGTCCAATACCCCTCCACCGTCGTCGCACAGACATTCGACGTCGAGGCAGAAAACTCCGTCGACGGCTGATCATCACCGTTCGACGTCGAGAGAAAGGCCTCCGTCGACGATTGGACATCGTCACTCGACGTCGAGGCAGGGTGCTTCGTCGACGACAGGAGATCGTCGTTCGACGTCGAGACTTCCGTCGACGACTGGGCATCGTCGTTCGACGTCGAGGGAGAGGGCTCCGTCGACGGCCGGTACTCGCCGTTCGACGTCGAGGCATGGAACTCCGTCGGCGGCAGCTCATCGCCGCTCGACGTCGAGAGACCACACATCCTCGCATAGACATTCAAAAACAAGATTGTTTGATCCGCCGACTCCACAAAAGCACTCGACCACGAGGGAAGATCGCTCAACGTCGAGATGTTCAGATGTGGTGATGGTAACGGAGTCAGCTTCCCGTCATTCCACCTCAAGGTCTTCTGGCTCCTCCGCGGCATCTTCGAAGTCCAGAAGTCCGGTACGCAAATCACCTGAGCGTCGGACGGACCCTTTGGCGGATAAAGTCAGACTGTCACCTAGATGGTACAGGTCTTTGGACCATTGGAGAGATGCTGGGGCTGCAAAGCGTATGCAAGACTATGCCAGCTCGCAGCACAGGTCTCCTCTTCAGGATCTGGTGGAGGAGATGGACAAGCATAGCCCTCCCAGGCGCAAATCTCCTGTGAGACCACCTACCAGATCTCCCAGGCCCCGATCTCCCAGAAATGAACCACAGGAGCGGGCCAGGTCGCGCTCTCCTCGACGAGAAGAGCGTTCGAAACGATCAAAAGAGAGGAGGCACAGTGTTCACCGTAGTCGTCGACGAACTGTCTACTTCATCTACCTCTTCTACTAGGTCTTCCAAGAGGGACTACTCCCCTACTTTGACGGACAGTCCTACGTCCCGATCCTCCCCAGTGGATGACATTGGCACGTATCTGGATGTCTTACAAAGAGGAGCTCAGAAGCTGAGCATTGAAATGTCTGTCCCTCAGGTTACAACGACAGTCATTTTTGAGCAAAAAGGCGATCACCCGTCCTCTACTACCGTTAGTCCCGGGGATTATGGATCCTGTCAAGGAGGTATTCCTAACTCCGGCGGCTATCAGAGCTGTGCCAGCCCGCATCCAGAAGAAATACAAACCGGCCTCTTCTGACCCGGTTTTTGTACGATCTGACCCTCCAGCAGACTCGGTTATTGTGGCAGCGGCGAGGAAGACCCGCGCAGTTGCCGGTTCTTCTTCAGTCCCACCAGACAAGGACAGCAAGACTCAAGACTCCTGGGGTCGCAAAGTTTGCAACTCAGCTGCGTCGACTCTTAAGGTTTCTAGTGCGGCTGCACTTCTGGGTCGATACGACAGAGCCTTATGGGACTCTATGGAAAGGTTCAAAGCCAAGCTGCCAAAAGAAGACCAGCAGGATTTTGAAGAGACCGTGACTGAAGGATGTCTGGTGGCGAATCAGATGATAGGCACGGCTGCGGATGGTGCTGTCCTGGCGGCGCACTCCTATTCTCATGGGGTTTGTGCCAGGAGATCGGCATGGTTGCGCCTGACAGGCCTGAAGCCGGATGCTCAACATCTCATCCTTAATCTCCCCTTTTCGGGTTCCGCTCTCTTCGGGGAGCATGCTGACGAAGAAATGACCCGAATGAAGACGGAACTGGACACAGTGAAAGCGGTGGGCTTGGAAAAGAAGAAAGAGTTCAAGCGCCGTTTCAAGCCCAACAGGGGGAGAGGGGCTCAACAGAGGGTTCAAACCCCTCAGTGGACCCAGGGGAAATCCCAGTTTCGAGGTAAACCTGGCAGAGGTAGAGGAGGTCATCAGCAATCCTCTAACACCACGAGAGGAGGAAAAGCCTGATCGGTGGCTTCCTCTGGCGCCGTTGGCCACTCCAGTGGGAGGAAGTGCTTCACAACACCTGGCAGAGTGGGCCAGCATCACCAAGGATCAGTGGGTGCTGAATATACTGCGCAATGGATACAGGCTACGTTTCCGTGCCCCTCCAAAGAGCATTCCTCCAAAGAGCGCTTACCCTCATCAACTAAGCTTGCTCCGAAGAGAGGTAAAAGTCCTACTACAAAAAAGAGCGATAGAGGAGGTTCCTCACGCTCAAAGAGGAAAGGGAGTTTACTCCAGGTACTTTCTTGTCCCCAAAAAAGATCGGGAGGACAAGTTCAGACCAATACTCGATCTACGACTTCTAAACAAGGTCATCGTCAGAGAAAAGTTTTGCATGTTGGCACTTCACCAAATATGCCCACATCTTCAAGTCGGAGATTGGATGTGTTCGGTGGACCTACAAGATGCGTACTTTCACATCCCTATTGCTCTACAACATCGCAAGTACTTAAGGTTTGTCGTAGGGAACAAACACTATCAGTACACAGTGCTACCCTTCGGTCTCAAGTCCGCACCACGAGTCTTCACCAAATGCATGGCAGTGGTGGCGGCTTTTCTTCACAAGAAGGGGCTCTTCATCTACCCGTACCTGGACGACTGGCTCCTGAAAGGTCCATCTCCAGTGCAGGTGAAACACGATCTACATCTGTGTCTACTCCAGTTGCACAGGCTCGGCCTTCATGTGAACCTGGAGAAGTCAGTCCAGCGGCCTACTCAATCAATCCACTACCTAGGCTCCGTTCTGGACACAAACGTGGGAAAAGCGTTTCCTTCGGAGGAGAGACTTTTTTCCATGAGCCAGAAATGTGGAATCCTGCTGAAATCTCGGCTTTCAACAGCCCGACAAGTAGCATCCCTGCTAGGTTCCATGGCGTCCTGCATCTTTCTCATCCCAAACGCCAGGCTGAGAATGCGTCCTCTACAGCAGGCTCTGGAGGATCAATGGGACCAGGCGACAGATCTTTGGGAGGATCGCATCAAACTCTCCTAAGCGACAAAAGACGCCATCAAATGGTGGACACGGAGAAAGAATCTGCTGGTGGGGGTTTGGTTTCACCAGCCTCTTCCAACCCATTCGATAGTGACGGATGCCTCTCTGCAGGGTTGGGGAGCGCATATGGGTCCGCTTCAGATTCAAGGCCTGTGGTCTGCGCAGGAGCAGACATACCACATCAATATGCTGGAACTCAGAGCGGTATTCCTGGCTCTCAAAGCTTTTTTACCAGCAATAGAGTCCAACTCAGTCCTAGTTCAGACGGACAACACGACCACCATGTTCTATCTTAACAAACAAGAAGGCACAAGGTCTCGCCCTCTGTCCCGAGAGGCTCAGGCAATCTGGCATTGGCTCCTCTCTCGAGGCCTCACGATAGTGGCGGTGCACCTTCCAGGCGAGTTGAACGTAAAAGCAGACGCACTCAGCAGACACTTCGAAGATCAGCCAGACTGGGTGCTAAACGACGACGTAGTGGAAGAGCTTTTTCGTTGCTGGGGTCGTCCAACCATAGATTTGTTTGCAGACGACGAAAACTCCAAATGCCACGCCTTCGCGTCCAGGTTCCACCGGCCAGGGACTCAGGGGAATGCTCTACTGATGGATTGGTCAGGGACATTCGCTTACGCGTTTCCTCCCCATGCTCTGATTCCGAGAGTAGTTTCCAAGCTCTGCAGGTCGAACATGGAAATGATCCTGATAGCTCCGGATTGGCCGCGGCAGTGGTGGTACCCGGACCTTCTGCATCTGTCTGTGTGTCCACACAGACGACTCCCTTGCAGGCCGGACCTGTTGAGCAAGATGAACGGGAGGATAATGCATCCCAACCTCCCATCACTGAACCTAACAGCATGGCTCCTGAGGGCCTGCAATACGGACATTTGAACTTGCCTCCGGAATGCATGAACATTTTAAAGGAGGCTAAAAGACCTTCCACAAGAGCGTCCTATGCGTTCAAGTGGAAGAGGTTTTTCTTATGGTGTAGGGATCATCACCTAGATCCGACTAAAGGACAGGAGGACGTCATCTTGCCATACCTCCTTTACCTAGCTACGGCTGGTTTAAAATACGCTTCTATTAGGGTGCATTTGTCAGCCATAGGAGCATACAGAAAATCACCAGATCAGGTGTCTTTCTTTCAGGTTCTAGTGGTTAAGGACTTCCTCCAGGGGTTGAAGAAAGTGTATCCCCCTGTGCGAAATCCTTCTCCTCCATGGGAATTAAACCTGGTGCTATCCAGGTTAATGTCACCACCTTTTGAGCCCATCCACAAGGCCTCTTTGCAACATCTCTCTTGGAAGGCGGCCTTTTTGGTGGCGATTACCTCTGCTCGCAGAGTCAGCGAGATTCAAGCTCTCTGTGCGAAAGAACCATACACTATCTTTCATCACAATAGGGTAGTCTTAAGGGCTCATCCAGCTTTCTTACCTAAAGTCATCTCTGATTTTCATATAAATCAGTCCATTTCCCTTCCATCATTTTTTCCAAATCCTACGACCCCAGCCGAGCGGTCACTTCACTCCTTAGATCTTAAGAGAGTGCTCAAGTTCTATTTGGAAATGACCAAAGGGATTAGGAAAACGGATCAACTGTTTGTGAACTATGGTTCGATGCGAACAGGTTTTCCAGCGGCCAAGAGGTCCATCGCGAGATGGATTGTCTCTTGCATTAAATTGGCTTATCAGCTTGCAGGCAAGCCTTTGTTGCAGTCACCCAAAGCGCATTCCACTAGAGGGAAGGCCGCTACTGTAGCCTTCTTACACGACATTCCAATGTCGGAGATATGCAAGGCTGCGACTTGGAAATCAGTTCATACCTTTACGAGACATTACTGTCTCGAGTCTGATTCCAGGGCCGATACTCAAGTAGGACAAGCCTCTTTGAGGAATCTATTTGGGTAGCCTACGGCCTATACGAGCTTAGTATTTTCTAGGCTTAATATGGTTTATTACTGTATTGTTACTCCTTTGCCCGCAGGGAGATGAGGTGAGGCTCGCTATTCTATTCTAATGCTTATGACTATTGATGAGGATCCCCTGGAAGAGAAGGATTAGTTACTTACCTGTAATCCTAGTTCTCTTCCAGGGGTATCCTCATCAAAGTCATAAGCAACCCTCCCGCCTCCCCGGGCAAAGGACATTCTTTAATAAGGAGACGTTGTTAACCTATTTGTTATTGGGTTTATTTTCAGTCTCCGAAAAGAACAACTGACCTAACTGTCACCCCTGAGGCATGATGGGATACTGGGGGTCATGAGTGCCTTAAAGGCACGGTGTCAGTTTATTGCTATGCAGCTACAGGTTAGCTTTTCAGTCTTTTTAGACTGTGTGTTTGCAATGCAGCCTGGGAGCTTTCTATGCTTCCAGTGAGTTATAAGAATTTCTACTGCTTTTTGAGCATTACAACAATTTCTAAACACACTTTTTTGTTGTTTCTCATGTTTCTAATGCTTATTATTATACATCTATGGTGGAAATTCTACACAGCATATTTCAGCTCTGTTTTTATTGGCTGCTATTGCATGTTATATATATATATATGTATTTATATATATATGAGTATATATATATGTGGGGCACATATAATATAGTGTTTCCGGGGTCCCGCACATGGGCGGGAATATTCTAATGCTTATGACTTTGATGAGGATACCCCTGGAAGAGAACTAGGATTACAGGTAAGTAACTAATCCTTATTTGTAAACTATGGCTCGGTCCGAACTTGTCTAGCTACCTCCAAACAATCAATTTTTAGATGGATTGTTTCCTGTATTCGGCTGAGTTATCAGAAAGCTAACAAGACTTTTGTTAGATACCAGCGGTAAAGCAGCTACTGTGCTTTATTTCTTAATGTACCCATTTCGAAAATCTGTAAGGCTGCCACTTGAAAGTCAGTCCATACATTTACTAAGCACTACTGCCTAGACACTGATGCTAGGGCAGATGCTCAGGTTGGCAGGCTTCACTTTGAACTCTATTTGCACAATAGTGTGGTTGTTCTCTGTTTCTTCCACCGGTGGAGAGTTATTTTGGGATTGGTTTGCTAGTCTATTCACATGATTATGAATATACACGGAAGTCCCCTACAAGAGAAGGAGTAGTTTCTTACCTGAAACTCCAGTTCTCTTGTAGGGGTATTTCCGTGATCGTCATAACCAACCCGCCCACCTCCCCGGTGGCAGACACAGATATCCCCAAGACTCAGCAGGCTCTGCTTCCTTACGCCTTCAAAAAGAACTGAAAGTAACTTCCTCTGGCTGTGCATCATGGAATACCGGGGGTCTCTGGAGACTCTTAAAGGCACCGTATCCATTTGCAGACATGTAATGGCAGCCTAAGGGGGCTTCTCTATCCATTCCTTTTCATATCTATCATGATAAAAGGAGTTTTGTGAAGGCGAGTTTTCGATCTGTAAAACTCAGCAAATTGCTAAATTTAAAGTTAAACTGGCTATCTTTTTTCAAGTTGAAAACTAGCCCCCCCCCCCTGAAACCAGACTAAATCCCTCAACGGTATTCTTAAAGAAAGAAGTTACAATACTGCTCCGGAACTTATTTCTGCCCTAGGTTCTTGGAACTCTTCTCGCAGGGCGTAACTGAACCCGTTGTCTTCTCTCATGATATGGCTCGCTGGTTATTTTATTGTTTTGACTTTCTATCCTATCATGAAGGCGATCCCGCCCTCTCAGAGATTCCCTCAAATAATGTTCCTTTCCCGACTATATTTATAGTGATTGTATGTGTCTCTGTTCTTTAACATGTGTAAAGCGCTCTGATACCCCCGAGGGTCGTGTTCGCGCTATATAAAACCTTCTAAATAAAATGAATAAAACACAAGGGTTGACAGTCTTACCTTCATTATACAGTGTGCCTTCCATGTACAGTCCTGAGGAATACCTGAAGGGATATTTTTATTAGCATACCACAATCAACAGTTAGAAACATCCACAGATTAGGAGCCAGAAAACGCGCTTTTAACAATTTCGCCGCATTTGTTGACATTTCTAATTTTAACTTCAGTTGCCTAATTTGTCACCCACATTGTTAGTAGTCTCCCTGCATTGCCCGGGCTCGATACTGCAGCCTGCCCGCACCGGTCCGACTCGGCAATTAGAGCCGTAGAGCGGAGGGCGGACAGGTAAGAGCCAGGCACTTCCGCTAAGAGCAGAAGTTAGCGCTCTAGTGGTCATTCTCATAGGGCTATTTAGACCGGAAGGAGCGGTCGGCTGACTGCGGTAGGGAAGACGGTGGCAGAGTCCCCCGATCCGCTGTTCACCGGCAAGCTGCTTTAAATATTTGACTATCTGGCATTGATGCGTGGGGCCATTAGGAGCCAGAAAACGCGCTTTTAACAATTTCGCCGCATTTGTTGACATTTCTAATTTTAACTTCAGTTGCCTAATTTGTCACCCACATTGTTAGTAGTCTCCCTGCATTGCCCGGGCTCGATACTGCAGCCTGCCCGCCCCGGTCCGACTCAGCAATTAGAGCCGTAGAGCAGAGAGCGGACAGGTAAGAGCCAGGCACTTCCGCTAAGAGCAGAGGTTAGCGCTCTAGTGGTCATTCTCATAGGGCTATTTAGCCACGTCCTCGCTCAAAGCGCGCAGCGGTTGCGCGCAGGGGTGCGCCTAAGAACGCGCCTAAGACAAGCCGAAGAGAAGCCCGCCTGCGACCGGACGGGACCAGGGGCCATGTGCTCTACATCTAAGATCCCAGGATTAGCAGGTAGCAATATAATCTCTTATTCAGCACAGGTATTGCGAAGTTTGAATCCAGTTCTATCAGTAGCCTGTAATCGTGACAATTGGCCGTGCATTGAAGGCCCTGTCTCATGTATCATCTGTCGCTGCCAGGCATCTCTTACTCACCCGGTCATCGGCAACTGCACTATAGCTCCTATTTCAGCCCCTGCAGAGTTATATTGTTTGAAACCTCCCATGAACCGTTCTATTTGTAGAAATACTGAAGAAAACTCAATACAAACGGGGTTAATTGGGCTAAGAAGTTTCTTGTTAAATATCCGCTCCCTGCCCAAACATTCCCAGGAACTATGGGATCTTATTAATACAGCTACGCCAGTTATATGCTTTCTCACAGAGACCTGGTTAAAGCCCCACACAGTGCCTGACATTATGTTGGGGATTCCGGCTGGGTACAAGATTCTCAATTTAGATCGCCCTACCAAAACAGGTGGGGGTATTGCAGTTGTATATAAAGAAGGCCTGAAAGTTTCTCTGCTCGACCAAAGATGTTGTGCTCAAATGGAGGTTATGATTTTTAGGATCTGCTCCTCCTCTAAAACACACTGGAAGGGAGCATTGGTCTATCGACCCCCTGGACCGTGTTCAGGTTTTTCGCTCACTCTTATGGAGCTATTAGCCCCTTATTTTAAAGCCAAGGAAGATTTTATTCTCCTTGGAGATTTTAATATTCACACTGACCTACCTAATCACCCAGATACAATTTCCCTGCTCTCTGATCTTTTGATATTAGGACTGAAGATCCAGAATAGTGGCCCAACGCACTTGGGCGGACATACTCAGGATCTCATTCTAACTAACTGCCCTAAAATAAAATGCTGCCCGCCAACTCCTGTTAGTTGGTCTGACCACGACATGGTAGGATTTACCCTACTAGGTCTTCATTTGCCACATCAAAAGCCACTCCCCGCAATATGGCGTAGACAATGGCATAAAATAACTTTTGAAGGACTTCAGAAGGCTTGGAAAGAACCTTCTATTTCTGAGAATGACAATATCGAAATAGGTCTCATTAAGTTTAATAAAGCTCTTTTAGAGGGAGTGGATTCGCTTGCACCTTTGAAATTACACAAACAGTATCCCAAATGCAAGCAGGAGGTATGGTATTCAGAAGAATTGAGGGTAGAGAAACAGGGGTGTAGAAAGTTGGAGAAAGTGTGGAGAAAGACGCATACACCCAGTAGTAGAAAGTTGTACCTGGAGGCCCTAGCTAAATATCATAAAAATATCAAATTGGCTAGGAAGAACAGTCTTACTTTACAACTAGCAGAAGCAGGGAATTCCTCCAGAGAACTTTATAAAATTCTCCAGTCATTTGTAAAACCTGTGGCCTGCGAAAGCCCTGATGATTTCACACAAATCTTATGCGATGATATCTCTGCATTTTTCCAGAACAAAATTGAGTCTATATATCTGAAAATAACACAATCATCAAATTGTAAGAGCAATGTTGACTCTTTTTCTTGTTGGAAACAAAAGAATGAAAGCAGCAGATTTACTACGATCCCGGAGGTTAGTTTATCTGAGGTCACTGCTTTGTATAGTCAAATTAAATCAGGATCCCAACCGATCTCCTGCCTGCTAAAATGATAGCTTCTTTGGGAAGCCTTCTCTCCCCAGGTTTTCGAACATTAATCAACCTCTCTCAAGGAAGGACAAGTGCCCAGTGTCTGGAAAAAGGCGATTGTGAACCCTATTCGTAAAAACGCGGCGCTGCCATGGTCAAACTTGAACAACCTCTGCCCGATCTCCCTCCTGCCCCATCTGAGTAAGATGACTGAGAAACATGTCAATACACATGTGTCTAAATACATCGAGGCAGCGGACGGTCTGGACCCTTCTCAATCTGGGTTCAGACCTAATCACAGCACCGAATCAGCTCTCCTCTACGTGACCGATACCATCCGGAGGGCACAGGATAGAGGAGGATCCATGATTCTGGTGCTGTTGGATTTGTCCGCTGCCTTCGACACGGTGTCACATGACATTCTAATCAGTCGTCTGAAGAGGGTAGGGATAGGCGGAACTGCTCTGGCATGGCTAGAAAGCTTCCTCACTGGCCGCTCACAAAGTGTTCGACTGGGCTCCCATTTTTCCATCTCTAGGGAGCTCACAAAGGGGGGCCCACAGGGCTCATGCCTAAGCCCCACATTGTTTAATGTGTATGTGGCCCCCTTGGCTGAAATTGTGAGAGAATATGGGTTCACACCGATATCATACGCAGATGATACCCAGCTGCTGTTCCCTTTTAAGATAATGACGTCAGCAGTCAAAAACTCCTTCGCTGCAGGAATGAGAGCTGTATCCCATTGGATGACCTCCAATTGCCTGCAATGCAAAGTGGGCAAGACGGAGGTCATGCTTTTCGGAGAGGCCCGCTCCTATGGTCACCTGAGTGGTGGCCTCCCGACCTAAGAGATAGTAAAAAACTTGGGGGTTCGACTTGATCAATCTTTGACACTCAAGGATCAGGTCAATCAGGTGACGGGATCTTGTCTTAGGGTCATTGGACTTTTGAGAAGGGTGTTCCCTTATTTAGCGGATATCCATAGGAAGACCTTAGTCCAGGCATTGGTAATCAGTAGACTAGACTACTGTAATGGGCTGCTTATTTCTGCCAATGAGGAACAACTTGGCAGGCTACAGGTAGCCCAAAATACAGCTGCTAGACTGATCCTGAACGTTCCATCTAGATCCCCCTCTCGTCCTCTGTTGAACAAACTACATTGGCTGCCTATTCGCCAGAGGGTGAAATTCAAGGTATGCTGTACTATCCATAAATGCCTGTCTGGCATTGGTCCTAAGTACCTATCAGAAATATTTAGACCTTATGAGCCAGGTCGCTCTCTGCGCTCTCAGACTCAATCTCTGCTCCAGGTACCACGGATCAAAAAAGAAAGACAGGGAGGCCGAGCTCTCTCTTATAGAAGCCCCACTCTTTGGAACTCCCTGCCCCTCACCCTTAGGCAAAATCCTAATTTTGCCACTTTTAGGAAATGCCTAAAGACTCATTTGTTCCTGACCATGTAGATATTCTCTCTTCTTGCCCTGATTGTCTTATTTGGATATGTCTTATTTGGATATAGCTCTGGTAAGAACACAAGCGCTATACAAGCGAATAAATAAATAAATAAATATTTTTAATAGCATACTACAATCAACAGTTCGAAACATCCACAGATTATAGGAGCGGGCTAGAACCACTATATAAAGTTGGAATATATACTAAAGCACATGATTGCTTGTCCAATACAATTTCTTTGAATACTGTGTGACCAAGCCTCTACTTGATTGATTTTGGATTCTCTAGTCATAATTATTGTATATTATACACATTCACTAGCTACACAGATACTTTTGCCACTTCACATAGAGCACCCTTTGTAAAATGTATTGTTGTCGTACGTGACGTTAATTATTGCATAAAATATATTCCTGGAAACTTAAGAACAATTTTGCCTTGTGTGTTGAATCAGATATTCTTTACTAATGCAATTGGAAAGGATTGCTAGGTAATCTCTTCCTAAAGAAATCAATTGATGTAAATTGCATATCTAACAGAATCACTATACATGTATACTGATGTTTTGTACACCTCAGTAGGTTTTCCTAAAAGAAATCTAACAAGAAGGGCTAATAATACTTAGCTTAGTGAGGTACAGTTTATAGTAAATTTGGCCTTATCAGCATTTTTCTAGCAATAGACCAAATTAGAGGAAATTGGGGCACATGTCAGATTGACCTTTGCTATCAGAGCGAAGGCTGTCCGACTGGCTTCTCCAGTCCATGAGGCACGTCCTATGCCACCAGCCATATGCAGCCACACATTCTCAAAACCAAAGTCTGGAACCTGCAGAAAGAGAAGAGACTGAGTAAAGCAGATAGTGCTTTTGCAGTCCCTCCTTGTCTGTTCCTCCTGTTATAAATTATCTAGTCTCCCCATAATAATGACTCATTTTACAAACAGAAACATCTTCTGTAGCTGTATTGTCAGGAAATACATCCTTCTCACAGATCAGCATGGGGGCCACATGGAGGGCATTTTACTGTCGTTCCATTCTGAATGTAAATGCCAGAGCTGAGACAAATGTAGTAAAAGTTTGTCTGACAAATATGTTCGGATAAGGTCACCATTTTGCTTGTCCAAATACATCATAGTTGGTAATCCATACAAAAATGCAGGTGAGTCTAAAAAAGCTGCATTACTAGAGGATAACAAATCACATCTGGTTGTTGCTACCTGTGTCCTAGACTGATCAACATGTGACTCTCTGATGTGTTATAGTGTTAGAATCTGTTCAGTAGTTTTCAGGATCTAGTTAGTAGGTATATGTGGGTTTCTGTGCTGAGGACAGGAAAGGAAATTTCCACGTTTACACACTTGATGCCCTTTACTGGATATCCTCGGGCAGAAACCAAATTGTTTTCAAGCAAGCTTATGAATCTGTAAATCTAGTACAAGAGAACCATATTGGTAATTGAGTGCCTTCTTTTTGTGTCATTGGAATCTTCTACATCTAGCTTCCACAGCATGGAATTGCCTTATGTGTAATCCTATTCTGATGGCTGCATCACTGATATAAATTGCACAGAGCAGGGCATTATTGACAGTACTTGGTAATGTCATTAGGATTTTAGAAGCTATCTCTTGATGAAATCCATAGAGGCTAAAAGATGTAGACTGATATTTGTTCCAGCATCTTGCCTTCACAGTATTCCAGGACATATAAGCATGTATATAAGTGGCGGACGGAGCTAACCAAGCCTGAAGATGGCCGCTTCTTGAGCGAGCTCCTTCGATTGCTGCACCATCTATCAATTATCCTACACCCAGAGATCTGCAAGAAATAAATATCAGTGCTTAGATTGCATTGAGGGGCTGTGTCCTTACCTGGAACCACTTTTTATGCTCCAAAACGAGCTGGAAATGCTGACGATGCGTGAGGCTACGAGACGGAGAAGAGGCCTGTGGTGAGCGGACGTGAGCTAAAGCCGCAGGCTCGCGTTGGCCGCTGAGCTGCGCACGCAGGCGGAAGCGACATCCCTGCAGTACGGAAACACAGAACTCGCTGCCCGGGGAGGTGCGGCGTGTGGGTGCACACAGTCGCTGGCGGAATCGGTAATAATCAGCGGTTCTACCCTGAGCACGGCCGGGATGGCGCTCTTGATGCCGGTGCTCCTCTCTGGGACAGTGCTTGTGATGCGGAGGAGGGTGGAGGTCCGAAGTGGACCGAAGCCGCGGTGGGCTGCACGGGAATTGAACTGCAGAGCCAATAACAAGCGCCCTTACTGAGGTATGTGATGGGGGCCTGCTAACCACGACCTGCACCAGGGATAGCACCGCTAGGCCCAGAAGAACGATTGAGCCTGCATAACGGCCACGTCTTGCCGTGCCCAGGGGGCAGAAGACTGAACTCACTGGTATGAGCAGAAACACCGGAGGTAAACGGACATTTCAATAAGATCCTCACACCCAGCCTCCCTTATACCTGATAGTGAACTGCGAAACGACAACAAAAAGCATTAATATCTAGGCCTGGAGAAATCAAGCAGTCCTCGCTGGAGGCAGCCAAACTCCTTTGGCGTTCATCTGTGGCCAGGGTGTATGGCTGGGGAGACCAGAATGGTTCGCTTCTCCATCGCCTTGCCACATACCCTAGGGCAAGCCCCATAATTCCCAAGGGCATGACGCAGGATGGCTCGTTGTGCCGTTCCCCAGATGGGATGGCCCGCGCCTTTGCTCCCTATTATCAGCAACTATAGGCGACCAGATCCCCATCCCTTACACTCACTGGTATGTTGGAGGTCGAGGGTGGCCTCCTCCCCAGCTTAGATCCCATTAGCCAGAAAGACCATGATCGCCCCATCATGCGTGAGGAGATAGAGGGAGCATTGCCCTTGTTTCCTCTGGCAAGACACCGGGCCCAGACGTCCTCCCTCAAGAGTACTACATATATTATCGGGACATTCTCACTCCGCATTTGGCGGGGTTGTTTCAGGAGGCTGTTGAAAAGGGTTCCTTTCCGCCAGAGACAGATATGGCCACTATCGTGGTTCTCCCTAGATCTCAACCACCCTCACCATGGTGTGTGGACTACCGTCCCATCTCCCTCATCAACACTGAGAATAAATTGTTTGCCACGATCCTTGCCCAATGACGCAAACCCCACTTGGCCACGCTGGTCCACCCTGACCAATGCAGACTTATGCCCTCATGTGGCACTAGGCATTGTCGTCGTAGACTGCAAGTCGCTCTGGCATACCCTCATCTTCTCACTCCCTATCTCGTGATTCTTCTGGTGGACTTTGAAAAGGCCTTTGACTCAGTGGATTGAGGGTTCTTAGAGGACGTCCTTGCTATGATGGAACTCGGTCCCTGTTTTCGTGCCATGTTTAAAGTTCTTTATGCCTCCCCTCGCGCCCGCGTCTTGCTCGATGGGGTTCTGTCGGAGCCCTTCTCTGTTCGTAGAGGAACAAGGCAGGGTTGTCCCCTATCCCCCCTGCTTTTCGCCTTAGTGATGGAGCCCTTGGCCTCCATAATGCGGTCGTCTGAGCATATGCAAGAATGGGAGTGGCCCAACACCGACCCAGACAAAATCACAATCTACGCGATGACGTCGTCATCTATTTGGCAGTTCCTGCCAGGTCAGGCCCCCATTGCCTCTTCATTCTACACGTCTTTGAACGGGCTTCAGGCCTTAGCCTTAACCAGGATAAGTCGGCCTTGGTTCCCCTCCACCTGTCCCGCTAATGTTTCGACAGACAATTCAACATTCTTCTTCGCCGTCAATCCATCAAATACTTGGGGATATGGATGACCTTGCTCCATGAGCTCAGATGGGCCCTCAACGTTGCCCCACTGGTTAAACGGGTTAACGCAGACCTCCAGAAGTGGCAGCCATTGCCCTGAATTCCATGGGGAGGGTCGCCCTTTTTAAAATGATAGTGCTCCCCTGCTTCCTGTATGTGTTACAAAACACCCTCGTCGGCTTTCCCAAAGCCTGGTTCCGTGAACTCGATAGCAAAGCCAGCAAGTTTTTATGGGGAAACGGTAGGGCCCAATTGACACTCAACATCTGTAGGATCTCCACCTTCGATGGGGGCTTGGGGATGACCCACCTCTATTTGTATTATTTGGACGCGTTGCTTCTCTCCATACACGATTGGTTCAACGGGGGTTGGTCGGACCCGGCATACAGGCTCAAGGTCGGAGAGTTGGGCTTCGCCAAGGATCAAGCGATGCTATATGTGGCCCCAATTCCCACCCGCTTACCAGAGGTTACGCTCTGTGTTGCTGGCATGGTGGGCTGCACTGCAACACACCAGATGGACACACACACACTGACCCAATGTACACCCTTGTGGCAGGGGACCTGGTTGAAAGAAGTCAATGCAGTACAGGGTTTTAGAGCCTGGGATCTTATAAGTATTTCACAGCTAGGCGATGTGTGGGTGGGGGACCACATACAGCCCTTCGGTGACCTTCAAAACAGATACTCCTTGCACCAGTCCCAATTCTATAACTATTTGCAGTTACGCCACGCCCTTCACACCCACCTTGATATTGGCACACTTCTTCCTGACCACAGCTCGCCTGAGGCTCAGATAATGTTCTGTGACCTGGGGAGGGGTGGCATCTCCTGCATCTATCGTACACGGATCAACAATACCCCCACTTCCTTAGACCGACTGCGGGCTCAATGGGAGGATTGGTTAGGCACCTTGGACGAGGAGGATTGGCGTGATGCCCTTATGGCTTCTAGGACAGTCACTGCCTCCGCTAGATTGCGCTTGGTGCAACTATATTATTTACATGCTGTATATCTCACCCCGATGCGCCTTCACCGGCCCGGACTCAGCCCAACCTCTGCTTGCGCCAGGTGCGGTCACTATCCCGCAGACTTTTTCAATATGGTATGGGTATGTCCCCACTTGGAGCAGTTCTGGGGGAGATTGAGGAGGAATTCACCAAGGTTTTAGGGTGGGAGGTCCCCCATGACCCACAGCACATGATCCTGGGTATCACTGATGGGCTGGATGGGTCCCGGAACCAAAAGTTGTTTTACACTACGGCAATGGTGGTTGCAAAAAGAGACATTGCAGCCTCCTGGAAGCTCTTCGAACCTCCGAGCGTTGGACGATGGAGGGCTGGGGTGAATTGGTGTGCCACGCAGGAGAAGGTTATGTATGAGGCTCGTGGATGTCCTAAGAAATATTGTAGGGTTTGGGGGAAATGGTTGGGGGATGTGGCTTAGTCATCAAGGGAATGTCCAATTTTATATTCATATGCTTTTATTAATGTCTGTAAATCTTGTGGTGCTGATTTACTTTTCTAAGTCCTCGAATTTTATTTTATTTTGAAGGTTTTATATATCTTGAACAAGACCCTCGCGGGTACCAGAGCGCTTTACACATGTTAAAGAACACACACATACAGTCACTATAAATGGCGTCGAACTGTAAGACTGGTGTACTTCCTTTATTTAGTCAATTCAATAAAAACAAATTAGTTTATCAAAAAAAAATATCTAGGCCTGGACACATGCAGGGATGGATGGTCAGAGGGAGCAGCTGAGCTATGCACCCTCTATTCGATCACGTAGACCAGGAGCTGGGAGCACTGTTGCGATACCCTGCTTGGAATGGTAGGTTCCCCCCCTAGACCGGGCGACTTCACTGGATTGCACAACACACAAGTGCATACTATATTGAAGTCCGCCAAGCGGGAGCAAAGTCTGTGTCCTGGACAGCACCACACCGGAGACGAAACACTGACAAGCCAATGGTCATTTGGAGTGTCTTCCTGTTGAAATAGTTTGGCGCTCTGCTGGTGTCCAGAGACAATACCAAGAATAGAGCAACGCATTTTCAGGATATTGCTTGGGTCGTGCAACAGTATGGGAGAGCATTGGCCATGGATTCGAGATCACCTTGGGCGCCAGTGTGCGGTCCACTGCTGGGCACCCTGATGCAGCTAGGTTGGAGTCTGTGGACTGGGCACCACCCGCAGGTCTACTGAAGCTGCATAGACGTGCTGCACTGTTGGTGCTTCCACGGGTCCTTGTGCATTTTCGGGAAAAACTTAGGTCAAACCCAGGAGTGCCACCCGTCCGCAATCTATGGGGATGAGATGGGGAAACCGGACAAGACACACTCGAAACTCCAATTTGAACAACATAAAAAGGCACTTGAACACAGCCAGGATGATCACCCACCTGTGCAGTGTGCAGAAGCGCCGGCGGGCGCGGAAGCTGCCGGTTACGTGGAATCTGTTTCTCACGATCCAGGCCAACCTCTCCAATATTGATGGGAAAATAGATACTCTCACAAACAGTGGATCGGATGTCTGAACGGCTGGACAGGCACACGGAAATGTATAGATATGGCTGAACGTAGAATTTCCAAAGCCGAAGACACGCACCAACAGATGGACACGAGGCAAGGGAAGATGGACACGGGGAGGTGGGAATTCTATGGTTTGATGAAGATTGTCTTAGCTGTCATTGGGGAGGCGAGGTGGGAGGGAGTTTGAGGAAATTGGTCGGCAGTACTAAAGATGATGCCCTTTGTAACATTTTCACGAGATTTCATGATGCTACATACTAGGGAATGACTGACAAAACACGCACCACCAGACCACTGACACTTTTGACATGGGATGTCCGTGGGCTACAAAATCCAAAGAAAATTCGCAAAGTCCTCCCATATTTAGACCGCCACAAGGTTGATATTGCCTGTATTCAGGAAACACACCTAACTGATTACACTGAGGGCAGAATAGGTGGGAGATGGGCAACCTACCGTATGGCCTCTTCTTACTCCACGTATGCCAGGGGTGTGCTGCTCCTTATTAAGTGGGGCGCCCCGTTCACATTATTAGACTCTGTGTAAGATGACCAGGGCCGGTATGTTATAGTTCAGGGCAACTTTGGAGGTACCGCCTTGACTATTGTCACAACTTACGGCCCGAATACGGACGATCCTGGTTTTGTTGCACACATCTGGGCCACGCTGCGTACCCTCACGCCCACGGCAGTCGTATGGGGTGGAGATTTCAATACATGCTTAGACCATTCCATGGATAGATCCTCAGGAAATGAGAGGTATGGGCGACAAGCAGCGAAGGCTCTTAGAGAAGGTATGGAAGAATATGCAATGACTGATATCTGGCGCATGCGACACCCACATAAGAAAGAGGGCACTTGCACTTCCACAACTCACAATACATGGTCCAGAATTGACTTCTGGATAGCCACGCAGGAGATCTGCACACATGCCCAAGACGCTGTCGGATCATGCACCTGTGCGCTTGGAACTCGCTGTTCCCACGTATACACCAAGGCAATTTACATGGAGATTACAACAAAGCGCGCTCCTTGACCAGGTATTCCATTCCGAACTACACCAGGCCATAGTGAAGATTTTTTACCACAACACAGGCACTGTGAGTAGTGCAAGGACATTATGGGAGGCCTTCAATGTCATGATCAAAGGTCACTGTTTAGGCAAACACGCAGGGATCCTAAAAGATATCCAACAGCAGTTGACCAGGATAGAAGGAGACATTAAACAGTTAGAAACAGAATTTACGGTGACACAGGATCCCAGGTTATTGGCAGACATCAGACAGCAGGTAGATACATACCATGACTTCACAGAGAATGAGATCAAGTATATTTCGTGTAGACATAATGGGCGTAACTACGAGGAGGGAGGAAGATCGGGACGAGCGCTATCCAATAGATTATGACCTACATTACTCAAATCACGAACACACACCGTCAACCTGTATATGACACCACATCGATACTTGACTGCTTCTTGGGGCTGGGGTACCTGTGTGACCAGATAGGGTTGGCCCCTCTTGTTATTGGTCTGGGGCTGGGGTACCTGTGTGACCAGATAGGGTTGGCCCCTCTTGGTAATTGGTTAAAAAAACATGGCTTAACCCGGAATTGACTCTGAACCGACAGATTATAAAAGATTGCCTTAGATTAGAAAAGGGGATTGAAATACAGTGGCTCTCTTACATAAAAACTATGTTTGCGAAACTTGGGCGGGTAGACATCTTTGAAAAGCCAGAAGGTATAGTGAAAGGTGACATCAATTGGGTAAAAAAGCATTTTTTGTCTCAAAGGTCCCAGGATCGGGAGGGAGAAGAATTAAGAAAACCTCTTGTGAGGGCTCATTTTTTATTGGTTACTTCACCTTCCATTGAGCCCTACTTAAAGTTGGTAACCAGGCCATACCATCGCCGGCTGCTAACAAAGTTTCGCTTCAACTTGATCCATTTTTTCTTGGGGTCTTTTGAAAGATGGTGTAACCCCGAGGATAATGCACCCTGCAATTGTGATGATATGTCAATACAAGACACGATGCACTTTACACTCTTCTGTGACCATTTTTGTGATATTAGAGCTAAAATTATTATTCCTTTATTAAAAGGGAAGGGGTTTCTACAGGCCAAGACTGCTTTACTGTATTTACAAATGTTGGATAACCCCTGGAATATTTTTAATATTGCAAGCTATTTTGTAGCAGCGGGTAGGTTTAAAAAATTAGGACGCACAAATATGAATGTATGATATTTCCGCGTTATTTTTAAACTGTTACATAATGGACTTTAATATTCTACAATTTTATACATTGCTATTCTTTTAATTATATTTATGAATTGTGTGATGTAATGTGATTGTGTATCTTTTATGATTTTAATTAATCGATTAAAGTGGTCTTGTCTTGACTTGACTTGACTGCTACTCAGCATATTACACTGATCTCTACTCTGCATGATCGGACACGACCCCTGATAAAATACATCAATATTTGGATGATATTGCACTGGCATGGCTGTCCGATGCACACAGGGAATATTTTGGTCACCATATCACTGAAGACAAAATAAAGGATGCGATTAATTCTCTCCCAAACAATAAAGCCCTTGGCTTGGATGGACTCCTTGGGGAGTTCTATGAAGAATACAGGGACTTAATGATCCCACACCTGGCTGAGATTTATGAGGAAGCCTATGAGGAGGTTGTGCTGCCCGCATCTCTACGTGAGGCGCTGCTGATTACCCTCCCCAAGCCGGACAAGGACTCAGTGCAATGCGAATCTTATCGACCTCTGTCCTTAATTAATATAGATGCAAACATCTTGGCAAAAATAATTGCCAGGAGGATACAGCCATTACTAAGTAAATTGGCTGGTTTTATACCCACGAGATCCACTACACGAAATCTGAAGGCTATATTTGCGCTGTTCCACCAGAATTGACTGGTGCTGCTGCCCTTTTAGATGCTGCAAAAGCATTTGACTCAGTGGAATGGGCATTCATGTTCACAGTACTGAGTAGGATGGGTTTTCCTGAACCATTCCTGCACTGGATATCCGTGCTGTACTTGGAGCCCAGTGCACACATAAGAATTAATGGCAATACATCTGACCCGATCAGGATAGGCCGTGGGACTAGGCAGGGGTGCCCACTTTCCCTGCTCTGCTTTACGCTAGAGTTAGAACCTCTGGCATATAAAATACAGCAAAAACATGCGGAGACTACATTACCACTCCAACTGCGTCCAATCAGTATATCAATGTATGCTGATGACATGGTTCTCCAGCACTCAGACACCAATCTAAACACTCTCATTAGAGAATACATCCAATGTGAAAGATACTCGGGACTCAGTATAAATTGGGATAAGTCAGTGAAGATACCACTAACCCCTAAAACGTTACCGTCCACTCTGGATTACCCTCTGTAATGGCAGACCGAACCTGTGAAATATCTTGGCATATGGGTTCACAGAGATCCAGAAACGGTAATACGCGAGAACTATGGTAGAGCCATGTCCAAACTGGAGGATCAGATAGAGAGGTGGATTAAACTACCACTTTCGTTAGCAGACCGAATAGCCATACAAAAGATGATACTACTACCAAGATTCCTCTACCTCTTTATAAATATACCAATATGGCTTACTCAATCGATATTCACTAAATTGCGTGCAGCCATGTTACGACTCACGTGGGCAGGAAAACAGGCGAGAGTGGGCTGGAGAGATCTTACTAAACCATACGCACAGGGTGGTTTCGGAACACCAGATTTGCAACTATATTTTTACTGTGCGCAGGCGTAGCATGCACATTATTGGTTACATTCACATGGCCACATACCACATATAGCGGTCGAACAAGACAGTGTGAAGCCGACTCCGCTGATTGCCTATATATCGGACCTGTGTCGCTCTGTCCAGAGAACCCGAATCCACCCTGTACATTGCACATCAATGGCTTGGCATATACTAGCCAAACGGGCACTGAAACGTCCGACATATGCGTCACATCACCCGCACATAACGGTAATGCAAGAAAAAAAAAAATCTTTACTAGGAGAAATGGGCCTACACATGATGAGTGATATATTTTCACATGGGCAATTTATATCAAGTCTGATTTCTCCCTCAGCAAGCATCGCATACCTCTGAAAATATTTGCATACTTGCGCCTGCGAATGGCAATGAGGGAATTAAACCCTTAATTTCTTGCCGAACCACAGACACACTATACTCTACAGATACTGCTGACGTCGGAGCGTTTAGTAACACGCATATGCACTGCGGCCCAGAGGGAGCAGGCCAATGTTCAAAATAAACCACTACGGAGATGGGGAGAGGCAACCAGTAATTCTATTACACAGGAGGACTGGGTCTTCAGCTGTGTGCAGATGCAGCTGCTAACACCAAATTGTAATTTGCGTATAATACAGTTTAAATGTATATATCAAGCATATTATACACCTGCGAAAGTGCACAAATATGGGCTGAGAGCAGATGATAACTGTCATAGGTGTTGGGCAAATAGTGCGGACTTCTTACACATGGCATGGGCTTGCCCACTGCTTCAAAAGTACTGGACAGAAGTGACAGATGCACTGACTCTTATGCTGGCAGAGCAAATACCTAATCATCCGTTGGTTTGCCTGTTGGGGATGTACAAGCTTCGTCTGGCCCAGAGAGGTAAGTTCCTGGCTGTGGCATTGTTGATAGCCAAAAGACGAATAGCCCTACGCTGGGGAGCAGGGCCCACCGAAGTATCAAAATTGGGTAGCTGACATGACATATTGCAAAGAGACTCTCGAGACATATGCCTAAGAATTGCCGCAGGACTCCAGACCTAGAGATTTTTGGGAACCGTTGTGCAATATATTCGCTCTCCACAAAATTATGTTTGACTGTATAATGCAGTAGATTACTAATATTCAAGTATATAGTTTCTCTGTACCAGACGGGATGAGAGGCAATATGTAGACTGAGGGGTGTTGAAGCACGGCGCATGTTATCCCGAGAGACGTGGGACTTGATGGGTGTAGCCACTAGGTGTTTAGAAATGTAATGCATTTGGGAACATGTTCATGGTGCCGATGTTTATGTTAATCAGTGAAATACCATTGTACACTGTCAGTTGTGGATTGCTGGTATCATTATTGCGCATGTTTGCATTGTCATCTTTCTGCTGACCTGTATAAATACAATTTTAAAAAACATATAAATAAGTAAAGGCGACCTACATTAAGGAAGTAATGGTAAAGGCAAGTAACTTCTCAATTTTATTTCATGCATACTCTGCTGTAATATGAGCTGACTACTGTATCTTGGTCCATACATGTGCAGTGTTCAATGATTCTAATCTGTGGCTCCTGTCTATTCTCTTTTTTCCCATCCTGCTCCGACCCACTTCTCTTATCAACTCATGCCCCTCTTTCCACATTGCTAAATTTCTTCTCTGGTTTTCAATGCCTTTCTTCCATATTACACCTTTCTCAAACATTATCTTTGTCTCTTACTCTTTCACTCACGTCTTGTCTTCCCATTTCTTCCTACTATGTATTCCTCTTTCATTTCTTCCTCTTTCTTATTTGCTTTCCTGCATTTCCGCTCTCTACTTATACCTTTATGCTTTCTTTCCCTGTTTGGTCCTTATGCCTATTCTCCCCTCCATACCTTCACTCCATGTTTTCCCTGCTTTCTGTTTTCTGTGCTCATATTTCACCATGCTGCCGGATTCCGTCGCAGGCCGCTTCTTTGATGAGAATGAGTCCCCAGTTGATCCGCAACATGGTTCTAAGGTGGCGGATTATAATGGGGATGATGGTAATGTCGGTGAGTATGAGGCAGACAAGCAGGCCGAACTGGCTTACAATGAGGAAGAGGATGGTGATGGGGGTGAAGAAGACGTCCAAGGTGAGCTTGGGCCTGGTCTCTGTGCTGTTACAGTACATGTCCTTCCCAAGTTACTGGCCACATGAGCTTAAGAGCCTTCTTTACTGGTCTTTGCTAATCTGACTGAAGTTGGTCCCATAAATCACTTCAGCCAACATTGTGCATAATTTGTGAGTTTGGATCAAGCATTGAACTCGTTAGTTTTATGCTAGCCTCAAACTCATGTTTACAGAGTAAAACCGATGACAAAGTAAAACCGAGTTTCCAGTACTCAACAAGCAATCATTAAAATTCCTATATTCTACAACAAGGGTAGCTAAATGTTGCAAAGAATAGATGTGAATTAGCTAGTGGAGAACTGAGGGCATGGAACATCCAAGTGCCATTACCAGTTCCAGATGAAGATTCCTGATTAGACTTCGAGAAATTCGTTATCAAATCTCTCTGCTGTTCTGAAACAATATAAGAACACCCTTGATAGAATAAGATTATTTGGTTATGTGGTAGTCTTGAGATTGACAGAATGGGTGTTGGTGCTCTGTACTGTTTAATCAAAAATAAGAGGGCCCCTGATTAAACGGATAACAAGCAGAAACAACAGGCGATCAAATGCATAAGCAAAAAAACTTGACATCAATAATGTTCAAAACAACAGATCAAGAATCAAAAGTGTCATCATTCAGAATGTTATCAAAAATATATTTGTTTATTATAATCATATCTATATAAATATACATATGTTCATGTGTATCATATTGCAAGACATTCCAAAGGGCCATAAATATAAAATAAGAGAATAACTGTACCCTCAGAAGTGCCCCCATTAATGCTCAAGCTAGTCACCCACAATATATATTTTTGATAAAATTCTGCTCCATACTGTTTGTCACCTATGAAAATGCTGTGTATGTTGAAAATCCGTCCCACAAAGGATTTTACTTTTTGAAGTATTTCATTGACATGGGGTATTTTAGGTTTGTTTGTGTTTTGAGCGATCGTTTTTTGCAGCTTTAATTTCCTCTAGATACAGAGGCTGAGTATTATGCTGCCATGAAGAGCTTGGGTCAATACTCTGTATGTAAAGTAAAGGTTTTTCTATAGGCGAAGTTCACGCAGCCTTCCTTTGATGTCCAGTGTAAGCCAACATGGCCCCTGCACATAGTCGTAATCTTCTGTTTATTTTTTCCATTGTGCTGTTTGGAAAGCAACAAGACTCTCTGTTGGAGAGGTGGGGGGATGCAAAATGCCCCGTTGTGAATACGTTTTTGCCCCAGATGCCACTTCAGATTGGCCAGGAACAGCTCATTCAAGTTGTGTAATTTAGGCCTACCCAAGGACCATAGGTTTGAGAGCAGATCCTTTGCAGCCTTTCAACCAAAGACTTTAAAGACAAAAGAGAATACGAGGTGGGCTCATTACATGGCTCAGGCCAAAGATGTTATCTTAAGTGCCTCTGGAGGATTCAGAAATACAAGTAGAAACCATAGAGGGTCACAGAGATGGGGATGAGCCATATGTTTATCTGTTGGTGTTGGTGGATTATCAGTTCCCTGCATAAGTAATAAAGAAGCATGGCGCTACAGTACTTGAGAGGGAAATCCTGTAGACGTGTTGGACTTAGTGGGGAAGAAGGCTAATTTGACACTAGGTGAAAACTCTGTCTTGACCCCAAACGAGGATCATAATCTAAGGAAGGTCAAGAAGAAAGCTGCTATTCCACCGCACAAAAAGAAGACTGGCTTGACTCACTACATCAAAGTAAAAAATAACACTTTCAACATTGAAAAGGGGAAGGAGTGCCTCGAGGACGAGTTTGCAGTCTTAATGCAATAGAAATGTTGATTAAATACCCTATGCTTTTAAAAATACCTCAGAAATCAGGCCATACAACTCAGAGAAGAGTCCGAACAAGAGGCAGAAGAATACATACACTCTAAGTCACCAGACTAACATGGAGAGCAGGAAGAGGAATACACTTTCTGTGAGGAAGAAACACAGATACCCATTAACGATGATTCTTAAACCAAAGAAGACACATGGCGGGTACTAGAGGCAACTTCCCCAGATGATGAAATAGGCACTAATCAAATCCATCTCCGCAGGACGACCTTTCTATGTATGACTCATTAATAGGGAGAGCGATTGATAGAAATTGAATCCACTTAAGGAAACAGGGAAGATTCCTGTTTCGGTTCTTGGAGACAAAAACCGAATTCAGAGGAAACGTCTGTACATTCAAATGCTACATAGCATTACACAGCAGGGATGGACGCATTCAAAAACATTTAATCCTCTTAGACAGTGACTCGTAGATAAGAGAAAATATACAAAGGTTTTCCATATGACAAACTGTATATCGAAGGTAACATGCCTTCTGGCTCACTTACTGTGTTCATGGCCAGAAAAAGATCAACTGCACCAGTATTCACAGGTCTACATTTTGATAGATAGCAAAAGGGTAAACACTGTAGGGAGACAGATGGAGAGATCAGCAGCCTCACAGTGTAGAATTGGTAACTGTCAAATTTCTCAGTAGATAATGAAACAAGTAGCAGGATGAAACCGAGGAAATTATGCTACATCTCCCAGAATAATATAGCAAAAGCTGTAGAACAAAAGGGTTAGGTCTTATCAAACACTTGCTTAAATTCTGCTCTGGATGCTTCCGACATGGCCAGCAGGCAATTGTGCACAGGTACAACGCTCAAGAGATGCACATGGTTGTAGCTATCTGGCTTCAAACCAGAAGCACAACAGGTAACATTACTAATGGCCCATTTATACACCGTTAACAGTTGAAATCCAGTAAGATTTTTGAGTCACTATATAAATAATTGAATGATGGTGACAAAGCAGTGGGGAGCTTTAGGGAACAAACTTGCTTTAGAAGAGATCCAACATTACTCAGAAGGGGTTGAGCTATCGCACTTTCATCACCAATCCTTTCAGAGGTCACATCCTTCAGGAATCTAACAGTCTACATCCTCACAGCATTAGCGAGGCCAAGGTAAAGTAACTTTTTGAGGCTGAGGTGGAGGAAAGGCCCAAACCCACAGAAGTCTATATCTATCTATACTAATATAATAAAGAGAGAGCCCAAACCTTTGAGGCGGATAATCTCAGGAACAACAGCAACAATCATAACACCCAATACAGTGTTGGAAAGGGCAGTTGCAGCAGAAGGACATAGGCTATGCAGACGCCCACCATATACATTTAAAAGGTAAAATAACCGTGCCAGCAAAGTAGTCCCTTGTGGGCGTGTCTGCGTTGTGCTGTGGGCGTGTGCTGGGGGCGTGACAAACGCTGGGGGTGTGTGGTACGTTCCGCCCTTCATGCCATGTCTCATATCGTGTGCTAATTCCACCCTGCTCCCTTTAAATACCCCTGCACCCCATAATCAGAACCCACCCTTAACTCAAAATACCTCAACACTCTTAAACACTAACCCATCTTAACCCTATAAATATACCCTGTACCCCAAAACCATCCCTAAAACCTAAAAATACCCCTGTACCCCAAAACCCAAACCTAGCCCTGAACCCTATAAATACCCCTGTACCTCAAAACCCAAACCTACCCCTTACCCCTAAAAATACCCCTGTACCCCAAAACCCAAACCTAGCCCTGAACTCTAAAAATACCACTGTACCCCAAAAGCCAAACCTAGCCCTAAACCCTTAAAATACTCCTGTACCCCAAAACCCAAACCTACCCCTGAACCCTATAAATACCCCTGTACCCCAAAACCCAAACCTAGCCCTGAACCCTAAAAATAACCCTGTACCCCAAAACCCAAACCTAGCCCTAAACCCTAAATCTACCCCTGTACCCCATAACCCAAAACTATATCTGAACCATTAAAATACCCAAACACCCCAAAACATATACCTCAGTACCCCAAAACATTTACTCCTATACCCATACTTACCTTATCCAAACATTAAACAAAAAAAATGCTTTTATCATTCATGCATTTACAACGAATTTCATTGTAAATGTATACGTGGTCAAAGCATATAAAATGTAATGCTATGCGTTATAATGGCATTGCGGAGTCATGGTACTTTCGTAATGAAAGTATGCGGAGTGATGGTATGCGGAAAGAAAGTTGCGGAATAATGGGTGTTTACCCTCCCCGGTAAGTACATTGGTGGCACGGCGGCCCACATCTCCAGCAACATACTCATATTTTTTCACCACCCATTTGAAAAATGCACAGGTCTCTCTCATTGATGGCCAGCACCAACATACACTTTTAGACACACCTCCCGCCACAAGTTCTAGAATTGCGAACTTTAGAGCTGGGGAGCTACGTTCGAATCTCGGCATCAGCTAAACATCCTGTGATTCCAGGCAAATCGCTTTGTCTCCCCGTGCCTACCACAAATGAGTGTGTTCTTCTGTAATGTAAATTGTGCTCATGCCATGTTGTCGAGTTCGTGCTATATAATATTACAAGGAAAAATAAAGTAGGGAAACTCTAGTTCACACACTACTGAACGCGCACTCTTAAGTGCATCAGCAGTGCACTGTGAATTGGAGCATTTCACAGGCCTGTCACAGATAAGAAATGCTATCAAAATGAAATCCTACAAAACAATATACCACTGGCCGGCAGCAATTCATACCCGGACAACGACGGGACGGGCTGCTAGTACAATACAAAGTAAGTAACTCAATACAATCCTCCCGATCACCAATCAAATTGTGGTATGAAGTGGAAAGGAGGATTGAGGTAATAAATGTTTTTTTACAGGAATGGCAGAATATCACATTGGACGAGTGTGTACTAAACCTGAAATGTAAGCTTTGGGCATTCAAGAACCATACCTACAAATTCATAATTATAGGGTTATTTCTAGGACTGATCATAATTTCATAGCCATTTACATTTTATTGGTTCATCTTAATTAATCCGTTAATTTACTTGCCTTCTAACAACCCAGCCCTGCACACACATGAGATGTTAAGAGGGCAGACTAAGACCATAAGGAATAATGTCCAATTCCTTGTCAAAGGATATATATATCTATATATCTATATATATCTCATTTGACAAGGAATTGGACATTATTCCTTATTGTCTTAATCTGCCCTCTTTTTTTTTTTTTTTTTTGAAGACCTTTATTTGCATCATCAGGATAAACATGTATGGGCCTACAACCAGTCCGGCCGGCCACAAGTCAAAGACGATCAAGAATCAAAATAAGCGACACAAAGCCAGTTGGCAGGCAAGCAGACATAGTTGAACAATACTAAAAATGGGATAAGCGGCAATAACGGCCCAATATCAGGATCAATGAGGTCTATTTTATGATAAGGGGACAAGGCTCATGGCTGACTCACAAAGACGGGAAAATACAGAAACAGGATACACCCATGCCAAAACGAGAGGAGGGGGGCGGGGGGAGGAGGATATAAGGGCACGAGTCGATCGTAGCACAAAACAAACGCAAAATATAGTGGAGAAGCATACAAGTGCTACCAAGATCTCATGTCCCCCACCCAATAACACGCCAACAGAGGCAAGGGGAGCGGAGAAACTGTACGAACCGAACCCAGTTCTCTCAATACGAGCCTGGGAAAAGGGGGAGGGGGGGAAGGGGGGGGGGGGAAGGGGTAAGGGGAAGGGAAGGGGGGGATAAATAGGGGGGAGACAAAGGGGAGGAAACCAAAAAGGGACAGAAAAGGGAGGAAAGGAGAGGAGACGAACAAAATAAAAGAAATATAAAAGGAGAAGCACAATCGTGCAGGATGAGCGCCACCCCGGGCCAGGCAACCCGCGGCTAATAGTACAGAAGCGAGTGGAAACTGGCGAAGAGAAGGGTATGGCAGTCGCAACGAAGCATTGAAATCGATAAAAGTGGCACAGTAACAGACCCCAACCCACTCACGCCTGAGAAGCGAGGACATAAGCGGCACCGCTATAAAGGGATAGAAAAGGGCCATAGAACCAAAAGAAAACATCTGAAAGACCCCTCCCACCCCGCACCCCTGCAGAAGGCAACGGCCTACCCTCCAAACAGCGTGCCTGTCGCCCTAATCCGAAACCCGAAATATAGTGAAATAAGAAAGTAGAGGAAGAAGACAAAAAGAGGAAGAAAGGAAATACGAAACAAAAAAATAAAATGTGAGGGAGGAGCCAGAGGATATGTGCAAACACATTCGGCTACGACCCTCCCGACCAACGAATGAATAAGTATCAAATCAATACTACACCTTCACATACAGCAAAAACCACAGGGAGGGGGAGGAGGAAGAGATTGTAACATTTCACCGTGTCGGGATTACTAACATCAGTACAACGGGCAGGTAGACCAGCAAACTATCATGTCGTACAACTCACCCCCAGCCCTTCCTAACCACGAAACCAACCCAATAAAGGATAATGTGGAGCGGACCACCCAGCACAAAATAATCGTAATGTTGTCCAGTGTCACAGCAGTGATATAAATCAGGGAGAGCCTTCATACGGAGGGAATACAAAAAATCAATAAAGCAAGTCAATTGTAGCAGTAACGACAGGGCAAGCAAAGGCGAGCCGGAGTCCAGGTGCGCAATTTGACAATACAAAGGTTCCCCTCCAGAACAAAAGTTCGAATCCAACGAGGCGGGAGCAAACAGCGGCTCACCACAAGTCCCAGGTACTCGGGAAGGAGCAGATCTCCGCGTCGTGTGGAAGTCCCCGAAATCCAGGCGGCGAGTAAGCAGATGGTCAAAAGTCACCGGCCCAGCAAGCGGCCGAAGAACAACAACAGCAACTCCTGGCGCAGCCGAAGGGGGCGAAGCAATGGCGGCATCAGGACGACAGGGGTGCATGGAAGAGCGGCGGCCCAAAATGGCGTCGAGCCGCATGGGGTCGGTAGAGGCACCGGGGGCCAAGACAGCGTACAATGACATCAAGGCGTCCAGGATATCTCCGGGCGTGGGCGCTCGAGCACACACCCAGGCCTCCGCACAATCCAGCCGGCAAGGAGCATCAATGCAGAGCGGAGCACCCCCCGCGTTATCGGCAGCCATCTTGTGAGCTTCGCCGCCCCACACTCCACCGTGGGCCTCCAAACAGTTCCCAAGTGTAGGACCCCACAGATCTCCGGAGGCTCCCAACAATGGCCTCACCGGCACAGGATGGGCGAGTGCCCGACGGGGGCGGGGGGGGGGGTCCCCTCCAAACAGTGGCAGGCCCCACAGGCGGAAGCCAGGCGCGGGGCTCAAGGCCGCCGGACAGGACAAAGGCGAAGGGACCCCTTCACATGGTCAGCCCCCAACACATCTCGTCCCCCTCCAGCCGCACGACCCAGTCATCGGGGCCGGTTCAGGATCTCCGGGGCACACGCACAACGGTTCCCACCAGTGGCTCACTCTCGCGGCCGGGGCCGGCAATCTCTTCTCCGCCGGTTGGGTCCCGCAGGCGAGGTCCCGGTCTCGAGCGCCCGGAGGCCCAATCTCACAGAGGGCACAGCTGCGGATCCACAGCACACCGGAACCTACGGACCAGACGGTGAGTAAGAGTGGGTCTTTAAATTTCAAATTCTGTATTGAAGGAGCATCGCAGTGCAGGATATAATGCAGGATAGTCAAGGTTAGCCGGAGGGCCGACGGAGCCGAGCTAAAAGGCGGCCATTACGTCCTCGAGCTAGAAAATCAGTTTCTTTAATCTGCCCTCTTAACATCTCGTGTGTGCAGGGCTGGGTTGTTTTATATATATGTATATATATATATATATATATCAAAGCTCCAAGGGGTGACCACAAACGAGCAGCACTCACACACAGCACGCTTTTTCCCCTGTAAAAGCGATTTTATTTTGCACAGCTTGATTGCTCAGTAGTTCAAAGCGTACGACTGCCGCCTGACGCGTTTCGTAAATAACTTCCTCAGAGGCACTGCAGTCGAAGGAAGCACCGGGCCACACCCACCCAATTTCACCATATCGCACGCTGATATGCAGCTGCTCTCAATGAGACAATGCGTAGTGTCCTCTGGGAGATGTAGTTCGTTGACTGCCTCCTTGAATGTTTGCTGAAATGTCGGCTCTCCATGAGCCCCGAGCAATGGTGGCAGCGCTATGTCTCGTGCTGTGTGCCATATTCAGCCCCGCATCTTACAAGCTGATGGCCCCCTTTGCTTGGGGTGGTGCCCGCTCAGCGGCTGGCCTGCCGCTTTAACATCAAAGCTCCAAGGGGTGACCACAAACGAGCAGCACTCACACACAGCACGCTTTTTCCCCTGTAAAAGCGATTTTATTTTGCACAGCTTGATTGCTCAGTAGTTCAAAGCGTACGACTGCCGCCTGACGCGTTTCGTAAATAACTTCCTCAGAGGCACTGCAGTCGAAGGAAGCACCGGGCCACACCCACCCAATTTCACCATATCGCACGCTGATATGCAGCTGCTCTCAATGAGACAATGCGTAGTGTCCTCTGGGAGATGTAGTTCGTTGACTGCCTCCTTGAATGTTTGCTGAAATGTCGGCTCTCCATGAGCAAACATTCAAGGAGGTAGTCAACGAACTACATCTCCCAGAGGACACTACGCATTGTCTCATTGAGAGCAGCTGCATATCAGCGTGCGATATGGTGAAATTGGGTGGGTGTGGCCCGGTGCTTCCTTCGACTGCAGTGCCTCTGAGGAAGTTATTTACGAAACGCGTCAGGCGGCAGTCGTACGCTTTGAACTACTGAGCAATCAAGCTGTGCAAAATAAAATCGCTTTTACAGGGGAAAAAGCGTGCTGTGTGTGAGTGCTGCTCGTTTGTGGTCACCCCTTGGAGCTTTGATGTTAAAGCGGCAGGCCAGCCGCTGAGCGGGCACCACCCCAAGCAAAGGGGGCCATCAGCTTGTAAGATGCGGGGCTGAATATGGCACACAGCACGAGACATAGCGCTGCCACCATTGCTCGGGGCTCATGGAGAGCCGACATTTCAGCAAACATTCAAGGAGGCAGTCAACGAACTACATCTCCCAGAGGACACTACTCATTGTCTCATTGAGAGCAGCTGCATATCAGCGTGCGATATGGTGAAATTGGGTGGGTGTGGCCCGGTGCTTCCTTCGACTGCAGTGCCTCTGAGGAAGTTTTTTACGAAACGCGTCAGGCGGCAGTCGTACGCTTTGAACTACTGAGCAATCAAGCTGTGCAAAATAAAATCGCTTTTACAGGGGAAAAAGCGTGCTGTGTGTGAGTGCTGCTCGTTTGTGGTCACCCCTTGGAGCTTTGATATTAAAGCGGCAGGCCAGCCGCTGAGCGGGCACCACCCCAAGCAAAGGGGGCCATCAGCTTGTAAGATGCGGGGCTGAATATGGCACACAGCACGAGACATAGCGCTGCCACCATTGCTCGGGGCTCATGGAGAGCCGACATTTCAGCAAACATTCAAGGAGGCAGTCAACGAACTACATCTCCCAGAGGACACTACGCATTGTCTCATTGAGAGCAGCTGCATATCAGCGTGCGATATGGTGAAATTGGGTGGGTGTGGCCCGGTGCTTCCTTCGACTGCAGTGCCTCTGAGGAAGTTATTTACGAAACGCGTCAGGCGGCAGTCGTACGCTTTGAACTACTGAGCAATCAAGCTGTGCAAAATAGAATCGCTTTTACAGGGGAAAAAGCGTGCTGTGTGTGAGTGCTGCTCGTTTGTGGTCACCCCTTGGAGCTTTGATGTTAAAGCGGCAGGCCAGCCGCTGAGCGGGCACCACCCCAAGCAAAGGGGGCCATCAGCTTGTAAGATGCGGGGCTGAATATGGCACACAGCACGAGACATAGCGCTGCCACCATTGCTCGGGGCTCATGGAGAGCCGACATTTCAGCAAACTATCAAGGAGGCAGTCAACGAACTACATCTCCCAGAGGACACTACGCATTGTCTCATTGAGAGCAGCTGCATATCAGCGTGCGATATGGTGAAATTGGGTGGGTGTGGCCCGGTGCTTCCTTCGACTGCAGTGCCTCTGAGGAAGTTATTTACGAAACGCGTCAGGCGGCAGTCGTACGCTTTGAACTACTGAGCAATCAAGCTGTGCAAAATAAAATCGCTTTTACAGGGGAAAAAGCGTGCTGTGTGTGAGTGCTGCTCGTTTGTGGTCACCCCTTGGAGCTTTGATGTTAAAGCGGCAGGCCAGCCGCTGAGCGGGCACCACCCCAAGCAAAGGGGGCCATCAGCTTGTAAGATGCGGGGCTGAATATGGCACACAGCACGAGACATAGCGCTGCCACCATTGCTCGGGGCTCATGGAGAGCCGACATTTCAGCAAACATTCAAGGAGGCAGTCAACAAACTACATCTCCCAGAGGACACTACGCATTGTCTCATTGAGAGCAGCTGCATATCAGCGTGCGATATGGTGAAATTGGGTGGGTGTGGCCCGGTGCTTCCTTCGACTGCAGTGCCTCTGAGGAAGTTATTTACGAAACGCGTCAGGCGGCAGTCGTACGCTTTGAACTACTGAGCAATCAAGCTGTGCAAAATAAAATCGCTTTTACAGGGGAAAAAGCGTGCTGTGTGTGAGTGCTGCTCGTTTGTGGTCACCCCTTGGAGCTTTGATATATATATATATATATATATATATATATATATATATATATATATATATATATATTAATATTAACGAAGGGCTCTCTCACAGCTGGTGCATGCAGCAGGGTCAGACTCTCCCCGAACTTTATCCACCACCAAAACAGTATAGGCTGCACTCTCCCAGATTAAGTTCTTTTAGGCCAAAGCCTGCTCCAACTACGCCTACGCGTTTCGACCAGCAGGTCTTGGTCTTGGCCTAAAAGAAATCTTTTTTACTAACTTAATCTGGGAGAGCGCAGTGTATACTGTTTTGTAGTTGGACATATATATGTATATTGTATGTTTATAGCATGTGTGGCTGTAGCATACTCCTTCCAGCTAGTGTTTGGTTCGGACGTTCGCAAGTTGTTTTGCTGGATAGAACTTCTCAAATTACAAGATGCAGCGTGACTCCTCTTCTCCCTGGTATATTGCGTGTGGGCACTGACTCCATGTTGGATGTTTTCTTCCGCTCATCTGTGCACTAACTCGCCATAGCTTTCCCACTTAGCACAGACCATCTGGCACTGAACAGTTCGCCACAAGATTCACCTCATAGCAGAGCACCTTCCAGAATTACACAACAACTTTGTGCACCTACTCGCCAGGACACATCAACAAGGCCACAAGTATTCCAACGGTATGGCACTCTGCAAATAGACTAGTTTGCAATACCCAACAACCACGCTTTGCTTCCAGATAACCACACCCACCCATTCCACCCTTCCCATTGCTTCCAGTTTGTCATCAGAAAATTGAGGTGGGCATCCCTCACTATCATTCTAGTTGCTCCAACCTAGGCCACACAGCTCTGGTTCTCCACAATTTTGGGGCTCCATAAGCCCCCACGAGGGGCTCTCCCTCAGACTAGACCTACTCACCCAAAAGCATGGCGAGATCAGGCACCCGGAACCAGCACAACTCAATCTTGCGATTTGGCACCTGAGGTCCTAGAGTTTTGCATCTCCAACTACCTCAAGAATGTATGTCTATTGTTAAGGCAGCTAGACTTCCTACAACTCGGGTTTGCTATGCAGCAAATTAGAAACAATTTTCCATTACTGCATTAGTAATAAATCTGACCCCTAAAATCCCACTGTACAAGATATAGTTACCTACCTACTTCACTTGCAAAAGGTGTGGTTAGCTTACACATCCATCAACCTCCACTTCCTGGCAGTTGCTACATACAGCACACCTCCCAGAATGTTGGTTGGTCCTCAAAAGAAATGAATACTTTTTTTTCAAAAATACATAAATATTTGTATTGCCAGACAAAGCGTCTTATACAAATATACTCTCAAAATGTATTTTTTGTTCAACACTAACTTTATTGCACTTTCAAGAAAACGGTACAGTGTATTTCCACTGTATCATGCACATCAATTGGGCGTTAGTGTAGACAATGTATGTATCAGGAAACACACTATGACATAATGTACCTTCTGATGCATTACATAACAACAACCCTGTTCTATCCGAACCCTCCCCCCACTAAAAAAACGGTATGTCACATGTTACTACGCTTGTAGTAGAGGCGGTAACTGACCTATCTGTTAAGTTAATCTGTGTATAATGTGTCGTTGAGGGGACAGGGTAGCAGAGATATCCAGTTGACCCATTTGTCGGCACATTACTGTCCATCCCGGGGGAAGCTATGTCTAGCACTTTAAATCTCTCCAGCGTGTCATCCCATGGTAGCGAGGTGGGTTTTTTTTTTTGTAAACCCCTGAGTTTTTCCTATGGATAGCCTCACTTTCGGTCAGCCCCCAACGCTCCACCTCTGTTCTCCAGTATTCGATTCTATGGGCCAACAATAAGGCTAAACTAGTTAACCTGAGTGTGGTTGGAGAAACCTTGGACCCAAGATATAATTCTAGCAGACATTGTGCAGGTGTGTTCTATTGATTAAGATCTGAGACAGCTAATAGGGCTAAGGCTGCACCCACCCAAAATGTGTATAGTACAAGGGCATGACCAAAGTCAGTTGAGGAGATCGGCATCTAAAGCTTTACGACATTGGCATTTAGAAGAGGCACTGGGAAAAGCAAGGCTGATTCTAAGAGGTTTTAAATATGCCCTATGCAAGATTGAGAATTGTATAAACTTGAACTTCACATTGCGGGAGACCTTCTGGGGGTATTCTAGAATATGAGCCCAGTCCTTGTCCGAGAATTCGCAAATTAAGTCAGTCTTACATTTAAAGTTATGAGGGATGTTTTGGGATGCATGCTTGAGCCTTGGTAGAGCCAGCGTACAAGATGTCTGCCATGACCCATAGTATGTAATGTTTGTAATAATTCATGTGTGGTCGGTTCTATTCCATATCAGGACCCGTGTTGACCTATCTAGCAAGTCAAACTGACATATGTAAAAATAGAGTTGCAGTAAGACCATGGGCTGGTGTAAAATCACTATGGGGCATAAGTATTCCATCGATATTCACAAAACTCATACCTATTCATATGTTTTCAAAATTCATGCAAATCCTCTCCTAAAAAATAATTTATCTAAATTAACGATTGGTTAAAAAGCACATTACATAATGTATTTCAATCATCTTCATTATTCTTTAGGATATTCCTTCTATTGCTATTTTGTACTTAAACTATGAATCCCATGTTTACATAAAATGCTCATTAGAATACCATTTTATAATTTTCCAATCCTAAATAATTTGCTAAAAACACATGTACAAAACATAATTTGACTATTGGAATTCATCATTCCTGAAGTGCTCCATAAAAGAAGGTAATAAGATTTTACCAATACAATATAATAATATTTTTTCAATAAGCAAAATATGTTTGCAATGGCAATAACGCAATCTAATTTCATCATCTCCAGCAAAGTTTAGAACACTTTAGAATGTGACCTCAGATAATTTCTCAGGAAGTAAGGACGTAGTATTTTTTTCCTTTTCTCTAAAAACTGACAGTCTAACAGCAGGTGTATTACTGTATAGTTCATTTTCAAATAACAGGGAAAATAGCCAGTATTAAGCAAAACCATTTTTTTTAAGGCTGCTTATTTGTTAGTTCAGTAATTGGCCCAGGTAGGGAAAAGACACGTTCACCCCAAGGTAATTGAAGGTATGAGTAACAAATGTTTTTGAGGTAAGATACAGTTTGTCACTAATAACAGAGTAACAATTGACTTTTAATTGCAAGACTTTCTTTAGCTGGTTCCCCGTGATATGATCATCCGCATCAGCTATCCCAAATATCACACTAATTTCCTTTACTGTAGACATTGGAATTTATGTTTGTATTGCATTATTTCCTGCTTTATCATTGTTGATAGTTGGTCCCTAAGAGAATCATATTTGAGGCCCTTGACAAAACTCAAAGCCTGTACTCTATCAATCACAGTCCAAGATTCAAGCCTTGGCTCCTATCGCTGCTGCATCATTGCATTTTTAGCGAGCCATAAAAGCATCTTAAAACAAAAAACTCTTGTAATTCCCAGTTGGACCAGGTCCAACAGCTCAGCTCCATAAATGGCTTGCGGGGACAACTTTCCTGTAATTGCCTGGTTTTATTTTTAAAACATATTTTATTAAAGTTTTCAAGTACCACTTGGAAGTGAGCCTGACATAATCCACTTGATAATAAAATATCAAAGAGTTAGCAGCCATGGAAATATCAATGGGTACAGTTTGTATACAGAACAAAAGAAAACAAACTAAGAACTGTATGCAGACTTACCCACCCCACCCACATTGGCAAGCAAAATTCAGTACACATGTATGACCAAAAAGAGGAAACGATGCATCATATATTTGGCATGCAAACTTCTCATGAGGCTGTTCTTATGAGGATTGCGAAGGAAGAGGAAGGAGATCAATGCCACGGTATGTAGCCCACCGAGACCATATCTTTCTACGCTTTTGGGGACAGCCCCTCGCTTAAAACACTGCCATCTTCGCACCCATACATTTATCTAGCTCTTTTCACCACTTCCCTATCGTCAGATTTTATTGGGGTTCACATATGAAGAGCATACATCCTTTTCAAATTATCATTGAATATCAGCTGAGCTCACTATGTCGTAAGTGTCAATTCAGATATAACAGAATATTGTTTCACCCTTCAGCAAGTCTCTGTAATTGCATTCTCTGTAATCCCAGCGTATATTGTCCAACCGTAGCAGTAACAGGAGCCATAACGTCGCTCCTCAGGACAACCGCTGTGCAGAACTCGAACTTGGTGAGCATAAGCCTCTTCCCCTTCAATAAGTCAGGTACCTGAACATCCAACGCACCATCCCTCCCCCCACCAGACATACTCAGACCCAACCCCCTCTCTACCCTCCCCCCTACCCTCCCCCCTCAGACGTGCCGCTTCTCCAGTATAATGTGTGCTGCTCACGGGGTGATCTAACCAGTCCCATTGAGCTCTGTGTCAGTGGCCTAATCATCGTCCGGTAGAATACACACGATCAGGGGGGCCTCATTGCCCATCTACTTGACCACCCGACTGCCCTCACCCTGGGTCCGGCATAATCGAAATGGTGGATAAGATCAGGGGGATCCGTCCTCGTCATCAGTTGGGTCTTTAAGTAGTTCTGTCAGTGCTACCCAGGCCCTGGCTGTGTGTCTCAGCTTGTCATTGTCAGTTCTCCGAGAAAGTTGGAGTTGAATCGTCCCCTCGCAGTCTGCCCACTTAAGGAACTCTCTGAGCCAACGCCCCGCGTTAGGGCCTGTGGCCGCTTTCCAGTGGCTGGTGATTTCGCGCTTGACCAGAACCAGCCCCAGATCCAAAAACCTGCTGGTGGTTTTGTTGCGGGTAGTGTGGGGGGAACCAGTGCAACAGACACACAGCCGGGGTATTTTGCAGGTCCCTCTCTGTTACCTCAGTCAATTTGGTCAGTACCCCTCCCCAGTAATCCCGAAGTTAGGGGCAATCCCAGAGCATGTGTTTCCTGTAATTGCCTGTTTGAGCAGATCAATGGATAGCCATGCCTCAGGTCAAATCGATCATCGCGTTGGCTGTATTTAAAACAGTGGTTCTCACCTTTGTAAAGTGCTTTCCCCAACTTAAATTTCAAGCAAAGGTTATATCTAAATATTTATATTCCGTTGCCTGCTCCAAAGGGGACAGATTAATAAACCATGGAAAATCTCTCTGGTTTTCTAAAGAAGATAATGGTCTTAGTTTGTTCAACGTTAACTGTAAGGGAATTCGTCACACAATAGTCACTTAGGGCTTTGTTATTTCCTTTTTAGCCCAGTAGGGGTCTCATCCATTGCATCTAAATCATCTGTGTACAAAGGACAATGGATATGCAGCCTTCCAATCCTGGGAGGAATGAGTTAACTAATCCTAAAACATCGGGAAGATCAGAGATAAATAGACCAAAAAGCAAAGGTACTAAGACACAACCTTTTCTTAACCCGTTACTGACAGGGATTTTATTGGTTATGTTTCCCAACCCATTTAGGTCCACCTGTACCCAATTGCTTTCATGGACTTTCCGGATCATAATCAACAGGTCCTTAGGGATGTCCCATCTTTCTAATTAATTCCATAGGATTCTACAGTCAACCTTATCAAATGCTGCTTTAAATTCAACAAAGCAGCAGCACAGATTACCAACTGTACTTATATTCATATTGGCATAAATCCAGAGTGTAAAACAATGGTCTAGTGTGAAGTACTTCGCTCTAAACCCCCATGATCCTTTAGGGATTCTACCATTGCTGAAAGTCCATGCCTCAAGACCCTTGAGCATAAATGTGAGATGCCACATCCGATAAGGAGATTAACCAACAATTACCAGGGTCATTTCTGATGCCCCTTTTGTATGTAGGTTTAACCACGTCATGTGGCAGGGATACACCTCCTACTATCACCCACTTAAAAAAGGGATGCCTTACAGAGGACCACTAGAAGATCATATGGTCCACCTGCTCGTGAGGGTGTTAACTCGAAAATTATCTGCGCTATTATCCCTGTTTCTTGCAATTGCAATAGGGCAGAGTCAGCTATGTGGTAATTATAATAGGCGTTTTTCCTCTCACAGTTAGGTTGCTTCTAAAGATCCAAAATAAACTTTACCCTGCCTGCATCCGAGACCTCAGCCTCTAAGTTTGAGGGAGATATTACATGCATCTTATTAAACAGCTTATTGTTTCCCTTTCTGATAGCATCATGCATCTTGCTCCAATTTTGTTCATAGAATATTCTCTTTTTTTTGTGAAACAACGCGTTTTCCTTACATTTTCTAAAAGCCTCTGCAACTATGGCCTCCTTTTCAGTCTTTATTCTATGCGTTAGCCTATTTACCTCCCTTCTTTGGGCATGACAGTCCGGGTCAAACCATCCCATCCCACTTGCTTTTTCTCTAATTTCCCGATTGGTGAGCAATTGTTATTCAAACGGGCCTGGACTTTACATATCAGACAACTGTACCATGCAAGCCCTTCACCAGAGAAGGCTGCAACTTCACTACTGATATCGATCTTAAATAACTCCTGGAATTTCGACTCGGTAATCAAAACCTTTATCCTGTGTTGATACATTTCCAGTAATGACAATACACGTTCTGTATTGTGACGAATGGAGTATTTATACATCAATTTCAACCTGCAGTGGTCGCTTAACCCCAGGTCGATAACCTGGAAATTAGCAACCAGTCCGAAAATACTCCATATATACAAAATTATAATATAACGGTGCTTTTTCTTACCATATCTAAAGGTAGCAGCCGCTGGGTAATCGCTTATAAAAGTGCCTTTCAAATTAATTGGACCATGTTGGGCAAGAGCTTTTTCTTATTCCTCTGTTTTACTTTAGATTTTAATACCAGACACAATACTTGTGGTATTTCATGACCGCTTAGTGTACACAGTCCAAAAAAAAAACGTGTATAGAATTTTTAAAATAAAACCACTGAGTGCTTGCAAGTCTTAATGACAATTTTGGCAATTCATCACCAAACCTCTTTCACCTCGGAGGCATATACACATTAAAGTGAAGAATGAGATCTTGTATCATCCATGGGTTTACCATTTGAATTAAACATGCTAGCAACCGGTAACAAGATGTTTCTAATTTGATAGCTCTTTAGTAGGCTTGGGTGGTAAATTCCGTTCCGCTCGCGTTATTTGGGTAATTTCGCGTTCTGCGGAGAACGTGAAATTGCCCAAAATTCTGCGTTTCGCAGCTTCGCGGAATTTTTTGCTTGTTCGCGTTCTCAAAATGCGTGTTCACAAGATGTTTCTCCCCGATCACGCAAACAGCGATCGCGAACAGGAATAAAGCATCGCGAACAAGCAATTCCGCGTGTTTGCGGAAATTTTTTAATGTTTTGTGGAACTTTGCATAGCGCGGCTATGCAAATTCCGCCACCCCTACTCTTTTGACACCAAGTACCAAAACTAATGTCAACTGCCCTCTAGTGGCTCATCCAGTCCTAGGAAAGGAGCTAGCTATTTTACTAATCACAGTAAACCCTTCTACTGAGGGGCACTCCCGCAGGCAAGTTTCTTGCAGTATTAGTATGGAATATTCCTCTAAAAGTGATCTATGATTAGCAGAATTCTCGAAAGCACTATACCCATGTGCGTTCCAAACTAACATTTGACTTGCGGGATGTTCATTGGCCTAATCACTGTACCGTTCCAGGCCCTAGTTGTTGTTTTGCTTGCACTCCTGGTCTACTTCCAACCAATCCCTTCTCTCCCTCTACTTTAGCGTGCATGAATGTAACCGTTAAAATGCAATTTGAGGGATCTCTTCTTTTTTCAGTATTGCCAGGGCAGCACATCAGTAGGTGCGACTGTTCATGGTGCTACAAAGTTGTTTACATTTAACCTTCGCCCTTTGGTTTATTACTTGAAATAGCCCTACAGCCTGGATTATCACTAATCAACACCATGCCCCATTAATTAATTTTTTCTCTTAATTACATTATCTGCTATTTCCGTCAATGAAAATTCTACTTTTGTTAGCTTGCCTTCGTTAGACATGCATAACCCCACTAATTTCAAATCCTCTGATATTATTTCACTTAAGGAAAGAAACAGTTTAAAAATAGGAAAAAGCTGATCGATTTAATATATATTACTTAATTTTTCTCTCCCCTTTTTTATTGGTTTAAAGTGGATAGTTTTTATAGAATGAACTGTTGCATCAGTATCTGTGAGCAGTGAATTTTGCCCTGCATTCATTTGAACTTTTCTAATTCGAGACTTTCCCTTTGCCCTGCTACCCAAACTCTTTTTATTTTCTTCCATTTTAACTATGCTATGGACGCCTCAAACTTATTTATTGTTTTCTGTCCCGAAGTACCAAATTTAGGTTGACTTGAAGTTGCCCCTTGAGGATAGTTTTTTTCCCTTGGTCTTTTAAGGCTCTCCCTTTGTTTTGGCACTTTTGTACTGCAAGTTTCCTCCTAATTGATTTGCGTGTATTAAGGGCCTTCCTTCTCCCAACAAACAGACTAAACCATGAAAGGGCCCTTTTTTGCCCATACTGCTCGCCATAGTGGCAGACTATAGCAGGATGGCTAGAGAAATAAACGTTGAATTGGTTTAATACCATTGTTTGACGCTTCATGGGGCTTAGCGTCAAAAGAGTAATATTCCCTCATGCCCTCCAGCCCCAGTTTGGAATCTGAATTTAGTCTTTACCCGACATAGGGCCACCCTTTGAAACATTACACTCCTGCCCTCTTCAATTCCTTTCTTGTAAAGTAGCCTTCGTTGTCGCCATTACTTCCGTTAGGCAGATTAGCGAGCTACATTTATCAGAGTATGTAAGAATAGGTTAGTCTTCAGAACTAACCCCATGTTCCTCTCACCAAGTTTGTCAATAAAACCAGTGAGCTGCCAGTTATCATTCCATAGCCTCACTCTGTTGTTGGTCCCTTGTATCCCTTATGAATTATCGAGTACAAATTTTTTGCAAATCCAACCCAGGTCTCGAAAAGTCATTAAAATATTGCCAGAACTGCAGGTCTAGTGACTTGAATGTTATCCTCGACCTAACTCTTTTTTTGCTCATGACTCATAAATTCAACTTATATTATGTAATCCTGGGTACATGTTTTATGTCAATGAGCTGCCTTTTTCCTATCATGTATAAGAGCACTTTCAAATATGTGAGTTCTGCATGTCTGCTGTACAAAAAACAATTTTGTTTGATTTGATGGACTTACATTTGCAGCATATATAATGCCAATTGAGCCCACATATAGGGTACACATGACTCCTGACTTGCCTTTTAATTCACTGACAGCTTTGTTATCAGGGTGGGCAGGAATTTTTCTTAGTTCATATTTACATATTCTCACTTTTAATAAATGGATTATCAAATAAATATATTACCAACGCAGATGTGATGGTGCACTGTCATTTACAGTCAGCACATTTTCCATTGAAATGGCAAGAAAATGTCTCGCTGACATGCGGTTTTACTGACCGAGACAACCATATAGCATGCAAACTATATTGTTTGGAAATCGGGTTTCTGCAAATATTTATCATTTGCACATCACTAAGTAACAGTGTTTATGATGTGTTTTGATCCTATTACGTTTCCATCGCACTACTTTGCAAAAAAAGTGCTTTCTTAATTGCTGAAATATTCTGAAATATGTGTTTTTCATTTACAATCTAGAAAATCCTACAGCCTTTTGTTTAATAAAGATTACCATACAGTTCCCTTTACAAAAATCCTATTACTCTGAAGTCAAAAAAAGAAAAGTAAACACCCGTCTCCAGAATAAAAGACGCAGTAATTTGTAAAAAGGCACAGCTGACATTTGACCTGTCTTCGAACGTGACAAGATAGAAACAAGATTTAAAAGCATCTTTCTTGGTCATCACTTTCTGACTAAACAGAACACCTGTCCTATGCCAGCTCAGGTTCACTCTCCAGTGTGAGCCAGTAGGCCCTAAAAATAGGTCGCCCAGATAAAATCTTACTCACTATAGCAAGTGGGTGAGAAGACTTTTCGAGGCCTGCAACCAACTATTTGTTTTCTTTATCAAACCTCACAGGGCATAGCCAGGTGGATTCTCAAATGCATCCAAACTTCCTACATTAAAGCCAAACCAGTACTGTATGTCCCCCGTAGGACACACTCTACTCTTACTAAAGGGACTACTTTTGCCTTCTTCTACAGTTTTCCCATAGCTGACATCTGCAAAGGAGCTGCATGGTCAACATCACATGCATTTACCAAGCACTTTTGTGTGGGCATACTAGTTGAACAACAGGCACTAGTTGGTCATGCAGTACTAAGGACCCTATTTTAGACACCTACGTCACACACACTTTAGACACCGCTATGGGGGTTCTGTTTTTTAGCCTATGCTAAGCATGTGTATCTACAGTCACACATGCTGTGAATGGAAAACGCTGCTTGCCCTGTTGGCATTCTGTTGGTATGTAAGTATGTATATGCATATACATGACTGAACCATAACTACACTGGCACATTTGCTGCCTATATACAAACGCAGACACACATACACCCACACACACACCCACAGTGTAATTCTGGTTCTGTCACCGCTTCAATAAGAAAGGCATTTGTAGTTTTCTTAATAACTTTGCCACCGTTCAATGAATTGGCACAAAACTTTGCATACAAAGTTCATACACTATGTGTTCTTCATGACCGGTTTCGTTCAGAGCCGTCAAGCAGGCGCCAAGAAAAAGGGAACCCCTAAAATTGATGTTGCCCTTTTTAATTCAGATATTAAGTTTTGCTTTCCAACATTTAAAAAACATCTGAATGGAATTAAACCCAATATCATATAATCTTAGAACTTTACTCAGTGAAGTGTCTTTTTTGGTTTGGTTTAAATCTTTTGAGTAGTTTTCGAGAAATTAGCATTTTAAGAGAGGCTGAAGTTGGGCATGAATGGATTTAAAAAATGTGTAGAGGTATCTAGGTTTGCGGATTCCCCATACAATCTGATCTTCTGCCACAACATTGAAAGAAAATGTTGTAGCAGTCATTACAGAAGTTGGAAGCTTAGTCCCTAAGTCCTGAAACTAAAATTTAAATGGCACATAACAAGACAGAGTGAGTATACCCTGACCCTCGGGGCCATATGGGGTAGGGTGATAGGGACCCAAAGGGACCCTTCCTGTGTTTAGAAGTAAAAATAAATAAAACTTGCAGGATCCTTAATCTCAAGGAGATCCTCCCGTGTGGATTCAGGGATCCAAGGAGGGTGCGCCAACCTGGCTTCGGCCAGGGAACCCTGCACAGGTCTGCGGCACCTGGGCTTTCCCTGACTCTGTGAATCCCATTTTGAATCAATGGATACAAAAAGAAAGAAAACACATATTTATTAAAAAGGAACTGTAGCCAACTGATTTGGGCAGGCCGTGCACCGTGGGGTTGGCTGCCTGTGGAGAATTAGGTCCAAACCCTGGCCAGAAACTCTGATTGACAGTATAGACTTGCAGGTTTAAACAGCAGAGATATACAAAAGTGTCAACCTTTTAAAACCCTCTCTGGACTTTTATTAGTGCTGAAAACCTGTTGAATTGATTCTCACCAAACAAAAAAAGCATGCTTTCTGAGTAAAATTCTTATTTTATAGCGTGTTTGGTGTATATCTGTTCCGGCTGTAGATGATAGCAAAATTTCCCATAGTGAATCAAAACAAAATTCACTAGCCTATACCCTTTTGCCCCATGGACATATCTGTAGGAAAGTTGACGTGCTGAAGCTTAGCTGACCGAACTCACCAACTGCCAGGTTTCGTACAAATCCACCTACTGGGTTAAATTATAGGCAAATCAAAAAATTTCTTCTCAAGTTTTGACTCAAAAATACCTACAGTGGCAATCCTCACTGTGTGAAAAAATATATATATAAATGTATTTGTGTGTGTGTTTGTGGCCTCGGTAGCTGTAGATACACATGCTGTGTATACTCCTGCCATCTAGCGTTGCGCCCAGATGTTTGCATCTTGTTTTTCTTTGAAGAAGTGTAAATCAGGAAGTCACATGACCTGTTGTGACTCCACCCTTTGTCCACAAAGCACTAGGACACACACTACTGCCCCTCAGATTGCTTTCCTCCACCATCGGACTCAGACTTTCACTAGGTTTCTTATTATAAGGTCTTTTAGGGTTCTGACAGCTCCCTCTTCCAGCCTTATGTCAAACAGCGTATGCATTGAGGAAAACTTCCAGTTCAAGGCATATGAGCTGCAGATCGTACACTTTTGCAATAGATCGCCACCTGGTGTTTGGCTCGGATGATTGCAGGTTGTTGTCTTCTTGGAAGAAGTCTTTGTAGTCACGAGATAGGCGACTCCTCCCTTGGACAATACTGCGCATGGTCATCGACTCCATCCTCAGATAGTTTTTTTCCGCCACTGGGTTCGGATGAAAGTTTTCCGCTTTGGCTAGAAAATAATTTTTCAGCAACTTCGAAGCGTAAAAACTTTATATAAACATTATCGACATCGAATAGACTATTTTTGACATCATCAGCTACATTCCGGTGCGTCGACACGGGCCGCTGGGCCTATCGGCGCCGTACGGCCTACGCCTCATGGACAGATCTCTATTCAAGAGATGCCCGGTATGTCGAGCAAAATTCCCTCATAGCGACCATCACGAGGTCTGCAACCGCTGTCTATCGCCGGAACACGACGATTCGACCTGCACAGCTTGTGCATCCTTCCGATCGAAGAAGACCATTCGAGATCGGAGGGCACGTCGACACGACATGAGGAGATCAGCACCAGCACCGGAGGCCATCTTCGAGGAGGAGATCGTCGAAGAAGACATCTCCGAGGTCGAGGATCCACTCGAAGACATCGCCGAGGACGAGGCTCCACTCGTCGCCGAGGAAGACTCGCCTGATCTCCAGATCACATCGGAGGCAGAGGACTCAGACGACTCGATTCCATCTCGTCAAGCTGTGAGTACTCTTGCCCCTGCACAACAGACACTACCCAAGCCAAAGGCGACGGTCAACACTCCGCCCATGGGGCCCAGTCGAGACCGAAATATCCCCTCAGACGCCCCGCCTTTGGGCTCGGCCCCCGAGGAAAACGACTACGCCTTCCGGTGCCTCGGCACCCACAAAACTACATGTGCCAATTCCACCTCTTCCATTGGCACCGAAGCACACACATCCTTCGACACCGAAGGATTCTTCGACACCGAAGCCAAAACGCCCTTCGGTGCCCAAAGACAAAGATCCTTCGGCACCCAAACCAAAAGATGCATCAGTGCGGAAGCCGAAGACTGTACCGGATCCGAAAAGAGCTCCGACTCCAAAACCTTTCGGTTCCAAAAATAAAGACGGAAAGCCAGAGTCCGACGCCGCACGGCCAACGAGACCTGCCTCCACTCCAAAATGTCCACCCTCGAAGCCGAAACCACCTTTGGCACCGAAAAATTTGCCACGGGCCTCGATAACGCCTCCTACAGCAAAAAACACAAAACAACCCCTATCTGCACCGAAAAAATCGACGCCGAAGAAGGTTGCAGCGGAAGAAGAACTGTTTAGACCAGATCCTAAACAAAGAAAAGTCCATATCAATCCAAAAACTGGACATGTGGAAGCTATTCCTCACAAGAAGAGAACAGCAGACACACCACTTCTACCTGTGGTTCCTGCCAAAAAGAAAGATTGTGCAACTTCTCCAATGCACCCTTCCTCTCCTTCACCTTCTTCCTCTCCTATCCCTCCTTACATTGAACCTACAGTTTCTCCTGTTCAATCTCCTGCATCATCACACCACACTGACGAGGAGTATGATCTAGGTGGGGGGACATACCAGAGCCACATGCATACCCGGTAGATGAAGATGTCAATCCAGAATATCCTAGAGATTACGATATATATGGCTTCCCACCACACAATGTGCCTGACATTCCTGATCCTCAGTCCTACCCAACAAAACCTTCCCCTCCGGAAGATAGTATTGGGTTTAATCATCTCTTAAATAGAGCTGCCCTTTACCACGGAGTTTCAATGCACTCTGATGCCATTGATGAGGATTTTTTACTTGATACATTTGAGCAGTCACAAATGTCTACCCAACTACTACCCATGATCAAAGGAGTCATTAAGCATGCTCCGGAAATATTTAAAGACCCGCTACGTTGTAGGGTGTTAAATCCAAGAATAGAAAATAAATATAGACCAGCACCATCTGATCCAGTCTATATTAAGGGACATCTGCCACTAGACTCTTTAGTAGTGTCCAATGCACGGAAAAGAGCTAATTCCCAGACTTCTGGTGACACGCCCCCGCCTGACAAAGAATCTAAAGTTATTGATGCATAAGGGAAACGGATTGCTGCGCAGGCGACAAATATATGGCACATAGCAAATTCACAAGCCCTGCTCTCACGCTATGACAGGGCTCATTATGATCAATTAGAAAAACTGATAGAGCACCTCCCAGATCAATACAAAGATCAGGCAACAGAGCTCATACAAGAAGGCAAATTAATATCCAATGCCTCAATTAAATGTGCACTAGATGTAGCTGACACAGCATCCAGAGCAGTCAATGCTAGTGTCATACTCAGACGACATGCGTGGTTACGCATTTCAGGGTTTAAAATGGAGGTACAAACTACCATCTTGAACCAGCCCTTCAATCAAAACCAATTGTTTGGGCCGGAAGTAGACAACACACTAGAAAAAATGAAAAAAGACACAGACACAGCTAAGTCTATGGGTGCATTACAATCCACACAGACTAGAAGTTCTTTTCGCCGCTCCTTTTATAGAGGAGGCTCTAAGCAAACCGGTGCAGACACAACATCATCTTTCAAAACGCACACACAGACCTCCTCTAACAAAGGCTACTTTAGAGGAGGATACAGAGGCAATAATAACAAGGGAAGAGGTAGAGGTAATAACAAAAACCGTTCCTCTTCCACTCCCAAACAGTGACTTCCCTCTGCTTCCACTACAGCATTCCACTCCTGTGGGGGGGCAGATTATCACAGTTCCTACCTGTCTGGAATTCCATCACAACAGACAGGTGGGTGAGACAGATTATCCAACATAGCTACTGCCTAGAAGTCACAGCAACCTCCCCAAACATACCACCCAGGCAGCGTCCAATGTCTACAGACCATATGACTCTGCTTCAACAGGAAGTTCTAGCACTTCTATTCAAGTAGTTCCTTTAGAAGAACAGGTAACAGGAGTTTACTCCTTGTACTTCCTAATCCCCAAAAAGGACGGGACATTACTACCAATTCTTGACCTCAGGCCCCTCAACCATTACATGCAATCAGATCATTTTCACATGATCACTCTGCAACAAGTACTCCCACTACTACAGCAAGGCGATTTTCTTTCAACACTAGACCTAAAGGACGCCTACTTTCACATTCCTATACATCCTGCTCACAGAAAGTATCTAAGGTTTGTAATACAAGGACAGCACTATCAGTTCAAAGTTATCCTATTCGGAGTCACAACAGCACCACAAGTGTTCACAAAGTGCTTAGCAGTAGTAGCAGCACACAACAGCTACATGTCTTGCCTTATCTCGACGACTGGCTCATAAAAGCAAAATCATTCAGTCAATGTGTCCAACACACAAAGCAAACAATTCAGACATTGCACGACTTAGGGTTTACCATAAGCAACACCAAGTCACACATAGAGCCTTCGCACGTTCATCAGTATCTAGGAGCTACCATAAACACATCTACAGCTCTAGCGTATCCCAGTCCAGCCAGGACACCGAGCATTCAGACCTTAGTCTCCATTTTTCAACACCAGCAGTCTCTCCAAGCCAGAGTGTTCATGAGACTAATGGGCATGATGGCGTCTTGCATCTTCATAGTTCCACATGCAAGACTGCAAATGCGCCCACTACAAGAATATCTAGCACAACAGTGGAATCAGGCTCAAGGTCAGCTCACAGACCTGGTGTTGGTAGACAGCCGTACATATCGCTCTCTGCAATGGTGGAACACCAAAAACTTGACAAGGGGAAGGCCGTTCCTAGATCCTGTTCCACAGATAGTGCTCACAACAGACACATCCCTCACAGGATGGGGAACCCATCTCTTACACTATACCACACAAGGCCAATGGAACAACCAACAAAAAATGTTCCATATCAACCACCTAGAGCTGCTAGCAATTTTCCTAGCACTCATAACTTTTCAATTGCAAGTACAAAACAAAGCTGTCTTAATCCGGACGGACAATATGACAGCCATGTACTATATACAAAAACAGGGGGGGGGGACACTCTCTGCAACTGTCCCAGCTTGCGCAGAACATTTGGAGATGGGCCATTCCTCAAAACATACACCTGACTGTAGAACACCTTCCAGGAATTCACAATCAGATAGCAGATCTGTTGAGTCGACAATCACAACAGATTCACGAATGGGAAATACATCCACAAGTTCTTCAACCATTCTTCCAAATTTGGGGGCATCCACAGATAGATCTGTTTGCCACCCACGAGAATGCAAAATGCCCAACCTTCGCCGCCAGGTTTCCACACCCACGGTCGGAAGGCAATGCAATATGGATGAACTGGTCAGGCAGATTTGCGTACGCTTTTCCGCCTCTCCCACTCATTCCATTAGTTGTGCGCAAACTCAGACAACAGTCTCTCAAACTAATACTAGTAGCTCCCACATGGGCATGTCCGCCGTGGTTCACCACACTACTAGATCTCTCACTGGTTCCACATCAAAAACTACGGCTCACGCCCTCTCTGTTAACACAGAACCATGGAGAAATAAGACACCCAGAACCAAGCCAACTGAATTTGGCGATCTGGCTCCTGAAGTCTTAGAGTTTGGGTACTTAAACCTGCCACCAGACTGTATGAACATAATTAAAGAAGCTAGAAAACCCACTACCAGAGCGTGTTATGCCGCTAAGTGGAAAAGATTTGCAATATATTGTAACAATAACCACATTGATCCACTGGATGCTTCCATCCAAAATATCATTTGCTACCTTCTACACCTGCAAAGGTGCTATTTAGCTTATTCTTCCATACGCCTGCATCTGGCAGCAATTGCAGCCTATTTACAGAATAGACAACATCTGTCTCTCTTCAGAGTACCTGCAATCAAAGCATTTATGGAAGGATTGAAACGAATAATCCCACCTAGGTTACCACCTGCTCCAGTATGGAACCTGAACGTTGTCCTTACAAGACTTATGGGACCCCCTTTCGAGCCTTTACACAAGTGTGAATTGCAATTCCTATCATGGAAAACTGCTTTCCTTGTTGCCATCACCTCTCTCAGAAGAGTTAGTGAAACACAAGCATTCACAATACAAGAACCATTTTTTCAAATACATCCTAACAAAGTAGTTCTCAGGCCTAATCCGAAATTCATGCCAAAGGTTATCAATCCTTTTAACCTTAACCAATCAGTAGAGCTACCTGTGTTTTTCCAAAACCCAGACTCTGTTGCAGAAAGGGCTTTACACACCATAGATGTCAGAAGAGCCCTGTTATACTACATAGATAGGACTAAACCCTTCAGAAAGACAAAACAATTATTTGTATCTTTCTCTCCCCCACACAAGGGCAACCCCATCTCTAAGGGAGAATTGCCAAGTGGATTGTAAAGTGTATACAAATATGCTATCAAAAAGCTAAACGTACACTAACAGTTCCTCTTAGAGCACACTCCACTCGCAAACTAGGAGCCTCTATGGCTTTCTTAGGAAATATACCACTAGAGGACATATGCAAGGCAGCAACATTGTCTACAACACACACCTTCACTAAACACTATTTTGTTGATGTGCAGGCCAAGCGGCAAGCTGCAGTAGGCCAAGCTGTCCTTAAAACACTGTTTCAGAATACTGCAACGGATACAAGCGACCACCGCTAGGGGAGACACTGCTGCACAATCGATGCAAAAGTGTACGATCTGCAGCTCATATGCCTCGATTAGAAAATGCTACTTACCAGTATGCATCTGTTCTTGGCATGTAGAGCTGCAGATTCGTACACGCCCTCCCACCTTCCCGAGACTTGTATCCGTTCCAGTACTCATCTTACTTAGATGCACACGCATGGACATCCTTTTCTCTTTACTTCTGCTAACTCCATCATTTCCCATCACGGCGAAAAACAATCTGAGGATGGAATCGATGACCATGCGCAGTACTGTCCAAGGGAGGAATCACCCATCTCGTGACTACAAAGACTTCTTCCAAGAAGACAACAACCTGCAATCATCCGAGCCCAACGCCAGGTGGCGATCTATAGCAAAAGTGTACTAATCTGCAGCTCTACATGCCAAGAACAGATGCATACTGGTAAGTAGTATTTTCCTTCACACTGATGGACCATGCCAAGGATACCTCGAAGCATAACGTCCTCAAGTCACCATCTTCTTCATAGTCTGCTGTGGCACACTCTAGAATGCACCTAGAAATATCCTGCAGAATACCCTCTGTCCTCTTCCTCCTCGAATTTTCAACAAGCTTAATACGATGCTTACCTCCCTGCTTTGGGCAGGCAGACGCAGCAGAGTTGCGCTGCGTACGATGGGAGGAGGGGGGCTTGGAGGCCTCGCGCTTTGATCTCTACTATTACGCGGCCCAACTTATACCGGCTGCGCGCTGGTTCGCGGGTGCGGAAAATTGGGAATTGCGACTTCTGGCTGGCAGCGCAGATGAGAAGGCGTTGCAATTGGCTCTGATGCGTGGCAGAGGAGCGGATGGCAACCTGCCGTATATTGTTCGGCATACTGCGGGGATCTGGCAGCGAGTGGTGGAAAGAGTGTTGAGACGGGCCCCTTTTCATAGGGAGCTGCCAATATGGATATTGGCGCCGGTCACACTAATGGAAGAGCACATGTCGTTTCGAGAATGGCGTGAGGGCGGCTGCGACACCTTAGCTGACTTATATCCGGACGAGTCCTTTGTGACCCTGGAGAGAGCTGTCGAGGCCTTCGGTCTTACTGGGGGCCAATACCTTCATTATGGTGGCCTGAGGGACATGGCGAGAGCGACGTGGCCACAGTTCCCTGAAGCGCCCCAGGTGTCCCATACTCTGAATATCTTGCTATCGTGCGGCGCGGGACGGCGATTGATAACGCTTTTATATACAGCAATGAGACGCGACTCGGCGCCTCTGGTGTCTCCGTCCTGGGCGGCGTGGGAGGCGGATTTAGGGGTTGCCTTGGACCCGGGACAGCGGGGGCGGATAGGGACGCTCACAAAGAAGGTTTCGTGCAACGCGCGTTTCAAATTAATTCATTTTAACTTCATGCACCGTACTTACGTAACCCCAGTTGCTCTGCGACGCATTGCGTCGGATAAATCGGATGCCTGTCCTCGCTGTGGGTCGGTAGGGGCCGGATTTCTCCATTTAGCCTGGGAGTGCCCACTGGTCGGGGACTTCTGGAGGGTAGTAGTGGCCCACATTCGGGGGGTCACGGGACTGCGTCTTGACCTGACCCCGCTCCATTGCCTGTTAGCCCTGGTCCCCAAGCCTAGAAGGAGGAATTTGTCATATAAGATGCTGCAGCTACTCTTAGTGCTGGCTAGACGGCGGGTCGCTATCACCTGGATGGGACAAAGGGCGCCAGATATGACATTATGGCTTCGGGATGTGGGGGAATGGACATTAGCCGAAGAAACGCACATGCAACATACGCGTAGAGATGAGCGGCTACAGGAGGACTTGCTCGCATGGCGTATGATGTGTGCTGTGGGGTTGGCTGACAGCGACTCCGATGCTACTAGTGCTGCATTGTTCTCGTCCGAGGAATCGGGGCCTGAGGAAGGGGTGCGCACATGTTCCCTTATGTCGGTTTCTATACTTGCACTGTATCCCGTGGATTTGTCTCTTGCAATTCCTGTTCTGGTTGCTATTATGGACGCCATGCTGAGGATGTGAACTATGTACACCTGTATTTTTTTTTATGCACTAATGCCAACTTTGGAGGGGGGCGGGGGGGAAGTATTGTTCATTCTGCTAAAAAATAAAAAATAAAGTCTTTAAAAAAAAAAAGAATGCACCTAGAACAACATTAAGGAATGCACCCTATTCCACTTGTGTCCTAGGTGTAATGCGAAGCAACCCACCACAAGGTCTACCACCTCTGCCTCTCCCCAGAGCACGTTTGGACATCCTGTGAAGCCTGCCTTGCCTTCCATTGTAAAACAACTCTCCGGTATTGGAGGGAGAGAAAGTGGGCATACCACAGGAGGCAGCAACCTGACATATTCGGAGCCAAAGATAAACCAGTCGCTCATGAGGAAGAAGTTGGCTTCCCTGTAGCCAAATCCAAGAAGATCCAGAGACTATGTTCTCCGGAAGCTCAGACATCGAGGAAGAGATTGCGTTTCTCAAGTGAGCAGTGCAGCACATGACATCTTGGGCTAAAGACAAAGTTCACACCACGTGTGTCTGCTGCACCTCAAGGTCATTCCAAGCCCTTAAGCTCCTAAAAGCTGAAGCAGCTACTTTTTAATCCTCAAAAAGGATGGCTCCCATATCCTCATCCACTCAGTGCATCAGCAGTACCTTCAATTAGTGGTAAGTGGACAGCACTACTAGTTCAAGGGATTATTCTTTGGAGTCACTACCACTCTTAAGCTTTTGCAAAGTGCGTAACTATGCCAGCAGTGTAGCTGTGCACAAATGCCGTACATGTCTTTGCATACTTAGATGACTGGCGGATGAAGAGTGGCTGCAGACAACAATGCTTTGCCACACTGGAAAATCAATGTCTGTACTTCACACCCTACCTTTGTCCATCAGTGCAAACTAAATGCATCTCCAGCTACTGCAAGTTTAGCAATTTCTTGTCTCAGTCTAAATGCAGTGATAGGCAAGGCATACCCTAATGACCAGAGGGTGATGGTATTCAAACAGCTGCTCCCTCATTACGCATTAGCAAGCTTCAAGCTCTGATAGTAGAAGAACCATTTATACAGGTTCACAAACATGACGTTGTTCTTCGCACCAAACCAAGTTTCTACCCAAGATTGGTTTGCCTTTCTACATGAATCAGACCATTGAGCTACCTGTCTTCCCACAATTGCAACCTGTTGCAGAAAGGGCCCTTCCAACTTTGGATTTTAAGTTGCATCTATGCCCCTCACTATGATGTTTTGCTAGTAGCTAGTCTAACAAAGTTGATTTGGGTCCTATTCGCCACATGGAAATTCTGAAAATTGCGTGCTCCTGGATATTTCAGAAAACACAGTTGATGGACAGAATGTAGAACAATGTCATACATTCACCCCAGTACAAGGATCTAGGCCTAAATCCATCGTTTTTTTGCACTCCACACCATCCTGGGTTAGACACTGGCCATATGCAAATCAGCTCTGACCCTGTGCCTCATGGGAACAGTCCAGTCCGAACTACCAAGCCATATCTTTCCCAGACCGGAATCAAGCATCCAAGGACCGGTTTCTGGCTATCAGCCTTCATCAGCCTGGATAGCTTGACTCCAGTGGTGTGGAGAGCCTGGGACTCACGTCTGAGCATACCCAGCCCACTCGGGGTGAAAATTGCAAAAAACACAGTTGATGGACAGAATGTAGAACAATGTCATACATTCACCCCAGTACAAGGATCTGGGCCTAAATCCATCGTTTTTTTGCACTCCACACCACCCTGGGTTAGACACTGGCTATATGCAAATCAGCTCTGACCCTGTGCCTCATGGGAACAGTCCAGTCCGAACTACCAAGCCATATCTTTCCCAGACCGGAATCAAGCATCCAAGGACCGGTTTCTGGCTATCAGCCTTCATCAGCCTGGATAGCTTGACTCCAGTGGTGTGGAGAGCCTGAGACTCACGTCTGAGCATACCCAGCCCACTCCGGGTGAAAATTGCAAAAAACACAGTTGATGGACAGAATGTAGAACAATGTCATACATTCACCCCAGTACAAGGATCTGGGCCTAAATCCATCGTTTTTTTGCACTCCACACCACCCTGGGTTAGACACTGGCTATATGCAAATCAGCTCTGACCCTGTGCCTCATGGGAACAGTCCAGTCCGAACTACCAAGCCATATCTTTCCCAGACCGGAATCAAGCATCCAAGGACCGGTTTCTGGCTATCAGCCTTCATCAGCCTGGATAGCTTGACTCCAGTGGTGTGGAGAGCCTGGGACTCACGTCTGAGCATACCCAGCCCACTCGGGGTGAAAATTGCAAAAAACACAGTTGATGGACAGAATGTAGAACAATGTCATACATTCACTCCAGTACAAGGATCTGGGCCTAAATCCATCGTTTTTTTGCACTCCACACCACCCTGGGTTAGACACTGGCTATATGCAAATCAGCTCTGACCCTGTGCCTCATGGGAACAGTCCAGTCCTTACTACCAAGCCATATCTTTCCCAGACCACCACTGGAGACAAGCTATCCAGGCTGATGAAGGCTGATAGCCAGAAACCGGTCCTTGGATGCTTGATTCCGGTCTGGGAAAGACATGGCTTGGTAGTTCGGACTGGACTGTTCCCATGAGGCACAGGGTCAGAGCTGATTTGCATATGGCCAGTGTCTAACCCAGGGTGGTGTGGAGTGCAAAAAAACGATGGATTTAGGCCCAGATCCTTGTACTGGGGTGAATGTATGACATTGTTCTACATTCTGTCCATCAACTGTGTTTTTTGCAATTTTCACCCTGGATATTTCAGGTCATCATTTTCAATGGCATGGATATATTCTTAAAATCCACTTCTTTACCTGGCAGATGGTGCTACCTATATATAGCTCTGTTACAGAGACAATCTATGCTCTAAACAATGCAGTCAAGTTTAACTTTTATATATTTTAAGTATTGTATATGTTTTTGGGTCAAAGAGCACTTCATACTCTCAGTTTACGATGACTATACTTGCATACCTATCACATGGTGTATGAAGAAAATCATCTTGGTTCACTTTCTGTTTTGTAGTATCAAGGTGACTTCTTACTAGAATGTGTCCCTCATGCTCTTCCACGTCCGTTATGTAATACTAGGAGCCTTGCCTTCAAGGGTAGAGATAGTAGTTATTAATGAAAATGTTTCTCACTCTTTTAGATGGTTACTAAAAGTGGTTATTCTGACTTTGTTTCTTGCTTTTGTTGCAGTTTATGTTAATATATTTGGCTATATAGATGGATTATATAGTAAATCCTCCATAGTTATTGCGTTGGTTTTTTCTATTGCAGTGCTTAAAACTTTAGGGGTGTAATTCCTGCCTTTAAAACTGTTCAGCATGTCTAACTGCGCTTTTAAGAATTTCGCTTTTGTGCGCAATTACATTTAAGCCTGGCTAGTTACCATACTGTATATTCTGCAATCATTTTACTTGTGTTGACTGGCTGCTTAGGGCATGTAAATTATTATTACTCACTGTTTTCTTCCTGAATAGTGATGTTTCCAAATTGCCTTTAGTAGCTCCTATTCTTAGATTTAGGATTTCTGTTGTAGCCTGGCTTTGTGTCATGGTGAATGTTATATTAAGGCTATTATCATTTAGCAATTTTGAGAATTTTATTAGCTTTTCAGTTGTTCCACTCCAAATAAAAAATAAGTCATCGTGGTAGTGGAGCCATATAGTAACATGCTGGAGATATTCTCCCATCCTAGGGACCATGGACCCCAATTCCTACCACTAGCCTATCAAAAGATTGGCGTAGCTCTGGGCGAAACAGTTGCCCATAGCAGTCCCCTGTATTTGTTTATATAGGCGTTGGTCAAAAAGATAGACATTTGTATTCAAACAGAATTTGATCATATACAACAACATATTGTTATGTTCAAAGAGAGTTATTGCTCTTGCTCAAAGGAAGTGTTCACAAGTCTGTAATACATTGTGTGTCCTAAAGCTGGTGTATGTGGATTGAATATCTAATGTCACCAGAGAGTATGTTTCCCCATGGAAACATGGTTGATCTTTTTCAAAAAGTCAAGAAAGGAAAAGGTGGTCTCAGTACACAGAGCACCCAACCCAGTCACAGTAATGTAATTGACAATAGTAATCAAACCAAGATGTAAATTAAAATAGGCAGGAGTAGCCACTGAAACAAGCCTTAGCAGGAACAATGTCCAAGTACTAAAAATGGCTTCCGAGCACTCCAATATAGCAACAAGGATTTCAAGTCTTTTAATAATAATAATAATAATCCACATTTGTAAAGCGCACAATCACCCGTAAGGGTCTCTAGGCACTGGGGGCCGTCGGGAAGATTAAGCAAGCTATTGCCCAGAATCACATGGTGCTGGGCTAATCTGCCGCCAGTGCCGGGGAATCGAACCGTGATCCACAGATTCCGGAGTCAGTCGCCACACCTCTTCATCGTCAATCGTCATATGGTTTAGTCCTAAGTTTTCTTCAAGTTACTAGCCAACATATGTTTTGTTGTGTTAGGATAAGTTTGTCTAAAGATTCATTATTCATATTAAGATCATATGCGTCATGGAGGCCTTGCACATCATTAAGAGCCCATAAAGTATGTATTTTCGTTGGAAAAGGGTCTAGTTTCTCTATTTTTGACCCATGGCGTTTGCTTTGACAGGATTTAGTTATTGAATGAATTGGAATAAGTCTGTACAGCTTTTAGCATATTTAGATTCTGCTGTAAACGTCTGTTTTGGATGTTTGTCTTTGCACTTTTTTATATGCACATTTTATAAGATAGCTCCCTATCCGTGAATAAGACTCGCAGGGTCGAGCCAAAACACGTTGGGTCTGTTTATTATCCCATTTTTTATTAAATCTATTCAATGTCATCAGCAGCCCAGACCGTCCTACAAGTAAAAACACACATTTGTTTAATACAGAACTCACATGTTTTTACTGACATTGCAACAAGAGTTTTCAGTAATCCTGAGATGCTTATCCCATTGTTTATGTTCATTGCATTTTGTACATACGTGCACACATTTCTGTCTCAACTCACATGATTAAGACTGCGAGTCAGTCGAAACGCATCGTGAGTTCTGCACTAAACTTTTCGTACTGCACCTTCAACTGTTTCCCTGGTGTGCGTTTCTACATGTTGGACTGTTTGGGATTCACACCCAGCTTGCTCCGCTCCACCTCTCTAGGTATAATGGTCCCAGGAGAAACGTTTTGTGTGTATGTGTATATATATATATATATATATATATATATATATATATATATATATATATATATATATATATATATATATATATATATGTAATATATTCACTGACAAAAAGACAAGTTACCGTGATGTTATAGTTGGGTGAAAATGTCACAACATTAGAATTAACCCCAGGCGTCACACTGGATCCGGAAAGTTTTCATCAGCAGTACCCCTGTGTGTCGGAAGGTGGCGTCGTGCGGCTCCGCATCCATTGTTGGCGTTGTGGTTGCCGAGATGACGTCGCAGCAGCTGCTTAGACGCCGCCCTCGCGTACTGACGTCCATTCTTTCTTTTTCCGCGCCAGCAAGCTCAGATCCGGAGAGAGCGGTTCCCCCTAGTCACTTTTTGACTGAGTTTTTTCGAGGCTTTTTGTTTCTATTTTTCGAGTCGATCGACTCCTGGTGCAGTAGGGATTCCCGGCTTCAAGTCCTGCGGGGACTGTCATTGAATGATGTCGGTGATGGACCAACACCGCGTGTGTCTTTACTGCCTGGAGCGTGACCACGACCCCAAGTCGTGCTCCGACTACCGGGACATGGCGCCGAAGACTTAGCGGTAGCGGTCCCAAAAGTTGCTGGAAGTCCGGCAGTCGGCTGCGCGCCGGTCCAGGTCCCGTGGGAGGTCGAGGCATCGCTGTCGGCCCGGCACCGCCGAACCCCCATGGATCCGGGCTCAGATTCCAGTCGACGCCGGTTTACCTTGTGACGGCTCCACCGACGTCGACTCCACCGGCACCATCTCGATGCCAATTCCGACGCCGATGGGGGATTTCTATCCCTATGTCCATCCTCCTTATTTTTGGCCTGTTCATCAGTTTTCGGAGGAAGGGGAGGACTGGGAGGGGTCTGAGGACTCTCACAGCCCAATGTGAGCGTGACCCGGACTAGGCAGAGGAGCTGGGGGATGCCAGTGGTCTTGATACTTCTCCTAAGCTTAGCATGCTAACTTCTCCTACCGTTAGGGTGCAAGTTACACAGTGGTGTTGCGTAGGGCGGCCGAGGCCCTCCATCTCAAGCTCCCTACAGTGGCCGTCAGGGCTAACCTCCTGACAAAGTGCTTCAGCCGGCAACTGCCTCTGCGGAGCCACTGCTGCCTTTTAATGATGCACTTTTTGATGTTCTTTTGGGCACGTGGTCCAGGCCCAACACAGGGGCTCCTGTGGATAGGACTGTGGCCCAACACCATCGCCCGGCCCCGGGTGACCCCCTTTTCCTTTCCCAACACCCCACTCCTGAGAGCTAGGTTGTCCAAGCCTCTGCGTACCCACGTGCATTGCCTACCACAGCACCGGAAAGGGAATCCAAGAAACTGGAGCAGTTCGGTAAGAAGATTTTTTCTTCCGGTAGTTCAAGGCTACGGTTTGTGAACACCGCATGCCTCTTGGGCCTTTATTCCCACTCTGTGTGGGATATGCTGGCACGTGTGCTGCCTCAATGTCCGGAGGAGGACCGGACAGTGCTCTCTCAAGCTATTGCTGAAGGGAGGGATGCAGCCAAGGTCCCTATCCGTTGTGGCCTTGACACCGCCGACTCGCAGGGCAGGGCGATTTCCATGACAATGGCGTTCCGTCGCCATGCCTGGCTGAGGACAACTGTTTTTTTCTGGGGATGTCTAGAACACTCCTGTGGACATGCCCTTTGATGGCATTCGCCTTTTTGGCAACAAAGCAGATAGTGCTTTGGAGCGCTTTAAGGATTCTCAGCCTATCGCCATGTCCTTGGGCCTGTCCGCCACGTGCCCTACTCCGCCTTCTCGCTCTTTTCGTGGCCACGGAAGGGGCGCCTGACATGTTCACTTCAGAGCCACAGGCCTGCGCAGCAACAGCCTCAGCGCGGCCACGGACGTGGGACCCACAGAGCCAGATCAGGGGGCCAGCGGGCGGGTCAGTCCACCTCCACCACCACTGCCTCCAAACCTTCCTAGCCTGGTTTTTCAGGCCCATCAAACGCCAGTGGGCAGCAGGATTCACCATCACCTCCCACATTGGCGCATCATCACTTCTGACAGGTGGGTTTTACAAATAGTCCGAAGGGACTACTCCTTTCCCTTCGAGACTACCACTCCAGCAATGCCACCCCATTACCACCGCATGTCGGGGGATCATCTGGCACTTCTCAACAGGAAGTCGCAGCCCTCTCGGCCAAGGGGGCCATTGAGCGCGTTCCTGCACCAGTAGTAGGACGTGATTGTTACTCCCACTACTTTCTGGTGCCCAAGAAGGACAAGGGCCGCACCCTATCTTGGACTTCAGGGACGTCAATCACTTCCCCCAGAAGGAAAAGTTCAAGATATTACCTCTGGCTCAGGTCTTGTCTGATAGATAGTGTCCTGAACATCACCTGCCTCCCTTCCTAGTGAGGATACTTGTAGGACACGCAATACTTCTGCTGTACTTCCAGAGAGTTCTTATCTCTTTCCTAAAAAACGCAATACTGCATGTGTCTGTAGCTCCACCGCCAATTGCTAATACCTTTTCAACTTAAAAAGTGGGTAAAAAAGTGTGTGGGAAGTGGGAAGGTACCTCACGGAAACAACAGTCAAGGAACTACTGATAGGTACTCATCAGTGTGTTCCACGTATCATTGGTACCAATCCACTTGCAAAACAAATGTGCAAATAATTTGCCCAACTCAATTAGTGAAACAATCTGAAAAAACTGAAAAACCCGACCCATGAGTTAGAACTCCGGGGAGTTGTTTCCCACACACTTTTTTACACAGTTTTTAAGTTGAAAAGGTATTAGCAATTGGCGGTGGAAAGAGATAGGAACACACTGGAAGTACAGCAGAAATATCGCGTGTCCTATAAGTATCCTCACTAGGAAGGGAGGCAGGTGATGTTCAGGACACTCCATCTATCAGATATAGAGCAGGTTTTTTTTGTGATAAATAATTGTTAGTGGAGGGCAACCTGCGTCTTTACCCTCTGAGCTCCTGTTTGTAATGGTCAGGTCTTGTCTACCCTTGACCCTGGAGACTGGATGGTAGCGTTGGACCTGCAGGACGCATATTTCCATATTCCTGTCCAGCCGGCCCACCGGTGTTACCTGCAGTTTACGGTAGGCCACGAGCACTTTCAGTTTACGGTGCTCCCCTTTGGCCCTACCAGAGCCCCCTGGCTGTTCACCAAAGTGATGGTGGTTGCAGCTCATCTGCGCAGATCAGGGGTTCCAGTCTTCCCCTAACTCTACCACTGGTTGTTGAAGGCGGACTCGCCCCGGACAGTCGTCTCCCATCTCCAGACTAAGGCCGACCTCCTGCATTTGCTGGGGTTCTCCATCAATGTATCGAAGTCGCACCTGATTCCCTCTCAGAAGCTCCTCTTCATTGGAGCAGTTCTGGACACGGCGAAGTTTCGGGTCTACCCTCCCGAACAGCGAGTCTGGGACATTCGGCTATGAATCCGATCTTTTAGCCCTTGTCCTGGGTTTCGGTCAGAATGAAGCGATACAAAAGGGGATGATGGACGGAGCGTTTGTATAAATCAAACACTCACCCCCAGTCAACTGATCTGGGTTTAATCCATCACCATTCTTTAGTTCACTCAGCCACCCCAGTTCAGACATGGCTATATGCAAATCAGTCTGACCCTGTGCCTTATGGGAACAGTCCAGCCCGAACTGCCAAGCCATGTCTTCCCTGGACCGGAAACAAGCATCCTGGGACCGGTTTCGGATTCATAATCCTCATCAGCCAGGCTATCTTGAATCCAGTGGCCAAGTGAACAAGGGACTCACGTCTGAGCATACCCTGCCACACTTAGGGCGAACAAAGCGATACAAAAGGGGATGATGGACGGAGCGTTTGTATAAATCAAACACTCACCCCCAGTCAACTGATCTGGGTTTAATCCATCACCATTCTTTAGTTCACTCAGCCACCCCAGTTCAGACATGGCTATATGCAAATCAGTCTGACCCTGTGCCTTATGGGAACAGTCCAGCCCGAACTGCCAAGCCATGTCTTCCCTGGACCGCAAACAAGCATCCTGGGACCGGTTTCGGATTCATAATCCTCATCAGCCAGGCTATCTTGAATCCAGTGGCCAAGTGAACAAGGGACTCACGTCTAAGCATACCCTGCCATATGGCCATGTCTGAAATGGGGTGGCTGAGTGGGCTAAAGAATGGTGATGGATTAAACCCAGATCAGTTGACTGGGGGTGAGTGTTTGATTTGCTCAAATGCTCCGTCCGTCATCCCCTTTTGTATCGCTTTGTTCGCCCTAAGTGTGGCAGGGTATGCTCAGACGTGAGTCCCTTGCTCACTTGGCCACTGGATTCAAGATAGCCTGGCTGATGAGGATTATGAATCCGAAACCGGTCCCAGGATGCTTGTTTCCGGTCCATGGAAGACATGGCTTTTGCAGTTCGGGCTGGACTGTTCCCATGAGGCACAGGGTCAGACTGATTTGCATATGGCCATGTCTGAAATGGGGTGGCTGAGTGGGCTAAAGAATGGTAATGGATTAAACCCAGATCAGTTGACTGGGGGTGAGTGTTTGATTTGCTCAAATGCTCCGTCCGTCATCCCCTTTTGTATCGTTTCAGTCAGAATGACCCTGAGGCGGCTGTGCCTCATGGCCTCCTGCATCCTGCTGATCAATCATGCAAGGTGGGATATGCGGGCTCTTCAGTGGGACCTGAAGTTCAAGTGGGCGCAGCATCAGGGAACCTGTCCGATTACGTCCAGATCTTGGAGGGCACTGCGCAACAATTGCAGTGGTGGCTCACGAACCGGCATTCGGTCAATGGCAGATTCCTTGCCCTTCCCCAACCGGAGCACACAGTGGTGACGGATGCGTCCCTCCTGGGATGGGGCTACCACATGAGAGAGGCGGAGATCAGAGGCCTCTGGTCTCTGGCGAAGTCCAGGCTCCATATCAATCTTCTGGAGCTCCGAGCGATGCCACTTGCACTCATGGCATTCCTTCCCTCTGTCAAGGGAGAGTACTGCAGGTGTTCACAGACAACACCACCGTCATGTGGTACTGCAACAAACAGGGCGTGGTAGGGTCGTGGACCCTATGTCAGGAGGTTCTGCGCCTCTGGACATGGGTAGAACATCAGGGCATTTTCCTGGTGGTTCAATACCTGGCAGGTTCACTGAACGCCATGGTGGGCGAACACAGGTGCATGATGGATCACGAATGGCATCTTCACTCGGAGGTGGCGCAAGGTCTCTTTCAACAGTGGGGAGAGCCTTGGTTAGATCTATTCGTCACCGAAGAGAACGCGCAATGTCAGCAATTCTGCGCGTTGGAATTTCCAAGGAAGCACCTACGCCCCTAGGCAACACAGTCCTCCATCATTATTCTTGACTCTGACATGGAGCGGGAACTATGACACTGACTCTAGCGCCGACCAGGTTCATGCATAAAACCAGTGCCTTTTTACTTGATAGCCTTAATAAAGAGATGAATGGGAGGGGTCTACCCATATCGTTCAATATTCCCTGAAGAAGAACAGGACAACTGATATGAGGCACTGGCTGAGGCCAGTGGGTTAGATAACTCACCTGACACTGGCCTGATCCCTCCTCCAACTGTTGATAAGGAGGAGGGTGCCTCTTTTGAAATGGTGGTGCATAAGGCAGCTGGGGTCTTGGACCTTCAGTTGCCCACGGTCAAGACAAACACCTTGACAGAGGTGCTTCAGCCGGAAGTCTCGCCTTCTAAACCCCTACTCCCATTCAATGAAGCCCTTACCGATGTTCTAATTGGGGCGTTGTCCAAGCCCTCCTGTGCATAGGACATTTGCCCACGACCATCGCCCCGTTTCCTCTCCCAGCACCCTACCCTGGAAAGCTTTGTGGTCCAAGCCTCTACGTCCAGAATTAACCCTGGCTCGTTTCCTACCACTCCATCGGATATGGAATCCAAAAGGCTGGACACCTTTGGCAAGAGTGTTTTCTTCTGCCAGCCTATCACTGCGGTTGGTGAACACTGCATACATTTTGGGCCTTTATTCCTATACGATATGGTACTCTGTTGCACAAAGGTCCCAACCATACTCGCCTAGCCTATTACTGACAGGCAAAATGCAGGACAATTCTCAATAAGGTGTGGACTCGACCAGACCGACTCACTAGGCAGAGTGATTTCCTCATTGGTGGCCTTTCTGCACCACTCCCAGCTGAGAACAACTGTGTTTTTCAGGGGATGTCCAGTCTCCCCTCGTGGACATGCCCTTCGATGGTTCTTGCCTCTTTGAAGGAAAGGCTGATTCGGAGCTGGAGCACTTTAATTACAATAGAGCTATAGCCAAGCCCTTGGGCTTGTCTTTGGCCCCTCGTCAACCCCAATACACCTTCCACCCCCATAAGGGTTTCCAACTGAACCGTGCCCTTGCCCTCCTGGCCAACAGGCTTCCCAGTCTTTTTTTTGTGGCCAAGGGTGTAGGTCCCACAAATCACGTGGGACAGGCGTTCAAGTCACACCACCCCTCCAAGCCTCTGTAGTTTGTCTTCTGACCATCATGAGCATCAGTGGGAAGCAGGGGCCATCACCTTCCCCACTGACAGTCAGTGACATCAGACCACTGGGTTGTCCATATCATCTCGAGGGGCTACTCCCTACCCTTGGCCACAACCCCTTCATCCATGCCACCCACTTAGGATCCGCTGATTGAGGACCCTCTCTTCTTGTTCTATCAAGGTCAGGCCTTCTTGGCCAAGGGAGACATAGAGAGGGAGCCCTTGGAAGCAGGTCGTGGTTGTTAGTCCTGCTAGTTTCTGGTGTCAAAGAAGGATGGAGGGCATTGTCCTATCCTAGATCTGCGTGTTCTCATCCTCTTCTTAAGGAAAGAAAAATTCAAAATGCTCGTCCAAGTCCTGTCTGCCCTTGACCTGAGAGACTGGATGGTAGCGTTGGACTTGTAGGACACATATTTCCACATCCCCGTCCTGCCTGCCCACAGACTTTACCTGTAGTTCATGGTGAGCCAAGAGCACTTACAGTTTGCCATGCTCCCTTTAGGCCCTCACCGCCGCCCCTCAGGTGTTCAAGAAAGTGATAGCGGTGGTTGCAGCTCATTGCCGCAGTCAGGTATTCCAGTCTTCCCCTACCTCGATGATTGGGTGTTGAAGGTGGGCTTGGCCCAGGAAGTCTTCTCCCACCTTCAGACTAGGGCGTATCTCCTGCATTTGTTAGGGTTCACTATCAACGTGCCGAAGTCACAGCTGACGTCCTCTCAGACGCTTCTTTTCATCAGAGTCCTCCTGGACACAGTGCAGTTTTGGCACTACAATCCCGAGCAATGAGACCAGGAAATTAAGGTTATGATTCCGATGTTTCAACCTCTATCCTGGATTTTGGTGAAACTGACTCTGAGGTTGTTGGGCCTCATGGCCTCCTGCATCATGCTTGTTTCCCATGCCCAATGGTACATGCTGACTCTGCAGTGGGTCCTGAAGTATCAGTGGGCACAGCATCAGGGAAATATCTATAACATGGTTCAGATCTAACGGGGGGGGCGTAAAAGATCTGCAGTGGTGGATAACGAACCGCAGTTGTGTCAGTGGCAGACCCCTCTCCCTTCCCCAAATAGGAGGTGACTGAAGTGACTGATGCATCACTCCTGGGCTAGGGCGGCCACCTAGGAAAAATGATGATCAGAGGCTTCTTGCCTCCGGCAAAGTCCGAGCACAACATCATCCTGTTGGACTCCAAGGCGATTCACTTGGCACTGAAAGCCTTTATTCCTTCTATCAAGGGAAGGCTGGTGCAGGTGTTCACGGACATCACCACCGTCGCCATGTGGCATTCCAACAAACAAGGCGCATACTGTCGTGGACCCTTTGTCAAGAGGCTCTGTGTCTCTGGACATGGCCGGAATGTCTGGGCATTTTCCTGGTGGTTCAACACCTGCCCGGCTCTCTCAACGACATAGCGGACAAACTCATCCGCAGATGCTTAGCGGATCATGAATGGTGGCTCCATCCGAAGGTGGTGCAAATTATCTTTCAGCAGTGAGGATCGCCTTGGTTAGATCTGTTCAGCACAGCCGATAACGATAATGTCAGCAATTTTGCTCACTCGAGTTGTCAAGGGGAGTCTCGCTCAGAGACACTTTACATCTCTAGTGGAGCTCCGGCCTCTTATATGCCTTTCCGTCAATACCACTCCTGCCCAGAGTTCTCAAGAAGATATGGATCAACCAGACCGAAGTCATTCTTGTGGCTCCAGATTGGGCTCGAAGAGTCTTTCATCCTGAGCTTTTGAGCATGACCATTGGTCCTGCAGGCTGCCACTTCAAGAGGATCTCTTGTTGCAGGAACAGGGGAAGATTCTGCACCCAAACCTGCACACTCTCCACCTTCATGCGTAGCGATTGAGCAGCAACAGTTGACCGCTTTTGACCTTCTTCCTGAAGTCTGTAATGTTATTCTGGCTGCCAGGGCCTCCCTCCATCAAGTCAATTTACGCCTGCCGCTAGGACAAGATTGTGCCAAAGTTCTATTGTTTGCATTATCCTCTACCCAGCATGGCTGTGCTCTGGGTACAGCTAACAGTTAACTTTCTGCCATCTCTACATTTTTGCGGTTGCCGGGTCAACCCTCTCTCTTTAAGTCACCCATGGTGGCTAGGTTCCTTAAAGGCCTTCAACACGCCATTCACATTGCCTCAGTGGGACCTCAATTTGGTTCTCACTTCTCACGTGTGTACACCATTCGAGCCTCTTCACTTTAAAAGCTGCCTTCTTAGTGGCCATAACATTTCCAGGAGGGTCAGCGAATTCTATGCATTCTTAGTGCACTCTCCTTACATCACTTTCTATCCAGACAAGCTGGTTCTCTGGACACGTGCCTCCTTCCTTCCGAAGATTGTGAGTCCAATCCATGTAGGTCAGAACATCACCCTGCCTACATTCTTTGCCACACCGTATCCCTCCAAAGAGGAGGAGAGACACTACCCCCTGGATCCAAAAAGAGCATTGTTGTTCTACCTTGACCACAAGAGAGAATTCGCCCTTCATGGGTTATGTGGGAGCAAAAAAACAGGAAGGCAGTACAGAAGAGAACCCTCTTGCAATTGTCCTCTGCATTAAGATCTTTTGCGCATTGGTCATGAAGCAGTCCCCCCAAGTGCTTGTGAGTTTTCTCTGCCAGAGCCAAGGCTGCGAGCACTGTGTGGCATCCTTGTTCTGGCATCTGCCAGGCAGAAGCATGGGCCTCACTGCACACTTTCACTAAGCACTACTGCATGGACCATCAGGTCCACTGTGATAGGTACTTCACCAATTCAGTACTGCAGGACTTTGTAATCTGATTGGTTTTACAGTCCCACCTACCGGGAAGGTATTACTTGGATATCTATTCTAAGGTAAGCAATCTACAGCTAGAAATCTCTATCAGAATAACAGGGTACTTACCTTTAGTAACGCCTTATCTGGTAGAGACTCTATCTAGCCTCAGATTTCTTACCAATTTTCCCCGCTCTGCAAAACAGCTGCAGTGTAGGGAACAACCTTTCAAGGGCCTTGGTTTTTCACACCAGTGGTCATTGTGGCTTCGCGCTCCTGGTGTAGGAAGTCGCAAAAGTAACTGACATCAGTGTGCCGGTATGGCGCCTATAATGGCACAGCACACATCACTTCCACAGATGACGTCACCGACAATTCCACATGGAGCCGAACATTAATGAAGATAAGCAACTTGTTCATTAGTGCAGACTGCATATCCTTGAGACTATAGTAACCGTAGCACAGAGAGGGCTTATTAATAGGAAGGTTTATTTAGGATTGGTTTCTACTTGTATGTTTTCACCGGATCATGGTTTATTATTGAAGTTGCTTGTTGTGTCTCGATTTCCTAAGGTTTACAGAATAATCTTTTTCGATTTTTTTCATAGTACTGGTATGCGATTTAAATTTAGTTCTGACTTTTTTGATGGGCTGTCAATTTTAGCGCTTTCTTTCCTGTTCAATAAAATGCATGTCATGGGAGATAGCATTTGTTTTCACCATCGAATCCGCCAGGACGGTTAGTGAGTTGCAGCCTCTGTACTCTTCTGCACGCTTTTAATTTTGTTTTAAAGAATTGTTAAATAGGGGGGGATAAACCTTTGCTTTTACCTAGGGTGGCTCTTGAGTTTCATGTGAGGAAGAGGGGTGTCTACATACTGGATGCAAGAGGGCAGTCTGTCATTAACTTCACAGGGTTAGTTATATCCGAGTTAGTGACAGCCTTTTCATTGGCTATGATGACAGTTAGCTAGGCAAGAGTGTGCGCAGGAATACTGTATCTAGATGATTATTGTGACCGTTGGGTACCGTTCCGAGTTATCAGTTTAGGCTACCCCGGAGTGTCTCAGGGTCCCTCTACTACAGGTACTGCTGTTAATTCTGCATACCTGAGAGGCATACCTGGTTCGAAGGATTTGCGAATCAGCTCATTTGAGCTCTTATATTTTATGTTAAGCATTTCTGCTTGAACATGGACAGGAGTGAGACACCCCTGTTTGGTAGAGCTGTTGTGCGATATTTGTTTGGTGTGATTTCTTGTGTATCCTCGATTCACCTTCCAGAAGGATGCTTGTGTAGGTCCATGTTATGAATCTGCAGGAACCTTCATCCATTAGAAAAAGTTACTTTCAGTAGTTCTCTTTCTGATGCATAGTCTAGCTCTCGCAGATTCCTTATAGCCCTCCCTCCAGTCCGCTCTCGGGGTTTATTATCCTGATTCCTTTTGTCTCTGTGGGAGCCACAAGGGTATTTCATATGAGCTATCAGATTGGAAGTGGTGTCACCGGCATTAATGCACTTTCTCTGTACTGGTGTGATATCACACTGGGGTCCATGCAGCTTTGATTAGTGTCGCGTAGCACCACCGAGCACTATTAAGAGGCTATTCCAGCTACATTTCAAAATATACTTGCCTAACAACAGCATTAACATTTCATCAACATTTTTACCGTAAAATTGACAGGGATCGCTGATAAAGTTCAGAAAGAACACCACATTATAATTTCATATGATTAAAAGAATAAACTTGACAAGGTGCATTGAAAATGTGCAGAGAGCGCGTTAACAGGTAGTGTCTTGTTGAGTTTTAAAAAAAAATCACTGACTCTCATGGAAAAAAGGAAGTGACACAAGCATACTAAGGTCCATGTAAACGTCCTATTCACCTCCATACTGGTGACCCGTTGACTATGGTCTTCGAGTAAACAATACCTGGCTTTTTTGTGCCTTAGATTCCATATTTGCATTATATGACTTAGTTGCTTCTTTATCCTCAGTCACCATAACTTGGGCTGAGTAGCAAAACTTATTATAGGTTCTGCCTTTTGGCATCACAATCGAGGCATAAGCAAGAGTGACGAAACTTCCTGTGGGCCAATTTCGCATCCAACATCAGCTCTTACCTTTGCAAAATATTCTCCTTGCCTGATTTAAGCATGCTAAGGTAAGGTGAACTAGGGTGGGACATGTTTAAAATAAAACACCATGTAATTTTAATGGTCTGTCTAAGCTTCAGTGTCACCACTGCCAAAAAGAATCTGGGCTGTTTAAAGAATCACTTTACCTCTCACATCTATAAGTGTCTGGATTGTAGCTCGAATTCACTGCAGTCCACTTCCATTTAGATGGTCTATTTATTTCATTTTTGAGCTTTTTTTATAGCGCAAACTCTACCCGAAGGTATCCAATCCCATTATATGAGCACCAGTTGCGGTAAAGACGGAAATGTTCCTTTTTGTTAGGCACAGGGAGAATAAGTGATATGCCCAGAGCCGCAGGATGTTGAGCGTCCCTGCCGAGACTCCAACTCAGTTCTCCGACCGTCTGGGTCGACTGCTCTAGCAGTTAGGCCACATCCTCTATTTGAATGTTTCATTAACAGAAACACTGTTCCTTTATTTGAAGGAAGAATATATTGAGTTCTGAGTTTATTTCTTGATTCTAGACCCTTGGATACCTAAAGTCATCTGCAAATACATAACTTGTAACATCAGGAGGACAGAAATCGAACAGGTGTCCTGGAACTTCAGGCCAAATTATTAACACTTAGGATTTTGAAGGGGAAAGGGGAACTTGTTTTTTGGGTGCTCACTTCAATTTTGCAAGCAAGTGCTGCAACTGATTATCAGAGTTCTCCCCAATAACCTCAACATTTCGTCCACTAGATTGATCCTTGGTTGTGGAATAATTTTGATTCTCGATACTCCTGGAAAAGTGTTGGTTCTTTTGTTTTTTTAAATTGGTTCTCCTATCCCACCTGAGAGGAGTTAATGATTTATACCGTCCCATGTATGTTTATATTTTGGATCCTACCTAAACAACTTAAAGATCCAGGTGGATTCTTGCAGGCCATATTTAGCTACAATAAGGCACTTAAGGAACATTTGAGTTTGAGTTAATTTAATTAGTGAATTATTCAGTTACTCATCACTTGGGTTGCATGGTGCTTTCTTAAGTTCCATTATATTAATTGTTACGTTGGAATATTGCGTGTTCATTGAAAACAGGGAAGTGGCAGAAAGTATAAACACTGTGGAAGCCCACTGGCTTCAACATTTTAAACCCCTACACCACATCCCCTGCCTCTCCCTCGCCTTAAAGAGGGAGAGGCAGGGGATGTGCAAATTTGCTGCTCTGTAATCCAGTGAGATAGACGGGTCCAGTGGGCAAAGGAAAATAAGTCTTCCCTCTCCTCCTTCCCTGTTTCCCACCGTCTGTGTCATAGGTAAAGCCAGAGCGTCAGCAAAAGAGAGGCAAGGAAGCCTTACAGGTCCTTCCTATGCCGCCTCCTTGCCAAATGAGAACCCAGCAGTTTAGCAGAGTCGAGGACAGGGCAAAGGGCAGGAAAGCGTTTATTCATCCTTTTTCACAGCTATATAGAGCCGGGTTTTTCACTTGCTGGGGCCTTGCGTGGACTGCCGGAGTTGTAAAAGAGGGCCACAGACTGTTTTACTAGCCTGCAGCTAGGGTCAGTAACGGTGAAGCAGGCATTCGGTGGCTGCTGTAGTCTGCTGCAGCGAGCTATAAAGCTACTTCATTAAGTAAATGCCCATTTGATTTCTGGTTCAAGTTGATGTCTTTATCTTATTATCCACAAATACAGTTTGTTTTCAGCTCAAGGGTTGCCACGTGGGCTACTTGTTCAAAATAGCATTATGTGTTAGATGCAAGCTCTTAATCAGACACTATTTGGTTACTCTTTATCCAGAAGACTGTTTGGCTAAATCTTTTGTCTAGTTAAAGATTCAATGTACTCTACTCTACTCATGACAACCCAATAAGAGTGAAAAAAAGTGCTTATGGCGCTTGGTAACATAGCACCTCTATCTCGTGTGCAAACGTTTTTACAATTAAAAAAAGACTGCCTTCAATTAAAATATGTTGAAAAGATACCTCATGAGTAAGCTGTAAAGGATGGTATTATTTAATACCATCTAAGACGTCTTTAAGCATTAAAACTGTAAAAAAGTGAAATTAGAAGGACTCTTCCGTAGACCGAAACCTCCGTTGGGTATACCTTTACAGAGAAGAATTGCAGGCCATCCTAAACAAATGAAGTCGATCTGGCAGGGCCGCTTCTTGACATGAATTAGAATTATACTCTTATGCACAACCAAAATCTCTTCTTGCTGATAGAGTAGCAAAATCTGGTGGATCTGCACTTTGCATCTCTCGCAATGCCCATGCAACACTGCAGGCTGGGGTGGAGAACTTGATCTTGGTGGCTGGTTATATCATCAGAGACCGCCATGCAAACCAGATGCCATTATCCACACTGATGCTGTCAAAATCATCCTGGTTTTAGAGTGCCAATCAGGCAGTATCGTAACTATATACTTTCTTGTTAACCAGCACCAAAATAAAACAAGCATTGGCATAGCCAATAGGTCTCGCTTTTGAGACCTTATAAGTATTTAGTTATGCAGCACAATATCCTTGGTGCAATAACCTCAACTGTTGCATGGCAAAAAACTTATAAGGTCCCAAAGGTGAGACCTATTGGCTATGCCAATGCTTGTTTTTAGAGGCCTGGCATGCAGTTTTAAATTTAGGCTGGTAAGAAAGGTGCCAACCCGAGGGGCAAGGTCTAGAGAGAAATAAGATAGGAAGAGAGGTGAGTTATAATGAGATAGCACAAATAGAAAGGTGAAGCACAGAATGACAGGTCAGGTCAACAAAGTAGCGAGGCAGAGAGGCTGTTAGAGCCGGTGGGATGAAAAATAGAAAGATATGAGAAATAGAGAGAAAAGAGGTGCCGATGAGGTAGAGAGATGAGGCTAATACCGAGGAAGGGCAAGGGAGAAGTAGAGAATGGTGAAATAGGGAGAGACAGACAGAGGTAAGACCGATGTATTAAACGAGCAAGACATTGGAAGCTGAGAGAGTGAACGGGCACAGTGAAGGAGCTAGAAAGATAGATAATATGATAAATAATGGTACCACTTTGTATTCATACTCCATACTCATGACCTTTCAAAAATGTGCACAGTGAAACACAACTAGTCCTATTAGAATAACACATGCCTCTGGCAAAAAAAAACCAACAAAAACAGCGCAACAATGTACAATTATGAAAAAGAAATGCTTGTTGCGGAAATCATATTTTTATTTTTTAACTAATTCGACTGAGTGGCATTAAAGTTTTGTGATGTCCGCAGTGAAGGGAAGTCATTAAAATTGCATTGCAGAGTCATCCCTGCAACTGAAGTTTTTGAGGAATGACAACAAGATCATTATGTGTACATAGCCTGTAACATTTGATGACTCAATAAAGGATTGATTACAAAGCAAAAACCTCTTGATTGAAGTGTCTAGCTCAAAAAATTCGACACGTAAATTGGCAACCCGATAAAAATAAGGCATATTATACATATATAGTGAAACCAAACTTTGAAATATTTAAACAGTAAATACGTTGATGAGAGGAACTAGGAAGAGGGACAAAAGACAATTTAGAAACTTTGTTTTACACATGCAGAATATTACTACAAATATCCTTTTTATACTCACATTTATCAGTTTTACCAGGCATCAAAATCTTAGATCTACAAAGTTGGAAGAGTTCCTCTGTCCAGCCTACAAGCAAAGGCTTTAGTCTTGGCTTCAAAGAATGTTAGCTTCTTAGCAACTAGACAGCCGCAGCATAACTGAAGTCTCTTGACTTTAGGCAACTTCTACGAGGGTGGGATTAGTGCTAGTAATAGAGATCTACTTAAGGTTACACCAAGTATGAAGTCAAGTCTACCTAGGGCAGCAGTCCAAATTTGCTAACTAGTAAAAGTCCAAATTATTTGTTTTTAAAAAAAAAACAATATTTTATTCAAGCACTTAACCTAATTTCCATTTAGCAAACTATTTTCAGTGAATTGTTTGAGTTCTGCAATGATGATACTTTAGCTCCTTGGCAAACCAAAGATCCACTTTGGCTCTGGCTATGTGTGGGCACAGGGCATACACCCAAACCCTTTACCTCTTTTACAGCAATTTGCATGACCTTCAGCTGTGTGACTTCGATACCTGATGCCTGCACCCCGCAGCTGTGTCCAACGAACCCACTGCATAGCTTTCATCTGTGCATATTGGGGATTGGGCACAGGGTATGATCTTTAGCCATGTCGTGTACCCAGCCTCCAGACCTACTGGCCCAAGTGTTCACAGACCCCACTTTTAACAGTTTTCAGCTGTGCAGAACATCTTCTGAGTGTAGGTTGTGTCATTTCAGCTCCATCCTAGCCCACTCTGTGTCTGGGTGTGGTATTGACTGTGCACAGTGGGTTGTGGGTGTTGTACATGGACTTAGTTTAATAATTTTAAAAACCCTGCATTTTGAAAAATAATTGATGTATTATTTGAGAAAATGTGTAGACGTTGATATGGAGTCAGCACAAGATTGTTGAGGACACATGGGCATCTTTTAACAACCTGCAGCCTTCTTCTGACATCACGGTGACTGGTAGAAATAGCCTGTTTTACTAGAGTCAGCAGCAAGAGTGAAGTGGCACATGTTCCATTTACATCAGAACATGCATACATCTGGCTGTCACTAGAGATGCCGCTGCAGCTTCCCAGGTGCAGCTAGAAATAACCTGCGCTACTGGCCCCTTTTTGTGTTGTACCGTTTTAGGTCTGGAATTATCCAAGACCTTTTGGTTTTAATAAAATAATATCTATAATATACTTCTTATAGGGGCTTTCAGTCAGCTCTCTTCACCCATTGGTTTGTTCCGCACAGCACATAGCAAGTAGCATATGGTTTGCTCATTACAGCCATTTGCTTACCTCTCTGAGTGATGGCATCCCGTTCTTGCACAATGTGCACTAACACACAAAAAAGTAGTCCCCTTGTAAGTTTTACAGAAAGCATTTGCAAATAGTGAGTAGGCCAATAAATGGCAGCCAGCCCAGACCTGATGGAATTGCCAGTATTTGTTTAATTAGTTATTTATTTATTTATTGCTCAGCGAGAATTGCAGGCCTTACAACGCGTTTCATCTTTACTGCCTTCTCTTCTGCTCTTCTGGGTTTCTTTTTTCATCTTGCCCTGCAAAGATACCAGTCCTCGCAAAGCATTGTTTTAGGTTTTTATTTCATTGCTATTGCTCTTTTAGGGCGCAGCACTGCTCGCGCAGGCGAGAACCCTTTTGTCCGGGGTTTGAAAACGGACCCTGGAATCGCACATGCTCATGCGTGTGCTTTTCCTTTTGGGTTCCGCTATTGGGCTTTGTTTGCGTGGTTTTTTTTTAGGTTTCGACTTTGGCGAGGGGCGAAGCCCCTCCCAATCGAAATCTTTTGTTTTTAGTAGTGAGGTTCGGACCGCCTCTGCCTCTCATTGGCTAGCTCCATAAATGGAGGCTAGCCATTGGGAGGCAGAGGCTGTCAATCGCGCTTTCTCACGAAAACGCGATTCGGGGGCGTTTCTGGTGCTTTTTTTAAGCCCCGCCCCTTTGTCCCGGGCCGCGCTGCGATTGGCTGCCGGCCCGGGACACCCCCGTGACGTCATTCCCGGGCCGCGCTGTGATTGGCTGCTGGCCGGGAAACCCCCGTGACGTCAGCCAATCACAGCACGGCCCGGGACCTGACTTGTTTTTTTTGGGGGGGACGGCGCGTTGTGATCATTTGTTCGTGGCTGACGAACATCCCTCTATCCTCTATCCCCTTCTCCTGGCATTGTCTGATTGTGTTCGATTGTGTTTGTGAACTGTTTTCAAATCCGACCTCGGTTTCGGTTCCGTTCCCGCCCCCCCTCCTCCCGTTGACGGTGCGCCGTTCCCGGCCCCCCCTCCCCCCCCTCCCGCTGTCCGTGAGTCTAACTGGGATATGCTCTTTTAAGGGAGGTTTTAGTTGTGTTAATAACCAGCAGATGTTAGCTGGAAGGGCGGGGTGTTCCGTGCTTGAAATATGACTTTAATCCCTACTTGTTTGTGTATGCAGCAGCAGTATTCGTTTGAGCCTCGACTTTGTGCACGAGAAACAATCCCAGCTGAGTTGGGCAGCAATATTCCATAGCAGCCACTAGAGGGAGCCCTTGCCCTGACTGTTTTAGAGGCACTTGTAAAAGCCGCGGCCGTGCCAGAGGAGGGGACAAGATGCCTCGGGAAAAGGCGAGCCTGTCTGCACGCTGGCGTCGGAAAATCACGACACCTTGGGTGGAACTGGTCTTTGAAATGTAATTCGACTGCGTCATTGTATGTGCTGAAAACTGCAAGTACCAGACTGCCTCACGATGTGACGTAAAGCCCAGAGTTATCTGACATGTAAATAGCGCCAGGCTAGGCATCTAACGTGCACCGTCTGCAACGAGGAGATGTGTCCCTTATCTGGAAAATGCTTCTTACATTCTGGATCGCGTCTAACAGCAAAATATCACAAATAGCAGCTCCCCGGTTCAAATCTCCGGAATTCGCTTTGCCAGATACACACCGACTGCCTCAAATGTCCGTCTTCAACTCAAGCAGGACTCGTTTAACATCGCTATGGATGCGGTGGGACCCACCACCACCACCCGACGCCGTTACCCTCTTAAGGTGGAGTTCTTGTTTGGGTTTGAATGCAGGGGGTGGCAGGTACTTAGTGTGTGTCATGTGGGGGGTGTCAAGCATTCCTCCGCAAGCCTAGACTGAAGATTCCACAGTAAGGTTGGGCAGGGGTGTCCCCGAAATGGGTTGCTCGGTCCGGACCACGCAAATGGAGTGTACATTAACGGGTAGGGGGGCTGCTCTCGATGACGATAATGAGCACATTTATTATCGAGTATGACGGAAGCGGTGCAGTGTGCCATCATGCATATAGCGCTTAATGTACGGGTTCTAAACGCAGCACTAACAAGTGTATGTGTCACTGATCTCGATTGAGCACATTGTATCTACCTAAGAAGGTGCGGAGCATCGCCTTGGGGGTCCTAGCCTTTGATCTGCAGTTTGTACACAGACGTACTTTTAAGTCGAGAACTGCGCCTCCCACGGAGAATCGATATGTTTGCATACAGGAGCAGCTTGACACCACGGTAGGACAGAGGCAGAAAAATTGGACCGGGTCCCAGAATAAAAGTGGCCTCTATTAGCACGTAGTTTAAAAAATTGGCTCACATTTGAAAATTCAGGGCAGTTTGGAACTTGTAAATACACGCTGCCCAGGTGTTTTGCAAGGTGTGGAAGACTGCATGTGTCTGTGCTTGCTGCAGGAAAGGTTGGTGGTAATAGGGAAACCCACATTAAAATTGAATCACAGACCATAAAACAAGCCCAAAAAGTGGCCCACACACTGTCATGTCAGATCAGCCCTCCGGCCGGATTCCCACACAGGCCTGCCCGACACTGTCTCACCTGAGTGTATTGTGTTCTAGGATGTGATAAGTGATACCTCCCTTGAGGCTTCAGGGACGGCGTGTCTCCTCTCTAGCATAAGAGCATGGCAAATGTGAAGATGGCATTCCGTCACGAGGAACTAAACCACCCCACATGGGGGCGGATGCACAGAGGCATAAAAGCAGCAGGGGTCTGATCGTGAACTACGTGTTATAAAGTCTCCGTGACCTCACAGGAGGTGGGGGCTCCTGGGATATCGGCGCAGACTCGTTAGCCCTGATTTCACCTGAGCCTCTCGGGTAGGCCGTTAGTCCAGAGCTCTGTCTTCCTGAACTCTCACGAGTCTCACTGCTTGGCAGAAAGATCCATGTCTCTTCCCTATTGGCACAGTCCGTCCAGATCGGTACACAGTCAGTCCTCCCTGACTAGTTACTATTGCCCAAACCTCAATGGATAGACGTCGGCAGGATGAAATGCTGAGTTGTGGTGCGGTTTGAGCCTGTCACTGCAGGTAGTTTACAGATTTCAACAGAGATCGTTCAGTTCACAATGTTTCTTCAAATACCATATTGACGTCTATTACTCGATTTTCTGCAGAGCAATTGAATGTTCTGCTGTTTTAATTGAATGTTCTGCAGCGCGCACTGGAGAGGGGTAGGTAAGATAACTTAACTCTTCACGGCCAGAGCTGCTCTGCTGCTCGTATCTTTAGTCTGAAACTGACTCCCCCCCCCCCCCCCCCACCCTGTATCACTTGAGGGAAGTGTTAACGCATGCCCGAAAGCATCAGAGCCTCGGTGCCAACGGGGCACACGTGTGTACACCACAAGGCAACTTCTTCATGAAATTGTGAAAATTAGCCATTTCAGAGCTGTGACGCTGTGCAATCCCGCATTGCAAGACATCCGAATTGCAAAGCACGCACCCCCTTTACAAAATAAAGATACGAGAAAATGGACCAGCTGTGCACAGCTGCCCAATGCCAAGGCATGTATTACTTTAAAATGTGTTAATGCAGTTGCTGAAAGCGCATGTACAAGCCAGGCGCTTTATCACCGAAGCCCGTTGCAATGCAAGACATGCAAGCTATTCTCCAGTGTTACAACTGTGCACATCTGGGGCGCCAGGCACTAGCTCCTAGGTGCTTTATCACCGAAGTACGTTGCAATGCAAGACGTGCAAGCTATTCTCCAGTGTTACAACTGTGCACATCTGGGGCGCCAGGCACTAGCTCCTAGGTGCTTTATCACCGAAGTACGTTGCAATGCAAGACGGGCAAGCTATTCTCCAGTGTTACAACTGTGCACATCTGGGGCGCCAGGCACTAGCTCCTAGGTGCTTTATCACCGAAGTATGTTGCAATGCAAGACGTGCAAGCTATTCTCCAGTGTTACAACTGTGCACATCTGGGGCGCCAGGCACTAGCTCCTAGGTGCTTTATCACCGAAGTACGTTGCAATGCAAGACGTGCAAGCTATTCTCCAGTGTTACAACTGTGCACATCTGGGGCGCCAGGCACTAGCTCCTAGGTGCTTTATCACCGAAGTACGTTGCAATGCAAGACGTGCAAGCTATTCTCCAGTGTTACAACTGTGCACATCTGGGGCGCCAGGCACTAGCTCCTAGGTGCTTTATCACCGAAGCCCGTTGCAATGCAAGACGTGCAAGCTATTCTCCAGTGTTACAACTGTGCACATCTGGGGCGCCAGGCACTAGCTCCTAGGTGCTTTATCACCGAAGCCCGTTGCAATGCAAGACATGCAAGCTATTCTCCAGTGTTACAACTGTGCACATCTGGGGCGCCAGGCACTAGCTCCTAGGTGCTTTATCACCGAAGTACGTTGCAATGCAAGACGTGCAAGCTATTCTCCAGTGTTACAACTGTGCACATCTGGGGCGCCAGGCACTAGCTTCTAGGCGCATTGTCACCGAAGCCCGTTGCAATGCAAGACATGCAAGCTATTCTCCAGTGTTACAACTGTGCACATCTGGGGCGCCAGGCACTAGCTCCTAGGTGCTTTATCAACGAAGTCCGTTGCAATGCAAGACGTGCAAGCCTTGCTCAAGTAGGAGCCTTTTCCTGCCAAATTAAATGGTTTACATCTGTGCACATCTGGGGAGCACAATCAGTGCAGGCCTCTGGGACACAAATGCACCCTGCACTCCGAAGCTGTGCGCGCGGCCGCACGCTGCACGTCCACCCGAGAGAAAGGTGAACTTTAAAAGGGAAACGTGTGAGAAGGGTACCTGCGCCTCGCGTTGGTCTCTCCGAGAAGGCGTAGTACACAACTGAGACAAGCCCTACCTCCCTTACCTTTTTACGTGTTGTCATATTTGTAGGCGCATATCACGCTTGCGTTCTTGTTCCAGAAAGCATTCATAGAGGCTAGATGGTGATGTTTATTTTCGTTATTTAAAAAAATTTACTTGTCAGCGATGACGTTTGGAAATAGGAGGGAATGGGTCTGATACTCTCCGTCATGTGCTTTATACAAACGTGTTTTATAAGTAACCTTGCCTGCGGGGCTTATGTGGTTTCTATTTGGTGGTGGCCATCATAAGGTCAGTCAAAATGTCTCGGGATGCTCATATAGGTTGATCGCTACAGAATCAGATCGTATAAAAACTGACTGACCGAAGGTGACCATAGCTGGTGAAGCCATCAATCTGGTCTTATAATAAACTCGGTATCTTGAAGACATACTGGCACCACTGCCAAAATGAAAGATGCTGGCTGTGATAACATGGAAAGGGAACCCAGGGAAGTCCAATGCACAGCGCAAAAAAAATTACCATCTTGAAAATGTGGTTGTAACCCGCAAGTTCCGCCATGAAGAATATACATTTCTGCGATTGGCATGTTTGTGTAATAACAAAACTTGGTTTAAAAAATGTGTACTAAAATTAGTATTTACCGTTTTTTCTCATATCTATAAACAAGCGCTCGTCAAAACAACCTCAATGTACTATTTAGTTAACAGTGGAGCATTGCAGCAGCGCGGCTACTGTAGAGAGACGGGAGTCCTATTTGTCCACTTCAGAGCCGGATGTGTAGTCTGTAATCTGAAAATTTAAATAGCAGAACAGCAAAGCAGTGTACTCATTTAGCTGCCCGCGCGCCGCGCTTCCTCTCAGAGCTGCAATTCGGGTCCGTATTTGTTTATATTAATTAAGTTAATTGGAAAGTGATGTGCTTCACATGTGGTGAATTGCGAAACATCCAGCCTGTGAATTGGAGCCTGCTGGCTCGTTTCCCAGTGATATCCGTTCATCCCTGGGTGCTGCAACCAGACTAGTCACGGGCCAATCATTTCTTTTTCTGGTACGTTGAGCAACAAAACATCCCTGGCAAAAACAGTACACCTTCTGGAAGCATCAAGGGAGGAATTAACCAGGAAAGTAGATGTATGCAGGTTTGGAGTATGAGTGTTCAGTGGAAAGGATTTTACTTTTTCAATAAACCAAACTTCCTCTATGTATGAAGGTTTTGCTTTTAGCAGAAATGCCAGGATGATACTAAATTATAGATATTTTATATCGGCTGTGGTATTCCTTTCTTCAACCCTTAGAAGGATGAATAGCGGCGTTGGCCCTACTGGGCCACGATTCTGTGCTCCGATATTGCACACTGACCTCCATAGCGCGCGCTCTCAACCCACTGAGCCTCTTGCTAGAAAATCGGGTCCCATCGTCTTTTTGCTGCTACAACCCGTTCTCCAGGGATTGTGCATGAGTTTGTGAAGCGTAATGAAAAATAAACGATAATCAGTTACTTGATAGACTCAAACTAATGTTTTATTCAAAGGCAGGGTGGAAAAATGAAATTAAATGACATGAAGTGAAATTTAACAAATGTGAACTTCTGACTGCAGTTAGTGATATTACGCGAACCTTTGGCTGATCAGCGATGCAGAGATAATATTGTGCACTGTACGTCTAGGGTCTTGCGAGACATTAAGCTATTGGCATTGTAAATGACAATGCCATTTATTTATCGGTTTTCAAAAACAACACATAAATGAAAAATTTGTCATTTACAATGCCAATAGCTCTAACTTTTACAAAGGCGAAACCGTTGCATTGTAAATGCTTGTTTAAACAGAGCACGCAATAGGCCAAAGGCGGGCACGTTGCTCCGCCCATGACCTATTGGTGTCTGTTACGTGCACCAAAGCCCATATGTTTTCAATTATCATGCCCAAACACGGCCGCGATAATTGAAAACATATGGCTCGCAGTGGGGCGCGTGCACGGCTCGCAGTGGCGCGCGTGCACCACTCGCGGGTGTATTTTTTTTGTACAATAGCGATCACTATCGCGATCACTTTCAGTGCCGCTTGTTAATTTAATTTCATTGTGTAAGTGTGCACAGCTGTTGCTCTATCAGTCATGATATGTGCTTCTCAAAAAACCCACCTGTTCTTCATATTTTTAAAATACTTGAAAACAAAATGCAGACCGAGAAAGAGTTAGTTTTATGTCTGGTTTTATCTGTACAATTTAATGAAAACTAGGACCCTAATTGTAAATGGGCACTTGGTTAATTTTTACAAAACTATATACACTTTAAAAAAAAATAAAAGCACTATCATTATGGCAAGCTGAGCTTACAATTCAATAAACTTCCTGTGCATTCGACCCAGTAGTAAAAGGTTGGTTCAGTAGACCACATATGTATCCATACGTAGAAGATGTTGAAACTGTACATCTTGCCTTAGCTGCAGCAGTCCTCTTTCCCTCGACCCTACTGTGGCACTGTAAAGAGTCAGTTACAGTGTGTGCTGCCAGGGATTGGACCTACTTGTAGAGTGGAAGAAATAAACGTGAAAACTTGCTGGCCTTAACTCCAAACAATCCGTCCTTGTCATTGGTCTATACTATGAGAACTTGTTTCTTACATATTGCTAAATGCTACACTTAAGTTTCTAAACACTAAATAACAAATGCTATTACTCAGTTTTTGGTGCTCTGTTTATCCACCTCAGAAGGGCCAAAGATCGAGTCTGCATAGTATTATAGTTGAAGAAGAAAAATAACCCAAGACATACATTTTTCTACAACATGTCTATCCCAACTAGGTTTATGTAGTGTGCCATGCCTGATTTTTGAAAGTATTGAAGGAATAAACCCTCAAAGGTTAGATAGGTTCCTAAATTGCTTCTTTGCTGCTGCAAATGTTGCCCAACTTTAGTAGTATTAAAATGTCTCAGAGTCCACTCACTGCACTATCATCGCCTTCAGCTGCTGCGCGGCTGGTCCCACGAGTATGTCCTATAACTTAATTCAGTGTGCAGGCAGGGGGTTTCCTACAGGCCTCGGGGACTCCGACAGGCTTTCCTAGAACTTGAAACGTGGTGAGGTTGTTGTTTATGACTCTTGCCTTGCCCCTCCCACCCAATTGCCCTCCTTCTGTTGCCCATGTTGCCCCCCCTACTGGCATTCAAAAAGCTCCCTGACACAGACAATTCTTGCCGCATCATAAAGTTTTCTTTCCTCATCTGGCATGTTGCCTCTAAAGTATGCGGCCGCCATTTTTTAACTATCTGTTTAGTTTTGTTAAAATCACGGCACCGATGCTTTAGCTTTAAATATCTCAAGCTAAAGTGCCAGTGCAGCAATTGCTTCAACAGTAAAGAAACAGAAAAAAAATGTTTTTTCCATTTGTTTACTTTGAAAGCAATGTCAGCACCCACGCTTTAGCTTAAAATATTTGAAGCTAAAGTATGAGTGCCGCAGTTGATTTTTAATGCAATAGATCTGGAATCACTGAAAATTTGAGCTATTGGTGTTACATTATTATTAGCACCGCCAATAGCTCAAACTTTCACTAATGCGAGACCTATTGCATTGAAAATGCTTGTTTTCTTAGATACTAGGTTTCTCAGAGTATATTTACTCCCAACAGGAGCAGAATGTCACCTTCCAATCAAGCATGTCAATTGAAACTGCAATAAATAGTCAAAGGTGCCAGACTGTAATGAACTGGGCGGTTGTATGACAGAACCATGCATGCCTCAACCTTGCGGTCTTTATAACAGCCGCAAATTTACCACACATGCCTTTACCACCCATGCCTTTACAACAAATTTTGTTGTAAAGGCGTGTTTGGTAAAGTTATGTGGGTGCTAAAGATACCACCACAGCCCTCCCCCCGCTCTGAGTCCTAAAACTCAGCCCTCCTGCTTTATAATCCACCTGCCCCAGCGATATTAACTACCCCAACCTCTTATGCTGAGCCCAAAAACCTGTCCCCCTATCCCAAAAAGACTACCACGAGCCCAGCACCCCTGCCCTGAGCCCTAAAAACTGCCCATGCACTGAAAACTGCCCCATCCCGCCTGAACCCTAAAACTCTGCCCTCTGACCTACAAACTACCCTGACCCCAGCCCCCCGCGTGAACCCTAAAACCCCAAAACCCCGAACTCTCCCCGGCCCAAGCCCAACTTACCAATCTGCGTCCTGGTCCTTCCTGCTATATGCCTGTGGTTCCTCTCACTGCTCATCCTCTCAGACAGCTAGAATGCCGACTGCCTTAACCACGCTTATGCGTGGGTAAGGCATATGCGTGGTTACAGATAGCATTGTTCAGCTTGCGGGGAAACAGCACACGTGCTTAGGGACGTGTTGCAAATGCCATTTCCAAACTGGACATGTTGAAATGGAAGGGCAGGAATTGCTGTCAGCTGCTCCGACCGCCTTCGCCGCTGAATTGCAGCTAAATAATGACAGTGAAGAAAATTCACTGCCATGTTGGTTCCATGTGTGATTGTGTCTCCCTCACTGTTGATTTTCGGCAATCCTAGATGACCTCTGGTGGCATGGCTGTTAATATAGCAAGGCCCCTTCACTGTTATTTTAGCCTCTCTGAATAAAAAAGCTCATCCATCTTGTACGGTGGGACACTGAAAACTTTCAACTTTGAACAGATGCTCGTGTATCTTGGTTATTGATATAGAATTTTTCTTTGTATATTTCCAAGGTATTGCAGCCAACGTGTTTCACCTTACAATAACCAAGACCCAAGAGCATCTGTTTAGTGTTGAATGTGGTCATCCATAATTGTTTCTGTTGCCTCTCTAGTTTTGGCATAAAAACGTGTTTAATGTATGGTCAATGTGCAGCTGACCATTGAGGTGATTCAGAAAAGGGGGTGGTGATGAACAGAGTGTCTGAATTAAGCAGACCACTCTTACCCAGTCCAAAGATCAGGGCTTGATCCATCACCGTTATTTAGCTCACTGCCCCATCCCAGCTCAGAACCTGGCTATATGCAAATTAGTCTGTCCCTGGCCCAGTGCATCATGGGAACAGGGCAGACCAAACTACCAAGCCAATTCTTCACCAGAAAGGAGACAAGCTTCCGGGGACCGGTTTCTGCCATTCCAGGCGTCGTCGGCCCGGCTTGCTTGAATCCTGATGGAGCAGTGAGCAAGGGACTCATGTCGGAGTATACCCTTCCACGCTTATGGTGGACAAAATGATTCAGAAAAGGGGGTGGTGATGAACAGAGTGTCTGAATTAAGCAGACCACTCTTACCCAGTCCAAAGATCAGGGCTTGATCCATCACCGTTATTTAGCTCACTGCCCCATCCCAGCTCAGAACCTGGCTATATGCAAATTAGTCTGTCCCTGGCCCAGTGCATCATGGGAACAGGGCAGACCAAACTACCAAGCCAATTCTTCACCAGAAAGGAGACAAGCTTCCGGGGACCGGTTTCTGCCATTCCAGGCGTCGTCGGCCCGGCTTGCTTGAGGTGGGCAACGTTTTTAGTCTATTGAGGTGACTACTTCAGGCGGTGCGGCATTGAATTCCTTGGCTGTCTTCCTTTCTTGTTTAGTGTCAACACTGAATACCAGTGCTGTTCAGCAGGCATCCCTTATCATCAGTTCCATTTCCATCAGGACCTTAGGCATCGAAGCGCTCAGAAAGTGTTGACCACTGAAGACATTTACATCGTAGAACAACTGAGTCTTAAGCACTTTTGTAAATGGCACCATGTGTTGTGTTAATGCAGCATAGCTGGAGGGCTAGTTTGTGGGCGGAAGTGAATGTGGAATATATAGGTTCCCCCAACTGGGTCAGCTCAGATAGGATGAAACCAGAGCAGGGGTTGCTGCCTTTAGCTATTTTCCATACCTGGGAGCATTTGAACCCCCACCCCTCACAGTTCCAGGGCAGATGGAGGTAGACTTTGTTTTTTAGAAACTCTTCATTATTGGGAAGTGGTTGTCTGCAAAGCATTTCTGGATGTCTGTGGCCAAGTTGTGGGTCCTTATTATTTTAACTCTGCCCCTCAGCCCTATTTTCCCCCATTTGTAGGCCAGCTTACTCAACTGTGATACAAAAGGGGGTGGTGATGGACGGAGCATCTGAATCAATCAAACACTCACACCCAGTCAAAAGATCTGGGTTTAATCCATCATCGTTCTTTAGCCCACTCTGCCACCCCAGTTCAGACATGGCTATATGCAAATCAGTCTGACCCTGTGCCTCATGGGAACAGTCCAGCCCGAACTGCCAAGCCATGTCTTCCCTGGACCGGAAACAAGCTTCCGAGGACCGGTTTCTGGCATTCCAGCCGTCTTCAGCCCGGCTTGCTTTGCCACTGGATTCAAGCAAGCCGGGCTGAAGACGGCTGGAATGCCAGAAACCGGTCCTCTGAAGCTTGTTTCCGGTCCAGGGAAGACATGGCTTGGCAGTCCGGGCTGGACTGTTCCCATGAGGCACAGGGTCAGACTGATTTGCATATAGCCATGTCTGAACTGGGGTGGCAGAGTGGGCTAAAGAACGGTGATGGATTAAACCCAGATCTTTTGACTGGGTGTGAGTGTTTGATTGATTCAGATGCTCCGTCCATCACCACCCCCTTTTGTACTCCTCAACTGTGATGACTGCTCAACTGCCCTCAGCTTATTATGAAAAGCTAAATTCTAATGTACATCAATGTAGCTCTGAATAAAACTAATCTTTTTTTTTTTTCTGGGGCGATTTCCACCCGTTTGGGTGCTTCTTCCTCTCTAGTCCACTGTGGGGATGAGGGGTGCTCAGGAAAGCTCTAATTTGCTCCAGTAATTTGTTTAACAAAACAAAGATTTGCAGATATTTAGTAAGCTCTCGCATTCAGAAACAAGTATTGGCAATGCCAATAGGTCTGGCTTTAAAAGAGTGTTGTGTGTTAATATGAAGGTAATATGAATGTTGCATGGTAATATAAAGCTTTGCAAGTAAATAGCATTGGAATGGATATGTCTTTGAATAGAAGCAAAGAACTATAGAATTATACTGGTGTAGGTTAAAAGGCCAGGTGAAAGTTACAGTGTCAAGCCAGACCTAAAAATCTATGTAGGTTAATAACTGCCCTCCTTCTTTCTGGGCTACTGCCAGAAAAAAATACCATAAATGATATAGTTATCTAAGACACTTTAATATCATTGCAATGTTTAAGATAAGGTAAATGGATAAATAAACGAAAGGTTCACAGCTGCTTGGAGAGGGCAGCACATTTTTGTGAGAGCACACAACTTCTGCCCAATAACAACATGTACTCCTGGCTCCCAAAATGTGGGTGGAGTCAAAGCCCCTGTATAGTGATTCTCACATAAGTCTGGCGACAGCTGCACTGTCAAACCAGACCATAATGTTGGTTGGAAAAAAAATGTTTCGGTAGCGACAGCCATTCAGGTTTCTTGGTTTCCTGTATAAGTCACAGATCCTGCAGTGGCCAAGGGGAGAAAAAGCTCCCTCAATCGGGATTGAATATTTAAAAAATGTTTTATCCTTAAATTTTCCCTGGATCTGGAGCAGAGCATAATTCAAGTAGAAACCACTGAGATACCCATCAAGTTAAACCTTCGAAGCCAAGCCGACACATTTTTTTAACTCATTTTGAAAACTACTGAACTGATTGCACAAAATGGCCTATTCCACTTGCATGCCAGTTCAGCTTTTTTTTCTTTTTCTTTTGCTTAAGCACGCATACAGCAGTTATTCCTAAGGGACTTAGGAAAAAAAGTGTATTGTTTTTGGGGGGAGGGGCTTTCTCTTACTCTGTGCAGATTTGTCACAGTGCCAAAAATCATTATTACACCAGTGGTAATTACAATGTAATTGTAACCACATAGTTGTTTTCACAGAATTTAAGTCCCAGCTGCAGATAGTCGGATACTGAAACGAATACGCTCCACGCTCCTCAAAGATTCAGTTAACTGAAGTGACAAGTAAGGTAATGTATTAATACGGTAAAGATATATGCCAGCCTCGTTTCTGTGTCAGTGACCTAGTGCTTCTTTATGCACTTGTACGGTATAGGAGATCAGTGTCCCTCTATTCCGATTAGTCTGGTAATCTATTACAAGTACGTTTGGTATACTAAGGAGAGAGCAGGCTTGTCCATTTCGACATTTATGCTTCGTGAATATTAATTGTAGGAAGGGAAATAACACTTAATTAGTCTGCAACAATCGCACCCACATGAAGAAACCTTCCCTGTTGCAAGTAAGTGGTTGGTCCCTTTCTGTCCTATGGGAAATGATTCTCCTCAGATTTTGCAAAGACTTCTTGTTGAAGGTGACTTGGTGGTGGCCCAGTACATGTTTGTACCATGCTGCAGTTTCCCCTCATGTTTGTCCTGCTTGCTGTGTTAGTCTCACTGCATGCTGTGTGCTAATGTTTGCAACTCCTGCATGCTGCCCAAACGGTGTCGTTATTACAAGCTGATTGATGCATATTTGTCTTTTTTTTTTTAAAAACATGCAGTTTACTTCTCTAGAGCCAGCAGGGTGCAGGTACATGCTGATGCAGAATGGGCTCAGAGGGAAATGCACTTTAAAAAGCGCTGTTTCCACTCGCAGCTGAGCACGTCACTTCCAGTTTATAAGGGGGCTGATACATCTGCTTACTTGATTGACTTCAGTGGTTCACAACCTCCGCCGTTATCCTCCTAGATGTTTTTCTCTTCACTCCGTGCTTTCTCCTTTCCTCTTGGGCGCTTTCTCGCATTTCTTTCCGAATATTTCTGTTGCTTGTTCTGTATACTCTACAGGATGTTCTCGTTATGTTTCTCTTACACAGTATGGTTCCCTCTTTGCTTCATATACAGTTCCCTCAAGGCTCCGTGTTCTGTGTTCCCTTCGCAGCAATTCACGCTCTCTTACCCCTTCTTGTCAGCAGTTGATGGCTTCCTTCCCTCCCTTCCTCTTTCTATTTAGTATGTGGATTTGGTGCACTCCGTGAATCATTGGCGTTACTTGTTTCCTTACGGTTGAAGATGTGAGGTTATCATTGTTCTTACTAGGATACAGTTAAACCTGGGCCATTATTCTGGGACTCTTTGCTGTTTTATTGTAGGAAATATCCTTTTCAGAAAGAATAGTGTGGTGGTGAAGGGTAGTTACTGATGATGTAACAGATCAGATAAAAACAACAACTAGAATACGGACCCAGATTACCGGGTAAATAGATTGTGTTGGAAACCTCTGCTATACCTCCCTTCCATTCTGCATAGAACCTTCTAACCTGTTGTGCTGCATGAGACACTATTAATATTCAACAAACAAAACTAAGCATGAGTAATAAATAACAATGAGATCAACTTAAAGGTGCATTGTTGTTTAATCACAATGCGCCCACGTCAAACATATTGTACACATAATTCATGTTATCCACATGAAATTAGAAGTGCCCCAATGGTGTGAGGGGAGGGAGGTCTCGGTGAGAGGAAATTAGTGCAGGTTTAGGGAGGTGGTAAAGTGAAGGCCAAACGACCTTAATTGCAACAATCTCTAAAACTGGCTTCAAAACAGAGCCAGACACATAAACAGTTAATGTACACAAATCGCACTATGCCATGCTTGTAAGGTTGCAGTATAAATCACGCTCGGGGTAGAGGCTGGCAGGTGGACCGGTTGTCTGTTGACGTTTCGACCCCACAGCAATACAGGTAATGTTAGGACCTTAAAGGAGGGCCTTCCTCAGGACAGGGGAAGGGGGAGAGGGCGCAGACTTCCGTGGGTTAAGTAATCACACACGGGTCCTGGAGCAAGGTAATCAGTCCTAGTAGTTCGTGGTAATGAAAGTCCATCAATGCGAAGGATGGGCTCATTAAGTCACCGTCCTCGATGCAACATCATTTCAAGCATCGAGGACGGTGACTTAATGAGCCCATCCTTCGGTATATGGAGGGATCAAAAATAAGGGTTTCCTCCACCTTTCTCAGTGGCTTTTTCATCAAAAGGGAAAAACGAAAAGAGCAGTGTGAAGTAAGGAGGTGTTGTGATCTGGAGTTTATGACGTTTTCATCATAAAGAGAAAATCCTTGTTGAAGTCATTGATGATGCCATGGAGGAATGGACCTTAGACTGCAACAGTAAATGTTTAGAATTCTAGAAAGCAGCAGTTGGTCGTTATGGCCCAACCTCTTGGGGGTGTAGAGCGATTTCAGGGGTACATGAGCTGCACTTAATGACTGGGGGGAAATAACGTTTAGAATGATGGTGGAGGCACTAGGAAGATGAAGGCAGACCGCTCAGGAACTGAATCAGTAAAAGCTCAAATCTAAAACTGTCTACGTAGTAGTCGAGTGTGGGTAAATGAGAAATACTAGAAATGTGTCTTATGATAATGAACAACATATGAGGTTATTTTTACCCTTTGTTGGGAGTGTACTTTTAGAACTTGAGGTCACTGCATAAGACAGTGTTTCCATTTAATCGCATTTATATTCACAAATCCTTTTAGCTCATAGATAGTGATGCTGGGAACAAACTGGTAGAAGAAATGCCAAAGTAATGTTAGCAGACGAGTCCAAAAGATCCTCCTAGAAGTGCATGAGAGTAACAGTACTGAGAAAAAAACTATGTACTGCTGGAGTGTAAAAGGAGTATGCGGGGTCAAGTAAACGCTTGTTAAATGAGCACTTAGTGGAGGACGTAGCCCTCACTGGGCATCAGTCTGTTTTTGATCAGCAGATCCAGCTGCCCCTGTCTCTGCATCTTCCTTGAATGTCCCACATTTCCTGTTGTTTTCATTCTACTCTTCGTTTGTCTTGGGAAGTATTCTCAACTGTTGGAGTTCATTAAGCCTTCTCCAACTTCCTATGTCTTTTGTCATTCTTTCTAACTTTCTGATCAGTTATTTCTAGTGTGCTTTGAGCGATTTGTTCTCTGGTTATTGTCTCTTTGCTTCCTGCACGTTTATGGGTCTCATTTTCCAGAGGCGGGAAAAATGGTTTCTTATTAACAAATAACCTCACGTTTCTTTTGATCGAGCCGATCCAAAATGGCAGCAGAATTAAGCGGCTTGTTCATAGCACCTTGTCTGCATTCATTCCAATACAATGTTGACGTTTTCCTGCTACGTTCTAAAATGTTTAGGAGTGTTTCACATTTATTTTGTCATTTACATTTGGGAGCACAGCGATTCCAGACTTTGCAGGGCTGGAATCGCACAATCCCAGCAGCTGCTTAATGGTGTAAATTATGCAAATACAGGATGCTCAGACTGTTCCGCTCCCAAAATCAGAACAGTCTTTGATGTAAACTCTGCCATAGAACGCTTAAGGTTCAGGGTCTAGTAAATCTGTTAAATTGAGTGTTAGCTCTAAAGTGTATAATGCATACAGTTACATTGGCATAAACATGCCTGAAAACCTTAGGAACCTTTTGGGTATGTAGTATTTTTTTGTCCCAATCAGACATTTTATCCCAGACTGAAGCGTAGCGAAGAGACGCCTTTGAAAAAGCATGAGTATTTGACCTGTGTGAGAAGCTGTCAGTAGGGGCTTGTAAGGAGAATGTCATACAAATGCAACAAACTATAGAACAAGTTCTAGACATAGACAAGAGTAAACTGTTGACTATTCCATCACCTGTGTGCGTGTGTTTTACGTCCCCGACAAGAAGCAGAGGACTCCCAAAGCTGGGAGAGAATGAGTGAGCAACAAAGCGTCCCTCATCTAGAGTTTAAAAAAAGAACTTGCCCGACCTTTGAAGGAAGATATGCTTTGTAGACTGAGCTCATAAGGACAATGTGGACCACTGAAGGGGATTATAAGCAGATCGCATCCCACATTAGGGGCTTTTAAGGAACATGTATTCTCCAGTTGGGACTTTAATACAGGAGTAGATATTAGCAGAGATTATACGCCCCACACTAGGGTTGAAAACTAGTGCCCTTTCCCACACAAAAGTAATTAGCAGCGATCCATTCCCCCCACCCCCCAGTATGGTGTTACAGAAGCATTATGCCCGATTGATGTGTTCTGTGGAGCATGACCTTCCACCGAGTCTAGATCATGTTTTTGTCAGTTTATCTACCCTCGTGTGTACAACATGGTGTCCCTAGAGAAATCATTTGAACCGCCTTATTCTATGTTAACTTCTCCTTCCTTTTTTTTTTTTATTTGGTAGGAGACTGAATTGTAGGACTCTCAATCCACATATACAATAGACACAATTTCAGAACCTAAAAACTCACATAATAGCACCTGATGTCTGTTCCACACCTTTTTCTTAGCCATAACACGCTAGTTAAAATCAAGTATAAAGGTTTGTTGATAGGGCTTTGAAAAAGTGATCTGTCCTATTGGAAAATAGTTGCTTTCGAGTGTTTGAATGCCCTGCCTAAAATGTCACTGTTAATATTATCACACACATGACTTGTTTTTCATTGATAGATGATGAAGAGAGAGATGCTCAGGAAGATCCTGCAGACTACAGAAAGGACAGTGTGAAAGATGTCCTGTGAGCGAGGAAGGTAACATGAAAATCCTGCAAGTTGGCAAGACGAGACCTTAAAGTGCTGCAAGTGGTTAATGTCTCATTCCGGCGTTGATCAGAAAGTCCATTTTGGGATATCTGGGAGAAGCCAGTCAGAAAAAGTTTTACTTCTGTTTGCCTTGAGATTCAAATGGCAGCTGTGAAGAAACAATGTTCTGGGCTCTGTTTGGCTCAATAGACTTAAACGTCTTTTTTTTTTGTTTAACATGCGATGACGTTAGTGGTGGAAGAAAGTACCTGACAAAAATGAGCCAAGGACGTTTATGAAAAACAGAATCAACTTTTGAAATCCGATCAGTGGTTTCATGTCAGATCTTTGATCTAAAAAGCCCTACATGGGAAGCAGTGGGGATGCCGATCCTCCAGACTGCAGTGCTAAGGATCTGCAGTCACATCAGGCTGGAGCCTAAAATCAGTAGTCACTCTGGATAGAGGATCAATGGATATGCATTCACTCTAAACTCTGAAGCTGTGGGCTGACAATACTCCAAACGGTGGATTGTTTGAGATGGATTACACACTTTTGATTCCCTGAATTTTATTTGGGCCATAATATATGTGTGTTTGTTTGTGTGTGTGTGTGTGTGTGTGTATATATATATATATGACATGAGTAATGGAGGAAGGCAGGGGAGAGAGAAAATCCTATTCTTTCCACATTGTCCTTATTTGAGGTTATGTGTGAGCACTGTTGTGTTGAAGATTCACTCTTGGTTTTGTTATAGTTGGTAGTTCAATGTCAAATGAGAATATGGCTAAAAGCTCAACAGAAATACCAAACTATCCTGCACTAAACTTCGGAAAATGAAGGAAGCAGCAGACTTGTAATACAGAGTCCTTTGGGTGCTGGTGCCAACCCCCTACACCTACTGTGAAAACGGTCAGTGTTCCTGGCTTTGGGATTTTATGGTGCATCTAAATAGGAAACAATCTCTGCAGGGATCTCTGTATTCTTTCAGCGGATGGAAAACATTTATAAGCACTTTTGGATTCTGTGTTGCTTGAAATTGTCCCATTCCCTGGAGATTCATCAGCTATGACACTAGTGCTGACAGTGTTCATTAGTGAATGAGTATATATGTGTACAATGTTAATGCTGAAAATTCTTATTATGCAGCCATCCACAGTCCACACCCCATTATATGCTTATTGTGGATTTACATAGGCAATTTATTGGGGCTTTTTTTTCAAATTGGTTTAGTTTCTTATCAAATGTTTCTGGTTTAGACGCAAACAAAAGGTGGTGTATGTACGCCTTGTAAAGAATAACCTGCTGAACAAATAATGGTGGTGGGAGAGTTAAAATGTCTTTTGCCCATTATTCTTAAGGTTGTTAATGTTTTTTTAAGTAGTGTCAAAGGTGACATTGAAGATTTTAAAATTTTAAGGATTAATGATGCATGCAAAAGGTAAGACAGTCGTATCAAAGGATCTGTTATGGGATGGGAGGTGGGTTGTTGCAAAGTGTCAGGTAATTTGGTCGAATGGGTAGATGTTCCACAATGCATTTACCTACACTTGTGTTAAGGGTTTTAAATTTCCGAACTTTCAAACATAATCTTTCTTTACCCACCAGCATTATTTATTGATGTGCAATGCTAAAAACAGAGCATATTCTGGAAGTCTGATTTGTTATATTAAGTGCCACAACCCATTGTCGATCTTAATCTGTTCCATGGTTAATTTCTTCAGACGGGGTATAGCTATAGTAACTATGGGTTCTAATAAAGAAAAATGTGATAAAACAATCTCAGTATGTGGTTTACTATTTTAATAATACCAGGCACCATCCACATTTGCTTCTTAAATTACATCCTTAATCACACAGACATTCTTCCTTTATGCCATTTGCTAATCACATATCTACTCACAACTTAATGTTTATAGGTAGGTTAAAATCTGAAAGAAACAGGTTAGTGTTAGATTCCTTACCTTAGCATATCCCCAGCCGTCAGACTGGATCCGGAAGTTTTCATCAGCAGTACCTATGCGCGTCGGTAGGTGTCATCTGCGGCTCCGTGTCTGTCGTTGGAGTCATGATCGCCGGGATGACGTCGTGGGAGCACTTAGACGCCGCCCTCGCGCGCTGACATCCGTTCTTCTTTTTTCCGCACCAGCAAGCGCAGATCCGGGAAGAGCTAGTACCCTAGTCTCTTTTTGACTAAATTTTTGGCCTATTTTGGCTATCTTTTTCGAGTTGATTCGACTCCTGGTGCCGGTAGGGATGCCTGGATTCAAACCGTGTGACGCCTGTCACCGCCTGATGTTGGTGACCGCCCCCCACCGCCGGTGTCTCTACTGCCTAGGGGCCGTTCACGACGACAAGTCGTGCCCCGACTGCCGGGCCTTGACATCGAAGGCTAGGCGGGAGCGGTCCCACAAGCTCCTCGAGCTCCGGCAGTCGGCTCCGCGCCGCTTGAGGTCCCAGTCGAGGGGCCGGTCGCGTAGCCGGAGCCTGCACCGTTCGTCGGGCTCAAAGTGCTCTCATTCAGGTAAGTCGAGGCACTCTAAAAAGAAGTCGAAAAAGCGACGTCGCTCTTCTGACTCCCCTCGCCAGTCACGCGACTCGGCTGAGGGTTCGGGTGGCACCACCCGTGCGGCTCCGCTGGAACCGCAGGCGTCGCGTCCGGTCCCAAACCCATCGGTCCCTGGACTGCATGCGACGCCGGAGGAGGTACGTGATTTCCTCGTGGCCATAAGAACTCACTTCCCTCCGTCGAGGCCTGTCTGCGCACCTTCGGGCCCCGCAGACCTGACGAGGGGCCTTAGCGAGCTGGCTGCTTTGGCCCAGTCATCGACTTTGATCCTGACGTTGCAGGGACCCGGGGGATCCAGGCCTGGATCCCAGTCCACGCCAGTTGACCTCACGACTCCTCCCCTGGCGATGACCCCGATGGTGTCACTCCTGGCACCGTCCTCGGACGACGCCGTCCCCAGTTTCAGCCCCGGTTCGGGGTCGGACTGGCGCAGGTTCGGCGTCAGTGGGTGAGCAATTCATCTCTGACCCAGCTCCGTCATTTCTACTTGTTTATCAGGACAGGGATGAAGGCGAGGACTGGGAGGGGTCTGAGGACCCTCTGGCACAGCAGTGCCAGTTGAGTCAGGACTGAGCAGACTAGATAGGGGGTGCCAGTGGCCCTGACACTTCACCTGACACTGGCTTCATTTATCCTCCCTCCATCACTACGGAGGAGGGTGCTACCTATGGTGTGGTGTTGCGCAGGGCAGCCAAGGCCTTGTCTCTTGAGCTCCCTGCTGCGGCAATGAGGACTAATCTCCTCACCGAGGTGCTTCAGCCGCCAGTAAGCTCTTCGGAGCCTCTGCTGCCGTTCAATGAGGCCTTCACAGAAGTTCTGATGGGCATCTGGTCCAAGCCCTCCACAGTACACCCTGTGGATCGGAACGTGGCCCAACGCCACCGCCCGGCTACGGGCGACCCCTGCTTTCTGTCCGTACACCCCACCCCCGAGAGCCTGGTGATCCAGGCCTCTACGTCCCAGACCGCATTCCCGGCTGCCCCTCCAGATCGGGAATCCAAAAGGTTTGACCAGTTTGGGAAGAAACGGTTCTCCTCTCTTAGTCTGGGGTTGCAGTCTATCAACACCGCTTGCCTTTTGGGTCTTACACCCACTCTTTGTGGGACACGGTTGCAGACGCGCTGCCCCAGTGTCCAGAGGAGGCCCAGACATGACTTGCCCAAGCTCTTGCTGAGGGGCGGGGCGCAGCACGTTATTCTATCAGATGTGGACTTGATACCACGGACTCGCTGGGCAGAGTTATTTCCTCGACAGTGGCGATCCGACGCCACGCCTGGCTGAGGTCTGCCAATTTTTTGGGGAATGTCCAGTCCATGCTCTTGGACATGCCCTTCGATGGCCGTCGCCTTTTCGGCGACAAAGCAGACAGTGCGCTTGAGCGGTGCAAGGACTCCAGGGCTACAGCCAAGTCCTTGGGCCTGTCGGGCCAGCGCCAGCAGCCTTCTGCTTTTCGCACCTTTCGTGGCCAGGAAGGGGCGCCCCCACACGTTTGTCCAGCCGCAGGCCACAGAACCAACCTCAACGCGGTCGCGGACGTGGTAACCGCTGTGGCGGTGCAGGGGCACAGAGGCCCGGTCAGTCCACATCCACTCCCGCAGCATCTGCCTCAAAGCCTTCCTAGTATGAGCTTTCAGGCCCATTCAACGCCAGTGGGGGGCAGGGTTCGCCATCACCGCCTCCACTGGCGTACCGTCACTTCGGACAGGTGGTTTCTGCAAATCATCCGAAGGGGCTACTCCCTCCCCTTCGAGGCGACCCCCTCCAGCCATGCCACCGCAGTACCACCGCATGTTGGGGGATCACTTGCAGCTTCTGCAGGAAGAAGTTATGGCCCTCTTGGCCAAGGGGGCCCTCGCATGCGTTCTTGGGCCACAAGTAAGACGTGGTTGCTACTCTCACTACTTTCTGGTTCCCAAGAAGGGCAAGGGGGGGCCTGCGCCTTATCTTGGAACTCAGGAGCGTCAATGGCTTCCTCGCAAAGAGAAGTTCAAGATGCTGACTTTAGCTCAGGTCCTGGCTGCCCTAGCCCCTGGAGACTGGATGGTAGCGTTGGACTTGCAGGACGCATATTTCCACATCTCCGTCCTGCCGTCCCACCGGCGCTACCTGCGGTTCACGGTAGGCCACGAGCACTTTCGGTTTACCGTGCTCCCCTTCGTCCTCAGGTGTTCACGAAAGTGATGGCGGTGGTCGCAGCTCATCTGCGCAGCTCATGGGGTTCCAGTCTTCCCCTATCTCGACGAGTGGTTGTTGAAGGCGGGCTCGCCCCAGACAGTCGTCTCCCACCTCCAGACTACGGCAGATCTCCTGCACTCGCTGGGTTTCTCCATCAACGTGCCAGTCACACCTGTGCCCCTCTCAGAAGCTCCTTCATCGGAGCGGTTCTGGACTCGGCGCAGTTTCGGGTTTATCTTCCAGAGCAGCTGGTTCGGGATATTCAGGCTCTGATTCCGATCTTTCGGCCATTATCCCGATTCTCGGTCAGGATGACGCTGCGGCTCCTGGGGCTGATGGCCTCCTGCATTCTGCTGGTACATCATGCCAGGTGGCAGATGCGGGCTCTGCAGTGGGACCTGAAGTTCCAGGGGGCACAGCATCAGGGCAACCTGTCCGACCACGTCCTGATCTCGGAGGGCACTACAAGACAGTTGGAGTGGTGGCTCACGGACTGCGATTGGGTCAGTGGCAGATCGCTCTCCCTACCTCAACCGGAGCACACAGTGGTGATTGATGCGTCCCTTAATCAAGGGGGGAATGGATCACTTGTCCTGTACAACCTTCGGTATGCAGGTGATTTACAGGAAATGGGGTGTCCCAATCTAAAATGACCCTCATGCACGTGATGGGTATGTTTGTCGTTAAAGTGGTATATCTTGGTTCTCCGCTTTTGAATCACGTGTGTGCATAATCATTGAGTCGATCGAGTTATGCAGCCTCCACCAGGAGGATCTTACCCAAGGTTGATGCAGTAGTGAGCCAGTGACAAATGCTTGTAATTAAAAGGGGCCAGGAAGACAAGGATATCAATTTATTAGTCTGGCTTCCGGGTCCGGACACTCTCAAGTGTAGTGCACGTTGGAACTGGATAATGAGTAGTAAGTGCACTTAGAGTGTGGGATTCTTAAAATAGTGAAAGGGAAGTTCTAAAATGGTCGACATGTTTCTGCCATGGTGCCTGGATTAGGACTTATAGGCATTCTTCAGGACCGTTAGGTGAATGACGTGAAGGAAATAACAAATTAGTGCTCAAAAAGTGTGATAAATAAAGGTAGTTGACCTGTTATTCTTGTTATGAAGGTCTCATTGTACCTGCAAAAAGTAAACACAGTGGTATCGCAACACACACAAGGGAGAGGGTACAGGGGGACACATACTTTGCAGCAAACTGCTACATCTATCTCTCTTGTGATAGAATACTAAACAACTAAAAAATGGCAATACTTTTGTAACCGGCAATCCAACATGGCAATGTCAACTCTCTCATGTAGCTCTCCATACTCATGCAGAGATTGATAGCATGCTTATAGTCATTATGCGTGTAGTTCTTAAAAATATATACTGGTGTTCATTTCACTTATAACATAGTCTGTATACCACATGTGGTTCAATAACAGTGTGGATATACACCATTCATAACCCTCATTCCGTATGTTTGGTGCCCAAACGATTTTCATTATCTGGTAATATTCTAAAGATCGTGTTAACAATAGTGGCCCCATGGTGTTATGGTCGCGAGTAAAAAGCTCATGCGTTTTATTTACCTCGCGCAAATAATTTTCGCGCTCCTTACGGGTCGAGTGAGCTTCGGGGGGACTAGGGAGGGAAATACTAGGGTTAGTGTCATCATTTCCCATATACTTGCGGTTTTAGCTGATCTCATTCTCGGGTGCTCTGCTACCTCTTGTGTCCGTCCTCGACGCCTACTGTGCGCGTTGCTCAAATCGAACCGGAAGCTGTCCGCAATGTTTCCGGGTTGCCATATGCGCGGGTGTGATCGAGTTCTATGTTTCTATTGGTTGTCTCCCGTGTCGTCATGGTGACACGACATGTAAACTCTGAGGTCGGATTTAGTTACGAATGAAAAAAGAAAATCAGTCAAGATTTTGTAAACAAAGTTCAAGTCAGGGAAACGGGCCTCATGTCTGTTGACAGGCTCTCGTTGTAGTGAAATTTAAAGGTGGATGTCGCTATTATTAGACTTCCTTGTGTGTTCACTACATTCATACTGTAGACACGTGAAGTGGGTTGTAATGTACCAGATTAGTGTCAGATATTCATAATGACGATCTGGTTACTCTTTATCATTGTTCATCCTCAATTTATCAATCTTATAGGGTTATTTGGGGCCTGATTACTGGAATGAAGATATAATTCTTGCTATATTCCAAAAATGCATTCTCAATCGGATAAGTATTTTTAGGGTTCAGTTCGGGATTCCTTTTATCTCCTCATCAGGCTAAGCCATGGAATATTATCGTTCAGCCCCTCACTATCCGTTTTGAGCCTGTGTACCCATCTCTGTTCCTTTTCAAAGAGGATTTTTTCTGCATTTCTGTCCTTTCTTGTCAGAGTTTCTAGAACTACCCAATGTAAATCATCCACAGTATGATTGTTCTCCAGGTAATGTGTAGCCATTTTCGTAGTACTTTTTTTACATTTTACGTTACTCCTGTGTTCGCACAGTCTTTTTTTTATTTTCCTGCATGTCATGCCGATGTAGTTCATCCCACACGGACAGGTGATCATATATACCACATGACTGGTGTTACAGTTTGTGTGGTTTCTCAAAGTCCATTTGAAGTTTGGTAGCAGTTGTAACTCTTTCGTGGGTTTTGTGAGACTACACACCGAGCACGTGCCACAGGGGTAGTGTCCTGTCACTGGTGGGGTACCCCAGAGATTGGGCTGTTCTCTTAGAATCAGTGGGGCTGGCCTTGTGTGGACTAGTATATCCTTCAGATTTCTAGTTCTTCTGTTCGCAAACCTTGGTTTTGGCCATTTGAGGTTGCCTGATGTCAGTATTCTCCAGTTCTTATTGATGATCTTTTTAATACTGTTAGTCATCGGGCTGTATGTCGTCACACATGTGAGGACATCTTCTCTTGGTTTTTTGGGAGCCGTCTCAAGGAGTGCTTCTCTACTTTGATTCCTTGCACGTTTTTTGCATTTATTGATGATTTTCTTTGGGTAGTCGCGGACTTCCAATTTCTGGCAGAGTTCCTTCGCCTGTGCTTGGTATTCATTGGTATCGCTACAATTTCGTCGTAACCTTAAGAACTGGCTGTATGGTAAGTTCTCTCTTAGAGGTCTTGGGTGGAAACTTTTAAAAGAGAGAAGGCTGTTCTTTGCCGTTGTTTTGAAAAATGTCTTGGTTTTGAGAGTATTATTCTCGGCATAGATTGTTACATCTAGAAAGTCGATGCTCTTGTTGTCTGCACAGTATGTGAATTTGAGGCATTCGTCTCTCTGATTGAGCCAGATATGGAAGTCTAGTAGGTTTCTGCGGTTCCCCTGCCAGATGACGAAAACGTCATCTATATACCGCTTCCAAAACAGTATATGATGATAAAAAGGATTGTCCTCATTGAAGATGTGATGGTCCTCAAAAGTGCTGACGTAGAGCCCCGCCACACTCGGAGCAAATGTACTGCCCATCGATGTCCCGTGGCACTGCAGGTATAGCGTGTCCTTGTATTGGAAAAATGTTTCCATGAGTGCTATCCGGCAGCATTCCAAAACAAAATGTCTAGGGGTCTTATTTGTCCATATGGAGTCGAAAAGTATGTTCTCGAGGGTCTCCATGGTTTTCTCTTGGGGAAGGCTCGTATATAGGCTCTCCACATCGAATCCAACCAATAGCATTGTGGTGGAAGAGTATTCAATGTTTTGCAAATGGTTGAGAAGGTCTCTTGTGTCCTTCAGATAGGTTGGAGTTTTTTGTACCAAGGGTCTGAGATATTGATCTGCAAACTGAGAGAGAGGCTCCAAAATGGAGCCTATTCCTGAGACAATCGGTCGTCCCGGCGGTGGTATTCGTCCTTTATGTGTCTTCGGGAGGGAGTAAAAATAAGGGGTTCTTGGATTAGTTGTCCTTAAATATTCTCCCTCACTTCTGGTGATCCAGTTGTTCGTTTCTCCTTCCTCTACCATCATGGAAATTGTCCTCTGTAGTCTTGGGGTTGGGTCTACGGTTAGAATTTTGTAAAATTTCTGATTCGAGAGTAGATCCATACACTGTCGGTCGTATCCTTCTGCTGTTAAGAGGACCACTCCTCCGCCCTTGTCGGCGGGTTTTATAATGATACTCCGGTCATTCTTTAGGGCATCCAATGCTTGTTGTTCCAGCCTCGTTATGTTCTGGAAAGGTCTCGGTTCTGTCTTGGCAAGTTCGTCTATCCCTTTGAATAGTGCTTGTTCAAACGTCTGTATTTCAACTGGGACTTGCGAATTAAGTGGGCAGAAGTTGGATTTCTTTTTTAGAGTCGTGTCCCCTTCTTTGGTCGGTTGTTGTTCTCCTACAAAGAAGGCTTTTAACTTCAATTTCCTACAAAATTCTGCCGCTTCGCATTTGGTTTTGAATATGTCCGTCTTTGGTGTGGGGACATATCCCAATCCTTTGTTGAGCACGTTTTCTTCTTCTTTTGTCAAGATTTTATCTGTCAGGTTCACGATGAGGGATTCGTGGAAGGGCCGGTTTTGGCTTTGGTCGCGCTCCTCGTTTGTACCTGTCTCGTCTGGTCGGACCAGGTTACTCCTGTCTGGAAAACTGGGGGGCGCCAGTAGTTACGTCCCCCCAGTTTTCCAGACAGGAAATCAAGGAATCCCCTTCCCTCCTTTCAATCCACACTTCCAAGGGTGGATGAATCCCTACTTTCAAGGTCCACAGATGATGAACCACCAGATGCAACAGCAACCAGGCCCCAACTTTCAACAACGCATGCCTTTTTTAGGGAATGGCCAACCGTCACAAAGAACACGGAGAAGAGGAGTAACCTGGTCCGACCAGACGAGACAGGTACAAACGAGGAGCGTGACCAAAGCCAAAACCGGCCCTTCCACGAATCCCTCATCGTGAACCTGACAGATAAAATCTTGACAAAAGAAGAAGAAAACGTGCTCAACAAAGGATTGGGATATGTCCCCACACCAAAGACGGACATATTCAAAACCAAATGCGAAGCGGCAGAATTTTGTAGGAAATTGAAGTTAAAAGCCTTCTTTGTAGGAGAACAACAACCGACCAAAGAAGGGGACACGACTCTAAAAAAGAAATCCAACTTCTGCCCACTTAATTCGCAAGTCCCAGTTGAAATACAGACGTTTGAACAAGCACTATTCAAAGGGATAGACGAACTTGCCAAGACAGAACCGAGACCTTTCCAGAACATAACGAGGCTGGAACAACAAGCATTGGATGCCCTAAAGAATGACCGGAGTATCATTATAAAACCCGCCGACAAGGGCGGAGGAGTGGTCCTCTTAACAGCAGAAGGATACGACCGACAGTGTATGGATCTACTCTCGAATCAGAAATTTTACAAAATTCTAACCGTAGACCCAACCCCAAGACTACAGAGGACAATTTCCATGATGGTAGAGGAAGGAGAAACGAACAACTGGATCACCAGAAGTGAGGGAGAATATTTAAGGACAACTAATCCAAGAACCCCTTATTTTTACTCCCTCCCGAAGACACATAAAGGACGAATACCACCGCCGGGACGACCGATTGTCTCAGGAATAGGCTCCATTTTGGAGCCTCTCTCTCAGTTTGCAGATCAATATCTCAGACCCTTGGTACAAAAAACTCCAACCTATCTGAAGGACACAAGAGACCTTCTCAACCATTTGCAAAACATTGAATACTCTTCCACCACAATGCTATTGGTTGGATTCGATGTGGAGAGCCTATATACGAGCCTTCCCCAAGAGAAAACCATGGAGACCCTCGAGAACATACTTTTCGACTCCATATGGACAAATAAGACCCCTAGAGATTTTGTTTTGGAATGCTGCCGGATAGCACTCATGGAAAAAAATTTCCAATACAAGGACACGCTATACCTGCAGTGCCACGGGACATCGATGGGCAGTACATTTGCTCCGAGTGTGGCGGGGCTCTACGTCAGCACTTTTGAGGACCATCACATCTTCAATGAGGACAATCCTTTTTATCATCATATACTGTTTTGGAAGCGGTATATAGATGACGTTTTCGTCATCTGGCAGGGGAACCGCAGAAACCTACTAGACTTCCATATCTGGCTCAATCAGAGAGACGAATGCCTCAAATTCACATACTGTGCAGACAACAAGAGCATCGACTTTCTAGATGTAACAATCTATGCCGAGAATAATACTCTCAAAACCAAGACATTTTTCAAAACAACGGCAAAGAACAGCCTTCTCTCTTTTAAAAGTTTCCACCCAAGACCTCTAAGAGAGAACTTACCATACAGCCAGTTCTTAAGGTTACGACGAAATTGTAGCGATACCAATGAATACCAAGCACAGGCGAAGGAACTCTGCCAGAAATTGGAAGTCCGCGACTACCCAAAGAAAATCATCAATAAATGCAAAAAACGTGCAAGGAATCAAAGTAGAGAAGCACTCCTTGAGACGGCTCCCAAAAAACCAAGAGAAGATGTCCTCACATGTGTGACGACATACAGCCCGATGACTAACAGTATTAAAAAGATCATCAATAAGAACTGGAGAATACTGACATCAGGCAACCTCAAATGGCCAAAACCAAGGTTTGCGAACAGAAGAACTAGAAATCTGAAGGATATACTAGTCCACACAAGGCCAGCCCCACTGATTCTAAGAGAACAGCCCAATCTCTGGGGTACCCCACCAGTGACAGGACACTACCCCTGTGGCACGTGCTCGGTGTGTAGTCTCACAAAACCCACGAAAGAGTTACAACTGCTACCAAACTTCAAATGGACTTTGAGAAACCACACAAACTGTAACACCAGTCATGTGGTATATATGATCACCTGTCCGTGTGGGATGAACTACATCGGCATGACATGCAGGAAAATAAAACAAAGACTGTGCGAACACAGGAGTAACGTAAAATGTAAAAAAAGTACTACGAAAATGGCTACACATTACCTGGAGAACAATCATACTGTGGATGATTTACATTGGGTAGTTCTAGAAACTCTGACAAGAAAGGACAGAAATGCAGAAAAAATCCTCTTTGAAAAGGAACAGAGATGGGTACACAGGCTCAAAACGGATAGTGAGGGGCTGAACGATAATATTCCATGGCTTAGCCTGATGAGGAGATAAAAGGAATCCCGAACTGAACCCTAAAAATACTTATCCGATTGAGAATGCATTTTTGGAATATAGCAAGAATTATATCTTCATTCCAGTAATCAGGCCCCAAATAACCCTATAAGATTGATAAATTGAGGATGAACAATGATAAAGAGTAACCAGATCGTCATTACGAATATCTGACACTAATCTGGTACATTACAACCCACTTCACGTGTCTACAGTATGAATGTAGTGAACACACAAGGAAGTCTAATAATAGCGACATCCACCTTTAAATTTCACTACAACGAGAGCCTGTCAACAGACATGAGGCCCGTTTCCCTGACTTGAACTTTGTTTACAAAATCTTGACTGATTTTCTTTTTTCATTCGTAACTAAATCCGACCTCAGAGTTTACATGTCGTGTCACCATGACGACACGGGAGACAACCAATAGAAACATAGAACTCGATCACACCCGCGCATATGGCAACCCGGAAACATTGCGGACAGCTTCCGGTTCGATTTGAGCAACGCGCACAGTAGGCGCCGAGGACGGACACAAGAGGTAGCAGAGCACCCGAGAATGAGATCAGCTAAAACCGCAAGTATATGGGAAATGATGACACTAACCCTAGTATTTCCCTCCCTAGTCCCCCCGAAGCTCACTCGACCCGTAAGGAGCGCGAAAATTATTTGCGCGAGGTAAATAAAACGCATGAGCTTTTTACTCGCGACCATAACACCATGGGGCCACTATTGTTAACACGATCTTTAGAATATTACCAGATAATGAAAATCGTTTGGGCACCAAACATACGGAATGAGGGTTATGAATGGTGTATATCCACACTGTTATTGAACCACATGTGGTATACAGACTATGTTATAAGTGAAATGAACACCAGTATATATTTTTAAGAACTACACGCATAATGACTATAAGCATGCTATCAATCTCTGCATGAGTATGGAGAGCTACATGAGAGAGTTGACATTGCCATGTTGGATTGCCGGTTACAAAAGTATTGCCATTTTTTAGTTGTTTAGTATTCTATCACAAGAGAGATAGATGTAGCAGTTTGCTGCAAAGTATGTGTCCCCCTGTACCCTCTCCCTTGTGTGTGTTGCGATACCACTGTGTTTACTTTTTGCAGGTACAATGAGACCTTCATAACAAGAATAACAGGTCAACTACCTTTATTTATCACACTTTTTGAGCACTAATTTGTTATTTCCTTCACGTCATTCACCTAACGGTCCTGAAGAATGCCTATAAGTCCTAATCCAGGCACCATGGCAGAAACATGTCGACCATTTTAGAACTTCCCTTTCACTATTTTAAGAATCCCACACTCTAAGTGCACTTACTACTCATTATCCAGTTCCAACGTGCACTACACTTGAGAGTGTCCGGACCCGGAAGCCAGACTAATAAATTGATATCCTTGTCTTCCTGGCCCCTTTTAATTACAAGCATTTGTCACTGGCTCACTACTGCATCAACCTTGGGTAAGATCCTCCTGGTGGAGGCTGCATAACTCGATCGACTCAATGATTATGCACACACGTGATTCAAAAGCGGAGAACCAAGATATACCGCTTTAACGACAAACATACCCATCACGTGCATGAGGGTCATTTTAGATTGGGACACCCCATTTCCTGTAAATCACCTGCATACCGAAGGTTGTACAGGACAAGTGATCCATTCCCCCCTTGATTAAGATATTGACTTCGGAAACTGAATGGATCAGCATTCTACCTCCCCCCCCCACACTTGATAATAACGATTGATGCGTCCCTCCTGGGATGGGGGTGCCACATGGGAGAGGTGGAGATCAGAGGCCTCTGGTCTCCGGCGGAGTCCTGGCTCCATATCAACCTTCTGGAGCTACGGGCAATCCAACTTGGACTGAAGGCATTCCTTCCCTCTGTCCGGGGAAGTGTTGTGCAGGTGTTCACGGACAACACCACCGCCATGTGGTACTGCAACAAACAGGGCAGGGTGGGGTCATGGACCCTTTGTCAGGAGGCTCTGTGCCTCTGGTCATGACTGGAACACCAGGGCATCACCCTGGTGGTTCAACACCTGGCAGGTTCCCTGAACGCCAGGGCAGACGAACTCAGCCGCCGGTGCATGATGGATCACGAATGGCGTCTGAACTCGTGGCGCAAGGTCTCTTTCAGCAGTGGGGAGAGCCTTGGTTAGATCTTTTCGCCACTGAAGAGAACGTGCATTGTCATCAGTTCTGCGCGTTGAAATTTCCAAGGCGGCACTCGCTCGGCGACGCTTTTCCTTTCGAGTGGAGCTGCGGTCTGTTGTACGCCTTTCCGCCAATACCACTTCTGCCTAGAGTGCTGAAGAAGATCAGGCGCGACCGGGCCCAAGTCATCCTTGTGGCTCTGGACTGGGCACAAAGATACTGGTAACCCGAGCTACTCAGTATGTCAGTCGGTCCCCCGATTCGTCTGCCTCTTCAGAAGGACCTTCTGTCGCAGCAACAGGGGACGGACCTCCACCCGAACCTGTCCAGTCTCCACCTACATGCATTGAGATTGAGCGGCGACAGTTGAGGCCATTTGACTTGCCTCCTGAAGTCTGTGATGTGACTCTGGCAGCCAGGCGTCCCTCCACAAAAACGGTATACGCCTGCAGGTGGAACAGATTTGTGGCATGGTGCACAGCAAAGGCTGTGGATCCACTTTCTGCCCCTCTTTCAGAGGTTCTCCTCTTTCTTCTTTCTCTTGCCCAGCAGGGCTCTGCTCTGGGCAATATCAAAGGCTATCTCTCGCCCATTTCAGACTTCTTAAGGCTTCCTGATCAGCCTTCTCTTTTCAAGTCCCCTGTTGTAAATAGATTCTTGAAAGGCATCACACACATGTTCCCTCCTGTTCCTTTCGTGATGCCTCAGTGGGACTTGAACTTGGTGCTTACTTACCTGATGTGCGCTCCCCTTGAGCCACTTCATAATTGTCCTCTTCGTCTTCTGACGCTTAAAACTGCTTTCCCGGTTGCCATCACCTCTGCCAGAAGAGTGAGTGAGCTCCAGGCTCTGTCTTCTAAGCCTCCTTTCCTCTCTTGTCTATCTTGACAAAGTTGTTCTGAGGACTTGCCCTTCTTTCCTGCCCAAAGTGGTTACGGCCTTTCACATCGGGCAGTCCATCACCTTGCCCACCTTCTTTCCGCCTCCGCATCCCTCGAAAGAGGAAGAGAGGCTCCACCGTCTGGACCCAAAACGTGCACTCTCCTTTTATCTAGACCGCACACTCCAGTTCCGGGTGGACGACCAGCTCTTGGTTGGTTACGTGGGCGCTAAGAAGGGACAGGCGGTGCACAAGCGGACCATCTCTCGGTGGGTCATTTTGTGTATCAAGGTCTGTTATTCCTTGGCAAAAAAGGACCCTCCTGTGGCGCTGCGTGCCTATTCCACCCTACTACTGCCCGGGGTCGGGGAGTCCCCTTGCAGGACATCTGTCAGGCAGCTACGTGGGCTGCACACGTTCGCTAAGCACTACTGCCTGGACAGCCAATTCCGGAGAGATGGCTTCTTTGGCCGTTCCGTTCTCCAGGACTTCCTGGTTTGATCTTGGTCCGCAGACCCACCACCGGGGTTGGTATTGCTGGGGTATCGATTCTAAGGTAAGGAATCTAACACTAACCTGTTTCTTTCAGATGCACAAGTTACTTACCTTCGGTAACAATATATCTGTAAGAAACAGTAGCTAGTATTCGATTCCTTACCGACCCACCCATCCTCCCCGTTCTGTGAACTGATATCTAGGGTTAAGGTATCTCCCTTTGAGGGCCCTAGTTTCATGGCACCAGTGTCGGTTTCTTGCATGGCTCTGCGCTCCTGGCGCGGAAAGCTATGTACAGAACTGACGTCAGCGCGCGAGGGCAGCATCTAAGTGCTCTGGCGACGTCATCCTGGCGATCACGACGACGGACGCGGAGCCGCAGACGACGCCTACCAACGCGTTGGGGTACTGCTGACGAAAACTTTCCGGATCCAGTCTGACGCCTGGGGATATTCTAAGGTGAGGAATCTAACACTAACTACTGTTTCTTACAGATATATTGTTACCGAAGGTAAGTAAGTAACTTGTGCGCCATAGCCAATTAAGCATACTTCTCTTTGAGCTTAGTTAAGCCGCAAGAGTATGGAATTTGTCCTGCTCTGTTACTAAGCCTGGGCAGGAAGGTCCTGGATTTTAACTGAGGCTATCTTCTATTAAGTCACAAGCAACCCTCCCTCTCTCCCTCCTTCCTTCATGATAAGGCCACAAGTCTGGGCAGCTTTTAAAAAGTAAACAGACAGAGTCTAACTTTCAAGGGTAAATGTTGATCCAATAAGTGCAATTAGACTATAAACATTTCTCTTATTACTCAGGAAGGGCTACTCTGTGATATTCTAGTCCATTGGTTAATTAAAAGAATCTGCCCAGTATGGGCAATAATTGCTACAATTAAGTAACAATGTATCTACTGTTACATTCTGACAGTGTGTGGAAGCTCTTTAAAGCACAGTTTGGTCTCTGCAAGAACATATTAACTAATGTGTCTGTGTATTCTGTATTCAAGTAGTCCTATTCAAAAACAGTCATGAGTGTCGGGCCTAATGATTCCTGAAAGGAATACGGAAGGAGACTTCCAGATCTATTTTACTTTGTATTTACATTTGAGGAGAAAACCAACTATAAAGGGTCAAACTCCTAAGCATCCTAATTAAAGCCTAGTATAATTGTGTACCTTAATCCTCTTCACTCAGTGCCAACTAGTTAACTCAGCCTAGGTGAACCACAAAAGGTTGGGCATACAACTGGAATATGAAATGTTACTAACTACAATGCACAATTGGCTGCTCTCTGACTTGATCTTATGGTTTGTGTTTTTACATCACCAAGGAAACTTTATTATAAAGATTAGGGTGAGAACAAGGGAACACATATTTGAAAGACTAAAGCCCTCAAATCGAAAAAAAGTAACACTGCCAATTAATTACACTTCCTGTGCATTTTAACTGCAATCAGAATTCAAAAGAATCAAATAACTAGGTTTAAAATATTATTAAAGTAAGTCACAGTGGGTCTTTTAGAGTTGGTGTGATGTGATTAAACGTTCTTTGGTAATCAGGCAGGCTTCTTGGGGAGGCCCATTAGTAAGGCATTTTCTCCATCTTTGTGAGGCAGAAAGAAGGCCTGGACTGTGGAGTGGAACAGCTTTGTGGGAGGAATGGCTTGATTCTGTGTAGGAGGCGGTGGCTTTGGAACAAAGCCGCCTCATTTCTTCACATGAACCTTTAAGGAGAAATCCGAGTGAATGCAAAATGTCAGTTGTGCAGGTCAAGATGCTGGATGATAGGTTCTGCAGGTTCATGCAGTTTAATCAAATATAGACTCAATGATGGAGTGTTCCCTTGTTAATGAGGATATACTCAGTCTTGGTTGAGAACACAGTTAATTAGCATATAACACTGTTGCTAGCCAATGAATCTTTGAAGTACATTTTAGTGCTGTAAGCATATTGATAAAGAACATAATTCTAATGGCAAAGTATACACACCCAGAGACTCTAGCTTCACATAAAATAGCATTGGATTCAGTAAGAATCTCTGTAGGGACATCCCATGACATGAAGTGATCAGGAGGGGAATGGAGCTATTTGAACAAGTTGTGTACTGTCAGAGTTTTAGGAAGCGACTTAGTTAGGAAAAGTGTCTAAAACGTCTATATGTGAAGATCACAAAAAGTGGCAGATGGTTAATGGTGTCAAACGCTGCACACAAACCTAGGAGCTCCAGACAGCCGACATTATCATTGCCAGCTTTCCTAAGAGCACTGTTTGACTACATTAATCATAGCGGTTTTAGAGTTTCCTCATGGACTGAATCAAGATTATTTACTTGGATTAAATTCAGCTTCTCAAAGTTGCCATTATGGCTGTATAGCTATAGTTTTCTCAGGAATTTTCCTCAGGGTAGCTGGGTGAGGGTTTGGTAGTTACCAAGTAAATAGAGCTCAAGATTACATTGTGAAGTGTAGTTTTCAAAATTCACATAATTTTTCAAAATTCATATCATTTTACATAAACTTTGATACTTTGCTTGAGGCCGAGCAATCCACCAAGACTGAAGGACACGAACGGTGTGAACTCCTGACAGCCCGCGGACTCTCGTCCCCTTCTAGCCACCACACACGCTCCGCTCCTTCCGCACAGGAGTCCTTGGCTGGTCGTGCTCTCTGGGGAGCTTCTGGGTACCTCCCGGAGCCCTGAGACTGGGCTTGTGAGCAGAGAAGGACGACTGTACTGGATCCTGGAGCAAAGTAAGATGGCAGCCCACTTTTGTTAGCGATGGCCGTGTTGCAATCTACTTTGGCCCGGGTGCCCCTGGCCACCCCCAGCCACCAGGAAAGAAGCCTCCAGGCAGTTGTGACCCTAGGGGAGCCCCTGGCATCCCTCCGACACACTTTGCGGGCAGATGATCGGAGGATGGTGGTTCCAGTGAGAATACGGCACCCATCAAGATGTGGGGCCAGCTTTGTTAGCAGTAACAGTGCTGTCGTGTGACTCATCCTGCACTTTGCAGTTTGCTCCCTGCCTCCCCCCTGGGCTTGGGAGTGCACCGAGTGGGCATTCACTGAGCACCCCAGGACTTTGAGGACACAGTTGGGGGACGGATCACTGCCTCAGCTGCTGATTGCCTCCGGCGGGGTATTCAACAAGCACCAGTAAAGTTGGCGAGACTGCTTGTGGTGTGTGGGCCGCTCAGTTGGGGGCACCAGATCCTGAGTGGAGCATCTTTTAGGGGCAGGAGTACCAGTGTGTGGGGGGCCACGGCCCAGGGTTGGATTGGAATTAGAAACCAACCCGGGCACGCAAATAAAAAAAGTGGCCCACATTTGCATATTGCCTTTACTCAAAACACTGCTTCCGTAAAGTTCTATAAACACCTGAAAACAAGTGAGGCCACTTCTGCTCTGGCCCCTTGCCCCTGCTCAATATGCACGCATTAATTGGCCGGCTCAGCGAGAGAAAGGGAGTGACACCTCTGGCAGTTGATAAAAGGGAGGTAATGGATGCCCATCTGCCTCCAAAAAGGCCACTCAGGGCCGCACTGGGCCGCTGGCGACATTTGAACACACCACACACAGCCCAAATTGACCCCCCAGGCTGCCAAAAAAAGCAGCCTACAGCTGGAACTTTGATACCAGCCTCTCGGCCATTGCCAGGGTGCCCGCCTTACCAATATAACCCTGCCCCTGCCTCATTGGAATCGGTGCAGGGGCACCCGGGGATGACCTCCTCCACTACACCATGCAGACCCAGAGTCATGTCCCTAATATTTTCTCTGATGCTGGGAGATAACATGGAGGAATGTACTTGACCGTCTGCACCTGGTATTTTTAATCTGGTGTGGCCCAGGGGCCCCCTGGGTGCTTGTTGAAAGTTGGGCTGAAACCGTCAACATTATCGGCGCCCTCTTGCTCTCCTTAAACCTTTTGTGCGCGTAAAACAGCCGCCATTTTGAGCACCATGGCTTCCCTGCTCTCGCCGAGAGCCAGCGCGCCTCTCTCCCCCTCCTAGCTTCGCTGACAACCCCCCCTGCCTGCACCTGCCGCGAATCATAAAACCCCTCTTCGGCGCTGCTCTGCCATAGGCCCTCGTCCTGTTCCCAGCGCAACACCTCCCTTCTTCCCATTCATGATCCCCGGCCCTTTGATGCAAACCCCTTTTCCCCGTGTGCCCGTTCGTCTTCCTCGTTCCCAGGCCGACACCCAGCTCTGCCGATACTGTTCCTTGCCCCTCCCCGTACAATAGAAAGTTTCCCCCCAGCAAGGGATCCCCGGGTTGATCAAAGCCCCCCGCCCTACGAGATCCGATCGAACCCCACACACTCCGTGAATCGGCGGAATATCCAGCTGCGCGATGATCATCACCTGTTGTGAACGGGGCGGGGACTTCCACTGTAACCTTGCGTGGGAACGGGCTGGGAAGGGGGATTCTGAGGATGTCTTTCCGTACATCAAAGTATCGACGAGAATGTGTTACATGCAATAAAGAGATAAACTTGTGTATAAGAGGCCAGGCCTCAGGGATGCAGTTAGAGCACCTCAGAACGATACCTTCTGTCCGTTTCGTTGTGTTCTCCTCCGGAGAGAATAAAAACCTTGTTTCCTGCCTTCCAGTCTCCAGCGCCTGCCTCTTCAATAGTTTAACTTCTTTGTGGGTTCAAGAGGCGACACCGCCGGGCAATACTTAAGGATCTTATATTCTGGTTGGTAGTGTCACCCTTATTTCAACAATTGGCGCCCAACGTGGGGCCCATCAGCGACCCATGGATCCAGTGGGAGAGGTCCTGACGACAAAGTGAACGACTGCAACGATCGGGAACGCGTCTGTCCGATAGACCCTCGTCTGACAGCCGATCATCCGAACTTCACTGGTTCCGAACAGACCTCTCTCGAGTGATCTACGGTCCTGACTGGGAACCATAAGGAGTGCCGCGAGGATAACGGAGAAGAGAGGACGATCGGGCGCTGGATTCGGAAGACAAGAAACTGTCCATGCGGTCCGGGTAAGGTCGTGTAATCACGACAAGTTGCGAAATGATTGCTTGATTGCTTGATTGTTTAAAAAATACTAGTATTGCTCTTTTTATTTATTTGGAGATTCACTGTCTGCAAACGGAGAAACAACGGGCTCTCTCTTTGCAAGCAGTGGAGGATAGGTAGGGCAGCAGCCGTGCTTATTTTTTCTCCCCCACTCAATAATCACTTGAAACTGAACTGTTGTTCGCAAAACTATTGTTTCCTGGAGATTCCCTGTCTGCAAACAGGGAAGAGACCACCCTTTTTGCAGATAGTGAAAAGGGTAGGTAACGCAGATCTTTGCGGACCTACTCATTCTCCCCATTGTTATTTATTGGTCTTTTGTTATTTTGATCCATGAGGTATTCACTGCCTGCAAACAACGTAGAATAGAAATATTCTGTCCAGTCTTTGCACCTAGTGATAAGATAGGCAGTGCTGACTTTTTAGTCCCTCGTTACGAGCCGTCATGTCTGTCTTCTCCCCACTGATTAGTAGCCTGTTTAGCCCGGACCGCTTATTAGAGATGGACCATCCAGCCCCACTGGAAGGCACCCCTAATAAGGACATGTTCATGAAGCATGGATTGACCGCTATAGCCTATAGTAAACTATGGCATAAATATACGAAAAAGGGTCAAGAAAGTCAGTGGCCCCTGATAGGATCCTTCAATGATGATAAAATAAAAACGCTAGAAACTGCCCTGGGTAAAAACAAGACAACACCCACTATGCTTGACAGTTTCGGCATGTGGCGAAAAGAAACTGAACAACGTAAAAAGAAAACTGAGAGTAGGCTGGAAAAAGAGCTGCGAAAAGCAGCCCACCTAGCTGCCCAGAACTTAGAAAAAGAGATAAAGGAAAGAGAGAAAGCTAAACAGAAACTAGAAATGGAAACGCCAAGCCAGTGTCCGGTTAGAACTCCCTCCATGCTCTACCCTGATTTACCCTCGAAACAACGAGCCAATGAGGACCTGCTGTTAGGTCCTCCTATCATCTACATGCCCCCTCCATATGCCCCTTCTCAACCCTTGGCGCAGCACGCGCCACCCCCAGGTACAAACGAAGGTACCGCCACAGCGTCGGCCCCAATGGCCTCTGTGCCAGCCGAACCCCTTGTATTAAAACCCGCATCAACAACAACGTTAGACGACCATGAGACTCGAGGGGCTGGCCCTGCAAGAACAAACAGACTAGACAAAGATGAGCGAGCGGGGATCGACAAAATAGCAAGGACACTGGTAGAAAGGAAGGATGATGAAGAGTACATCACAGATATGTTCAGCTCGTATACAGGGAGTCACAGACGACATTTTACCGTACGACTGTGTTATCATGTCTTGAATGCATACGAGGACCGATATCGAGACAAAGGTCCCGAGAGCCTAAGGACTCTGTACCGGAAGGTCGATATCGGGGATGAGGGCGAGTGTGATGTGTCGGACCTCCTTACGCGTACGCTTGAGGTTTTCCGCCACCTCACTGAACGAAAGCCGGGAGCTAAATCCGCAGCCTCCGTAGTGACCGAACCACCAACCGAGCAATCTAACACCATGATGCCGATACGAGAGGCTGACCCTTACTGGGTTCCTCCTCGGGGTACAGGGACTCACGATGATGCAAACAACCAAGACGCGAAGGGAAGGGTAGTGTACAACTGGGTCTACCAGCCATGGGACCGGCAAGAGATACTGACATTCCGGAAATCTCTACCCGACCTACGTAAAAACCCCACTGCCTTCTATACTGAATTGGGTACAGCCCTGGGCTCAACGATTATGACCCTGGCTGACATCGACTTGTTCTTCGGGTTATGTCTACCAGCTGATGTGTGGAAGCAAATCCGGAAAGTCGACCACCTTGAGCTGTTTGGACATACCTGGTCACAACTCAATGATCTGGATAAACAACGGGGACCAGGACAAAAGCCTTTGAAATCCATTCTAGACCTCCCAGATAAAATCGTAGAGAAATTAAAAACCCTAATCCCAGAAAAGAAAGTGGACTGGTCGATAGTAACAGCCTGTCGCCAAAAACCCCAGGAGGATGTATCGGAATACTTCTCCCGGTTTGAAACGGTGTTCTCCGATTACAGCGGCCAGGACATGACCACTGCAACCGGACACCATCTGTTTGTCCAGAATTATGTTAAGGGCCTATCATCGGAAATCTCCCAGAAACTACAGGCCAGCGAGAGTAGTTGGGCAGCCTCCAAACCTACAGCGATTCTCCAAATGGCCCAATATTATGAGCATCAGAAAAATGAAAACGATAGGGCGACAGAGAAAAAGAAGAAGGACTTAAAAGAGAGGGTGATGATTGCCAAACTGCAAGGGGTGACTATAGGACGAGACCAATACCGGGGAAACTACCAGACAAACGTCCCTAAGACTACATTCCCCCAGGACCGCACTCTGACTTCCTACAGTGGACGCACAGACCTTAGAGAAAACCAGTGCGCTTTCTGCAAAGGGACTGGCCATTGGAAATCCCAGTGCCCAGTTCTTCTGGAAATGATCAGAAACAAAGACCCCAGGGACGTAGCAAACGGACCGAGACCTAAGGGACAACAACGAGGGCCCCCAAATGACGCGACTAACGACAGATCAAGCAGACCAAATACGTTCGACCGACCCAGGCAGAACCAATATCAACAATCTGACTATGACGATACTCACACCTTCGCATAGGACAGCCAAGGGCGAGGGAGGGATCCAGTCGAGCTCTATGTTGACCAGCAGGGCCCTTATGTCACTGCTAAGGTCCTGGGTACCAAGTCTCCATTTCTGGTAGACACTGGCGCAACACGTAGTGCGTTATCTAAACGACTGATTCCAAGGGCACCCTTGTCTGGCTCACTCATAACATCGACAGGTTTCGATGGAACGCCCTCCACCAACCCTTTGTCTGCCCCGATTCTCTTTGACGTAGAAAACAACACCACCGACACCACGTTCTTGCTTTCCTTAAATAGCCCTGACGCCATTATGGGACTTGACTTACTGAAACACTTCCGAGCGACGATCAGGTGTTCTCAAGATGGAGTTCGAGTGTTTCTTTACGACAACCCCGTTCTGCTTAGACATTGCTCCCCCCGACACATGTTTTCCATCACCGACGTTGACGCGTCCCTGCTTGACACTCTACCTCCGTATCTGTGGGCCAAAGCGGATTCGGACGTAGGGCGTATGTTAATTGACCCAGTGCACATTACTGTCCGACCAGACGCAACACTCCCAAAACTCCCACAATATCGGATATCGCCAGAGGGCGAGAAGGCATTGGTAATGATTATCCAGTCACTGATAGACGCAGGAGTGGTAGAGGAAGTGGTTAGCAACGTTTGCAACAGCCCTATCTTGCCCATTATCAAGAAGCAGGGAGAGGGAGATGAGAAAGCATACCGTTTCATCATCGACCTCCGAGAGATCAACAAAGTGGTGGTACCCCAGTACCCTGTGGTCTCAGACATCACCACCATCCTGACCTTGATTCCATCCACTGCCACCACCTTTTCCGTCATCGACCTCAAGAACGCATTCTTCTCCATCCCCATCCACCCAGACAGCCGATATCTCTTCGGCTTTACCCTAAAAGCCCGCTCATATAGGTTTTGCCGAGCGCCTCAAGGCTACACGGAAAGCCCTAGCATTTACAGCCAGGCCCTCAAAAGACAACTAGACCAAGTCCAGTTACCCGACGGAGTGGTGTTGGTACAATATGTCGATGACATCCTTTTGGCAGCCGACACCACCCCTCTAGCGGTTACCGCCACCATTCAACTCTTGCACTTCCTTGCGGAAAATGGCCACAAGGTCTCCAAGAAGAAGTTGCAATTCTGCCTACCCCAGGTCACTTACCTAGGCCACCTCTTGTCCAAAGATGGAAGAAAACTCACCCCAGATCGAATCCAAACCATTCTAGATACCCCTGTCCCTAAGACCCAGAAGCAGGTTCGCTCCCTATTAGGCCTCACCTCCTTCTGCCGACAATGGTTACCAAACTTCAGCCTCGTTGTAAAACCACTGCTTTCTCTGCTAAACAAAGACGTCCCTTTCCCACTCCCTTGGACCCCTGAGTGTCAAACTTCCTTCACAGAACTGCGAGATGCCCTTTGCTCAACCCCTGTCCTAGGTACCCCTGATTACAAAAAGCCCTTCTCCCTTTACACTCACGAAAGGGAGGGGTGCGCTTTATCTGTCCTGACCCAGGCCATCGGCCCTAAGCAACGACCGTGCGCTTACTTCTCTGCCACTCTTGACCCTGTCGCCAGAGCCTTGCCTGCCTGCCTTCGAGCTGTAGCTGCTGCTGCAATCTCTATCCGACAGAGTGAGGGGATTGTACTCTCGAATTCCCTCACGGTACTGGTACCCCATGCAGTCGACACCCTCCTGAACCAAACCAAGACGCAACATCTGACGAGTGCACGACTGACTGGATACGAACTGACCTTGCTTGCCCCCCATATCACCCTGAAAAGATGCACCACACTGAACCCAGCAACTCTGTTACCCTTGCCAGAGAACGATCCCAATGTGCACCCCGTACATGACTGCGTGACTCTTACGGACGAACAGACCAGGAGTAGGGTCGATCTCAGAGACACGGCTTTCCCTGACCCCGACGGGGAGTTGTGGGTGGACGGTTCTTGCATCAAACTCTCCGATGGTACCACTTCCGCTGCCTATGCAGTCACCACGGCTCGAACTGTAGTAGAAACAGCCCGCATCACCCAGCGATCTGCCCAGGCAGCGGAACTGATTGCTTTGACGCGAGCCTGCATCCTGGCAACAGGAACCACAGCGAACATTTACACCGACAGCCAGTATGCCTTCGGGGTGGTTCACCATTTTGGGCTCCTCTGGAGGGAGAGAGGATTCTTGACCTCACACGGCACACCCATTTTGCACGGGGATTTAGTCTCCGCCTTAATCGAAGCTGTCCTCCTCCCCAACAAACTTGCCGTTATCAAATGCCAGGCACACAAGAAAGTGACAGACATTATTGGACAGGGAAATGCACTAGCCGACATCACCTCCCGAACGACAGCTGAAAATAGAACGACAACACATATGTACGTGACCAGGTCACAAGCAGAAAACTGGACTGACGCCAAGGACACAATTAGAGACATACAAACGTCTAGCACACAACACGAATTGACTGAATGGACACGGGTGGGATTGAAAGACGATGAAGGCTGCTGGCGGACAAAAGACACGAACAGATGGTTGCTACCTGATTCATACTTGATTCCCATATTAACCATGGCACACTCCCCTGCCCACATAGGATCAGCCCCCATGATCGAACTTGTCTCCAGGGTTTGGCACAATGACAAGATCCCAGATTCCGCCAAACGCCTGGTCCAACAATGCTTAATATGCCTGCAACACAACCCCGGGAAAGGAACTGTAGTACCCCGGGGGGGATTTGGGGTCCCAAACCACCCATTTGAAGTCCTGCAGATGGACTACATCCAGCTAGACAGATGCCAAGGCTTAAAATATGTGCTCGTCGTGGTGTGCGCATTTAGCAAGTGGGTGGAAGCATATCCAACCCGTGACAACACCGCTATGGCCACTGCAAAGGTTCTGTTAAAGGAGTTTTTCCCCCGTTATGGCCTCTGTCGTGTTTTATGGAGTGATAATGGCCCCCACTTCGTAGCCAAAGTTATCCAGCTCATCCTAAATGGGCTGGGTATTAAACAGAAATTCCACGCAGTCTTCCACCCTCAATCTGCTGGGCTTGTCGAACAACACAATGCCACACTAAAGCTTAAACTGGCCAAAATAGTGGCTACCACGGGCCTGAAATGGCCAGACGCCCTCCCATTGGCATTGCTATCGATGCGCTCTACCCCCACCCGACATCACTTAACCCCTTATGAAGTTGTCTTCGGTCGACCCATGAGCGTCTGGTCTGCCCCGAAACCAACTTCCATTCATGACGTTCCGGACGTCCTAATGTCTGATTATCTGTACAAATTGACTGAAACTTTGTCTGTCCTTCATCAGCAGGTGCAGCAGGCCATCCCCGATGCTTCCAGGGGTCCGGGTCACGCCATCCAGCCGGGGGACTTCGTGCTGATCCGGAATTTTCAGCGATCAAAGAGTTTGGAACCCCGGTGGACGGGCCCCTGGCAAGTGCTGATCACCACTCGGACCGCACTTCGAGTGGAGGGGAAGAAACACTGGCTGCACGCTCATCACTGCAAAAAGGTCTCTCCAGCCCTGGCCACAACAGACACCGTCAACACCCAAGAAGAGCTCCTGAACCAGGACCGACCATCGTTGAACTGCTATCCTGATACTGAGACACTTGAACTTTCAAAACATCCTGACCCCACTGTGCCATCTCGAGAAGGGTATTTCCTGCGTCGAAAGGAGGGAGCTTCGGCTAAGTAGGCCACGGACTAGGTTAAAGGATCTCAGAACGGTGACCCAAACTACCAAGGGTTACCTGGAGAGAAGCTAAAACTAAGTCTGTGGTCCTGCCCACTACCGAGCACCTTGAAGACGAAGATGATGGAAGCGCCAGATAAGAAGATGATGGAAGCGCCAAATAAGAAGCCGACGGAGACAGCAGGAAATACCCACTACAGAAATCCGAGAACAGACAGACTCCATAGCTCAAAGACAATTGCACTCTTCATCGTAATCCTCCTCTGTTTTCTCCTCATGACTACGCTCTGGATTATGGAAGAACACGCACCTGCTCACGAAACATTCCTAACCACTGCTCAGCCTACCACCATGAAGGAACATTATCTAATTTCGCTCTCTCCTCAACTAAGAGAGAGGCGAAAGGAGTTTTGGAACAACTCTTTCGTGCAGCTACTTCACCAGCACAATCTTGCCACCAACTGCTGGATCTGTGGGTTGCTACCCCATGCCACTGGACATTCAATACCATTCATCCCTTCACCCTTCTCTGTCCACGGCTCCTGCCTTGCCTGGCTGATCCTCCTGCAAGAGAGCTATACGGGCAATGCCACCTCCAGCAGAACTGCAGCACATTCTTCTCACGGGGCCGGGCGAAACAAGACAAAGACACACTTCTGCCCGCTGACCCCCAGCGACTCGATCCAAATGGACATCCCGGCTAAAGAACGAATCGAAATGCAGGTGTTCAACAATCCAACCAGACCCACCTTCTCCTATCTGCGGAAACGAACGGCTGCCACTCTGACTGTGGCCCTGTCGGTCATCAACGTCACAGGCCACATGTGTGTAGAAGGACTTGGGACACAGCTGGTGGGTCGCAGCGCTTGCCGCTTTACCAGCACTCTGGATTCCACGGATCCACCTTCCTTTGTGTCATCCCCAAACATGTATTTCATCTGCGGCACGAAGGCCTACACCTGGCTCCCCAAAGGCTGGGGGGGCACTTGCTACATCTCCTTCGTCCTTCCTCCAACCTATGTGGCCCCAGCGAATCACCACAGGCAAAAACGAGCCAAAGACGTTGAGCAAGCCGACTCAACAGGGGCGCAGTTCCTCGATGCTATGAAAGGACTCGTCCCCCTCTGGGGCCCGATGGCAAACAGCCGTGCCATCCGACATTTGACTCAGGCAGTCGAGACAACCATGAACATCACAGCGGGCATCTTTGCCAACAACACTGCCGAGCTCCAAGCGGTCCGTTTAGTGGCTCTTCAGAACCGCCTCGTTCTAGATGTGGTTCTGGCGGACCGTGGAGGAGCATGCCGCATTATTGGGTCCAGCTGTTGTACATACATACCGGACAACTCACCCTCAGTGTACAAAGCCATCGAACATCTTCACAGACTCTCTTCGGAAGTTCACCAAGAGCAAGAAGAATGGTCGCTTGGTGGTTGGTTCTGGGACACCGTCAAAAGCTGGGGCTGGAGACTGCTCACCATTATCCTGATTCCCGTAGTTGTAATATGTGGCCTATGCTTAGGAATTCAATGTCTGCCACCTATGTGTTCTTTATGTGCGAGTTGTATTTTTCCCAAAACTGTGGACATTGGAAGCGAACATATGAGAGCATTGTATGATACCGAAGTTAGGAATTTGATGAAAATTGACATTGAGTAAAGCAAGGTGGCTAGATATGTTGAAAAGGGGGGACTGTTGAAAGTTGGGCTGAAACCGTCAACATTATCGGCGCCCTCTTGCTCTCCTTAAACCTTTTGTGCGCGTAAAACAGCCGCCATTTTGAGCACCATGGCTTCCCTGCTCTCGCCGAGAGCCAGCGCGCCTCTCTCCCCCTCCTAGCTTCGCTGACAACCCCCCCTGCCTGCACCTGCCGCGAATCATAAAACCCCTCTTCGGCGCTGCTCTGCCCCAGGCCCTCGTCCTGTTCCCAGCGCAACACCTCCCTTCTTCCCATTCATGATCCCCGGCCCTTTGATGCAAACCCCTTTTCCCCGTGTGCCCGTTCGTCTTCCTCGTTCCCAGGCCGACACCCAGCTCTGCCGATACTGTTCCTTGCCCCTCCCCGTACAATAGAAAGTTTCCCCCCAGCAAGGGATCCCCGGGTTGATCAAAGCCCCCCGCCCTACGAGATCCGATCGAACCCCACACACTCCGTGAATCGGCGGAATATCCAGCTGCGCGATGATCATCACCTGTTGTGAACGGGGCGGGGACTTCCACTGTAACCTTGCGTGGGAACGGGCTGGGAAGGGGGATTCTGAGGATGTCTTTCCGTACATCAAAGTATCGACGAGAATGTGTTACATGCAATAAAGAGATAAACTTGTGTATAAGAGGCCAGGCCTCAGGGATGCAGTTAGAGCACCTCAGAACGATACCTTCTGTCCGTTTCGTTGTGTTCTCCTCCGGAGAGAATAAAAACCTTGTTTCCTGCCTTCCAGTCTCCAGCGCCTGCCTCTTCAATAGTTTAACTTCTTTGTGGGTTCAAGAGGCGACACCGCCGGGCAATACTTAAGGATCTTATATTCTGGTTGGTAGTGTCACCCTTATTTCAACATGCTGAGAACCATTTTTTGGCTGAGTGGATATTAACACTGTTCTAAATGGCCCCATCTAGCAATATCTGTTGGATGCCTGTTACATATGTGCATTTCACGTCCTGGTGGATCACTGACTTTTCCCTTCTGCACCATCTGCGGGCTTGCGCAACTTGGTGAGCAGCCTGTTGGCCTAGATCTTACTCAATTAGTAGACTCCTGCATGTCGGCCTCCCTCTCTCCTGCTGTCTGTTGTATGGCTCGGATGGTGGTGGTGATGGAGCTGCCATTGCTGGGATGTTCCTTGGGTTTCTTGCTGGTGGTCTGTCCTGCTACTGTTTGAAGCCCTATTAGACTGTTAGTGGCCTAAAGCAGGGCACACTGAGCCAAGAGTGCAGTTGGGTGGCAGCGCTCAGTGGAACTTTTTTTCTGCGCTCCCTTCTTCCTTGCCTGGGTCATCGTCTGGCGCACAAAGCAAAACCAAAGAGGACCGGACTATGAGAGCCTCCCAAATGGGGATCAAGTAGGGCACTTGTGGTGGTGACCTGTCATATATAGACAGTAAATTTGAGAAACTCCTCACTGCGAAAGATGCTTCTGTGGAGCGTTTAAAGGGTAAGCTTGACTCTATCTCAGTGGAACTTGCCAACATCCGGGAGGACTCCCAGAAAATTTCTGTGAGGTTCAATACTCTGAAGCGCACTGTACAATCCCTGACTACCGCTGCTCAATCTGTGGATCTACTCATCGCAGCTTTGGAGGCTCAGACGTGGTGTCTGGCTGCTCGCTGTGATGATCGGGGGCCTGCCGGGACAATGTCTGCTTCGTGGGGCTGCTAGAGTGAGAGGAAGGCAACTCTCTGTTGGCTTATCTGGAAGATAGGCTGTTAGAGGTAGTGGCCCCGGAGAGCCTATCTAAATTCTGTTTCCTGGATCATGCGCATAGAGTCCCAGCGCAACCGCCTCGCCCAGTGGTGACCCACCTCCTGCACTTTAGAGACAGTCCATCTCCAGCAGCAGGCTCGAGCGCATGGCCCCTTTGTAGTGAATAATACCCCGGTGTCCTTATACCCTGACTACACCCTCGAGGTTCAGAAACAGAAGGCATTGTTGTGTGACATGGGACTGCTCTACTCCCTGCTGTTCACTTCTCGACTGAGAATCCAGGCTCAGGACAAGGTGCGCTTCTTCGCTGACCCGTCTGCGTCATGGGACTGGATTAAACTCTTTGACAAGGGTGCTGCACAGCCTAATTTGCAGGACCTGCAGCATTCCCCGTGCCTGCAGAGCCAGAGATCTCAGCACAGGGGGACTACACGGCACTCTAAATTGCAGGTGGCACTTGAGTAGATGAGAGCAGTAGAAATCACTGCCTCTTTGAGAGCCACTGAGGGCTCTTCTTGATGAGCGTCCCCAGAACACCATGGCTCTGCTTCTGACTCAGAGGACTTGTTGTGTCGGGATGGAGAACATACTGCTGCTGGTCACCCCAAGCTTGGTGGGCGATCTTGTTTTGGCCTGAAAGACGATGTATAATAACTTCACTCGGGTCCTGTTTGCACTGTGATTGGGCCGTGGCTATGTGGCGGTTGACCTCTCCTGTGTTGATGCACCTTTTCCAGATTTGAGTTGATAGTTCCGTATCAGAGAATAATAGAAGGTGAGTTTAATTGTGTGGTAGACCTGGGATTGGATAGGTGGCACCTGCCCCTGGGTGCAGCGTCGTTGGGTAGGCTGGCAGAGGCTGTCCGCTCCTGTGCATCGCAGTGGGAACTTGTTGACTGCTGGAGGGTACGGAACCCAATGTCCTGAGTGTATTCATACCGCTCTGGATTGCATGATCTCAGGGTCCTAATCAACAGAATGTATTACCTGCAAGGCAGTGTGCAGAAGATAGGCAGGAGTGGAATATCTGGCGAAAACATTCTGATCACTCCCCTTTGTTGTGCTCCCTCCAGTGGACCACAGCTTGATCTAGCATCTCTACTTGCGCTTGGACCCTGTGATGCTTGAAATCTAACTTTTTGGGCTCTGCTGGGTAAACATATTGCACAATATTGGTTTGATCACTCAGGTTTGACCACATCGGTGGGGGTAGAGTGAAAAGCCATGAAGGTGGTGATTTGGGGATATTGTATCTCTAACAAAATGGGTGTGTGGACCCAGTTGCTCTCTGATATCCAGCGGCAGGAGGTGGTGATTGATGGTCTTTACCGCGAGCTGGAAGAAACCCCAGAAGTAGCGGGCGCATGCTGGAGGAAAGAGCAAAATTGTTTGCCCCTGTCGAAAACTTGTGCCACTTTGATTACAGAGCTTATGTAGCCAGGGCACATGCTGAGAGCTATTAATAGGGTAAAATGCTTGTGTGTCTCTTACAGGGTGAAGTTTGTGGGCATACCATTCTCCAAGTGGGGGACGCTTCTGGAAAGGATGTCTTTACACAGGCGGGGAGTAATAATGCAATTACATAATAACCTTCTTCCTGGTGACCCTAGATTCCGCAGTGGCAGATGGATTGGGTGCAGACGTTACGGAAGCATTTAAGGAAATTGCGAGTGGGACGGTACCTGGGTTGGATAGGCTGGAGATAGAATTCTATCTAGATTTTGAGCAAAGCTTTGGCAACCCATCTACTCCCCCATATGTGCACCCTGATTCACCGGGACCAGACTGGCTTCATTCCCACTCAAAGCTATTAATTGCTCCTTGCTTTGGACCAATGAGAGTGGTTGCCGGCGACTGCACTGGTCATCACAGTGGATTTTAAGAAAAGCAATTGAAACGCCCCATTGTGAGTTTCTATATGCACCTTGTTTGGCATGGGCTTCAGTTTGCCCTATGTCAAATGGACGAAGCTCCCATACAGTACCTCACTGGCTAGGATCTGCACTTGCTCACTGATCTTGGAGGATTTCGTGGTGGAATGGGGCACCAGACAGTAATGACGCCTTGTCCCCACTGTTATTCGCTTTAGCCATTGAGCACTTTGCTTGCACTGTCCGATTGGGACTACACTATCTGGGTCTGCTCCTGGCTTCTGATTGTACATATCGCTCCTTATATGTGGATGATATGATACTATACTTAAGAGAAAAAAACTGATTTCAGGGGAGCTGTGACCTCATTGACTGACTTTGACCACCATTCAGGTCTGGAGGTCAATTAGGACAAGTTCTATGTCTACCCTGGAGGTCAATTGGAACAAGCCCTATGCCTACCTCCTCTGAAGTGACATTGCAAGGGTGGATATAGCTCTACTGCCCAACATTTGCAGTAGGAATGCCACACTATCCTATATTTGGGGGAAGACATTATCGCTTGACAGACTTACTGTACAAAGAAAATTACAGCTACGTGATCGCCAACTTGTGATGCTTGGTGTCCTTCTGGACCACATTACCTCTGTCAGTGAGCGACGAGAGCTCTGTCTCGAAGATGGTTATTGTGCCCCACATCCTTTACTTGTTCACAGCCATCTCACTGAAGCTGCCCCGGAAGTTCTTTCGGGACTTTGATGGTATACTACTGACGTTGTACTGGGGCACTTCGGGCTGCCATGTGGTACTCTGGAAGTTACGCTTACCGGTGATAGAGTGTGAACTAGCAGCTCCTGATCTCGAGCCTTATTATCTAGCAGCGCAACTGCAGTGAGTGGCTCGGTTGAGGTCATATCTCTGGGATGGCACACGTGAGAATGGCTCACCATCCAAAGTATTGTTAACTAGTATTTTGATGAGGCAGATACCTGCTACTAGGATGCGTACAATCAATATTTTTGTTAGTTAGGGCACTCAATAGGACGCACACCACAACTACATACATTGCTGGTTGCTTGGTTCTCGGAGAGACAGATGGATGGGGCTCCACAGGTGGATGGCGACTGGGGTCATTGTACTGGGAAATTTCTTTGCGGGGGTAGAATTATGTCCTTTTTCGGAACTCCAGGAGACTTCTGTGCTCCCCATATGGCACTTCCTACTCCACGGAGCCTTGATCCCCAGGATACATGAGTGGTGGGGTCTCGGAGTTGCAGAACCGCGGAACATGAATGTTTACATCATCTTTTCCTAATTACGGGCGGTTTAAGGCGATAATGTTACTTTATAGGGCTCTCCTGAAAGGGGTACGACCAGACCTGATGTGACTTTGCTTGTGCTGAGAGGAAGACTTGAGGACACGCTTATCTGATTCGGCTTGGAGAAGGGTGCTGGAGTTCACCCCTCGGGTGTGAAGAAATTGTTGCTTCGAGCTCATCCAGTTTTGCTAACTGCACCAGGCTTACCTTACCCCCGGCAAATACATGCTGTGTTCCCAGCTGTGACGTCGAACTGCCCTAGATGCTATGTGGAGGGTGCAGACTTTTTCCCCTTGGTTATGGACTGCTCCCATATTGGACCACTATCCTCCAGGTGGTTCAGAGGGCTACTGACTGGGAGTTCAGGCTTAGCCCCCAGTTGTGCTTTGATTTGAAGAGAGGCCAGGAGAGTTCAGACTGTGCCAATTCTGCTTGCATGGGGTGCCATATTGCTGGCCTGTCCTCCACTGGTCAATAAAAGAGAGAAGAACCCATTTGTTCCAGGGAACAGGGTACTACAGACAATCAAAGTCAAGAGAAATATCCCTGTATTAACTATTGGAAATTAGTTATCTAACCTCATTGACAACTGACTATGATTTAATTGTATTTTTTAAGAATTAGGCCACAAACTAAAATGTAACGTTTACACTCTTTCTTTATTAAAAAAATTCTCTTACTTAACATGGTATGTTCCTTAGCATAAGTAACCAAGCTCAATGTTAAAATTTCAGAAAAAACTGTTTTCCTGAAAGGCAGTAAATAAAAACATCTCATAGTTTACAGTAAAAATTAATGAACCGTTCATCAATATAATAAAATTATACAGTGTGCATGAAAAACATTTATCACAACCTAATCACACAGGACTAATTGTAAATAACAGACAAGTAAATCCCCTATTTTCAATAGATCAAATAATGTTGCTACAGGATAATCAGATCCAAAAGCCTTTATACCACTTATGTGAGGCTTCCAATGTCCAAAATTAGGGTATTTATGGAAACCCCCAGGCTTTACTTGGATTCTATAAACGTGGAGCGTCGACGCGTTTCGGTGTTTTAGCCGTGGATATGGTTACACCTTCTTCAGGACAAATTTAATTGGGGTCATCAACATCTTGATAGTGGTATCCTTCTTTTTAGGTCTTTGTAGGTCTTGAACTTTCGGGCTACTTAATTGGGAAGTTTGCAATATTTTTCAGAATGGAGGCTCATCCCCCATCACCTCATTGGGAGCGGTTGGAATACTTTCCTTTTTCGGACTTTTATCAGTTCTATATAACCGTTTCCTTTACGATTCTCATATACTGAACTGACTTCCTCGGAGCTCTGGTAGTTCTACGTATCTTTGATTTTGATACAGGGTTCTGTTGTCATCAACTATATTACATTCACCGCGGTAACACCTTAGATGTCGACTTTCAGGTCAGTCATTCAGAGAGGTTGTTGGAACTGGATATGTTCTTCGTACTCTTCACCTCCTGCTCAACCGCGGGTCTGTCTCGTTCTCTTGATGAATGGTTCATTAATTTTTACTGTAAACTATGAGATGTTTTTATTTACTGCCTTTCAGGAAAACTTTTTTCTGAAATTTTAACATTGAGCTTAGTTCCTTATGCTAAGGAACATACCATGTTAAGTAAGAGAATGTTTTAAGGGTAAACATTACATTTTAGTTTGTGGCCTAATTCTTAAAAAATACAATTAAATCATAGTCGGTTGTCAATGAGGTTAGATAACTAATTTCCAATAGTTAATCCAGGGATATTTCTCTGGACTTTGACTGTCCTCCACTGGACCACGACGGTCACATGGTGGTGGATGAGCTTCATTCGAATACCCCCTCACCTACTGCCACGCAGCAGGGAACGCAATCTATTTTGGAGGCCCTTCCTTACGCGCTTTTTGGGTTCGACTTGAGATTGGGCTGTACTTTTGAATGAATATGAACTTGGTGCGGGATGAGTGGGCGCCTGGATTCATTGGATGGAATGTAAAGCATTGGCCCAGCTATTGTAAGCGGAGCTTTCTCTCAGGTACCCCACTACCTGTTCCTCCCCTTTGTCATGGATATGTTGGATTGGATGCTACTGGTTCCTCTCATCAACATGTATATTGCTTATACTTTACATGTTGCCTACCCCATCCATTGTTTTTTAATCTGTTCTATTGGTGTAAAATACTAATACATTTATTTATTTTTAAGGATATTTTGCTGTATGAAATGTAATACAAATTCTTTCTCTGAAGCAAATTGCTGAAACTTATTCTTGATGCTTGGAGGATTTACAATTTCTGACTAGACCCTGTGAAAGACTTGTCTCACTAAAAGCTCTCACATCTTCATATGGGCTTTTGCGTATAGCCAGCACTCATCTATCATCACTCCTTGTGGCAGCCTTTTTTGATGTTCTCTAGTGACATTTTAGCCCTTTTGTTTGCATCCAACATGGAGCTTGCTGATTTGTTCCGTACATATGATATGTTTTTAAAGCCAGGAAAGCACTATCAAGGTAGGACTATATGCCAGCAATGAATGGCTTGCTTGCCTGTGTGTTTTTGAATAACACAATTTTATTGAGTTGTGATTTACAGAACAGAGTACCAACAATATCCCACAGGACATCCAAATAAGGCATCACCACTACAAAAATATATATCCGTAATTAATGGTTCATCGGACACCGCAGAGGTCATAAAACAGCATAAAAATAATCCCACCAACACCCCCCTATTTTGAGATGTTTATGGGGACAGCCCCTGACAAAATAAATGGGTTGTCCCTGTTATGTGCTCCAATCCATTGCGAACTGGCGTTCCTCATAGTTTAGGAGAAATTGAAGATTTTCAGTAACGAGCAATGTCTCTCTTGACCAGTATTGTTGCCAGTCCCACCAGTGTGTGCTCTCCACGGGTACTCCCATGTCCTCCGGTATAACCAATAGAGCACCTCTGGAAGATAACATCACCAGTGTCTTCAAAACCAGGTTGAGTGCCTTTTCCACAACCCGTCAATATTGAGTAATCATTGAACATGACCAAACCATATGAAAGAAATCAGTATTTGATCGGAACAACGGAAACTGACAGGAGTAGAAAGTCTGAAGGCATGCCATTGGTGAGAAGTAGGTTACATGTAAGTACTTCAGTTGGATCAGTCTAAGATGTGAGTGGATGACTACAGTCTGAGGAGCCATCCAAGCATCCCTTACAATCCGCATCAGCCAGAGGACCTACCCAGCATTCCCATCTGTGTTTGAGGATTATGAATCTCTCGGGGTGTTGACCAACAGCAATTTCTACGTTTGGGAGATCGTCCTTTTCCCAAGTTTCCCATCAGAGTTTAGCTTTGAGGAAGTTTCAGGGGGTTCAGTATCACCGATTTGTGGCATCTGAGTGTGTGACTGAGTTGCAAGTATTTATGAATTTAGTTTTAGAAAGTGGAAATTGGGATTGCAAGTCTTTTTTTTTATATTTCTTTTTATCGAAAACAAAGCAAGGCATGTACACAACATAGGAATGCAATGACTATACGAGGGCTGAGCATCATATCATCAAACATTACAGTAAACAATACATTGACGGGGGAAGTGGGGGAGGAGAAGAGAACACAGTAATCCTATGAAAATTATCAATAACAATAAGGGGTCAGGGGGAAAGCGGGACATCAAGGACAACAGCTACAGGTGGTACGCATATGTCCCCTCTATATCGGTTCCAAGGGCCCCAAACCTTATGCCATTTCCGGGGGCGACCCCGAGCCAAGTACACCGCTTTCTCCCGGAACATGCACCAATCCATGTTTTCTACCCACACATCAAGAGTAGGAGGCCTCAGGGACCCCCACAACTGTGCGATGTTCCGTTTGGCAATCATGGCCCCTAGAGTCACCCATTGAGTCTGTGCCGCATTATGATCAGTGGGCTCCCAAACATTCAACAAGCAGCGTCTGGCCTCCGGTAAGAGAGCCACGCCTGTGACCTCCTGCATTACCTCATGGACCCTACTCCAATAGTCAAACACTTCCTGACATTCCCAGATGATATGAAGGAACGTCCCCAAATGACCGCAACCCCGCTGACACAGACCCTCCTCAGAAAAGCCCATCCGAACCAGACGGGGACCCGTGACATATACCCTATGTAATATTTTGAGCTGGACTAATCTCAGTCATGCTCGAATCGCGACCTCCTTCGGTGAGGAGATCGCCGACTGCCAGTCTTCATCGTCAAGCTCAAGGCCGTCACGGGTCCACTGATCACGCAGTTGCAATAGAAGGTCCGCCCTGTGATTAATCAGTTTCTTATACACCAGGAAAATTGTACTATCAGGCATATGGCCATCCAAGATACGATCCTCTAACGGGGTAGGCGCCGGTATCTCCTCCCCCTCCGGGAAAACGACGTTAGCGCATGCCGGACCAGAGCATAACGGAAGTACTCCATCCCTCCCAATTCAAACTCGGTTTGCAAGGCCGTGAACTATTTCACCTGTCCCTTCACCCATAAGTCTCCCACCTTGGAGATGCCAATGAGATCCCACTTGTCGAACCCTTTAGTGTTCCACAGTTTACCAAATTTGTCAGAGCCAAAAAGCGGGGTAGCCAAAGTCAGACGGTCCTTCCACCCTAACGAACTGGTAACGTCGAGCCAGATCCGCACAGCAGTCTTGGTTGGCCCCGTCAAAGTCTTCACTACAGATTTAGAGTACAACGCTCTATAATAAGTGCCACCAGGAAGTATCCACCTATCCATGGCGAAACCAGGGTTTAACTCAGGGCCGTACATACCGTGATTGATGGCTCCCAACTGCGAAGCCCAATAATATCTCTTAATATCAGGGAGAGCGATGCCCCCATCATACCATGGGAGCGTTAATTTAGGCAACGCAATACGCGGTCTTCCATCCCACAACAGCTTCCGCTGTAGATCCTCCACCAAACGAAAGTAACTAGCTGGGGCGACATCAAGCGTGTTCTGAAGGGCATACAGAAAACGAGGGAGTGACATAATTTTGAAGAGGGCCGCCCGCCCAAGCATTGATAATGGGAGTTTCCGCCAGCCCGCGACATCTAGCCTTAGCCGAGTCAAAGGAGGGAGAAGGTTCCTCTCGTATCGAACCACGGGGTCCATCGAAACATAAATTCCGAGATATTTGAACCCCTCTTGTGCTATTTGGATAGGGCAGTTACGCTGTAGGATCGGTATCGCGCCACTAAGAACTTACAGATAGGTTTTCGCCCAGTTAATGACCAAGCCAGAGTTTCTACCAAAGGAGGTCAGAACATCACAGAGCACTATTTAAGATTTCCTGGGGGAGGTCAAATACAACAAAATGTCGTCTGCATATAATGAGATGCGATCTTCAAACTGCGGAGACCAATTAATACCCCTCATCGAAGGCTCCCAGCGGATCCAAGCCGCGAGAGGCTCGAGGGCCAACGCGAATAAAAGAGGAGACAGCGGGCAACCCTGGCGAGTACCCCGCCCAAGACAAAATGGCTCCGAGACACGACCATTCACCACAATCTGGGCAAGAGGGTCTGCATAAAGAAGACACACCCAGCTAATGAAATCTGAACCGAAACCAGATTTAGCCAGCACCGCCCACAAATACGGCCATTCAACAGTATCAAATGCCATTGTGGCATCTAATGACGCCAAAATGGCCGGTTCACGTAGTGTTGAGGCCCTCGCAAGTGCCCCGTGCAAGCGCCTAAGGTTCAACGCCGCATTCCTGTGCGGGATAAAGCCAGATTGATCTGGGTGAACCAGGTCGCTAATAACCTTTATCAGTCTATTAGCCAACAACTTAGCAAGAATCTTAGGTTCAGAATTTAACAATGAGATCGGCCGATACGAAGCACACCAATTCCTCGGTTTTCCTTCCTTATGGATTACTACGATCAATGCCAATCTCAGATCACGGGGGAGGAGACCACGATCCCGGGACTCCAGGAACATGTCTCTCAAATACGGAGCAATCCTATCCGGGCGAAGCTTGTAAAGCTCAATCGGAAGACCGTTGGGACCCATCGCCTTACCAGAGTTCAGGGAGCGCATTGCTAACGCTACCTCATCTGCAGTGATCTTACCATCCATAAGGTCCCGGTCCGCCTCAGACAGGCACGGGAGCGCAATATCTCGCAACATCAAGCATGAGTCCTCCTCCGGTCTATCCGAAACGGAAGAGTACACAAAGCGAAAATGATCAGTGAAGCATGGCACTATCTCTTGCGGGTCGGTGACCAGAGCCCCACCCTCTATCTCGATTTTTGGTACCACACGACTATCCCTGTCTTTTCTGTCCAGCTATGAAATTAATTTGCCAGCCTTGTCTCCAACGTCATAGAGGCGCCCCTGTTGTTCCCGACTAAGGGCCTTCGCACCATCCGTTACCAACATTCTATAGTCCTGCTGCTTCAGGTGCAGGACATGCAGTCTAGAGCGGGTCACCTCTCGCTCCAATTCTAATTCCAAATCAGCTATCTCCGTCTCTATCCTCACCACATCCTCTTCCTTCTGTTTTTTAACACCAGCAATTAAAGAGAGAGCTTGACCCCTAATTACTGTCTTGAAAGCCTGCCACAGCGATATAGAGGAAGAAACCGAACCCTCATTCTCCCGGAAATAATGTTCCATTGCCTTAACTAGTGAACTGCAAGTCTTGGGATTACGAAGATACCAAGGGTTAATAGGGGCTATCCTCCCCTCAGAACCCAGCGCCAGTTCAAACTGAAACCAAAGTGGGGATTGATCGGAGATACCCCGAGCCATATGTCTGACCTCTGCAACATAGGATGCGTGTGCAGCCGGCAGTAACACATAGTCTATCCTGGAGAGACTACCATGGGCGCCAGAATGAAAGGTATACTGCTGTTGAGTAGTGTGAAGCAACCGCCAGCAGTCCACCAGGCCCATCGTGTCAATGAAGTTAGACAGCCAGCCATGACCCCCCCTGAGATCCCTAGGTGGGTGCCTATCCAACACACCAGATACCACTGCATTAAAATCACCCAGAATCAGAAAACCCCAGGGAGATCGAGTAGAAACCGTCCCAGGTCAGCAAAGGTAGTAGACTGCAAGCCAGGAGGATAAAGCCACATAGCGCCCTTTCTCATCAAGGATCGTTGACTCCACTCCGAATGGAAGAGAATTCCTAAGGAGGATTCCAACCCCCCGAGATCCGGATGAAAACCCAGCATGAGCCACCAAACGATATCCCTTTCTATTCATGGCGTGACATGTATTACCAACCAAGTGGGTTTCTTGTAGTAAAACCACATCCGGAGAGTGCCGTTTCAGGAGTTGCAACACCACCCCGCGTTTAATCTTGTCCCCCAACCCATTAACATTCCAGCTCATCAACCTCAACCCCCTACCCCCCATCATGAAACAGAAAGAAAACCCACTCCCCCTCCGAGTCCGGCACATCAATAAAAATGTCTTGAGATATAGCGGCTTGCTGAAAAGAGAAACTGAAAACCAACGCCACCCCCTCCCAAACAACCCGTTGCAATACCCACCACCCTGCACCCCTGCTTCCGACTATAGAGCCATCCCAACTCGCAGTGTGCCTGTCGCCCCCACATCCAGACTAACCTACAAAAAGTTAAGCTGAGGAGGAGAGAGACCCTCCGGTAGCCCAGTGACCCCCCCCCATTCCATCTGCGTGAAACTGCACATAGAGATTAGAACCACCACAATAGGAAATACCCTAGCGACCCCAGGAACTAGACAATTTATACTTATTCCTGTTCCATATTTCCTCCCTCAGCCCCACCAGATTGTCTCTCCAGATCTTGCTGGGCTGGCAAAGTTTCCAACCAATCGGCCACCACTTCGGGCTTGTCAAAGAAATAGGTCTGTTGGTTATGCTCGATTCTCAACTTGGCCGGGAAAAGCATGGCATATTTGAGACCCATGTCCCGAAGTCGCCTCTTCACCCCCAGAAAACTGAGTCTTTGTTATTGAACCGCTTGAGTGAAGTCCAGATAAAAACTGATAGATGAGTTCTCGAACTTCAAGGGCCCACCCGCTCGGGAGGTCTGAAGAATAGCGTCTCTGTCTCGAAAATTAAAGATCCGCGCTAATATTGTTATGAATGAAATTGAGTCCTTAACATAGGTACTGTCTCAGAGGCACAAATCCTTTGTGTCACAGAGACAAGCAGGCCCTTTCAGAGACAGGCAGGCCCTTTGACCTAGATTAGCCCTCATTTCACAATAACGAGCAACAGAGAGGCTGTCCCCTTATCTGATCACTGTGTGCTCTGTGCACAGAAGACGGTCCATCCTAAATACGTAATCTCCATGTCCAACAGTGACTAACCTACGTCACAACAAATTCTTGGAAACAGGCCAAGAACACATCTTCCTCTGACCAACATTACGTCAATCCAAGACACCTATCCAGTATAAGTATACCTCCCTTTGCCCAAGCAAACCAGAGGAGACAGAGACTTCCAGGCCGACACTCTGCCCGAGGCGCTGCAACCTGCGTCATGCCACAGCTCCAGCTGGCAGAGGTCCATCACCCATCTGTGGGTGTCCAGCTCAAGATCAGGATGAAGTCCCACTAAGGTAAAGGGGTTAGGCTAACTCCTAGGGGGATTATTGGCTCTCTAAGACCTACACACATGCTAGGTACACTTAGGTACATCTAGTTAGGCATAATAGGCTTTATCTTAATGCATTCTGTATTTCATGTATTTGTTCATTACTATTGCAAAATGGTAGAACTATACAAAGCCTTTTTTATTTAACTGCACTGCTGGCCATAATTCTCTGCTACTGTCCAACAGTTGTCGCAGCACATATAACCAGTACTAGAAGAACAACTGTGCAATAAATTTTATTGTAAACACACCCGACTGTTTCTTCTATGTACTTCTCTGAGATGAGTGACTGAATGAAAAGTAGTATATTGTTTCCATGATCCTGAGGGATGTGGGTTTTATGTTATGTGGTTGCCAGAAGCTATTCCCTTCTTGGCTTCAAGAAGTTTCTAGTGGCCTCTGAGCTAGCTGGTACACAGTAATTAAGTTTAATATACATTATAGTGGCATACAGACCTCAGTCCTATGCCAAGCCTATCGTGTATGTTATTCCAATGCGCAGAACCTATAAGGGATATAGGAACTACACTACATGGCGCCCAACCGTGATTGCGGCACTTATTTAACAGTAGAATCTGAGTAATTCAGTCATGCTTATTCTCAGAGACCCTACTCACAAAACGCCAGAGACGTCTGGAGTGGCTAGGCACAAAATTCCGCCACAGCCGAGTAGGCAAACCTCCTATGAAGAAGCTGTTGGTTAATCGAGCTTGAAGGAAAAAGTTCCCGAACAATTGTGTCTTTTTAAAATCTTATCTGAAAACCCTTTTTTAGGACATTTTGTTTTCACAACACAATGTCTGCCGAGGCAGCTGCTTCTGTCACTGGGACACAGGTCTCAGACGACAAAGAGGAAGCAAATGCAATACATTTTGCACCCAAAATCAGGCATGGACTCACACAAAAACACCTCAGACATGATTTAACAGACCGAGGAGTTACAGTGATAATTATAGAGGCACACGAAGATTATCAAACAGATGTGTTCTATTCTTGGGTTATATTCCCAGCAGTAAATGCAATAACTCAGACTTTTTATTCTTACATACATGAAAAAGTCCCAGCGGTCTACACTCCTTTTGAGGAGATTAAGATTCCGCTCACTAACCAGAATCACAATTTCTGGTTTAATGGCGCCCTACAAACAAATAAATAAAACCAGGCTCAGTCCACTACGTAGACTAGGAGCTACATGGCCGACATTAGCCTGCTACACACAACATCCTGACATTGATATAATGCCACAAGATGCACTATTCTTACAACACAAAGAGTTAGTGAAACTCTTACAGAGTCATGACACAACTCGTCATGAGGACACTTGGTGTCCAGCCCACAGTAGCTACAAATAATACAGCTCCTACACAGAGCACCGCTTCTAAAATCACTCCACAAAACACACACACAGTAATGGGTAAACTGCCCATGAAATCTGAACAGATTCCTTTCTGGGTAGCTCAGAAAAACACCCAGTTATAAAGCAGTATTTCTAAATACCACATCATTTGAAAGCATATAATACTAACACTCTGCTTGCCCATAGGGATATCACCACAGTTAGAGGACTGCACCAATTGGGGTACAGTCTTTGCTACCATATATACCAGAACTCATGGTATTCCTTCCTTAGCAGTAATTCCAGATGTCTTACGACAGATACAGAACAAGTAAGGAGCTGAACCAGCTCTGAGCTTAGGTATGAAATTACTAGGTAATTATGACCAGGTATCAACAATAATACTAGCTAACACTAAAGGGGAAGCAGCTTCAGTGGCGATCCGCCAACACCTAAGAGAGGTCAGTCTTATAGACCAATCACAAGAACTTCCCAAAATAATTAAAACTGCATATGCAGAACTGGGAAGGGACAGTTTGGGTGGAAAAGCTTTTAAAAATCACAGCTAATGGGCAGTCCTGAGAAGGACACTTCTAAGCAGACACATACTTCTTCTAAAGAAGTGGGAAAATAATTAAAAAAAAACATTTTTCAGAAAAGATTCTCAGTCCTAAGGTAGGTCTCCTCAACAGGAGCCCTCTGCAAAGAGGTATAACCTTTGGAATAGGGATAATATTAGGAAAACTGCAGTGCTTAATTTGTATTTAAAAAAAGTAGTACCGGGGCTCTCAGCAGGAGGACACTAGAGCTTGCACCACCGGTTGCCCATGGCAGCTCTGCCAATGACAGCACCTACACACTACTAATCATCACACTCTGAAAAGTGTGAAAATTCATACTATTACAGGCCCCCCAAAGCTATAAAAATGGCTTTGGAGGCAAATACTACTAATTGCAAATTTAAATTTAAATAATGAACAGAAGTTGTTGTGCTAGTACCTAAATTGGTAGACATCACTACCATGTGGCAGACAGTCATAGGCCCCGGCACAAATTAAGCACTGGAAACCTGACAGGTATCAGGATACTGATACAAATTCCTCCAGATATACAACACAGGGAGTGAAGGAAAGTCAGCACACAAAGAAGAGCGCAAGCAGTCCAGGGACAAGCACGCTCAGGACTCTTCTAAAACAGAAGACAAGTCACACCTCAATTTAAAATATAAAACAACACTTATCTTTACTTTAAGAAGGCAATGATTTGCGAGATTTCTTAATGGGACCTCGCAAAACACGTCAAAAACGTTTTATATACGCCAGTATATGTACTGCATACAAGGAGACATGGAAAGTGACGCAAATAGAGACTGTGGAAAGAATACGAGAGATTGATCGTATTAATTTAGAGAAAACACTCTGTAGTAGACAATGGTTTAACAACTCTGTCCTCCAGAATATCTTCATTGGACACCATTGTATCATATGCAATTGATATAATAGAACAAGACTTGCTAATGTTACAACATGGCCAGTCTCAAATACGATTTTCCAGTTTCAGTATTGTCTGCAGCATATACCAGAAGGCCTATATGAACGGTTGGGTAAAGAATACATTAAGTCAACATGGACTTTACCTTACACTACATAAAGGGAAAGAAGTAGTCCTTAGGGGCAACAACTGCAAAAATTCACTAATTGGTACACTTTTGTGCAAAGGTATTAATTTACACAGAGCTTGTGATGGTCCTGCGAATAACCTTTTATGCCATCTGCACGGGACTCCCTCCACAGTGATAGAACCAGTTTTCAGGCAACTATGTCAGGGAGCGCCCAAAGGGAGAAAGTATATTTTTCCTGAATTTTGCAACCATGTTCCCTGTTGACCTTACACATGCATAATGCACAGGAGTGGGCAGTAGCCAAAGCTCCAGCAATGTATAAAAATCACGCTGGATGGGATGAAGGCTCAACCCACCATGTGATCCTGTTAATAGTTTCACCACTTGCACAAAGACACATGCTGTCCAACATGCAGATATTGCTGCATTAATGAATAACATTATGCCGGAGAAAATACAAATAAACACTTATCTCAAATGGATGTTTCTGTCAAACTATAGCACCTGAAAACAGGTACCTAACAGCATTTAGTATATTAGAGTCCCAGAGACAATGTTTTGTCATCTCCCCCGTGGGTATAAGAACAGCTCAGGGGTATTTTCTGAAAGAATTACTGAATTGCTAAAGCACTTTGATGAAGAAGTGTTGTCCTATATTGTGTGATATTTGTGTAAACGGACAACCTTTTGGGGAAACACTTGACCAGGGTGAGTAACATTAATATGGGATTGGCCTCTGGGGGCTACAAATTTAATTTCGAGAAATCAGAAATTGCCCACCTCAGTATTCTATTGTTGTGATATGAGCTTTCAAGTAAAGGGAAAAGCCTGGCAGCTAACTTTTAAAAAAAAAAAAGTGTGCACTGCTCCAGCCTCCAAATACATTAAACAACTTCCTATCAGTACTAGGATTCCTAGATTTTGGCAGAACATAAATTTTTGATTTCACAAACCTTTCTACGACATTTTTCAAACATGACTTTTCAGTCAAACACTGGACATAAGAACACACTAATATTCTTTGTTCACACCAGGAAGATATTATTGCTTCCAAATACATACACAGACGTGTAAACTAGCACCACTTGGTACTCCGTATCATTTTGGATCAATTTGGGTACACTTATTTTAACTTTTAATAAAGGTGAAACTGTACCATTCCATACGATTCTCATCTGTACACAAACACAGAAATGAGTTTTAGTTCAACAGAAAAATAAATTCTGACAACCATTCAGACTGTAGCAAAAGAAAGAGCACTGGCTAAGGGGAAGAGGCATGATTGTTGTCACCCCAGTACATGGGCTAGCATTCCTAATGCCAAAGCCTTACATCCAGAATGGATACAAAGAGCAATCTCTTTTACTGCATCAGACTTTGAATGCAGACTTGATTCAAGTTTAAAAACACAGGCATTCCTGCAATATGAAAAAGAACACCATCTACCAAATGAAATCTTGCCTCTAGATCAGTATGAATTTTAATTTACACTGATGGGTCTGCCCCACCGGCCGCTTTTGTTAAAGATCAGATGCTGGATGGCAAGTTTCGTCCTCATTGCACCAAAAAAACTACCTCTAGGTAATAGCATGGCTTGGTTGGCAGCTTTTAAAGTCCTGATACTTGCACCTTTAAACACGGATCGAGAATTCCCCACACTCATTGTGTGTGATTCCTTTTACTGTGTGCAATAATATAATAAAAATGTACACCATTGGGAACAAAATGGGTTTAAAGATGAAACAAGGTGGCACAATTAAAATACAAAATTATGGGAACAGGTAGTGGAGTTGAGAAACGACCTACCAAAAACTCACGTGATTAACACACTGAGTCATCAACGTGATGGCGTGCACGTTGAAGGGAATTCATTGGCTGTTGAAGCCACAAAGGGGGGCTGTTCACACAGCTTCCATAGCTGCGCACACTCGTCCAACAACGAGAATAGACGGTTAGAATATGGTGGCTGTAATTGCTTCACGCAAAAGCAGCACAGCAGTGCCTAAAATTTCCACTCAAATACTCCTACAAGTTAGATGCAAACGACATTCCATAGGCTCAGATTCCTGGAGTGGGGGATAGAGTATTTTCAAAATATGGATAGTAGGCAGGAATTAATCATTTAAAGCACACAAGGGCTTGGGCTCCGCGCATTCAGGGGTAATAGCTACTATTTCTTCATTGCAACAGTGCTATTGGTGGCCTGGGATCAGAAGACCGACTATTGGCTTTGTCTTGAACTGCAACATCAGTAAACAAATGCCAGGCTACACCATCACAAGACCCGCGCAGGTCCCATTGCTAGACAGCCTCAGACTGTCCACTTGATCGTGTCGTGTAAAGGACCACTGCGGCCCCTCACATTTTGAGGTGGCTTAAAAATATATCTTAGTGGCAGTGGGTCCTTGCTCAAGTTTCCTATAAGTATGGCCTCAATACTTGACTGACACTCAAAACTCTTATAGAAAGATTTGCGAGTCCACAACAGGAGATACGCAATCAACGTTACACCCTGACTGTGGCCCCACACTTGGCTCTCGAGCCTGCTGGGAGGCCATGGAAGGGATGGACGCAGTATTGCGGTACTCCTCTCCAACGCCATCCTGAGGGAATTAAGGTAGAGGAGAGGAAGGACTGGGGCATAGAGCAATCCTTAACAGCTAGGGTATTAGGCGGGGTATTAGTGGGGTCAAACACTTATATGGATTCAGGGGAAAATACACACTCAGCCAAGAAGCTCTCTAGGAGGTGTCACCTCATTTACAAATATGGGAACCTGATCATACATGTGAAGGCACAGTGGCAGATGAAAACCATTCTGTATCTATGATCGTTTGGCTGTTTTACAGGAACTAAAGGAAACAAAGAAACAAACAAAGATTCTGTCAAAGTGAAACAGGCCGCCACTGGGAAGTCGAGGTAATCACGGCAAGTCCTGTCTGAATCCAAAAGTCATGGATCTGGGCAGAGAGAGAAAAAGATCGCGGACACAAAGGAATTTGGGCCCTCATACAGAAATACATGTGCCACTCCTTAAAGTGAAAGGAACAAGAACTGAACTTTTGCCGCATCCTGGCGTGATAAAAACACCAGATTCATTTCAAATGAAAGAATCAACCAAAACCTCTGTGGCCAATACTGAGCAGTAGGCCTCGTGAATTCCACAATAGTAGACGTCCCTCTCACTACTATTCCAGAAATTCAAACTGAAAGGCTCATCAGGTTTGAGCAATCAAATCCATGGAGTGGGGGACTATGCAACAATGCAATGGAACCAGTTCTCCTTGAACCAGCCTTTCAAATTAAAAATAAAAATCAAGACTACACTCAAGTTGCAATTTGGCCAAAAACAAATGTGTACACCAACGTTTTTTCAATAAAAGCACCTATTAAAACCTATAAAAGCTTCTACGTTTTCTCAACAAAAACATCAAATAAAAAAGGCTTCAATGTTTTTCAACAGAAGCATCAATTAATAAAAGCTTCAACATTTTTTCAACGAAAACATCAAATAATAAAAGCTTCAAAGTTTTTCAACAAAAGCATCAAATAATAAAAGCTTCAAAGTTTTTCAACAAAAACATCAAATAATAACTTCAACATCTGAATGTTTTTTCAGCAAAGACATCAACTATTAATTTCAACATTTCAAGGTTTTCAACAAAAACAGCAAAAATAACTTAAACTAAATACGATGCCATTTCAACAATTGAACGTACAGCTACTGGCTATTTCATTAACTGTAATACGTTTTCCATTGCTCCACGTGAACAGGAAGCGACAGCCAGCCCAAAAACAAACAACAAACATACAAGTACGAACTTTTGAACCTTTTCCTTTCCAAAAGATACAGACCTGGCTTCTCCATGAATAGAACTATGGGGTATTTCTGGGTTCATCTTTTTCTGTTCTGGCTTTGCTTAGAGCTAGCTTTTAGTATGACTCTTAGTGGACACTTTCTACAACACAGGATCAACATAAAACTGAAGCCACGTCCATTTTCAATTCAAATGCAAAAGAGACTTATAAATGTATTTGACCTGAACAAACCTTTATATTCTAAATGATGTACTCAATCATCCAGGTTTTAATTCTGATTAATGTATTTTGAACTTTCATTCATTTTTATTTATTTTTATCATGCATTCAGTGATGTAATTACCTTCAGTAAATTTTTCTGAAAATTGGGTTACTGATACCGGGTATAATATGCTGTCTGTTTTAAGAATAATTGCTACATTTTCAGATCATGAAATATTAGAGATTTATTCATATTGCAATGCTTTATACCTGTTACCTTCATTAGGGTTATCAACTCCTACAGAATTGAAATGCATCTAGAAATGTGGTTGTTTAAACACCAGTAGGAACGTTGCCAAACACCACCATACATACATCAGCAGGGGCAACATTAGATGCTATTTACAACACAACAGGACAGACCCAGTTAGGAAAGCATGGGTGGTTTGGCCTTTTGACACAAATACATGTCACAGAAATGATTCCTGAACGTCACCAAGGGACTCAGTATACATAGGCCAGACCTACATTATGTGCAGATAACATCCGAAAGTTTCCTTTATAAAATCCAATGCTTAAAGGCAATCTGAAAACCATGCTTGTGCAGCATCTTTTAATTTTTCACTTTACATCAGCTAAAAAAATATTTTTTTCCTTTTTGCAAAATGGCACTCTTAAATACAGACTGCCCCTTTTTCCTTTTTGATAAATTCGGTCTTTCACATACAAGCAGTGTGATACACCTTGGGAATACCTCGAACAGGAACTATGCCTCTCATGGTTTCTAATTTAAAAGACCAGTCTGACAAGACTGCAACTTACCTGTTCTTGCAATAGAGAATGTGCATCTGTCTGACACTTCCAAAGGAAAACGCCAGTGGCAATTACCACCATGCAGGGTCTGCTGAAGTCCCATGCTTGGCTGTGTCCCAAGCGTATTCCCATCAAACCAAAGCATTCCTTGCAAATCCAGTGGGTGCCTTGTGCTTCATTTAGCAACACCAAGGTATGGATTGAGACCTCATCGGCGAATATGGCTGAAGGTGAGGTACGAGTAAATCCAGGCACACAGGTACAATCTTCAGCACCGGCTGCCTCAGAACAAGCAACTGGCAGCACTGTCTTTCTGTGCTTCCACAACGACTATGCGAGGTATTAAAAAGGTCTGTTCACTGCAGCAAATGGCTACGAGAAATGTTGTGACTACCAGCACTTTTTATCTCTAGTTCTTCAAAACATGTCCTGAAACACATTTTTTCTGTTATTGTTTCAACTTTCACCGAGTGTTTGGAGCTTTCCCTCTAAATTGACTTTTTTAAAGAAAGCATGGTCTTCTGAAAAAAGCATGAAAGAGTTTTCAATTTTATAAACAGAAACTTTTATAAGTAACTACTTACTCTAAAGAGTATATATATCTTTTTTAATGACACTATAGATTTTTCCTGTCTCCACAGAGTCTATAGTAATTTTACATATTTTAGCAGCTGCTATTTTTTTCAGCTCATAAAACTCTCATGCAACTACCTGCCAATTATATGCAAATGCCTATTTTAGTCACGTAGTTTGCTTTTAATGGGTTATTAACTCTTGTCCATAGATTGGAGTGGGTGTTATGAATGAAATTGAGTCCTTAACATAGGTACTGTCTCAGAGGCACAAATCCTTTGTGTCACAGAGACAAGCAGGCCCTTTCAGAGACAGGCAGGCCCTTTGACCTAGATTAGCCCTCATTTCACAATAACGAGCAACAGAGAGGCTGTCCCCTTATCTGATCACTGTGTGCTCTGTGCACAGAAGACGGTCCATCCTAAATACGTAATCTCCATGTCCAACAGTGACTAACCTACGTCACAACAAATTCTTGGAAACAGGCCAAGAACACATCTTCCTCTGACCAACATTACGTCAATCCAAGACACCTATCCAGTATAAGTATACCTCCCTTTGCCCAAGCAAACCAGAGGAGACAGAGACTTCCAGGCCAACACTCTGCCCGAGGCGCTGCAACCTGCGTCATACCACAGCTCCAGCTGGCAGAGGTCCATCACCCATCTGTGGGTGTCCAGCTCAAGATCAGGATGAAGTCCCACTAAGGTAAAGGGGTTAGGCTAACTCCTAGGGGGATTCTTGGCTCTCTAAGACCTACACACATGCTAGGTACACTTAGGTACATCTAGTTAGGCATAATAGGCTTTATCTTAATGCATTCTGTATTTCATGTATTTGTTCATTACTATTGCAAAATGGTAGAACTATACAAAGCCTTTTTTATTTAACTGCACTGCTGGCCATAATTCTCTGCTACTGTCCAACAGTTGTCGCAGCACATATAACCAGTACTAGAAGAACAACTGTGCAATAAATTTTATTGTAAACACACCCGACTGTTTCTTCTATGTACTTCTCTGAGATGAGTGACTGAATGAAAAGTAGTATATTGTTTCCATGATCCTGAGGGATGTGGGTTTTATGTTATGTGGTTGCCAGAAGCTATTCCCTTCTTGGCTTCAAGAAGTTTCTAGTGGCCTCTGAGCTAGCTGGTACACAGTAATTAAGTTTAATATACATAATAGGGGCATACAGACCTCAGTCCTATGCCAAGCCTATCGTGTATGTTATTCCAATGCGCAGAACCTATAAGGGATATAGGAACTACACTACATAATAGGCCTCGCGGTGCGCCCACTTTCGGTCTTCCACCAGGGACCCTGTGGGCTCGCTCCACGGTAAAGAACTTACTCAGTCCCTTGGGCTTTAGCTGGTTGATGATAAGGCCTTAAACAAAAAGGTCAGCCGCTTCATCCTCCGCCTTTTCTGGAACTCCAATTATACGGACATTATTCCTTCGGGCCCTCCCTTCAAAGTCCTCCAGGCGACAGACAACAATGTCATTCGAGGCCCTCAGATTTCGGACCTCGGTTGGCAGCTCGACGACGTCATCCGTTAGACTCGATGTCTTAATATCTAACGATTTGACCTTCTCATTTGTCTTTGTAAGGTCCGTGCGAATCAGATTCACATCAATAGCCACCGTGTCCAACTTATGTGCCAGGGTCTCCATCTGCTTCCCGAGGGATGACCTAATGCCATCAATGGCGGCCAGAACATCCTGCAACGTCGGTTCGGTTGCCGGTGCCAGGAATCCTTCGCCTCCTCCTGCGACCTACCCGGTCCACAGGGCGACCCTTTAACTTGGGCATATCGATCCATGACATTGGACTGGGTATATCCACCCCTTCTAGTGGTTTTCAACTTCTGCTTGTCCCCCTCTGGTTTGCTTGCCATTTCAGGACAATCCCAAGTCGAGCGAGGGGGAAACAAGTCTCCGGTCTAGCAGGCAATAGATAGAATCTATCTTCCAGGATATTCGCCCAATGTCTCTTATCCGCTCAGATGTAAAAAAGGGGAAAATGGAGAGTACAAAACGGCCCTTGGGCTACGCACTCAAATTAGCCCGAAAAAGGACGGCGTGCACCCTAGGCTAGAGTCTGACACATTGTATATTGTCCAAAACGCTCAAACACCATCCGGGGTATAAGCCGTTGCCACAATGAGGCGTCGTCCGATTCAAAGATCAGTCCAAGTGCCAAAACCGAAAGTGAAAGTAAGACTGGACCGGTCGCCTCCGCGAACCTGTGCTGATGTTGTTCCATTACACCTCGGGCACCCTGCCAACTTAAGCGCCGGGCATCCAGGAGACGTGGGCCGCAGACTTCTCCACACCACAACTCCGGCCCCCGGAGTCCGATCGGGACGCGGTTTTTAGCTTTCACTGCTCCCGTGGTTCATCTACTCGGAGATGTCAACAGCAAACAGGATCAGTTACAGGATATATGCAGGAGGGTAAGAGGGTCTCGGGAGCTCCTTGCTCACGCGGCCATCTTGGATGCGCGCGAAGCTCCTCCTCGGGATTGCAAGTCTTGAACTAATTTTAGAGTAGAACCCTGCCAGACATCGCCAAGGTTGGTGATGTGAAACCCTAATGTGAACACTTGTCTGTGTTCACATTAGGGTTTCTTTACTCTTATTCTATGCTACCTATGTTTCGCTATGGATCTTCTCCCAAAACCTCCTAATTAGGATGTTTCCTAGTTAAACACAGATAGTAATTAATATTATTTTAAGGATTCATGTACCGCGAATAAGACCCTCGTGGGTATCTGAGCGATTTACACAGGCAGAGACTATCAATATAAAATAGTCAAGATGTAGTAGCAAGCCTCAGCCAGGCCTACCAATGCAAGGGATTCACCCTTCTCTGCTCAGAGTCCTTAGACCAATAACAACAAGTTGGCACAGAAACTGGAATAGAAAAGACAAAGGTTATTAAACCTCATGAGGTGGAACTACATTCACACAACACCCTTCGGTAGAATATGAGGTAGCACACTGGAAGGAGCGTGGTCCTTTTATACCCACACAGGGGCTCAAATGAAGGCGGTACAAGGTACAGAATGCTGGTTTCAAATACATATAAGGTCATACAGAGAGTGTGCTAGCAACAAGTGGGAGGGGCTGACAGCTAATTCTGGTGGAGACATCTTGACAGTTACAAGTTGACGACACCTGTAAGCTCAACTGGGCATGTGCAAAGCAGAAGAGGATAAATATATCTTGTCTCTAGGCAGATTTCAAGAGCAGTTAACAGGAAGGTAGGACAGAGCACATGGCAAACAAAATGGCCGACAGAAATATAAAATGGATTCCGTAAAACGGACAAGATAGTCTCTAAATACAAGACGTCTTCTGCTAATGCTTAACCTAATCATTGCTAAATTACAACAGACGACCCTTTCAGCATTAGCTGAAGACATTCGTTTATCTAGGGTAATCTAAATCTGCATCCTGTACATTGATGTTCATCATCTCAGTAATCTCACAATTTAACATGTGTTGTTCTTTTGCGATATTTCTTTTGCCAGGTGTACAAGTAGTGATGCACATGGAGCAAAGCATAGGACCGCATTGTATACAAGTACAACATGTAAATGGTATCACCGGTAGTATACATAAAATAGTTAGTAGCTTCCAGCCCCAAGTAACAAAGAGTGTCCATATCCAGTTCGAAAATGTCCATGTACCAGTCTCTGGGTGAATGTCTGCAGCAATCTTATGCAGTTTAGAGATTGCATTATAAACTGAAGGTGAGTGACCAGGTATAAAAACGCAGCAACTGCTACCGATGATGCGACATGCACCACCTTGTTCAGCCAAAATCACGTCAAGCACCATCCTGTTTTGGAGTGCTACAATTCTTACAATTTGCAGTTCTTCTGTAATGTTCCCAAGTGCCATGGCTGTCTGATTGGTGACAGCTTCCACAACACGAGTCAATCGTCTGATCTTTCTGCTATTCAATGCAGCACCCACAAAGAAGAACAAACCCAAATTGAAATCGACATATTGTTGTAAAGTGGTATCTGTCTGGTCTGCACTCATTGTTCGTTTATATCTGTTCTTAGAAATATCATTGTACAACTTCAGGTCAAGATGATATGATGCAGGTGCTAAAAACACAGGGGGTAACAAAAATGATATGTAACATATCCTGGACCGCCCAACAGGTAATTGATAGTATCCTTTATTACCACACACAAAGTATGTGTTGTGCGACGATGTAAAACTACTGTTAATAGCACCTTCAATATTTACTGTAGAAATACATTCACTTCGTCCTACGGGAATTCTTCCAGCACTACCAATACATAAATCTGCTTTTGCTCTGGTTACAGAAATCACAAAGGGTCCAATGTTTTTCATATTCCTCATATTTGTGAAGACATATGGTGTCGAAATATTGTCCGGTTGGTACTCTTCCCATTCCCATTTAGTCCCTTTAGCTGGAGGATAACCATCTTCATCTTGGTAGCATTCTTTATTCAACCGAAAAATGATTCCACCTACTGAGGGCTTTCCGAAAGCAAACAAAAGAGCATACCAAGCTTGACATGAGCCATTATGGGAAAACTGTAGAGGAATAAAAGGCGTTCCTCCTTTCTTTTGGTGTGCAGGTATCATCCCACACACCCAACAATTTGTAGTATTTGTAGCATTGTGTGTATGATGCAACATCTGGATGAATGTGTTATTCAGATAGGATTGTCGATGTTTCTGCTCATGATAGGGAAGTGTATAGTAGTAATGCTCCAGTGGAGCTGGAGAAGTGGCAACAAAAAGCTGTCGAGCAGGAGCTGCTTTCTCTAAAAACCAAGTGGTTACTACCATAATCATCAGGGTAACAACAAACCCTACAGCACAAATAATTATTTTGTTATTCATTTCAATGACAGCTATGATCTAAGAACCTGTTGAAAACAATCGTTGGCGCTCTTCTCCCTGGTAGCCTTTGATTAGGAGGATCCATGATTCTGGTGCTGTTGGATTTGTCCGTTGCCTTTGACACGGTGTCACATGACATTCTTATCAGTCATCTAAAGAGGGTAGGGATAGGCGGAACTGCTCTGGCATGGCTAGAAAGTTTCATTACTGGCCGCTCACAAAGTGTTCGACTGGGCTCCCATTTCTCCATCTCTAGGGAGCTCACCAAGGGGGTTCCACAGGGCTCATGCCTAAGCCCCACATTGTTCAATGTGTATGTGGCCCTCTTGGCTGAAATTGTGAGAGAATATGGGTTCACACCGATATCATACGCAGATGACACCCAGCTGCTGTTCCCTTTTCAGACAATGACGCCAGTAGTCAAAAACTCCTTCGCTGCAGGAATGAGAGCTGTATCCCATTGGATGACCTCCAACTGCCTGAAATGTAATGTGGGCAAAACGGAGGTCATGCTTTTCGGAGAGGCCCCGCTTCTATGGTCACCTGAGTGGTGGCCTCCCGACCTAGGCTCTGCCCCTTGTCCCAAAGAGATAGTAAAAAACTTGGGGGTTCGACTTGATCAATCTTTGACACTCAAAGATCAGGTTAATCAGGTAACGGGATCTTGTCTTAGGGTCATTGGACTCCTGAGAAGGGTGTTCCCCTATCTAGCGGATAGCCATAGGAAGACCTTAGTCCAGGCATTGGTAATCAGTAGACTAGACTACTGTAATGGGTTGCTTATTTCTGCCAATGAGGAGCAACTTGGCAGGCTACAGGTAGCCCAAAATACAGCTGCTAGACTGATCTTGAACGTTCCATCTAGATCCCCCTCTCGTCCTCTGTTGAACAAATTACATTGGCTGCCTATTCGCCAGAGGGTGAAATTCAAGATATGCTGTACAATTCATAAATGCCTGTCTGGCATTGGTCCTAAGTACCTATCAGAAATATTTAGACCTTATGAGCCAGGTGGCTCTCTGAGCTCTCAGACCCAATCTTTGCTCCAGGTACCACGGATCAAAAAGGAAAGACAGGGAGACCGAGCTCTCTCTTATAGAGTCCCCACCCTTTGGAACTCCTTGCCCCTCACCCTTAGGCAAAATCCCAATTTTGGCAATTTTAGGAAATGCTTAAAGACTCATTTGTTCCTGACCATGTAGATATTTTCTCTTCCTGCCCTGATTGTCTTTATTTGGATATAGCTCTGGTAAGAACACAAGCGCGGAGATACCCCTTCGGGGGTCGAATTCCTGCGCTATACAAGCGAATACATAAATAAATAAATGTCTTCACCGTGGGCCAAGATGGGTGTCACTACACTAATGCAAGGCTGATCCCCACCCCTTGCCACATTGGCTCTCCGTTTCACAAACCCAGGGCGGTAGCTCAACCAGTCTCGTTCAACACTGCAGATTCTTTCCTCGGTCTCAAGTGGTATCGCGATGCTCCAGGAATTGTGTGGTCCGGGAAGACTTTCGTAGATTCGTCAGGTGAGATAGCTTGACCTTTCTCCGTCTCCAGAATCTCTCGATGGTCGGTCAGCGCAGCAGGTTCCATCAAGGCGGGCGACACACGCTTACAATGCGTGCCGTGCAGCCAGTTCTTTTTGTTCGTCACTCGAACTGCTGTCCTTGTAGCCAAAAGCACCTGCTCCGGGACTCGCCACCTCGGCTCCAAGCTGTTCGATTTGTCGAAGACCTTGACCATCACATAGTCGCCGGGACCGAGTTCATGGGCCTCACCTGTAGATCTGTCAGGAAGAGCTTCTCGAACCTGTTGATGAATAGAGGCCAAACTGTCGGTTAACTGTGCCAAATAATCATTTAACAGAACACAAGGTACATCATGTATGGGGCGTGGCTTAGGAACTCCCCAAATGTTCATCGGTCTCCCAAATACCACCTCGTGCGGTGTAAGACCTGATCGTGAATGTGGCACCGATCTTATGGATAACAGTGCCAAAGGTAGTGCATATGACCTCTTAAGAGACATGGAAGCCAGTATTTTTGCCAGATTAAATTTTAAAGTAGCGTTATACCTTTCCACCAATCCTGCTGATTGCGGGTGGAAGACTGTATGGAATTTCTGTTTGATCCCTAACCCTTTCAGGACATGCTCAACAAACTGCCCAATAAAATGAGGTCTGTTGTCACTCCACAAAATTTTACAAATACCATACCTAGGAAATAATTCCGTCAGAAGCACCTTTGCTGTGGTAAGAGCAGTATTATCATTTGTAGGGTACGCCTCTATCCATTTACTGAAGGCACATACCACCACTAGGACGTATTTTAGATTATTGCAGTGCTCAAGTTGGATGTAATCCATCTGCAAAACTTCAAGAGGTGCGCTTGGTGTAGCAAACCCTCCTGTAGGAGTTTGTGTCCCTTTTCCAGGATTATACTGCCAACAGATCAAACAGGACTGTACTATTCTTTTAGCTGTACTGGCAATTTCAGGATGCTCCCAGACTTGTGTAAGCAATTTAGTTATTGCTAGGGCTCCAACATGTGCCAGCCCATGTGCCATTTGAACCATAGGTTGTAAATAGGCTGCAGGCAATTTCCATTTATTCATTTCTTTGTTACGCCAACAACCCTCATCATCTAACATTCCTTCTTGAGACCATTGCTCAAGTTCTTCCACAGAGGCAGATCTCTGTATATCCAATACTTCCTCTCTAGCATCATGCCAACGCTCAGCTTGTGATTTTACTACGTACATAGATGTAGTGCTTCGCTGCATTGCAGTTTAGCGGGATACACGATCTGCGAAGGCATTGCCTTGTCCTTTTTTGTCAATGATTTTCTTGTGTGCGCTACACTTCATAATGGCAATTTTCTTCGGATATGTAAGTGCAGTCAAGAGATTATGTACTAATTCTCTGTGCATTATCTGCATCCCGTGGGATGTAAGAAAGCCTCTTTTCTTCTAGAGTAGGCCAAAATCATGAACCACTCCAAAAGCATAGCGGCTATCCGTGTAAATGTTCACACATAAGTCAGTACTAAGCTCACACGCTCGTGTCAAAGCTATTCGTTCAGCTGCTTGAGCCGACTTCTGTGGTATGCGAGCTGTTTCCACTAATGTCTCGAGTGTGGTGATTGCATATGCGGCTGAGGTTGTGCCATCTGGTAACTTTAAACAGGACCCATCAACCCACAGCTCCCCATCTACATCTAGAAGGGGGCGTATCTTGCAAATCGATGCGACCCTTTGTTCCTCAGTAAGGAATATACAATCGTGAGGCTCCTTTGATTGAGACTGAGTCGCAGGATATGGCAACAAAGTGGCTGGATTCAGTGTCGCGCATCTCTTCAATGTAATATGAGATGCTAACAGTGTCAGATCGTATCCTGTCAAGCGAGCACTAGTTAAATGCTGTTTCTTGGTCTGATTCAAAAGGGCATCCACTGCATGGCACTGTACTAGCACCAACAATTTGTGTGACAAAACTATCCCATCGCTCTGACGTATAGACATAGCTGTCGCTGCAACTGAACGAAAACATCCAGGCAACGCACGTGCAACAGTATCAAGAACTGCAGAAAAATATGCACAGGGACGCTGATTGTCACCGTGTGTCTGTACTAAAACTGACAATGCACATCCATCTTTCTCGTGTACACAGAGTGTAAAGGCCTACGTGTAATCTGGTGTGCCTAACACAGGTGCAGAGCAAAGAGCTTGTCTTAACTGGCGAAAAGCATTTTGACATTCATCTGTCCAAGGAAGAGGAAGAGGAGTGTTCTTAGTCAAAAGTGCTAGCAAAGGTTTAACAATATGTGAAAACCCCAATATCCATTGCCTACAAAACAAAGTCAAACCAATGAATGGAAGGTACTGGGGTGTCTAGAATTGCTTGAATGTGATCTGGTGTTAGTGCACGGCCCTCCTTAGACAGAAGATGACCTAAATAGGTCACCTTCGGTCTACAATATTGCAATTTCTTCCGTGATACTTTATGGTGGTGTGTAGCAAGAAAAGAAAGTAAGGACAAAGTACATTTTTCACACTGCTCATGTGTATCAGCTGCCAACAAGATGTCATCGACATATTGTATGAGAGCCACTCCTTCAGACAAAGTAAAGGAATCGAGTTGTCATTTAAGGCTTGACTATAAATACTCGGACTCTCAGTGTACCCTTGAGGAACTCTACAAAATCTGTATGATCTGTTATTCAAATTGAAACCGAACAAATATCGACCATCAGGATGAATAGGAATCGAGAAGAAAGCGTTCTTCAAATCTACTACTGAAAATGTAGTTGCTGTTGGAGGGACCAAGGTAAGCAGTGTCGTTATGTCAGATACTACAGGGTACTGTGGTACTACAATCTTGTTGACTTCTCTCAAATCGATGATAAATCTATAAATCCTAGTGTCAGCATCTTTTTTCAAAATGGGAAGAATCGGCCTATTGCAAACATTATAAGGAACTTCTTCCACAGCCCCCACCTTAATCAAATCCTGTCCAATGGGTGTAAGTTCTTCTCCTTTTCGAGAAATCTTATACTGAGGCAATCTTGGCAGTACAGTACCCTCCTTGACACTAATATGTACTGGTGGAATAACCATTTGTCCTACATCGGTGTCTGAGGTAGCCCACAAAGTACTAGGGAGTAAAGCTAGTCCAATGTCCTCTTTAATAATACAGGATCTCTCAATCATGGGGTAGTTGTCATTTAAAATAACCCGTACTACTTCCGGAGAACATCGTATCGTAGCCCTGAAATATTTGAGCATGTCAAGACCCACAATATTGCCTGGTGTATTTGGAGAAAGCAAAAACGGACATGGAGCAATAAACTTATCAACATGGAGTGCAGGTGGCTGTGACAATGGGCTAAGGGAAGATGTTCCATCGAAACCTATTGATGTAATAGTTAAGCCAGACAGGGGAGCCCTAGGAATCAAGTGTTTAGACAAGGCTCTACGAGTAGCTCCTGTATCAACCAGAAACTGATCAGTAGAACCCAAAACATGTGCTGTAACATAGGGACCCCTCTGATCTACTGGAACTTCAACTGATTCCTTACCCCATCCTAGGCAATCCTATGCATAAGCAGAATATTGCAAATCAGACGGCTCATAGTCGGACATTTGATATTGGTTCCGTCTGTCAAAAGTATTAGACCCCTCCTGTCCACGTGTATTAGCATCAAACCTAGCACGATCATTTGTGTTTCCTCTAGGCCCTGAATATCCTGAACGATTTCTCATTTGTCCCCGACCGCGTGAACCCTGCTGAGCACTCAGCACTGGACAATCAGAAATCCAATGTCGAGATTTCTTGCAATACGCACACTGATCAACAGACACATTTTAACGAGTATAGGGAGGAAAGAAGAACCATAAGATCCACGTCCACCTCTATTATTACCTCTAGAAGGTGGACCATAAGCCTGAGCCATCGTAACCTTTGTTTTTAACTCTTTAGATTTTTTATCCTCCTTACTTTTTGCTTCTAATTCTTGTCGTTCATAATACTGAGCCATAGTTTTTTTGTTGTTGTTTTTTTTTAAAGTTTCAAAAACCTTTATTGAATCTTGAAAGCATGGTACATCATTGCAATGGCATCAGACATGTATACATAATGTAGTTCAACAATATAATGGCATCTTCCCATGCAAAGTGGCGTTAAATAATAACTGATTACTTGAAATGACGTTCAACAAATGCCCCTCAACTTCCCACCCACCCCTAAGGTCCTGTAATACAACAGTAGTCGAGTATCCGAAATGATAAGCAAAAGCATAGGCAAATCCCAAAACTTCCACTTGGAGGGTAAGGCCTCCACGTCTCAAACAGAGCAGTTTCGCAAGACAGTTCAGTAGGCATAACATACATATAGTGGCCTAGATAGAGGTTCGCCAGTGGGCCTTGACCACACAATAGGATGTACCAAGGGCTATACTAATATGTTGCAATTAGACATTGGGCGGTTGTGACAAGCATGCAGGGTGAGGTATTACATAATCGGAGCTTGCGATACGCTTACAGTAATTACATCCGCCCCCACACGTTCATCGTCCTCTTCTGCCCTTTGCCTAAGAAGATACGCCGTGAAAGGCGCCCATACATCCTTAGGCTGCGAGTCCGAGGAAAGGAGTTCTGCGTAGTCATGTAACCTCTCTTGCCATGTGGACAAAGCACGAATCCAGCATTTAAACTTTGGGGCTCGACCTCTGCCCCAACGGCAGGCAATTAGGCGCTTGGCAAGTAAGAGACTGAGAGCTAGGAACCGTTTGTGGATTGTGACAACGGACTGTGTTAAACCCAGCAGCACCTTTAATGGACATGGGGTCATTTCCATTCCAAGCATGCTTGCAAGACCATCAAAAACTTGTTCCCAAAGTCTGGCAATCTGGGGGCAGGACCACGCAAGGTGTATAAAATCTGCACCAGCAGCCCCACAACGGAGACAGCAATCTGAGGCGCGCAGATGAAATCTTTTCAGTCTGGCAGGCGTATGGTATATGCGATGAAGGAATTTATAATGTAGTAGCCGCAGCCTAATATTGCCTGTAATTGCACGTGTTTGAATGCAACTAAGTTCCCATTGTTCGTCTGTAAGTGGTGCCTCCAGGTCGCCATCCCACTCCGCTCTGGCCCTAATGTGATTGACACTGGATACAGTCTTTGCATGTTTGTAAAGCATGGATACTACGTGCCGTAGGGTTTCTGATTGCACTATAGCTTGTAGTGGAGCAAATGTGTCTGGTTCTTTGGGGAATGACGGGGTAAGGGCTCGGAGATTCTGCCTCAGTCTAGCAAAAAGAAAGGTGTCCATGCCAGACGGGGTCAACTCCCCGAAAAACTGTTCTGTTGTTCGGAAAGTACCTTGCACATATAAGTCCCCTCAGCAGCTTATTCCCAGTGTCCGTAGCAGTTTGTGACATATGACTTCGCAGGTGACCTGTAGTCTTGGATCATTTAGTAAGGGAAGGTCTGGCGAGTAGACAAATGGGCATTCCAGGGTTCTTGCCAACCAATCCCAGGCCTGCACCGTACAATCTACCGTGGAGGGATCCCGACTTTTTTGGCTCACCGAGGTATGAATGTAGCCCCTTGGGACAGTGGGAGCCATATAGCCATCTTCAACAGCCAAGTGCGCCTTATAAGGTGGTGGATGAAACCAGTACGCGGCGAAGTGTGCTTGGGCACAGTCGTAATATCTCTCAAAGTTGGGCACTTCGAACCAACCAAGATGAAAAGGGATCTAAAAAAAAAGGTGCCGGGGTTATATGGGATGTTTACAAAAAGGTATAACAATTTTGGCAGGAGCGTCATTTTGATTAATGCAATGTGGCCTGCCATTGAGAGAGGGAGATGTAGCCACTTAGTAACATTGTCCGTGATTTTATCCAGTGTAGTGCCATAATTTGCTCGCATCAGTGCCTCCTTGTCCCTGTGGATGTGAATGCCCAGGTACTTCAAGTCATCTTGCTCCCACACGCGTGGGTAGTCAAGAGGGAACGGGTGTGTATTATTCGTGAGCGGGAAAATTGCAGATTTGGCCCAGTTTATTTGCACTCCGGCAATGCCTCCGAACTTCGTAATTTCACGTAGGACCGGATTTAAATTATCACAGGGTTTTTCAATATACAGCATCATATCATCCGCGTAAAGCGAGACTAGGAGCGGCCGAGTCCGATAAATGAGGGAGCGATGGTTATGCTTCTGTCGAAGGGTTGCGGCCAGGGGCTCGATTGCAATAGGAAAGAGGATGGGGGATAAGGGGCAACCTTGGCGGGTTCTCCTCTGGATAGTAAACGGGCAGACCTGGAACCATTAAGTAGCAGAGTAGCTGTGGGCTGGTGATAGAGCAGTTTATTTATTTATTTATTTATTTATAATTACACTTGATTAAGCGCGCAGCTACCCGGAGGTTTCCCGGCGCTAAAGTAAACACAAGGTAAGGAGACAGAAAGGCAGAAGCTTACATATCAAATAGCCAGGTCTTGATACCCTTACGGAAGGTCAGAAAACACCTTTCCGATCGAAGAAATAAAGGTAAGGAGTTCCAAAGAGAGGGGGCTAGCAAAGAAAAAGACCGACCACCCATTTTGGCTCTCCTGATTCGCGGTACTTTCACTTTATTTTGGGTAGAGGACCTGAGTGCGCGAGATGGAACATAACGCTGCACTAAAACAGATAGATAGTTGGGGGCTGTTCCAGTCAAGATTTTGTGCATGAGACACAACGCCTTAAATTTAGTCCTGTTCTCAATACGCAGCCAATGCAGGTTGCGCATATGAGACGAGGTCGAAGTTCTAACAGGAAGGTTACAAATAAGGCGAACCGCCATATTTTGTACCACCTGGTATTTCCTAGTTACCTCCTTACTGGCACCCAAGAGTAAGATGTTCCCGTAGTCCAGGCGTGAGATGACAAGCGCCTGGACTACCGTCCTCAGGGTGTCAGCAGGCAGCATCCACCTAATTTTCCTCAGCCACCTAATGATGTTGGTACAGGTGGCGGATACTTTCACTACATGCTGCTTAAAGGACAGTTGGTTGTCGAGGAGGACTCCAAGATTACGAGCATTCGTAGTTGGAGTAGGAAGAGGACCCATCTCCGGAGGCCAGTGCTGTGGGCCCCATAACGAAATATCTTGACCAAACAGAAGCAATTCCGTCTTGTCCCCGTTTAATTTTAATTTATCATCATGCATCCATGCAGATATTTGTCGGAGTCCATTTTGAAGAGACGAGGAAGAAGAATTTTTGTTGGCGGAGAGTGAATAGATGACTTGCGTGTCATCAGCGTAGGAGTAAATCGTGAGACCTGCCTGCTCTGCCAAAAAGGCCAGGGGTCTCACGTATAAATTAAAAAAAAGGGGACTGAGAATGGACCCTTGTGGAACACCGTGTTTAGAAGGAAGGATGGATGAAGCAGAAGTGGGAGAAAACACTTGAAAAGTGCGATCAAGGAGAAAATTAGCAATCCAGGCCAGGGCCGAGCCACCGACACCCATAGATTTCAAGGTGGACAACAAGATGGAGTGGGAGACGGTGTCAAATGCGGCACTCAAATCAAGTAATATGAGTGCCACTGACTCCCCATTGTCCACCTTTTGTCTAATGGATTCTGATACTCCAAGGAGCGTGGTTTCAGTTGAAAAACCAGCCCTAAACCCGGATTGAGAGTCGTGAAGAAAATTAGAAGTTTCAACATAAGAAGAAAGTAATGAATTAACGTGTTTCTCCAAAATTTTGGAAAAGCATGAAAGCAAAGAGATGGGGCGGAAGTTCGATGGAATATTAGGATCAGCATTGGCCTTTTTTAATAGTGGAACCACCATAGCATGCTTCCATTCATTGGGGACAATAGCTTCAGATAACGACGCATTCAGAATTTTTAAAATCATTTGAAGCAAAGCTGGATCTAAGGATCTCAAGACTTGTGGGGGCATTGGATCGAGAGGGGAGCCAGATTTAATATCTTGAAGATATTTTTTTAAGAGTGTAGGAGAAATGGGGTCCCAGACGAGCAGAGGAGGACAAGCGGAAGACGAACCAAGATTAGTATCAAGGGTGGGGATGCATGCAGTTGGAGCGGAGTGAGTAGACACCGCAGAATTAGAATTAAAAGTAGCATAGATTTTATCAATTTTTTCAACGAAAAAATTGGCCAAAACCTCACATTGATCAGTATCTAGACAAGGGTCTTTAGGTGCCGTGGACGCACCAGAGAGCTCTTTAACAATTTTAAAGAGCGCCTTAGGTCTGTTTTGTGCCGTTAGAATAGAAGTACTGGCAAAATTGGCTCTGGCGGCGTCACAAGACAAATGATAGGCTTTAAGGGCTGCCTTGTATTTTATTTTATGGTCAGCGTTGTACTTGGAACGCCAAATGCGTTCCAGTTTTTTACAATATGATTTTTCTTGACGAAGCGCGTCCGTAAACCAAGGTGCTGGCGGATGAAGAATTTGAGGTTTATTTTTTTGCGCTGGAAGACAGGTGTCTAAGTTTCATCCAGTCTAGGAAGCTAAAAGGAATTCCCATATGTTGTAAGGTGCCAAGTAGGTAGTCCCACTCGAGCGAGTCAAAGGCCTTAGTGGCGTCTAGGAACACAGCCACGGCGTCGCATTTGGGGTTGAGGTCCTGAAGCACGGCATGGAGGGTGCGGAGATTATGGGAGGTAGCACGATGGGGCACAAACCCGGCCTGGTCTGGCAGCACCAGACGCTCCATGAGGAGGTTGAGTCGTGTAGCCAACACCTTGCAAGGATCTTGGTGTCTCAATTTAATAGGGATAACGGGCGGTAGGAGTCGCAGTGTGAGGGGGGCTTGCCAGGTTTCATCAGAGAAGTGATTAAGGCCTCACGCATAGTACGGGGCAGGCTACCTTCCTCAAGTGCCGTATAGTAAACCTGTTTCAGAATGGGGGCCAAGATGGGAGAGTTTATATAAAAGTCAATAGGAAGGCCATCGGACCCTGGGGCTTTGCCTGATCTCATGCCCATAATAGCTTCAGTAATTTCATCTAATTCTAGGGCTGGTGGAGGAATTTCTGCTGAGCATCCCCCAACCATGCTAGGGCAACATCCACAAAGTATGTGGGAAGATCTAGAGGGTCCGTTCTATGTGAGGAGTATAGTGCCTGGTAGTGGTCCCGGAATATGCGAACCTGTTCAGGGAGGTTCCTATGTATGTTGCCAGCCTCATCATGTATTTCCGCAACGTAATTGGCAAATCTAGGGGGCTTAACCGCATTCACTAACGCTTTCCCGTGTCTGTCCCTCCTCTCCGTATATACGTGCCATGTAAGGGCGTCCAAGGAATTTGCTCTCTTTGTCAGCTGCCTGTGTGTACTCTGAGAGTTTATCTCGCATGCGTGCATGGAGCCCGAGATCTGTAGGGCAACGGTCAATGGACCTTTCCAAATCTCTCAGTTCTAGCTCCAAATTATGCAGATCAGTGCGTAAGGATTTTATGACACCACCTCCTTTGGCAATAAACCAGCCTCTAACGGTTACTTTAAAGGCTTCCCATACGGTTACAATACTATCTACAGATGAGATATTGCGTTCAAAAAAGTCTTGAATGTCATGTTCCATTTCGGCTCTGAAGGCAGCGTCACGGAGATGTGCAGGGTTGAGAGGCCAGGACAGGTAAGGAGAACTAATCATAGGAATTTGTAATTCTAGAAGGACTGGTGAATGATCGGAGAATGTGCGTGCTAGGTGGGTTGCACGTCGTACCCAGGGAGTCACCCCGGCGGAAACGAAGACATAGTCCAAGCGGGCCCAGGTGGAGTGTACGGAAGAATAGTGTGTGCCTTCCGTAGTGTAGGATGTACGTATCGCCAACCATCTGTCAATAGGTTATCTTCAACTATGTCGCAGAGTGTGCGTTGGGTGTTTGTGTAGTGTGCAGGGAGCGGTCTAGATCTATCACAAGCGGGTCGCAGCGTCGTATTAAAGTCACCACCCCAAATGACGTGTGTGACGCCTAGCGTTTGAATCTTACTCCATAATGTGAGCAAGGCGGAAGGATCATCCACGTTGGGGCCATAAAAATTAGCAAACAGAACATCTTGTGTGTACAAACACCCCCATACCAGACAAAATCTACCCTCTCTATCGTTGTCGAACCCGTAGGCGTAAAGGGAGCTCCTCTTTTTATCAGAACAGTAACGCCTCTAGCATAGTTAGAATAGGGCGAAAAAGTTCGACTTGTGGCTCATCTGGCAGCGAATTGGGTAGTGTGCCCAGGAGCGAGGTGCGTCTCCTGTAGGAGAGCTACATTTATCTCATGCCTATCTAGATATCCCAAAATCTGTCTTCGCTTTCTGGGGTCATTGAGGCCTCTGACATTCCAAGAGGTTAACTTGATAGTCTGGCCTGTCTTAGGACTGTTAATTGAAAACATAGGTGTGCAGGACAAGAAGCGACGGCCGATTGAGGTCGGAGACCAAATTAAGGAGAGTAATGAGGAAAGCGCCTTACTTTCTAGATACCATACAAATATCAATGACATTTCAGTGCAAAAGTCAGAAGTAAACCCCCCTCCCCCCTCCCCCACACTGGCAGCCCCAACTTGCCAGGAAAAATCTCCCCCCCCCCCCCGAAACAGATCGCTGTGTTGCTGAACACAGGCTAAAAAGTCCCAAATTATAACAATCATTAGGTAACATTGGGTAATGCCCTTCATTGGGGCAACTAGGGGCTCAAGTCCGTTTCACTGCACCTCCTTATTTCACCCATCAACAACCATCTGGGTCACAGGGGTCGAACTAATGGGACGGAGGTGAGCGGCCGGGAATCAGTAAATGCCTTAAAGTCAATATGAGTATTATACACCACCAATCAGCGGAATTGCAGCGTGCCACCAGGAAGACCCACAGTTCCAGTTTGATGCCGTGTAGATGCCTTGTCCCAGGAAGGCTCCGACAGTGGAGAGTGGGAGCGAGAGCGACGACGTGCAGCCGCCTCTCGTGAGGATGATCTACTGTCACGCTTCAAATACTCCTCGGCCTGCTGGGGTGTTTGGAAAATATGCTGTCTGCCACGATGGTGAATCCGTAGTCTTGCAGGGTAGAGCATCGCATACTGGATACTGAGTGATTGAAGTTGCTTCTTCACCGTGAGGAATTTTCGCCGGGCATCCTGTACCGCCTGGGTGAAGTCAGGATAAAAGGACAAGGTTGTGTTTTCGAACTTTACTTCTCCCTTCTCCCTCGCCAGTCGTAGCAGAGTATCGCGGTCTCGATAATTGAGGAATTTCAAGCTCCCGGAGGGGGCTTAGGTGCCAGGGAGCGGTGTGCCCTCTCGATGACCAATTGCGCTGAAAAAAAGTCGCGTCCAAAGAGATCACATAGCATGCGTTCCATATAGTCTTCTAGGCGGCCCGTGTTAGTTGTTTCCGCCAGGCCAATCATACGGACATTGTTCCTTCAGGAGCGGGCTTCCAACTCCTCATTTTTATCTGCTATTACCTTTAATAGTTTGTCCATATGTGCCATTTGTTGCAGAGTAGAGGTAGCTCCATCTTCCAGGTCGGAAACCCTCTGTTCAGCCTCCTTAAGACTTTCTTCGTGGCCGTCTAGTTTCGCCACAACATTGTCCAATGTTTGATTCATGGAGTCTATTTTGGAATCTATAGAGGTGAGACTCTGTTGCATGCTAACCAGGAGGGTCTTCCATCCTTCATCTCGCGTTTCTGGCGGGTCGTCCTCACCTTGGGTTTTGGAGTTTGCACCGGATGTCTTGCGCCCATCAAAAAGCAATTTTGACTGCTGTGGTTCCGTTTTGCCCATCGTGGCAGGCCGCGTGGTGCTTGACCGCAGCGAGGTAGGTGAGTGGGAGGCCCCAACGCGGCTTCCTGGCTGTCTTCGCAGATCCAGGTTAAGAAGGTATTCGAGAGGTGTTCCCACGAGCCAGTTCCCGTGGGTCTCCGTGACCTAGTTGCGTCCAGTCGCTGAGGGGAAGAGGGGGGAACGTGTTTTACCAGTCCGATCTCGTATGCCCAGCCAACGAGGGCTTCCCAAATGGTGCTCGCTACCCCTCAATCTCCACAGCCGCTGGTGGCCTCAATGTAATGCAGGCTTCCACTCTATGCGGAGAAGAGGAGGGTCAATGTCGAGAAGCGTTCAGCCAGATGAGAGGAACATGTCGCAGTGTGGCTCGCGGCCAATAGTTTGATGCGTCTCCCCTTAAGTGGCATCAAATCCCTCCGGGAGTGTGGGGGCCCTCTCATGGGCGAAGCACGCAGAGAAGCACAGGTATGTCCGTGAGGCGGGCTGTGGAGCTAAAGATGCTGTGCACGTGTCCTGGCCCGATGTAAGATGGCGGCTGGGAATCGTGTGGGCCGCCGCAGTTAGTTTATCACGTAGGCCGTCTGATTTTCCACTGTTACCAGTCCGTGGCTGCGACGGCCGTCCGGTTAGGGCATGGGGACTCAGGACGGTCAAGTGTTGGTGGTACAACAATATCCTGACGGCCTGGGTGAGTCGGAGACGAGATAATGGCGGGCTCAACAGCGTAGGGCGCAGTAATTCCGGCTATGGCCCCCAGCAAGTGTCTCTTTGCCACTAGATCCCCCACAGAGTCCTCCAGCCCAACCTGCCCCTCCCAAGCACTTTAAGGATGTTCTTCGGTCTCTACAGTTGTGACCGGCAAAGGCAGCCGTTATCGGCGGGGGGGAGGGGAGGGAGGGGGCAGCCGCCACAAGCCTCCGATCCGGCACTGCAGCAAAATTGAGGGGGTCAGCGCACCTGGTAGAGAGTAGGTGAGTCAGTAGCTATGAGGGACGTTTCGCGCCGAATTCACAAAGTGCGGCGTCTCGCAGGCCCTCACCTCCCCGGCCTTGCGTGTTTCACAAGGCCGCCCAGGGGGTCAGCTCATGCATCCGCTCTGTGCCGCTGCAGTTTCCTCCGTCGATATCTGGCCCGTAGGTACCGATACCGATCCAAGAATTGCACCGATCGTGCAGCGGGTCTTGTTCTTTATGTCGGTGATGTTTGCAGACCTTTACTTGGAGGCAGGATGGGGGTTATGTCGATTTTAATTCCCTGCGAGGCGAGAGCTCTATGCTAGAGCAGCCATCCTGGACTAACGCCACTTAGCGCCCCCCAATACTGAGCCATAGTTAAGAGGGAAACCGGAGAGGAGGTAGTCCATGAACTTTCACTAGCCTTTAGGGGACTGCTATTTCTGGCAAAAGGTTTGTGACATATTTATCGACAAACCGATACCTACCCGTGTCATCTGTCAATGACTGGCCACTAAAATCGTGGAATGTTTCTTCAAAGCGTGTGAAGAAGTCTGAAACGGATTCATCTCTCTTTTGTTTACAAGACGCTAACATAGTCTAATCTATCTTTTTAGGGGGAATAATCGTCTTTAATTTAACCAATATAGCTCCCGGAAGATCCAAAATTAACTGACACGGTTTCTGTGCAGGTTTTCTATCTTCATCTAATTGTTCTAAATCTTTCTACGATGCCCCAAATGTCACACGATCATCAACTTTACGCACAGTTCTCCACATATCAGGTAATATTAATCAAAAAAACAAATCAATGTCAGACAAAGTCATAGTACAAGAGCTAATGGCACCCTTAATTTCTTCATAAAAGGCTGTTGGATTCTTTCCCGGATCAGGCAATGCATTTTTAAGAGCCATGACATCTGCTCTATTCCAAGGAGTGTAAACCCAATTATAAATAAAGTACCCTTTCGCGTCGGTAGAAGTCTTATCATCACTTGTACCTGCTCCTTTAGGAGAAACATATAAAGGTGCGGCTTCCCGCATGGGTTTCACATTAATTACAACATTCTTATCTGTTTCGGGCGTCGAAGCTCGTTCCATGTTGATTTCGGGATGTTTGTGCAGCTGCGTCTGCTGCCATTTTCTCCTCACGCAAATGGACTGCTTCATCATGTAGTTTAACCAAGCGTCTGATCGTGTCAGTCACCTGGGAGAAGACAAAAGAACCTTCAGGTAATTGCTTACAATCAGCTGCAATATCATCTGACTCTACTTCCACCGAATATTTCCTAAATCGTTCAACAACCTCTGCAGCAAATATCTCGGTAAAATATTTTTGTTCCTTTTCAGACCAATTCTTAATAGTATCTAGAAGTTCAGAAGCAGTGATAATACTACGATCGGCTTTGCGCGCCGCGGATCTAATCTCAGAGGAACATTCGGTAGTTAACATCGAGCGAGTGTCTCGAATTTTATCCTGCTCTGTAGGAGAGTCCTCATCTGACTCATCAGGAGCAGAGGGAAGAGTATACGGAGGTGGACAACGATCTAATAAGAGAGAATCATCTTGGGGTTTATTAAGAATAGGATAAAGAGGCCTACGAATAGCCTATTGGCCATTTACCTTAACTGATGCTCCCTATCTTCCCTTTCCTTAATTTCTTTATTTTTCATTTCTAATGCTTTCGCATACACGCTCTTAAATTGCTCTTTTTCAATCAAGGCCTGCTCACGCTTCGGTCGCTCACGCACTTCCTTCTCCCACATTCGTACACAATCAAACATATCTTGCCTAGCCTTTCGCTTAAACATTCATTGCTCCACATACTGAATCTTTCGTAAATCAAATGACCCGTGCATAGGCCAACGCAACTCAGGATCCTTACGGGTGTATTTGTTCCATAACGTGCTGTACATTATGGATGAAATACCATACTTAATATACATGTCCCTATTAGGCGTCCCCTCCGGGGGGGCTGTTTGTGCTTCGTCAAGTTTCGAAGTGGTACCACTACAAAAGCAACACATCCTACGAAGTGTGCTGGAAAGAGGCATGCCAAAAATAGTGCAAACTATGCAGTATTAGAAAAAGTAGTGCTTAAGGTACTCTTTGTACGTTGCGCCGTTCAAACAATTTTAAATAGAGAAAAATCTCCTCATTACCTGCCTATATGTATTGCAACACATATATATATTTATCAAACGAGATTCAATATTGACCAATTGTACAAACAAAGCCGCAGTAAGTGTTACTAAACTACCTTACCAATCAAAGGCGTCAAAACCAACAGCAAGTGCCGCAGAACGGCTCTTACCAATCAAATGGTGTCCAGGTTCCTACTGCCAAGTTCTCAAATCGACCAAATGGTCACTGCACGGTGAATCAACAGAAGAGATCTCAGTCAAGGACCGGCGCAACATGGATGGTCAGATCAGAAAGAAAGGGAAACCGCCGTGGATGCCAAGACTCGGGTCTCCTCTGGCAGTGATCACGTCCAAAGCGAGATTCCAATCCTTCGTCTCGACCACTCCTTCGGGCATCCGAGTCGCCGATGAGCCCCACGTTGGGCGTCAATTTGTAGTAGCAAGCCTCAGACAGGCCTACCAATGCAAGGGATTCACCCTTCTCTGCTCAGAGTCCTTAGACCAATAATAAGAAGTTGGCACAGAAACTGGAATAGAAAAGACAAAGTTTATTAAACCTCATGAGGTGGAACTACATTCACACAACACCCTTCGGTAGAGTATGAGGTAGCACACTGACTGGAAGGAGCTTGGTCCTTTCATACCCACACAGGGGCTCAAATGAAGGCGTTACAAGGTACAGAATGCTGGTTTCAAATACATATTACCCACACAGGGGCTCAAATGAAGGCGGTACAAGGTACAGAATGCTGGTTTCAAATACATATAAGGTCATACAGAGAGTGTGCTAGCAACAAGTGGGAGGGGCTGACAGCTAATTCTGGTGGATACATCTTGACAGTTACAAGTTGGCGACAGCTGTAAGCTCAACTGGGCATGTGCAAAGCAGAAGAGGATAAATATATCTTATCTCTAGGCAGATTTCAAGAGCAGTTAACAGGAAGGTAGGACAGAGCACATGGCAAACAAAATGGCCGACAGAAATACAAAATGGATTCCGTAAAACGGACAAGATAGTCTCTAAATACAAGATGTCTTCTGCTAATGCTTAACCTAATCATTGCTAAATTACAACAAGGGGGCGTGGCTTGCAGCCAAGAGCGATGGCCGCAGCCTGAGCGAGCTCCTACCCGTCCGCGGATATTTATCCGATCCACAGCCCAGAAAACCGAGTGTAGAGCGTTGGAGGCCGGGGGCTTTACACCTGCCCTCCCCCCCTCCGCATCGTATGTGCCTGCAAAGCCCCTCAGACAACGTTAGGCTAGACGGCGTGGCCCGGGCCCCGGAGCTCCGAGCATTGCAAATGGCGGCTCCGGCCCGCAACTGCTAACTGCGGCCGCCCGGCGCCTTACACAGTGCCCCCCTGGAGTGTTGCAGCCCACCGGCTCAAAGTGGGGGCGAAGAGCCGGCGGAGGCGGCGTTGGGGCACCCTGTGGGGTGCGGTGCCGACTTGACTGCAGCGCCGGGAGCGGCAAAAATCGAGACCCCGGCTTTTAGGCCTACGCGGAGCCCCAAGGAGAGACAGACGGAGGGCCGCGAGAAGGAGAGGTGAGGCCCAGCTTGGGACCCGGTGGTACCACAGAGCGAGTGTGTGCCACAGGGGGGGGGGGGGGCTGCATTTGGCCCTCCCTTCTGAGAAGATGTGCGCTTCTAGGCCCAACTGTGGATTGGAAGTGGAGCTCCGGTCTTGGATGATCAGACCGGTTGATGGCAGCGCTGCAGGGGCCCGTGAGGAGATTCTGGCAAAGACTGGCGGTCAGCAGCGACGTTATTCCCAGGGAGCAGCTGTGTGGACCGCACGGGGTGTGACAGCAGCCACCCAAGGTGGTTTTAATTTCCTGCTTGAGGATATGTGAAGCCAAGGGCGTAGCACACCAGTGATAAGGGGAGTGTGAGAGATGGCCAGTGGAGGTAAATGTGGAGCTAAACAATCACCCACAAAAGCGTATAGATACATGGGCAGCTGCATCTGCATGGCGTGAAGGTTTCCTGGTAGAAGAGGTCCGGCCTGATTGTCCACCTGGGGGCCGGTGTGGGGCCTGTAAAGGCGGATCCCAGAGCTGTGCTGCGACATCCGACGGCTCCTTCCTGGGGATCTAGGGGGGAGCAGTAAGTGGTGAGTCTCCCAGACGGGTCCAGCTGAAAGTATCCACTAAAGGGGCGGTGGGCTGCCGTGTTTACTGCAAGAACTCTGCTGGATGAACAAAGGCGGCGGGATCAGTGATGTGAAGGGGACTGACCTCTCTACTGCAATTAGGAGTGGGTGCAGGACGGCTGTACTACGCATATATAGGTGGTATACCCGGGCAGTATAAATCCACGAGGCCTGCTCTGCGCATCCGACTGTGAGGGGTGTTTACACCTCTACGAAAATGGCAGCAGGGGGGAAAGGCGCAAAATCCAACGCCCAGAGGCAACTAGCGAAATTTGCTTGGGCTAAAGGGGGTGAAAAGGGTGACTCACTGAGATCGGACAAGGAGGGACCAGTGGTGACCCAGACGCCAGGACCGGAGCCGACTCTACATGATGTTATGGCGGCGATAGGTGGAATACGTACCTCAGTGGATTCAGTTACAGTGGACTGCAAAGGCTGGAGGACCAGGACTGAATAGATTCTGTGTTCCACTGCGGGGCCTGGATCTGCATATATACGCAAGTAGGGGGTCTATGAGGGGGAGGGACTCTGGTTCATTGAACTAAGAATATTTTTTGCACTTGGGGGTAAATGATGTGAATTATTTGTTGACTATACTGATGTGATATGATGTTGCTTAGTTTTAGCATTACAAGGATGGCTGTGAATTTACATAATTGTATACAGTATCCGTGGGTGGGGGGACCGGTTCCCTCTGCATTTCTAGCATTTTCGGGGGGTGAGAGGCACTTTGCCATGTTTGGGGGTGGGTAGTTCTAAATCCACAGGCAGGGAAGCAGGGTGGGGGGGGAGCTGGGGGCATGGGGGGCTGGGGAGTGTTGGGGGGGATTGTTGTTTACAAAGTACTGATCTGTATTTTCACTCTGAACGAGAATATTCCTTTGCCAAGGGTCTGAACTGTGATTGTAACAAGATACACTGTTTTACTTTTTATGTTTTGTTTCTAAATGACAGACTGATAACTGGTGCAAATCCCTTTCTATGCAGCCTGCACATGGTATTGTTGACCGTCTTTCCGACCTGTGCTATGATGTTTATCTTATTGTTAGATGGTGGTTGACCGTGATTCTGTGCTCTCTGTCCTTACCTGGAATGTTAATGGGCTGGGTGATAAAATAAAGAGGCATTGTTCAGCAATACCTAAAGAGACAATCCCCGGACCTAGTCCTCTTACAGGAAACCCATTTGGTTGGAAACAAAAGTAAGGCCCTGAATAGATGGGGGTATAGGCTCCTTGTGCTTGCTGACTACACCACTGGCTCCCGGGGTACATGTATTTTGGTTAGGAGAAATGTTCCCTTGATAGTTTTTAATACATGGGCGTATTCTGCTGGGCGGTTCGCAGTGGTGGAGGCTCAGTGGGAGAGGAGAGCCTTAAATATAGTCTCAGTTTATTTGCCACCGGCGCTGGGTAAGGTGGCCTTAGTAGAGCTGGGCCGGGTGCTCAGATATTCCAGATGGTGTTTTACTAATGGGGGGACTACAATATAAACATGAATGACTCAACGGATAGACACCCAAGGCTACAGGGCATGAGGCCAAATGAGCTTATGGCAGACTTCATCACAGCACTGGGTCTCTCAGATGTAGGGCGAGAGTTGCAAGGCGTTCCTATAGACTTTACCTACTTCTCTAGTGTGCATGGCAGCCTTTCCTGGATTGACTACTTTCTAACGTACGCGACCTCGGTTGGTAACTTCAGGCGGCCTAGGACATATCCTCGAGGCCTATCGGATCATTCCCCAGTAGGGATAGACTTTACCCATGGGGATCGGCAGCAGAGTCGCACTATAGTCATTAACCCATGGTTGCTCAAAATCCCGTATATCAGAGAGGAGCTCGGGGTGCAGACTGGATATTTTCTGGAGGAAAATGTGGGCTCCGTAGCGTCAGCGCAAACAATTTGGGAAGCCTATAAGGTGGTTTTGAAGGGTTATGCCCTATCGCTGAAAGTGCAATATGTTACAAAATGGCGTGAGATTATGGCACAGCTGGAGGAAGCACTTAGACAACTTGAGGCGGAATATGCGATTCATCCTTCGGATGGGGCATTGCATAGCCTGACTCTCAAGAAGGAGGAGTACAAACTAAAGGCTCGGGAGCATATGTTGGCTAAACAGGCGCCTACCCATCACAGGCTGTATGAGCTTGGAGACAGGGCAGGGAAGACGCTGGCATGGCTGGAAAGGAGGAAGCAAGGTGCGAGGTGGGTGCCCCGACTGAAGACGCCAAGTGGGGAAGTTCTGTATCACCCAGGTGAAATAGCAGATGCATTTGCTAATTACTTCGAAACAGTGTACTTGCCCTCGGCCGTATATACCGCGGAAGATTCACGTCAATTGTTGGCGGAATGTGACGTGCCGACTCTTTCGGAAGTAGATAGGGAGTTACTAGAAGCGGACCTTTCAGATGAGGAAATTCGGAAGGCCATTGGCCAAATTAAATCAGGAAAGGCGATGGGGCATTATGGTACCCCAGTGAAGTTTCTTAAGGTAGTGGCTTCCCAGGTGGTCCCGCACTTGCGGGGAATGTATCAGGAAAGCTGGGAAAAGGGAACCCTACCCCCAGATCAGCGACTGGCAAGCATTGTGGTAATACACAAGGTTGGTAAACCGGTGGATGATTGTCGTTCCTACAGACCGATTTCTTTAATAAATGTAGAGGCGAAGGTTTTGGCGAAGGTGCTTGCCACACGGCTGGGAACAGTGATATCCTCCCTTGTGCACCCAGACCAGTCTGGCTTTATGCCAGGATGAAATATGGCTCTTAATATCCGTCGGCTCCACAACGTGCTAGCGCGTCAGAGATACCTAGAAGAAGATGCAGTCATACTGCTTCCATGGCGTTTGACTCAATTGAATAGCCATATATGTTTGAAGTTTTGAAGAGAGCAGGGTTAGGCTCTAAATTTATACGGTGGGTGCGGCTACTTTATACGGACATATCTGGGCAGGTCAGAGTGAACAACTACACATCCAGACAGTTCTCTCTCCGACAGGGTTGCCTTCTGTCACCACTGTTGTTCGTGCTTATGCTGGAGCCCTTGGCGGCTTGGATACGGCGGGATGTTATGACCAGGGGCCTGCGGTGGTCCCATGATTGCGAAGATAGAATATCACTCTACGCAGATGATATAGTGTTATATCTTGCGAACCCCTACAGGTCCATCCATATAGTCCTTACTATTTTCACAAATTTTGGAAAGTATTCAGGGTACGCTGTTAATTGGGGCAAGTCGGTATTGTATGTGCTTCATGGACAGACCCCACGTCTTCCAAGAGACTGTGCTCTGATGGTCTCGGAAGATGGTTTTAGATACCTGGGAATCTTTGTCACGCTGGATCCGGCCCTCTTTTATAGTCTTAATTTAGCGCCCTTGTTGACACGGTTGCTGGCGGACGTCCAGCATTGGAGATCTCTGCCACTGTCACTGGTTGGTCGTGCTGCTCTTTTTAAAATGCTTTCTCTTCTGCGGTTTCTATACACTTTACAAAACTGCCCACATAGAGTTCCAGATGCATACTTTAATGCAGTGGAGGGGGAGGTGCGTACACTACTCTAGGATGGGAAGGCCCCGAGGATAGCGCTTCAGAAATTGGTGAAGGGAAGGTATGATGGAGGCATTGCGTTACCTGATATACGGCTATACTACTGGGCCTCGCAACTCGTGACTGTGAATAGGTGGAGATACGCCCCCCGGATGATCCGGCATGCGCTCTAGATAGGTATTAGTTGGATAGATCTGGCTATCTTGGGGCACTTTACTCTCGTACTAGGCGGAAGCAGTTTATAGGCCCCACTCAGCACAAGCAGCAGATATTGAGATTAGCCAATTCTCGTTTAGGTTGGACAGACATGCTTACTAAAATGACGCCGCTGTGGTATTCACAGAAGCTGGGTATGCTTTGCCATCACCTGGGATCCGATAAGTGGGATATGATCAATATTTCGACGGTGGGTGACTTGATTAAGAAGGGTAAGATCCTTCGGTTTGAGGAACTACAGAAGGCCTACCGATTGGCGCCCAGTGAGGTCTTTCGCTATGTACAAATAAGGCATGCTTTGATGACGGCGTTCCCTAGTTGTGTAGACATACTATAGTCTTCCCCTCTGGAAGATAGTCTGTTAGATGGACAGTTGCACACCAAGGTGATCTCCCTCACTTATAGGAAACTTAGTAATAATGTGCCAGACTCTTTCGGAAAGCTTAAGGAGAAATGGGAAGGGGACTTAGGGACAATTGAGGAAGAAGACTGGAGGCAGGCGTTAATGTCTCCCAGAGAGGCTGCCGTCACACTTAGATTCCGCCTTATTCAACTCCGTATCTTCCATTGCTCATATCTGACTGGGGTCACTCTTGACAGGATTGGGTCTAGGCCGGATGATCTTTGCCTAAGGGGCTGCCGGCAGTCAGCTACCTTTTACCATATGATATGGGAATGCCCGATGGTGCAGAGCCTATGGGACAGAATCACGACACATATGCAGTCCACGCTGGGAAAGCCACTTACCTTGACGCCAGGACTAGGCCTGCTCAATATATGGGAGGCGACTGATCATACGGAGACAGAACAGCAGTTTGTAATGTTAGGTTTCACACTATTTAAGAGGACAATCGCTATGGGATGGGGTGGAGTACGGCCGCCTGAAGTAGCGGTGTGGCAAAGGGAGCTTGATGAGTGCATGATAGCTGAGAAAGAAGTGTTTGTTGTGAGGGGATGTCCAAAGAAATGGGACAGGAAATGGTCCAAATGGAACTTGTATAGGGGGGAGATTTGTGTATCACCTGTGGTGGAATTAGAAATGCGAAGGAATAGAGATGAGGAGCAAAATATGTAATTTATATGTTTAATTGAACTTGATTTCTACTATGACGCTAAATGTAACCTGCATTGTGGGATTGTATGAGTAACAGTGAACTTGTCTGTCAATCGTTCTAATAAAAATATTTTTAAAAAAAAAGAAACAGTACAAGATATGGCAGATCCCCGATGAGGGTGGGATCTCCTCAATGATAAGACAGATAGATCAAGGACAATAGTATAATTGGCGAACAGTAATCCTGAGTTCTGAAAAGCTCTGAGAGACTAGTTCCAGGGTTGATCTAAAGCATAACTTTGTTTGTGAGTTGTAGTTTATCTTCTTTCTTGAAGGATGCCGTTGAGGTATTCAGTCTGGTTTCAGGAGGGAGGAAGTTCCAAATTTTTGGGTGATGTCAGAGAAGGCTCTATTGTAGGTTTTCTTTTTAGCAAATCTCTGTGGCTGTAGTAGAAAAGTACTGGCGCTTCTAAAAGATCTGGAGCCACCAGAGAGCTCAAGCTTTTGAGCAAGGTAGCTTGGGGCATTGAAGTGTAGGGCTTTGTGGGTTATGTGTGCAATTTTCTGTTGATTTCTTGCTTTGTAGGGAAGCCAGTTGAGAGCTTTTAAGTCAGGGGTGATGTGGTTGTTTCTTTTCTTTCCAGTGATGAGCGTTTGGATTTGAGCAAGCCGCTTAGGGGAGCACGTCCAGTGTCCAACCTGGGAATCGCTAGGGCTTGGACAGCATAAAATCCTTTGGGGTGGATAGGAAGGGTTTTAATTTTCTTAAGATGTTCATTTGGAGGTTTGCTCCTTTGGTGGCAGCACTAATGTGTTTCTACATGTTAAGGTTATTGTAATAGTTATTCCCAGTGATCTTGCATAATAAATGACGTGAGGCAGTTAAAGGATTTTAGTTGCTTCATCCATCTGTTAATGACGAGTGACTGTTTGGGTGGGGCAATTAGGAGGAAATCAGTTTTGAGTATTCAGTTTGAGGTGGTTGCATGTCAGCCAATTGTTGTTTTTTTTTGGAGGATTAAGTTGATGACTTTGATGTCTTCTGGGGAGGAGACTTTCAGGTATAATTGGGTATCATCAGCGTACATGCAATAGTGCATGTTGGAAAATCTAAGAATTACTGTTAGTGGCTCCATAAACAGGTTGAAGAGAGTTGGTGAGGGGGAGGAACCCTGTAGGACCCTTAAGGCGACAGGTGCGGATTTAGACAGAGACTGACTAACCTTGTTTTTTTTTTAGTTCTGTTTTGGAGAAATGAGGCGGACCAGCTGAGGACGGTCCGTGAGAATCACATCCTATGTTCTAGTAATTCAAGTAGGCAGTCGTGCTTAACCGTATTAAATGCTGAAGATAGGTCAAGTAGGATAAGGAGGCATGATTTGTTTTAATCCAACAATTTCAATGCATCGTCCCTATATGTGTAAGTACTGATTAGGGTCTGTGCCCCAGGCGGAAGCCGGATTGGAATTGGTCAAGCAGACCTAATTGGGGAGGAGGAGCCTAACACGCGACCATGATGGCCGCCTGATCCCTCGGCTCCGCCGACCCTCTCGTTCTTCTCCCGAAACGCTGCTGATCCTGCATGTTATCCTGCCCGCTTGTCGGCGTCCCGTAACCGTGATGCGATCCTGAGTTCAGCGGTGTGCTTCCCGGCGCGATCCAGCTCCCAGAGGCGGCGAGGTGTCCCGGTCTTTGTTTCAGTGCTGCCCTGCCGAGGCCGGGTCTTTGTTCTCCGGAGGCTGCCGTCCCAAGTTGCAACAGTGGCTGACATTGTAGCAGGACGGGGTCGGCTGACGGCTTGCTCTTGCTGCATTGTTTTCCTTGCTACAGCGAGCCGCCCTGTCCTGCACGCCTTCATTCTCTACTTGTATCTCCGCCGTGGAAGATATATTCTACCCTCCTTTCGGCTGGTGGACGGCTCGGGGCGTCTTCTCGTTCTCCAGCACTGAGACGTCTGCCATTTTGACCTAGCGCTTGCATCTGAGACTCTCTACCCCCGGCGGCCATTTGATGTGCACATAGCGGTTTGCGCTGCATTGTCGCCGGGTGACAGACGAAGGGGTCCGTCCCGCTGCTATACCCCCTGGAGTGGCAGTGATTTGTGGATCGGCTACTGGTGGGCTGCTGATGTGATGGCCGACGGCGTCCCGTCTCGAGGGATACGGTGTGATCCCACGCCCAGGGTGCGCGAGACGGCAGCGCCCTCTTATCCTGCGGCATCCCTTAAGATTGCTGACGTTATGTATGCCCTGGGTGATCTACATGTAGCTGTGCGTGACATGGCCCTGGACCTGGAATGCCGACTGGATATCTTTGTGCTTGCAGTGCCCTCGGATGATCATGCTGAGCTCCAGGTGCGGTACACCTCGCCACACCCTGTGTTTTTATACGACTACCAGTCTGCTCAGATGTACTTACCGGTGCTGGAGAAGGGAGATGTGGTTGCTTCCGTGCTACCCAGTATTGATGCGGAGACGTATGGAGATCTTGGTCCTCGGCAGGGGCAAGCGGTTTGTGTCTGGACGCCTCGCCACACGGCTGTTTCGGGGCTTCGTCGCGGATCCCCCTGGCCCATCTTGGAGTTGCTCCTGTGGTTTTGGCTGGCTGCCCTTCAAACATTTCGATTGTACATTGCCCCTTCTTGGTTGGACGTTCGCCGTTTGGCTCTGAGGTGGACGGACTTTGGTGGATGGCATTGTGCTCTGCAGTGTAACTTTCTTTTGTCTTCTCCGTCCAAGATGGCTGCTTTGGAACTGTACTCCGTCAACATGCTGGATCGAAAGGGACAAGGTTGAGGATGTTTTTTCCTTTTGCTGCATCCGGTTGTTTGCATTGTTGAGACTGTAATGGACAATGGTGGGATCTACATGTTGTTCGGGTGCTGGTTCGGGGTACGGGGAATGGTGGCCGAGGGTATAAGTGCTGATTGTTTTGGTCATTTTCCTGGCCCTCCTCCGGTCTTTTGTGATTTTTTTTCCTTCTTTCTCTTGCTTCTACATTTCGGGTACTCTTGGGGCGACAGACACCTGCTAGGGGGGGGGGTAGGCCGTAGCCTCTGCATGCGTGTAGGGTGGGGGGTGTTCTTCCTTGTTAGTTTCAGTTACTATGGGCCTTATTTTTCTTCTTCCTTTTTTTTTCCATTCTTTTCTTCTCTTCTTTCTTCGGGTCAAGGGGTGGATTGGTGCGTGATGGGTTGTGGCTGGGGTTTATCATAATGTTTGCTCGTCCTTTCTCCTGTTCTACTTTCCTCCAGCCTTTTGTTTCCTAGATAATGATCGTGAATTTTTCTGAATACTGTCGCCCGTCTCGGTCCTGGTGCGGATTGTTTGGACTTTGATCCTTCTTGGCTCCTATTACTTTGGACTTCGTTTTAAAAAACTTTTAAATTAAACCTTCAATTCTCCTGCCTCTCTGCAGCGCACCTAATTCCAGTGTAACTTGGTTTAATCCTGTTTGCGTTGATATGCTGCTGAGTTGCCCGATTGCTCGCTACTGTGCTTTACTCGATTTCGAGGCCGGCCTCCGGGTTGTAGGCCCGTATTTGTTTGCTGATATTCTCCAATAAAGGTTTTAAAAAAAAAAAAAAAAAAAAAAAAGCAGACCTAATTGATCAATATGGGTACATGGTTGTACGTGTACACATTTGTGTTGGAATATTGGAGATGGGGCGGTAGTAATTTAGGTCCATGTGCTCAGCCGCTATTTTTTTTTAGGATCGGCGTAACCTGCCCAGACTTTAGGCAGTCGGAGATTGTGCCATGAAGTAAAGAGGCATTACCGATCTTGGACCAAAGAGGGAGTAACAATCGTTTGATCTCATTGAAGAAGTTGTGGGGTAACAGGTCACATAAGTGGTATGAGGGTTTCAGGTCAGCTAGAATTTTGAGAATGGCGTTTTCTTCAACTGTTTTGAAAGAGCTCCATGAGGCGTTGTTTTTGAGATGTGCTCCGGACTGGTCAGCATGATGGTATGGCACACCAGGAAGGGAAAGGTTTGTAGTGAGGTGAGAAAGAGCGGTGCTCCAATGCCATCTGCAGCTCAGTGCTAATATTTAATATTCTAAGATTGATACAGCAGTCTCAAGAAAAGACCCTGGCTTCCTTGCACTCAATGGACCCTTTTCCCCTTTCTGTGCTCCCTTTTTTCCAGAGTTAGGCAGATGTTTGGGGTACACAGAGATAGCAGTATATTTTCCCAGTTCAGCAAAACACCTGGATGGGATCCAAGGCACCCTCTAAGAGGCAGCACCTTGATGTCTAGGAACTTTATTTAACCTCAAGAGCAGCACGATATCCATTATGGGGCATGATGGCCTCTTATGAATATTGAGGTTACCTTGTTCCATACACCTTTGTGATGAGCTGTCAGCCATTGAAGATGTGGGCTTGCCCTGCCTTCAGGTTTAGCTGCCAGTCTTTTTTTATTGAAGAAAAAACAAAAATATCAAACAAGAAATAGAGCGGTCCATTAGGCTCAGGGATAATAACCAGTGTTCGGTAACATAACTGCCATGTCTGGTTCATAACAACATTTGTACATTTGCATACTCCATATCGTTGGGCACCACTGAGGTGTGAAAGGTGATAATATGGAAAGGAAGGATGAACACTACAGATACTGGACTTTGCCCCTTTTTAAGCAAACTAGAAACCACCTTCAGGCCCTTAACAAAAGGTTACTGCACAGTGCATTTACAAGCATTACTGCCTACAGTAAACAGGTAAACGGAATATAAGCAATTCCAACACTGTTTCTGATGGATACTTCTAACTGCAGATCCCTCACCATCTTAATATTCCCCAGGCGTCAGACTGGATCCAGAAAATCTTCAACAGTGCCCCTGCGCACCAGTAGGTGGCATCGTGCTGTTCAGCGTTGATGTCTCTTTGCTCCAGAAGTGACATGCGGAGCCATATAAAAGTGTCACCCATGCATGCCATCAGTTGCTTTCTTTCTGGGCCACCAGATGCAGATCTGGAGCTCCACCTTGTCTCTTCACGAGAATGTTTTCTTAAAATGTATTTAAAAGAAGAGTGTGCAAGAAAACTGTAACCCCCTAAAACAACAGCATTCAAACCTTGTATGGACTATCACAAGGTAATGTCTGTGACCGATCCCCATCAGATGTCTTTTGTGCTTGGGATCGAAACATTACTCCCAGAGCTGAGCCTTGATGAATCTGAAGGCATTCGGGACCATGAGGCAAAGCTGTATGGCACCAAGTACTGGAAGACTCCACACTATGACCAGGGAAAGATCCTGTTCCCGAAGTCATTTGTGCGGCAGATGTTTGTCACAGTCGAAATCCTTGGTAGTCAAAAAAGAAGTGCAAATAGTCCACGTGTGACTCTGCCCCTTTCTGCCACTCGCAAACTCCTGAAAAGGCTTAAGCGGATAAACGTGCCTCTGTGTTTCTTTTCCAAACTCGTATCTCCTTAAGAGCCAATTCATATGCTCGTCCGAAGACAACCTCACTTTCAGGGGTCCTTTGGCAACACTGTAACTCATCGACAAGTTCTGTAAAGCTATTGTGTATCTCTTCGGCACACTAAAACTCCCTCTTGCATGCCTCTGGGGTCCAAGGACCTCTACTTGAAACTCCACCAGCGAGTCAGACATTGGCACCAGCTAGAATTTCTAGAGACAGCCATCTAGTCCTTGAGATTAAATGAAGACCAAGTCCTTAGTCTGTCTTGCAGGGCATCAGGTGTCGCCTCTTTTTGAATGTCCTAGAGCCAAAGGTACTGGACATTCAAGCTATGAAAATCCCGATGTTTCAGCATCTGTCCTGGAACTTAATGAAGTTGACTCTGAGGCTTCTCGGACTGATGGCTTCTTGGGTCCTTCTAGTAAAGCATGTCAGAGGAGGATCTGTCCAACTGTCTATATTTCAGAAGAGACTGCAAAAGATCTGCAGGGATTGAGTCAGCGGCAGACCCTTCTCCCTGCCTCACCCAGAGCAGTAGTGGCCAATACATCACTTCTGGTTGGGGGTGACATCTGGGAAACATGGAGATCAGAGGCATCTAGTCTCCAGAGGAGGCCCAGCTTCACTTAAATCTCCTGGAGTTGTTGCCCATCCGCTTGGCATTTGAAGCCTTTCTGTCATCCAACCAAGGGAGGCTAGTGTAGGTGCTCATGGGCAACACCACCACCATGTGGTACTGCAACAAGCTGGGTGGGGTTGGGTTGTGGACAGTGGGTCAGAAGGTACCACATCTTTGGGGATTTTCCTGTTGGCAGTGTTGTAATTTCACAATGCAATGCTGTCGCTCATTGTTGGCAGTCATCAACTTTCTATGTTACGATAATGTGCGAAAAGTGTGAATGCACACGGATCCTCAAAGATATTGCTAAAATCATGTATTTAGCAATGGTTGTGTATTTGAGGTGCTAAGTGTGCTAAGTCTTCAAATACTTGACTGAAGTCATGTGCAAAGTGCAATTGTAAACTTAATATTTCAAAACCTCCAGTTACCAATCGTCTATTACAGGGTTCACATTTTTGTGCAAATAGCAGGATGAATAAAAAGCTGTATACGAGTGGCATGTGTACTTGTCGCTATTCTACTACGATATACTTGTAAGCTCTATGTGTTTGATTTTGATAGTAGTTGATTAACTTTCTGCAGAAATCTGGCTGCCCTACATGAGGTCTGCAATGAATGGCTGTTTAGTAGTAGCATCATGGCTGGTCGACAAGATCTAACTTGGAAGGAATGGAATGTGGGATGTAAATAATGCCTTCTCAAGTGGTTCACAGCTGGACAAATACACACTAGATGTATAAGGGATTCTTCCGCCTGTCCAGACAGTCTGTAAAGTGTGGTTGGTCATGATTGTTTCCATGTGGGAACCTGGTCTTTTGATGTAAATGCTCCCAGTCTAGCCAAGAGTAGCTGATGCTGGATTGATTGAGTTATATGTTTGACATGATATGGTTAGGGCGATCGAGTCTCATATGTAGATAGAACCATCCAGCTGTGTATTTTCTTTGATAGAAGAGTCGTAGTCTGGAAAATCTATTTTTCTGAAAACCTCTTGATTACCTCAATATGCAGTTCCCCATCTGCAGCCTGAGCTGACACATACAGAAGAACATGTTTGTAGTTGTGAGCATGTTTTCCAAACATCACAGCATAGTATCCATTTGTGCCAGTGAGGATAAAGCACCTTTCCTGAATTTCTCTTATCTCCCTTCGTCCTAATAAATGATCAATTATTCCAGTGTTTGAACCCCGGAGGTACATCTAACATTTTTGTTAACTGCTTGTCAAGCAAGCCTGTGGTGGCTTCAATGGAAGTGGGCTTCCTCTTGAGCTAAAGGTGATGCAGTATAGGTCTTGAAGAGCTGCATATCAGCGAATCTCCCTGAGATGTCAGTTTCTGCATATTCCTGCAGTATATTTCCCAAACAATTCCCTTTTCTTTTTTGAAGTGAAGTCACCAGGACGAAAGAAATCTGGTTTTTCCCTCTGTTTTTTGGGATGCATTGTGTCACAGAAGCGACCAGAACTGCAGTATACCCAGTATGACCAGAAAGCTCGGTACTGGCAGGCAGTTATTACTCAGAGGCCTAGTAACCAGATGGCTCCTGTCCACTACAAGCCCCACATCCTGAGCATCTCCTCCACTAAAGTCTGCCCGCCTCGCCCGCTTGGCGACCTCAGGGTAGCACTCCGCAGTAGCAGTTTTGCTGCTGGCATTTCTGCATTCGATGCAAGGATCCCACCAGGGTAGTAGGGTTCCCAGTAGGGACCTCCTCCTTCAGGTCTTCTGGACCTGAAGGGGCCTCTATTTTATTTATTTATTTTATTTTGAGGTTTTTATATAGCGCGTACAAGACCCTTGCGGGTATCAGAGCGCTTTACAGGGTAAATATCAAGGACACATAGGCATAGAGTAAAAAACATAAAGTTCCATTCAAACCAAGAATCACGTAATCACAGTAACCCTAGCAAGGTAAGTATCGAGGACACATAGACATCAAGTAAAAACCATAGAGTTCCATACAAATCAAGAGTCACGTAAACACAACCACCCTAGCTTAGGTGAATTTAGCCATGAGAAGAGCTTTCACTTCTTTTTTGAAGGATACGGTAGAGGGATTCAGTCTAGTCCTCCACAGCACAGAGTATGAGTTGGTGCCATCATGGATTTCTGTAGGAGAGCCACCCTTCCCAAGGTCTCTCTGACCAGTGGCTGCAAAGTTGATTTTCCCCATTGGACTATTCGGACTCCAACATTTCCTTCCTCCACCGATTCCATCAACCACTGTAAGAAGTCCCAAACAGTCTTTCTTTCAGGTTTGAAGAGTAAGCACCCATTCAACACCCTGTAGAGCAGCTTCCCCTTACGTTACGACTAACACAAGCAGTTCTGTTGTCTTTCGACTTGGTGATGTGAAGGGTATGAAAGTCAACCCTACATTCAAACCTAGGCAAGCCAGAACCATTTCTATCTGAATGGTTTCCCAGTCACCGTATTGGTAAATATGTAGCGTTCTGGAAGTTGGCAAATATGTAGAGTAAGTGCTGGACCATCCCCTGGGGAGGTACAAAAGTGTATGTCTTCCGAGATCCACCACCCCACACTACTGGGTTCCAAAGTTTTGGTGACCTTGGTCTGGCATTTGTAGTCAACAACTTCTTCGTCTCACAAAACGAATTTCTTAGTCCTCTTGGTTAATACTTGCCCTTGTCAGCTATGCCTACCATGCCACAAACTTTCCAGTTTTCCCTGGCTCTCAAATGTCACTTCTTTAGCCTGAGGGAACCTGTTTGTTTGGTTGGCTCTTTTTTAGTTTTTCATACAGATAATTTTTTTTAGAATACTTTTATTAGGAGGCACTTCGCTGCCTCAAAACCTGCCATCGTTATTGTGAATTCACCTGCACAGTGTTTGATTCTCATTCCTAGAAAAAGAAGGATTTCCCACCTATGTTCTTTAACAGTTTTAAAGATGAATGCAAGCTTGGATGGGCCGGTGTTCCTGCAACATGAAATGTGAATATTGCACTTTAGCTCTTAGCTTATGGAATCAAGAGCCTGTCTCGAAACAAAATATGAATTTTGCATTTTGCTAAAGATGGACAATGTGTCAGCCATCCATTTTGCTAATTTCCTTGGTGGTCCTCGCTTGAAAGCTCTGCCAACATTGTCATAGACTTTTGCCACAGCTGAAGCATATTAAGGGGCTTGATTGGTCTTTGGTATTACTTTTATCTTTAGGACAGCAGTGACTGAATGATTTCCAAGGTGATCTTTAATGCCATTTTTCTAATTTGCACCTTTCAATATAATTTTGGTGACAAAATGGAACAACTAGGTCACTTGCTTCTTCAGTTGGGGCCAAGACTGGATATTTGCAGTCCAGATACTTTCCTTCAAAATTAAGCAGATGGCAGAAGCAGGGATGCCCAAGACTTAGTAAGGCTGAAGTCTATAGAAGCACCTGACTCCTGTGGACTGACAAGGCAGTTGTTCGTGTAGTGGAGCTGTCTGCAGTGGTGAGAAATCCTTTCACCCCCTACTTTGTTTTGTGCTGGGACATGTAACACATGTAACATCAGTGCGGCCCCTCCAACCCAATTGGGAGCCTAGGGTGGGACTGATATGCTGGATTTCAGTGCACGGCAGCTTAACTGGTGCCACAGCCTATACATCCTCCACCCTGGGAAGTTTTAGAGAGAGCCGACCAGGTGAGAATTGGCTTTTCCCTGCAACTGGGCTGTGCAGCCCTACTCCATTGGACCCACAGAGCCTGAAACCTACAACCTGCTTGGTGCTGCCACTCTGTTCACATTTCCAGTATTGATCGCACCCAGGGGGCTCTGGCAACCACCACATCTGTAGAACTGGAGTAGGTACTTCTCCAATAGAGTGAGACCCAGATGTTAAATATCCCACCTACTCTGCCAAAGTGCAGTGGTGAGGAACTGAAAGGCAAGAAGAACGTATTCACGCATTGAGGTGCTGGATTGGGCTACCAAATCTGTTCTCTGAATAGACCGCGTGGCAGAGGAGGTGGCCTAGCCATAATATTCAAGGATTCCCTTACCTGCAGAATCCTAGACGGTAATATTAAAGACTGTGAAAGCTGCCACTTCACCATCCAAATCTCGCCTGTAACATCTTTGTCGGGGTTGCTAGTTTATCGTCCCCCCGGCCATCTTGCCGAATTCCCTAGCAAACTCATGGACCATGTCAATCTCGAAGCGACAACTTCCTCTAACTATCTCTTATTAGGAGATTTTAATCTTCACTTTCTCGACCCGGGCGATATCCAGGCAGCCGATCTCCTACTGGATATCTCCTCCACTGGTCTTCACCTAAAGAATCCGCAGGCCACTCATGACAAAGGGCAGCTGCTTGACCCCATATTCACAAATATTCAAAACCTCAGTTCCCGTGCTCATCTCCCTCTTCCCTGGTCCGACCACTTTCTGGTCCCTTTCGAATGGCATATCAAGACTCTCCCTACGCAGACGCCAAAAATCAGAACCCTCACCAGACGCTGGCACAAATTGACCCCAGACGAATGGGCTGCCAAACTTAGGGAAGATATCCCCCCCCCTCACAAAACCCTATTACCGCAGACATTGAATTCAACACATGGCTTTCCAAATCTCTGGACTGCCTCTTACCCAGATCCAGCACCCTTAAATGTGCCAAGAGAGTCAACCCCTCCCCCTGGTACACCCCCGAATTGAATCTCTTACGGAAGGAATGTAAGAGAAACGAACGCATATGGAGGAAAGACAAGACAGCAGACAAGACATTTTTCGCACTTCCATAAAAATTTACAAACAGGAGCTCCATAAAACCAAGAGCACATTCTACGAAGAAAGAATTTAAAATGCGTTTTGCTCTGCCCAAGAAACATATGTCATCCTTAAAGAGCTTCTTCACGCCCCTGACCCTCCTGCGAAACCCTTGGATCCCATAGCCGCGGAAAGTAAATGTATTAAACTCGCCACCTTTTTTGACGAGAAAATTCAAACAATCCTCGCTTCCCTACCCCCCCCCCCCGACGCCGGCCACAATGACGGGGACCTTTCCACCTCCCCTCACTGCCTCACCCTGCCCACCGATGCCCCCACACCTTGTCTCGACACTTTTGGCCCAGTATCCACGGAAGAAGTAGCCGCGACGCTGGCCACAATTAAAAGTGGTTCTCCCAGCGACCCTGCCCCGCTTCGGTTCCTGAAAAAAGTGTCTAGCACCGTCACTCCACCTCTCACGTCCCTCATCAACGCCTCCCTTACACAGGGAGTAGTCCCTCCCAGTTGGAAAGCGGCGGTGGTTAAGGGTCTTCTGAAGAAACCTTCACTGGACCCCAAGGACCTAGCCAACTATAGGCCAATTTCCCTCCTTCCGGGAAGCAGTAAGATCACGGAGAAGCTAGTGAATAAAAAACTATCACTATTCCTAGAAAGTAACAACTTGCTCAGGAACTCCCAGACAGGCTTCCGCCCAGGTCAGGGCACCGACACCGCCCTCCTGGCAGCAGTGGAGAAGGCCAGAAGCATTCTGGATACAGGAGGATCAGTGGCAGTGATCCTCCTGGACCTCAGTGCGGCCTTCGACACTGTAAATCACCAGACTTTGATCCAGCGTCTGAGTGACATTGGAGTAAGGGGCACGGCCCTGAAGTGGCTTACGTCTTTCCTAGACGGCCGCTCCTTCCAAGTCTGGGAGAATAACAGCCACTCCTCCGCGATCCCCCTCCGCTGTGGTGTACCGCAGGGCTCATCTCTTAGCCCGACGTTATTTAACGTTTACATGTCCCCGCTGGAGGAACTGGTCACCCCATTCGGCGTGACGATCATCAATTACGCCGATGATACCCAGCTGGTGGTGACCCTCTCACACCCGCACCAAGATTCTTCCAATCTTCATGGATGTCTCACCGAAATCCACAACTGGATGAACACCTCAGCGCTTAAACTGAATGGGTCCAAGACAGAGATCCTGCTGCTCGGACACAAAGGGCCCTCCTTGCCGCCTAACATCTGGCCTGACTGCTTGGGTGACCCCCCAACCCCTAAGGAGGAGGTCAAGAGCCTGGGCGTATGGCTCGAAAAGGACCTGAGCTTCAGAACTCAGGCAAAAAAGACGGCAGGAATCTGCTTTGGACTCCTCAGGGCATGTAGGAAGGTCTTCCCCCTGCTCCCTGCCACTTCTCGGAAACTTCTTATCCAGGGCCTCATCCTGGCGAGGTTGGATTACAGCAATGCAATCTACCTGGGCGCCCCGGAAGCCACATTCAACACCCTGCAGAGAATTCAAAACGCCGCGGCAAGCCTACTCACTCTTACCCCAGCCAGATCCTCGGCTAAGCCAGCTCTGAAGCTCCTTCACTGGCTTCCAGTCAGAGAGAGGGTTGCTTTCAAGGCCCTCTGTCTGGCCCATAAACTTCTCCATGACAAAGGACCACCAATCCTCAAGAATTTCATCGTTCCCAATAAAGCGACAAGAGCTCTCCGATCTAGCGAAGAGAACTTTATCACCGTTCCCAGAGTAAAAAAAGCTCGGTCTGGAGGACGTCGCTTTTCGGTACACACTGCCAAACAATGGAACAGTCTCCCCCGGAGACTGAGAACCGAACCTAACCTCCTTCAATTCAGGAAGGCTCTGAAAACTCTTCTCTTCCCCTAAAACCCTTTCTCCCTTCCGCTGCTGTCCCCTCCCTAACTCAGGTTCCGCGCTGGGATGCTCTTGGGTTACTACGCGCTTTACAAAACTTTTAAATAAATAAATAAATCGAGAGATGACCAAAAAGTGACATCTGCAGGGTCCTTTAAAGATTCAAGGATCAAGGATGACTATTGGCAAGCATATCTACTTTGCTCTATAAGCACCCTATACTCAGAACTGCCTGAAAAAAGAAGGGCACTAGTGATAATAGGTAAGGGTATCGGGGAGAAACTGGAGGATTTGTCTGGGAAAGTCCTAGGGCCAGATGTACTAATGTTTTTTGCGGGCGCAAATGTGTTTTAGACCACTTTGCGACTGGAAAAAACATGTGGTCCATATACTAATCCTATTATGTAAGTTGCAAATCAATTTGCGACTCGCAAAAACGGTTAGCAACTCGCTATTAGGAAGGGGTGTTCCAAGGGCGCCCCTTCCTAATAGCGACTCATGAAGCTATGTATGACTGTTTTGCAACCTCAATTGCGGTCGCAAAACATTCACAGTTTACCAGGCCTCAGAGAAGGGTGGTAAACCATTTGAATACAGAAAGGGGTCCCCAGGGGACTCCGTCCTCTTTGTGAGTGGCTCTCAAAATATTTTTAAGGGCGGGCAGTGGTCCCAGGGACCACTGCCTGTCCTTAAAAAAGGAAACTGAAAAGTTTCCTTTTTTATTTTTTAAATGCATCCCGTTTTCCTTTAAGGAAAATGGGCTGCATTTAAAAAAAACAAAAAATAAACTGCTCAATTTAAAAACAGTCCCAGCAGTTTGCCATCCCGGTTTGCCAGCCATTCCCAAAGGGGTCACAAATGGCGACAGCCTCATTAATATGCATGAGGCATGCAATTTGCGACACTATTGGGAATTGCAAACAGTGTCTGACACTGTTGTGCATCCCAATTTGAAAGTCGCAAATTGTAAGTCACAAATATGACGCAATTTACGACTTTCAAACTGGTGGGTCATACATCTGGCCCTTAGTTATATAGCACAAAGTGACCACTTTAGCAAATATGCCAGAGATGATCGGCTTCAGATAAGTAGCAGTGGAGGCCTGGGTGAAACTGGATGAAAATGTTAAAACACTGTATAATGAAAAATGTCCTAGCTTTCGTAAAGGAAAGTTTCAATTCTATTAAGGACAGAGAGGCGAGGATTAGGCTGTACTTTCTTCGCTTTATTCACATTTGAATACTCCAGCAGCCATTTCAAGAATTTGACAAGTACACAAAACTACATTTCCCATGAATAGTAGGGGAAGAGAGAAACAAAGAAAGTCCATCCAATCACAGAACAGTCTCTCAAATAACATCCTATGTAGCCCATCTATCCTCCTCTTTCTTCCTGCGACAGCTGCAATCCGCCCATCGTCTCATTCCTGTTTGTTAGATCCCGCTCCTAGAGAACAAGTAGAACATATTATTAGACACTGCATTGGACATAATTGCAGCATAGATCAATTACAGCGTGATAGTATAACCAATAATGTAAACTACAGACAATTCATCATAACAGGCCAATTACACCAGCCACTTGATTACACTTCCTCTCGATAGCGTGAGGCAAACAGTTTGTGTTAGAAATTGCCGAGAGGGGCTAATCCTCCCCTCCGTTTCCTTAATAGAATTGAAACTTTCCTTTACGATAGCTAGGAAATTTTTCATTCTATGCCAGGACCCAGAGGCGAGGATTAGGCTGGTTCAAAGCTTATCAACCAGCACGCTTGCCGACAAGAAACTGGTTTAAAATAGAAAGTCTTGAAGGTGGAATCATTAGACCAGTCTGCCGCATTGAGGATGTCCTCAAGATGCGCTACCAGACAAAAGGCTTTTGAAGCCATAGCCCCTCTTACAAAGTGGGCCACAAAATCAGAGATGTCAATTCCTGCTTCTTGCATGACCCATCTGGCAATCTTGGGGGATGAAACCGCTTTGTGGGGTTACGTGAGGGCAATTAGTAACTGCCTCTCCCCATGTGGACGGAGTTCATCCGTCATTGTTTCATATGCCTTAATAATACGAACTACACAACTTGGTGTTTTGGTGCAAGGACGGATGGAAAGTATCCTGGAGTTACATTTAGTTCTGCGAGAAATGTGGAAAACCACCCCTTCTGGGGTAAAGACTCTACCTGTTGTGTCCAGGGACCGGACATCAGAGACTCGGCGGCAGGATAGTAGACATAATAGTATCTCTAAATTTGCAGACAGCTGTTTCCTGCAGAGGTACTTGTTGTAGGGCCAGGATTGAAACAAGGAGAGGACTCTGTTAACGTCCCACAAAGACGAATATTTAGGTCCACGGGTGACTGAATATCTAATCCCTCCTAGTAACTTCCAAACTAGCGATGTTCCCCTACAGAGTGTCCATCCACTGGTAAATGACCCGCCAAGATCGCCGATTTGAAGGTATTAATAGAACGTTATGCCAAACCTTGTGAAGCCAGGTGTGCCAAAAATTGACGACCGGGAAAATGTCTGCCCACATGGGATCAATTTGGTGTTGGAGACAACAACCTGACCATCTGGACCTGCCAGATCAATATTGTTTGTTTGCATTGTCTGCATAGGCTTTCCAACGTTACCTGTAACCCTCCAGGCCATGAGGCAGAGAGATCCCTCTATGACCAGCGGGTGAGGATTGTGCTGGGGATCCTGGAGGAGAATGGGAAACAGGGGTAGAGAGATTGGAAAATCCCAGGAAAGTTCTATTATCGCTGGAAACCGGACCTGAGACCTCCAGATCGGGGTAATCAACAGAACATTAGTCCTCTGTCTGCGCACTCGCGCTGTCAGTCTGGTTATCATGGCAAAGGGGGGAAAGGCGTCATGCTGTTCCCTGCTCCAAACCTGGAGAAAGGCATCCACGGCTGTTGCATGGGGATCTGTCTCCAGCTGCAGTATCTGTCGAGCTGTTGTGATTGGATGTCCCCAGGAGATGTTCAGCCGTAAGAGAGATTTAGTTGGCCAGACAATATTCCCATAGGGAACGGGCGAGATCTCGTCCCTCCCAGGTGATTGACGTACTGTACCCCCCTACGTTGTCCATTTTCAGAAGGAATTCCCTCTCTCCTTCGTCCAGTAATGGATGGCGAAGGAGCCTGCCATTAATTCCAGGCAATTGATGTGCAAAGAATGCTCGATGGACAACCATTTGCCACCGGTGGCGGATTCCCCACACCGTGCGCCCCAGCCGGAGCCGCTGGCGTCTGACTCTATTACGAGGTCTGGTTGGGAGCCGAAGATCGCTGTGCCATTCCAGGCATCCATGTGGGCTAGCCACCAGTTCATATCCTCCTTTGCCTCTACTGACAGAGGGATCCTTTGGGAGAATGAGAGGCCTTTCCGGAGATGTTCAATCTTCAAGCGTTGCAAAGCCCTGTAATGGAGGGGGCCCGGGAAGATCGCCTGTATGGACGACAAAAGCAGGCACACAATCCGTGCCAAGTGCCGGAGTGAAACATGGGATTTGGAGATGCTTCTCCTGAGCTCGTGTCGGATCTTGGTCCGCTTCCGGGAGGGAAGGCTGAGGGTAGCATCAACATAATTAATGAGAAAACCTAAAAATTCCATTGACTGGGATGGAACCTGGGGCAATTTCTCTTAGTTGATTACGAACCCTAAAGATTCTAAAAGGTTTAACGTTGCCTGCAGATGTGTGGACAAGCGGAGCGGGCATTGGTCCATTAGAAAGATATTGTCAAGGTAAATAATAAGTCGTACCCCTCTGGATCATAAATGTTTGATCACTGGTTTCATCAGCTTGGTGAAACACCAGGGGGCTGATGAGAGACCAAATGGAAGTGCAGTGAATTTGAACACCTGGGAACCCCACATGAACTGCAGGAACCGCCTGTGGGGGGGAAAGATTGGTACTGCCAAGTAGGAGTCTTTGAGGTCCAGGCGAACCCTCTAGTCTGTTGCTTGGAGAACATTGCACAGGAGGTGAATACCCTCCATTTTGAAGTGGTGGTAGAGCAGCCAGGCATTGCACTCTCTGAGGTTGATGACTGTGCGCTGCCCGCCATCCCTATTCTCCACAAGTAAGAGATTGCTGATGAAACTCAGCGGGTGAATCATAGACTTAATTATTGCCCCTTTCTTTAACAAGCTGACTATCTCCTGATCCACCACCTCCCTGGCAGTTCGGACTGGACTGTTCCTATTGGGCGCAGGGTCGAGACTGATTTGCATATGGCTGGGTCCTAACTGGAATGGCATGGTGAGCAAAAAAACAATGGATTTAGGCCCAGATCTCTGTACTGAGGTGAATGTATGACATTATTCTGCATTCTGTCCATCAATTGGTCTTTTTGCATTTGTCACCCCGAATGGGACGGGTATGCCCAGACTTGGGTCCCGTGCTCTCCATGCTACTGGATTCAAGCTATTCTGGCTGATGAGAGCTGAAAATCCAAAACCGGTCCTAGGATACTTGTTTCCTGTCCAGGAAGGACCTGGCCTGCAAGTTCAGGCTGGACTGTTCCCATTGGGCGCAGGGTCAAGACTGATTTGCATATGGCCAGGTCCAAACTGGAATGGCAAGGTGAGCAAAAAAACAATGGATTCAGGCCCAGATCTCTGTACTGGGGTGAATGTATGACATTGTTCTGCATTCTGTCCATCAATTGTTCTTTTTACATTTGTCACCCCGAGTTGGACGGGTATGCCCAGATGTGGGTCCCGTGCTCTCCATGCCACTGGTTTCAAGCTATCCTGGCTGATGAGGGCTGAAAGCCCGAAACTGGTCCTAGGATGCTTGTTTCCAGTCCAGGGAGGATCTGGCCTGGCAGTTCAGGCTGGACTGTTCCCATTGGGCGCAGGGTCAAAACTGATTTGCATATGGCTGGGTCCAAACTGGAATGGCATGGTGAACAAAAAAACGATGAATTTAGGCCCAGATCTCTGTACTGGGGTGCATGTATGACATTGTTCTACATTCTGCCCCATCAATTGTTCTTTTTGCATTTGTCCAAGAGTTTGTCCTGGCACGACCGCCAGGACCTGTCAATGCCCTTCTTGGGGTCGCGGACAAATTTGGCGAGGAAAGTGGCCATCTTGGGATCTATTTCCGGAGTGGTAGCCCCTTTCCCCTCCAAAGAAGGCCGTTTGCATTCCCCCTTAAGATATCTCCTGACCTCTTTATCTAGAGGGTTCTTTCGGCGACTGGCCATGTGGACCGCAACCTTGGGTGCTGGGCACCAGTCCGTTGACCTCGGATGTAGGTGATCATACGGGTTCCGCAAATCCCCCTGAGAAGAGGGGCCGGTGCTCCCAGATGGGACTATCTCGATTGGGGGGCTGGAGGTTGGGCGCCATGGTCTAGAACCGTTCCCGTCCCCAGCAAATGTGTTGGGAGAGTCATTCTTGTCCCCCTTTGGGGGTTTGTGTGGAACCAGTGTGGAGGGATCAGACACCAGTGGCTCTAGTATATGCTGAGCATCTAGGAACGGCTTTTTGAGGCGCGCAAAAGCATCAAGATAGACCCCGGAATCGTCTGATCGCTTGCGTCTGTCTAGGTTCCGGTGTGGGCTTGGTCCTGGAGTAGCCAGTTAACCTGGACGTAGGGGGGGGCGGAGGCCCATTAGGATCTTCCCTCATTTCGTGGGGTTTCTGGCACTGCGCCTGGAGTGCCAGTAATCTCTTCTCCAGGGGGGGGGCACTACCTGGGAAACCGCCCTGAGGATGAACGCATCCCTTAACTCGCAAAATTGGTTATCTATGGGGAGGTAGGAGATCTCCTCCTCCATATAGTCCCCAGTCTCTTCAAAATCCATATCAGGCTTATGGGAAAAATGTGTGAGGGATACCCTTCTCACAATAAACTGAGGGATTTAACTGGCCAATAGCCAAATCTGAAAATCGGGACCGCTCCCTGTATGTACCTTGCTATAATGTCACAAAAAATCACAATTAATATTGGTAGGTTTCACTTTCACTTGGGACACTTCACATTGAATGCAATGATCATGTGAACGTATTGTATAACATTTTTTGTTTCTCTACATACTCTGTGTTCTAAGTCTATTTTCTCTCTGACATCTCCCTTACCTCTGCTTTCATTGCAATTGTGCATAAATGTATTTCAATATCTATCATTGAGTGTCGACAGGAACCTCTGTGTTTTTTGTCTAACCAAATAAATTGGGACACATCAGTGCTGGACCGCCTTGCTGGATGGGACCCTTGCCCTATGCTGGAGGCCCATCTGAGGATCGTTGAGGATGGCTTTTGATAATTGGGAATTTATTGAACTGTGAATAGGAGCCGGGTCTTGGGGATCAACTTGGAGAGGCCTTTCACTGAGCTTCAGAATGACGTCTCCCATGGCACAAGCTGCCACTGACGCTGCTTGGCAGGGTAAACATTTACAAAATGATCTCCCTGCCAAAGTTATTGTTTGTGTTTCAGAACACCCCTAATGTGGTCCCCAAGTCTTATTTCCTTAGGGTAGATAGGAAGGTGAGATTGTTGTTGTGGGATGGTTCACCTCGAATTGCGCTAAAGTCCCTGTGCCGTTCTGTTTACAATGGGGATATGGTCTTGCCTGGTGGTCCGCACAACCAATATGCTATGGTGACTCGTACTTGGAAGCACTACTTCTATGGTGGTCGCGACAGAAAGACTCTATCCATCTCCACTCAGGCTGTCCTGGTGCCTTAGATAAGATGCAGGTTCATATTGGATGGAAGGTTAGGGTCACGAAGTTCAAGCCATTGTGAATTGCAGCAGTGCTCAAACAGGTTCTTTGTTTCCAGGGTTTTGCCAGGTAGGACTCACTCGGGATAGCCAAGGTGCGGGGCGTTATAGAGGATAGGACGGTTAAATCCTTTGACAGTCTGGAGACCAAGTTCGGCTTCAGGCGGAGGGGATTCACTGGGAGGACCTGCCTGATTCAGCCCCACTAGAGGGTCTTTTATTCGAGACCCATTGGGTTGAAGGCGGTCTCCTCACTATACACGGCCATTTTGAATCATATCCCGGACAACGGGGGCCACTGCTCCAGAGCTGAGAGCATGATCTGGGGGAATTGGAGGGTGTTTATTAGGAGGCCATGTTGATGCATCCCAGGAAGGTGGCCAAAAGAGCACGCTTCCACCTATTTCAATTGAAGATCTTGCATAGGGTTTAGCTGGACTGGGTTAAGTTACATAAAACAGGTTGCAAACCCATGCCTCAGATGTGGCGCCGCTGAGGAGTCTTTTACAACACTATCTGAGGAAGTAGGGAGATTCAATTGTATTGGGACCTGATCCTTCAGGAACTTGGAGTGGTGATTGGGCAACCGATGCCACATAACCCCTAGTTCATACTCCTGGGCGTCCCAGGGGATTTGAACCTGCCCTGAAAAAAGTTGATGCTAGGGCTGATTGAGGCAGAGAGTCATTGCGCAGAGCTGGGGATCATCTGCACTGCCCACGAAAGACCAATGGATTTCTGGAATTGATGTATGTATGAGGGCAGAGAAAGTGGTTTATGAAACCAGAGGGTGTTCATTTGATCAGATTTGGGACATGTATAGAAATTATTGTAGCCTTACAGTGATTTTTCCTCAAGGTTCAGTTCAGAAGGACATCTCCAGTGAGTCATAATCACAACTATGTGATTACCCCTTTGAAGGTTGTTGTGGATGCTGTGGGAAGGGTTATCTTTGCTCTGGCCGCCCCCGTGGGGTGGTGCCCTCTTTGTTTGGATTCATTCGGAAGTCCGAAGGTGTTGGAACTGGCTCCCTGGGACTCCTACCCTACAGTTACTCTCATGCCCTTTTTGTATTCTGTCATGACTGTAGGCTCTTTGTTTATGACTCATAGTGTTTGATATATGTTTGAAAATTCTAATAAAAATATATTTAAAAAGAGCCTCAGACCTGGGAGAAACACTGTGTAGCAAAAAGTAAGCTAAATTCTCGCAGCTGGTGAAATACTTCCATATTATTTTTTTCTCTCTCTCATACCCAAACTTCCAAGGTTGGAAACTATTTGCCAACCTTCATTCCCCTATGGAATTATAGTCAGTGTGTGGTATCTAACATTTGCCTTGAGGATAATTTCCTGGGGAGTGGGTGGATTGTGTCGCTCCTGCAGAAAGAATGTATTTCTGATGAGCGAGGCCTTGACATAAAGCCAAGTTCATGCACAATAACCTAACATGAATGCAATGTCCCCAATTGGGGGCGGAGGGGTGTTCTGAATCAAGTCTCAAACCTAGTTGGAGAAGGACATGCAAGCTGAAATCCAGACCCTGCAATGCAAAAACCAGTCCCTAAAAATTTAGTTTTCGGAAATGTAAACCTAGAACCTCAGTATAGCCAGTATGTGGAACCATGCCTAAAGTTAACCAATCAGTACAGACTCATTGATTCCCAGGTCCAGTGCCCTTAATTCCCCAGTAGGGGTCAACCCGTGCCTCAAGTGTCACAGTGAACACCCCAACTCCATTACCTCTGGCTCCACCTGAAATGTTTAATGGAGATAGTGCCAAGTTGTTTTTATGAACAAATGTAAAATAAAGTTCATTTGTAGGCCCATTGCATTCCAGACAATGCATGCAGAGTATCATTGATAATCTCCTTTTTGTGCAGAAATGCGGCAATCTAGGTGATTCCCCTGTATGGCAATAACAATCCTCTTTGGTACATGCAATGAGGAAACTGTTTGGCATTTATGCAATTTAGGTAGGTAACGCACTACTTTTTCTTAATTTCTGGTTTAAGCGTTAGTCAATTTCAGTGTGTGCACCAGGGTATCGCCTTCTGATCCTAGGTGTAAATCCAATGAATAAGTTGCGCTCCCCGTCTCGGGGGAAGCAGCAACTGAGTGCACTACTTACAATCCCTGCGAGTGGGATTTATTTCCATTGTTCCAAAATGAATCAACAAAATTTAGGAGTTCAAAGTAAGATCTCCAAACGTAATTCAGTTGAATAACAATGTAGATCAAAACAATTCAGATGTATCCATTTGTATTCACAAATATGTGTTTGACTTAGAGTTTCAAACTTCAAATATCCCGATGCATTCCTGGCAGGGGCCTTCTTCAGGATATGTTACCCTGTAAAGTGATGGAAATGAAAAACAAAGCCTCAAATGCAGGCTATAAGTTACTCATGCGGATCCATTGGTGACCACGTTACATGCTCTGAATGCTATATATGATAACCCCAATGGTGAAAATCACGGAGTACTATAGTGCAAAATCCGTGAACGTGCTGACCAATGGAGCAAGTGAAAAATCATACCTGTCAGTGTCGTGACTGAAAATGCTTGCCTGAATGGGACCAGATCAGGCTCCTCATTGCAACACAATGCCAAAATAAATGGCTGCGTGAAGGGATCGTGATTATATCCAGCCGTCCATGTGGGTGAAACCGTGTCTGTGGTTAAAAAAACAGACATTACTCAGTGTTGAGGTACCATTGCGCATGTTTATAGAAATGAACATGCGCGTGTGCCATAATCGGCAATACATGATGTTTAAACCGAATCTCTGACAATGGGAAACATCATTAACAACGAAGGCAGTACTACGCGTAACGTTTACAACGAGGCACTTACCACGTAAACGTCTTTCCAACGCGTATGCCTTCAACGATCGTATTTACCACGAAAAAAAAAACCGAAGGATTAAAAAGGGGGGTTGGGGGGGGTCTCCCCCCCCATAAAAAAACGATCCCGCCGTGCCGAAAAAAACAGTGTCATAAGAGAGGAAGCGGAATAAACTTCCGCTTCCTCTTTATGACGTAAGAACGACGTGGCAAAGAAGATGAGGGGAAAACGAATTCCGTGGTAACGCATGCGTGGAAAAGGCATGCGTTGCAACGGAATTCGTGGTAACAACATATAACCCTGACAATGCGGTGTGTAAAGGGCCTTGAAACGTTCATAACAGAACAAAAGATGACATGTGGGATGTTGTTACGAGCACCCATGCTGGATTCATCAGTACTCCCTATTGGGAAGTGACGCGTGATCCAATAAAGGTAAAGGTGAACATGCGCGTCTATATGAATATTAGTGTGTGATGCCAGAGTGGATGCACCTTCATGCCGGCTAGTGGCAGTCGGTTGTTGAACCTCAAACAGGGGAATAAGGAACTGCTCACTTATTTCACAAACTTCAATTGTTTAGTCGTAGAAACTAGTAAGCCAGAGGAGAAGGGAACCTCCCTTTTTCTAAAGGTCTACTGGGCGAACTCAAGGATGTCCTTTCGCAGATTGCCGAACCGTCTGACAAGTGTCCCGAATTTTTAAACCCAGTGGTAAAGATTGCTCACCGAATGCTCGAAGAAAGAGGGAAACATTCAGAAGGGGAATCCTGAGTAGTAGTTATTGGGCCAGACAGAAAAAAAGTGGCGAGTCAAAAAAAGGCAGCCTGGAATTTGTACATGCTGTAAAAGGCTCAGAACAGTTGTCGGGGCTAATAATTGTTCAGAATGAACCAAGGGGACTGCTGTGTGACAACAGACACCCCTGGAACGTAAGTTTAGATTTAATTGATGCACACATCAGTACCCATTAGAGCCACAAGTGGAAAATGGCCTTCCAAGAAAATTCCATCTACAAAGGAATTTGCAAACATCTTCCTCCAAGAAGTGGCGCGACTGCATGGGCTACCATCTATTATTATTTTCCTTTGGGGCCCATAATTTGTATCAAATTTCTGGCAGGTGAGGTGCTGTTGTGCATTACAAAGTAAAATGCCTTCATTGTTTTGATCCCTTTAGAATCTTTCTTTCCATCACACTTCAGAATTACAAAAACGTGCTTAATTTTTTCTTTCCTAACTGCTGAATGTATATCGTTCATTTAGCGGTATTTACATTTTGTTGTGCGTTACCAAAAAAATAACGCCCTACAGCCTTTCCTTTCACACTGTCTGTGCCAAGCAAGATTGTCACTTAAATAACTTTACTTTCTGTATCTGCAAAGTCAGAGGAGTTTGTAAACACCAATCCTCATGTTAAATGAAAAATCAGCAGCAATTTGTCAGAAGACCTAGTCTGATATTTGACCTCTGTCTTTTAATTAGCAGTCAATGTGAAAAGGTAATTGCAGAATTTAATTGCATCTTTATTTATTGGACGTTCATTACTCACCAAACTTTGGCTCGTGACCAACAGTTTGGGAAACATTGACATGACAACAGTACTCCTGGAATTTCAAAATTCTTCTGTTTGTTTGAAAGGCACATAAATTCAACACCTTTTGAAATTCCTTGTTCTGATGAAAAGATTCCTTCAGTCCAGGAACATGACCAGCAATGACAAGAAACCTTGGAAGAATCAAAGCACCATTTTAGCTCCTACAAAAAGGTGCTCAATGAACAATCTGACTGGCTCCGCAGACCCAAACCTGTGTATTCAGTCGGTAATCAAGTCTAGTTTTCTACAAAGGACTTACATTTCGAAGGTCCATGCTAGATGCAAACACAATTTATTGGACCATTTTGAGTATTACAAGTGCTTAAACCCATTAGGGTCAAACTGCAGCTACCTGATGATTATGCAATTGACCAGGCCTTTCACATATCCTTAGTGACACTCTTGCATCCAGACACACGACAAGGGCACCCACATCACCCTATTAAAGTAGAGAGACATTTTGACCACTTAGGTAAATCCTAGATGCTAAAAGAATACATACTTAATTATTTTACATAATTTGGAGGGTAGGAGAAAACTTCTTGCACACCATTCAAAATATATATAGTTCCCCAAAATCAAGAATCCTGGTTAATGGTAAATTAACTTCTGCAGGGGGGATAGGTAGAGGCACTAGGCAGGGCTGCCCCCTTTCACCATTATTGTTCAACCTATACATTGAACCATTGACCAGGAGAATTAGAAGGGAACAGAAAATCACTCCTTTCCAATATCAAGATTGGGTCAAGAAAGAGGCTATGTACGCCGATAACCTCACAATATTCACGCGAGACCTCGTAGGCGCTTATCCCATCATCATGGATATACTAACAGACTTTGGGAAAGTGTCTGGATATTTATTAAATGTGGACAAATCTGAGATAATGGCATGGAATACCCCCTTGACACAACACTGAAAAAGTTAGAGAAGACCGAAATTAGGTGTTTAGGCATACAAATTACGAAAGATATAGATATTCTGGCAAAGACCAACTGGATAAAAATTGCTAAGGAAATCAGCAAACTCCTAAAACTCTGGTCACATCTTCCTCTTTCGATTATAGGTAGAACCAACTTAATAAAAATATACTTTTCTGTGTAACGCGCTCCCCCTACATTTTGAGTCTAAATGAATGAGGAAAGCACAGGGCAAGATAAGTAGTTTTATCTGGAAAAATAAAGCTATTCGAATCTCTTGGAAAAAGCTGCGGAAAAAGAAAATCCATGGAGGACTAAAGTTGCCAGACCTACAGATATATTGTTGGGCCTTCCACTTAAAACATTTAAAATTTTTATAATCGGACAATTATCACCCGAGGAGGTCCTGCTACAGAGCTCTAACTGGGGGCTTGGCAGACCAGAGTTCTGGGTTTCTTTTCAAGTTTGGGCATCCCAAATATTTCAAAAAGGTGCCCCTCAGGGTCCTGAACACAGCATGCAGACTATGGTCACGGTCAGAAGACTTCTTGGAATTGCCTATTACTGTCACCTGGCACCAATCTAGAATTCCCCGGGAACCCCAGCATGCCTATTGGACTCACTATCATTACCTCTTATTCAAGCCGGGATAGAGAAATGGGGCCAATTGTTAGGGGAAAAGAATATTATCTCATAGGACCACCTTGCTCACAAAACAAACAACATGCTTTCAAGGTTCAAATATGCACAACTAACAAGTTGGGCCCGTGATCAACCAGATGCAGGACAGGCCATGGACTGGGTCAAAAAAATTTGCGATACTAATCTACAAAAAAAAGAAATCTCAACCTGGTATTGGATGCTGATACAGGCAGAAGATGGCCCCAAAACTTTACCAGAAGAAAGACGGAAGAAATATCTCCCTACAGCCGATATTCCATCCTTGTGGCAAGTATCAATGGCTAATTTCATAGCTGCCAAAGTTTGAGATTGCTTATGTGTGACATTTTCATAGTTTCAGTGTACTTATGAGTGACATTCAATGACCAATGTGTGACACTTAAGAATGACACTTTCTCGCGAGTAAAATCAAGCAATGAAGTCCATGGAGACAGATAAATATCAGAAGTTACACCCATATGAGCAGTGAGAAACTGTTACAAAGCACCTGAAATGGAAAGGCACTAATCGCTCTCTTTCATGGTTTTCATTTATTTTATAGCACTCCTCTTACTGGGGTATCAGAGCACTTTACATCATGCACACATTATAGACAGACAATCATATGTGTGTAAATCAGTCTTAATGATATGTTACATAAAACAGTGAGGATGACAAGTTGTAGAATCACATTTCATCCATACTAGTAAGCAGCATATTTTAAGAGTGTTTAGTCTGGAAAAGCACAAACTCATGATTTAAAAGGTAACAGTGGTTGGTTTTACTTAAAACAATATATTTCTACCCGAACTAAACCTTTTACCAACATTAGGATAATGAAATCCTGAGGGGAAAAATTAGCACTCAGCTCTAACCCATAACACGCAGTTTGAATACAGACCCTTCGGTGCAGTTCATAAGTAATTGTGCTATATTAGGATGGTAATTTAGGATTGTAACCTATGAAGTGTGATTAAGAAAAGGATCTCTGTGAAAAAATCAGTAACCCACTGAGCTACCTACATAAAATGCACTTTAGTGATCTGCATGTACACATTCTTTGCAGCAGGCACATTAACCCTCTGTGCTGCTTCAGGAAGGGGAAAACTGCCACTATACAAAACACCGATCTTCCTCCAGCAGGAACATTATTCACAGAGTTATGTTGGCATGATTTGAATTGTTGCCCGAAAACTCCTGGACACACAAGAATCAGCATAAAGTGTTTTTTATTGAACACAGCACCTGAGGAGAGAGGCAGCCCCACTTCGTCGTAGTTAAAAGGACCGATTCCCATGTCATACTCACGAGCAGGCGGAACCAGCAAATCAAAAGTAAGCGGTCCTAGCACTGGCTTTAGCTGCTTATAAATACACAGAACACACGGGCCTCTGCACTGCATGACATAAAGTAAAAGCCAACTGAAAACACATTCATTAGAGGGAAACCTGGCCTATAACGCAAGGCACTGGCCCCTGCACCACAACAGTTGTAACAAACAGTACTCTATTATTTTCTTTTTTTTAACTGTTCCTACCTTAGAAGTTGAAACAACATAAACACTATGGGAAACGGTCGACCCTGCACTTTGAGGAAAGCCTGCAGTAACCTTCACAGAAAGCCAGGCCCTACAACTCTGTGCTGCAAAGAGCGTCCGGCTGCACTGAAGTGTACCTCTGTGGAGATCAGGGAGGACAGTTCAAACACCCTACTGGTAGCAGCTGTTCCTGGGGGCCCAGGTCTTGGCAGAAAAAGAACCCAAATCATGCTGCTGCAGCCTGCGACGAGTCCGGACCCTGCTGCGTTGTCAGACAGTCTGTTCACGCTGAACAGTGAATCACCTGACAGGCGCTATCGGCCCCACTCTTGCGGAGTACGCCAATTTGACATAGAAAGTCTGCCCATTGTGATCCTCTGCACATTAGGCGTCAGGGATGGGTGTTGTTTTCCGACCGCGCGCCCACCTTAACCAGCAGTGATGCCTTCCTGACTAGATAGCAAAACAGGGGGTGCTAGTCACGCGCGCCAACAACCTGTAAAGGCTTCTTTACATTAGCACACAGAGTGCGTGCATTTCCAATAATTACGTGTCACGGACATGGACCTAAGAAGGAAAGCCTCACACACACTCTCAATCTGCAACGAAATAAAAATAAATAAACGTGAGTATAATTTACCCGCCACTCATTCATTGGCTATACTCCTAACACTGATAGTGCGCAGGGGAGCCAATTGCCGGAAATCCAACCACGCACAGCGCTGCCTCCCGACTCATTCAGTGCAGGCCTGCTGCAGGGTGTCTGAGCCTGTGCTGGTAGAGAGGCCGCGCCAGCCCAGAGACATTCGCCGGCTGTGGGCTCGTGCTGCACATGATGCGGCCGACGGTCAGGACCCCCCTGCGGCCGGCCCGGCCGGCCTGGTGCCAACAGCCATGATGGATGAGAGGCTGTGAGTGTGAGCAACTGAGGCAGCCTGCACGCTCACTCCAGATTTTCCCCCGCCGACTAACTTCCTGTGTTCCTGGCGGCCGGACGTGACGCAGTACTCGATACATTGTAGCGCCGGCTAAGAGCTGCGCAGGGAGTCTGTGCTGTTAAACTGTTTGGGACACAGGCAGCACCTCGAGCAGCAGAGAGAGCCACAGTGACTGACGGGCACAGTGACAGGCGCCGTTGGCTCGCCTGGCAGCATGATGCGTGACATTTCGTTTCAGTGCGGTGATGCGGATCACCGCACTGAAATGCGTGGGCGTCACACGTGTTGCGTGACGCTTGGCAGGACTGTAATTTATGGTCTTTTGTCAGGTATGCTCCATTAAGAAAGAACCATCTGTTTACCTCCTGATTCTTCCACTGCTAGAGGCGGTTCTGTGGCGTGTAAGGCAGAAGCAGTAGATTCCAGAGTGCTGTGTTGCGGTCTGACGCGAGCGAGCAAGAGGACGCGCTGGGAGGCTCTTGACCAGCTTTCAACCGCCTCGCTTCTCCCCCTCTGCAGCTCGGGAGAGGCGTCCTCCTGGTTGGTGTCTTTCCCCCGTCTCCTGCTCCCTGCTACCCGTGGAGTAGGATCGGGCAGGGCAGGGAGGGAAGGAAGGGCATCGAGGTCCTTATAGCAGCGGCACCAGGTCTGAGCGTCACGGTGCACAGCCGCTTCAAACAAAAGGCATTCTAGCCGCGCACAAAATTCGGGAGAGGCCCGGTCGCGGCGGGAGCCGCCGTGAGTCACCCGGTGGCAGGCAGGAGCCGCGGGATCTTTTTCTTTCTTTTTTTTTTGGGTGACATTTTGACTGCGGGTGAGTGCTGTAACACATATTGAGGCTTGGGATCTGCTGACTTTGTATGCTCCCAATTCCCCCTGCTGGACTGATATGCTTTCGTGACACACGATTCTTGGTGCACAGACCTGAGCAGCAGACAGCAGAGTTCACGAGCTGAGCAGAGTTTACGAGCAGAGTAGCCAAGCCGCTGACCTGACCTGACCTGGTAGGCCCCCGCAAGGAGCACGGAGCACACCGTACATCAGTAACCTGCTGCCCACTTGCCGCCCGCCGAAGGTTGCGGCTGTCACGTCTCCACGGCGGTATCGAGGGGCACACCGAGGGTACAGCGAGGCGCAGCTCCGAAACGAATCGTTTTTTTTGAACGAAGGACCGGGCTCGGCTCGGAGCAGCGGAGCAGCAGAGCCGTGCAGGGCAGGGAGCACGGGAGGTGTGGTGTGGTCTGCCGGCCTATCAGGACTGACGGTTGCGGCTGGAAGATTGGAAGGCTGCACCTTGTGGCATCGCTGTCTAGGAGCCAGGCGGGGGGCAGCGTGCAGAGTTGAGCAGGGGGCAGCCAGGGGAAACCCCTGCTCCTCTGCCCCTTTGTTCCCCTGCCGTCGTCGTCACCAGCAACAGCCCAGCCAGTAATAGCCCAGCCAGACAGCCAGCCACCCGGCATCCCTTCATTCTTTCTCCTGGGAAAAATCCTGCCAAAGCAGATGAGAGTAGCCACACATCAACCTTCAACACCATAACCCCACAGGTGCGGGGGAGAAGTCAGCTGGGCTACAGGAGTGTAGCACAATAGGAAGAAACCAGGAGGTCACAGCAGTAAGCAGAAGGCAGAAGGTAAGAGGCGCAAGGTGCAAGGCGCTGTGGGAAAGCTGCCCCTAAGGGAGGCCTGTGGAAAAACAAATCAGAATATCATTTGAATAAAAAACTAAAATTTACGTAACCAACCCAAGGCCTTTTACCTTCGGGGGAGCGAGCAATCTTTCACACAAAGGCAAAAAGGCAGACAGAGGTCCTTCAACTTGCAACCCAGTCCAATTAAGCCACCACAACCTCATCAGCCACGAATCAAAAAATCCAAAAGACCTACAAGAACAACGCCAAAGTACCAAAGCACCAAAGCGCCAAAAGCGCGTCATGAGGTCAGGAAAAGTCAGAAAGGCAACTGTCAATGCCCCGGCCAAACGGCGCAGGGCAGAAAAGCACAAACACATAAAAAACTCAGACAATTTGCTGATTGAACAAGAAGAACCTCTATTATTAGATACATCGCTAGAAAGGCCAGAAAGGACCGATATAGACACAGACATAGACATCAGTAAAATAGATAGAAATGGCATTCAACCAAAAATCTATTCTATTTTCTCATTTTTGAAAGAACCAGGCTCATTCCTAAGTACCTCTAACAGCAACCTCAAGGGACTCCCTTCGCCAATGGAGCCTGAAGGGGGTTGTCAAAACCCACACATAGAAACGGCAAAAAACAAAAAGTGTGGAAACAAGTGGAACCAACACACCCCAGAGAAACAGAGTGCACAAATGGAAAGCCTCAATAATGGCAAGAGCGAGGGTGACAAGGAATTAAACATACACCTAAGAAGCAAAAAGGGTTATCCCCTCGAGCCAAAAATTGTAATACAGACAAAAGTGCAGTCACCAGCCACAGCAACAGGGGCAGAAAATAGTAGCAAGGAACCCAACACTGACATTAAAACAGCCCCACCGGGAACTGGCGAGTCAAACGCCCCAAACCAGGCAGATATGGAGCCTACAAAGGAGGCTGAACAAATAAACAAAATAAATCAAAACTCAGGAAGCATCATCTCCACTGCGAAGGCGGAACATACCACTGATCGGGAACAGGACACAGCCCCGGGGAGTCAGCTCGCCCAAAATCTAGGCCATTTGGGCCGGGGTAGAGAGTCAGAGAAACCGCCGGAAAGAGTGGAAATGGAAACATCGGAAACAAACGAAAAAGCCGTAAAACTGGACATAACTCCAGCACACGACCAACCAGTTGCGGCTGACATAGAAGATAATTCCCAGCTAACAACAAAAGAGTGGGAGAGGCTGGTAGCGTCATACTTACCAGCTAATAGTCAGGTCGATCACAACACAGAAGAGAGAACACCAGGCCCGGACAAGACTCCACCAACCAACGATCACCCAAAAAGCGCGGAAGTCCTATGGTCATCATTGTTAAATACTCTCCAACTATCGATAAAAGCCATGCAGTACCACTCGGAAAAAATGGACATCCAGCTATCCCTTTTAAATTTCTTGGCCATACACGTAGCCAAAATTGATAACAAGTTGGCAGACATGAACGACATGATAAAGAGGGTGCAAGCGGAAACTAAAATAGAGCAGCCAAGTTGCGCCTGCTACACAATAGTGGACAAACTTACCTCAATCCCCCAACTTCTGGGCGACATTGTGGCAGATTTAAAACAGACATCCGGAAAAACAACCGCAATGGACTCAGATCCTAGTGAGGAGGGCCCAAAACAATCCCACAGACAGCACAGAGAACAGTCAGACATTGTAAACCAACAGAACTCATCTACTGTGTCCAACAGTCAAAGAGGAGATCACGCGCCAAACACCCCTATCGGCCCTGAAACCAGTAAATGTATTCATAAAACCTATGCAGGTGTCGCAGGGACATCCCTAAGGCAGCTCCCTGACAATCAAAGGAGCGAAACCAAGGTGCAAACAAACACATACCCAGGAAACACGCAAGGGCAAAAGTTAGAAACCTGCAAAAGCCCCCAATCACTGGGAAAGCAACCAAGGAAGAACTGAGGGTAGAAAATAAAAAACCCCGAAAACAAAAAAGGAAAGGAAGAAATAAGACGGCCAACATAAAAACCTTCTTTAACAGGACAACTAAGACTCCAGAAAAAGAAAAAGAAGTGGTAGTTGTAACAGAAAGTCCGCCCATGACCTCAAAAAGATCTCCGCTCAAGGAGATACCAAAGACGACAAAAAGGGAGAACCCCACCCAACTAATCTCAAAGGGGGGACCGACGGCAGACGGAAGCAAGGGACCCACCCTGAAACATGAATTTACAGCAGCCCTCAACACGAACAACGGGGCAGTGCAGGGGGAGGACTATACAGTAGCCAAGACACACGGTAGCCCAGGGTTAGAAACGGGCACAGAAGACATAAAAAAAACGGAGGTTGGGCAGGCGGAAGCAAACAGAGGCATAATACTGTTCATTCCCGAATACAAGTCAAGAGGCAGAGGGGACACTCTCAACCGAGGTAACATCTTATACCTACTATCAACGTTCAGCAGCCTGTCGGACATTAGTACAAAAGATCTAGTGGCAGTGGAATTCACCCACTACAACCAACTGTCAGATCTGGAGATTACTAAAACAACATGGGCAAGGAACGAAACCGCGACGAGAATAATGGAATTTGAAGTACACTTTCTATCCTGGGGAATTCGCCTAAAAAGACTGGAAAAAACTGGGTACCCTGAACCACTACGCCAGGCACATAATGAGCAACAAAGCCAAAATCCGACAAACAAACAATCACAAGCAAAATCTAAAAGTGTCTTAAAGGGGGCCAGAAGCCTTTCAGTTCCCAGGATGTCCCCCGAGACCAACAGGCAAACAAACCGGCCACTTGGCCATGATGATTGGAACTGGATAGCAAGGACCATCAACGCAAGGGCCCCTAGGCTCTGACAAAACACTCAACAAAAATACGCAACACAACAACAGCTAAGAATATGTTCCTGGAACATAAATGGCCTAAGGAACAAAAGAGAAGACCTCGAGCTCTTTGATTACCTCCAAAAATTTGATATTATAGCATTTCAGGAGACCTGGCTAGACCAACCATACCAAATTCAGGGTTTCACCTCACATTACCTCCCAGCAACAAGAAATGCCAAATATGGCCACTTAAAAGGCGGACTGGCAATATACACTGCCGTTAAGAGCTTCAACGACCCCATCCACATAAACGCGATACAGACAGGGAACAGTTGCACACTCACCATAGAACTAGAAGTGAGGGGAAAAGACCAAATCCAAAAGTTAACATTTATGAATGTATACCTACATCCCCGGGAGAAAAAAGCTGGAATGAACCTCTTGATGGAAGAAATCTTAAAAACACTGGCAGAAGCAGAAACCCCCAACCTTATAGTAACAGGGGACTTTAATATGTTCCTGGCAGGGTCTCAAACTAGGGATACATGTCTGGAGGACCAATTCCGAGCATGGAACATACCACCACTAGTTAACAAATCTGTCAGAGCTATCTCATTTACAGAGGACAAAGCAAGCCTAGCCAATCGCGCGCACGGCTGGATGGTCATTAAAAGCTATAAAAGCAGCCTCAACCAAAGCTACCTAGGAGCTGGGTTCACTAGGAGCATCAAGGAGAAGTTCTTGCATATACGGCTGGGCCTACTCCCATCACAAAAACACCTCCCTCCATGGAAAAGGCCCAAAGCAATAATCAACTGCAGAATATGCGGGAACGCAAAAGAAGACATTCAACATCTAATTTGCACCTGCAAAGGCCTGGTCACAGAGCGCAGGCTACACTTAAAAGTGCCCTTTAATAAACTGGGCATAAGAACATGCCGGCAAGCGGTCATGGCTTGCTTCGATGGAAAACACATCCAATTAGCATGCCATTTTGTTAAATTTCTAGAGAAAGTAGAAAAGAAACAGGAAAGCCAGACGGCAGACACCAGCTGCAGTAAAAATCAAGAAGCAAATTAAAGGGGCACTGAACAGTGAGCCAAGTTGCACGTTACAACGATGCTTAAAACCCAGGGGCAATGCCTTTTACACTGTCATTGCAGGAATACAAGGGACCAATGCTACCGTAAAGGTTACACAGTGTGAAAGCAGTATACATTTTAGTAGCAAGGACTTTCTACCGCACGAAACTATTGTCATCGTGTACTCGCTTTCTCCAAGGGACTCACGGATTTTAACTCACGTTTTGTGGAAAATTTGTATAAATTTCTGTAGCAATGACTATTAACATCATGAACATCGTCATTTTTATACTTTTTATAATTTTATTTTTCCCATGTATTAATATTTGCAATGGTTTTAATTAACTGAGCAATAAAGATTACTTACTCCTATAGGTTATATTGGTCTCCTTTGAAATTGTCCTCCTTTGAAATTGTCTAAAATAGGAGAAGGGAACAAGCTTTGCCCAAAGTGCGACACCGACAAGGCTGATTGACATTCAAATTTTTGGCAATGTCCGGGAATTCAACTCTTTTGGCATGAAGTGGGTATGATACTGTTCACCCTATTGAAAAGAAGAATCAAGGTAAGCTTACCACTTATTTTTTTGGGGGCACTAGAATATAATGACCTTGAGGGGAGAGCCAGAAAATTCCAAGAGCAACTTTTACTTACAGTGATAATTATAGCACGTAGGGAAATTTGTATTAAGTGGGTCTCAAAACTACCTCCGACCTGTGCAGAATGGTTAGCAACTGCAGAACACTTAAGTAACTTTGATCGGCTTAGTGGCTCATCAAATACAATTAAAACCTGGGAGTCACTAGTTACATATATAAGGGGACTAGCACACACATAGTTGTGCAAGATCAGGGTCCAATGATTAAGACACTTTCCTCCAGAGAGATCCTAGGTGGGTGACTCTTATATCTCTCACAATAGAGCAGAAGGTACATCAGGAGTAAATTTGTCCGGCAGGCTGCGGGCATGGGACGTTGGTACCACTTAACACCTGATCACATACCTTTGCAAGATGTCGCATTATGAGGACCAAAAAAAATAGTTAGAAAATAATACATTTCAAAATGATAATTTGGAGGGCTATGGCCAAGAAGACAGATCGTGGGAGCCTGCAAAACATGTATATGCACAACTCTTAGTACATCGTTTTTATATTCAGCATCCAGAGAAACCTCATTCCACTGCCTGGCCTGTAGGGGGAGGACAGTTGTGACTGTCAGACCCAAGGGCACTTGTGCTCCATGCACCTAAGCACTCTTGACCCCTACGCAGACACCTAACCACCCTCTGACCTCCACACTAACACCCAAGTAGTCTCTGACCTCTTGCAGACACCCAAACTCTCTCTGGCCACCATGCTGACACACAAGCACAGTCCAACCCCCAAGCAGACTTTTTTTTACACTCAAACTCTCATGCAAGCAACAGCCAGACATCATCCACACATGTAGCCTTCAAGCGCACTCAGACATCCACACCCACCATTCTCCTCTCGTCCTGCCCCAGCCACACATTGTGCAGATCTTGTGTTGGGAGTTCCACGAGAATTGCATAATTACTGAATTCTTGCCGTAGCTGGCATTGAGAAATCTAAGCCCCCATCTTGGGCTTGGGTACCATATATACCACACCCAACCTTCTAGACAGTTGCTTGGTTTCAGCCCTTCTACAGGGTGGCAACCACTCATCACAGCACTCACATGAATCCGGATTCCCATTCAGCAACTCAAGATGCTGGGCAGGCGGTGAACAGGAAGGCATCTCTTGCTCCATCTGGCCTGAAAGAAAGAAAATCAAGCCTTGAACACTTTGATAAAGAGAAGACCTACCCACCTTAAAAGCTTCTAAGTGTTAGTGCTATTTAGTTTCACGAGCAAAAACTCTAGCATCTCCTGAAACAAGGACAGTTAACAGGCTTGAAAAAAAACAGACACGTTTTGTGAAAAGAACAGGTAAAAAACTGTACAAAAGAGATGAGTAACATTTTTTGAAAGGTTACTTAGACTTTAATTGAGAGAAGACCGAGAAAACCAACGAAAACTCTATTGTATCAGACTAGGAAACTGGAGAACCCTTTATCCCCATTTTTATGTTCCAGGAAACTTGAAATAAGGAAATTTAATGAACATGGGAAGAGGTTAATAGACTAATATTATTGTTGAAGAACCTCTGAAGAACCTTGTTTGTTTATGAATGTTTCATAACCACTTGTGCATTATTTTGTTGAAGCGTGAAATACATCTTGAAGAGAATATCAGTGAATGCAACTTGATCAAGAGCATCAGACCTGGGGAAAACTCTGTGTAGTAGAGAGGAAGCTAAATTTCAGCAACTGGTAAAAGACTTGTTGCATTGTGTTTTTCTCTCTCATCACAAAGTCTATTCCCCTATGGAATTATAGTTGGCCGGTGGTGTTTAACATTTCACATGAGTATAATTATATTTGGCCAAATAATTGTCCAGTGCAAGAAAAGGAGAATAAAAGAAAAGCTATTTCTCAGCAGAAACCCAACATTGCAACAAGTGGTAGCTATCGTAAAACTGCAAAAAGAATCAGCAGAGAGCATGAAACAACTAGAAATAAAGGAAGAGAAGACAATAAAGTCAACCTTGTCAAGAAGAAAAAAGAACCAGAAAACAAGACTAAAAGGACAAACTCAAGAAAACTGTGTTTGATAAGGAAAGAGAGAGAGGGAAGCTACGAAGCAGGCTACAGCTGTGGAAGCCCAACGCATCTCGCCTGCAACAGATTATAAACTTCATTGGACAAAATGTGTGATAAATGTAATGTAATGTAAGTGGCCACTTTGTCAGAAGGTGCAGGACAAGGTCAAGAAGTCACGTGTGGAAAAGAGCAAGAATAATGAGATTACAAAATACAGTACTCTGCACTGACTCAGAAGAAAATGCCATGCAAGGTGAAAATGCCAAGATGTAAGGGCGTCAATGTAGCGGAGAAAGAAGCATAGCCACAAGAGTATTCAACATCATAAGTATATATAATGCATAGTGGTCATACACAAAGTTGATGAGCAATGCTCTGATATTGGACTGTTGCCAACGTGTTGGATTTTTGGAATGCAGGCTTGGAATTCAAGGAAAGGAGTTGTAAAGGAGGTGTGTTGTAGAGAAGAAAGACCAGTAATTCTGACATGGTGACAGCAATTCATCTTGGATATTACTTTAAGACCAGGATATGGAGAACACGTGTAGGTGATCGACCGAAGTGTGGAGAACATCTTTTTAAAAACATGGATAAAGCAGATGATCTGAGGGATACAAACACAAAATCAAAATAAAACCTGGAGCAATACCAGTAAGACAGCGACAAAGAGCTATACGTGTGGCTCTGGGAGATGAAGTCAAGAAAATGCTCACAGATATGCAGGAGAAGGATATTATTGAACAAGTGGAGTCTATAAAAGGAATGTCATCTTAGTATTTTTTTTGTAAAAGGTGCAACAGCAAACTGTAATTCTGTGCAAACTTCCAAATCATTAACATAAATATACAGCAGGACAGTTGCCGCTGCCCAAAATAAACAAAATATTATTGACCCTTACGGGAGCAACTTTATTCAGTAAGCTAGATCTGCAGTTAGTCTAGCACCAAGTTAAATTACACCCAACATCAAGAGATGACACAGCCTTCATAACTTTGCATGGTGCATTTAGACTTGCTAAAGCCATGTCTGTTTTCCAGAGACTGATGAATTGCATATCAAGAGAGATTAAAAATAAATCCAATATTTTCAAGTCGACATCCTAACACATGGTCAAAATATGGAGGAATGCAACAGTGTTCTGGAATAAGTTATTAGAGAAGATGGAGAAATAAGGTATAGTGTTCAAGAAAGAGGAATTTAAGTTCAACAGGAGGTGGAATACTTAGGCCACAACATATCTGGCCAAGGAATTACACTGAAGCAAAACTGGATGAAAGCAATAAAAGAAAAACAGGACCCGTCAAAGACTACTAACTCACACATTTCATCAGGTTGGTAGAACATTTTTCAAAATTTCTTTGCAATTTCAGCACACACACATAACCTCAGGGCAGCCTTTTAAAGAAAGGAAGGAACTTGAACTGGGTCAAAAAAACGGACACACGAGGCAAAAGCACTGAGATCACTGTGAAAAGAAACTGACTGTGGAGTCAAGCAGATACAGACTATTTACTCAATTATCTCAAAGGGGAGATCACACAGAGGAAGTAGTAGCCCTTGTATAAAGAACACTCATTGATACCAAGGTGAGATATGTGGTCATCAAAAAAGAAGCATTGTGTGTGGGCAAGAAGAACATACTTATGTAGGTGTAAATTCGGATCACAAACGATTACTAAAGGTATCCGCACTGAGTTCCACAGACAAGGTCTCACCCAGTCTTGCCGTTTAGCATCAGTGTTAGAGGTCTATCATTACAAGGTTGAATACCTGCCAGATTGCAGACACAAATTCGCGAACTATCTAATAAAGTGTCAGAGAGATGTAAATAAAGACAGAGCATTAGACAGTAGTTGCAATTTTGGATGAATTGGGGTGTAGAAGGTCTGTGATATCAAAAGCTATATGGAAAATAGATTTACACAAGAACAAAGTCTTGGTTGCAATCATGAATAAAACAGGGAAGGAAAACTGAAAAGAATACGGAGGTCGTACTACAACCATTTTGGGAAATAAAGGAGAAGCTTACTATACAAGAAGGAATTATTTTCAGAGACAAACTGGGTAGCTCCCATCAGTGTGCAACAGATGATAATAGCAATAGCAGGTCAAGGCCATCTGGATAAAACCCTTAAGAAATTACTGAAGGAAAACTACTGGTGGCCTATAGGTAGCTAACCATGTTAAACACGCATTGACATAGCCAATAGGTCTCGCCTTTGGGACCTTATAAGTGTTTAGTTATCCAGCATAATATCCTTGGTGCAACAACATCAAGTGTTGCATGGCTAAACACTTATAAGGTCCCAAATGCGAGACCTATTGGCTATGCCAATGCTTGTTTTGAGTGAGTGGCTCGTGCAGGTATGCCACTGTGAGGTAGAGATGCTGCAAGTGCTTTTACAGGAGCCCCTTTGACACTGCACCTCTTCAAAATGTAGCTTGGTTCTGGTGTAATACTTCTAGCCCCTATTCCCGGACATGGTGGTGGTAGTGGACGTGGTGGTGGTGGAGGTGGTGGTGGATGTGGTAGTGGTGGACGTGGTGGTGGATGTGGATGTGGGCGTGGTGGTGGTGGACGTGGTGGTGGATGTGGTAGTGGTGGACGTGGTGGTGGATGTGGATGTGGACGTGGTGGTGGTGGACGTGGTGGTGGTGGTGGACGTGGTGGTGGTGGATGTGGTGATGGTGGTGGACGTGGTGGTGGTGGACGTGGTGATGGACATGGTAGTGGTGGTGGAGGTAGACCTGGTGGTGGTGGACGTGGTGGTGGACATGGTGGTGGTGGACATGGTGGTGGTGGTGCACATGGTGGTGGTGGTGCACATGGAGGTGGATGTGGTGGTGGTGGTGGATGTGGTGGACGTGGTGGTGGTGGACAAGGTAGTGGTGGTTGTGGTGGTGTGCGTGGTGGTGGAGGTGGACGTGGTGGTGGTGGAGGTGGTGGTGGATGTGGTAGTGGTGGACGTGGTGGTGGATGTGGATGTGTGCATGGTGGTGGTGGACGTGGTGGTGGATGTGGTAGTGGTGGACGTGGATGTGGATGTGGACGTGGTGGTGGTGGACGTGGTGGTGGTGGTGGATGTGGTGGTGGTGGTGGACGTGGTGGTCGTGGATGTGGTGATGGTGGTGGATGTGGTGGTGGTGGACGTGGTGATGGACATGGTAGTGGTGGTGGTGGAGGACATGGTGGTGGTAGACATGGTGGAGGTAGACGTGGTGGTGGTAGACGTGGTGGTGGACATGGTGGTGGTGGACATGGTGGTGGTGGTGCACATGGTGGTGGTGGTGCACATGGAGGTGGACGTGGTGGTGGTGGAGGATGTGGTGGTGGTGGATGTGGTGGACGTGGTGGTGGTGGACAAGGTAGTGGTGGTTGTGGTGGTGGACGTGGTGGTGGAGGTGGACGTGGTGGTGGAGGTGGACGTGGTGGTGGTGGTGGTGGACGTGGATGTGGACGTGGACGTGGTGGTGGTGGACAACTATTGGGTAGGAGGGTGCTGGCAGAATGCGGAAGGAGAGGAGGATCTCGAAGGCGGCACATGGGAGAGCAGAAAGAGGCCGAATATTAGAAACAAGCCACGGCATCGCTTTGGTTGATGTTTGGGAGGTGGGAGCGGTGTTCTGTGCAGAAAGGCATTACGGCGCTCTAGTAAATAAATAAATTAGATGAGTGCGGTACGCGAAAGTGAAAGTGAGCGCGCTTGGAGCTATAAGTGCACGCTGTGCTTAATGAGCATGACGAGGGAGGAAAGCCGCTCTCGCTCCTGCGAAACCTAAGCCAGGGCAGAGAGAAGGCGGGACATACACCTGCCTTTGGCCAATTGCGTGTTGTCTTTCTTAGAAAGACGCATGCAAAGGCCAATAGCAGGTGAAGAAAACAAAAGCAAAGTTTAAAGCCCTTACTAAATGTCCCGCAGAGCAGCGCATGCACGCTGGTTCAGGCAAGACCTAAAAAGGCACATTCTCACATGGCCCAAAATAGACTTTGAAGTGGAGGCGTTGATTGACAGTTGACCAGGGTGCACAATGAAAAACAAAAGATTATCTCATGATACTTTCCAATGACACGAGCTGGAGTCTCAAAAGAACCATGGTGGAAGGTAGGATAAAACTTCATAAGCAATGTATGCATTGTCCCTTGAAATGAGGTATTTAGCAATGATTGTGAGTTATATAAGTAAATGGGTTGAAGGGAAACTTCTTTCAGAAATAACAAAAAAATCTACTTAAGCATACTAACTTTCTTCAGTGGAGAAGAAATATCACAAGAGATTATCACTGATAACCGTGTTCATTTCACATCTCTACAGAAGAGGAAATGTCTAGGTAACAACAGGCTTAACCCCTTGCATGCTCGTGACGGCCAGGAGCCGTCACGCGCCACGGTGGGTGTGTGCGGAAGATGGCCCCTGGCCATCCGAATCCCACCCACTTATAAAAAGTCCTGTACAGCGCGAAAATTTTGCACGCACGGAAGGGGTTAAACACAACAAACACTATTGCAGAACCCCCCAATGCAAAGGGTTGACAGAAAGGATGAACAGAATGATACTATCAAATGACATTAAACAATAATATCAATGTGGAAAATACAGTCCAAGAGATACTGAATGCATACAGAAGTGCAACTAATGCAGTCACTGGATTCTCACCATTTGAACTAATGTGGGAAACAAAATCACAAAGCAACCTGAACCCATATTGACTAGACATCAAACACCAAGGGCTGTTAATGAGAGGTGCAAGCTAAGCAAGTTAATGGAACCACAAAAACATGCAGAATATTTTGATCTATAATCACAGTAACTGAGCAAAAACAGTGTCACAGAAGGAACAGACTACTCACTCCATACTAAGGGGGACAAGAAGTACATCTATGGTTACGACTCACTCTAACCACGCAAAGGAAAGGCATGAAACCTGGTGATGCAAGAAAAAGTACCTATCGGGTGAATCAGACAAGAGTAGTTGGAGCCAGATAACACAAACAATAAGACCACCACCCAATAACAGCCACCGAAAAAAAATAATTACAACTAGGCAGAGCCAAGGCCAATCAGCATGTGTATATGGAATATCAGCGGGCTGCCCAACAAAGACAGAGACCCACAAACAATGCTCTACCTCCAATCCTTTGACCATATACTTCTCCAAGAAACTTGGGCAGATCAACCCATACACCTTCACGGGCTCACTTCCCAACAGGTCCTCGCACAGCAAGAATCTAGATATGGTCATCAAAAAGGAGGTTTGGCAACATCAGTATCAATTACAACATTGGGGCCCATCAAACGCCTGAAGACAACTATATCAGCACCTAATGAATTACTTGCAGCAAGAACAATAATTTGGATCAATGAAGAGGATTACCCGACTATAACAGTTAACGTCTACTTGCATTCCAGGCATAAAACCAAGGGGGTCGAACAACTGACCGCGTAACTATCAAGAATTGTTGCAGAAGAAGAGACTGACAAAATAATATTCGCAAGGGCATTTAATCTGCCCCTCATGGGAACACCCACTGAAGAAGATATGCTACAAGAACTAAACAGGGCATGGAAAATACCAACCCTGGGGAAATGCACTACAAACAAACAGACCAGACCAGACAAGGCTCACACCTCTTGAGGGAACTTGAACACCTCAATTTAAGAGCCTTTAATGGACGTTTCCCGCAAGACAACCCACATACCCCCTCATTTTACTCACCAGCCGCCACCTCTCATATAGATTTTACAACACTTTTACTGTATCATAAAATCAACTCTTATCAACTAGGGGAAATGAACCAGAGCGACCACTTACCCCAAGAAGTGATCACCAAAGGAAATGCCCCCCATACACACAACAACCAAAATAATAGCCACAGAATATACCATCAACAATAAAAAAGATCAAGTGCAGCACCGATTCAGTAGAGAAGCTCCTAAATCAACTAAATCCATTCTCCCAGAAGACCTTAATCTATTAAGGAACCCACTAGCTATTTGGGAGAACTTCACCATCATTCTCAGGGAGAACTTTGCAACCAACGTAGGAGCAAGAAGTGTAAACCCAATCAAGAAACAACCATCTAACCTCAAAGTACCTCAAACAAAAAATTTTAAATCAGCCATTAAACCAATCATAAGGAAGCTCCTCCAAAATCCTCAGGAGACCTCACTTTGGGAGGAACTGAGGAAGCTCAAGACCAGACTAAAAAAGATAAAATGGGCCACAATGAGGCAAGACAACAAAATCATTTGGGCAAGACTACTCCGTGACCTTTCACGCATACCAGCATACCTGCTAGCATTGTCATTTGTGTAGCGCTGAGCACGCTGTCCTAATTACGAATTGTACGATTAAAACGGTTTGTTTTTATTGAAATTTTAATAATTGTGTAAATTTGTGTTTTTCACACTGTAATGCATTCAGCATACTTCTAGCCCATCTACACGCATTTTCGCCACTCTTTCACGGCTCTAGATGCCGTTAGGGCTTTAGATTGGGACCAGGGATTTCTGCCTTCGGCGGCCATTTTGAGTGTGGGCTAGAGTGGTGAGAGCGCTCTAGTGTCCCATATAAAAGGAAACGGTGGTCTCCCGCGCTAGCGGTCGCGTTTGCGTGAGCGCCGTCCCTGCGCTGGAGTCTCGCCTGAGTCAGCCCGTCTGCACCCGTCAGCGTCCCGGAGGCGCTCGGGGCGCGAGTCTGGTGATTTTCTTGAGTTCCCGGCATGATGTACAGTAGAGATGAACTTTTGTCCTATAATGTACACACGGCCCCTTGTCAGCGAGTCATCCCCTACTCTGCTGGGGCTATTGCTAAGTGTTTCTCGTGCGGGTGGATTCCTGATTCCACTGAAACTTTCCAGTGCAAGCTCCCTTCGTTAGGCAGCAAATGTGCTTTGTTAAACACTAGGTCCCTCCCCCAACATGCTCTTGACATCCATAATCTGTTAACTTATGATGATACGGACTGTCTCTTTCTCACGGAGACATGGCTTGGTGAGGGATCGGAACCTGATCTGGCTATTGCCATCCCTCCCTCGTACGCTATTTTCCGGTGTGACAGAAGTAAGGGAAGGGGAGGTGGAGTGGCGCTTATTATCAAGAGGCACATTCCCTGCACTAGCTTGCCCGTGGAAAACCTATCAGGCTGCGAGACCCTTGCCTTTTCCTTAGCCCTTTCCCCTCATCAATCTTGCTTGGGGATCTTGCTTTACAGACCCCCTGGCCCTCTCGGCTCTTTTACTGAGGATTTGCTGTCGATCATTTCCACACTCAGTCTCAGGTCAAAACACTGCCTAATCCTAGGGGATTTTAACATCCACATGGATAAGGGAGAGGATCCTGAAGTGCAAAAATTCCTGGACATGACATCTTCGCTAGGATTTCATATGCACTTGCAAGCACCCACACATGAGAAAGGGCACACTTTAGATCAAATTTTTTCAACTGTGCCAGTGTCCCTTTCCTCCCTTGCCCCAGTCCTCTGGTCGGACCATTTCCTAGCGAACTTTGTGATAGTACATCACCGAGCGACTGATCGCAACGTACAGCGGCAAACAGCACGTATGCCTAGAGCCTTTCACAAAGTCACGCCAGCTATGATTACCCGGGACTTAGAGACCTATCCTTGTGTTCTCACAGGTAGGTTGGAGGACGATGTAGTCTGTTTTCAGAACTGGCTCACCGCACGTCTAGAAGCGCTGGCACCTCCTCGCCAGGTTAGGTCAAAACTGGCAAGAGCATCTGCTCCGTGGTTCTCAGTTGAACTGGCTGGTATGAGAAGGCACTGCAAGAAGCTGGAGAGAATCTGGCGGAAGCAGTATGACACATCCGCTAAGCGGTCTTATAGAGAAGCAGTGAAGGAATATCATAAGGAGATTACGGCAGTGAAAAAATCCTTTTTAGCTAAAAGGATGGAGGAAGCAGATAACTCCTGCAAAGAGATCTTTAAGATTGTAAAAGAATTTATTTCTCCCTCCTGCTGTGCTCCGACGTCTGTCTTTTCTGAACCTTGGATTACGGAGCTTGCAGTATTTTTTTCGGATAAAATTCGTACCATCCAATCAGCCTTGCATGGAGCCCATAACATCTTGGATTGTGGCTCTGTGGCTGACGGCTCTGTTAATCCTTGGTCATATTCATCTGTATCGGACACAAATATTCCTATCTTAGACTGCTTCCCTGTTTTAGAGCTTCAGGCTTCGCTTGACCTCTTGTCCAATTTGAAATCTGGCTCTCCACTAGACCTTTGCCCTGCCAAGTGTCTAGCGACCCTGGCGCCTGCTCTTAACTCTATTATTAATCCCTTGATTAATCTATCTCTGAGCTCGGGAAAAGTCCCTTCATCTTGGAAGCATGCCCTTGTTCTCCCCCTTATTAAAAAGCCAAATGCAGATGCCAAATTGCACTCCAACTACAGGCCAATCTCCTTGTTGCCCGCTCTGGCCAAAATTGCGGAAAAGCATGCACATACCACCTCAACCCGCTTTCTAGAGGTTAATTCCTTATTACATCAGTCTCAGTCTGGGTTTAGATCTAACCTGAGTACAGAAACCGCTGTACTCGAGGTGACGGAGGCTGTTAAGGAAACCCTTGACAGGGGCGGAAAGGCCTTGCTCATCATGCTAGATCTGTCGGCGGCCTTCGACACCGTTCCCCACGACCTTCTCCTGACAAGACTCTGGGAGATTGGCCTGAGGGGAACGGTGTTCGAATGGTTTCAATCTTTTCTGGCCGACCGCAGACAAACGATCTGGGCCCCCCCCTTCGCCGCCCCTATGCCGCAGCTTGAGGTTGGGGTCCCGCAGGGCTCCATACTCAGCCCCTCCCTTTTTAACATCTTTATGTCACCTTTGGCGGCTCGGGTGGAGGAGCTAGGGGCTCAGATCGTGTCCTATGCGGATGATACGCAGCTCCTGTTCACTTGTGACAGGGGCAGTGATTTCGATGGAGTGGCCATCCGGAATTGTCTGGAGTTTGTGTTTGATTGGTTCAGTAAATCGGCCTCAAATGCAACTCAGACAAATCCGAGATATTGTTTTTTGGCTGTTCTGCAGACCCGAGATGGAGGCATTGGTGGCCTGCGAACATGTTCCCCCCTGCCAGCGATTCTGTTACAGCTAAGAACCTGGGCATGTTGGTTGATAACACTCTTTCCTTCACGGCCCAAGTAGCTGGCCTAACGGGGAAATGCTTTGCCATACTAAGGATGTTAAGAAAGTTTCTGCCGTATCTATCCTTGGAGCACAAGAAGATTACGGTCCAGGCCCTGATAGGGTCACGCCTGGACTATGCTAACATCCTCTACCTGGGTCTCCCTGAATATCTGCTGACCCGCCTGCAGATAGTCCAAAATTCTGCAGCCAGGGCAATTTTTGGTCTTGCCAGAAGGGCCAGGGCGAGCAACCTCCTTGTGACTCTGCACTGGCTGCCGATTCGGAAGCGCATCGCTTTTAAAACCTTAACGACAGCTTTTAAGGCGCTTCACAATTTCGGCGCCGGCTATTTGCAGAAAAGGGTCAACTTCTATCTTCCATCTAGACCCTTGAGGTCGGCTGCGCAGGCTAATGCCATCGTGCCGGCAGTGAGACGTGTGCGCTGTGGAGGTCGCTCTTTCAGCTACCTTGCCCCCCGTCTTTGGAACACTTTGCCCCTGACGCTGCGAACGTGCTCCAATTTGTTTGCTTTTAGAAAGGGACTTAAAACCTATCTTTTTGCTCTGTAAGCTGTTTTTGTGGTGTTCGAGGCCGCAGGGCTGTTTTTTGTTTGTTGCTGTTGTTTGTGTGAGTGTCTATAGCGCCGGGACGCTCTCTGAGCAGCTGAGCGCTCTATAAAACCCCCAGTAACATAACATAACATAACATGATGCAAAAAGTACGAACAGTGCAAAGTTCTGGCGAACAATTAACACCTTGCAACTCCAATCACAACAAGCAATAGTTTCCTACCTCCCTGGGGAAGAGTGGGCCACCTATCTCTACGACCATTTCAACTTCTCCGGCCAAGAGAGAAATGAGCAAGGGATAGAACCTTGTCCCATCTTGGGTGACGAAGCACAATTGGAACAAAAGAACAGTAAAAACTACACAGAGCTAGAAAAAGTTGCACCGGAAAACAAAAAAAATAAAAACCTACCGGAGGAACTTCCAAAAGTAGCACCAATACAGATAGAGAGGCAAATTGTGAAAGGAAGGCCAGAAGGAGCTGCTGGACCGAACCGAATTCCTCCAATTCTATATAAACAAAACCCTCAGCATTGGTGAAAAATCTTGGAACCACTATACAATCAGATCATGGCCAGCAGAATAATCTCAGAATCATGGAAAGGCTCAATAATTTCACCAATTTATAAGCAGGACAACAAGGATGAAGTGAAAAACTACTGTCTAGTGGCCCTGAACGACAATGATGCCAAATACTATGTAGGATTAATCCTGGAATAACTGAAACTCTGGGCTTCATCCATCATACCATTAAACCAGACTAGCTTCTGCAAAAATATGGGGACAGTCACCAATATTATGGCCCTAACCCTCTTGATTGATGCTGCAAAACAAGCCAGGCAACTGCTTTTCCTGTGTTTTATCGACTAAAGCTCGGCCTTCGATCACATCGATCGAGCAAGACTATGGTAGAAGCTGGAAAAATGGAGCATCGCATCAGCATTCCAAAAACAACTTGAATTATTACACACAGATTCATGGGTAAAAGTAAACAGGGACACATCTAGAAGGCGTATTACTACCAACAAAGGGCTGAAACAAGGGTGCGTCCTTGCACCCATGCTATTCAACATCTTCATGGCAGACCTACCCACAAGGCTGGATAAATATAACTCGCATGCCCCAAAGCTCAGTTGGATAATCTCCATCCTCCTATATGCCAATGGCCTAGTGCTCGTAAGCTGAACACAAATCTGTCTGCAACACCTAATAAATGCAACACAAAAATACTCACATAAGAACGCACTTAGGATAAACTTTGGGAAAACAAAAACAATGGCAATAAACCTTACAACGAAGAAAACAACCCATTGGTTCCTGGACACACATCGACTAGAAACAGCAAAGGAATATAAATATTTTGGAGTCCTGTTAGATAACAAAGGCTCTTTTAATCCTCAAAAAGAAGCACTATGGCAGAAAGGCAAAACAATAACCTCTGCCGTGAAGTCCCTAAAAAAAGCACTCTCCGGTCCTTCACTGACACCCCTACTAGAGTTCATTCAAATGAAACTCGTCCCGGCAATAACATATGGGAGTGAGGTACTGAGAGGAAGAGATGCAATTACTGTGGAAAAAAATAATTACTAGGGTATATAGAATGATCTTCCACATTCCAAATTACACGTCTCTTGTGCAAATAAGCCTGGAGTTTGGGCTCCAGAAGCAGACTCTGGCTAGAAGGAAGGCCTTTATAAAATGCTGGCTCAAGATCAGAAGAGCAGAGGAAAACACACTAAATTGGCATTTTGTGTCAGAACTGACACAAAATGGGACATCACCAGCTGGAGTAAACCTCAGAGAATCCCTAAAACAATTAGGATTAGAAACTGGATGGGAATCATCAGCGACACACACCAGCATTAAGAAAGTGGTCTCTAAATCGATCAAATACTTAGCAATGGTAGAGGAGAAGGTTGCACTTGCAAAAAGGGCACACGGCTGGCTCGTGCTCAACGACTACATCGTAGCCAAACCACAATCATACATAAGCGCAGGATTCAGCATCACACTGAAAGAGAAATACTTAAAGCTTTGGTTGGGCTCAATGCCAATTCTGCCTTACCTACCACATTGGAAGAGGAAGTCTGTAGTCAACTCCTGTCGTCTATGCAATCTAGGAACAAAATAATTTATTTTTTGTATGTCCGCATCTCACCAATAAGCGTCTGCAATTCTTAGAAAGAAGACGTCATTCGAAACTGAGCGCCCTACGGCTACTGTATTCGCTTAGGCCATCCAGATCAGCCCCTTTTGTTGGAAGCTTGGTGTAATCCTAGGACCAGGAGCAACCAGGAGGAACTATACTAATCTCAGATCCCTACCCCATAACACTAGGACCTGCCAGATGTTCACACCACTTTCACTCTCTCCCCCCTGGTCGAGACGGGCCGTGGCAAACACAGCTTTTAGCCAGTCCTCACACAATGGGGGCCGCGGTTCTTTCCACTTCATACAGATTTCTCTCCGAGCTATTAAAACTAGGTATAACAACAGGCCTTTATGTATCTGCTGAAGGTTCTTTCCGAGCGCGCTGTACAATACCAGGGAGACATTGACCTTGATTTTAACTTTGAAAATGCCGCAAAGAACATCCTCGACACCCCTCCAGAAAGCTCTGGGCATTCATAAAAGATATGAATATTGTTGGCATTGGGAAAGTTGCATCTTGGACATTTAGGGGAGGATAGTGGGGCAAACTTAGCGATCTTTGCCGGTGTGTAGTAAAGCCCATTGACAACAAAGAAGTGGTTCTTTTTTAAGCTGGCCGGCTTAACATATTTATAAAGAAGCTTCAAAGAGGGTTCATATAGATCTTCAATATTGGACTCAAGAAGAGACTGATTCCAGACTGCATACTGCGGAGGATATTCCACATCTTCGGCCTCCAAAAACATCTTATACCAAATAGAAACTTCCTTTCTTTTAAAATGTACTTCTTGCAGGGTTTACTCTGTCTCCCACTCTCCTCGTATATGTCCCCCTTTTCCGCTATAAACCAGGAGGCTAGTTGCAAGTATTTAAATCTGGAAAGACTACTTCCCATCTTCGCTCTTAGGACCTCTCAGGCGTGGACTCCTTCTGAGGATAAAAGTTCTGACCAGATAGTAATACCCTCCCTTTTTATTGGAATCGCAAGGCTATCCTTCAGACATAGCGGGGTCCCCGGGGAATCCCAGATCGGGTCAAAGTCCAAAAAGTACCCATCTCCTATCTACATCTAACCTTATACCATAGGCTAAGGCCGTCCTAAGAACTTTTTTGATGCACCTTTTTAAAAAACCTTGGTGCCCCAAATTTATACAGGAAGCCTTCTCCTCCACCCTCCTCCTTAATCATTTCACCCAATAGCCTCCCCCATGATGTCTCTTCTGGTTTTACAAGTAGCATCCGGATGTTTTTAAATTAAAAAGCAACAGAGTACCAGACGATGTCTGGAAGATAAGCCTACATCTCAGCTTTTTCCATGACAATCTATTTCCCCCGATGAAACTTCAGATCTTACTTTGAATTTTACAAATATCCTGACTAAGGAAGTCAAGAGGGATCGTGTTAAACAGGTATATCAACTTAGGAAGAATTACCATTTTTACCAAGTTGACACTACCGAAAATTGTTAAGGGGAGATTCTTCCAACTGGCAAATAGGCGGTCCACTTCTTTAATGGTCTTATTCAGATTGATCTGGGGGATTTTATCTAGGTCTTTTACAATAGTAATGCCCAGATATTTAAACTCATTACTCGTACTACCCTCCCAGTTGTCGATGTTCCAACACATCACCTCTGTTTTCGAAGTGTTGGCTAGATATCCTGAAAAGGAACCAAATTCTTCCAACAGTGCTTCGACCCTTGATATGACCGCCCCCGGATCGTTGGTATGTAGCAACAATTTGTCGGCATAGAGAGCCAACTTGCTACAATATTGCTGGGACTTAAAGGTGGAAATCAAGTCGTCAGATCTTATTGCTTGGGCCTGGGGCTCACTATAAATATCAAACAGCAGGGGAGAGATAGGACAGCCCTGTCTTGTTCCTCTTTGGATGTTGAAGCTGGAAGTTAACATGCCATTTAACAAGATCTTTGCGGAGGCTCCTTGGTAACAATTTATCAAGGTCTGAATAAAGATAGGCCCAAAGCCCATCAACCTAAGTACCTCCCGGAGATATACCCAGCAGATTCAATCGAACGCCTTGCCCGCGTCTTGTGCCACAACGGCCAAGGGATCCGATCGTGCAGTAGCCAAATCAATGTTACCAATTAGTTGGTGCGTCTGCTCCTGGATATATCTCCCGGGGATGAACCCTTTTTGGTCGACATTTATCAGCTGTGGGGCCATCTTAACCAATCTCCCTGCAAGAATACTCATAAAGATCTTATAATCGGCATTCAGCAGGGAGAGTGGTCTATAGGAATCCTCTTTTAGGGGAACCTTCACAGGTTTCAGGATAAGTACGATAGTTACTTCTTTCCAAGACCTGGGAGCATGTCCTTTTGCATTATACACTGTGTTAAATAAAATACCCAATATCGGGACCAATTTATCCAGGAGGAGTTTATGGACCTCACTAGGAAGCACATCTGTACCTGCTGCTTTATTGTTTTTACATTTGCTTATTTGGACTTTGATTTCATTCTCAGTAATTGAAGCATCTAAACTTTCACGACTTACATCTTTTAGAGTCGGCAGGGATCTCTCTCTTAACCAAGTTTGAAGGGTTCCGACGTTAGGCACGTCTCCTCCCTATATAGCTCCGAGAATAGACAGAGAAGGCGGGCTTGCATGTCCTCTAGGCTACTTGACTTCTCCCCACTTTCATTTATTATTAATTCATTGATGTTATTCTTTGCATGATCTACTCTTGCTTTCCATGCCAAGAGGGCACCCGCCCTCTCTCCATACTCAAAGTTCTGCATATTCTTGGTCAACCTTTGTGCCTTGCACTTCTGTTCTAACCTTCCCCTATAATCCGTGCGAGCACCTTCCAAGTCTTTCTGAACTTGTGACAGCCTTTTGGAGTTCCCTTGATTGAACCTAATCCTCTCTGCCTCCAACAGGAGAATTTTCCCCTCCAGGGTCCGTAGCTCCGGAGCCTCTGCCCTATTCTTCGAGCAAATAAGACTAAGTAACAAGCCCCTTAAGTTAGCCTTAAAGGCATCCCAGACATAGTCCATGGAAGTCGAGCCTATATTTATAGAAAAATAGTCTAGGGTGGCAGATTTAAGAGCCCTCACTATCCCATCGTCTGACAACACAGACCTTTTTAGTGTCCATCTGGGATGTAAATTATGCCTCTTACCCACAAAGGAAAAAAACACCGGGGCATGGTCTGATATGTGACTGGACAAGACAGTTATAGAAGTCATATTGACCAGACAAGACCTATCAGTTAAAACATAGTCAATTCTGGAAGAGTGGCCGTACTTCTTGCTATAAAACGTAAACCCCTGTTTATCGCCCATCTTTACCCTCCAAACGTCCACGAGCTCCAAGTCATGTAACATGTTTTTCAAGGCTCGACATACTCAAGGTGCCCCTACATAATGGCTCTGATTGGATCTATCTTTTAGAGGGTCAAGAAGAGCGTTAAAGTCGCCTCCAATAATGAAAGGCGAGACTACTTCGATCAAATTTGATTGTTATTTACAGATTTACGTCAGCTCATCGATATTAGGGCCATAAAAAGAGGCACATACTAACTCTGAACCTCCAAAGTCCAGTAAGGCCACTCTCCACCGCCTTGTTTGGTCGGTTTGGATGGATTGAATGGAACATCCTGCCCCCTGTTTTATCAATATAGCCACCCCCTTGCTATGAACTGTCTGCTTGGAAGAGCAAAAATACTTTACCCAGGGAAATTTGGAGAATATAATACAGCACTCTGCGTAACTTAAATGCAACTCCTGAATAAGGCACATTTGAGCAGGGGATAGCTCTAAGTATTTCAAGACCAATCTTTGTCTATGGGGGCATCTTAACCCGTTAACATTCCACAAGATAAACTTTACCTCGTTACTCAATGGGAGAATTCCTGCCATCAGGGGGTGATACCCAGAACAGACGGTCACTTATAAATGTGAGATTGAGCATATTTTTTAGATTTGTACCCACTGATCCCCAACCCATGCATCCCACCACCACCCCTCTCCAACCACTTGTGCCCCCCCCCTCGGAAAACCCTCCCTTCTATTAGGCTGGAGCCTATTCATCCTCTGTCCCTCGGGCCATTAAGAAAAACTTTACTTTAACATTTCGATCTCAGGTCTCACTGGCTAGGGGGCCCCCCTTACATCCACCGTCCCCCTTCTTATACCCCTCCCCGTTCTCTATCTTATCTATAAAAAACATCCACCTCCTCAACTGAGCGATACATATACATGTGGTTATTCAACATGATGCGCAGTGATGCAGGAAACCTCAGTTGTGCCTTAGCCCCCAATTTATTCAGAACTACATCCTTTTACCCAGCTCCCACTGTTTTGTGGTAGTAATGTGGGACACATCAGATCTAATAGAAAAGGAAAAGGGATTAGAGAAGGTTTTAGATGTTAGAGTCCATTCCTTTAAAGCCAAGGATAGAATTGCCTCTTTGACAGTGTATGTTAGGAAGTTGATTTAAATTTTCCTAGGCTTCTGTTTTGCAGGATTTCTTTTGAACGGGTCACGATGTACCCGTTGTATTTCCTGGGCAAGATCTATGTTGGGGGAGTTTTTTAACACTGTTTCTTTTAGCAGGGATATCACAAACCCCCTTATATCAGCACCTTCAAGTGCTTCAGGGACGTTAATAAGTCTCAGATTGTTCTTCTTTGTGTGGTTCTCCAGGCGCTCAAGATCTTCCTTCAATTCCTTATTCTGAGTGACAAATTTAGCCATTTCCACTGGAGAGGTATGGAGTGCCTCCTTAATTTTCGGAATCTCCATCTCTAATGCGTCGGTTCTTAATGAAACCTTCTCCAACGTCTGTGCTAACACCACACAGGATGCTTGAATTGCTGCCTGGTTTGTCTCTGAAACAGTGAACCTGTTCCCCATCTCATCCTTAAGAGCCAATAAAATTTCTGACAAAGATACAGACGAGATCTCTGGATTAACAGACTCAGGGAGAAGATCCTGTTGACCATCGTGAAAATGGCGCCCCGCTAAAGCAGTAAATCTGTTTGAAATGTCAACTGCAGAATGAATGGCAGAGAGAAAGTTCCCAGAACACTCCGCCAAACCGTTCAGGGGGCCAGGGATGTCCAGCAGCTGCATGTTGCTTTGTGGGTGACTGACATTCCGGGAAACTTAAACTGAACGGAATCTAGTAGTATATCAAATTGTGGCCTGCTAGGACTTAGAGAGCCTTCCTTGTTAAGTCCCCGGGTTGTAGATGAAGACAGGACCTTATAGAATGAGTTTAAGGAGGGGGTTATTTTAACTTTTGAGGTTGGTGCTTTCTTGCTCCTTCCCCTCCCTCTTCTTAATCTGCTTGGCTGACACTTGGACTTCGGTAACAGGAGGAGAGACTTGAGTAGGCAAAATAGGCTGAGCTATATCAATATTAGAGGAGGACTGAGCCGCCCTAGCGCGCAAAGTGTATCTTCAGACTTTACGCAGCGAAAGACTAACTTGCTAAGCTTCGCATGTTTCCATACAATAGGAAATCAACTCTTCCTTTATTAGACGCCCGGATAACCTCAAGAGACTTCCCTTGATGGCACAGATGCGCACGGCTAGAGTAAAAGTCCTCCAGAGGTCCAAAAATACCCTTACCTTCCTTCCTGGTACATAAATCAGCCTTGTTGCCTAGACCGTACTCCAGGGCCATACACCACGCCAAGCAGAAAGGCCGAGGAAACGGGCAAAAAACAAACAGAATGGGGGAAGGCACACAACACTTCACTTCAAGGTAGAAAGGTGGATTTTTTAAACTATTGCGATCTTTCTGAGGCTCCCCCTAAATGAGACCTAACACAAGCCCGAGGGAGCGCGACCGCTTAGCTTGCGGCTGCCATGTTTCCCAGATAGTAGGAACAGAAGATCTTGTCCTCATAATCTGCATTTGCCCAAGCTTAGGAAAAGAAAGACGCTACTTTGTCCCTTCTACAATCAAGCAGGGATCCGCACCTGCAGACAGGCAGTGCTGGCCTGCTTGAAATCTGATTCTACGCAATTAATCTGCCAATTTACAAAATTCCTCAATATTGTAGAGAAGCAGCTGCGTATAGAAATACACGGCGGAGCAAATGCAGTAGAGTAACAAGACAAAACATAAGGATTGAGGGTGCAAGACTGCTAGGATAGAAACCCGTTCTCAGGAACTTTAAAACAGCAAATTGTGCACTACAGAAATCTGCACAAATAAATTTTAATTACATCAACACAGTTTAAACAAGGACTTTTTAACAAATTTTAATCTGTGTATATCAAACTATTAATTTATTTGTTATGTATATGCAATGGTTTTAATTAATTGGAAGTCACGTGGTGCGAGAGAGTGGAGAGCAGTGGATGCGGTGTGCGGGTGCCACGGGAATCGCTGCAGGAATCGCTAGAACCGCAGCGGCTGAGCACAAATCAACAGAGGAGCAGGGCGAGAGGAACGAACACCGCGGGAACAGAGCCGAAACAGAGACGGTGAGGAGCGGTGGGAGGCTGAGGCTTGGGCCGATGCTGAGGCTGTGGCCACGAGAGTCCACAGGTGAGCGTGAGCGGTGAGCGGAGCAGAGAAACCTGCTGGGCCAAAGTGAAAAGCCAACCGCTAACCGCCAACCGAAAACCGCTCGCGCAAACCGCCCCTCCTCCCCCCTCACATTCTGGTCCCAGCTCCGCCAAACTCTGGTTTGCCCCCGCCTAACCACATCATAATGACACACCTGCAATTCATTCAGGAGGACGCAGGTGTATGCCCCTCTCTCTACACATCCAACTTTTTCCTGCAGGAGCCGTGAAAATTTCCCAGCGCGGTAGGAGCTGCATGAAGCCTCGGGGGGAGGCAGGGGCCGTGAACATTTTCTCGGGTGGCAGAAGCCGTTACAAAACGTCCTAAGTGACCAGAGCCACCATTATATTTTCTGGAAAGCCGCAACTCAATGACCATCGCTGCAGGAGCTGCAAGAACCATTCCTTAAACGTGGCAAAAGCTGATAAGTTACTTCCACTGCGGCAGGAGCCGCCTAAAACTTTTTCATTTAACACAGCAGGAAGCACAAGTGTTTTCCTTAACCCCAACAGTGAAATCCATCTGCAATCAACTCCCCTTTCACTGAGGTGCACAGCGGGAGCCGGCAGCACCTCCTCCAACGCACGTAAGAGATCTTCTTTTGTTTGGCTCCTGAGGACTGGAAAGAGCACCTCAAGGAGAAAAGAAAGGACAAAAAGTAGGGCCGTTTAAGGACCCAGAACAATCTAAATATGAGGTCGAACAGAAAAAGGGGGCAGCCCGAGGTTGTTGCATGTAAAGCCAAGCAGAAGTAAAAAACAAAACCAATTCTGGTTATAGCCGAGGAGGATGGATATGAAGCAGAGGCCTCCAGCAACCCAGCACTATATCCTGGAAGCTGCTGACCCCACCTATACCAACCAAAAATCTCTTCAACATTCCAATTCCTAAAAGACCCAGCATCATCCATATTTTCCACCAGTGACAAGATCCTTCAAGAACCGCTCCGCACCCTTTTCCCCTCGACAATCACCGACTACACCAGTCGTGGAACAAATCACAGTGGGAACTTTAGCGGACCAAACTGCGGCCACCATGCCATCATCAAAAAAAACTTGTGAACACAAAACTAACAAAATCAACAGCCCCCCTGCCTTTCGAGAGGGGGAGGTGGAATGGTGTACCAAGGAACACACCACTTGCCGACCCCTATACATTCCCTCCCAAATCAGCAATGCCATAACTGGCTTAACTGATCTCAAAATGCGGAAGGAAGTACAAAATGTACAAGATTCTACAAGAAAGACCGGTAAGGTCATAAACCCAGGGCAGGAGGTCTCAAATGGACACAAACTGAACAAACTACCAGAACTTGCTTACCACTCTAAAGTCTTGTCTCAAACAGACCCCCACAAATCCCCTCATGACCCTAAACTACATCAAGAAGCCATTAAATCGGCCCAATTGTCACCAGGTGCGGAAACGGGGCAATCACGACATTCCCAAAGATTCCCTGAAATCTTATTGGATTCCCCGGTCTCCAGGGGAGGTAGGCAGGATCCTCTCTCCTACCTGGGATCACAGGAGTGGGTGGACCTAATAGCATCCTACGCACTGGATACTCCCAAAAAACAGCCACCGCCCATTCCCAGTTTCAGTACAAATCATGATGTTACACAAGGAAATGTTAAAGAAATCGGTTCTAGCAAATCAATCTCACGCAAAAACTCTCCAAATCCTACTCTGACTTCAGGTTCACCAATCGAACCTGGGAAACAGGCATCAAACACATGGGACATTCTACTAAATACAATGCAACGGACTGTTAACGTACTACATTACCAGTCAGACAAAATGGATCTGCAGTTGTCACTATTAGATACTCTGGCCCTCTTTGTGGGTGGAATAGACGACAAACTAGGCCAACTAAACCTTTTAATCAGCAGAGCCCAGCAGGAAGCAAAACTGATCTGCAGTTGCAGACCCATTATCGACAAATTATCATCACTCCCCTCAATTGTCTCTACTCTCATAGACAACCTGCCAAAGGGCTCAATCACAGAGAAATCAAAGGCAATCACAAATGAAGCAGTGCCTAATGAACCGGGATCCTATTGTAGAAACATATCCTGGCACTGGCCTCTCGATCTGTCATGAAGGCAGCCTGCCTTCTAGGACCATCCTGTTACCTAAGGAGCAAACTCCAAAGCAGAACGCTAAGTGACGCCGCCAACTCAGGAAAAAAGGTCAAAATAAAATACCATCTCCTAGCCTCACAAAAGTGTATCCATTATTCACAACAAAATGACCACAGCAGCAAACGCTAGAACAAACAACAATAGCTCATGTCCCCGAAGCTGAGGGAATGCCAAATCAGCCAAGGGGAACCCACTTTATGGGAAATAAGGATAACACAAATAGGACGAAAGTGGAAACACCACCATCGGGGCAGTATGGTTTTCACTAAGTGGTCAAACTGACTCTAGTTCAAGTTCAAGTTCAGGTATAATAAATAATTATAAAGCGCACTACTCACCCAGAGGGTCTCAAGGCGCTGGAGGGAGGGGTTTACTTTTTATCGAATAGCCATGTTTTCAGTTCTTTTCTGAAGGAGATGTGATTCTGAGTAAGGCGGAGGTGGGTGGGGAGTGAGTTCCAGGTCTTGGCAGCCAGGAAGGAGAAGGATCTGCCACCCATGGTGGTTTTACGGATGCGCGGGACTGCGGCGAGGGCTTGATTGGATGATCTTAGTTGGCGGGTGGGATAGTAGAAGGACAGTCGGGTGTTGAGGCATTCGGGTCCTAGATTATAAAGGGCCTTGTGTGCGTGGGTAAGAAGGCGGAAAGTAATTCTTTTGTTGACGGGAAGCCAGTGGAGGTTTTTTAAGTGACCGGTGATGTGCTCTTGGCGCGGGATGTCTAATATGAGTCTCGCTGATGCGTTTTGGATGCGCTGGAGTTTTTTCTGCAATTTTGTTGTAATTCCGGCGTAGAGTGTGTTGCCATAGTCCAGTCGACTCGTGACCAGTGCATGGGTGACAGTCTTTCTTGTTTCGAGGGGGATCCAGCGGAAGATCTTTTTGAGAATGCGAAGGACATTGAAGCAGGAGGACGATACGGCGTTGACTTGTCTGGACATTGAGAGGGAGGAGTCTAGAAGGAAGCCAAGGTTACGTGCATGGTCTGTGGGTGTGGGTGCAGATCCCAAAGCGGAAGGCCACCAGGAGTCGTCCCAAGCTGAGGGGGAGGATCCTAGGATGAGCACCTCCGTCTTGTCTGAGTTGAGTTTTAAGCGGCTCTGTTTCATCCATTCGGCTACTTCTTTCATACCTTCGTGAAGGTTGTTTTTGGCGGTGTTGGGGTCTTTGGTGAGGGAAAGGATTAGCTGGGTGTCGTCGGCGTAGGAGATGATGTTGAGGTTGTGTTGACGTGCGATGGAGGCGAGGGGACTCATGTAGACGTTGAAGAGGGTGGGACTGAGTGAGGAGCCTTGAGGTACGCCGCAGATGACTTCGGTGGGCTCTGAGTAGAATGGGGGGAGTCGGACTCTCTGTGTTCTCCCGGCTAGGAATGAGATGATCCAGTCCAAGGCTTTTCCTTGTATGCCGATGTTGTTGAGGCGTTGTATGAGGGTGTTGTGACAGACAGTGTCGAAGGCGGCGGAGAGGTCGAGTAGAATGAGGGCCACTGTTTCACCGTTGTCCAGGAGTGCTCGGATGTCGTCGGTCGCCGCAATGAGGGCGGTTTCGGTGCTGTGTTTGGCTCGAAAGCCGTTCTGTGAGGGATCCAGGGAGTTGTTGGATTCAAGGAAGGCTGCTAGTTGGCTATTGACGGCTTTCTCGATGACTTTGGCCGGGAAAGGGAGTAGGGAAATGGGTCGGTAGTTTTTCAGATCTGAGGGGTCTGCTGTTGGTTTTTTCAGAAGGGCGCTGAGTTCGGCGTGTTTCCATATTTCTGGAAAGGTGGCGGAGTCGAAGGAGCAGTTGATGACATCGCGGAGTTGGGGAGCGATGATGGAGTCAGCTTTGTTGAAGATGAAGTGGGGGCAGGGGTCAGAAGGTGAGCCAGAGTGGATTGAGTTCATGAGGCGAATGGTGTCTTCAATGGTGATTGGGTTCCAGGAGTTGAGGTAGTTAGTTGGAGGGGTGGGATCTGAAGTGGGTGGGGTGAGTTGGTCATTGGGAGTATTCTTGAAGCTGTTGTGGATGTCGGCAATTTTGTTGTAGAAGAAGGAGGATAGCGCATCGCAGAGGTCTTGGGAGTTAGTGATGTCGTTGGATGCTGCGGGAGGGTTGGTGAATTCTTTGACGATATTGAAGAGTTCCTTGCTGTTATGAGAATTGTTGTCGAGACGGTTCTTAAGTGCTGATTTCTTGGCGGATCGGATCAGTTGGTGGTGTTTGCGGGTGGCTGTCTTGAGGGAGTCCATGTTGTCTGAAGTTGGTTCTTTTCTCCAATTCTTCTCCAGGGTGCGGCATGTCTTCTTGGATTTTTTAAGGTCATCATTGAACCAGGGAGCTTTTTTGCTGGATGATTTCGACTGGTGTTTTTTCAGGGGTGCTAGTTCGTCCGCACTGTGGGTAATCCATTGCCTGAGGTTGGTGGCCGCTAGGTCTGGGTCCGTTGCCAGGGTGGGAGTGTTTTGGCTGAGTGATGTGAGGAGTTGTTCGGTGGAGATTTTGTTCCATTTTCTTCGGGGAATGGGTTGTAGACGGTTGTGGGTCAGGGTTGTTTTGTAGCTGAAGTGAACACAGCTATGATCCGTCCAGTGGAGGGCTGTAGTATGATCGAAGGAGATGTGCTTGCTGGAGGTGAAGATAGGGTCGAGCGTGTGTCCGGCTATGTGAGTGGGGGTGTCAACAATTTGTTTGAGTCCGAGATTGGACAGGTTGTCCAGAAGGGTGGTGGTGTTGTTGTCGTGAATGTTGTCAAGGGGGTAGTTGAGGTCTCCTAGAAGAATGTAGTTCTCGGAGGCGAGGGCGTGCGGGCTGACAAAGTCAGTGATGTCGTCACTGAATTGAGATCGGGTGCCTGGGGGCCTGTAAATGAGTGTTCCTCTAAGTGTGGTCCTGGGGTCGGTGTGGATCTGAAAGTGGAGGTGTTCGGCGGTTGCAAGATTGACGTCAGAGCTGGTTGTAATTTTGATGGTGTTTCTATGGACGATGGTGATGCCTCTTCCAGTTTTTTTATTGGTGCGGTCTTTTCGAATGATCTTGTAAGTGTCCGGTATGGCTATGGCGATGTCGGGGGCAGAAGATGCATTCATCCATGTTTCAGTAAGGAAGGCGATGCCAGGTGACGCAGTGTCGATTAGGTCCCAGAGTTCGGTTGCATGTCTGTGGACCGAGCGGGTGTTCAGTAGGATGCATTTCAAGTCGTTGGGTTCGGAGCTGTGTGTGGAGGAAGTGTGTTTGGTGAGGGTCCTGACGCAGTTGAACTTACAGGAGAGGCAGGAGAATGGGCCGTGGGTACGTCCTGGGGTAGCTTCGCAGCAAAGTGGGGTGCGTCCGGCGTTGAGGGCGAGGAGAGTAGCGGCATCATAAGTGACTCTGGGGGGTTGAGAGCGGCATAGAGCCGGGGGACGGGCGCTGGGCGCGGACGGGCGTAGACGGGCTTACCTTTGGCGCACCTTCGGCGCGGCCGCAGCGCGTGGACGCTGCGCGTTGGGACATCTGTCTAACATGGAAAGTGAGGTGGGCGGAGCGTGGGAGGGGCAGCAGCTGGGAGGCGGTAGCGGGGAGGAGGGGCGGCCTAGGGAACACCAACACAAACAAAATGGAGGGTCAAAGGGAGAGTGAGGCAGGGGCAGCAAATGGAACCAAAGCGCCTACAGTAAAGCCAAAGCGCCAGCAAGCACAGAGAGCCACAGCAAATGTCGCGCTGCAATGCAGAGTGGAGCGAGCAGCGCCAAAGGCTAATCCAGGTCAGTTTAAAGCTCTCAAAAACGAGCTGCGATGTAATGCACACACAGCGCTATCACAGAACACACACAGCGCTATACAAAACGAGCTACAATGTAATGCAGACACAGCGCTATCACAGAACACACACAGCGCTAACAACGATACCCAAATGCGATCAGTAGCATCCACAAAGCGTGGGACCAGGGAGTGAGGGAGGGAGCGACCGTTCTGGAGCAAGTCCGGGCGGTCACAGTTGGTCAGAGGAGGTGGAGAGCCCTCTATTCGTGTGTGGGAGGGGCAGCAGCTGGGAGGCGGTAGCGGGGAGAAGGGGCGGCCTAGGGAACACCAACACAAACAAAATGGAGGGTCAAAGGGAGAGTGAGGCAGGGGCAGCAAATGGAACCAAGGCGCCTACAGTAAAGCCAAAGCGCCAGCAAGCACAGAGAGCCACAGCAAATGTCGCGCTGCAATGCAGAGTGGAGCGAGCAGCGCCAAAGGCTAATCCAGGTCAGTTTAAAGCTCTCAAAAACGAGCTGCGATGTAATGCACACACAGCGCTATCACAGAACACACACAGCGCTATACAAAACGAGCTACAATGTAATGCAGACACAGCGCTATCACAGAACACACACAGCGCTAACAACGATACCCAAATGCGATCAGTAGCATCCACAAAGCGTGGGACCAGGGAGTGAGGGAGGGAGCGACCGTTCTGGAGCAAGTCCGGGCGGTCACAGTTGGTCAGAGGAGGTGGAGAGCCCTCTATTCGTGTGTGGGAGGGGCAGCAGCTGGGAGGCGGTAGCGGGGAGGAGGGGCGGCCTAGGGAACACCAACACAAACAAAATGGAGGGTCAAAGTGAGAGTGAGGCAGGGGCAGCAAATGGAACCAAAGCGCCTACAGTAAAGCCAAAGCGCCAGCAAGCACAGAGAGCCACAGCAAATGTCGCGCTGCAATGCAGAGTGGAGCGAGCAGCGCCAAAGGCTAATCCAGGTCAGTTTAAAGCTCTCAAAAACGAGCTGCGATGTAATGCACACACAGCGCTATCACAGAACACACACAGCGCTATACAAAACGAGCTACAATGTAATGCAGACACAGCGCTATCACAGAACACACACAGCGCTAACAACGATACCCAAATGCGATCAGTAGCATCCACAAAGCGTGGGACCAGGGAGTGAGGGAGGGAGCGACCGTTCTGGAGCAAGTCCGGGCGGTCACAGTTGGTCAGAGGAGGTGGAGAGCCCTCTATTCGTGTGTGGGAGGGGCAGCAGCTGGGAGGCGGTAGCGGGGAGGAGGGGCGGCCTAGGGAACACCAACACAAACAAAATGGAGGGTCAAAGGGAGAGTGAGGCAGGGGCAGCAAATGGAACCAAAGCGCCTACAGTAAAGCCAAAGCACCAGCAAGCACAGAGAGCCACAGCAAATGTCGCGCTGCAATGCAGAGTGGAGCGAGCAGCGCCAAAGGCTAATCCAGGTCAGTTTAAAGCTCTCAAAAACGAGCTGCGATGTAATGCACACACAGCGCTATCACAGAACACACACAGCGCTATACAAAACGAGCTACAATGTAATGCAGACACAGCGCTATCACAGAACACACACAGCGCTAACAACGATACCCAAATGCGATCAGTAGCATCCACAAAGCGTGGGACCAGGGAGTGAGGGAGGGAGCGACCGTTCTGGAGCAAGTCCGGGCGGTCACTCTAAAGGTAATAGAATAACTAAAGCCAAACTGAAACAGGATGACAGCATCAATAGCAGAATATCACAACCAATTGGGGCAAGGGAGCCCACCCCGAACCATTGTCCAAGCCAGGAGTTGAACTCAACCGCTACATTACATTTAGCACCTCTACTGGGCGCTGATCCTAACACACCAACCCTGCAAATCGAGCAGCCAGCTCACACAATCAGTCAGGGCCCAGCTAAGGCATCAGGAGAAGTAAACCAAATAAACAATAGTGCAATTAGAGCATGTAATGAAGCACAGAGAGCCCCTAATGAGCCGAGGACTACTACAATTGGGCACTTTGGTCTTTCTTTAAATTCAGATTGAGGCCTAGAAGGCTCTACAGACCCCAGGCATCAAGAGCCCTATTTCCTGATATCTCCATTGTATCGACTCAGCAACCCACAAACCATTTTATGGAAAAACATTTGGGGGCAAACCCTATAAAACATTCTCTAACTGACCAAGCAAGGAACTCTGCCATCACAACCTTCACCCCAGAATAAAAATCAAAATGACCGTTCAATATCTTGAACAGAGGAAATATTCTCCAACTCCTAGGCGCAACATTGAAAGGCATACGTTCTGCTGATCTTTTCACAATAGAATTTGTTAGGTTGGACAAAACACAAGGAATGGAATCCACCAAAGCCACCTGGAGAACCACCCAAATAGCAAATAAAGTCATGGAAGAACAGGAAACCTTTAAAGCCTGGGGGCTGCAATCCACAATGTTTTACAATACTGGATATCCATTCCCTTTACTTAACATAACAAGAGAAGGATTATCCACAAAAGCCATACAACTTCGTCCATACTTAGGGGAACCCGAGGATGGTCACCACAAAAAGAACATACATCGAACACACAAATGAGCACAGCAGACAATGATGTAGCTGCCCCTGTTCACCTCCGAGTCACTAGAACCATTAACACATATGGTCACTTACACTGACACAGAAATCTAATGAGGCATGGTGGAAACTCAAGTATATTACCTCTGAGGATATGTTCATGGAACATCAACGGGCAAAACAACAAGGCGGCAGACGTTGAATTTCTTGGTTATATAAAAACATTTGACATCATCCTATTGCAGGAAACATGGCAAGAGGAGCCTCTGCAAATAGGGGCTACACCTGTTTCCACACTCCTGCCTTAAGAAAAAGCAACTATGGCCGTCTATCAGGCGGCTTAGCTACTTACCTCACAATAACAAAAATTCATAGTGCGAAGGAATTACCTCCTCAACTCTCAGCTGCAATACCACAAAGGTTCAATTAGACCTCTGCGGGAAAAAGAAGGAGGTACTGCTAATTAATATATACATCAATCCGAAAAAGAAAAAACAGGACTCAAAGATACTGATTGAACACCTCTACCAACTGATGAGTACACACACTACTTTCATTCTGTCAGGTGACTTCAATCAACACTTCCTAGGTACCACCCCAAATGAAGAAATCCAAGCACAATCTTTTCATTGGAACATTCCGAATCAACTGTATAGCCCCCAAGGAAAAATAACTAAGGGCGTCCGGGAGCTGCTAAATGATCTAGAGAACATTGGCTTAGGGTGTTAAATGGCAGATTTGTGGACGATTCCCCACCGGCCGCCTCATTTCACTCTGGCCATGTGACCTGCACAATTGACTACACGCTAGTGTCTCTCTCATTTTTCCAAAATTTAAAAGGCTACTGCCTGGGAGATAAAGGGGACAGTGACCATCGGCCTCAGGAAATTTCAATTCATGCACTACCAGATAAATCAATCCCAAATCCAGTCGGAATGCTTGCATGCCACACAATAAACCTCAAAAGAATTAAATCAGCCGTAGCAAATTCTAGGGAAGTGCTCATGGCAGCAAAACAGCAATTAAATTAGCTTAATCACACTACGGGAAACCACATATACATCTGGAAAACCTTTACGGCCAAGTTTTCAAATTCCTCCTCAACTGTAGTTCAGCACTCCCTGCCCAACGATCCCAACAGTTGCAGGGAAAGCCACGAGTGCGCAAAGGGCGACCCTGAAAAGTCTAAAAAAAGCCATAAACAAATCGCTAAGGACATTGAGACTAGGGCTGGTGACAAGGTTCTACACCAACAGCTACGCAAGTAAAAGGCAGAACGTAGGAAATTGAAATGGGATATTAGAAAATCACAAGAAAATTAACTCTGGGCTAAACTCCATCACGATTGCAAAGGAAATAACAGTGCACGTTTTTGGGCAACAATAAACAAATTCCTACAGCCAGCACATGGTGGTCGAACATCACACATAACAGAAAACAACTAGACATCCTTTTTAGAACATCACTTTAATCAACAGGCTTTTGGATTAAACACCAATTTATAAAGCGGCGGACAAAACACTATAAAAAAACTACCGCCTAAGTGCACTACTGGATGTAGAGGCAAATACTTTGCGGGGAACCTACTTATTGAATTACAGGAATGGGCGACACAGCAAAACATAATCCCACCCAGTCAAACAGGGTTCTGTAGGGATACTGGAACAACAACCAACCTTTTAGCCATGTCATTACTTATCGACAAAGCAATTTTAACCAAACAAACTCTCCACTTATGCTTTGTGGATTTTTTTTTTGTAAAACGTGTGCTTTGTGGATTTTAAGGCGGCGTTCGACAATGTTAACCGAGCTAACCTTTGGAAGAAGCTGGCTCACTGGGGGATTCCTCTGTCCCTCTTGAACATTCTAACAGAATTACATTCCAATACGTGGATACAGGTCAAGCTCGGCAATGGCTCCCATCAGTCAAGGCGTATACAAACAACTAAAGGCCTTAAGCAGAGGTGCGTTCTCGCGCCCTTTCTCTTTAACCTTTATACAGCAGACTTGACAACAGCACTTACTGCTTGTAATGCTCACGCCCCCCGAATAGGAGGAAACCCCACTTCCAGCATGTCTTATGAGGACGTTGTCGTTCTAAATAGCCACACTCCAGTAGGTCTACAACGGCTACTCAACACATTGCATAATTAACAACAAGGGGTGGTGATGGACAGAGTCTCTGAATTAAGCAGAAAACTCTCACCCAGTCAAGAGATCAGGGCTAGATCCAACACCGTTTTTTAGCTCACTGCATCATCCCAGTTGCAGAACCTGGCTGTATGCAAATTAGTCTGTTCCTGTCCCAGTGCATGATGGGAACAGGGCAAACCAAACTACAAAGCCAATTCTTACACTGGAAAGGAAACAAGCTACCGGGGACCGGTTTCTGGCATTTCAGCCTCTTCGGCCCGGCTTGCTTGAATCCTGATGGTGCAGTGAGCAAGGGACTCATGTCTGAGCATACCCTTCCACGCTTAGGGTGGACAAAATAATTAACAACAAGGGGTGGTGATGGACAGAGTCTCTGAATTAAGCAGAAAACTCTCACCCAGTCAAGAGATCAGGGCTAGATCCAACACCGTTTTTTAGCTCACTGCATCATCCCAGTTTCAGAACCTGGCTGTATGCAAATTAGTCTGTTCCTGTCCCAGTGCATGATGGGAACAGGGCAAACCAAACTACAAAGCCAATTCTTACACTGGAAAGGAAACAAGCTACCGGGGACCGGTTTCTGGCATTTCAGCCTCTTCGGCCCGGCTTGCTTGAATCCTGATGGTGCAGTGAGCAAGGGACTCATGTCTGAGCATACCCTTCCACGCTTAGGGTGGACAAAATAATTAACAACAAGGGGTGGTGATGGACAGAGCCTCTGAATTAAGCAGAAAACTCTCACCCAGTCAAGAGATCAGGGCTAGATCCAACACCGTTTTTTAGCTCACTGCATCATCCCAGTTTCAGAACCTGGCTGTATGCAAATTAGTCTGTTCCTGTCCCAGTGCATGATGGGAACAGGGCAAACCAAACTACAAAGCCAATTCTTACACTGGAAAGGAAACAAGCTACCGGGGACCGGTTTCTGGCATTTCAGCCTCTTCGGCCCGGCTTGCTTGAATCCTGATGGTGCAGTGAGCAAGGGACTCATGTCTGAGCATACCCTTCCACGCTTAGGGTGGACAAAATAATTAACAACAAGGGGTGGTGATGGACAGAGTCTCTGAATTAAGCAGAAAACTCTCACCCAGTCAAGAGATCAGGGCTAGATCCAACACCGTTTTTTAGCTCACTGCATCATCCCAGTTTCAGAACCTGGCTGTATGCAAATTAGTCTGTTCCTGTCCCAGTGCATGATGGGAACAGGGCAAACCAAACTACAAAGCCAATTCTTACACTGGAAAGGAAACAAGCTACCGGGGACCGGTTTCTGGCATTTCAGCCTCTTCGGCCCGGCTTGCTTGAATCCTGATGGTGCAGTGAGCAAGGGACTCATGTCTGAGCATACCCTTCCACGCTTAGGGTGGACAAAATAATTAACAACAAGGGGTGGTGATGGACAGAGTCTCTGAATTAAGCAGAAAACTCTCACCCAGTCAAGAGATCAGGGCTAGATCCAACACCGTTTTTTAGCTCACTGCATCATCCCAGTTTCAGAACCTGGCTGTATGCAAATGAGTCTGTTCCTGTCCCAGTGCATGATGGGAACAGGGCAAACCAAACTACAAAGCCAATTCTTACACTGGAAAGGAAACAAGCTACCGGGGACCGGTTTCTGGCATTTCAGCCTCTTCGGCCCGGCTTGCTTGAATCCTGATGGTGCAGTGAGCAAGGGACTCATGTCTGTGCATACCCTTCCACGCTTAGGGTGGACAAAATAATTAACAACAAGGGGTGGTGATGGACAGAGTCTCTGAATTAAGCAGAAAACTCTCACCCAGTCAAGAGATCAGGGCTAGATCCAACACCGTTTTTTAGCTCACTGCATCATCCCAGTTTCAGAACCTGGCTGTATGCAAATTAGTCTGTTCCTGTCCCAGTGCATGATGGGAACAGGGCAAACCAAACTACAAAGCCAATTCTTACACTGGAAAGGAAACAAGCTACCGGGGACCGGTTTCTGGCATTTCAGCCTCTTCGGCCCGGCTTGCTTGAATCCTGATGGTGCAGTGAGCAAGGGACTCATGTCTGAGCATACCCTTCCACGCTTAGGGTGGACAAAATAATTAACAACAAGGGGTGGTGATGGACAGAGTCTCTGAATTAAGCAGAAAACTCTCACCCAGTCAAGAGATCAGGGCTAGATCCAACACCGTTTTTTAGCTCACTGCATCATCCCAGTTTCAGAACCTGGCTGTATGCAAATTAGTCTGTTCCTGTCCCAGTGCATGATGGGAACAGGGCAAACCAAACTACAAAGCCAATTCTTACACTGGAGAGGAAACAAGCTACCGGGGACCGGTTTCTGGCATTTCAGCCTCTTCGGCCCGGCTTGCTTGAATCCTGATGGTGCAGTGAGCAAGGGACTCATGTCTGAGCATACCCTTCCACGCTTAGGGTGGACAAAATAATTACCAACAAGAGGTGGTGATGGACAGAGTCTCTGAATTAAGCAGAAAACTCTCACCCAGTCAAGAGATCAGGGCTAGATCCAACACCGTTTTTTAGCTCACTGCATCATCCCAGTTTCAGAACCTGGCTGTATGCAAATTAGTCTGTTCCTGTCCCAGTGCATGATGGGAACAGGGCAAACCAAACTACAAAGCCAATTCTTACACTGGAAAGGAAACAAGCTACCGGGGACCGGTTTCTGGCATTTCAGCCTCTTCGGCCCGGCTTGCTTAAATCCTGATGGTGCAGTGAGCAAGGGACTCATGTCTGAGCATACCCTTCCACGCTTAGGGTGGACAAAATAATTAACAACAAGGGGTGGTGATGGACAGAGTCTCTGAATTAAGCAGAAAACTCTCACCCAGTCAAGAGATCAGGGCTAGATCCAACACCGTTTTTTAGCTCACTGCATCATCCCAGTTTCAGAACCTGGCTGTATGCAAATTAGTCTGTTCCTGTCCCAGTGCATGATGGGAACAGGGCAAACCAAACTACAAAGCCAATTCTTACACTGGAAAGGAAACAAGCTACCGGGGACCGGTTTCTGGCATTTCAGCCTCTTCGGCCCGGCTTGCTTGAATCCTGATGGTGCAGTGAGCAAGGGACTCATGTCTGAGCATACCCTTCCACGCTTAGGGTGGACAAAATAATTAACAACAAGGGGTGGTGATGGACAGAGTCTCTGAATTAAGCAGAAAACTCTCACCCAGTCAAGAGATCAGGGCTAGATCCAACACCGTTTTTTAGCTCACTGCATCATCCCAGTTTCAGAACCTGGCTGTATGCAAATTAGTCTGTTCCTGTCCCAGTGCATGATGGGAACAGGGCAAACCAAACTACAAAGCCAATTCTTACACTGGAAAGGAAACAAGCTACCGGGGACCGGTTTCTGGCATTTCAGCCTCTTCGGCCCGGCTTGCTTGAATCCTGATGGTGCAGTGAGCAAGGGACTCATGTCTGAGCATACCCTTCCACGCTTAGGGTGGACAAAATAATTAACAACAAGGGGTGGTGATGGACAGAGTCTCTGAATTAAGCAGAAAACTCTCACCCAGTCAAGAGATCAGGGCTAGATCCAACACCGTTTTTTAGCTCACTGCATCATCCCAGTTTCAGAACCTGGCTGTATGCAAATTAGTCTGTTCCTGTCCCAGTGCATGATGGGAACAGGGCAAACCAAACTACAAAGCCAATTCTTACACTGGAAAGGAAACAAGCTACCGGGGACCGGTTTCTGGCATTTCAGCCTCTTCGGCCCGGCTTGCTTGAATCCTGATGGTGCAGTGAGCAAGGGACTCATGTCTGAGCATACCCTTCCACGCTTAGGGTGGACAAAATAATTAACAACAAGGGGTGGTGATGGACAGAGTCTCTGAATTAAGCAGAAAACTCTCACCCAGTCAAGAGATCAGGGCTAGATCCAACACCGTTTTTTAGCTCACTGCATCATCCCAGTTTCAGAACCTGGCTGTATGCAAATTAGTCTGTTCCTGTCCCAGTGCATGATGGGAACAGGGCAAACCAAACTACAAAGCCAATTCTTACACTGGAAAGGAAACATAGGTATGCCGATGAGAATTATCTGAATGTCAACATCGACAAAACTAAAACTCTGACAATAAACGGAAAAGGACAGTCCCACTCTTGGTTACTAGGAAAAACTGCAATTACCAACTGCGATTTGTATAAGTACCTAGGCGTTATGATCGACAAGGGGGGCCAATTCACGAATGAGCTCAATGCCCTCAAGAGGAAAGGAATGGCGATCACGACCACGCTAAAACAACTTAAAACAAAACTGACAGAACCATCAATCGCCCCACTTCTCTGTGTTGCGCAAACAAAAATTCTGTCATCAGTTACATATGGCAGCAAGGTTTTGAGAGGCAGGGACGCTTTACTGCTGGATACCACCATGGCAAAAGCATGCAGAGTAATGTTAAACCTACCGCCTTATACGTCGCCAGCACAGTTTCGGCTGGAGCTTGGTTTAACGAAGCAACTACTCGCAAGGCGGGGCTCGTACATCAAGTGCTGGCATAAAATTAAAAACTCTGCCACAGGTACACTGAAACACCAGCTCTGGGAGGTACTGTGCAGCACATCTACCTCGCCGGCTAAAGCCTAGTTGGAAGAATCGCTCGCCATAACGGGACTAGCCGACCTACGGGAAATCCCAACAACGCACTTGCACTTTAAACTCGTCACTAATAAGGTTATCAAGACACTTTCTCTCATAGAAGACAAAGCTGCTTTTGCACACAGGAGCCATGCATGGGTGACTATGTCCAGTTACAAATCATTTGGATCACAGGCATACTTTGAACTAAGGTACTCTAGGAAGTCTAAAGAAACCTTTCTAAAACACAGATTAGGAATCCTGCCAGCAATACCTCATCTTCCACCATGGCTAAGAAAGAACTACGGGAACTCATGCCGGCTACGCATAGTTGGAAAGGAGGACATTGAACACATAATATGCTCCTGTATTAAGTTTAATGAGAAAAGGGTTGGTCTGCTAAAAGCTCATTTTAACGAACGAGGCACACGCACCCGGAGACAAGCAGTACTCGCATGCTTCAACCCAATGGATCCACAATTAAATGGGAAGCTTGTTAAGTTCTTACTTTTAGTAGCATCCAAGCAAAAGATGCTTGGTACCACAACCAGTGTATAATTCCCCACAGGCTCCCAGCAAAATGAACTTTGGACACACTGTGCTTTTTTTTTTTGTAAACAGATTTTATTGTTGTCCACATTCGAAAAAAAAACACACTGTGCTTTTTAACTTGCGCACACGTGCATCAATGCTTAAAAATCTTTTAATAGAGCACTGATCGAAATGTCATTTTATCAAAATGCTTTATTTGAATGTATTTTTTGTAATGGTTTTAATTGATCAAAAACAATACATGTTTTACTTACTAATTAATCAAGCTTAATAAAATGACATACTTACAGTGTCAATAGTTTCAGATGACACTGTGATGGCCAAACTGCAAGGAATCCATCGTCATGACTTCAACAAGTATGGTACCCAAAAGAGTGTGTACATAACGTTCACCTTGGTTGAAATGAGAAAAAGTTGTGCTGTACAAGAAGAAGGGCCATGATGGTGCTTCATTAAGCAGAGTAGACATGGATAGTGTATTAACATTATATTATTCCACAAGAATGCACCAGCAAGAGAGCAGTAGGCAACAAGTGCAACAATGAAGGGGTGGAGTTGTCTTTGGTAAGCCCATCATGTGATGAAGGAAAGAAAGATTAGAGACCATAACATACTGGTGGTCTACCTGCCAAGTGAAAACAATCTATCTGCCATTGACTTACACCGAAGGTCTCAAAGTGTGGGACAGCTCACCTGGGAGAGCCATAATCGATCACAGAGGGTGGTGAGCCATGCACCAGACTCTGGCCAAAAGGCACATTTACTATGCCAATGGGGAGCCAAGAATATCCTCATGGTGAAAACAATTATTCATTTTAGTGAACAAAAACAGGGTGGCAGTGCGCCTCCCTGTAATGGGCCGTAAGCAGGGCCAATGGAATTATGCAGCAGGAGAGGACCAAATTATGCAGCAGGGTTGACTAATCCGGCAAGTAACGGCAAATTATGCAGCATAAAGTGGGCATTTGTTTATGGTATTACTTCATTATTTTTATCATTTTTACTGATGGTAACACAGACTGGGCAAATATTTCACCACATTAGTACCTATTAAACCACCAAATACAGAAATGAGCAACTGAAAGATGACTAGTCAACTTTTGCTAAGGGCCATCCACTGCTGTAAACATCTGTTGCCATGTTTTTAGTAACGTTTGTTCTGTTTGAACTAATAATTTTTTGCTGAAATCTACAGATCACACAGCATATGATGGTTATCGTGGCAAACCATGATTATGTGGAAAACACTGAAGCCGCCAAATTACATAATTCCAGTGGCCCTGGCCTTAAGCAATGTTTTTGTCCCTCATATCCTGTAGGTGTCACAGTGGGAGGGATGCAGGGGGAGATCCAATAACCCTCAAGGCTTTTCCATCTCTGATAAAGGATCACATTGTGGATACTGTGGCACTTTTAGTGGGATCAGGATGCCAATAGCATGCTGACCGCATTTTAAAAGGGATAACTAAATATTAATGCAGTGTTTGATTTGTTAAATATGTTCAGAGCTGATCATTTTATTTATTGAATTATTTTGAGAAAACATGTTACTCATTCAGGGGGGTCCAATGATGTTCTTAACACAAGGGTAATGTGGGGGGAGGGGAGGCAGAAGGCTTAAAAAGTTTGAAAACCATTCATTTACACCTAGATTATGTTGTACTGACTTGCCACTTCTTTTTTATAAAGAAGGGGAATGTATAAGGATACTGTGTATGTCAAGTGTGTCAGGCACTAGTCTCCTTTGTAAATGTTCTATGTTTTTGGAACTTTTGTGAATGCAACACTGGAAATTAGGGGGATTAAGCAGGACTCCGCAGTTATTATTGCGCTAAATCCATGCTGGCATTAGTGAAATATGCTGACTTGTCCTAGTGCAATTTGCTGACAGCGGATCGCATTGAGCGGCACTCATACTTTGCCATCTTTGTGTCCAGAGCAGCAAACTGTAGGAGGTGAGGGAAGTCTTCTACTTTGAATTTCATATGGGCTCAACATAAATGTCTCACTTAAAGTGACATCAGAATTCATTTTGTTCGAGTCTCATCCTGGCTGGGGGCTAGCTGGAGCTGAACACCTCACTGCCAATGCCTCCGTGGTAAGAAAAACATTCAGCTTATCTCCTCACACATGCTTGAGTAAAACTATGTTTTTAAGTTTTTCCATATTCTGTATGTAAGAGATGTGCACGTACTACAACAAGGTATGATATATCTGTCTATTGGCCCGATTACGATATCGGGCAGACCTCCTCCAACAGGCTGTCGGTGGCAGTCCGCCCGACATCCACAGTATCAGTCCGACCGTCAGATTACAATGCCGGCAGTTAAGGCGATTTGGGTGGGGGGAAAGACCGCCGCATCCGACAGTCACAAGGAGCTCGTCGGTTGGACTGTAATCCCTACAATGGGGGCGGTGCCTGCGCAGGCACCACCATAGGGATTACAATGTCCATTTCCCTCTGCCAAGGAAAGGGACTTTAGAGGCCCCTAGCAGGGCCCTCATCCCGCGTAGGCCTCCGCTATGGGGCTGAGGGGGCAAATGTGGTGCCTCCCCAAACTTTGCTTCTCATGACTATGCCCCAAGACTCTAGCCCCTTTCAAATGCAACCCCTTGGCCCCTGATTTATGGGGTACCAGAGTAATGTATTTCCACTTTTTGAACTGTGTGTGAATGATCTTTGTGGGGTCTTTCATTGAGCCAGTTCTGTTAGCTGTTGGTCTACTTGACTTAAGTTAATATTTTCACTTAAACATACCTCAATATCTTGCTCCCTTTGTTACTTCAAAATGCCATGAAACAATACAAACACCAACCTATCCAGTTAGGTTGGTTGGCTACACCAACTGGTAAACACGCTCCAGTCTCCTATGCGTCACTGCCCAATTACAACATACTAGTACATTTTTTCTTTTGTAGCATTCTTTAAATATGCTACATTTGCAAATATCGTGGGAAAATTATTTTTGATAATTAGTGTTTTTGATGACGTCTAGATTTGTTACAGGTGAGCTAATGGTGTTGCACTTTAAACTAGTTATTTAGGTTAGTTAGACGTGTAACTAATGGTATGAATAGTTATGCCACATCTTTGTATAATACACCATTATTTTTTAAATGGATGTAGGGACTGGTGGTCTACTCAACTTGCTCCTGCTCATTCCCCCTCCCAATCAGTGTTTTGTGCAAAGCCATCTCTCCCCTTGTTTCCGCGGAGCATCAAGTGAATGATTTCAATGTATTATCAATGTACAACATTGTTAGAAAACGTGTATTATGAATGAAGCTTCCATCGTGTACTCTGAGTATCATTTAGAAGGACTTCTGCTAGAAGTGTTAGTGTTCGTGTTTATCTCCAGAGTGCAGTTGCTGAGGGAGCAGGTGGAAGACTTCTCTTTCCTTAACCCCATCGCTGCTAGACCTCGTCCCCCGACCCCCCCCCCGACCCCCCACCCCCGTGCTAAGCCTTTTTTTGGCTATTTGGGGGAGTTCGCGCTTAGGCCCCTGTAACTTTTTGACCACATAAGGTATTCATGCCAAATTGGCGTCTTTTTTTCCAACATCCTGGGGATTCTAAAGATATCCAGGGTTTGTGGATTTCCCTGGAGGGGATCCAGAAATTACCCAAAATACAGTTACATTTTGTTTTTGGGGGGGAAAATGGGGAAAAGTGCTGTAAAGGAAAGCGTCTGGGTTTTTCCCTACAAATGGTATCAAAAAGGGTTTGCGGGGCTGAAATCACAATTTTCCCAGCTTTTAGGGAATGACAGACTTTTGTCAGAAAAACTAAATTTTTACACAGTTTTGGCATTTTTCTGGGAAATAGCCTATTTTTGCTATTTTGTGTGCTTTCAACCTCCTTCGAGTTAATGGCAGACATGGGTATGAAAGCAGTAATGGATCCTGGAAAGCTATATATTTGTCAAAGGTAGACAAAATTCTGAATTCAGCAAGGGGTCATTTGTGTAGATCCTTCAAGGTTTCTTTATAGAAACTAACTGTTAAATATAGGAAACATTTTAAATTAGTTGAAAAAAACAGCCTTTTGTGTCAACGTTTTCACCTGTAACTTCTTCTAATTATGACAGCTCTTTGAAAGCAGTATACTGTTAAATCCCCTAGACCTTACTGGTTGTGGGGATATATAGGACTTGTAGTTTCACCAAGAACCTTACGAACCTGGAGCCAAAAACTGAGCAGCGACTTGCAATGGTTTTTTATTATGTACCGGGCATATAGCAATTATTCTGGGAAAATGTATACATGGAAAAATCGGTATGAAAGACACCCATTTATTTCTGAAATGGGAACAAAATTTAGGGCCAGATGTAGGTAAATCTAATTTACCGATTCTAAAATACTGAGTCATACCGAATCGGTATTTCAGAATCGGAAAATGAGATGTAGATAAAAAATCGGAAAAAATTACCGAATCGGAATCACTCGGTATCTGAAATCGGTATTTACCGATTCGGGAATTACCTACTCGGTAAAATCCGAATCGGTAAAACCCATACATACCAACGGGTCCATGGCCCATAGGAATGAATGGGTAGTACCGAATCGGAATATACCGAGTCGGTAAATACCGAATCGGTAAATTCCGAATCGGAAATTTGAAACTGACAAACATGTGAGCCTGTGAACCAATCAGGAACTCCAACCACACCCAATTCCAAAGGCACTGGGGAATCAACCAATCAGATTCAAGCACCCCTCCCCAGTACCTGGGACTGGCCACGCCCATGCAGGTGCAGAAACCAACAGTCAGGAGAGCAGGAGGACAGAGTGTGGAGCAGGCTTCCCTGAGCTAACCAACACAGCGCCATGGAGAGTCAGGATGCACAGAGGGATGCTGCAGAGCGCAAAAGGAAGCAGAAGTTCAGCCAAGAAGAACTGCAGGTGCTTGTAGCAGAGGTGGCAAGAAATTACAGCAAGATATTTGGGAAGCAATCACTGCATGTAGCAGAATCCATCAAGCGCAGCACCTGGATAGAAATACAAGGCAAGGTAAATGCCATTGGTGTCACCCACCGTGACCTTGAAGATCTTAAAAAACGGTGGTATGACATCCGCATCATCACGAAGAAGAAACTTGCTGCCCACCGCAAGGAATGTGCTGTAACAGGGGGAGGAAGAAACCGAGCCCCACGACTCAGCGACATCGAGGAGATGGTGGCATCCACCCTTGAGCAGGAATGCATCCACGGCATCGGGGACGCTGACAGCTCAGCAAGAGGCGCAAAGAAACAAGGCAAGATGCAAGTACATTGTCATTAACCCATTTACCTATTCCCCTCACACACTCTGTGTGCCCAAATCATACTCCAGAACAGGTTTTACTAATGTCCTGCACTGCATCCTGGGAAATGTAGTCATGGGTAGATACCTCTGAGCAGTCAGCATGCCTTGCAGCAAGGGGAGCAACAGACAACTAGCATAGGCAAATTGAGAGACAGGCAAAAGTGCAATAGTAGTGTGTTTTATCATGAGACACAGGTGAACAACTCCACTGACACAATGTCCATGTCTGTCCACAGGAGAGTCAATGTGCAGCACAGCAGAGGATAGAGAGAAGAGGAGGGAAGGAGCTGGACCAAGCACATCACACGGAGGGAAGGACCAAGAGCAGGCAGCCCAGTCACCTGAGGAGCCAACAGCACCACATCCACAGTCCCCTCTGTTATTTGGGAGTCAGGAGACAGGAGCGGCTGCACAGTCCCCCACCCCCACAACACCATCCCCAGTGCTGGGAAGGGCAAGGCGCCTTGATGTGCCCCCTCGCAGAATACTGGAAACATCTGAGGAGGAGGAGGTGGAGGGTGACACACAGGAAACAGCCAACACCGAGCAGCTGGCTACTCCCAGAGTTTTGCGGGCCAGTGTCCGAGGGCGAAGGCCACGTGAGGCAGAGGATGTGCGTCAGGATCAGGGGGTCTTCTGCGGACTGGAGGCCACCATGGTCAAAGTACAGCGCCTGCAGGCAAAAGCAATGATGGGGGTTCAGAGGCAGGCACGCACAACAAACAACAAGCTTGATGCAGTAGGCAAGGGCATAGGGGAAATATCAGAGAGCATGCAGTCAATGGCGTCTGGCATTTCTGACATAACACAGTGCATGACTGTCCTGTGTGACAAGTTGGACAGGGACCATTTGGAGAGACGCAAGGCTCGTGTTGATGTGCAGCAGCAGACAAAAGCCCTGAACAGGTTTGCTACTGCTACCACCGTGCTGTGCAGCCGGTCAGTGGCGATGCAGGATGCCATTGTGCAGTGCTGCACCAATTTATCTGTAGGAATGTCCAGGATGACCTCTGCAATGGAGCTCGTGCTCGCTCAACAGACTGGCACTGGAGGCGACACTTGTGTGTTGGAAAGTGAGGGGTCCACCAGCAGGAGTGGCGCAAGCACTCCTGTGCAAGACTTACGTAGGAGCGGCAGGCATCGGGGAAGTGAGACAGGCCACACCGAGAACATTGACACACAGCCACAGCAGTCCCTGTGGTCCGTGGCCACAAACATTGACTTTGCCCTCCACCCGAGGAAGAGGTCACGGTGGTGTTAACCGTGACAACACAGTCATGGACAGTTTGATATTGTGTGCCCAATGTGTGCTATCAATGCAGTAGCGTAGTGAATAATAAACTACGTACACCAATAACTTTGCCTGCCTGTGTCTCATTACTCACTCAGAAATATAGCTGTGTGACCTCTTACCGTCTCAGTCTCCCATCTGTAGCTGCTGCTGCCACTGTACCATGGGGCTCTGCCTCCTCTGTGTCGTCATCAATGTCCTCATGATGTGTGATCACCACCTCTGTGCCTTCCTTTGTAGCGAGATTATGTAACATTGCACAGGTCGCTATGATTTTGCAGCAGATGATTGGGGTGTACTGCCGTGCCCCTCCACTCTTGTGGAGGCAGCGAAACCTGCTCTTAAGGAGTCCAAATGTGCGCTCCACAACGTTTCGTGTAGATCTGTGAGCCACATTGTATCGCCTTTCACTCCTGGTGGATGGGTTGAGGTAGGGGGTGAGCACAAAGGACCGCAGGGCATATGCACTGTCGCCTAGGGGGAGAAAGAATGACATTAATTGCATGTACATGAGACGTAGATCTGCTGTGAGTGTCATGGTGTGTCAATGTGATTTACCTAGCAGGTATCCATTTCCAAATTCTCCGGCAAGTAGGCGTGTGTATATTCCACTATTCTGGAATATGTAAGAATCATGGGTACTTCCGGGGAACTTCGCAACGATGTCTGTGATGAGGTTCCCTGCATTACATATGACCTGTACATTGATGGAGTGCGTTCACTTGCGGTTTCTGTATATGTGCTCTGTGGCTGCAGGTGGACAGAGTGGTACGTGGGTACCATCGATGCAGCCTATGACGTGAGGGAAGTGTGCCAGGTGATAGAAGTCTGTCTTGGTTTTTGCTAGTTCTGCTGGTGTAGCAGGGAATGAAATGTAATGCTCCATCCTCTGCATCATGGCGTCAAGAAACCTCCTGAAGAAGCGGGACAGGCAGCCCTGGGACACACCACCCACTGCAGCTATCACACTCTGGTAGCTCCCAGAGGCCAGCAGGTGTAAGCTACATAGCACCTGGACATGGGGTGGGATGACGTGGGCCCTGGGTGTTGGGTGCTCCAGGAGTGGGTGTAGGTCCCTGATCAAGTCCTTGATGGTGTCGGGGTGTAGCCTGTACCTCTGGAGTATTTCTGGCTCTGTCAGTTGGAACAGTGTTATCCTCTGCCTGTACACTTGTTCCTCCCTTTGCCATTCTCTCTCTTCTGCTGCCTGTAGTCTTTGCCGCCTTGCTATGACGTAGAAAGCCGCCATTATGGTTCCACAGATGCATTTTGGGACTCTTTTTATGGACTTCCCCTGGTTACCACCTGCATTCAATCCATGGTAAATACCGACTCATAAATACCGATTTTCCGCAAATTCGGTATTTTTGGCCTTTCCTACATCTCCATGGCCATTTTTTACCGTTTCTTATTTACCGATTCGGAAAATAAGAATTCGGTAGATATGGATTCGGTATATTCCGCCTCGGTAATTATACCGACTCATATTTACCGAGTCGGAATTATACCGACTCATATTTACCGAGTCGGAATTATACCAACTCGTGTTTTCCGAATCGGTAAATTTTGGGCTCCTACATCTCATTTCATGGATACCGGTCGGTAACGGCCGAATTTACCGATTTTCGACCGTTACCGACCGGTAATTGGCGACCTACATCTGGCCCTTAGAGTTTAGAAACAGTAAATATTTGCACATTTCCAAAATTGGGAATACTCATACTAGCATGAGAATTATCGATCATTTTTCATAATTACTTAATTACTTCTTTTTTACACATTGTCTTTCATTTGGAAAGCAGAAATGCATCGAAAGTCAATAGGTAATAACAGTTGCTTTACAAATCTGTATTACCCTAAGTCTCCTGATAAAACTAGTACCTCACTTGTGTGGGTAGGCATAGAGCCCACGTCAGGAAACGGCTCAAAACGTAACATGACCACACCACACCACATTTTCACAATGAAAAATTATCCTTTTTTTGCAAAGTGCCTAGCTTTAGTTTTTTAACCTTAGCTCTGCTGGCACCTACGGAAACCTAGCAAACCTATACATTTTTGAAAACTAGACACCCAGGGAAATCCAGGATGGGGTGACTTGACTGGCTCTCACCAGGTTCTGTTACCCAGAATCCCTCGCAAACTTTAAAAAATGTAAAAGAAACAAATTTTCGAACATTTCTGTGATGGAAAGTTCTGGAATCTGCTTGGATCCACAAATTTCCACCCACCCCGCATTCCCCAAAGTTTTCCAAGGCAAATGGTACCTCACTTGCGTGGGTACGCCTAGTGCTCGTGACAGGAAACAGCGCAAAACGCAACATGGACACACCACAATTTCACAGTAAAAAATGACACTTTTTGGGCAAAGTACCTAGCTGTAGTTTTTTAACCCTAGCTGTGCCGGCAACTGGGGAAACCGACAGACTTATACATTTTTTCAAACTAGACACGCAGGAAAATTCAGGATGGGGTGACTTGACTGGCTCCCCCCAGGTTATGTTACCCAGAATCCCTTGCAAACCTAAAGAATTGTCAAAAAACCCACATTTTCCTCATATTTCTGTGGTGGAAAGTTCTGGAATCTGTGTGGATCTACAAATTTCCACCCACTCCGCGTTTCCCAAAGTCTTCAGAGAAAAATGGTACCTCACTTGTGTGGGTAGGCCTAGTGCCAGCGACAGAAAACGGCGCAAAACGCAGCGTGGACACACCACAATTTCATAGTGAAAAATTACCCTTTTTTAGCAAAATGCCATAGATGTAGTTTTTTAACCATAGCTATGCGGGCAACTAGGGAAAGCTATCAAACCCACACATTTCTGAAAACTTGACACCTGGGGAATTCCAGGGAGGTATGGCTTGCGTGGATCCCCCAAAGGTTCCTTACCCAGAATCCCCTGCAAACCTCAAATTTAGGCGAAAAAATCATCTTTTCCACACATGTTCGTGTGGGAAAGTTGTGGCATCACCGGGCTAACACAAATTTCCTACCACCCAGTGTTTCCTCGGGTCTCCAGATAAAAATGGTGCCTCACTCGTGTGGGAGGCCCTTGCCTGTCGCGGGTACTTGGGCTCCCACACGAGTGAAGCACCATTTTTATTGGGAGACCTGGGGGAACGCTGGGTGGTAGGAAATTGGTGTCAGCCCGGTGATGCCACAACTTTCCCACACAAAAATGTGCAGGTAAAGTGATTTTTTTTCAGCTACATTTGAGGTGTGCAGGGGATTCTGGGTAAGAAAACGTTGGGGGATCCACGCAAGCCATACCTCCCTCGAATACCCCGGGTGTCTAGTTTTCAGAAATGTGTGGGTTTGGTACGTTTCCCTAGCTGGCCGCCGAGCACGGGGCCAAAAACTCATGGGACCTCCCTTACAAAACCAGGTCGTTTAGTGATAGGTAATTTTGATGTTGATTCAATATGTTTTGGGCCCTTGCCTGTCATGGGTACTTGACCCACCCACGCGAGTGAGGTACCATTTTTATCGGGAGACCTGGGGGAATGCTGTGAAGAAATTTGTGGATCAATGCAGATTCCAGAATTTTCCCACAACAGAATTGTAAGAAAAATGTGTGTTTTGTTTTTTTACAAAGTTTGGGGTTTGAAAGGGATTCGGGGTAGCAGAACCTGGTGAGAGCCAGATAAGTCACCCCATCCTGGATTCCCCTTGGTGTCTAGTTTTAAAAAATTTACAGGTTTGCTAGGTTTCCCTACGTGCCAGCTGCACTAGGGCCCAATATCCACAGGTAGGCACATTGCTAAAAATAAGTCGGAGCCTAGTGGGCTTTCTGCCGCCCTGGGGGTGAGAATCGGGGGAGGGGGGTTCACCCCGATATGCCCCCAAGGGGGGCAGAAAGACTGTGGCTATTTTTTGTGGGGGTGGAGGCATTGGTATGATCATTTTGGGCAGCCCCCACCCCCATGCATATAAAAAGCCTGCGTAATCGCTTGCGCAAGTAGGCTTTCTGACCCCCCCCCAGGGGGCAGATCAGGGGCCACTGCCCCATCTGCCCTCCCGGGGGCAGAAAGAATGGAATTTCTCTGGGGGTGGGGGTATTGTCATGCCCATTTTGGGCAGCACCTACCCCCACACGAATAAACCAAAAAAATCGGTGGTTTCTAGCGGGCTTTCTGCCCCCCCGGGGGGCCAGATTGGGGGCTACAGCTCCCATATGCCTCCAGGGGAGGGGGCAGGCAGAAAGACTGTCATTTTTCGGGGGGGGAATTGGCATACCCGTTTCGGCCAACCCCCACCCTAAAAACAAATGCGCAAAAAAAATCCCTGGTGTCAAGTGGGCTTTCTGCCCCCAGGGGGGCAGATTGGGGGTTAATGCCCCCATCTACCCCACCGGGGAGGGCAGAAAGGATGTAATGGTGGCAGGGGGTGGGGGCATTGGCAAGCCTGTTTTGGGCAGCCCCCACCCTAAAACAAATTGAGCAAAAAAATATCCCTGGGGGCGTGGCCTAACTAGCCAGCATGGCGGACATGCTTTAGGTCGGCTCCGTCCAGACCTTCTTCTATCCTGCATTGATCCTGCCCCTCTGGCCATGATATCTCCCGCTTGATGTGCCCGGCGGCTGGGTGACAAGGCGACGCAGATTGGTGGCATTTGCGGACCTGAGCTACATCCTGCGGCAGCGGTTTGGTGGCGATCGGCCCTGAGGCCAGTGGGCAGTGCTGAGACCGCGGCATCGAGTGCGACATTGCTGGCGGATCCTGAGGGAGGCGGTGCTCTAGTGGCTGGCTCGATCTCCCCGGGGGCGTCGTGCAGGATTCCCCTTTACCACTGGGGCGGGTCCCCGACTGTGCCTGGGTGTCCCCGTGGAGCGAACAAAATCCCCCCCGCTGACCGGCAGTCTATCAGGCCGCAGGGGGTGAGGGATGACGACTGCAGAGACGCTAGCCGCCATTTTGGACCGCCCGGCAGAGGAGCTCTCGGCCCTCTGGTGATCATGTGGCTGGCCGGTTGATACCTGTGTCCATCCTGAGGGCGTTTGAAGCCAGCAGGGGCTGGCAGTGCTGTTCTTTTGGGTGCCTGCTATACCTGAGACCATCCCTGGATTGCTGTTGGGGCCTGCTGGTGCCTGGGGACCGCGGCTTGGTGTGTGGCCCCCCCGGATGCATTTTGGTGGACTTTGGGGCAGCAGCGTCTGGCCCGCCCTAGGTGGACACGGGTGGGGTCTCGCCCATCCCCCGAGGAGCGAAACATGCCCCCCCATCGACCGGCGGTCTGTCAGGCCGCAGGGGGAGGGGGAGGATGACTGCGAAGGCGCTTGCAACAGTTGCCGCCATTTTGGGCCGCCCAGCCGTAGTGCTCCAGACCCTCTGGTGATCCTATGGCTGGCCGGGTTGATACCTGTGTCCAGCCCGAGGGCGTTTGTTTCCAGCAGGGGCTGGCGGTTCTGTTCCTTTGGGCGCCTGCTCTACCTGAGATCTTCCCTGGATTGCTTTCTGGGCCGGCTGGCGCCTGGGGACCGGGGCTGTGTGTGTGGCCCCCCAGGTTGCATTTTGGTGGAATACGGGGCTGCGGCGGCGGGCCCGCCACTGGGTGGATACAAGCGGGGTCTCACCCGTCCACCGTGGGCCCCCAGAGCTTCCCGGTCTGCTCGGGGACTGTTCCTCCTTGCTCGGCAGCCGGATCGGGCTGCAGGGAGGACCTGTGCGACGCTTGATGAGTGATCGCGTCCCCCGCTGGGGCCTTGAGACGTGGTGTGGAGGCCCGGTATCTGAGAGCTGCTGCCTCCTTGCGGCTGAGTCGCTTTTCCGGGGCGTTTGCTTTCTCTCCCCCTTTCTCCCCCGGGTCTCTGTGTAGGGGTTTGGCAGTGCTGCCGGACCGCGTGGGGGTGCGGATTGCAGACTGTGGCCCATTGAGTGTTCTTGGCTCCCCTGGGTGGCCCTGGAGATAGTACCTATGGATTTGTAGGGCTTATTGGTGGACCTGTAGGGGCTGGTGGAACATGCCGCGCGCCTTGCATCGGAGCTGAGGGCCTACAGTGATGGGCTCGAGTTGTACCTATTGACACCCTGGCAGACCCCCCCCCCCCTTGCCTTCGGGTGCACTGCTGGGTATTGAGATTCGCCTGCCTGGAGGACACTGTTGGGTGGATCAAAACTGAGCTGTTTGGCACCCGGGGGTAAGAGACGATCCGAGAGTGCACCTCGGAGGCCTCGGAGGCAGCAGGACCGGCTGCGCAGGCCGCTGCCTGACAGCAGTGCCACCCTTGTCTCACATATACTGCCCTGCAGCCTGGGGGTGACCTTTAGTTGCGCCAGCTTATCTAGGAGGGATGTCACGGAGTATGTTAGTCCCACCATGACATGAGATAAAAACCGGTGGGGGTTCCTGGGGGTCATGCGGCCACATCGGGGGGGGGTGCAGGGAGGTGTTCCAGATAATGCCGCCGTCCTGGCGGCAATTGCACAATCTAGGGATGCTCTGGACGCCAAAATTGGGGCGGTGGGTTCGGACGTCATGTTGTTGTGCCAGGACCTGTGGAATGCGGTGGCACGTATCACCGAGACTGAGACACGGATCACCGGGGTGGAGGATGTGGTGAAGACCCTGCAACAACGGGTGGCATCTCTGGAGAGTACCCAGCAGGGTTTGGCGTCAAGGGTGGAGGACGCAGAGGGCTGTGCGAAACGCAACGATCTCCACTTTGTTGGTTTTCCGGAGGGATGCGAGTCTGGAGATATGGAGACGTTTATTGCCCAGTGGCTGGAGAGCTGGTTACCCCTGGACTCCTTGTCTTTGTGGTTGAGAGCACCCATAGGACCCTGAACAGAAGCCCCCTCAGGGGGCACGTCCAAGGCCAGTGATTGCGAGACTACTTAATTACCACGATCGGGATGTGATCCTGAAGCAGGCCAAAAATAAAAATAAAAAAAATAAAATAATATCCACATTTGTAAAGCGCACAATCACCCGTTAGGGTCTCTAGGCGCTGGGGGCCGTCGGGAAGATTAAGTAAGCTATTGCCCAGAGTCGCATGGTGCTGGGCTAATCTGCCGCCGGTGCCGGGGATCGAACTGTGATCCCCAGATTCCGGAGTCAGTCGCCCTGGCCGCGGCGCCACACCTCTTCCTCGGGCCAGGGTTAAAGAACCATTGATGTATAATAATGCATATATCCTGATATTCCCTGACTATACTAAAATGGTCCAACAATAGCGGCAATCGTTCCTCGCAGCTAAGGCCCACCTGCGAGAACTTAAGCTCCCAAATGCATTGCTCTATCCGGCCCTGCTGCGGGTCGTTTATCGTTCTCATACACATTTCTTTGACTCCCCGGAGGAGGTCTTCCAGTGGATGGACGAGACGGTGCGGCTGCGCCAACACACGCCGCCCAGGAGGGACTCTGACTCGTCCTCGAGTGGAGCGATACGAAATTTGCCTGGGGTCAGGGGGAGGGGATCTAGACGCTCCCGCTCCAAGAGGTGGTCCAAGTCCGGCGATGTCCCTTCACGTGTGGTATCTGCCTCCACCGCACCAGCTCGACCCGAGGCAGATTCTGATTCTGTAACTATGATTTTTGCGGGGGTTAGAATTGGCCGGTGGGGCCCGAAGAGGGCCAGTATTTCTATTGGATATTTCCAGACAGGGATAGGGGCCAGAGGACAATGGGCTGTAGTTTGGGGATCCATTGGCGGGTGAGGGGTGGTGCCTCCTGTTGGGGTCTGCCTGCTCTGCCTACCGCAACAGATACTTCATTGTTTTTGAGGTATAGGGTGGGGGGCAGGGAGTTGGTTGGGTTGTTCAGGGGAATGGTTGTTGATGTTTGTAATCGCACTGATCAATTGCATGTCGGGGCCTAGCTACACTGCATGCTATGGGCCACAGGGGTTCTCTATGTTCATGATGTCTTTGCATGGCCTCCACTGAGGGTAGACTGTTAGACTCCGTGAGGTCCCTCCGCATACTGAACTGGAATGTCAGAGGGGTGCTGGATAAGATTAAGCGCGGAGCAATCCTTAAGCAGGCTAAGAGCGCCAGTGCCAACATCTTGATGCTGCAGGAGACACATCTTCTGGGGTCAAAAGCACTATGTTTCCAGTACTTCGGATATGTACAAGTGTTTCATGCGGGCTTTGTGAGGGGATCCCGGGGAGTTGCAGTATTGATTCACAGATGAGTCCCATATATCCACAATAGGACGTGGGGTGATGAACAGGGCAGATATCTTTTTCTTCAGGGCACGTTGAGGGGCGAGTCCATGATATTTGGTAGCGTTCATGCTCCGCCGCCGCTGTCTTGGGGATTTGTAGAGAAACGTGTGACTATGTGGACAGATATTCCAGTGGGTCTGGCAGTGGTGGGTGGGGATTGGAACGATGTGTTGGATGTTGTCCTTGATTGTTGGAGGCCCAACGGAGCCCCGGTGGTTTGCCACCCCATCAAGCTTCATTACCTGGTAGTGGGCAAGGATTGGGACGACCCATGGCGTAGGCTGCATGGCGGGACACAGGGGTTCACTTATCTTTCAGCAGTCCATGACTCCTTTTCTCGTATTGATTATATCTTTGTGTCCCCGGGGGATGCTGGCAGGGTGGCCGAGGCAGATATTCTTCCTCAGGGGCTCTCTGATCATTCACCAGTGGCCATTACTCTGCGTGCTGAACTGGCACGTGGACCTTTCTGGTGGCGCCTCTCCACATGGAATCTCCAAAATGAGGAGTATAGGGAACATATGGAGGAAGCCATCGATCAGTAATTACTGCATAATGTGGGGTTGGTGCCGGCAGTGGAGTCGTTGTGGGAGGCGATGAAGCCCACCCTTCGCAGGGTGGACATCTCCTTCTGCGTGGCGGCGCTTACAGTCCATAGGGAATCTCTTCTTTGGGCGGAAGGTTTAATTCTGGATCTGGAAGCACGCAGTGGCGACAATGGGGGGGGCGGCTTGTCCGCCGCCAGTTGTCGCTGGCGCAACAAGACTATTCGTCCCTCTTGCTAGATGAAGCCCGCCAGGCATGGTTGGCAACCCGGAGCAGAATATACCAATGGGGGGACAAGTCGAGCAAACTCCTCAATAGATTGTCCCAAGGAGCGACGGGCTCCCTGGTCCTCCCAGGTATCGTATGTTTTGATGGAATATCGATATCGGACCCGTCGGCCATTGCCGAAAGCTTTGCGGCATATTATGCAGACCTCTATGCTCCTAGGGAATGTCTGCCAGCAGAGGTTATTGGCTGATTTTTAGATGATCTCCCACCCAGGGCTCTAACTGACGAGGTTAGTGCAGAACTGCACTGTCCATTCTCGGAGGAAGAGCTGGGTTCTGCCCTGCGGGATTTGCGGTCCGGTAAGGCGCCAGGTCCTAATGGCTTCCCGAATTAGCTTTTTAAACAGTACTTTTTGCAGCTTGGTCCTCATTATTGCGATGTGGTGGAGGAGGCCAGGGAGCTTGGTCGTCTGCCCAGGGACTGGCGGCACGCTTAGGTGGTGTTCTTTCACAAACCAGGTAGGCATCCCGAGCACCATGCATCTTACTGTCCCATTTCTCTTCTCAACATCGAGGCCAAGGTTCTGGCCAAGGCGCTGGCTAATTGTCTCCATCCTCATATCTTGTCTATAGTTCATCCAGACCAAGCCGGATTTATGCCCCAGTGGGCGACCCTCCATAACATCCGTAGAGCGCACACAGCGATTGCGGCAGCCGGGAGTTTGGGGGTACGTGTGGCTTTATTGCTTGCAGACATGGATCGTGCCTTTGATTCAGTGAGCTGGGAGTATCTCTTCGCACTTCTACGCAGATTGAATTTAGGACCTTGTTTCCTGTCTTATTTGACTCTACTTTATACGGATATAACGGCGCCTGTGCGCGTGGCGGGTTCGGTCTCGTCGGTCTTCCCTATTGGTCAAGGCACAAGGCAGGGGTGTTCCCTATCACCATATTTGTTCGCCTTGGTGACGGAGCCGCTGGCCTCATGAGTGGTATCAATGCGCATATGGCTGGTCTCGAATGGGTTGATGGACTGTCGGATCGCATAGCTTTACATGCGGACGATGTGCTGTTCTTTCTTACTCAGCTGGACAGGACTAGCCAGCGGCTGCTGCGTATCATGCAGGTGTTCGGAGAGACTGCTGGCCTCTTTATGAATGAGCGGAAGTCTACTTTGTAGGTCCTGGGCGGTGGGGCTGATCCTGGCGCCTGGGCTTCCGCAGTACAGGTGGTGCGCGGGGGGCTGAAATATCTGGGTGTGTTCCTTTCGGACTCACGGTTGACAGCCTGGGATAGAAACCTAGTGCCGGTGTGGAACAAGGTGCGCGAAGATATCAAAATCTGGTCCCACATGCCCGTATCTATATATGGTTGTTCGGCCATCTTTAAAATGGTCAATCTTCCTTGTCTGTTATACCAGCTACAAAATCATCCATATCCTATATCTTCGGGATGGTTCCACCAGGTCAATGAGGCCCTGAGCCTGTTTTTATGGGATGGGGGTCACCAGGGTGGCTCTCCGTACTGCCAATCCACATATTGTGGGGGGCTTGCGACCTCTGACATTCTTTCGTACTATATGGCCTCACACGTGTTGGTCCTTAATGAATGGTGGTATGGGGATAGGGCAGATCCAGCATATGTATTGTATTGTATTGTAATTGCATTTATATAGCGCTTACTACCTCTGACGAGGCGTCAAAGCGCTTTTCCGGCGAGTAGCACGCTACTCCGAGACCCATAAAGGATTAGTGTTAAATTAGTATAGTGAAACATGCAAGTACATTTTAAGTGGTGGATAGGTTAGTTAGTTAATTGGATTTGGAATGATAGCAGAAGGATAGAGGAGGACAAAGGTTTGTATTTTTATAATGCTTGTTGACGCACGCTATTCAGGAAGCCTACAAAGGATTAGTGGTGAATTAATATGGTGAAATATGAAGTAATTTCAGTGGTGGATATTAGTCAGTTACTTGGAGTGAGAAGGATAGCGGAGGGATAAAAGGGGAAGAAAGATTTGCATTCATATAGCACTTGTTACCCCTGATGGGTGTTGAAGCGTTTTTCTGGCGAGTAGCACGCCACTCCGGAACCCATAAAGGATTACTGTTGAAAATTAGTAAATATGAAGTAATTGAAGTAGTGGATATGTTATTCAGTTATTTGGGTAGTATATTAGTATAGTTTAATATGGAATTTGAGAAGTGAACATGTTAGTCTGTTAATTTTGATTGAAAAGGATAGTGGAGGGATAAAAGAGTGAAGGATTTTTATTTTTTATTTTTTTAGGTCTTAGCAGTAGGAGGAGGATTTTGGATGAGAAAAAATGGTGTTTTGGAGGGGAGGACTCAGAGGGAAGAGTTTAGAAAGGTTTGTTTTAGGGGATCGGTATAGTAAAAGAGGTGTCAGATGATGCAAGGAGGGGTTGAGTAGGAGAGAGTCTAGAAAGGGTATTTTGGCAATCATAGTAGTGGTATGGGGTTTGGGATAAATGAGAGAGTGGATGTAGAGGATATATTGATAGATGTTTAGGATGAGAGATAGGGTAGTGCATTGGAAGGAGTAGTAGAAGAAGTTTGAGATGAGTCAGAAGGTTGGGCTAGAAGATATATTGAGCAAAGTATATGCTGAGAAATAGGCTAGTGCATTGGAAATGCTAAATTAGAAGAAAGTGATAAATATATAGATCCATAATTACATTGAAAGTATATAGATACATAAAGGAGGTAAGTATGTGTAGATTAAAGATATTGATAGAGGCACAGGATGAGAAATAGGGTAGTACATTGGATATGCTTTTTCAGGAGAAAAGTAACAGACACACAGATCCAAGTACATGGAAGGTACATAAATGCACAATGGAAGTATGTACATGTAGACCAAAGATTATTTTTATTTATTTATTATTATTTTTTTCTCTTGACATAATTATTTGACATGTTTATACAAAGTAATACACAAAGATAGGTACATATATGTAGTGAAAAAAATGCTTGTATACAGAGGGATATTCTGTAAATTTCTGTTTTCGTATGGTGCTTATGTGGGGAAGAGCCAAATCTTGAGTAGTTTTCTGAAGATAAGGTGGTTGTCGGTGGACCTTATGTTGGGGGGTAAAGAGTTCCATAGTTTGGCTGCTTGAACAGAGAAGGATGTGCCACCCATGGTTTTTTTCTTGTATGGTGGGATTTTGAGGCGAGATGCTCCTTTAGAGCGGAGGTTCCTTTGTTGAATGTGTTTGGTGATTTTATTTGTGATGAAGAGTGGTCCCATTCCATGTATTGCTTTGTGGGTGATACAAAGCAGCTTGAACATGGATCTTCTTGCAACCGGTAACCAAGGCAGGGAAGATGTTCTGAATTCATTGTAGTCTTTTCATGGTCGTTAAAGGTGATCCGTGGTAGAGGCTATTGGCGTAATCGAGTTTGGACAGAACAAGGGAGATGGTAGCTTGGACCTTGTGTGGCAATCCCAAATGATGGAAAAGTTGTCGCAGCGTTTTTATAGTAGCAAAGTTTGATCTTGCTAGTTTATCCACTTGGGCATTCATCGACAGCTTGGAGTCCATGGTCATTCCGAGGTTTCTTACTTCCTTCGATACTTCAGGCAGTGATCCCAGTTCAACAGGCCATGCGGCAAGTGGGTTGTCATGTTTCCAATCGCCACACATGAGTATTTTGGTTTGTGAAGCATTCAATTGAGATGGCTCCAGGTCATCCACTGATCCACCGTTCTGAGACATTGGTGATTTTCCAATGTCTTTGGGGCATTCCAGATGAAGGAGTATTTGCGTGTCATCTCCATTGTTATAGCACGTAAGGTGAAATTTATTGATCAGTACTACTTCATGTAGATGTTGAAAAGCATGGGCGAGATGATAGAACCTTGAGGGACCTCTGCTTTTGTGGAGTACGGTTTGGACGAGAAAGGTGGGCTATGTATGACATTAGTTCTGTTTCGAAGGTAGGATGCGATCCAGTCTAGAGCAGTTCCCTCTATGCCGGCTTCATAGAGTCTTTGTTTCAGAGTGACATGGTCAACCGTGTCAGAGGCAGCTGAGAGGTCCAAGAGGAGTAGCGCAGCAACCCTGTTGCGGTCAACTGTATTCTTTAGGTCATCCCAGATGGCAAGGAGGGCAGATTCAGTGCCTCTTCCCGGACGGAATGCTGTTTGAAAGTCTGAAAGTATCTCATTCTCTTCAATGAATTGTGACATCTAGGCGAACGCTGCTCTTTCTATCAGTTTGCTCAGGAACTGTCCATTTGGAATGGGTCTGTAGTTGTCAGGGTTCAGCGGGTCCAAGTTTGTATTCTTCAGTAAAGGGCGTATGTATGACTTTTTGAGTTCGTCTGGAAATATTCCAGTAGTTAAGGAATCGTTGATGATTCTTCTTACTGGAGTGGCAGCAGAGGTTGTTAAAAGAATTGTCTTGAAAGTTTGTGGCGGACAGGGGTCAGAAGGGCTGCCGGCAGGCCTGCTTGCTTTGACCAGGTTCATAAATTAATTGTGTGAGATGTTTTGGAAGGAACAGAGAGGCTTGATTAGAGCATTCTTGGATTGTTGTTTTGTACAAGGGTTAGTGCTGGTGCTTTGTTTCTGTTTTAAGTAGGATTCCAACGTGTCTGCTTTGTCCATGTAATGATTTGCCACTTTGTCTGTGAAATCTTGAGTAACAGGATGAGTTCCTTCTATGCAACTTGGTTTGCGAAATTCATTGAGTATTTTATAGAATTCTTTATTTGTACATTTAGCGTTTTGAATTCTGTTTGAATTGTACCTTTTCTTAGCTTTTTTGATAGCAGACTTGTATAATCTATTAATTTTCTGTAGGTGAAGTTTGTCTTGTTTGGCGTTTGTTTTGAGCCAGGTACGTTGCAGCTTTCTAATTTGTTGTCGTATGTCTTTTATTTCTTTGTTTCTCCAAGGCGCTTTTTTTCTTGTGTTCTGTTGTGTATTTTTGAGTGGTATCAGGATGTCAAAAGCTTCCTGCAGATACTCATATAGATTTTGAACAGAAATTATGGTTTCCAGATTTGTACTGGATGTTAGTTGTGTTTCCAAGTGTTCCAAATTTAGTTTGTTCCACGGCCGATAGGTGGATGGATGTAAGGTAGTTTTAGGTGAGTCGCTTAGCATTGTTTTATGTTGGAAGGCAAGCAAGTGGTGGTCTGACCACGTGACTGGAGTTCCAGGTATGGCGGCAGGCGTTCCGGAGGATGGGTTGGTGGAACCGTCTGACTAGGATGACGCCACTATGGCAAAATGGACGGCTGCCGCAGTTGGCGGCCTTGCCTGGATTCCGGGATTGGGATGCGAATGGGATCTCTACCCTAGGGGATGTAATGCGGGGGTCGGTCTTGAAATCGTTCCAGGGCCTTCAGAAGGACTTTCAAATGCCACGTACACAATTTTTTAAATATTTGCAATTTTGGCATGCTCTTTCCCCTAGCTTGTTAGGACTGGAGGAGTTGGCGGACTTCAGCCCAGTGGAGGTGAAAGTTTTCATGGGGGACCTGCAAGATCATAAAATATCAAAAATGTACCAAACCCTGGTTAGGCACTGTTCCACATCTCTGCAGCGTCATCGTGGGGCATGGGACGACGAGGGGGACTCGCCTCCCCTCGCGGGGCGGCTATAGCCATGAGCCTTCGACTCATCCAGTTTAAATACCTCCATAGGGTCTATTTTACAAGAGTCAGGCTATACAGGGCCGGTTGGTGGCTTCCCCGGAGTGCCTTTGCTGCCTTCATGAGGAGGGCACTCTGCTACATACCATATGGGGTTGCTCTGCGCTAGCTAGGTTTTGGCGGGGTGTACTGACGTGTCTTTCTGAGGTTCTGGGTTGGGATCTCCCTCGTTCCCCTAAACTAGTGCTCCTGCATGTTATGGATTATGTTGGTGGCAACTCCTACAAACGTCACCTTATGCTTCTAGGCTTTACCCTTGCCAAGCGCAACATTGCTAGAGCCTGGAAGGCGACAGTCGCACCCTCCATTTCGGTGTGGAAGGCAGGATTTCTGCATGGGCCTAAATGCCCCTGTTTTTATTACAAGGGGTGCCCTCGTAAACATTATAAGATCTGGAAGCGCTGGGCAGATTATCGGGGATTGGAATTGGAGCCCGCTCCAGTGCAGGGATTGCATAGATTGTAGTCTCCCTCTCCCCCTTACCGGGGGGGTCCGTACTATACATGTACCAGGTGGTATAGTGTTCTCTCCGACATACATCACAGTGAGTGTAGGACTGTAGCTCCGATTACACATGTTGTTTTTGCCAGGTTGACAGTGCGATGGGGTGTGGGGTGGGGCGTGGGGCGTGGGGGGGTGGTGTATGTTATTTCTTTAGTTTTTTTTTATTTCAAATGCATGTCCCTACATTATTCCTTTTTCTTTTATTCAATGAGAAAATGTTGACATCATAATATTGTATATTGATGCTACGGAAGCCTCTGGGTTACAGAGCTCTGCTTCTTTTGCATTTGACAAATAAAATATGTTTTTAAAAAAGATTAAAAATCCATGGCATTTAGTGGGCTTTCTGCCCCCCCCCCCCCGAAGGGGCCAATGCCCTATCTGCAGAAAGTCTGTAATGGTGGCGGAGGTGGGGGCATTGGCGTGCCCGTTTCGGGCAGCCCCACCCTAAACAAAATTGCGCAAAAAAAATCCCTGGCGTCAAGTGGGCTTTCTGCCCTTCAGGGGGGGGAGAAAGGCTGTAATGGTGGTGGGGGGCGAGGGCATTGGGGTACCATTGGAAAGGGGAGAGTCTTAATGTATGAATACAATAGGGAAAATATTGGCATATAGGATAAGACAAAAAAGTACCAGAAATAATATCCTGAAAATTAATAATAATTAAGTTCAAATAGTGGAGGGTTCAGAGAAGATAATGGAAGTTTTTGAGGAATTTTATGGAAGACTATATCAGGCGGATACTGTGCCAGATTTGGAAGAGACAGTAGATAGGAATCTTACCTTACCCAAACTGGAAGAAGACACAGTACAGGAACTAGAGCAGGAAATTACTGTGCAAGAGATTCAGCAGGCACTAGGATCCCTCACTGTAGGAAAAGTCGTCGGCCCGGATAAAATACCAGTAGAAGTCTATATACTGTTAGGCACACAGATTCTCCCTATTTTACATGATCTATATCTAGGTATACAATATAGCAGGGTCCCACCAGTATCGTGGAAGGGTACAGATATGGTGGTATTCCCTAAAAAGGGTAAAGCCCTAGAATTGCCATCTTCATACCGTCCGATTTCGTTAATGAATGCGGACGAAAATATATATTCCAAAATAATGGCCACTTGTCTGCAAAGATTAGTTATTCCAATTGTATTACCTTGGCAACATGGCTTTATTCCTGGCAAGGGAACCACAGACCACACTAGGCGCGTTATATCAGTATTAGATATTGCAGAGGCAGAGGGTATCAAAGTGGATGTGGTCCTCCTGGATGCAGAAAAAGCCTTTGATCGAGTGTCTTGTCAATTTTTGTGGGACACTTCGGGGAGAGAGGGCTCGGTTCTGGGTTTCTGAGGGCTATACAAGCCATGTATTTCAAGACTGTAACTTGTGGGACGTAAATATAGACCCTGTATTGGGGAAAATAGATGCAGAACTTGGACAAATGGATAAATTACATCTTACGATTATAGGCAGGATCAACGTATTAAAAATGTGGATATTCCCCAAGATGTTATACTTAATGCGAGTGATACAGCTAGAACTACCTGGAAGTAAAATAAAAAGAATCGAGGTTATCTTCTCAAAGTTTATATGGGGATATAAAAAGATACGATGAGCATATAAATTCTTGACTATGCCTAATGAAAGCGGGGGGTGGAGTGCCCCTAATATATTATTTTACTATTGTGCCCTACAACAGCTTGGCACGTTGTACTTTAGTGAAACAGATAGGGACGAAGGATATAAGTTACCTAACATATATCAGCTGGCGTTGGGGAGAGAGGTGGAAGGTCTCTTCCAAAAGCAATCTGAATCCAGTTATAGTAAAAGAAGTTGTTATAAATGTGACCGGGGGGGGGATAAAAGTTTGGGAAAACGTGGCGAAGCATTGTCAAATCTCTAGATACCACAAGTATACTTCAGTGTGGCTTTCAGATGTTCTCCCACATACATTTTACGATGGGATGGCCAGGCAATGGGAACAGACGGGGATTGTGATGGTTGCACATCTGTATGACAATCATGAGCAAATAGCCTTTTTGGAGTTGGCTCAAAGGTCTGGCCTAAGCAGAAGTTCCTGCTTCAAATATACACAGATACATCATCGCATCAAGAGCCTAGCTAAGGGAATGGTTAAGGTGGAGGAGGTATCAATGCTGAGAGTAATGATACGCCGAGACAGTAGGATCAGGGATTTTTACGCAGAACTGTCAGAGACTAGCAGATGACATGGAGAATATAGAGAAGAAATGGGCGAAAAAGCTGGTAGATGGGGAGGTAGATGTGAATATGATAATAAAGATTGGGATCAGGGTTTTGCTGTCATCAAACCTGAAAGCACAACAATATAAAACTTTGTACCATTTACATTATACGCCAGCAAAGCTGTTTGATTGGGGAGTGAGCCAGACAGATGAATGTCCAAGATGCTAAAGCAGACCGGCAGATAGTATTCATATGTTTTACTCTTGTGGGAAATTGGATGAGCTTAAAACATCTATGTAGAATTTTTGGTTTCAAGTAATGAATAAAGAAATAAAAATAACCGCAATGCTGACGCTCTTAGGCTAAGCTAATAGAATGGAATTAGACACTTCACAGAGAGATTTTGTATTCATAACACTTGCAGTGGCAAGATTGTTGATTGCCACGGTTTGGAAAGATTAGGAACCGCCTGCATATCAACAATGGGTGTATAGGATATTGAATATCGGTCAGCAGAAAATGTCTCTGTACAAGTGTAAAGGCTTTAAAGCTAAGCAGAAAGGAATGAAAATATGGGATCCACTAATGAGCTGGAAGGAAAAGGTAGCAGAATAAAATGGTGTGTAAATAGGTGTAAATATGCAGGGATGTAAATAGCAGTGTCAAAGCAGAGAATTTAACAATAAGAATACTGTTATGATGTGAAACATATGTAAGAATAATTGAATAATGTAAGTAAGTACTAATCGGAGCGTCTCCCCTTTCCAATTATACCTCTCAGGTCTTTCTACTTGCTCAGGGGGCTGAGATAGCCCCCTGAGCACGTAGAAAGTGAAACTGAAATGAGCCTAAAGCCTCATTTCAGTTTTGTTTCTGTGAAATGACGTCAGCAGTACGTGCTCGCTGATCGTCAATTCACAGAAACTGCGGGGGGCCTCGGGAGCTAGGGAAGTTCTTCCCCAGCTCCCAAGGTCACAGGGGAGAAATAGAAATCCCTCTGCTATCTGCAGCAGAGGGATTTTACGTCCCTGTCCTCATTGCGCAATGGTTCCCTCATGAGAATCGAAGGGGTTAAGAAATGGGTTAGTACTAAAGGTTTAGAATATTACATAGTTGAATCTGATTTGCCAATGCAACCCTAACCATGATCATACCATGCTGGATTTAAAGAATCTTCTAATAGCTTGTGTGATTTGTCTATAAAATCTTTGGGTTTCTGTTTTTCGTGGGATTTTCCTAGTTCACTATTTTCCTCGTGGGTGACTTTCCATTTTCTTCCAAGACTCTGGCTGACAGGTTACTCCATGACAACAGTGGCTGACCTCCCATCTGCAGAAATGTATTTTGTATTATATACTATGGGATATTCTATTTCAGCAGACGAGATATCCGTCACGGTTATGTTAGAGTAACCCATCCACCGCAATATAAATCTGGCCCTCTGTTCATTTTGCTTTAGCCTTCCTAAAAGATATTTAGAGAATTTATGGCCCAACGTGCCTGGAAGGAAGGAGAAAGGAGTTTTGGAGTTTTGCCAACTTTCCCATGCTGGATCCTCTTGCAGGGTGGCAAGCCGTGCTGCTGTGCATCCTGAATGAACTGGAGCATAAGTATAAATAGGCAGAACTTGAATGCACAAGTTTGTGTGTCTTATGATGACGGATTTCTGTTTTTGTGGTAAGGTGTTTGGTTATATGATGATTTTGAGTTCAATTAGTGGGCTGATTACTAGTTAATGTTGTATTATTCGTATTTGTGAACCTATTTGATGTTGTTTTATGTATAAGAGAAAATGTAGTTGGTTATTGGACTTTATTGAAAATCCAAGATCTCAAGACATTATTACTGTGTCTGTATTGTAGTGTGTAGAGCAAGGCGTGTTTACAGATCCGTAGGGACCTGTATTAATGGATTTTAGTTTTTCAGGTTTGAGAGACTAATTTGGGTTACTGTGCTTACCCTGAGTGCACAAAGTGTAGTACATTAACTCAGTAGTAAAATTCTGCTGTTCAGAAGTTTGCCTAGTGCGAACTTTGTACACTGTTTGAGATTCAAACTTGTTTTCTCGTACTGTTTTCTTCGTTTGCTTGAAATCGAGTTTTTACTATGGTGAGTGTTTTGACTTATGAAATACTGATTTATTTTCCTTTCTTGGGTACACGGACAATAGTTTTATTCATTCATAAAGGTTTATTGTGGTTATCTAATTGTTTCCCTGTTTACAGACAAACATGCTGTGATTGGCTTTTCAGTCAGGGAGTCGCACTGGGATTTGTGTGACGTCATTACTAGCTGTGCTCTGATTGGTTGTTTGTCAGTATAGGCGCACTGTAATAGCTTGACCTCAGACCGAGCAGTGCTGCAATTGGCTTCTGAGTGCTAAGTTTATTGTCAGTGTTGTTTTGACTTTTCAGGTTGTTCTGAGCTTGAGTATGTGTAAATATGGCTGGAATATTTACAAAACCTAAACTTAAGAGAAAAGATAAGCCAATAGAGGTTCAGAAGATGCCAAAGGAAGGCATGTCAGCATTTGAAATGTTAAAGAGGTTGGGTATTGTACATATGTTTGGATTCCTTAATGGAATAAATATACAGCACATGATGAAAAATTACAATTTCCTTTGGAGAAAACCTTTAACTTTGATAAATTAGACTTTTTGAGACAGACCAGGTACGATATGAGTTCAATGCCTAGAACTACACAGTTCGAAGCACTCAATAAATAGGATCGCATGGCAACAGACAAAGCGAGAAAGCTAGATCAATTAAGATGACCTTAAGGATCTGGTTAGAGGCCAGACTAGACAACATAGAGCTGGCCTGGAGATTGGACAAAATGGAAAGTGTTAAAACATTTCCTGCTACAGTGACAGAAACAGACTGGTCTAAATAGGTAAATCGAAAAAGAAGAGAGCGAATGGGGGAACCAGATGATGTTGATGACAAATTTATCTGATGAACACTTCTAGTCGCAGATTCCTTACCTTAGAATTATACCCAAGTGTTAGGATGGTTCCGGAATTGTTTTGTGAGCAGTTCCCCTGTGCGCTGGTAGGTGGTGTCGTTCGACTCAGGTGCTTTCGTCCACGCTGGAAGTGATAAGCATGGCCTATATAGGCTGCTCCCCAGCGTGCTGTCAGTTGCTTTCTTTCAGCGCAGATTGGGAGAGGTCTACTCCCAGTAATTTTTTTGTAGACAATTTCCTACTTTTTAGCTAAGTGTTTTTTAGATCTTCTCCTGGTGTGGCAGGATGTGAACTAGGAAGGCGTTTTAGCACCTGTCCCTGTCAGTTGTCGGTGACGGACCATCACCATATTCACCTCCAAACAATGATCCTTTAGCAGCAGGCAGGAGATTGAGTTCAAGATGGCAATTTCCCTTAGCAAATGTTCCAAAAGTATCACATTTTATTGCAAAATGTCCTTCTGAGTGAGTGAGAACAGTTTCGAAACACAATGCAAATTTGAGAAAGCTTCTCACGAGTACATGACAATACAGAATAGTAAAACGCAGGCCAATAATATAGTCAATTTAAGAATATACAGGATAAAAGTAGTGAAATATACATTTCATAGTGGAAATGCAACATTCTATTAGCCTATTTCAATTTATAAGCCTTCAGAGATGTTAACATTCTGTTGCAATGATTTCATGTAACTATGCCATTATACTGTAATTTCAAAGTACCAACGTGTACAATTAGTTCAAATTATTAAATATTAATTTTGTTTCAAGTGTTCTATATTGGAACATACATGACGATTTTAGTCTAAGGGTTTTAGGAGATTTACACTCAATATGAGTGTGTAGTACCACTTTTTCTTTTTCTCATTTAGGGCAGAATGGAATTTCAAAATGGAAAACCCTCAATAAAACACACAAAAATTATGTTTGATTTTCTTAATTCTTTACACACAATTTACTATTTCCATAAGGATGGTTAAGAACATTATAACACATGAGTTACATCATTTTACCATTCTATTACATGTTGAAATAGGTATGCTGAGGCCGATTAATGAAATATAAACCTATATTATTCAAATAAATATGATTTAATTTATCCTACAGTCTTCTGCATGCTTTTATGATGCAGTAACTAAGTTTCTCACGCTTATTTCTCATGTCTCTTTAGCGTACATATGGGGCACATTTATTTATGAATTACTTGAGATGCCTCAAAATCAGTTTATGTGTCACATAGGGATTCTTACAGTTTTGCAGCCCCATCAAGCGTGACCACGACACAAAGACCTGCGTCGATGGCCACTCCAAGCACTGGAAGGCCTTGAGATAGCACTCCCTCAACCTCCTTACCGCTCGACGTGCGATGCTGAGACAGTCTCAATCCCGTTTGAGAGGAAGGTCCTGGGATCGGTCACCGAGTCCAAGATCCTCATCACATTCTATGTCATCTTCAAGTAAGTCCCACAAAAGAAAGAAAAGCAAGAAGTCGAAGAGGTCTTGGACTACCTCCCATCCGTTGAAGTCATCCTCAGTCCTTCTGCGGTTACCAGATCAGCCATCCCTCTTCAAATCCCTGTTGTAAATAGGTTCTTGAAAGGTTTGAACATGTTTCCACCTACGTCCTTCATAATGCCTCAGTGGGACCTTAATCTAGTCTTATAGTCTTACCATTTCTGATGTGCAAAACCTTTGAGCCATTGCACAACTGTCCTTTCAGGCTCCTTCCCATCAAACAGCCTTCTTGGTAGCAATTACATCTACCCGGAAAGTCAGTGAACTTCAGACTTTGCCATCCAAGTTTCCGTACCTGAACATCTACCCAGGCAAGCTAGTTCTTCATACCTGATCTTCCTTTCTGCCGAAAGTTGTCCCTCCTTTTCATGTAAGCCAGGCCATCACCCTGCCTACCCTTTATGCTCTGCCACATCCCTCTAAAGGATTCAAAAGGGGGTGGTGATAGAAAGAGTATCTGAATTAAGCACAACACTCCTACCCAGTCAAAAGATCAGGGCTTGATCCATCACCGTTTTTTTAGCTCACTGCACCATCCCAGTTCAGAACCTGGCTACATGCAAATTAGTCTGACCCTGGCCCAGTGCATCATGGGAACAGGGCAGACCAAACTACCAAGCCAATTCTTTACTGGAAAGGAAACAAGCTTCCGGGGACCGGTTTCTGGCATTACAGCCGTCTTCGGCCCGGCTTGCTTGAATCCTGATGGTGCAGTGAGCAAGGGACTCACATCTGAGCATACCCTTCCGCACTTGTGGTGGCCAAAACGATTCAAAAGGTGGTGGTGATGGACAGAGTATCTGAATTAAGCAGAACACTCCTACCCAGTCAAAAGATCAGGGCTTGATCCATCACCGTTTTTTAGCTCACTTCACCATCCCAGTTCAGAACCTGGCTACATGCAAATTAGTCTGACCCTGGCCCAGTGCATCATGGGAACAGGGCAGACCAAACTACCAAGCCGTTTTGGCCACTATAGGAGTGGAAGGGTATGCTCAGACATGAGTCCCTTGCTCACTGCACCATCAGGATTCAAGCAAGCCGGGCCGAAGACGACTGCAATGCCAGAAACCGGTCCCCGGAAGCTTGTTTCCTTTCCAGTAAAGAATTGGCTTGGTAGTTTTGTCTGCCCTGTTCCCATGATGCACTGGGCCAGGGACAGACTAATTTGCATGTAGCCAGGTTCTGAACTGGGATGGTGCAGTGAGCTAAAAAACGGTGATGGGTCAAGCCCTGATCTTTTGACTGGGTATGAGTGTTCTGTTTAATTCAGATGCTCTGTCCATCACCACCCCCTTTTCTGAATCGTACATCCCTCTAAAGCACAGCTTCCCAAACTTTTCATGTTGGTGACACACCTTTTTGTGAAAAAAGTTTCAGGGACACGGTAACGTGAGCGAGCGCAGAGTGCGAGCCCAAACCCCACTTGCCCACTACTTGAAAAAGTAGTGGGCAAATGGTGGATTTCCAAGCAAATTTGAGAAAGCAGGAAGGTTAATAAAGCAGTTGTTAATCTGGTCTAACAAAGCCAGTGACTGGCAAAACTGAGTGTAAGCAAGGTTAGGTTTGTGCATGAAACAAGAATATAATCCCCCCCCACACACACCCCCACACACACACACCTACACACACAACCCCAAACACACACAACCACACACAGACACAACCCCCCCACACCACACCCCACACACACACACACACCCATCCCCACACCCACCCACACACACCCACACACACCCCACCCCCACACAACCCCCCCACACACACACAACCCCCCACACACCCACACCCACACACAACCCCCCACATACCCACACACAACCCCACGCACACACCCACACACACCCCCACACACACAACCCCACACACACAACCCCACGCACAAAACCCCCCACACACACAACCCCACACACACACACAACCCCACACACACACACAACCCCACACACACACAACCCCGCACACCCCCACACACCCCCACACACACCCACACACACCCCCACCCCACACACACACACACCCCACACACACAACCCACACACACCCACACACCTAGACACATCCCCACACACACACACACACACCCAAACACACACACACACACACCCACACACACACACACCCATACACACTCACACACCCACACCCCCCTCCACACACACCTCCCCCCACACACACACACACCCACACCCACACACACACCCACACCCCACACACACACACAAAGTTTAAAAAGAGGGGTTACGTTTCAATGATCACAATATATTGTGTGTTTAATACAGTGGGTGTCCTGCATCACACGATTCATACACAGGCTATAATTTATCATTAACTGGTGGCATTAACCTTTTTTTTTTACTCAACTATTTGCTTTTGTTCTAAACTCTGGAAATGTATTCACTGCCACGTCAAGAGAAGTCCAACTGGGAAGATGGCCCTAAGAATGGGATGCGGCAGGAGGCACATTGGGGGCGTACAGGTCAGCAGTGACTGCCCACAACACTTCTACTTTCATAGAAATTTGTACCAAATGATACAGTTCTGACTGTACAGATATAATTGCGTAACAAACAAACAATAGAGGAATTTTCTTTTACATTGCCAATGAAAAAATGCTAAAACTAGGTTAGACAAACCTCATTATTCAAAGGCTCTCTATACATAGATATGTTTAAATCTGTTAATATTAATCAACAAAGGTCAATATAGAAAGCAAGAATGTAATAAACACCTCAAAAACATCAGCTACATAAAATAATCATGGGCCTAAATAATGAAATGACGTTTCAGTTCAGAAATTCTCCTAATGCCAACAGGCACATAATTCCACCTCCAACGACTGCACGATCATTAAAATCTATCACAACCTGGCATACACACTAATTAGTCATGTCAGTGCAGAGGCAGGAAGTAAACATCGCACCCACTGTAGGATCCGGATCTCGCTGCAACACCACCACACCCACTGAGTCTCGGGATACCGGGATCGAGCTCCTGACGTTGAGGCTCCGCTCCTTCTCCGCCTTCCGCCTTCCACGTCGCGATCACTGAGTAAGGGGGCTCGAGTCGCATTCCCCTAATATCGGCCGGCCGGCAGACGTCATCGCGTCGCATCGCGCGACACACCTACGTGTGGGTCGCGACACAGTAACGTGTCGCGCCACACAGTTTGGAAAGCTGTGCTCTAAAGGAAGAGGAATAACTTCACTAAATGGACCCAAAAAGAGCATTGTTGTTCTATCTTGACCTTACGAATGAGTTCCGGGTGGTAGACCAACTGTTCATGGGGTATGTTGTAGCAAAGAAGGGAAAGGCTATGCAGAAATGGCTAATCTACCAATGGATCATGGTCAGCATTAAGATTTGCTACGCTTTGGCCAAGAAGCAACCCCTTGAGGGTTTGCGTGCTTGTTCCACCAGAGCTAAGGCTGCGACCACTGCATTAGCATGAAGAGTTCCGGTCCTGGATATCTGCCAGGCAGCAATGTGTGGTTCTCTACACACATTAAGCAAGGCTTACTTCCTGGACAGTCTGGTGCATTGGGACGGGCACTTTGCTCATTCAGTCCTGCAGGACTTTCTAGTGTGAAACAGTTTTACAGACCCACCTCCGGGAGGTATTGTTTGGTTATCCATTCAAAGGTAAGGAATCTGTGGCTAGAGGTCTCTATCAGATGAACAAATTATTTACCTTCTGCAACGCCTTATCTGGTAGAGACTCTATCAAGCCGCATATTCCTTACCAACTCACCTATCCTCCTCGCTCTGTGAGCGGATTTCTACTGACCTGGCTGTCACCCTTTCAAGGCCCTAGTTTTCCACATCAATAGTTAGTGTTCTTTATAGCTCCGTGCTCCTGGCTTGGAAAGTCGCAAAATTAAACTGACGTCCGCACGCTGGGGTGGCGCCTATATTGACAGTCCACACACCTCTTCTGGGTCAAACGATGAAGACACGCAGAGCCGAACGATGCCACCTACGGGTGAACAGGGGTACTGTTCACACAAAAAACATTCTGGATCCAGTCTGCCCCAGGGAATACTTCTGAGTTAAGGAATCTGCAGCTAGATAGAGTTTATACCAGATAAGGAATTACCAAAGGTAAGTAACTTGTTCTTTAGTGAATTACTGATTTCACACCCTCCTCCTTACAGACAGGGAGAACCGACCCAGACTAATAAAGGGGTTGGTAGAGGGGGAGACACGTCAGCGGTGCAAGCTATTACTGGAGCTGTACCAAATGCCCCAATATAAGTTCTGACCATAACAGCAATGCCTAGTACAAGTGAGACGGAGCACACTACAGAAACAGTGGAGATACAGCCATTTCCTAAGGAGATCTGTTTTGAGATCATTAAAAAGATAGAATTTGGAGAGATGCTTCAGGGTAATGTGGATCTGTACAGAATACTGACATATGCAGATGAGATAAGATACTTAACCAAAGACGAAGCTATGTGCGCCAATGAAGCACAAGATAAATTAGAAGAATTGGCTGATGAATTAGATGTTGACAGAAGTAAAACGAAGAATGTCAAACAACATTACATAATTGACCAAACACATGGTGAAATCAAGGAGATGGGTCTTATTACATTGAGAGCTCATATTAAAGATTTAATTGGGAAAACATGACATTGGAGTTATTTAAATAAAATATCTAGAAAAAGGAAACAGTAAATAACAAAGAGATAAAGCGAAAGTGGGGAAAAGTATTGTAAGTGCTTTAGAAGTGGGAACCATTTACAGTGGCTGAGTTTTCTTTTAAGAGAAGTGAATAAAGATAATTTGGTGCATGCCCCTTATACGAGGCTGGATGTTTGCTTTAATGCATAACTTTCCAAAGTTAAGAGGAGACCAGGCAAAGTGGTATGATGAGGTCCATAAATTGATATATCTTTCTCTAATGCTGTGGACAGATTTTCATTTATTTGAAATTGTTGTTCCAGGAGATTTGTGGCTGGAGTGTAAGGTAGCTGCAGGGTGGCTGATAAAAGAACCACCTAGACAGGGTGCTAACAATGCACCATCAATAGATTTGACTGAAAAATACAACTCAGTGATTGAGCATTTGAGGAAACAGATTCCAGTAAGGGATATTAATTGAGAAAGGATTATGAGGACAACAAAGAAGTATAAAGAGTCAGTGCATTTCTCTTAGCAGAAGTTGATGCAGATATTCAAAAAGCATAGTCGAATCGAAAATCCATAGAAATATGCTCTTGGAGGTTTCGTTTTTGCTTTCGTGAATGGGCTGAGAGCAGAGATTAGCAATCAAATTCAACAAAGTTAATTGTGTTGGTCGACAAAGGGCATTGGTGAGATTTTTAAATTGGATAAAAACAGAAGTGCTTATCTTGAAAAGAAACAGAAAACTGACGCTTGTTCAGACAAAGCAATTTAAAAGAAGTCAAATGGGTTCAAATATGAATTTCGTTAGAAATTGAATGAATGGGATGAATCAAATGGCGCAAGATGATAAAGCAAACGGTATGGTTTGGAATGTGGAAATGTTGAAAAAGCCTACAGATTGTCATTTTTGTGGGTATATTGGGCATTGGATGAGGGAATGTAGACAGAATCCAGAAAAAATCCAAACAATAAACAGCAGCAGGTGTACAGATATACATGTAAAATGCAGAACATGAAGAATCAAAGAAGGGGTGGTGCCTCCCAGACCACTGATGAAATAACACTTAAATGGGTTCACTTCCGGGTTTTTGGACGCCAGTAGAGCGAGGGCGATTGTGCCACAGGATTTCGTACCACACGTACCCGTGGGTTACGGTCTTATTTCGGAATTTTACTATTGGGATACGAGTTGACCTAATTCGAACTTTGGAACTATATGGATTAATACTTACGCATTGGATTGAGTTTTTTCATACATAGCGGTGACGACTATTTCTCGTGTTTACACCACAAGGGGTACCCTTCCGGGTTGGAATTAACACCGGCCCAAGTACTGATGTTTCAGCCATTGAGCCCTGAAGAGTTGTAGTCTCTGTGTATGTACAGTCCTACAATGAAACAAGTGTCGGCTGGCTGTATATTATTGCCTATTTGATGACCTAATAAAAAGGAGAGATACATGAACCTCCAAGAAAACGACGCTGGACAAAATTTTCTCTTTTCTTGCAATCTTTTTTACTGTCTCATTGCTGTTGAGACTCTGTCTGAGTGCGCAGGATTTTGTGTTCATGTGTGTAAGGGTGAATTTGTCACGCCTTAATTGAGGGGTTCTCAAGGGTCTCCCCTCCCTGCTTGCACCATTACTGCTGACAAGTACTTATTACGTTTATTTTGCTTGAGCGCCTTTAAATCCCGAAAACTCAAAACCCTTTCCTCTGGTATCACTTAAATGGAAGAAACCAAAATATTGTGCCCTCTGTTGTCTTTACTTTGACCTATTATTTTTCCAATCTTTCACCAAGGGAATACACTCTGATCTATATCACACCTGTGTGTATGCTTTTTAGACCATTTTATAGAATAAATCACTGATCCTTTTTCTTGAAACATGGCATTTTTTCTTTGCTTGCTTTTATGAAAACATTTTTTACGAAGAACATGCTATAAATGTACAGACCTGGTAACGAGGCAAAACGTATATACAAAACTAACATGACAACATTTCTTGGATACATGTAGAGGATTAATCTAGACGAAACAATTCATATACAACAAAAATGTCACCATATCTTAAGTACAGTTAAATCATTAGTTTGCAACACAACCTGTAAAGTTGCCTATCTGATGTCCTGTAGTGTGCTATCTTTGTGACCTTTACCACTTATGTCCTCTAGTGTGTAGTGCTAAAGGCTACTACTAGGCCCTGCTGTGATTAGGGTCAGAGCATGAGTTAGTGCCAGGATGGGATCCTGAATTCAATCTGTTGTAGTGCACTACTATTGTACACAGAATATCCTAGTTTATGGACGCTCTTGGCCCCGTTTGTATTTACACCGATGAGTTTTGACCTTCGAAGTTGGGCCTGTGATGTGTTTTGGGGAAAGTCTTCTTCAGGGCTGTTCACTTTGTGGACAAGTTATGCTAGATGTTTGGGAACGTCGTATTTAGTGTGTCTAGCTGATTTCTTGTTCTATGCTCCTGTTTGATCATGGGGTCTTGCATGATGGTCGGACCTTGAAGTTTGTTGTGCTTGGACCATCCATCAACTGTGGTCCAAACTTAAAGGTCCGACCATCACACAGAATGCTGGGATAGCAAGGTGCTGTTTCACACATCTACCCTCCTCAAGATTCCAATCCAATTTACCGCCTAGAGCATGAACTTCCACTCCGAATTGGAATTGTGGGCGGACCATTGCATTGAAAGATGACAGAATTGGTCACAGAGACGGGTCTCAATATTTCCACATGGACGGTTTTAGGCCCCATCCCGAAGAGTGAGCCTTTGATTTAAGTTTAATCTATATGGTCCTTCCAATTTAGTTTGATATTGAACCGCATGCCTAAATATTTATATTTGTCCACCACCTCAACTTGACCTCTCCCAATTTCCAGTTAAATGATCCCTTTCCTGTCCCCAGCTCCATTATTTTAGAATTTTCTAAATTCATCGTGAGGCATTTCTTTAAACAGTAATCATAAAAAATTTCCAGTTTTTTTTTTGCCACCCCAATTCTGTCATGTCCACTATTACTAAAACAGCAGCGTACAGCAGACATGGTATGTGGGTCCTCCTAACTTAGGTAGGTCAGACAGGAACAAAGAGAATAGTAATGGGCCAAAATGCAGCCCTGGCATAATCTGTTCTTTATCTTTATTTTCTTTGATAGCGTCCCAAGGGTGTCTAGGAGTAAACTGGCCCAGTTCTACAAGTGCATTTCCTGAATTAGTGAGAGTACCGCTTTATTGATTCCAAGCTGCCCCAACATATTCCAGAATAGCAGAATAGCTTACGATCAACCAAATCAAGGGCAGCTCGGAAATCAACAAAACAGCAGAACAATCTGCCTCGTAATTCGATTGCCTTTTTTGCCATTGCACATGAGCTAAGACAATGATCTATTGTTGAGTGGCCCTCTTTAAAGGCACCTTGCTCTATCAGGATCAAGGTATTCTGCTCTACCCAGGCCTTCATTACGCCTAGCAAAATCGTGTGTCCCTTTACCACTTTTCCTTCGTATCAGACATGCAAACATTCTGAGACTATTTATAACACTTATCCTTACATTTTCTTCCTCTATCAAGGTTTCTATACTCTAAGACTTACCCCAGTCACCAGGACACACAGAAGAAGGGAATACATCAGGTATATATGTATTAGACTAGAGATTAGCGATATCCATGGGTGTAAACAGAGTTTATACTTACCTATTCTCCCTACAGAGATGCTATCTCAGACTGGGGTGCAACGTGGGCCATTTGTGTGCTTCCTCCTTGTTTTCTTCCCTTGTTTTCTTCCCTTCTTCCCTGGGTTACTGGGTTACTGTTAGCACTAAGTTGGGTACCAGGTGAAGTTGAGGATCTGTTCATCATTTGCATGACGTTTCTGCGGAAATATAAGTAAATCTGACATAGCCTTAATTGTTTCCCTAGATTCTCGTCTAACCTCTTGCTATCATACAGATTGCTCAAATAATTAAACCAATCATCTTCTCCCACTAAGCACTGCATTTCCCTTTGCACATTTCCCTCCCGTACCAATTGCTAGAATAATTTTATCTTATTTGTGCCTTTCACACAGATTAATTGAAGAAGCTGAAGAGGGAATTATATCACTGATAGAGAAAATGATTGAATGAATGAATGAATGAAACAAGATTTATAATGCGCAACTTAGTCCAAGGGCATCAAGGCGCAAGGCAAAGCCAAAAATTAAAACAGCAAGTCTCAGAGTTACCGGGTCCATGGCTTAGACGTAAACCTCACGGAACAGCCAAGATTTTAAATCCTTGCGAAATAAAGCCAGAGATGGTTGTGCCATCAGATCGAGCGGAAGGGAGTTCCAAAGCTTAGGAGCCAGAGAGGAAAAGGCTTTCCCCCCCCATCTGGCCTTGGCAAATCTAGGCACTCGGAGGAGCTTTTTGGTGGAGGATCAAAGAGCTCTGGTTGGGAGGTAGGGAACAAGAAGGGACCTAATACCCTCCGACCCAGAGCCATAGATGGCCCCATGGGCTAGGCAGAGAAGCTTAAACAAGATCCTTGCCTGAATGGGCAGCCAGTGAAGTTATTTCCTCGCCAGGGAAACTGAGGAGAGCCTGGGAAGATTGAGCACCAACCTGGCTACCGCATTCTGGACCATCTGTAATCAATGGACAGAGCTCTTATTCATGCCCACGTATAGTGCATTACAGTAGTCCAATCTTGATGATACTAACGCTACCGTCGCCTTCTTCCTTGCATCAAAGGAAAGATATGAACCTATCTTTCTTAGGATCCTAATGATCCCACAGCATGTCGATCAGGACCCCACGGTTCCTGGCCGAGTGGGATGGAAGAGGGCAATCTCCCAGGGAGTCCGGCCACCAATCTTTAGACCAAGTATCATGACCACCGCCAAAAATCAGGACCTCGGTCTTTTCTCCGTTAAGCTTTAAGAAGTTTTGCACCATCCAGCGGGAAACTGCCTCCATACAGGTTTTAAAATTGAGGGCAGAGTCTTTCACCGACTGGGTAAGTGGGACCATGATTTGGGTGTCGTCGGCATAAGACAACACCTCAAATCCATAGGATCTTACCACCTTGGCAAGTGAAGCCACATAGATATTAAAAAGGGTGGGACTTAGAGAAGATCCCTGGGGGACCCCACATTGCACAGGAGTGGAAGGAGACAGGAAATCACCCAGTTTAACTCTCTGCTCCCTATGATGGAGAAAAGAAGCTAGGTGTCTGAGGGCAGGGCCCCCAACACCCATCTCCCCCAGCCTGGAAACCAGGACGGAGGGGGACAGGGTGTCAAAGGCCGCTGTCAGATCAAGTACTACCAACAGGGTGATCTGACCCCTGTCTACCTTCGAACGGATGTTATTAATCACCACAGTCAAAGCTGATTCGGTGCTGTGGGCTCTCCGAAAGCCGTGCTGTGAAATATCCAAGAGATTCGAGTCGTCCAGAAAGGTGGTAAGATGTTGATTGAGGTGGACTTCAAGTATTTTGGCTGCGGTAGGAAGCAAGGAAATGGGTCGGAAATTTTTCAAAACCCCAGGGCTTTCTTCAAGAGAGGCTTAACCACCGCCAATTTCCAAGGAAGGGGAAAAACCCCCTCTGTAATGGCAAGGTTAAGCACCTCTAGAAGAGGGGGCAAAATCACTTCCTTGCAGCTCTTCAAGATTTTCAAAGGACAGGGGTCCAAAGGAGAACCTGATTTAATCCTGTTGAGAAGGCGATTAGATTCTTCAAGGGTAAGAAGAGGGAAGAAGAAGATTGAGCAGAGAATTTGAGATGTCTTTGGCAGTCCATGTAATTTTCCTGTGATGAGAATTAAGAAACCGGGTGGCAAATGGAGAATTGTTCAAGACCTCTAAAAGTTTAATAAAATCCTGGTTCCATGTTGCCCTGTGGTACCGAATCCAATAGTAATACTGCTCCAAATTCCAGCAGAGGCAGAATGGTACACAGTAATTGACTTGTGCCATGCGTTCTTTTTAATATCATTGTATGAGGATTTGCAGTTCATCTTTGCATTTCAATTTTTGAATAAGGTTCTCACATGGTGTAGATTTCCACAAGGGTATACAGAGAGCTCTTCGATTTTCTCTCAAATTCATAAGAAGGATTTAGAAAGTTTGAAATTCACATGTAATTCAGTCCTGTTGCAATACACAGATGATCTTTTGTTGGCATCCAAAACAAAAAAAGATTGCAAACATCTTACCATTGCATTGTTGAATAATTAGTCGGAAAATGGGCATAAAGTCTTTCCAACAAAAATGCAGTACTGTGAAAAGAGGATTGCTCAGATGTTTCTATGGATTGTTGGTTACTGTCACCAGAGGATTCCAAATGTTTCCCACATTGTAAAGCCTTTAGTAAGGCTGACATACAATGATGTTCAAAATCTTGTACCATTTGATGATGAGCGTGCTGAATCATTTAAGAAACTGAAAGAGATTTTGTGTCATGTGCCTGACTACAATATGATTTTTTATTTGTTTTGCCATGTAAAATATGGGTGTGCACTTTCAATACTTGCTCGGCAACAGTGAAGGCTCATGCATCAAATTACTTTTCTTTCAGGAGTGTTGGATCCAGTTGCTTTAAGTCTTCCAGGATGTCTAAAATTAGTTTCAGCAGTTTCTCTGGTAATAGAGCAAAGTGAAGAAATTGATGATGCAGGAGGAGATGACTGCGTTGACCTGTCATCTCGTGGTCAGTTGACTGTTGAGGATGGTCCCTATATTGTGTTCATGGCCTGTTGGTGTGGGAGTTGTTCCGAATTCAGCTGGCCACAAACTATGGTCCCAATTGGAGGTTTTGTTCCTGAAGATAAATACTTCTGTCTTGTCAGAGTTCAGTCTAAGGCAGTTCGCTCTCATTCAGTAGTTACATTGGTCATGGCGTTGGAGAAGTTGATTTTGGCGTTGGTGGGGTCCTCAGTGAGCGAGAGGATAAGTTGAGTGTCGTCCGCATAGTAGACTATGTTTAGGCCATGGGATCTGATGCTGTCTGCAAGGGGGGTCATGTAGATGTTCATTAAGGTGAGGCTGACTGATGATCCTTTGGGTATGCCGCATAAGATGTCATTGGGTGTGGAGGTGAAGGGAGGTTACCCTATGCTCTCTGTGGGCCTGTAAGGAAGGAGGCGATCCACTTAACGGGGTCTTGCTGTATTCCAATGTTGTAGAGTCTGTTGTTGAGGGTGTTGTGAGAGACGGTGTTAAATGCTGCGGATTGGTCGAGGAGAATTAGGGCCGCAGTGGAGAAGAGTTCTGATGTCGTCTGTGGCAGCAATTAGCACGGTCTGAGTGCTGTGGTTGGCGTGGAATCCTGACTGTGAAAAGTCCAACAGCTGGTTTTGTTCCAGGAATGCAGTGGGCTGTTCTCAAGAACCTTGGCCAGGTAGGTGAGCCGGGAGATCAGTCATTAATCTTTTAGAATGCTGGGGTCGGCGGAGGGTTTCTTTAGGAGGGGTCCGACTTCTGCGTGTTTCCATCTGTCCAGGAAGGTTCCTGTGTTGATGGAGGTGATAAGGATACTGCTAAGTTCCATGCTGATTTGGTTGGTTCCGAGGTTGCAGAGGCGGGTGAGGCAGGGATCGGTGGGCGCCTCGGAGTGGATGGAGGACATGAAGGATGTGGTGGACTGTGTGGTGAACGGTAACCAGGCAGTGATAGTTTGGCTGGTGTTCACTGGTGGATCAAGGTTGTTGAGGTTTAGGGGTCGAAGTTGTTGTAGATAGCAGCAATCTTGCTGTGGAAGTATTCTGAGAGGGTGTCGCATTGTTCTTGGGAGGGGTGGATGGTGTTCTCTGTGGCTGTCGGGTTGGACAATTCATTACTATTTTGAAGTGTTCCTTGGAGTGGTTGGCTGCTGTGTTGATCCGGGCGATGATGGCAGCTTTCTCACCTTCATTGATGTGCTGATGATAGATGCGGCGGGCTGTTTTGTGGGTGGCTCTGTCTGCGGAATTCTTTGTGGCGCGCCATCGCTTTTCTAGTTGGTAGCAGTTGCACTCGGTGGTCCTGAGCTCTGGGGTGTACCATCTGGCTTGTTTTGAGGTTTTGTTGGGTTTTACAGGTTTCAGGTGGGCCAATCTGTCGGCGCAATCAGTGATCCAGGCAGAGAAGTTCTGGATGGCCTGGTCGAGGTTTTCTGAGGCTTCTGGTTGGGTGGTGGTGAGGGCTTGTGTCCATTAAACTTCAGTGACTTTGCTCCTACACTGTGGGATGCGGTGTGAGGCTTAGTGATTGTGTGATGGGCTGAAGTGTATGATGGCATGGTTAGTCCAGGTGAGTTCTGTGATGTGGCTGAATTTTATTCTGTCGCTGGATGCGAAAATGGGGTCAAGTGTGTGTCCGCCTCGCATGTGGCTTCGGTGACCAGTTGGGTGACGTGTTTGCATAGGGAGTGGACATTGAGCAGGATGCACTGGAGCAGTTCTGAGTTGTTCATGGTCTTCTGGGTGGGAGTGGCACGGGGTCCTTCATAGTTTGTGTTGTACGAAAAGCAGCAGTGTCGGCAGATGAATGGTCCTTTGGCTGAACGTGGTGCAGAGCTGAAGGAGCTGTTGCTTCGGTGTCCAGGGTTAATCTCCAGGAGTTCTTTTGTGGTGTAACAGAGTATGGCGGGGGGGGGGGTCAGGGATCCGGGCACTAAGCGAGGTCCAGATGCGGGCGGGCTTGCCTTTGGTGTGCCCACTGCGTGCGGCTGCACTGTCTAGTTTGTCATCTAAACAATCAGGGCTAAAAGATAGTACGGTTATCAATCACACAGGCAAATCAGATGGCCCATTTACGAGATTTCAAGCAGACTTGAGATGCCACTTTGCAATAGCCTTAAGTATATCTTGGTTGTGGTGTGTTTGTTCTCTAAATGGGTTGAAGCATTTCCCACTAGGAGAGCAGATAGCCTTACAGTTGCCAAATTGTCCTACAGATAATCTGTACAGCTATTGAGATCAAGTTAAGATTCCACAATGCTCTGGTGTGGTATAGAGGACCAAACTCCTTACATGTTTCTAGCTCCCAGTGGAGCCTCCTACAACAGGATTCATGAGTGTAAAGTTACCACTAGTAACTTTTCACGCATAGCTGGATACCTCTGCTACTGTGGTGAAGATCACCCATGCTTAAGTATGAGGAAAAATATTAAAGTTTTAATTAAACTAATATCATAAAATGATACAGCACATTAAGTCATTAAATGAAATATTTAATAAATGATTCATTTAAATACATTTAATTTATAAATATTTCCTAAAGAATAACTTTTTTTTAAATCCCACCCACAGTAACATTTGTATTTAGCATGTATTAAATGATGTTAAAAGTTGTGTTGAATTAATATAAATTATTTAAAATTTTCTAACAAATGCTTAAAGGTTTTATTTAATTTTTAATTTAAATTACGTTTATTACATATCAAACAAAATTGAACAATTTATAATAGTGTATATAAACTTTATCATTAACAACATATATATATATATATATATATATATATATATATATATATATATATATATATATATATATATGCCAACTGCATCAATACGGAACTAAATCACGGGAGAATTCAGGGGAGGAGACTAGACGTCACCGGGAGATGGAATCGAATGACAGCGGGAGCGCGGCTCCAACTTCGCATTACCGGTGAGTGTTCTGGTTTCTCTTTCCTTGGCTCCCTGTTATATTTGCTTCCGACATCTACCTCAAAGATCCTGGGATATCACTTTTCATAAGAGCACATGCCCCCACTGCCAAGTTTCTTGACACCATTACTTGTTCCAAAGCCCTCATGTCCTCTGTCACTAAACGCAAGGAAGCCTCTATGGACATTTTTAAACAGGGAACCGGTAAACCCGGCAGGGATCCGAAAGAAGTTAGTGCACTACCAGCGCCTACAAGCAATTTAAAAATACTATATCAAAGCTTGGAAAAAGCCCACGAGAAAGAAATTCAAAGGGAACCTCCTTGGAGCGATACCTGCAGGTTGATCGCATTCCAAGACGCTTGCGAATATTTATTGTTCCGTCATACGAAAACTCGGATCCTGCGCTACTAAAGGACTGGTCAGATCACACAACAGAGTCAGCTAAGGGGATGGTCAGAATCCTGATCAAATACGCTTGGAGTGATCAATGAAACTGCTAGAAGAAATCAAAAAATTTGAGGAATTGATTAGCAAAGATAAAGATTCTAAACAGAGTAAAGAATTAGAAACAACGATGAGTAGACTTAAGGAATATAAAAAAGGGATACTTAAACGAAAACAAACAAAGTTCCAGCGAGATGAACAGGATTATCTCACAGGTCGTGTCCTGACATTTGCGCGCCAATATGACATTCCTACAAAAAAACTTTCACAACAACAAAGCAAAGGCGCAGCAAGCAATAAAGATACCTCAGAGTCTCAGGTGGAAATCTCAGAAGATGAACAAATTACTGCAGAGGACGACCATTCCATCACTGAGCCCACTTATTTTCAGGAGCACAAATTAATCCAAGAGAATCGCCAAAGACTGGCGCCACGTACTTATCCACCAGCCCTAAAGCCAAAAGGAAGTGAAAAACGAGGAGGGGCAGGAAAAACAGCCGAAAAGGCACCATCTCCCAGAATAACCAGGAGCAAAGGCAAACAAGGTAGATGGTAGCTACTAAAACAGTCATCAACCTTTCAAACCGAGTACTCAGTGAAGCAGAAACACGAGTACTACAATTAGGATTGACTTTCTGCCCCACCGCTGACTTCGACTTTGAGTAAACAAGAGTGGACCTGTTTAAATACACGAGAACATTTAAATTACTAAAGTTACATCTATTACGCCCTCAAATAACTTCAAATGACAAGATTGGGCAGAGCAGTGATATGGATTTACTTACTGGCTCAGACCTAGATACTCTCTTGACCCTGCAGCTATTTGAGACCTCTGAATTAGACACGGACACTTTTACGCAGCCAGTGGATGATAATGACTCACAAGTAGCGGGGATCGCACAGATTGGTGGAAGAAGTGGTTTCAAGAGAAAATCACTGAAAATACAGCAAACAGCATTTGATGCAATCGATGTCTTCAGCGATGCTGTTGTTACTGATCTCAAGAACTTGAGAAATGAAAAGTCACTTAAAAATAATAAAGATTACAATGTTCCAATTGAGCAATGGCATGCTATTCAATCATTAAAGAACAATGATTATATTGTAACAAAGCACTCAGATAAGGTTGGTAACATTGTTGTTTTTTCTAAGGAACACTATGTCACAGAAGCCCTTAACCGGCTGAAAGACACAGATTGTTACCGACCAACCACTAGAACTGTGTATACGAATTGTGTAAAAACTTTCCACCAACTATTGTTGACATGGCGAGGGAGGGTTTGATTGACACAGATGAATATACTTTCCTACTCTGTGAATATCCAGTAGTTCCTACATTCTACCACCTCCCAAAAATTCACAAAAACGCCAGTAGACCACGTGGGCGTCCAATTGTAGCATCTATTGGCAGCCTATTGGAGAATTGCTCTACCTTCATAGATTCCTTTCTGGCACCATGGGTGAGGGATCTTAGTTCCTACATCAAAGACACTTGTGATTTTTTAATGACAATTGAGGGTGTCATTTGGGAGGAGGACATGCTCCTCATCACGTTGGACATCACCAGCCTCTACACCTGCATCAGACATAAAGATGGGTTGGAGGCTGTTAGGTGGTTCCTAAAGAAACAACCGCTCAAATATACCAAACACAATGAGATGCTTCTGGCCATGCTTACCTTTTGCCTTGAGAATAATATATTTTTTTTCTCGGGCAATTATATAAACAACATCAGGGGACAGCGAGGGGGGGTTTGATTGACACAGATGAATACAATTTCCTACTCTGTGAATATCCAGTAGTTCCTACGTTCTACCACCTCCCAAAAATTCACAAAAACACCAGTAGACCACCAGGGCGTCCAAATGTAGCATCTATTGGCAGCTTATTGGAGAATTGCTCTACCTATATAGATTCCTTTCTGGCACCATGGGTGAGGGATCTTAATTCCTACATCAAAGACACTTGTGATTTTTTAAGAACAATTGAGGGTGTCATTTGGGAGAAGGACATGCTCCTCATCACGTTAGGCATCACCAGCCTCTACACCTGCATCAGACATAAAGATGGGGTGGAGGCTGTTAGGTGGTTCCTAAAGAAACAACCGCTCAAATATACCAAACACAATGAGATGCTTCTGGCCATGCTTACCTTTTGCCTTGAGAATAAAAAAATAAATTCTCGGGGCAATTATATAAACAACATCAGGGGACAGCGATGGGCATGTGCTTTGCCCCCAGCTATGCAAATCTTTTCGTTGGCTGGTGGGAGAAGCACATGGCCTGTCGGGACTCGCCGGAACGGTGGCTGGATCACATTGTATTATGGGCCCGCTACATAGATGATTTATTCATCGTGTGGAAGAGCACCTGTACAGCCGCTGAAGAATATGTTGCCTCCCTGAACAATAATAACTTAAATTTACAGTTTAGTGCCCAAATTAGCAATAACAGTGTCTGTTATCTTGACGTGGAAGACTATATAGACAATGCTAAGATTGCAACTCGCCTGAATAGAAAACCTACGGCTCGTAATGCCCTGCTGCACGCCAAGAGTTCTCACCCTAAGAGCATGATTAGTAACTTCCCGTACGGATATTTTCTCCGTCTAAAACTAAACTGCACTGCCCCTGAAGAATATGGCCAGAGATGAGGCTCTCCAAAGATTGAAATGTAGGGGGTACTCCTCTGGGGTACTACAGCAGGCATCCCAAAAAGCAGAGAAGGTAGAGAGATTGCAACTGCTAATACCTAAAGTGAACAAATCTGTCAACTCATCCACTGTTACCCCAGTGAGAATTATCACACGCTGTTAAATCTCCCAAAGTAGTGCAAATTTTCAAAAGAAACTGTCATATTCTTAGAACAGATTCAATCCTAAACAAAGTAACTTCAGAATATCCGTTGAACACATACAGGCGTTGCAAATCAATAGGCGACCAACTAGTACACAGTCACTTCCAGCCATTGTTACTACCAGCAAACACGCTGAGAGGTTTCTTTCCATGCCTCAATTGTAAGGCATGTAAACAAAGCCATAAAGTATTGGAATATGAAACCTTGGAAAGTGGGATAAATAGCAAAAAGGTTAGAAAGATCAATCGCCTGCATAACTGCAACTCAGAATACATTGTTTATGTATTAGAATGCCCCTGTCCCAAAAGGTATGTGGGCAGTACCATCCATCCAGCAGAGAATCTGATTCTAGAAGACATGCGAGCCATCACTAAAAAAGATCAGACATATTCGATGGCTCGCCATTTTGAATTAATGCATAAAAGTGATCCTAAACTACTGAAATTGTTTTGTATTGATCATGTGGTTAAGAGTGAAAGAGGTGGAGACAGAACAAGGGCATTGAGGGCCCTAGAATCTAAACATATAAAAGACCTCCAAACCAGGGTAACTTTAGGCCTCAACATCCAAGAGGAACTGTGGTGTCACCTTGATTAATTGAAGATGTAATGATTCTATTCTTTCTATACTCCCCCACTTGTGTCTGGACCATTTATCCTTTCCCCGGTAATATACTGACTCTATGTAAAGAAATGATATGATTTATTGTTAGTTCCCATTCCCTAGAAATGTCCAAATTAATTTCTTTTAAGATTTCCTCACGTTCATGGCTCTGTTTTGGTTTCGGTGTTTTGCCCATTCAGGGTGCAATTTTGTATGGCTCACAATACTTTGAGTGTTTTTTTTTCCCAATTGGGCTATATTTAAATCAGTATGTCATCACTTTTTATAGCTATTAAGCCGTAAGATGAATAATCTAGGCAGGGCATAGGTATTCAACCTTGCCACAATCCGCCATGTTTTAAAGACTGACCCAGTTGATGGGAGTGACGTCTAGGAATTTTCCTAAGAGTATATATTTTTAAATCCATCCATCATGAAATGTGTATATAGATGTACATACTGATCTAATTTTTGACCACTTGTAAATAGTTGTATATAGTGACATATAACTTTTAAGTACTGATGAATTTACATTGACTGCACTGACTTTGGAACAAGTCTTAAGATGGCCGCCATGTATTCTGCCTCATGCAGTAACTTCATGAGGCCTTCTTCTGTTTTGATGTTTTCTTTTTTAACCTATCAAATCCCGTTTATCACTTTAAATGTGTATCATACACTTTGGGCCACTGACATCGAAAAGACAGATTGCCATTGAGATGTCATCAGTGATGTCACTGACTATGTCATGAATGATGTAATATGTGAGATCATCAGCAGTGGATTGCGGGTGCGCGAAATATAGTTAGTACAACTAACTATATAGGAGCAATTTCAATGGTTTTGTATGAGTGAAATGTCCAGCTAACTATAACACCTCAAAAACTTATAGTTTTTTGAGTGAATTTCAAAGTTTTTTTTAAATGCTAATTCCTAACTATATAAGACCTGAAACCTATGGTTATTTCAGTGAATATATATATATATATATATATATATATATATATATATATATATATATATATATATATATATATATATATATATATTCACTGAAAAAACCATAGGTTTCAGGACTTATATAGTTAGGAATTAGCATTTAAAAAAACCTTTGAAATTCACTGAAAAAACCATAGGTTTCAGGAGTTATATAGTTAGGAATTAGTTTTTAAAAAAACCTTTGAAATTCACTCAAAAAACGATAAGTTTTAGTGGTGTTATAGTTAGCTGGACATTTTACTCATACAAAACCAATGAAATTGCTCCTATATAGTTAGTTGTACTAACTATATTTCGCGCACCCGCAATCCACTGCTGATGATGTCACATATTAGATCATTCATGACATGGTCAGTGACATCACTGATGACATCACTGATGACATCACTGATGACATCATCCAGTGAATGTGGTTTGCTTCGTTATTTAAATATGCATTATATATATAGCAATTTACATTGAAGAATGAGTGGATATATATAAATAAATATTTGGATGGAGGATTTAGTAGCAGTGTAATTGACTGTTTACTTGACCAATTTATAATGTCTCACTAAATATAGTGGATAGTGACTAAACTGTGTGAATATCTGTATCACTTTGTCAGTTGTTGTGTAAACTGATTCTACAGTTGGTTACTAGCTATGTGAAAGTCTATATTAGTTATTGATTAGTTAACTGAGTATTTGTATGGGAGTGTGAAAGTGTGTGTGGTTCGGTGGGGGGGGGGTGACTGTCCAAAGATGTGTGAATAGTTGATTCAGTAGATATATGAAGTTAAAACTACATGTTCTAACAGTTTGGGTGAGGGAATCTCTTTATGGGTGTGGTGATGAGCAAATATATTTCTCAAAGGTACAGGTCAAACAAACTAGAAAAATAAAAGGCAGTGTATGTGTCAGTTGTTGTATATAAATAAGTATACATAAGACACAATGATTGTGTGAGTGACTGTATGGATAACTGTATACTTGTAATAATGATTTTATAATTCACTAAGTATGACTTACTATCTAAATGAATAGAAGAAGTGGTGTTTGTATAAGTGTTTTGCTAAGTAAATATGTAAGTATGATCCATTGTTTGCATAAGTGAGAAGGATGACTTCATATGTGAATAGGATGCGTGCTGTTGTTTAATGTCGATATAGATGTATAAGTATTTTTGATAGTGTTCTATTGTTCATTGACAGCATGTATGAGTGAATCCATAGGTAAGTGATTAGATGTGTGTATACATCTATGAATCACTGAGTGGATTTTTAGATACTTGTATTGCTGTGACAATGGATTTAAATATGATACTCTGTATTTTACAAACAGTGATGAAAAATTGTAATAGTGTATGAAAAGGTATGTGATAGTCACGTGGATGATATCATCAGTGATGTCATTTGATATGTCATCAGTGATGTCACTGACCATGTAATGAATGATCTAATATGTGACATCATCAGCAGTGGATTGCGGGTGCGCAAAATATAGTTAGTACAACTAACTATATAGGAGCAATTTCATTGGTTTTGTATGAGTAAAATGTCCAGCTAACTATAACACCACTAAAACTTATAGTTTTTTGAGTGAATTTCAAAGGTTTTTTAAAAACTAATTCCTAACTATATAACTCCTGAAACCTATGGTTTTTCAGTGAATTTCAAAGGTTTGTTTAAATGCTAATTCCTAACTATATAAGGCCTGAAAACTATGTTTTTTTCAGTGAATTTCAAAGGTTTTTTAAATGCTGATTCCTAACTATATAAGGCCTGAAACCTATGGTTTTTTCAGTGAATTTCAAAGGTTTTTTAAATGCTAATTCCTAACTATATAAGGCCTGAAACCTATGGTTTTTTCAGTGAATTTTAAAGGTTTTTTAAATGCTAATTCCTAACTATATAAGGCCTGAAACCTATGGTTTTTTCAGTGTTTTTAAAAAAAAAAAAATGATTGGTTAACTGGCTTATTAAGTGTATCTTAGTGAATACATATATTAGCGAGTAATGTTTAAATATTTAAATATATGCATGAGTGATGTAATATGTGACGTCATCAGCAGTGCATTGCAGACGTGCAAGTTATAGTGAGTCCAACTAACTATAACGTGGGAATTTCAATGGTTTTATGCGAGTAAAATTTCCAGCTAACTATAACTGGTGTGAAACCTATGTTTTTTTCAGTGAATTTCAAAGGTTTTTTAAATGCTAATTCCTAACTATAACTAGTGTGTAACCTATGGTTTTTTCAGTGAATATATATATATATATATAAAATTTCTATGGCAAAATGAAACCCCTCATTTTGTTCCTTTTCAAACTAAATGTATTAAGTGTTACCACTTTATTCCAATCAAGATGACTTCAGGTGTGCCATACTTTTGTCATAAGTAAGACTGTTAGCGTTCTAGTTGTTCTTTAGAACACTCTGGGACATTCGTTCATTGGGCTATAGTTGGGCTACATCTGGCTGATATTTGGGCTACATTTGGGCTCTTTTGTCTCTGGTGGCCATCTTGGGAGACTGCATATCAGAATTTTTTTAATGAAATATAAGAGGATTTGAGAAGTCACTCAAAATGTGCCCTAATTTTTCTTTCTTCAGCACTAATCATAATTTCTATGGCAAAATGAAACCCCTCATTTTGTTCCTTTGCAAATTAAATGTTTTAAGTGTTAACACTTTATTCCAATCAAGATGACTTCAGGTGTGCCATACTTTTGTCATAAGTAAGACTGTTAGCGCTCTAGTTGTTCTTTAGAGCACTCTGGGACATTCTGTCATTGGGCTATAGTTGGGCTACATCTGGCTGATATTTGGGCTACATTTGTTTTTTTTTGTCTCTGGTGGCCATCTTTGGGCTACATTGGGCTACATTGGGCTACATTGGGCTACATTTGGGCTCTAACATATATATAGCCTAATGTAGCCCAATATATATTTTTTCAAAGTTAATTTTCGTAAAAACCACTGGAGCACATATCTTGAGACATAGCAAAGGCACATCGGGCTACCAGTCCCTACAATTTTGCCAAGTTTGGTGGAAAACCATTCAGCCGTTCGGGCTAAAAGTGAGTCCAACCGCCCTATGGAAATTAACATGGGGAAAACATGTTTTGGGACCCCCCTTTTATCTCGGCCCACGCTTGACGAATCCCCCCCAAACTTTCAGGGAAGGAGCGGAGCGCCGCGAGGCAAAGTTAAGGAAAATTTCAGGAAGATTCCTCCACCGGCGCCAAAGTTAACCCCAATAGAATGTTGCGATTTCCCTATGGAAAACAATCCTAACTATATATACCTACTGGCTATCGCCAGTAGGTAATATATATATATAAATATATATATATATATATTCACTGAAAAAACCATAGGTTTCACACCTGTTATAGTTAGCTGGAAGTTTTACTCGCATAAAACCATTGAAATTCCCACGTTATGCACTGCTGATGACGTCACATATTACATCACTCATGACATGGTCAGTGACATCACTCATGACATCACTGATGACACCATCCAGTGAATGTGTGTCTTTTTAAAAAATAATTATGTGTTATATATGTATATGTAAAAATTGATGGAAGAATAAATGTTTAAATAAGTGTTTACATGGATGTTGTTTTTTTTTAAATTGATTAGTTAACTAGATTATTAAGTGTATCTTAGTGAATACATATATTAGTGAGTAATATTGAAATATTTAAATATATGGATTAGTGTTTCACTTTGTGTATAAGTGGCTGCATGGGTTGGTGAGTAGCTATATGTGTAGGTATATGGGTTATTAGATGTTTTTCTTAGTATCAGTATGAGTGTTTGTATGGTTTGGTGGGGGTATTACTTAGCACATAGATGCATGAGTGACTGACTCTCTGTTTGTATGTGTTTTGAAGACAGCATATGTGCAGGACTGTATGGGTGGATGAGTGTATATATGTGTGTGTTAGTGACTGAATGACTGTCTCAATAGTATCTTTATCAATAATTACATATGTTTTAATCTAATATATGTGAATATTGATGTATATAAGTGAGTATGTGTGAGAGTAAGAGATTGTAAGAGTTCCTGTTTAAATAAGTATGTGTTTCTATAAGTGATTGTTTAAGAGAGTAAGTATGTGTAAGGTTCCTTAGAAGTAAGGTGGTAGTGTGTGTATAGCTGTATATGCAAATAAATGGATGTTCAATAGTTTTTTGCATGTGTGAGTATGTGTGAGAGTATCTTTTGGATGACTGTCGGTGTGTAACAGGATGTATAGGTGTATCACTACATATGATGAGTGAGTATACGTATGAGTGATTATATAGAACTGTTGGTGAATGAGTGGATGTGTATATAGATGGTGGAATTATTGAATTGGTTGTTGTAACTGGTATGGGTATCTCCATTTTTTTGAAAATTTTAGTTTCTATTTTTGAATATGTGTTTTAAGGGTTACATTACAGTGAAAGGAGGTCTGTCACTGTATCACAAGGATGGTGTCATCAGTGATGTCATGAGTGATGTCACTGACCATGTCATGAGTGATGTAATATGTGACATCATCAGCAGTGCATTGCACGCGCAAGTTATAGTGAGTCCAACTAACTATAACGTGGGAATTTCAATGGTTTTATGCGAGTACAACTTCCAGCTAACTATAACAGGTGTGAAACCTATGTTTTTTTCAGTGAATTTAATAGGTTTTTTAAATGCTAATTCCTAACTATAACTTGTGTGAAACCTATGGTTTTTTCAGTGAATTGCAATGGTTTTTTAATAGCAAATCTCTATAGGTATAAAAAGTTAAAAAATGTATAACGAATTTTATATTGTATAATTATGTAATATTTTTTTTTTTTTTTTTTTGCCCCGGAGCGCTCCCGGGGCGCATACCGATGCGCTCACGGGTAAGCGCAGTGCTACGGCGCACCCCGGGGCGCGTACCTGTGAGCGTCCCGTTAGCGCTATTGCCGCGAACGAAAACAACATCGTGACGTATCGCGTAGCCGCGTGATGCGTCATATGACGCACTGCGTAAGCGCACCCGGAAGCACACAAGCGCATACGATCGCGCAACGTCCTGACGCGCTTACGCTACGCGCCCCCGGGCACGCCCCGGGGCGCGACTATGGGCACTCCCCGGGGCACGTAGCGTAAGCGCGTCGGGTCATGTGATCTGAAAATAACACTTTTCATTGGTGCAGATCAGTTTTGGTTTCCAAATGATGAAAACTCGGATCATATGACTTGAAAATAACACTTTTCATTGGTCCAGAACAGTTTTGTTTTCCAAATGATGAAAGCCCCCACCTTTTTTCCTTATTCTGACTTTGTCCTTTGACTGAGGAAGACCTGTTTGGAGATCTGTCTTTAATCTTTTCTACTTTAAAATGGCTACAGTAGCAGCAGCAGCTGGAGCATCTGCACCACCACCACCACCACCAAGAGGACCACCACAACATCACATTGGTGGTCAAGAAGAAGAAGAGGAGGAGGAGGAGGACGAGGAGGGGAGAAGGACATTCCTCCCAGAAGACAATACCCCATATAGGCCAAAGGAACATATTGTATGGGAGTTTTTTTCCATCCCTGAGGGCAAGAAAAAAGTGAATGCGCCAAAGGTGACTTGCCGAATCTGTGGCATGGAACTTTCAAGGGGGAACCCTAATAGGAAATATTCATTTGGTAATTACACCATGATTAGGCATATGCAGCGCAAGCATCCCAACAACTATGCTGCTGCAGAGATGAGAGAAATGGCCAGTAACCTTCCCCAATCTTCACCCAGCACCTCCAAAAGAAAGCAACCCACTCCATCGGGACCAGACACAAGGGAGACGATGCCAATCATACAACCACGGTTTGGTGAATTCAGGGTCACTTGTATTTTTTTGTGGTAAGACCATCAGCTATGGTGAGCAGAGCGTAAAGCTCATCGTTCTTGCTGGTGACAACCACAATTGCCCCAAAAAACCCTAATTTTTTCCTGATTTTTTTTTTGCTCCAGTTGAGCCGTTTACAATTCCCTGTTTTTTGTTTCTCCCCATAAAAAATACAAAAAAAATATAAAAGTGTTCAGAAAAGCCAAAAAAAGTAAAAAAAATTCAAAAAAACAATAAAAAAATATAAAACAACAAAAAGAATAAAAAACAGTTCTTTTTAGAACTACCTTTAATTTATAAAAATAAACCTATATTTTTAAAGAATCTCTGTCATTCATTTTTCCTTAGGGTACGCGCACCGGGGCGCGCACCAAAAAAAAAATAAAAAAATAAAAATGAAGGAGTGAGCATGAGGGAAGAACACAGAGAGAGTAATGTTAAGAGAAAGAGAGCTAAAGGGAGCAACACAGAGGGATTGTTTATTACATAGTAAAAAACAGAGAAGGTATAATAAGATGTTATTGAGAAAAGGAAAATGAATAAGGGAGCGAAATTAGGGAAGAGAGACGAAGAAGAGTAAAGTAGAGGTACTGGTAGAATGTGAGTGGGTGTTGAAAGAAAAAGGAAGGACAGTAAAGAATGGGGAAAGAAGGGTAGTGACGGAACCGGGATAAATGAACCACGGTGAGGGAGGGTGAGAAAAGAGCAGTGAGTGTAAGTAAAGAGGGGTGAAAGAGGGTGAAAAAACTGAATTAGGGTAAGACATGGGGAGTGACAGAGAGAAAAGAGAGAGAGAGTAAAGGAAACAGTAACTGAAAGGGTCTGAGTGAAACAGGAAAGAAAGGTAAGTAAGGCAGTGTGGGTGACTTATAGGGAGTCAGTGGGTGTAGGTGGGGGTGTGCGTGTGTAACGTGTGTGTGTCTGGGTGTGAGTGTGTGGGGTGTTTGGGTGTGGGTGGAGGTGTGGGTGTGTAAGATATGTGTGGGGGGGGTGAGTGTGGGGGGTATGTGTGTGGAGTGTGTGTGTGTGTGGGATGTGTGGTTGTGTGTGTGTGTGAGGAGTATGTGTGTGTGTGTGTGTGTGAGGTGTGTGTGTGGTGTGTGTGTGGGGTGTATGTATGTGTGTTGGGGGAGGTGTGTGTGTAGGAGTGAAGTAAATGATTAAGGGAAAGAGAATGAGTGAGGGAGCAAAGGAAGGGAATAGAGGGTAAGGGAAGTAAAGAATGGGGACTGAAAGAAGTTGAGTGTGGGAGGGGAAATAGGGAAAGGGTATTAAACATGGAGAATATGAATAAGTGAGAGAAGCAGAGTAAAGAAACAGGAGTGAGGTAGGTTGAGAAAATAGTAGTGAGTTTAAAGCAAAGGGTCATGACAAACTACATTTTTTTAGTCACACTTACCATATAATAAATGTAACTTTAATTACATTTTTTTACTACATTTTGTATCTGTAAAGAGAGAAGAAAAAATAAGTTATAATTAGTAAAATTTGTATTTTAAAATAAAAGATACAAATGAAGAGGTTAAAAATCATAACAGTGTATTTAGAAATAAAGTAAGTAGAAGGACAAAAAGAGGGAAAAAGAAATAGAAGGAGAGAAAATTACTAAGAGTAAGGCATATAGATTCACTGACAGAAAGGAAGAGAAGAAGAGAAAAATGAACTGAAGGTAAGAAAGATACTAAAAGAATGTGAGTTAGCAAAACTAAATCAGGAAACAGGAGTAAGTAAAAAGATAATGACTGAGAGGGAAAGGAGTCTAATTAAGGATGCATTTAGAAGAATCAGGAATGGAAGATAACTGAGAGTAAGTGAAGGAGAGTCATAGAGTGAAGGGATGAAGGGAGAGAGTATAATATAGAAGGATTGAGGGAAAATGAGTGAGGAAGTTAGTACACAGAGAGACTAAGGGAAGGACTGAGTGAAGTGGAGTACAATGAGTGAGGAAAGAAAAATGAGTAAGGGAGCAAAAGAACGAAAGAGAGGAGAAGAGGACTAAAGCAGTGGTACTGAGAGAAAGTGATTCGGTGATGAAAGTAAAGAGAAGGACACTGAAAGATAGGAAATGAGGGGTAGTAATGGAACCGGACTAAAAGAAATAGGTTGAGGAACGATGGGAGAGGAGCAGTGAAGTTGTTGTAAGAGAAATGATAGAAGGTAGATAAACATAAGTGAATATAACACAAGGAGAGTGAGGGACTGAGGACATAGAGGTAGTGAACGGAAAATAGAGAGAAGAGGTCAAAAGAAAGGAGGAAACAAAGATAAGCAAGGGAGAGTGGGTGATTTATAGTGATAGAGTGCGACAATACTGGTGAGTGAGTCAAGAGGAATTACTAAAAGAGCAAAGGAGGAAAACACGGAAAAGGAAAGTAAAGCAGACAGACTGAAAGCTGAATAGTTATGCAAGGGAGAGAGGGGATGCAGACAGTTGAAATGAGAATGAGGGGTTGTGCAAGAAGTGGAGTAAAAGAACGGGGTTGAAAGAGAGTGAAAGAAAGACATTATAAGTGAGTAAAAAGAGCTGAAAGAGGGTGGAAAAAGGAAAGTGAGTGTGAGACAATGGGAATACAATTTAAATTACAGAATACAAACTATAGATTAACTTGTACAACATGTTACATATTTTATTTTTGCTGTTCTCAGAATATATTGAATTTCACTTAAAAAGTGAGTTCAAACTACTCGACAGCGGGGAAAAAAAACACAATCAAAAAGATTGTGTTTTTAAAAAAAACATCTAAACTTAAAAATAACAAATGTACACTAATCTTTGATTCACTTACTTTTCCTTTAGGCCAAATAGTATATCATGAAGGTCCTTTTCGTTGGAAAGTACTCTGCTGTTCTCTAAAAATTCCATTTCATCGACTTTCTAGAAGAAAAGCTCGAAGAACATCTGAAATATTTTCATTATTTTCATATACTCCTTCTGTTCAGTCATAACCCTTTGCTCATTCCTTCACCATTCCTTAAGGCCAAATAGTGTCAGATGTATCAGTATATTTTCAAATTAGTTAAAACAAACTCTAAAATTACCGTTTTTCCGACGTTCTGAAAGAAAGGCTCAAACAACATTTTCACAATATTTAAATTTTCGTAATTCCATCTCTGACTCACTCATGTTCATCATTTCCTATAATACTGATATCACTTACTATGAGATCCACTTACAGTACCTGTATGACAACTCAATTTTTTATATTATCTTGATCACTTTTACTCAGAATATAATTTTAAACAGCAAACTAACCTTTATTAACTGCTCCCGTCTTCATAGGCCAATTACCTTTACTTACATTTTGGTTCTAAAAACACTAGGTATGAATTTTTTAAGTCAAAAGGCAAACGTTGTTTGAAAGTCAAATGAGTGTCATTACAGTGGGTCCAGCCTTTACGACTTTTTAAATAGCATGTGTAATGCCCTGATGTTGTTGAAGGACCGTCATGATAAATAATAGCTACAGTTGCAAAGGTTCTTCCTGAAATTGATAACTGAGAAACTACAAAAATTTTAATAGAAGTTGACAATTTACTTCCATCAGGTCTACATCGTTGGAACATTAAAATCACATATTTACCATAAGTTTGTAAAAATAATGTGGACAGCATTGCAGACTTACATTGGGTACACACCATATTGTGATCAGCTGCTTTAACTAGATTATTAAAAGACACTGATTTGCAGTCTGGTAAAGTCGAATATATAAATCTTTCAGTGTCTATTGTAGTACTACTTGATAAACTACAGTTGTCGCAGTCATGCTGCCATTGATAAGAAAGGCTAAAAAGATTTTTATATCTACACCTTCATCTTCCAAAACATCAAACATATACATTAACAATTCCTGACAATCCTGCTGAATATTCTGTGAAAATTGATTTTGACCAGAACATATGTCTAGAAGATTTCGAATTTCTGAAACACTTTCTATTTTTGCTCTATCACTGCTACATTTCTCAAACACAGAATTCAATAAACAGCAGAATGTTTGATCCCGATTTTCAACAATCTGTTCTTGTAAATTTTGAAGAAAAAAAACAACATTAACCACTACATTAGCATAGCAGTTGAGACCAGAACTGTTTTCAAACTCAAATCCAACAACATCTTCAACAGAATCCTTTTTCTTTCTACTTACAATTACAGTTTCATCTACTTTTTGTCTTTTTGCTACTACGTCACTGCAATTATTCTCATTTCTTCTTTTTCGGCCTACCACACGTTTTTCAAACAGAGGATATTGAGGCAAATATGGAGCATACTCTCTTCTTAACCTATTGTATTCTTTAACACAATCTAGATCAGCACAAATCTTTGTTTCATCACACTCAATCAAGTACAATCCTGATAAAGTTCTGACTCGTGATAATGCCACATATGCCATACCCTCTTTAAACACAGAACTTCCAATGTTCACCAAAGCACTATCTACACTTAAACCTTGAGATTTATGAATTGTCACCGCATATGCCAAACAAACAGGAAACTGTTTTCGGCGAACATATAAGTCTTTCACAAGCAAAAATCTAGCTGAACAACGACAAATTTGTTCTATTTCGTCAATGCCATCACATTTAATTTTTAAAATTTCAATTCCATCTCTATTTTTGTAATTCACAAAACCAACAACATGACCCATTGCTCCATTTACCAGACCTCTTTCAACATTTAAATTCCTTCTCAAAATGATACGACAATTTAAACACACACATTCAGAGTCTTTTCAAAACCAGCAGTTTTAGATATAGTCTTCTCTAATGAATCCAATTTTGATTTCAAATTTTCTGACAAAATAATTGTTGCTCCCATATGCTCTATTTTATCTATAGCTTCCAGTTTCACTATCTCTTCATTTTCTAACTTTAACATTTTGTTGTTGAACATGGAACATTCTTTCCTTTCAGAGTTGGCATCAAACATATGCCAGATTTCTTCTCGTTAATTTTCTTAAAAATATCCTCTGGAAGAATGTTTTCATTTGGGTACAAATTTGAAATTAATCGTCCATGTAAAGCTTCTTTCCCATGCTGACTTACTTTTCCGATTCTTACATCTTGTAGAATATTTTTATAATCTTCATCCTTTGCCTGCCCAATATTTTGAAGTAGTTCTGCATATTTGAAATTTAACCATATATTAACGTTTCCAATGCTTCCTAGGCACTTCCTGGTATCTTCATGCGTGACCATTTTAAACACTGGTTGTCCTTTCACTGGAGTCAACTGCAGTAGATCTCCAAAAACAATAATGTGTTTCCCTCCAAATAACACATCATACTCTGTTCTAAGAATTTCTTGCATTCTCAAATGCACAAAAGCAAGCATTAGATTTGAGACCATGCTTACTTCATCAATGATAAGAAGTTTCATTTTCTTCAGGACTCTGGAAACTTCGGAACACGCATCTCCAGATAGCTTGTGGTATTGCAATTTGTTATCATGCTCCCCTGGCAGCATCAGTAAACGATGTAAAGTAATCCCTTTAATATTATGTGCTGCCAGCCCAGTTGGAGCGGTAACAACACAAGACAGCGGTGATTCAGTCCTTTTCTGCAGATAAGTTGCAATTGCTTTAATCAGAAAACTTTTTCCAGTTCCCGCTTCTCCACTCACGTACAGTTGGACAGGCTTAAATGATGTACATGAGCACTCTTTTTTCTCATGACTAAATCCATGTTCAACCTGTTCTGTGACTTCGTCATATATCTGTTTCTGCTCAAGGTTTAGTTGATTCACCAAATCTTCTAAGTTAACTACATAATCTTGAGCTTGTTCCATAGCTCTTTCCACCTCATCCATGGCAGTGGCAGCTTCATTTTGGATAATTGGTCCTCCTAATGGATCCTGACTCAATGAAGCAGAACTCTGACTGTCTTGAGAACTGTCTCTAGCAATCTCTACAGCAATTGCGGCTTCTTGCTCTATTTCTTCGTTCAAAATTTGCAGATAATTTGGAAAAACAGGACATTCTATGGTATCCTTGGTTGCATTAAAAGAATCTTCGTAACAGAGAAAATCTCCAAGTAGTTCCTCTTCTGTACGCCATGGCTTAAAGAGTTGCAAAAGAGCTAAATAGTAAAATTCCCTTTTCTCTGGATTTTCGCAACTCAATTTTCGATGATTAATAAAAAAGGCCTTTTCTCTGCTTCACTAGGCATCCTTCACACCCAATGACAGCATATATTCCATTATTGATATCTTCTCTGATGTTCCTCTTATAAATATATCTTTGCAGAACTTCATAGAGACAAGCGTTCTCAAGGTAAGGACTTCTATTTGGATAGTATGTATCCAACATGTTTGTCTTCAAAATATCTGTACTTTCTGGTTCTTTCTCCGCCAAATACTCTATTTCTTGTACAGATTTCAAAACTCGGTTTCGTGTTGCAGCAAGACCTAGACTCACCCAAATGATGGTTCTAGATTTGGCATATAGACTTGCTGATGACAATCGATCAGAACATTCATATGCTCCAATTTCTCGATGTTACAACATCTTCAGACTGTAACTGTATAATTTCTTGCTTAGACTCTTTTCATGTGAAATGTCCTCCCACATTTCCTTCAGTTCTGTCTTTTCTTTTTTTGTGATGTAAGACGTCACATATCGAGCCACAGCAATAGAGTTGTCAGCAACGAACTGAATATCCATGTTAGCATTCCACATGGACAAAATCACTGGGTTGTAGTCGTTGATGTACTTGGACTCTTCGTTTCTTTTTAAATTGTATGTATTTTTGGGTGATTTCCTCGTCACAGTATGTCGCAGAGAAGACATCAAATTATTTACTCTTCCTTTAGAAATCACTGGTCGTGGAAACGCGAAACGACATTTTGTATAGAACTTGTCTTTGTTTCTGAATTTTCGACGACAGTACTTTCCACAACGATGGGATTGAAAGCATAAAACTTGTTGCCTTAAACTGTTTTCTTCGGTACTTTTCGGAACAGCACATGTTGAATACTCTTCAATGAACCTCATCACTGTCTCATCCGAATCTGTTCCAAATTTGGGTGCATCTTTAATCCACAACAACATATGTATGTGAGGAGCACCTCTCGCTTGATACTCCTTTGTCCAAAAGAAATCCAAAACCTCTCCAAGGGGAGGATTTTTTTTGTTGGTAATAAAAGACATCATAGCATTAAATCTGTGATTGAAATATCTGCATACATTCACTGGATCCAAAGAACACAGTTCTCCAGCAGTTTTGAATTCTATATTTTGTATATTTGCATTTGCCTCTCGTAGAAATTGAAGTAAGTCGTCCCATGCATACTCGGCACAGCTAAGAGTGAGGAACCATGTAGGAGTTCCTAAGTTTCTTAGCATACATTTCAATTCCCCATGACGACGGTACCAATACTCATTTGTACCACGCTGACATGCCATGAGATTGATTAGATGAGATTCCAAAATATTGTCTTGCAGATTGACTTTCTCCATAAAGTCCCTCGCCGAAACATTTTGCAGATGTGCTCCACTTTTCAGTATATGGTTCACTGCCTAAGAAAGCCCAGACAAGTCACTTTCATACAGTAGATGAAACAAATAAGGAATGCATTGACGAAACCTTGGATCTTCAGCATATAATCTTACAGTTCGATATTCAGATGCAGGAATTTGAAGTGGTCGATCGTCATATCGTCCACCTCGACCTGTTGGAAATAAATGTGGGAAACAACGAGCTTCCAAACTTTCTTCCCAAACACTAATGGGACTTCCTTTTGCTGCTTTCATTTGAAACAAGTCAATTGCATTCCCCATCACTTCTTTGGAATGCAGAGGATGAACAGTATAATGTTCATATATTTCTTCACTTCTAGGCACATCAACTTTTTCAATTTGGCCAGTTGAACAATCACTGTCTTCATCTGCAGCTGTTTCCTCTGCTTCAACACATACATGTTTGTAGTACTCATTGTTTTTGACCAAATACAACGTTGCCTTTTTGACTTTCCTAACATCCACTAAATCTTCCCAGATTTTCTTACTCTTTGTCGGAACCTCATTAACTAGAATAACCAGAGGTTCCTCTTCCACTTTCTCTACACCAATGGTATCAATATTTTTCTTGAAATCTAGAGGCAAATAAACAACTCTTCCCTTTAATCCTCTCTGTAAATCTGAAGGAGGCAATTTCCCTATCTTAGGCTCCATGCGAACAATAGCCTGAAAAGGATGGACACATTGAATCAAAATAGACTCATATGTATTTAAATCCATCAATTCTGGAGGAATGTCTACCGACTCCAGATTATTATGAACAGCTCTAGCAGTCATTCTGTTTTGATTTAATTTATCATAACAATATTTACAAATACGCTGATCAGAACTCAAATCAAAACAATTCTCCACCCACAAATAAGTTGCAAAATCCTTCCACTCATAATTATTTATCTTTTCACTTTTTACGTATAAATCAACTAATCTAGTTTGATGCTTATAATGAGTTCGTCGACAACACACACAAATAAAATTCGGCCTTTCACTTGATTTCACCTTAAACCTGGTAATTTCCTGGTCAAACTTTTCTGTACTTAAAATCTGTACATTGTCTTCCACATTACCTTGAATTTCTATGTCAATTTCTACACTGTCCTCTTTTTCACCAAAATAACAAATCTCAATTTCTTCACAAATCTTCTTCACATCTAAATCAGTTCCATGCAAAAGAGCACTGTTTAATTTTTTAAGCTTAAGTGCTGGACTTTTTGCATAATATAACCTTCTCACTAATTTCCTCATTTTGTTATGATGCACTGCTAACATCCTAAAATGATGAAAAACACTCTGACAGACTTTTCTAGAAAGACAAGCCAGTGAATGCCCTTGCAAACCTGTGTTTTCTCTCACTCTGCAAGGATCTAAGTCTTGCAACATCTTCATTTTCTGTTTTAGACTTTTCTTACTATATGTACGTAAGAAATTACAAAACAAATCAATTGATTCCTGTCGCACACTACAAATACTACTACACTTCCAAGTGTACACTGGACCCTTAGTACGTCTCCCTAAAACTTCATCAGTTAACACCTCTTCTGGTTCTCTAGGCACAAGTTTCTCTTTTTCAATCGGACAACCGTCTTTCACCTCATATGCTCGACCACTGGTGTCAACTGCATGCACTAAATCATTCTCCTGGAAGTAACTCTCCTCATTAAAAAATGGCTCACAACTTGAACTGTGCATCCATTCTCCTGAAAAAACTTTACAAAAATTAGTCCGATTAATTACTATTTTCCATCTACTGTTTGATTTGAAAACATCAATTGTCTTGTTAAGTGTCCTAATTCTATTGATTATTAAAATAAATAATTTTTTCTTAACTTCAAAAGCCTGATCAACAATCTTCTCTACATTTTTCTTTTTCTTATAAAAAGCAGCTCTCTGTTTACCTTTCCTAATTTTTTTTAACAAATTTAAAACCACCCTATTGCGAAACATTCATTTACGAATGTCTCTAAACTGATTCTGCCTTCTATTCCTATACATCTTATTCTCTCCTGCTCCAGTAGTAACATTTTTTGAGGGCCTCTCCTTCCTTTTCAAATTTGCTCTCTCCTTCTCTTTTTCTACATTCTGTCCAACATTTTTTTTTTATCTACATATGTTTCGTAAGAAAGACTTAGTTGTCTTACCAGGAGCTTTTTTTCCTGTTTTTTGAAGTATTTGTTGTAGAGGAGTGCTGTAATGCCGTTGCTGTTTTTGATTTTTTCCGCTTATCATCTTTCCTTCTCCTCTGCCTTGTGGGCATATTTCCTTACTCTTGAAATCTTGATTTCAATCTGTGGTAAAGAAAAAAATAGCACATTATAGACCACTATTACCAAACAACAAAGCAATGAGAAAAAGCAAACGGTCTATTCAGGGTTGCAGATGAGGTGACGATTGTCCAGGGGTGCAGAGGAGATGAAGCCTGTATTGAAGAGTGTAGTGGAAGAGAGGTCTGTCCACAGGTACAAAGAAGGTGAGACCTGTGTCTAAGAGTGCAGCTACATTGGTCTGTGATAAACATAATATTGTTTTACAAAAATAAATCTACTTGCTTACTCACCCAGGGTGTCCGGGGAGTGGACCTCACCTCTTCCTGGACCTGGCTCAGGATATAGTGACAGTGAAGTAGTCAGGGCACAGGAGAGACTGTGCCTCCCCCTGACTCAGTCACGGCCTGAGACAACGACGGACAGGTAGGAGAATTGGTCCTCCTGTTCTAGCAGTTTTTTATCTTTGTATCAGGCTTCCCTTCATATTGCCAGTTAATTGCTGGACTAAAGGATGATTGAATTTAACAGTTTGTTCAGCCTTGAGTTGATAGTGGAGTGGAGAGAGGGTGGTTTTGGAGTATCTCTAGATGGTTGTTAATTAGCTCCATACACAGTATTTTCACCGCCAGAGTAAATTAATGTTTGACCTCCTGGTCTTTGTAATTTACATAGCCGGTTTGTGTTATTGTAGAGCGGGGTCTCACATATCCTGAGCCAGGTCCAGGAAGAGGTGAGGTCCACTCACCCTGGGTGAGTAAGCAAGTAGATTTATTTTTGTAAAACAATATTATGTTTATCACAGACCAATGTAGCTGATTGTGACCTTCCTGTACGTTTGTCCTCCTTACACAGTATAATTGCAACCAGGTGCCGAAGAGAGGAGTTGATACAGTTTATGGAACATTATATCCTTTACTGGTTTTCACTTGTGTGTGTGTTTTTTTGTATATTTTTTCATACCTTATTCACTTGTAAGCAGTAGTATATTATTTGAACAGAGACCCTGACGAAAGCCAGAGGAGTAAACCTTTAGTGGCTGAAACATGTTGGTCTCCTCGCAGCTATTTGTGTGGACTGCGATGATGATACTACACTGTTCTTGTTTTTATTAGGGAAGGGGCCAACAATTATTAAAATTGACCTTGGTTGAGCTCCCTATCCTTTTTTAGACCACCACTTACATATATTTTTACACTGCACTTCCCATCACATCAACATCATGTGGTAGTACCGAGTGATTGTGGGTCGCTACCCCGTATCTGGTTATCTGGGTATGCCGGTCTCAATGATCTAGAGACACAATACCCGATAAGGATTACCAAATGATAACATTGATCATTACAAGACCGTTGATGGGAATCCTAAACCAGGGGTGACTCACGCTATTGGTTCTTCACATCTTGTGATCTGGTCTGTGAGTGTTACTGTCATCGTACCCTTGTACTATTGATAAGGTTACTTTGAGTAGAGGATCACTTTTGGATCCCTTAGTAGACCACTATTTATTCCTTCTCAAAAATCTAAAAGTCATTGATTTGCCCCAAAATCGTTTTTTAAATAACATTTTAGACACACAGTGCCGGTCCTATGTACAAGCATTCAGTGTCCATGAGTACAGTGGAGAGGACTGACCTCCTCTGACCCTTGGACAAGCCTTACCTCATCTGTGTCCTCTGGACAGGCCTCATTGTATTGAGTATAATTGATGGTAACTAGGTGCAGATGAGGTGACGCATGTCCAAGGGTGTAAATAAGCTGAGGCCTGTCTAAGGATGCAGATTAGTTGAAGTCTATTCAGGGTTGCAGATGAGGTGAGGATTGTCCAGGGGTGCAGAGGAGGTGAGGCCTGTATTGAAGAGTGTAGTGGAAGAGAGGTCTGTCCAGGGGTACAAAGAAGGTGAGGCCTGTGTCTAAGACTGCAGTGGGGGATAGGCTTCATGAAGTCTAGTCCACTGCACTCTTAGACACAGGCCTCACCACCTATGCTCCCCAGGAAAGGCCTCTCTCCCACTACCGTCTTGAACACAGACCTCACCTCCTCTGTCCCTCTGGACATGCCTCACCCATTCTGCACAATCTACTTCCTAATCTGAGGTAACACAGGTGACATCATTGTGAAAAGTTGAAATATATTTATTTAATCATGCAGACACTATTTATTCCTTCTCAAAAATCTAAAAGTCATTGATTTGCCCCCAAATCGTTTTTTAAATAACATTTTAGACACACAGTGCAGGTCCTATGTACAAGCATTCAGTGTCCATGAGTACAGTGGAGAGGACTGACCTCCTCTGACCCTTGGACAAGCCTTACCTCATCTGTGTCCTCTGGACAGGCCTCAATGTATTGAGTATAATTGATGGTAACTGGGTGCAGATGAGGTAACGCATGTCCAAGGGTGTAAATAAGCTGAGGCCTGCCTAAGGATGCAGATTAGTTGAAGTCTATTCAGGGTTGCAGATGAGGTGAGGATTGTCTAGGGGTGCAGAACAGGTGAGGCCTGTAGTGAATAGTGTAGTGGAAGAGAGGTCTGTCCACGGGTACAAAGAAGGTGACACCTGTGTCTAAGAGTGCAGTGGGGGATAGGCTTCATGAAGTCTAGTCCACTGCACTCTTAGACACAGGCCTCACCACCTATGCTCCCCAGGAAAGGCCTCTCTCCCACTACAGTCTTGAACACAGACCTCACCTCCTCTGTCCCTCTGGACATGCCTCACCCCTTCTGCACAATCTACTTCCTAATCTGAGGTAACACAGGTGACATTATTGTGAAAGGTTGAAATATATTTATGTAATCATGCAGACACTATTTATTCCTTCTCAAAAATCTAAAAGTCATTGATTTGCACCAAAATCGTTTTTTAAATAACATTTTATACACACAGTGCAGGTCCTATGTACAAGCATTCAGTGTCCATGAGTACAGTGGAGAGGACTGACCTCCTCTGACCCTTGGACAAGCCTTACCTCATCTGTGTCCTCTGGACAGGCCTCAATGTATTGAGTATAATTGATGGTAACTGGGTGCAGATGAGGTAACGCATGTCCAAGGGTGTAAATAAGCTGAGGCCTGCCTAAGGATGCAGATTAGTTGAAGTCTATTCAGGGTTGCAGATGAGGTGAGGATTGTCTAGGGGTGCAGAAGAGGTGAGGCCTGTAGTGAAGAGTGTAGTGGAAGAGAGGTCTGTCCACGGGTACAAAGAAGGTGACACCTGTGTCTAAGAGTGCAGTGGTGGATAGGCTTCATGAAGCCTAGTCCACTGCACTCTTACACACAGGCCTCACCACCTACGCTCCCCAGGAAAGGCCTCTCTCCCACTACAGTCTTGAACACAGGCCTCACCTCCTCTGTCCCTCTGGACATGCCTCACCTCATCTGCACACTCTACTTCCTAATCTGAGGTAACACAGGTGACATTATTGTGAAAGATTCAAATATATTTATGTAATCATGCAGACACTATTTATTCCTTCTCAAAAATGTAAAAGCCATTAATTTTCCCCAAAATCGTTTTTCACATCACATTTAAGAAACACAGCACAGGTCCTATGTACAAGCATTCCATGTCACTACTAAAACTTCACAATTTCACAAAATACAAATCCCCTATCTTGCAAATATTCATACCAAGAATTATCAAAAAACATGACACAAACCAACAGCAAAGAAGCTCAATGTGCTTCCTAGTATGAGGTAACACAGGTGACATCATTGTAAAAGGTTCAAATGTATTTCTTTAATCATGCAGACACTATTTATTCCTTCTCAAAAATGTAAAAGCCATTCATTTTCCCCAAAATCGTTTTTCACATTACATTTAAGAAACACAGCACAGGTCCTATGTACAAGCATTCAATTAAACTACTGAAACCTCACTATTTCACAAAATACAAATCCTCTTTCTTGCAAATGTTGATGCCAAGCATTATCAAAAAACATCACACGAACTAATTGCAAAGAAGCTCAATGTGCTTCCTAGTATGAGGTAACACAGGTGACATCATTGTAAAAGGTTCAAATGTATTTCTTTAATCATGCAGACACTATTTATTCCTTCTCAAAAATGTAAAAGCCATTCATTTCCCCCAAAATCGTTGTTCACATCACATTTAAGAAACACAGCACAGGTCCTATGTACAAGCATTCAGTTTCACTACTGAAATTCAACCATTCTCAAAAAACATGACACAAACCAACAGCAAAGAAACTCAATGTGCTTCTTACTCTGAGTTAACACAAGTAACATCATTGTGAAAGGGTCAAATTTATTTCTTTAAGCATGCAGACACTATTTATTCCTTCTCAAAAATGTAAAAGCCATTCATTTTCCCCAAAATCGTTTTTGACATCACATTTAAGAAACACAGCACAGGTCCTATGTACAAGCATTCCATGTCACTACTGAAACTTCACAATTTTACAAAATACAATTCCTCTATGCAAAGAAACTCAATGTGCTTCCTACACTGAGTTAACACAGGTAACATCATTGTGAAAGGGTCAAATTTATTTATTTCAGCATGCAGACACTATTTATTCCTTCTCAAAAATGTAAAAGCCATTCATTTTCCCCAAAATCGTTTTTGACATCACATTTAAGAAACACAGCACAGGTCCTATGTACAAGCATTCCATGTCACTACTGAAACTTCACAATTTTACAAAATACAATTCCTCTATGCAAAGAAACTCAATGTGCTTCCTACACTGAGTTAACACAGGTAACATCATTATGAAAGAGTCAAATGTATTTCTTTAAGCATGCACACATTATGTATTCCTTCTCAAAAATGTAAAAGCCATTCACTTTCCCCAAAATCGTTTTTGACATCACATTTAAGAAACACAGCACAGGTCCTATGTACAAGCATTCCATGTCACTACTGAAACTTCACAAGTTTACAAAATACAATTCCTCTAGGCAGTAAAGCATACCAAGCATTATCAAAAAGCATGACACAAAGCAACATTAAAAAACCACAATATGCTTCCAAATATTCTCCATAGAGTATACAACTCTCTATCTATATTAAATGAATCATTACTCACCTTTACAAATGCTTTGGGAGATTGAGAACAGTGTCAGACACACACACCAATATTTCTTTAGCAGAGCAAAAGGTATGTACTCCAGCCACTGCAACCATGAATGGCACAGAGAACCTCTAATTCTACACACATATTCCTCATGGTAACCAATCAAAACTCTTCCCTCTCTATTTTTGAATCAACACCCTCCCCCCCCTCAGCCCTTTCTACCTGTTACCATAGAAACTCCCTCCTCACTGAGCTCTCAGGTTTAAAAGTTTATTCTACAATGTTGCAATTCAACTTAGCAAGGATGTTTGACCTCTTAATACCCCAGCTTATCCAGTGCAATGTTTCTTTAAATGACTTTTTCTTAACCATTCAAATTGCTTCTTTCACAAAACAGAACCATGCACCCTAACTTTCAGTTTTCAACTATCTGAATCCACTAATCATTGCTTGTGATTCAAGAGCACTGAAACTCCACAGTTTTGTTTTTTTGCAAACTCCTACTGTTCAAACTGCCATTTCATTCCCACACTTCATCTGACTGCACCAGAACCTCCTCTTACCATGTATTCTGTCTGGATTATTGGACATAGCTACATCCACTGGGCTCAAAGGTATGCAGCTACCAGAAATGTTCACAACCTTGATTTACCAAATGTGAACATTAAATGGATTGGCCAGAGAGGATTGAGATGTCATCAATTGATACCATTGGTGAAAACCTTTTTGCATCTGCCACACCCTCACCTCATAATTCTGCACTGTGGTGGAAATGACTTAGGCACTTTGATTGGGGTAGGTCTGGAAATGCTTTTAAAGGACACCTTTGAACAATTGATGGCACTTTTTCCTCAAACTGCCTTGGTATTTTCCAATATATGCCAAAGACAGAAATGGAAGTGGTCCAACCAATTTTGTCCACAATTTGAGAAAGCACGGAAACATGTGAATAAATCTGTTTCTGCTTACATGAGAGACTATGGAATGGGTTCAATATACAACAATAACTTGCGTTACAACATGCAAGATATCTACAGAGGAGATGGTGTGCACTTCTCAGATGAGGGGAATAGAATATTCCTCCTGAATATAAGACTGTGCATTGGAACCTACTTGTAGGTACCTAAATCAGCCACAGAACCCAAAAGCTCTTTTCAGGGCTACCCTACCTCTGATCACTCAAAACAATTACTTTACTCTAACTTTTTTCACTGTTTTTCACCAAAGTACCCTCCCCGGTACGCTCCCCGGTACGCGTACCGGGCGCTTCCCCCGCGAATAATTAAAAAAAGAATTATTTTTTTTGGCCTATATGGGCCTCCTAAGCCCCCCTCAGAAAACCTAGGGGGTCAAGGGGTGTCTACTGTGCCCCCTTTTACCCATTCCCAACGTTGTTTGTCCTCCATCTTGTGTCTCAATTCTACCGAAACACAAGATGGAGGACTCCCGTAGCGCTGCCGGTACACGTACCGGGGCGCGCACCGGTGAGCGCTCCCCAAATTTTTTAAAAGTTCATTTACATAAAAACCTCTGTAGAGATGTTCACCAAATATAGAATAGGCCATACTACATACCAGTCCCTACCATTTTCCCAAATTTGGTGGAATTCCATTGAGCCATTTGCCCTGTAGCCCTGTCTAAATATCCTGAGGTAAATTACATGACAAAAACACATATGAACACTTAGGATTTACAACCAATTAAAATGTTACTTTCATTTTCTACTATTTTTTCCTGACATTTGATTGGTTATGTACATGAATATAAATGTAAAATGAGAGGGAAACATGGCCATTTTGACTACACCTACCTGAGGTACATCTTGAAACAATTTTCTCCATTTATCTTCATCACCTTTCAATAAGGTAAGTGGTTAATTTGTAAGGGGCACTTTAAGGTAATTTGTAAAAACGTTTTCTGATAGTTATTTACTGTCCCTCTGTTATAGTTATAGATTGAGATAGGCTTCTCTGTTATAGTTATAGATTGAGTTAGGCTTCTCTGGTATAATTATGAAATTACTTAGGCTTCTTCACATACACTTTTTTATATTTCTACTTCCTGCCTGATACCATACACTGCCCAAAGATAACTTCACTGTTAAAAACTCACAAGTACCTGTCTGAACTTAAACCCAACAGTGCCCTAACTCTACTGATATATTTATTTTTTATGCAATTTACAGCAAAAAAATGAAAGGTAAAGAGGAGAGCAATACAATTTCTTTTGAAATTATGGATAAAGATATTCTTAACGAAGACTTGGATTTCATGGATGAGTCTGAAGATCAACAACTAATTGACTGTCTTGAATCATTTGAATCATGTAATGAAAATTTGGAGGACATTCCGGATGATGTAATGTTAGAAGTGTTATTAAATTATGAACAATCTCAACAATAAATTTATATTTAATAATTAAAAATTGTTTGCGACATTATTCATTTTTATATGTAATTCATGAAATACTACCAAAATTATTATAATATAAACTGAGACTTACAGTATACTGTGCAACTTTTTTGTGTTACATATTAAGTTTGCTCATAGTTACTTCCTTTCTCCCACTATATTATCTTCAATGTGTATTTGACATCTCTTTTTCATCTCCTGCCTCCATGTTGTTTCTGCTATCCTTAGAGACTATGGTATAGATTCCATATACCACAATAACTTCTGTAACAACATGCAAGATATCTACAGAGGAGACGGTGTACATTGAATTTAAGACTCTGTATTGGTACCTACATGCTGGTACTTAAATCACCCACACAACACAACAACTCTATTCAGAGCTACCCTATCTCTAAGCACTTTAAATTATTATTTTACTGTTTCACTGGGTTTTCCCCATGTGTTAATGGGGGGGAGGTGTGTGTGGGGGATGTGTGGGGTGTGTCTGGGAGGTGTGTGTGTGTGAGGGGGGGAGGTGTGGGTGTAGGTGTGTGGGGTGTGTGTGTGTGAGTGTGGGTGGGGGTGTGGTTGTGTAAGGTGTGTGTATTCAGAGCTACCTTACCTCTAAGCGCTTTAAATTATTATTTTACTGTTTCACTGGGTTTTCCCCATGTGTGAGGGGGGGAGAGGAGGTGTGTGTGGGGGATGTGTGGGGTGTGTCTGTGAGGTGTGTGTGTGTGGGGGGGAGGTGTGGGTGTGGGTGTGTGGGGTGTGTGAGTGTGGGTGGGGGTGTGGGGGTGTAAGGTGTGTGTATTCAGAGCTACCCTACCTCTAAGCACTTTAAATTATTATTTTACTGTTTCACTGGGTTTTCCCCATGTGTGAGGGTGGGAGAGGAGGTGTGTGTGGGGGATGTGTGGGGTGTGTCTGTGATGTGTGTGTGTGGGGGAGGGGGGAGGTGTGTATGTGGGTGTGGGGTGTGTGAGTGTGGGTGGGGGGGTGGGTGTGTAAGGTGTGTGTGTGGGTATGGGTATGTGGGGTGTTTGGGTGTGGGTGGAGATGTGGGTGTGGGTGTGTGAGGTGTGGGTGGGGGTGTGGGTGTGTAAGGTGTGTGTGTGGGTGTGGGTGTGTGGGGTGTTTGGGTGTGGGTGGAGGTGTGGGTGTGTGAGGTGTGTGTAGGTGTGTGTGTGGGGTGTGTGCATGTGGATGTGTGTGAGATGTACTTATAGGTACCTAAATCAGCCACAGAACCCAAAAGCTCTTTTCTCAGGTACCCTACCTCTGAACACTCAAAATAATTATTTTACATTAACTTTTTTCACTATTTTTCACCAAAGTACGCTCCCTGGTATGCTCCCCGGTGCGCGTACCGGGCGCTCCCCCCGTGGAGCCCTTTTATGGTCCCCACATCAAACCTAGGGGGTCAGGAGGGGTCTACCCTGCCCCCTTATGGTCATTTCCCCCTTTGTTTTTGCCGATAAGACAACGGTAAAGTCAAAGATTTGAAATCAACAAGAATCTGTAGAGCTATATGAAATAATATAAAGATTTGTGCATAGCAAGCCAATACTACATACAATGATAAGAGTGAGGATAATAATAAACACCTCAAAACATCAGAGAATAAGCAAACGCAAATAATCCATGATAGGAACACTTGGATGGCCGTGTTTTCATTATACACACACACCTGTGAACCTACCCCTGGGGTAGGTTCACAGGAGTATGCAGTATTGTCTTGCTATGCACAAATCTTTATATTATTTCTTATGGCTCTACAGATTCTTGTTGATTTTAAATCTTTGACTTTATTGGCTTGCTATGCATGAATATTTATATTATTTCTTATGACTAGAACAACACCAAGAACAAAGAACTGTGGAAACATTGTGTTATTAATGGCGTAAAACTATGTATGTGTTTTATTTATGACTTGTTTTTAGAATTTTCTTGTGTTAAGTCAGTGTACTTTGGGTGTCATTATGTTTTGTCAAGTTCAGTCTATTTTTGTATAATAAGGTCTTGTATTGTGTATGTGAATAATGAACAAAATATTTTTCTAATTTTGTTTATTTTTGTGTACAGTGTTTTTGTGCCGTTTTTCTTGCTTTCTGTATGTTTCGTTCTGTTGTTTTTGTTATTTATATATGTGTTTTTTGTTGTATCTTTACAGCCCTGATGAAGTTCCCTGTTAGGGAATGAAACGTGTTTGCTGGATGATTTAATATGAATGTTATCTATAAAAGAAATATTTTCAAATAAAGAAGTGACTTTTCTATTTACTTGGGCTTGTTGGACTTTTTGAGCTGCGCACCCCCACTTAATATATTTGCTTTCATTAATGCTTGATACATGTAGGAACTCAGCTGCTGACAAAACTAGACTCTGTCCATTATTGTTCTGGAGAAGGCTCTAGTTCCAACCTGAACTGGTCCAATACAGACTGGCATTAATGGAAGTTTTAAAGGTTGACACATTTAATAAAATCCCATGGCTTCGACAAAGAAAAGCTTTTGCCATCGATCAGCCTTCAATCTCTATGGGATAAATATTTATATGTTTCATCCCTGACAGCAGCGATGTTAAAAAAGGATCACTGAAAGAATATCGATGACACAAATATAGACTTACCAAAATATCGAGTAAAAAATATAGAATGCAAAAATATCGAATCCCTATCTCCAAACAGGTAAGTACAAAAATATTGAATCAAAAATATCGTTGTAAAAAATATAGTTAGTCAAAATATCGAATTTTTTAAATGTCTTAAAAGTAATTAATAATTAACTAAATAATAAATATAATTAACTTAAACATACTTAAAATACTTAAATAACCTTAAAATTAATAAATAATTAATGTAACTTAAATTTTCTTTTTCTTTTTTAATTCATATATATATATCTAAACATAATATTAATAAAAAATATACAATATTTTTACTGTAGGCTAGCGGGAGGGTTAAATTTACTATTACCACTCCAGTGAGTGCAACAGTATAGAAAACATTGTATAACGTAGCAGTAAAAATTACTATTCCCACTCCAGTGAGTGCAACAGTAGGGAAAGCGCTGGATAGCGGGAGGGTAAAAATTACTATTCCCACTCCAGTGAGTGCAACAGTAGGGAAAGCGTTGGATAGCGTAGGGGTAAAAATTACTATTCCCACTCCAGTGAGTGCAACAGTAGGGAAAGCGTTGGATAGTGTAGGGGTATAAATTACTATTCCCACTCCAGAGAGCGCAACAGTAGGGAAAGCATTGGATAGCGTAGACATAAAATTTACTATTCCCACTCCTGTGAGTGCAACAGTAGGGAAAGCATTGGATAGTGGGAGGGTAAACATTACTATTCCCACTCCAGTGAGTGCAACAGTAGGGAAAGCGTTGGATAGCGTAGGGGTAAAAATTACTATTCCCACTCCAGAGAGTGCAACAGTAGGGAAAGCGTTGGATAGCGTAGGCATACAATTTACTATTCCCACTCCAGTGAGTACAACAGTAGGGAAAACATTGGATAGCGGGAGGGTAAAAATGACTATTCCCACTCCAGTGAGTGCAACAGTAGGGAAAGCATTGGATAGCGGGAGGATAAAAAATTACTATTCCCACTCCAGAGAGTGCAACAGTAGGGAAAGCATTGGATAGCGTAGAGGTAAAAATTACTATTCCCACTCCAGTGAGTGCAACAGTAGGGAAAGCGTTGGATAGCGTAGGGGTAAAAATTACTATTCCCACTCCAATGAGTGCAACAGTAGGGAAATCGTTGGATAGCGGGAGGGCAAAAATTACTATTCCCACTACAGAGAGTACAACAGTAGGGAAAGCGTTGGATAGCGTAGTAGTAAAAATTACTATTCCCCCTCCACAGAGTGCAACAGTAGGGAAAGTTTTGGATAGCGTAGGAGTAAAAATTACGATTCCCACTCCAGTGAGTGCAACAGTAGGGAAAGCGTTGGATAGCGTAGGAGTAAAAATTACTATTCCCACTCCAGTGAGTGCAACAGTTGGGAAACCGTTGGATAGCGTGAGGGTAACATTAATATTTCCCACTCCAGAGAGTGCAACAGTAGGGAAAACGTTGGATAGCATAGGACTAAAAATTACTATTCCCACTCCAGAGAGTGCAACAGTAGGGAAAGTAAATACTTCATATATGAATAAAAATTAATTAAATATTAATACCAATTACAAATTAATTAAAATTAATTAACAGTTTTTATATAATATAATAATTAATCAATTAAAAATACAAATAGAAATTAATTATTAGAAAATATTACCTATTAATACACATTATTTACCAATTAACAATTAAATAATTAACAATTAAAAAATAATTAAAAATTACAACAAAAAACAATAAATAAATTAAAATATTTAATTAATTACAATTAAATTACTTCCCACCCTATTCCCCTATAAACACACAGCCCGCAACAGAAAATAAATTAATAAAATTAACATAATTATCAATTAATCAATTAATTACAATTAATTACCAATTATATTTTAATTAATTACCAATTAACAATTAATTAACAATTAATTCAAAATAAATACCAATAAATAAATAAAAAAATGTAACTAATTATAATTAAATTACTTCCCACCCTATTCCCCTATAAATCCACAACCCGCTACAGAATTATACTACGCAAAAATGAAATACCATAAAATTAATTAATTAAAATAAATTATAAAATAAATATACACTTTTCACACATATACTAACATAAAAAATCACTTTAAAAAATGGGATATTATTAGAAAATTGATAATAACTTACTTACCTCAAATTCGGTATTTTTGTTGTCTATATTCTGTCCATTCTATATTCTTGTTGTCTATATTCTGTCCATTCGATATTTTGTCCATTCTATATTTTGAATTCAATATTACTGCTATTCTATTCGATATTTTTGTAGTCTATATTGTGTCCATTCGATATTGTGTCCATTCTATATTTTTAATTCGATATTAATGCAAATCGATATTAAAAACTCGATATTTTGAGTGTATACCATTAAAAAACAGTACTAGCTTTGGGTTAGGCAATCGGAGGCTTTATTGGCTATCAACTCATCCTCAACTGGAACATTCTTAGATTTTAAATCCAGCCATTTCTTGGAAGCATACTGGGATGCTATTGCTGTCCCTCTGGACAGGAAATTATATTTCCAACTTTGGAGTGGTACCCTTCCCTTAAATATGTTTACCAGCGAATGGGTCCCAAATGGTGATCTTTTGTGTCCGACCTGCAAGACCTCTATAGAACCGATTGGACATGTATTCTTTGTTTGTCCAAGATACACTGCTCCTCGCCAGAAATAGATTAAACCTCTCTGTAGGCTAATGGGGACCAGTTGCGGTCAGCATGACTCGCGGGTGGGGCGGAGCCGCAGGTTGCGCGGGAGATGAGGGGGGTTAATTTTCATTAAAATAATAATAATAATTACTTACCTTACCCGGCCTGATCCGGTCCTGTGTCGTCTCTGCTTCTCCGCTCTTCGCAGAAAGCAGTCAGCCTCCCTCCCCTTTCCTAAGCCAATCACAACGTTGCATTGGCAGTGTTGTGACCGGTGGGGACGGTGCTCAGCCAGGCGCCTATGGGGTGGCCATCTTCTCCATGTAGGCTGCATGCATGGCAGAGTGTTCATGACTGGTTTGGTCTGCCCCAGTGCCGACCAAACAGGTAGGGCCTACAACATTGGGCCAGCCGTTCCTCCCCTGCCCTGTTGCAGGACCGCCCAGCCCAACCAAACCTTTCTGCTTTCCCGCAGTGCGAGAAGCAGTAACATAAAATGCTATTCATACAATTTTATGTCACTGCTTCTCGCACTGCGAGAAAGCAGTGGGGCGACCCTCCTTTGCCCACATGGAGGAGCCGCCCCTGATGAGGAACTGCAGTAGTTGGACCGCATTAAGGATACTTAGATCAGGCTCAGATCCTACTTATGCATGTGCAATTGCAAAGTTTTGGGGATGGACATGGTCTATTAGAGCCATGTCTGCATGAGTAATTCAAACTAACTATTTATCAAATACCACTGATTTCCTAAATTTTAGACGGTGATGAACTGTATTTTAAACTAATGTTTTTAATCTGGTGTGTTTTGTCTCCAAATCTATGTACCTTGTCTTAGAGCACTCCCCTTGTCTTTTTGTTGGGTTTTATTATCTATCCAATTTGCTTCGTATTTATCATGGGGACCATGATCCCGATTGTTTTAAAATGTGCATGCTAGTGCTTTCTCGTATGTTGCAATGATTCGCCTCTCATACCAGACTGTATTTTTTAAATCTCTGATGTCTGTACATTTTATGTTTTATTCTTTTATAACTAAACTGATGAATAAAGCTTATTAAAATGAAAACAAGTACAAGAATTTGCAAAAAAAAAAAGTAAAACATGACCGGTCACAAAAATAATTAGAATAAAATGACAATATAAACAAAATCTGATATTAGCCCAGCAGCCCTGGCACAGAGGTGGACTTCTTTTGTAGCTGGACATGCACATATGCACAAACCAAATATTGTAACTCACAGTGACGCAAGACAATCACTTAAGTGGCTGATCTATTGACCATGCTCTTTGCTGTGGGTACGAAGGCAAAATGTGAATTGTCATTCTACAAATCAATGGATAAAGATGGCTGATTGAAATTAAAATTCTGTGTCTGTGTTGGGTTAGCAATTAAATTCAGATAGTCCAGCTCTCTCAGATGGACCAGCATGTGGGCCATTTTTTTGTTTGCTCTGTAGGCCTTGAGCGAACCAAAAAAAACTGGCAAGCCTGCCCAAAATCTCAGGCAATACTGTTATGTATATGCACATGAATTTATGTATTTTATGGATGTTTTAGAGAAAATACGAGGCTGGCGCGGCAGCTAAAGCTGTCTGAAAGTCAGTCTCAAAAACCATGGAGGTTCCTTGGGAGTATCAGGCTTCCTTGACACATCTTGAAAGTACTGGCATTTTGAGCACCTTGTCAAAGCCCATGGCTTTTTGGAAATTTAGCTAGAGGGTGCCCTTTAAAATGCATTATTTGCTAGGGTGACCAACTGGCATGGGTGCAAATTTAGGACAGTGAGTGTAAAAATTCAGGCCAATGGGTCAAATGCAGGACACCAGGTCAAAATTCAGGACAGAAATTCAGGACACCAGGTCGAAATTCAGGACAAACCCTTGGTGGGGGGGGGAGGGGGAAATGTAGTTTTACAGACACAGACGAAGTTGCGCAATACTATAAATACATGAACTGAGCCAGCATCATTCATGGGCCTGTTAAATTGTAAATTGTTAAATATACACTTTGCTTCAGCCCACCACAGCATACAGCAAGGAGCTATAGGTCAACCCACTTTATCATTGCACCCTTCAGTGTGAGGGATGGCACAAAGTCACAGCCACTGTTCAAATTAGTCTAAAAATATTTCCTTTCTCTTAAACTACAAAGTGGAATAAAAGTGTACTGTTTAAATTCTATTGTTTCATTAATTTGAAATACAGGCTTGTTATATTGTATTCACTTTTTTTAAAGTTCATGGGCTGCGTGTCTCCTAAAGCTTAGGCATTCCTATGCCTGCTTCCCTAGGCATAGATTGAGCCAGTCTGCCAAAAAAGAGGGTATAGGCGCCAAAAACAACAAAGAAGAAAAACAAGCATTGGCATAGCCAATAGGTCTCGCCTTTTTTATCTTATAAGTGTTTAGACATGCAACACCTTATCCTGGGTGCTGTGCAGCCAGGGATTGAAGAGCTTTACAATTACTGCACACTCGGGGGTCGATTCCGATTCGGGATTAAAATCTGTGCTACGATTCGTATTCGTACCCGTTTACGTACGAATTGAAAAAAACCATTCGAATTGCGTAGTAAAATTCGAAGTCCGCAAATACGTACGAATATCAGCGAACCGTACGAACCACATTCGAAAACCCGTACGGAATGTCGTCGGAACTTCAACCGTACGATTTGTAAACATGCCGTACGAACTAACAAGTACGATCCTGACCCGGGACCAAGTACGCGATTTGTACGGGCAAAGGTTGTCCCGCATGAAGCACGATTCGTACTGAAAACATCGCGTATGAGCGAGCCGCACTAACAAATACGAGGCGCACACCCCACAAACAAGCGTACACGTAGCCCCGGACACGATAAACGAGCCTAACTGCCAGACGCATTAACAAATACGAGGCGCACACCCCACAAACAAGCGTACATGTATCCCCGGACACAATAAACGAGCCTAACTGCCAGACGCATTAACAAATACGAGGCGCACACCCCAAAATCAAGCGTACACGTACCCCCGGACACGATAAAGGAGCCTAACTGCCAGACGCATTAACAAATACGAGGCGCACACCCCACAATCAAGCTTACATGTACCCCCGAACACGAAAAACGAGCCTAACTGCCAGACGCATTAACAAATACGAGGCGCACACCCCACAAACAAGCGTACACGTACCCCCGGACACGATAAGCGAGCCTAACTGCCAGACGCATTAACAAATACGAGGCGCACACCCCAAATCAAGCATACATGTACCCCCGAACACGAGAAACAAGCCTAACTGCCAGATGCATTAACAAATATGAGGCGCACACCCCACAAACAAGCGTACACGTACCCCCGGACACGATAAACGAGCCTAACTGCCAGACGCATTAACAAATACGAGGCGCACACCCCACAATCAAGCGTACACGTACCCCGGACACGAGAAACGAGCCTAACTGCCAGACGCATTAACAAATACGAGGCGCACACCCCACAATCAAGCGTACATGTACCCCCGAACATGAGAAACGAGCCTAACTGCCAGACGCATTAACAAATACGAGGCGCACACCCCACAAACAAGCGTACACGTACCCCCGGACATGATAAACGAGCCTAACTGCCAGACGCATTACCAAATACGAGCCGCACACCCCAAAATCAGGCGTACATGTACCCCCGAACACGAGAAACGAGCCTAACTGCCAGACCATTAACAAATACGAGGCGCACACCCCACAAACAAGCGTACACGTACCCCCGGACACGATAAACGAGCCTAACTGCCAGACGCATTAACAAATACGAGGCGCACACCCCACAATCAAGCGTACACGTACCCCGGACACGAGAAACGAGCCTAACTGCCAGACGCATTAACAAATACGAGGCGCACACCCCAAAATCAAGCGTACATGTACCCCCAGACACGATAAACGAGCCTAACTGCCAGACGCATTAACAAATACGAGGCGCACACCCCACAATCAAGCGTACATGTACCCCCGAATACGAGAAACGAGCCTAACTGCCAGACGCATTAACAAATACGAGGCGCACACCCTACAAACAAGCGTACACGTACCCCCGGACACGATAAACGAGCCTAACTGCCAGACGCATTAACAAATACGAGGCGCAAACCCCAAAATCAAGCGTACATGTACCCCCGAACACGATAAATGAGCCTAACTGCCAGACGTATTAACAAATACGAGGCACACACCCCACAAACAAGCGTACACGTACCCCCGGACACGAGAAACGAGCCTAACTGCCAGACGCATTAACAAATACGAGGCGCACACCCCACAAACAAGCGTACATGTACCCCCGGACACGATAAACGAGCCTAACTGCCAGCCGCATTAACAAATACGAGGCGCACACCCCACAATCAAGCGTACATGTAACCCCGAACACGAGAAACAAGCCTAACTGCCAGACGCACTAACAAAGACGAGGCGCACAGCCCAATAAACAAGGCTACAGTCTACACAGCATAGGAAAACAATGTCCTTGGCACATACAAACAAACAAACAGAGGGCCCAAGTCACAACCACCCCTTATGATACACCCACAAAAAATTCAAAAAAAGCCACACCCACAAATGGACCAATAAAAGGGCCCACAGATACAAACCATCATCCTTTGCAACATACCTATTCTTGCTAAGACAGACATCACACCAACAACTGCAGCCACACACCTTCACACATACACCCTATCTCATTCACACACACCACCCCCTTCACAATCAGACCCACAAACCCTCATCCATACACACCATCACCCCCCCAATCACATACACCCCACACCAAAGGGTCCAAAGTTCACAAACCCGGAGATGGAGATCCTTACAGATGAAGTCATCAGAGTCTATCCACAGCTGTTTGGTGCATTGGTCAGACAGACCAGCATAGCTCAAAAGACACGCTTGTGGGAGAGGATAGTCGAGAAGGTGAATGCTGTTGCACACATCAGGCGCACCAGGGCGGTTTGCCAGAACAGGTGGTACGATCTGCGGAGGATGGTCAAGCGCAAGATGGATGAGAACTACGCCAACGCTCATCACACTGGAGGTGGACCTCCCCGTAGACCAGCACAATACCAGCCCTGGGAGGAGAAAGTCATGGCCATGCTACCACCGGTGGGAGTTCACGGAATTGAAGGAGCCGTTGAGCCTGGTGAGTATACAAACAACTCATGGAACATGGGTGGACTCCCAGCAGTGGGGGGGTGGGGGGCTGTAGCCATGATACCCTGCAGTGCCCAACAGTATGGGGGGTGTGGCCATGACTCACAGCAGTGACCAACAGTATGGGGTTGGTTGGGGGGTTGTGGGGGACTGTGTCCATGAGTCCCTGCAGTGCCCAACAGTATGGGGTTGGTTGGGGTGTGTGGGTGTGTGGCCATGACTTCCAGCAGTGCCCAACAGTATGGGGTTGGTTGGGGGGGGGTGGGGGGTATGGCCATGACTCCCAGCAGTGACCAACAGTATGGGGGTGGTGCAAGGGGAGTTGCAGAAGGCTGCAAGGGGGAGGGGGAGAGGGTGCAAGATGTATGGTAGGAGGCAGCACTCAACCCATATGGGCCAGGTATACACCCATGCGCCATGCTCAATGCACAGGGAGTGTGAAAGTACTGACAAGATAGTTGACACTGGGCCCTGGTGTAGGCAGCACATGGGCCTCCTGTGACCAGTGCAAACACTAACACCAGGACAAGTGAAGATATCTTGCACAGGAACTCACAACCACTATAATGGCAGCATGCTTCATGGGGGACAGACACACCACGAGGGACGCCCACTTGCCAATCACACTCAAACAACTACCATGGCCTGTCACAAACACCCCTTACAGAAACTGAGCCCATGGGAAAAGACAATGGAGTGCACCATTGTCACAATCGCCATGTAAAAAAACATCAAAAATACTGATCTGATGACTTATGCAAACAAATAAAGCACAGTGCAGAATCACAAGTTCATTGTGCCTCTCACACAGTGCTGTTGCCACAGCTTGGTGATGCTGTGGATGCACTCAAGTAGCACCATGGACATGGGTATTGACAAGGTAATGCATCTTAGTGAAGTGCCACGTCCTAAAGCCCTGTGCCTGAAGAGGGTGTACTGCTCCTGGGGGGTTGGCAGTGGGTGGCTGTCTTGGCCCTGCAAACCCTCTCTAAAGTAGCTTGATGAAATCAGCTAAATTCCACTCATTAGCCATCATAAAAATGCAGCATAAAAACCCTGTGTATTCTTGCACCAGCAATAATTATTCAGACTGCATTGTGCAAATTGGGCCACAGAGAGCACATCTTGAACTGTGTGGTGCTGGCCACACAAGCCACAGCAATGGCTGTGACATTCATCAAAAGACAGTACCCAACATGTCAAGCACCCCTGATCGCATGTCAATCTCAGCCCACAACATACACAAGTGAACACTTTCTAAAATACAAAGCAGAGGGAACACTGATAACGACTATGTATATTACATTTGGATGTTGCATGATAGTGCATTAACAGTGTTTCTCTCTCACACCCACAGGGGAACGTGTGGAAACTACCCCCAACCAGGGGGGAGAAGGATCCCAGTACCAGGCTCAGCACGGCAGTGACCCCACCGTAACTGAAGCCTCTCAACACAGTGTGGATGATCCCAACCAACCAGGCTCCTCTGGATCCCAAACCCCTGCAGCAGCTGGAACAGATACATCTGTGCCAACCACCACACCCATTCCCGCCACATCCCAGCAGACAGCTCGGAGCCCTGCCCATAATACACAACAGAGCCTGTCTGACAATGAGGGACATCTTTCGCCGGGCACACATGAGGTGGCAGACGACACCTACACTGCCAGCACTCATGGGTCCCATCAACATGATGTGCCCACAAGCGTCGGACCGGCTCGTGTGGGCAGGGGTGGTGGGAGTGGTGCTAGGCGGAGGCGAGAACCTGACCAGCCAGCTGCAGGGCCCGGTATGTCCGAACTCCGAGACATCATGGATGAATACCGGCAGGACACCAGGGAGTTCAGCCTGGTAGTGGAGGTCCTCAACAAAATGACAGATCAGCAGGCCCAGCTACATGCCAGTCAAGAACGACACCCTGGACAGATGGAGGCAAGACTGGATGAGCTAGTGACGGTGCATCAGGAAATTAACCAATCGCTCCGTCTGATCGCTGGCAACATGCAGCACTCTCCCTGTGTCACAAGGCAAGAAACATCTCGGCAAAGACCAACAACAGGCACAGGGAGGGAGGAGGAGGAGGAATTGTCAGACGGAGATTCCCATGCATCGCCAAGGCCTGCACGTGAGGGTCCCCCAAGAAAGGTTGGTCGTCCACGGTCAAGACGTTGAGAGGCATAGGGCCATGAACAACTCCCAGGTCACCTGGTCTGGCATCTTGCCTTTGTGTGCAACAGCATCACCCTATTGACTTTAACACTCTCCCACATGGACTTGCTGGTCGCAGTGTGCCCAATGATGCCAAGCACTGTGGCCTGGACTCTGTTGCCCCATACTGTAAGGCATCACATCTCCCGCTGTGAACTTTGGATTCCCCCCTTCTTGTACAGCACATACTCACGTTACACGCACAAGAGTAAAAAATAAATCTCACTTGCACTAAAAGCATTGCTGTATTTGTATGTACTCAGATTGTAATACATTTGTGAGGTGAAATGTCTTCAAATGCCACCGACTCCTGCCAACTATTGCCATCTACACACATAGATTTTAGTTCGGCAGTGGAAATACATAGGTCACAAGATAGCCTAAATTATATACATGGATAGCAATACTCACCCGTGATGGTTACTAACTGCAGAAGATGGGGTGTGCTTGAAATACTGCAATGTCAGACACTCATACAAGAGTGTGTGAGGTGTTAAGAGCATGGCAAATATGCTAGGTGTCCACGGAGGGAGCACCAGGATCTGTGTAATGAGGAATGAGAACTAGCAGCCACATGCTCTTGTATTGTGGATGTGAAGATTGATGGCCTGGCCGAGGGTGCCAACAGGGACTGTGGCCAATAGGGTGTTAGATGTTAGATGTCTATATCATTTATTTAGCCTGGGTCTGTGGAGTGTCGACTGAGTGTGGCTGATGAGCATGAAGGTGAAACTGCATGTGACTGTGGGACCATTGTAGGTATCTCAGGCGGATGGTCATGTGGCAGCAGCAGGGGATGTTGAGGATGAGGTGTGTGCATGTACCCTGCATTTCCACAAGTACTTCGTAAGTCACGTTCTTGTTCCTGTGTAGAGGTAGTTGCTGTAGTAGGGCTGGCTGGTGTTGTGGACGGTAACCAGGCTGAACACCACCTTGCCAACAGACATCACCATAGACATACCTGAAGGAAATGACAAATCACGCTAACACCACACCAAGAGAGTGGTAGGAGCAATTCCCATCATCCACATTAATAATCCCAGAGTCACTACCAACAACGACACCCTCCACATCGCCTACAACATGCATTTACTGATCCACACAAACAACACCCTCTGAGGAACACTCATCTACAGAGCACCTGGAGTCCCAACACTATTCACCAACTCCATCGCTCACCTCATCAGCACGCATGTCCTCGCCTACACGGACTACATCCTCCTTGGCGAAATTTACTGTCACCGTAATTACAACTATGACGTAACCTCCACCGCCCTGATGGACAACCTTGCCAACCTTGGATTACAACAACAAGTGACAACCCACACCCACAACGCTAGACACACAGGACCCCATCTTTTCAGAAACTCCACACATCTCATCCAACAACAACACCTCACAACACTGGAGAGACCACAGAAGCCTACACTTCACCTTCAGGAAACCAAACACAATCCCCCTGCACACAGACCATGCCATGCAGCTGCTGGTGCAAGCTCAACAAGGACTAACTGACAGCCACCCTTACCCTGGGCCCACAAGCCAACACCACCAACCCCCACACCGCTGCCATCTTCCTCAAACAGTGGATCACCGACTGCGCAGACACCTTCATCCCAATCAAGTCCTCTGCCACCTAACACAACAACCACATTGCCACATGGTTCACCAAAGATCCCTGGGCCTCCAAGTCTACCTCTTGTAAGCTGTAGAGTAGCACGCACTGCAAACAATCACCAAACAGCTGCAACGTATACCTGAGTGCACCCCGCATACACCACCAACACTTCATGACCCACAACCGGACACCCATCAAGGAACGGCTAGACACCAACGCACACACCAGCAAATAGCACATCAACATTGCTGATCAACTCTCTAAAGCCAAATATAGCGCCTACAACATTCCACCATCACAAGACCTGTGTGACTCACTGCCCAACTTTGCTCACGGTAAGATCAAACACATCCACAAAAGATTCTACTCCACCAGCCCCACATCCACAACCAAGACCACCCCCCCTGCGACAAACACCCACAAAATTGACCGTATTGGCTGCTACAACGTCCGCACTGAAGACACCATCATGAGCAAGGACTACATTCACTCTGGATCCCCATCTGACACATGGCATATCCACTTTTCCTAACAAGCCAGATTAGCAATCTCACCACTTCTCCATTAAAATATCCTACTTCTCCTTCAAGACAACAACCTTCACAGGGAGTATTGACAATGGTGTGTTCAGTGCCTTACTGAATTAACCTAAGGTGGACCACAAATACATCTCGAAATTCCTGCACATCTCCCTGGTCCCCTTCCCAGAACAAGTCATGTTGAATATAATCAACAGACAGCTGACCCACAACCTCAAAGACAAAAACATCATAGAACCAACACAGTCGGGATCCTACATCAACCAGAGCACGGACCCCGCCTTCATAGCCAACACCAACAACATCTGCATACTCATGGACAAAGGCGAAACAGACGACCACATCCATCAGGACCTATCAGCAGACTTCCACACGGTCGCCCATGGCACCCTAACAGTACACATCCATGACTTAGGAAGCAAAGCGAGTGCCCTGGCTGGCCCACATCCTTTCCCACCGGCACAACCTCGGGCATCTGCCTCCCACAGTACTGTTCCAATAACACTGACACCATCCACAGCATTACACAGGGATCATCCCACAGACCAACTGACTTAATTATCCACATGGCACAACTCACCCATGTGGCACAACAACCAAGCCTCAATATAATGTTCTATGCCAATCACATATAAAATAAAGGAGGCCCCCTTATCTTCTGGGTCTGGGACCAGGGGAATAATGGGAGGAAACACAAAGTGTCCTTGGGGTGACCACAAAGGTGGTCTTGCCTATATGGGGGTACCCCAAGCCTATTTCAGCAATACCAATCTCACAGTAGGTCAAAAACCTCCAAAGGTAGAAAAACATTAAACTAGCTATAAATCAACACATTAATGTAGCTAGTGGTCATGCACATAACATATAGTTCCACTTTTGGTGAGGTTAAGCAAAAAGAGCGAAAAGATTTCAATTATGTATTTGTGCGTTTATTCAAGGAATTGTTATATGGTCATCATCACAGAAAAATATTTTACAATCATATATATAATTTTTTTTAGCACAATTGATTAAAAACAAAGACAATCAAAAAACATATACAAAGATACAGTGTCGGTTAAAATGTTCACAAGAACAGGGGTCGACGCAGCGTTTTGGTTAAAAGTGACATTTAAAAACCTTCTTCAGGACCAGTTCTGGGGTTAATTATTTCATCCAGATTAATCATGGAAGGAAAGAGGCCCGATTCAATGATCCGGGTTAGGCGAACTTCATTCTTATAGGTTCTGGATATAACAGAAGAGTTCTGGTATCTTCTACTGATATTGATGAAGCTCACGCTATTGTAATAGGAGCCACCGGTGTCTGTTTATCTATCTAGTAGCATTTAGCCAGACTTTATTGAATGGCAGATCGCTGTATTACTAGCCGAGGAAGACAGAACCCCCGAAACGCCGCCGTAATAGGAGCAGGGAGGCCGACTCGACTTCAGGAGTGTGAGGACAACCCCCTACATTCACCCATACCAAGAAAGAAAAGCCAATCAAAAGGGCTAGATTGTCTTTGTTTTTATTCAATTGTGCTAAAAAAATTATATATATGATTGTAAAATATTTTTCTGTGATGATGACCATATAACAATTCCTTGAATAAACGCACAAATACATAATTGAAACCTTTTCGCTCTTTTTGCTTAACCTCACCAAAAGTGGAACTATATGTTATGTGCATGACCACTAGCTACATTAATGTGTTGATTTATAGCTAGTTTAATGTTTTTCTACCTTTGGAGGTTTTTGACCTACTGTGAGATTGGTATTGCTGAAATAGGCTTGGGGTGCCCCCATATAGGCAAGACCACCTTTGTGGTCACCCAAAGGGACTCTTTGTGTTTCCTCCTATGCCAATCACACCCATTTGATCATATCTCTCACCAACGACACACACACTGGCAACATCTACCTCCACAGAGGAATCATGGCTGTAGCAAAATGGAGTAAGGACAGCAGGTTGATGCAGAATCCTGAAAAATCTGAGGAACACATCCTCGGCCCAACCAGGTCAGCCTGTGACGACTCCTGGTGGCCAACATCGCTAGGAACAGCACAATAAGCCACCAAACACGCACACTACCTGTGGGCCATTCTGGACTACTCACTCCCCATGACCAAGCAGGACTACGCCATCTCTGCTCTCAGCTCCAACACCCTCTGAATGGGCCGCATGATCTTATAATGGATCAGCTATAATATACAAAATACTGTCACCCTGCACCTCTCCAAAAGCTGACTTGAGTAAGTGAACGCCATCTACGCAGCTACAACAACCACACTCCTGAGCCTGCTGCAACGCATCTGGAACACATCGGCACGTCTGAATCTCATTTACCACAACCCGGCCACATCCCAAAACACCCCAGAGGCCTGCACTGACTCCCTGTCAACAACAGAATGAGCTTCTAAATCCACATCCACGCACACAAAGCTCTACACCACGCAGGACCAGCATACCACAACCACAGACTCACCTTCTATACACCCACCCGCAGCCTCTGCTCTACCAACCATGCTCTCGCCACTGTCCCTCACATCCCGAATAACACGGACAGTGACAGATCAATCTCCTACCACGACTACAAGACCTGGTACACCCTCCCTACAAGTCAACTACAGAACCCGGACCTGCTGGCCTTCACAATAATTCTCAAGGGCAGTGTGTTTAGATCAGTACCAGCACCCCCCAGCGCATTGAGACCGTCACGGGTAGGTAGTGCGTCAAACTAACGAATAAACTGATTGGAGATGGCTTAGGCAAAATCTGTGTGTAGTGTAGGAGAGCTGTAGATGATAGTTACAAATATGCTGCTCAGGATGCTGGTGTGAAACAGGCTGTGCAGATGTTTGACAATGCAGAGTGTGTCCATGGTGTTGGATGTGACTCAGAGGGTGTAGGTAGTTAAATCTGACCAATCATAAGCCTGGATTGGGTGTGTGATCCCTGTGGGTTTTGGAAAATCCGTCTGTGATCTCCCGGTATGAGTAGTGTTCTCAGGTTGCGTACTACCACGTTACAGCATTTGAGGCGATGTGTGGTGGTGTTGTGTCAACGAGGTAATACACTACAATGTGGTGGTGCTGGAAGTAGTGTGTATGCAGTACGAGGCACATGACCTGGTTGTACGTACACGCACTGTTAAGTGTGTCTGCGTCGAGTTGTCAGTATGAGTTGCACACACAGCCTGAGAGGCTGTCATGTGTGTGTTTGTGGTAGCGTGTTACCAGGTGGATGATTGTCAGCTGTTCACTGTGTGGAGGTTGTCTGGGGCATGAGTCTGTTGTATCACATCTGTAATTAAATACAAAGGAGTCTAAGTGGATACCATTGGCAAATGCTGCACCCCATTCAGACACTGTTCAACAACAAAAAGGCCGAACCCAACTCTCAACAAATTCCTTACAACCAATGTCAGAGTGACATGCCCAATCTAAAATACTGCCCGAGTGGTGTACCTTTACACTAATCCATTGGGTCATGTCGTGTTTTACGTTTACATTACATTGACACCAAGGTCTGATCCCACTCACTAAATTAAAAAATGAAGAGAGCTAAGAGAGAGTGCCTCACAGTAGCAACACCCGAGGGGGTTCCTGACAGATAATTGCCAGTTTACCCACTTCTCATCATTGGCCACTCTGTCTTCCTCTGAGTAAAGAACATAGAGGTAAATACAAACAGTGATTCACTAACTAATAATAATATGGTGATAAATTAATCAACCACTATGTTCCCTCATGTTAATTATGGTGAAATTCATGTGTGTGTGCACCTGGTACCCCTAGGAGAGCCAAGGACAATCGACCATCACTATTAAAAAGGGGAGGGACTTGCTAGCTAAACAACTTCCTACTGATGAGGTCACATGTGTCATCAAATGAGCTGAGTGTCTAGCAGTGTGCTAGTTGCAGGTGCTGACGGACCGGCCTTTGTCATGGCGGTTGTGCAACAGTGGCACAGACAAGATGCGGCATGCTCCAATGATGGATTGATGGATGTATGGATGAGTATCTCATAGGTGTGTGTTGGTTGATTGGGGCATGCAGTGCAGCGTTGCGGCTGTAGATGCTGCAGCCGGGAGGAGTGAACACATGAGGGCAGAAGGGGTGATTGAACATGCCAAACTGCCACACTACCCAAGGATTATTGCTAGGCTAAAATTGACATGTGTATGTGAGCCTGGAGTGGCTGGTTACCCATGGGTCAGTCCCAGCAAATGTGTGAACATTGAATAAACATCACGGCCACAGGACCTGTCACCATAATGCCAATCAGGGCACATGACACACTGCGTCTGCAGCAGTAGCCTGCACGTTGTGTGTTTCAAGCAACAGAACACATACACAGCCATGTACATTATGCACAATATGGTCCATTAGCCATTAAGAACAGCATGCTTGTTGTCAGTGTACACATAACCACATATGATCAATCACTGTAAAGAATGACATTTTGAATGCATGCAGTCTGGAAAGATACTGGCGGTGACAGCAATGAGGCACAATGTACAGTGTGAAACACAGTTCCTACACAATAGTATGAACTTACTTGCATAGCCATGCTGCATCAACCAATTTACATGGCCAGTGTACTCATGCAATGATGTTACCTGTAATGCTGGTGATACACTCTCCACACAACTGCCAGAGACTGTCCGTACCTGTGACCATCAAAGTAGTGTGATGCTGGAAGGTTTCCATCTCCCAATATCCCCTTGGTCTGACTACTAATGACAGACACATTAGGGCAATCAGACGAGGGAAGGTGAGGATGGGAACTGCAGGGAGGGAGATCTGAAAAAGAGCAAAACATACATGAGGATTCCATACTTTCAGTTACATATTCTCAGGTTACCTTGGCACCTACACTGTACCACTCACACCTGTGTAGTGTAACCACCGCCACTGTGTCTTATTAGTGATCACAGATCTTGCAATGAGCCAAGATCAGATCCTTCAACAGGGACACATGAGAGTTGGTAGGGGTTGTCACCAAAATGGAGCATGTATGAGGCTCACTAGGCTGCTACAATGGAATGAGATCCATGGAGTCATGAACAACGTCACAGTGTATGATTGATGCTTGCGATCTCAGTAATTGTGACGTAGAGCAGTGCAAATGACACAAAGCCAACTATACGTACTCAGCCCTGTGAAAAAGTGAGGGTCATGAAGGGAAAGTTGACATCACCCGCAAGAGCCATAAGCAGCTCCACAAATGAGAAAGGAAATAACTTAAACAACATGAAGCCCCATAGGGGCCACTCATTACCTCTTGCAAGTGTGTCTTACTATGCTAGACAGGACAGGCATGTGTAAACAAACTCAACTGTGAGTACATAGGCACAATGCTAAAAGATACAACCCTACCGTGACCAGGATATGCTGCATGGCAGAAGAGATTTCAGACATTTACATCAACGGACTGTTGCCACGTAAGTGTGAACATTAGCTCCAGGCCAACGTTGTGATGTAATCAGCGCAACATACCTGGCATCATGAGAAAGGAAAGTTAACATCAACTTACTGAGAAGGCAAGCCAAGCAGTGTTGTCCACCGGCACTGAGGTAACGATGTGACAGTGACATGACATACTGCCACAAGGGGCAATGCATCCATGCAAACAGTCTCACAGGACAATTGACAGAACATGTGGGACATACACTGGCCCACACCGGCACAACATGGTTCACAGGAAATCAAACTGTACTGGCCCACAAGGTTGAGTGGATGATTTGGGCACATCCTGCTGCACACAGTGAGGCAGCAATTCTCCACAGTGCCTGTGTTTGTGATGTCACACACAATGGCAACCCGTGCCATCCGCAATGTGTCAGGGTAAATGTTAACACACATTGATGCATTCATCAAAATCAAAACTCAACTACAGATGACTGTCAAGTAAGGTGACTGTCTTGTCATGGGAGTGGTGCTACATGCAATTTGATACAGGGCAATGTGACATCTATGTATGGGCCTACAACATGCGCATAAACAGTTCCTACACAATGACAAACCATTACAACAATGAACTGCCTGTTTGGAATCCTTACCCAAAATGAAATTTCGACATGTCTGTGCAGGGTAACCTGATTCACCCAACGTTGCTATCATCCAGAGGAATTGCAAGAGGACCAAGATGACACAAACGGACAACAGCCCGGGCAACCTGGAAAGGACAGGCACACAAGGGGTCACGTACTGTATAGATTCATTTAGACATGGTCACGTACAATACACTAACAACGTAGTACACTTGTACATTCGAACTGCAATCATTGCGCTCATGTGTGTGGCATGACATCTTCACTTGTGTGACACAGCACCACAAACATCAAAGTGATATTGTGTACAGTCAGCTGGTCACACATTATGCTACACATGTCACTCTATGGTGGTAGATTGCACACTATCATACAGGTACTCACCGTCATGAGAAGAAGTTGCGTATGAGTTGACTCCGGATATCACTGTCCTCCTCCTCATCGCTAGCATCCTGGCAAAGGCCTTCGTCCTCAACGGGCGGATGGTCCTCATCATCAGGATCCAGGATGAGTGGCACGTTCTTCTCCACTGCCATGTTGTGCAGCATGCAGCACACGGTGAAGATGCCACACACCTTGAGCGGGGAGTATGGTAGTGATCCGCCTGTCTTGTCGAGACACCTGAACCGGCCCTTCAGGAGTTCAAAAGTACGCTCTATCACACGCCGTGTCTGGCCATGTGCATTATTGTAACGCTGGTCTGCGGCAGTTCTGGGGTTGCGTAGTGGAGTCATGAGCCATGGCATGTTCGGATATCCGGCGTCTCCTACAACAATACATCTTGTCAATGAGTGTGCAATGAGTAGCCATGAGAGAGATAATTTACATTGAGACCTACAAGAGTAACAGTGTATACCCACCAACAAGACATGCCCGAAGGTTGCGCAGCTGCAGCATCATCTGTGGTACCCTGCTCCGCCTCATGTTATGTTATGTTATGTTATGTTATAACAAATTTCTTGAGCGCACTGTCACCATAAGTTTCCTGGCGCTGGTCGGCTTTGGAGGAGGGAAAGGAAGAAACAACAAGGAGGAGAATTAGTGAGGGAGAGGGAAAAGTAGTGTTTTTAGGGATTTCCTAAAGGAGAGGAGGGAGCAGGAAGACTTGAGTGAGAGTGGGAGGGAGTTCCACAGCTTGGGGGCCAGACAAGAGAAGCTGCGACCACCCGATCTAGAGAATTTGAAGCGGGGGACGACTAGGAGCTGGAGGTGGGTGGACCTCAGAGTGCAAGAAGGACAGTAGGGGGTGATTAGGGACTTAAGAAAAGCAGGGGAGGGACCAGTGAGGGCTTTGAAGACCAGGCAGTGAACCTTGAAAGTGATTCTTTCGTTGACTGGTAGCCAGTGGAGCTGACGTAGTAAAGGTTGAGCCGACTGCCATTTAGGGATCTTGAAGACAAGCCGAGCAGCCTGGTTTTGTACGATCTGTAACCTGGACAGCTGAGATTTAGGGAGACCGTAATAAATTGAGTTGGAAAAGTCCAGCCGGGACATCACCAGGGCTATTAGGACTTGCAGCAAAGCTTCAGGCGACAAGAAGTGAGCGACTTTCCGTATCCTGTGAAGCTGGAACATACAGGCAGATGTTACTGCGCTCACTTGTGCCTTGAGAGAGAGCCCGGAATCGATTAGGACCCCGAGGCTTTTTACACATTCAGCAGGAGAAGGAGGTGTTCCGAGCTCAATAGGCCAGTACTGAGGGCCCCAAAAAGGGGCGCTTCTCCCAGGGAGGAGGAGCTCAGTCTTGCCCGGATTGAGCTTGAGTTGGTTTTGATTCATCCACTGCTGGATGTGTGTCAAGGCTGTCTGAAAATTATTGACAGCGTCTGGGGAGGTGAGGGGAAAAATAATCTGTAAATCATCCACGTAGTTAAACACGGTGATATCCCACTTACCTAAAGAGTGAAGGAGGGGTTGGAGGTACAAATTAAAAAGGAGGGGGGACAGGGAAGATCCTTGAGGGACCCCACAAGATGACGAAACGCTGGTGGCGCGAAAAGGGCCCATACTGACTGCCTGGGATCTCTCCTCTAGAAAGGATTTGATCCAGGACAGAGCAGCCCCACGGACTCCGGCGGTCTCGACACGGTGGATTAAGATGTTATGGTCCACCGTGTCGAATGCCGCCGATAGATCGAGTAGAACTAATGCCTGGGGTTGCCCTCTGTCGTCGTTGCGTCTGAGGTTGTCCAACACGGCGAGGATCACAGCCTCGGTGGAATGGGCTGGTCTGAACCCAGCCTGGTTGGGCGCCAGGAAGTTGGACTCCTCAATAAAATGCGAGAGGCAGGTCGTAACGTGAGCCTCCAGAATTTTAGATAGGAAGGGCAGGAGGGATATGGGGCGATAATTGGCCAGGGTCGCTGGATCAGCGCCTGGCTTTTTTAAGAGGGGCACCAGTACGGCCTCTTTAAATGAGCTGGGGACTATGCCCGAATTAAGGGAGGAATTGAGTAAAGGAAGGATGCAGTGTGGGAGGGTGTGACAGATATCGCGGAACACAGAGGGGGGGCAACAGTCCTTGGGGGATCCAGATTTCACACGAGTGGACAGTTTAGCAAGGGATTCCAAGTCAAGCGCGGGAAACTGAGAAAGAATGGAAGTGTTGGCGGAAGATGGTGCTGCTGTTATCGGAGGAAGAAAGTGGGGAATGGAATTTTTGATGGCGATAATTTTGTCAATGAAAAATGAATTTAAGGCAGTGCATGATTCTAAAGAAGGAGGCGAGCTCGGGAGTGTCCTGGCGTCCGATGTCAATTCACCAAGGACTTTAAAGATCTCCTTGGATCTGTTAGGAGCTGTTAAAATTCTGTTAGAGATGAAAGTGGTCTTGGTAGAGATGATTGTAGCTTTGTAGGCTTTGCGCGCGGAAATATATGCTTCCCTATCGGAGCTGAGATAATTGCGCCGCCATCTGCGCTCCAGTCGGCGCAGCTCCAGATGTTGAAGTTTTAGGGTGGAGTTATACCATTTGTGGGACTTGTTGGAGTGTGTGCGAGAAAAGCGGGAGAGAGGTGCACATACGTCGCTAGCTGTCGTGAGCCAATCTGAGATGTTGGCGTCCATGGTGTTGACATCTAGGGTGTCGGGGAGTAGGGGCTGAGTCTTAGCGAGTAAGGAGAGGAAGACGGATGAATCGAGAGTCTTCCAATTCCGGGCGAACCCTCCGTGCCGAGGGGGGGGCCTGACCAGGCACTTTATAAGGATAGATGACTCAATCAGTGAGTGATCTGACCAGACGCAGGGGGAAATGGTCGGGCCAGAAAGTGACACCCCTTGTGTCCAGATGTGGTCTAGGATGTTACCCCCAATATGGGTAGGGGAGGTAACATGCTGCGTCAAGTTGAGGCTGGAAAGTGCCTCAAACAATTCGGTAGCATGGGGACCGGCGTCAGCATGGTTGAACCAGTAATTGAAGTCGCCATATATGGCAACGCGAGCTGAGGAAGTCATTAGGGCAGAAAGCTGCTCACAGAGAGCAGCAGGGAACAGAGGCATGGGAGTGGGGGGGGGGCGGTATAGGATGATAAGAGTTAAGGCACCAGCTTCGGTTGGTAGGCTGATTACGAGATTTTCGACATCAGGGAGGCATAATGATGAAGACTTAATAAGGGGTAGATCTTTGCGGATGATTGCTGCAACCCCATCGCCATGGCGATCGTGAGGCCGGTTGGCGTTCAGCAGATAGTAGTTAGGGGGTAGAGCAGCCAGAATGTCAGGGAGGGACAGATCAGACAGCCAGGTCTCGGTGAGCAGCAGAATATCTGGGTTATCGGTGGTTAGCAGGAGGAAGATGTCAGTGTGGTGTTGGGGGAGAGAGCGTGTGTTAAGGTACAATATGCGGATGCGGGTTTCAGGCGGAGCAGGGGGCGGCACAGGTGCGTGGGTGAGTCTGGGAGAAGACAAATCGGCTGCGATGCCGAGAGACACCAAGCGGTCCCAGGTTGTGGATGGGAGAGCGCAGGAATGCTGCTGGAGGTTTCTGAGTGAGGCAGGCGAGTATGACATGAAACGGGCAGCATCTCGGGCCCTGGGCCCATCTGGTCGCGGACGGGCGCAGACGGGCTTGCCTTTGGCGCGCCTTCGGCGTGCCGCCGGCGCGCCCGCTGCGCCCGCCCGCTGCGCGGTCGGGTAAGTCCCTTGCTTATATTCATGGGAAATGGGGCTTGGGAGGGTGGAGGGGACGTGGGAGGGTGGGAGGGGCGCCGAGCAATCCGGCCAGCCTTCCCAAACAAAAATGGCGCCTAAAGTGATGCTCAGGGGTTCCCAGCGCCTGGTAATTGCGGCGTGAAGGAATGTGCAGGAGCCTCGGCGATGTAATCTCGTCACGAGGTAGATTCAGGGATTAAAAACGGGCTGTTTAAAATATAATACACAATTTAAGAAAAAAAGCGATTCTTGAGTCAATCACCTTTTGTTAAATGTCACAGCGTGCAAGGGAGCACAGAGTACCTCCGGCTTTCCGCCTCAGAGGGAATTACAAAGCAGAATCACTGGTGGCTACAATACCTTGCCCTTAAGTATTCAGGGAGGGGGGGAGGGGCGCCGAGCAATCCGGCCAGCCTTCCCAAACAAAAATGGCGCCTAAAGTGATGCTCAGGGGTTCCCAGCGCCTGGTAATTGCGGCGTGAAGGGATGTGCAGGAGCCTCGGCGATGTAATCTCGTCACGAGGTAGATTCAGGGATTAAAAACGGGCTGTTTAAAATATAATACACAATTTAAGAAAAAAAGCGATTCTTGAGTCAATCACCTTTTGTTAAATGTCACAGCGTGCAAGGGAGCACAGAGTACCTCCGGCTTTCCGCCTCAGAGGGAATTACAAAGCAGAATCACTGGTGGCTACAATACCTTGCCCTTAAGTATTCAGGGAGGGGGGGAGGGGCGCATGATGAATGCATCGTGGCATGATCCTGGAAAACGTGCACAAACATGGGAAATCATCATGTTAGCAAGACACACCACCAGGGCATTTATGGAGTGGTAATGTTTGCGGTTGCGGAAGGCCTGCTCCTGAGCCTGTGGTGGCACCAGTCCAACATGTGTCCCATCAATGGACCCAATTACATGTGGCATGTGTCCCAGGGCATAGAATGCACCCTTGACATTGTTCAACTCTTGTGGAGTTGGGAACTTAATGAATTCATCAATGTGCTGCAACATAGCAGCTAAGACAACACGGAGGACACGGCTAAACATGGTCTGGGACATCCCCTCCACATCACCTATGGTGAATTGGAACGTACCTGTGGCAAAGAAATGTAGGGCTGCCATCACCTTTACCTTGGGTGTCAGCGCAGTTGGATACCTGTGTCGCGGTTGTAGGTGTGGTTCCAGCCTGTCAGTCAAATTCAGAATCAATTCCTGAGGAAATCTGTAGCGGCGGATGCAATCCCGTTCCCTCATGGCTTCCAAGTCAGGCAACGGCCTTGGCAGAGGGGGTGCCCTGCACGACATATGTGAGAAAAAATGTGTACAACTATCAGCCAAAACATTTTACAATGTACATAGCACAATCAGCACTGATTACACACATGAAATCACTTATGAACTGCCGTGGGCTATACATCATGGACAGTTATGCAAGCTACTTGGCACTCTTACAACATAACTGATTCCCCTGTTGTCTGTGAAATGTACAGGACATGCACACAAAAGATAATCTGGGCATGTCAGAGTTGGCAGACCAATGTATAGCGTCAGTGACACACGTCACGTGACCTGCATGAGAAGGTGGTCAACACATCCAGACAGCTGACTGCACGGAACACACCCACGTCACATGTGCTCTATATTTCGCTTTTCAGTGATATTGTGCATGCGTTTAGCATTTTACAAGACTACACCACAGACATCCTCTGAATGAAGATCTGTATGTCTGAGGCCAAATGCTCTATGATGCCATCACACACATGAGCTGCTGAAATGCCCCTGTGGCATGGTGTGCGTACATGTGGGACACTTGCTACCACAACACAGAGCCAGCATAGATGCACCTATAGAGGATGACGTTTACCCAATACAAACAGCATGTCCAATCTATTACATGGCACACACATTGCATTGTCACACAGGGTCATGCATAGCCTAAATTGGAACAGTGAGACAGTGCCCCTGTCCCTGGCATCATGTGACAGATGTCTGTAATAAAGAGTGTGCCATCACAGTGCTCATGTGAATGACTACATGTCCATTATGTTACTCATGTGACAAGTGTGAAGGTAATGTAAAACACATAGTGGCCCGTCACAAATGTCATGTCTCCACAGCACATCACACATCAACAGTGCCACTAGTTCACATGCCCTCTGCTATTTGACTGTGTGCCACACCGGGGGCCTGCTAATGTACGTCTGCCATGCAAATACATACATGGACATCCTCATGATGAACTCACACCCACATCCCTGCCATGTGTTTTCCTGTTGTCACTATAGTAATGATGCCATGCGTGAGCTTGTGGAACGCACTGTACACATGCATTGACTGGAGCATGTGATACGCACAGTACCCCACTGGTGCGGGTGTACGGTTCGTCTCACCAATGCATTGTGCACATACGCGATACAAGTCTGGAGCGTACCCCACCGGTGCGTGCGGGTGTACGGGTCGTCTCACCAATGCATTGTGCCCATACGTGTGTGGAGCGTACCCCACTGGTGCGTGCGGGTGTACGGGTCGTCTCACCAATGCATTGTGCACATACGCATGTAGAACGTACCCCACTGGTGCGTGCGGGTGTACGGGTCGTCTCACCAATGCATTGTGCACATACGCGATACAAGTCTGGAGCGTACCCCACCGGTGCGTGCGGGTGTACGGGTCGTCTCACCAATGCATTGTGCCCATACGCGTGTGGAGCGTACCCCACTGGTGCGTGCGGGTGTACGGGTCGTCTCACCAATGCATTGTGCACATACGCGATACAAGTCTGGAGTGTACCCCGCCGGTGCGTGCGGGTGTACGGGTCGTCTCACCAATGCATTGTGCACATACAAGTCTGGGGCGTACACCACCGGTGCGTGCGGGTGTACGTGTTGTCTCACCAATGCATTGTGCACATACGCGATACAAGTCTGGAGCGTACCCCACCGGTGCGTGCGGGTGTACGGGTCGTCTCACCAATGCATTGTGCACATACAATTCTGGAGCGTACCCCACTGGTGCGTGCGGGTGTACGGGTCGTCTCACCAATGCATTGTGCACATACGCGTGTGGAGCGTACCCCACTGGTGCGTGCTGGTGTACGGGTCGTCTCACCAATGCATTGTGCACATACGCGTGTGGAGCGTACCCCACTGGTGCGTGCGGGTGTACGGGTCGTCTCACCAATGCATTGTGCACATACGCGATACAAGTCTGGAGCGTACCCAACCGGTGCGTGCGGGTGTACGGGTTGCTTAGCACATCATCATGTTGGAGGGGGGTCTGTGACTCTTGTTGGTACGTTAACTGTTCAACAACCTGTGCACTGTGCTTGCCCTTCATGATAGCTTGGCACAGATCATGAGTCTCAACAAGGAGTACTACACGGGTCTGCGTCAGTGGCCTTCGTCCTTGGTATGCTTAGTATTTCTCATGTGCTAGCTACATGTGCACACTGTCCATGTATACGACAGTAGGCTTGTGCATACTCACACTGGGAAGTGCGTGTGTGCATATTCTCAAGAAATGTTGCAGGTTATTTGGGACTAATATTGATGTGCAGCTAAACAATGTGACCTTGGCTAACTTAATATAGCTTCACAGTCATTGAGAGCCAGATTCATTTTTTCTACTACTTGGCCAGTATTACTCACATTGACGGAGTGCTTGGAATGTTGTGCATGGGAGGTGTGATGAGACCTACTGTTTTGCCTTGTCAGTGTTCTGCTGAGGATGTCATATCTGATGTGGACTTGTCACTATGCACTTAGGCTGTGCTGCTGGAGAATGTAGTCATTGTAGGATTTACAGGCTAGGTAATTGGCTTCCAGAGATGATTGTTCAACAGCGTTTTGTGATACATGTATATATTGGTGGTGCTACACAGTTTAGGCTTGGTGTCCACACTACTGTATTCACTTTTCCCAACTGGTTGCAGATGTGTCAATAATGTATAAATGTTTTAGACAATCACAATTGTAGGCACATTAGCTTGGCCATTTTCTAGGCTTTGTACATGTGTGCCACTTCACTTGACAGCCAGTGTGTGTTATGTGGTATCAACTGTATGCTCTGGGGATAGATGCCACTGTGAGGATTTTCACTAAGGTGTCTGGTGATGGAGGGAGCCTCTGTACCAATCATGTACTCACACACAGTCAACAGGTCAGATTTTTAGCCATCACCTCTCTGTTGCACACTCTGCCCCCAAGTTCTAACATGGCCATGTGCAAATATGTATATCCATGTGCCTCATGGGAACAGTCTAGCCATATTTGTCAAAACATGCATTCCCTGGACTGGTAACAAGATTTCAGCTGCAACTTTCTGGCATTACAGCCGTCTTCTGCCATGCGTGTTTGTACACACATCTGTGTTTCACACAAGCCTGGCTGTATACTGCTGTGATGCCAGTGAGAGTTGATGGCAAACTTGTTTCAGCTCTAGGGATGGCATCACATGCCTGTCCAGGCAAGACTATTCCCATGTGGCCCAGGCTACAATCAGATTTGGACATGTCCATCCATGGCCTTGGATGGCAGAGTGTGCAACTTGATGGTGATTGCTCAATACCTATCCTGTTGACAGGAAGTGGCTCTTCATTGTGACAGTAATCCAAGTTGTGTCCTGGTCTGTGACTTTGATCTTTGTATACAATGAGCCCTATGTCTCTTACAATTGCATATTACTAGACTTAGATATGTGCAGAGTTATGTGGCATGTGACTCATGATGCATGCCATGATAGTTAAAGACCCCAAATGTGATTTTGCTGATATGTATGATGTGTGCAGGTGACTGATAGCTTGTTCATTTTCTCGTTGCCAACAGCATCATCGCCACAACCTGGAGGAGACACAGACACAGAACGGACAGAGGGACCCAGCAACAGTGCCACCAGCTTCGAGGAGTCGGAGGGAGGCAGTGGCACAGAGGGTGAGGGGAGTCAGGCGGCCGTCCCTCATGAGCACGACACCTCCTACCATGCAGACGGCTCGGAATCTGACTCCCAGGAGGAGGGGGAATATGCAGCAATGCCATCCACTGCAACTATGCACTGTCCACCATACACGCAGACGCACAAGATCACACACCCCAACAGAGACACCCAGCACACCCACACGTAAGTCTAAGCGCAGACCTCCATTCACCCAATCTCAGGGGGATGTACGCGTACGCACACTCACAGGGACAGGGGACACACATCACCCCCCACCCACAGGCACCATACACCTGACTCACAGCCCTCTCCCGCCACTCCCATTGTGTCCCCGGGTTCAGGTGGGAGCCTGTCTGAACTGGCAGCAGTGTGCAGCACTGAATATGTTGCAACCTTTTGCGCTGACCCTGCCACTGTGGAGGAATCCTCCCCACCTGCGCCCGCTACACATACCCTTCCCTCTCCTGTCCCCGCGGTGCCTGGCCCAGACTCAGATGATGCCCCCCATGGGTCCACGGACCTCTAAGTCCAACATGTGCAGGCAAGTTTTGGGGTGACAGCCTCCACAAAGTCACCACTGTAACGGACTTGGTTTTGGACTGGCCATTGGCCTTCAGTGTTCCTGGACTAATTTATTTTTATTTTCTACAGATTGGCGCTGAATAAAGCATTTTATTTTTCTGTCTGAACTATTGCATTTCAGGGAATTTCTTTAGGTGCTGTGTGCCTACAAGTCTGTGGGATGTTAATGTTTTGGTATTGTGATAGATGTCTATTTTTCTGATGGGTATGAGGTGGACCATGGTATTTCTGTGCAATCCCAATGTTTCTGATACTTATCTAGATTTGTGTGTGTGCACAGATTTAAGGCTGCATGTGGCTGTGAGTGGGCACTGCTGGGGGGGGTTAGTCACACACACCCTCTACTGCTGGGCACTGCTGGGCACTGCTGGGGGTCTTAGTCACATACACCCTCTACTGCTGGGCACTGCTGGGGGTCTTAGTCACACACACCCTCTACTGCTGGGCACTGCTGGGCACTGCTGGGGGTCTTAGTCACACACACCCTCTATTGCTTGGTACTGCTGGACACTGCTGGGGGTCTTAGTCACACACACCCTCTACTGCTGGGCACTACTGGGCACTGCTGGGGCTCTTAGCCACACACACCCTCTAATGCTGGGCACTGCTGGGGGTCTTAGTCACACACACCCTCTACTGCTAGACACTGCTGGGGGTCTTAGTCACACACACCCTCTACTGCTGGGCACTGCTGGGGGTCTTAGCCACACACACCCTCTACTGCTGGGCACTGCTGGGCACTGCTGGGGGTCTTAGTCACACACACACCCTCTACTGCTGGGCACTGCTGGGGGTCCTCTGCACCCACCCTCTATACTGTTGGGCAATGCTGGGCACTGATGGGCACTGCTGGGGGTCCTCTGCACCCCCCCTCTACTGTTGGGCACTGATGGGCACTGCTGAGAGTCCTCTGCACCCACCCCCTCTACTGTTGGGCACTGCTGGGCACTGCTCGGGGTCTTAGCCACACACACCCTATACTGTTGGGCACTGATGGGCACTGCTGGGGGTCCTCTGCACCCACCCCCTCTACTTTTGGGCACTGCTGGGCACTGCTGGGGGTCTTAGCCACACACACCCTATACTGTTGGGCACTGATGGGCACTGCTGGGGGTCCTCTGCACCCACCCCCTCTACTGTTGGGCACTGCTGGGCACTGCTGGGGTTCTTAGTCACACACACCCTCTACTGCTGGGCACTGCTGGGGGTCTTAGCCATACACACCCTCTACTGCTGGGCACTGCTGGGGGTCTTAGTCACAAAAACCCTTTACTGCTGGGCACTGCTGGGGGTCCTCTGCACCTACCCCCTCTACTGTTGGGCACTGCTGGGGGTCTTAGTCACACACACCCTCTACTGCTGGGCACTGCTGGGGGTCCTCTGCACCCACCCCCTATACTGCTGGGCACTGCTGGGCACTGCTGGGGTTCTTTTCCAAACACCACTCAGCTGTGACGCACCGTACCCCAGCTTTGTGACGTCTGTGTGCGGCACGTATCACTATTGCAATGGTGATGTGCGCGAGCGTGTGACGCACCGTACCACAGCTTTGTGACGTCTGTGTGCGGCACGTATCACTGTTGCAATGGTGATGTGCGCTAGCTTGTGACGCACCGTACACCAGCTTTGTGACGTGTGTGCGGCACGTATCACTGTTGCAATGGTGATGTGCGCTAGCGTGTGACGCACCGTGCCCCAGCTTTGTGACGTGTGTGCGGCATGTATCACTATTGTAATGGTGATGTGCGCTAGCCTGTGACGCACGGTACCCCTGCTTTGTGATGTGTGTGCGGCGCATATCCCTATAGCAATGGTGATGTGCGCTGGTGTGTGGCGCACCGTACAGGTATACTTCCGTTGTTGCGGTGGGTTGTACTCACCGTCTACGCTGTCGTCGGTTTCTATGTACGAGGTCGTAGGCGTACAGGGCTCGGATGACACGGTCGATGGGGTTCATGTCGTGTATGTTGCGTACCGGGGTGCAGTTCATGGCGGACTGTGGTTTTACGGCAGTTTAGAGGGCTCGTAGCAAAAGGGCCGTACGGAATGTCATCAACACGGATCGTACTTCCTGGTACGGAAATGGCTGCCTATTTACGTACGGACGTGGCGTACTGCGTCGGACGGAGTGAATCCGTATGTACTTTCTATTTGTACGGTGTTTGGTACGACTCGTACGGAGTGGCGCTTTGGGTTCGAATCGTACTTGCTCGTTCGTACGGGGACGTTGGTGGTGTACGATTCGTATGGGAAAAAGGCTCCGTACAGCTAATCTGAGCGCTTTTTACCGGATCGGAATCGACCCCCTCGGTGTCAAATAGAGTGAATCGTTTTTGTGCATGAAAATAGTGCAGGATGAGTGTGTGTAAGAAACAGCACAAGGGCTGCACCTTAAAGAATGCATCCATCTTCTGTACAGCATGCTGGTACCACTGCGTTTTGCACCAATAAAGGTACGCAAGTATAAAAAAGTGTTAAAAGGTGAACTCGCAGCCAACCATTACTACATACTTTATGCAATGCTGTAACACTGACTAAAACAACAATGTAATGTCCTATGAGAAGCTCAAATAAAATAAGGTGTGCAAGAAGCGATTGGGAGGCTAAGGTTTAAAAAAGTGAATATTTTGGCATACTATCTCCTTCCTTACACAAAAAGTGTTAGCGGCATACGGTGCCCGCTGAAACATGCCCCCAATAGATGGGACTGCATCGAAGCACGGTGCTTGTTAAAAGAAAACATCCTTAGCAATAAAATTACAATGATTAAAAAGCATCAACCAACGAAGTTGTTAGTGCTGAAACAGGAAACTCTCACAATGACAGAAACCTACAGCTAAAATCTCAAAGCCTCTGAGGCGGCCCTGAAGTTAACAGTACATAAGAAGAATGTATGAAGTCTGTTTTGCCAGCCTGGCACAGGACGGTCTGTGCCAGGCTGGCACACAGTCCTGTTCCAGGCTGTACAACAAACTCAACATCTAACCAACGTTCAATTTGGCAAGACCCTTTTGAGCACCGACGTCTTACAGAAGTGATGCGGGAATGACACCATTCTGTAAGCGAGAGCAAGGAAAAATAAAGCAAAGATTGGCAACAGGTATCGTATTGTCTGGTAGACTTTTTTGTTTTTGTCATGGATATTGTAAAAAGTGTATTACTGGGAACGTTTTTGGGTTCTCGTAGTACAAAATAAAAAAAACAGTGATGGCTGCAATCACATTTTTGTTATCTAAAAACACACATTACCTCTTTATAAACCTAGGTTAAGATTCTGACCTGGAAAAACTGATATAGAAATAACATTTCCTTCACCGTTTTAGGAAACCCTTCTGAGGCTGTGCACTAATATACGTGACGTGATCTAGGTTTGTCTTACTTGTCCCCTAAGCAAACCCCTAACACGCATGATTTCACAGGCACAGAAACGGCCACAGAATGCACGCCGTGAGGTTACAACATTTGTGTACCTTCATGACAAACATGGCTGTGCCAAGGTAAGCAACGGTCTGCAGTGGAATCAACAGCAGGGAAAATATAGAGCTGGGCTCTGGGGCATAAAATGCTGTCTAACAAAAAGAGTGAAAGCCAAAGAAAATAACAGAGCTGTACCTTGGCTGAGCGCCTACTATAAGCAACTCTGTCTACAGAGGACATTGGCTGGAAGATGCACACCATTTTCTATGTTACCGCCCTTAATTTTACTTTCCCATGCTTTAATCCTCCCAGAAACATTCACATTATTTCATGTACAACGTATATAATTTTATTTGAATCTTCTTTCTCTCTCTGGGTCAAGAGGTAAAGTTTTCAGGCGCGTCTTCTGGTCAACTGTATTTTGGCAGCTATTCAATGTCAAAGCTTGAAGTTCGACAGAGTCCCACGCACATGCGCGCAATCATCCAAAGATGGAGATTTCAGTTACCCATCAGGCCCAAATATGAACTATTAATAAATCAAAGAAGAACATGTTTAGAATACGAAAATAAATGAATGCACTGTATACCACTTATTCCTCCTCGAATCCCATTATTTTATTGTTACTATTGCATTAGCAGATTAGTAAGACATACGAAGTTTAATTTAAGCATAGCCATATGCATTAGCATGTGAGATTTGAAGCGGACATTTTAAACACTACTGTGCAGCTGCAAAGAATTCCCACCAAAAGCAAAGGATGTCATACTACGTAGAAGCAGTAGACACATGCGCAAAAGGGTTCCCGCGTTTTCAGCAGCCATTTTAAGACACTCGGATTACTTGTTAGTAAAGCACATTCAAAAGCTTCCCCTAGATAAAGAAAATGTAGTGTGGTGCAATTATTAGTATTCACAAAACATGTTGGTTAACTTGTTACAAGTGTTTTTGAGAGGCTTGAATCCAAGCAAGTTTCTTACGTACGAAACCTTGCTCCATCAGTCCCCTCTTTGGTGGCATTTTATGCCATCAATAATTTCTGAACCAGATGCCAACTTTAGCAGTTTCCCATTTCAATTTCTTCTATCACTTTAGTATTTCCCTTTTCCTTTTAAAAACCTTTCATTCTTTTGTAAATATCCCCTTTCATTTCTTTAAGTTGAATTTCATCATATTTCCTTTTCCTTCGCTTCTCATTCACTTCATACCATTTTCTATTTCTGCAGCATTTGCACCAAATCATTATTATTAAGACTAATAGGGTTATTCCCATTATTGACATAAGTATTCGATCAATAATAGTTTTCCCAACATTAGAAACCCAACTGCCTATAGAAGAAATACTATCAGTTAATTTCTTCCATGCACAGTCAACTTCCAGTGGTTTCAATTCTTCTTCCAAATTTGTGATATTTCTGACATATCTCCCAATTTCAATACTTTGGCAGGTATGTAGGTGCAACAACGTTGCACCTTCAACATTTTATAGACTCCGCCCTCTTTTGCCAGTAGTATGTCAAGAGCAAGTCGATTTTGCAAAACCATTGATCCTATCGCAACTAATTCGGTATTGATCAATAAGAATCCTCCAGCAGTGTCGGTCGATAAGCGATCCACCACTGTAGATAATTTAGATAAATTACATACATGGGGTCTCAAACCTGTACTCTTGTCTGGAATGTTTCTGAGTCCCATCAGGACAAGAGGTAAAGCATCAGGCCACTCCAGTGGGGTGGATGCACACACGTTTCCCAGTCTTGATTTGATTGTACCATTCAATTGTTCTACCACTCCAGAAGCCTCTGGGCGGTATGCACAGTGCAGCTTTTGTTCAATTTGAAATGTTTCACAAATTAATCAAATTATTTCACTATTAAAATGAGATCCTTAGTCTGACTCAATAGTTATTGGAAAACCGAACCGAGGTATAAGTTTCCTTAATTGGAGTTTGGCTACAGTTAAACTGTCATTTCTTCTGGTCGGGTATGCCTCCACACACTTGGAAAATAAACAATCAATGACAAGGACATATTTTAATCCTTGACAAGCAGGTAACTGAATGAAATCAACCTGGAGTCTTATAAATGGACCGTCAGCTTTTCCAATCTTTCCTGGACAAACCACAGTTTTTCTGCCTGGGTTCATTTGTTGACAAATTAAACATCTCTGGCAAAGACTCTCTGCGACATTCCTGAACCTTGCATTAAACCAATCTTGTTGGAAAAGTCTAATCATTGCATCTCTGCCTATGCGTGTGTCCCCATGATACATTCTACCCATTGGTACAAGCATACATTCAGGTAACACAGGTCTCCCATCCAAGTAAATCCATACACCATCATCAGTTCTTCTCTGACAACCTATTTTCTCCCATTCCTCTTTTTCTTTTGTTTCTGCTTTATTTTGTAATTCTCTCACTTCCTCCCATGTTCCTATGCCCTCAAGTAGCATAAGTTGGCAGCTGATTCCACATCCATCAATTTTCTTGTTTACTGCTATTTTGTATTTAGCACAATGTTGGGCAACGTGGTCAGCATAACGATTACCAGCTGTCACTTTGTCATTTCCTGATTGGTGAGCAGCACACTTGACCACGGCCACTTCTTTTAGCAATTAAATTGCTTCAATTACTTCTTTTACAAAATTTCCATTTTTAATAGGGGTTCCTGCAGAAGTCATGAAATCCCTTTGCATCCAGAGATGGCCAAAGTCGTGCACAACCCCGTAACCAAACTGACTGTCAGTGTAAATGGTTACTCTCCAATTTTTCCCAGTTTTGCAAACTTTAATTAAAGCTACCAATTCGCCTACTTGTGCAGACTTGACTCTGGTAAATAGGATGCTTCGACTATTCCATCCAATGTGCATACAGCATAAGCAGAGCTCAATCCTCCTTCCTCATGGAGCATACAAGAGCCATCTACAAACAGTTCATGTTCTGCATTTTTCAAAGGTTCTTCCTGTATGTCTGGATGAGATTTGGTACTTAACTCAGTGACATTAAGGCATTCATGTTCGCCCTCATCTTTTACTTCTTCAAAAGGTGAATCAGGCGACAGAGTTGCAGGGATTAAGACAGTGCATCTGACTATTGTAACATTTTCTGTACCCCATATAACTCGCTCATTCTTAGTCAGCCGACTAGGAGTAAGATATTGAGTTGGAGTTCGCGTTAGCATAATCACTACTGCATGTGGGACATACACCGTTAACGGATTCACTTTGTTTCAGACTCATGCATGTTGCAGCTATAGCTTTTAGGCACCCTGGTAATGCAGATGCCACTGGTTCCAAAGTGGCAGAAAAATATGCCACAGGATGTCGCATTAGGCCATGTGTCTGTGATAGGACGGAGAGTGCACAATTGTCTCTCACATCACAGAATAGTGCAAATTCTTTTGAATAATCTGGCATAACTAATGCAGGTGATTTGCACAGACAGTTGCGTAATCTCAAAAAGGCTGTCATGCTTTCATCATCCCATTCTACTGGGTCTCTTGCTCTCTTCTTTGTCAATTGTATCAATGGTTTGGCTAGTACTGCAGATCCCACAATCCACTGCCTGCAATATCCTACGACTCCAAGAAACATCCTTGTTTCTTTCTCGGTCTGAGGTAACTTCATATTTCTTATTATTTTGATTCTTTCTGAAGTCACTCTTCTAACTCCTCTTTCTATTTGGTGTCCCAAGTATTTGGCCAAAGTTGTACAAAATTTAAATTTTTCTGGCGACACCTTATGTCCACCTTCAGCCAGGTAATTCAATAATGCAATTGGAACAATGACAAAATCATTTCTCTTTTTTGAGGTGACTAATAAGTCGTCAATGTACTGCACCAAAACAGACTGTCTGGGCAACACCAGAGATTCAAGACATTTTTTCAGAAACTGTTTAAAAATCGAAGGACTTTCAGTGTACCTTTGAGGGACACAATTCCAAACGTAAACATTTCGTCAAATTTAAACAAAAATAAAAACTGGCTATCAAGATGCAATGGGATAGAGAAAAAGGCATGACATAAATCAATTACAGTGAAACATCCTGCGCTCCATGGTATCTGATAAAGGATTACTGCTGGATTCGGTACTATTGGACAACATGGTACAACAATTTTATTAATTTTCCTCAAATCTTGGACCACCCTATATTTACCAATTATAGGTGAATTACAGGGACTACTCATTATTTCTTTTAATATGCCTTGCTCGACCAAACGTTCAATTTCTGCTGCAACACCAGCTTTTATGTCTGGGCTCATTTTGTATTGTCGGGTATTCAGGTAGACTGCACGTTCCTTTACTGTTACTTTTACTGGGTCTACATTTGCCATTAATCCTACTTCTTTTCCGGTAAAATCCCACACATCAGGATTTACGGTATTTTGGACTTCTTCTAGTGACTCATCTGGGGTCATCATAGTAAACGTGTCATTCACTGCTGTTCCCTGTTTAGCTAACAAGATTTTATATACTCCGTCTTCATCAGGACTCTGAATTGCAACACCATCCAGTGTGCAAAATATTGTGTAGTTCATTTTGCACAATAAATCCCTTCTTAACAAGTTCACGGGGCTCGAATTGCACGCCACAAACTTGTGCATTTCAGTGCCAATACATACCTCCATTGGTTCGATAATTGGGGTCCTAATCTGTTTATTAGTAACGCCCACTACTTGGATCGCTTCTCCTGAGAGGGGTAGGTTTGGGATGTCTGCTGTTCTCACAGTAGAACGGGTAGCACCAGTGTCTAATAAGAAGGTGACGTCATTTACCTTTACCTTATCTTCTATATATGGACCTGACTGATCTCCCGCAAGGATGAGCCATGTACGTATTCTTCTTCCCCCCTCTGTCAGGCACCGTCATTGAGTCTCTTCGTCAAAAAACGTATCCTGCAAAAGAAACTGTGGTTTTACAGAACTTTTCTTACCACTTCCCTTCTGGAATCCGGTGTCCACACTTTACTTGGCTTGACTCACAAAATCAGGCGTAGGGGCAGGTGACAATTGACTCTGTACAACCTGCTATATATATGCCAAGGAGGCGGAATTCCTTACCCCGACGCACACTCATACGCCCATCATCTACGGCCTTCCTAAGACACACAAAGATGTCCGGGACCCGCCTCTGAGACCGATCGTATCTACGATCGGCGCGGCCACTGAACCGCTTTCGAAATATGCTGACCAATTTCTAAAACCTTTGGTGAGCAAGTTACCATTTTGTTAAAGACACAGGACACTTTACATCTAAGGTGGAGAAAATGGCCTTTGATAGTGACAGGGAACTGCTAGTTACCATGGACTTGGAATCGCTCTACACTAACATCCCTCAAGAAGGAGCGATCCAGGTCCTGGAAGAAATCCTGTCCACCCAGAGTGGGCTTCCCAACGCCCCCTTCATCTGTGAATGTCTCAAAATAGTTTTAAAAGAAAACTATTTTGAATTTAACAAGGAATTTTTTCACCAGATCCAAGACGTCAGTATGGGGGCATCTTGTGCCCCCAGTGTCGCGTGCCTGTATATGGGCAACTTTGAAAATCAAAACATTCATAATGAAATGGCACCTTTTTTTTAAAACATCCAAGCCTGGTCTCGCTTCATCGACAATATTTTTTTCGTCTGGGAAGGAGACCAGGTATCCTTGAACGAATTTGTTCTATGGATCAACGCTGCCGATCCCAATCTAAAATTTACAGCCAATTCCAGCAACAGCAGGATCGAATTTCTGGATGTTTGGGTTGAACACGCTAACCACGAACTTCTGGTTTCCCTATACGTAAAACCCACGGCCAGAAACACTCTTCTCCAGTATGGGAGTTTTCATCCCCGCTGCCAGAGGGATGGTATACCATTCAGCCAGTTCCTTCGCTTGCGAAGGAACTGTTCCGAAATGAAGGACTTCCTTTTTCAGGCGGATATTTTGAAAAAGAAACTGGCCGAACGTGGATATCCCTATCGACTTATCAGAGACTCCTTCAAACGTGCTAGATATTTCAATAGGGAATCTATGTTCCAGGATCGTAACAGGCTAATACCTGATACATTGGTCTGCATAACAAAGCACTCTACCATCAATCATAAGGTGAGGCAAACGATCAACTCCCTTTGGTACTTGTTGAACATTAGAGAAAATTAAAATGCGATCCCCAAACCGCTCTTCGCTTTTTGAAGAAACAAAAACCTTAGGAACAATCTGGTATGCGACAAATTGCCGGCTCCTAAGGAAATGCGTCAAACTGCAGTTTCTGGTTTGGCTCCCATCACGGGTAACCACCGCTGTGGTACATGCCAAGCCTGCCCACATGCTGTGGTAGGCATCCAGCTGGAAATTGGGAATCGGACTATCGAACTAAATTAAATGAGCAATTGTCGCTCATCCAATGTGGTACAAGTTATTCTGTGCCCCTGCGGTTCCCCATATGTTAGCGAGACTGGCCGCGAATGCCGCATTAGGATTGGAGAACACAAGTCCAACATAAGGAACAAGAAACATGAGACGCCGCTGGTGCAACATTGGCTAAACAAAAAACATGATGAATTGGACCTGAAATGGTCCATTCTGGAAAAAATACGCACTATACCAGGAAAGGACACGACCTCCATAAGAAAGAAGTGGGAAGTCTTTTGGATTTTTCTGCTTGATGCTACTAAAAAGGGACTTAATGAACATTGCCCGTGGGAAAATTCCATCACTTGAACCTCTCTCCTGATTTTCATCTCTAGGAATGAGTCTAGGCGATATAAAGATTTGGACTGTTGGCCCGGGCGATCCCCCACCCATGCCCCTTATCTTTAGGCTGACACCTGTGGGTCCTCGATGGGGCTCAGTTTACGTATCTCCACTTCGAAATGCGCCCGCTGACCCGGTGGCCTCCGCCCCGGCCCAATATATCCTTTCCCTTTCCCAAACCCCTGCCCTTCCCTAAAAACAAAAATGTAATCCCCTGCCGCCGCCGCTGTGGTTTAATGTGGAGGGGTAGCTTGTGAGCTCTAGGGAAACTTGATCGGTCATTAGAACAACTCTGGTCATGGTATGACGAGCACGCTGTTAAGATATTCCCTGACACATTAAACACCTTCTTACTGTTGTATATTCGGATTGACCTATGACCTCTATAAATTATCCTTGGGCCTGATGAGTCGGGACTGTCTTACTCATCGGTGGGTCCACCGTTTGCCTTGCTTTTTGGTTGCTTGGGGGGTGCTTGTGTGCATAGGAGGATCGGGCAGGTGTCTCCCTTTTTTTAAGATTCTTTAATTGCCTGATCCCTCCCCAGACGCATTTCGGATTCGGCGCCTGGCTTCTCCAGCCCGTACCACCCTTTTTTCCGCACCCGATCCATCTTGGACCACACTTTTTGACTGCACCTTAGTGCCAATATCGGCCCAGCCCAGACCTTTCATCATACAACACACCACTCCACCAATAACCGACACAACACAAGTTTGATGGAGAAAGTTGTTGCAGTTTTATTAGCATATACATTATGCCACCCTGTTGGGTTATCTTACGGGTCGATCCAGAGCAGGCCGCCTCTCGCGACCCGCCCACCTGATGAGCCATAACCCCCCGGGGTGTTAACCGCGGGGGTGTTGTCAGTTTTGGGGGGAAGGTCTAACCCCTCCCCCGGCGAACCTCTCGTCCGCCCTTTACTCACGCCCCTCCCCCCTCGGGGGGGCGGAGCGTTGGCAACCCCCGGTTGCTCAGGTCTACAACCGCCCGAAGGACTAACGGGGCGCCGTCGGTCCTCCAGGATCCATCACAGCGTGGATCTCCCTGGGGAATAATTCTGCTCTCGCACCCACCGGTGCTCCTGTAGAGGGTACCCCTCTGTACCTTTCTGCATTGGATCGCCCTGTAACTCTGCCTGCAACACAAAGACAGTAATATTAATAGCAAACCCCCCCCACTTACTGCCTGAAAGCAGGGTAAGCGGATGGGAGGGAAAAGGCAACGGGCAGTCACCCGCTCTGTGTCCAGCCTGGGAGGACGAGGGTCAGCGCGAGGCAGCGACCAGCGAACAAAGAGGGCGCTTGACCCTCGCCCCCAGGGCTAAATAGTCACCCCTCCCCCCAAGACACAGGAAATGACATCACGGGGGGGATCAATGATCCCCCCAACCACTAGACCGCTCAGGGCTGTGCCATCCTCTGGCACTAAGGGTGGCCGCCCTCGTAGGTGGCCACCCTTGGTGTCCCGGGGCAGCCAATCATAGTGCCAATATCGGCCCAGCCCAGACCTTTCATCATACAACACACCACTCCACCAATAACCGACACAACACAAGTTAAATGGAGAAAGTTGTTGCAGTTGTATTAGCATATACATTATGCCACCATGTTGGGTTATCTTACGGGTCGATCCAGAGCAGGCCGCCTCCCGCGACCCGCCCACCTGATGAGCCATAACCCCCCGGGGTGTTAACCGCGGGGGCGTTGTCAGTTTTGGGGGGAAGGTCTAACCCCTCCCCCGGCGAACCTCTCGTCCGCCCTTTACTCACGCCCCTCCCCCCTCGGGGGGGCGGAGCGTTGGCAACCCCCGGTTGCTCAGGTCTACAACCGCCCGAAGGACTAACGGGGAAATGAACCCCGTCTACATCAAAGCTGACCAGCAACCAACATGCCCCTAACAGGCAACAACGCCACTGACACTGGTATGGTGTCCCTTGTCTAGCATGTGGCCTTACACCCTTACTTAGACCTACTGGGGACATATTCACCAACAAGGTCACGCCAGGCGGTTCATTCCCTTGCCGCCGACCCTACTGTAGGCTAACCAACTCCTCGCATGTTTAGCCTCGCCGGAGAGACATGTAACTTCCCACCCATGGGAACCTAATTGTAAGACCATCACCTCTCAATTATGCCTGCCAACTGCGTTCTGGTGTCGGCTTAAAACACTGTGTAGAGGATCTCCTCATGTTTGGCACTTGTACAAGCCGTCTCCCTGTGCCTGACCTTCAATGGACCTTATACCGACACGATGACAGGGTAACCTTAACATATCAGATGGTCGTTACCTTAATAGTTTGGATCATGGCTCGTGAGGTATTCCAGCCAGTCCGGTGGGCGGGTCTAAAGCTAGGCGGTTCAAAACTGTTGACCAAAACAGACAGAAAGGACAGTAATAGAAACAGGGAGTGTACATATAATATAAGCTTCTGCGCGGTGTGAAAAAACGGCTCAAATGGTACGTATATGTATATCTCTTTTGTGCGCTGACATAAGCGAGTCAAGGTAAAAAAACACATAAAAACGGGCACTAGGCGTCATGAACCAAAACCTCCCTACATATTGCGAAGCAAGATGTAAATAGGCAGTAGTTAATCCTTCCAGAAATCAAGGGGGATGCAGCAGAGCTTATAAAAGCCTCACAAGCGATACAAGAGACCGCAAACGGTAAGGAGCGGGACCAAGCTGCAAAATCATACCAGAGCAGATACACAATTTCAGAATACACAGGATTCGTATTCGGCTGGAACGAGGAGGCAAAGCGCCAAGCGCCGAAAAACAAAAGTTAGCGGGATCAATCAAATTTAAAGGTCCCGCCCGATGGTTACAGCCAATCGAGAGGGTATAAGAAACAACGCTCTGATTGGCTGCCCCGGGACACCAAGGGTGGCCACCTACGAGGGTGGCCACCCTTAGTGCCAGAGGATGGCACAGCCCTGAGCGGTCTAGTGGTTGGGGGGATCATTGATCCCCCCCGTGATGTCATATCCAATACCTTTGGTTGTGATTTTGTTTTTTCTATTTCTCGTGTCCACCTTTCTATTTCTTCTAGGGTTACTACAGTGGCACTTTTAATTCCTGTGGACGTTTCAATTTGTACTTCTCAAGAGCATCCAGGGGTAGCTTTCCTGAATGAATCAATTATTGTTTCTCTTATAGGCAAATCCATTAAAGCAATTACTGCCTCACACTCACTTGCCTGGTCATCAACTTCTTTCCTGGGTTGCGTGATTGGAGTAGTCAGAATGGGAGTTTTAGGACCGGTTTGCTTGTCTCCATATAAGGGAACAACAGGACCTATAGTCACTGGTATCGTTAGTGCTTCAGGACTTGTATTCAATTGGGTTATTTTTGGAATTAACTCACTTCTATTTTTATTTATTGTTTCTCTTTCTTTTTCTTGTAGTACCTTTTCTATGTTAGTCTCATGGACAATCTGCGGAACCAAGGGTGTTTTTGGAAACTGGGCATTAGGGATAATTCTATTTGTGTCTTCTTGATAAGGTGGAGGATTTTTGATTAACAAATCTTCAAAATATTCATCTTCAGAATCCCCACTACCGATCACTAAATGTTTTGTTTTCTCTGTACATTTACTTCCTGTTGGTTCTTCTGTGGTCAATACAGGATATAAACCTTCCACTACCATAGCCTGTCTCCATTGCTTCATCTGCTTATCCCTGGTTTCTCGTGGAACTCTTGGAGAACATATACTTAAGTTCCTGTCACATTGGGGTCTGTCTCGCTCAAAAGCCTCAGTTTCTCATTCTTATAAAGCTTCATACTGAGTTCATCTAGGCCTTGGTTCTAATTTGTTCATGCGAGTTCGTAAATTGTGCAAAATTCTCTCATTAAATGTTCCGTACTCTGGGAATGCTAATATTCCATCATCTTTTGTGTACTCTATCCAATTTTCTAACCATACACAAGTGTGGTATCCTCTTTCATGTATGATGCAGGTGTCTTTGGGAGAGGAATAATAATTCCTTCTCTAGTTTTAATAGGTTTATCCTTTTTAAAATAATTCTTAATTTTCTGCAGAAAATTAAATTTTTCTTTTTTCTCCGTACATGATGTTTGGTCTTCCTCTAATGTACTGCTTGTGGGCAAAACCTATAAGTCTTCTATCTGGACAGGACCCTGTTATAGTTGGATCGGGGCTCCACATATTATCACCACTACCTATTAACACAGAAAATTCTATTTTGGCAGTTTAATCAATTTTACTTCACTTAAATGGTTTTCCAATACTAGCTGTCTCATATTTTAATGACTCAATCAACGTTTGATTTACAAACCCACTTCAACCAATGTTTGCGCGGCTCTCCTGTGACGTGAGTTTCTACTCTCTGCACTCACCCCTCCTTTACAATATTACCTCAGCTACACACCCGCTGTCTCACCCAATCCCAGAGCGGCCCTCAGTGACGTCAGTGCCGTAGCCGCGACTGACCCCTCCTTTGCAAGGTAATAAGACAACTCAATTTCTTTCAATTTTAATTACATATTTAATTATTTAAAAAGATTTGCTACTGTGCCTGATTGACTAAATTCAAATAAAAGTCAATTTCTTCCACAACGAGTAAAACCTTTCCGTTTACCCTTCACTTACTACAAGTAAAACCTCTTCCGCTTACTCGTCACTCAAGCATAAAAGAACCTGCTACTCCTTCAGACTTACCCTTTCTAGGTGATATAAGACCAAAGTAGTTGTAAGCGAACTCCTTTGCTACCAATCACTCTCACTTTTATACAAGAAAATAATCCCTAACGAGTGCTTCAAGTTTTACCTAACTTTCCGCACTTAATTCATCAAGGCCAGTAACCTCACTGCAGTGTGACTTCCACTTACCACCCGCTATTCAATATCCCCGGGGAATTCTGGGCAACATAAATCAATACAAAACGGGTTTTGGTTAATACATATATCAATATTCCAATACACAACTAACTACCTATCAAATTAAAACCTAACCAATGCTCTGCTACCAAGAAAAATACTGATGGCACAAGATTACCAGCTTGGGTTATTTCTAAACACCATACCCACCTGGGCCCATAAACATCATACAATAAGCTGGCAATCCTCCGCTGAAATTCAGGACTTACGCTAACTTGTATTATATTTTTACCTGTACACCTTTCTTACCAAAACTTTAATACCTTAGTGCTTAATTTCCTCGGGTCGATAGACCAGGTTGTTAGCATAATAGGCATAAAGTAACATTTACTCTTATTTCTTTGAATAACCACAGACTCTGGAACATTTTTAACTTTTATCTATGCAATATTTTGTGAGTCAAATACCAATACATGTCAATCACCAACTTTTCAAGGAGAAAAATAATGATCAGAGCAAAAATCTTTAAAGACTTAGTAAATTCTCTAGACATTGGTACCTGCGAAGGGTGAGAAAGGAAAATGGTACAAGGACATACCACACAGATTTATATTTACCTAGAATGGAGAGAGCACCAACCCCTGACCAAGGACTGGAAAGAAAGGGGTCCAGACTAATCAGGAGCCAGCAGTTCAGGACAGGTGCAGGACAGGACAGGTAACCTCTTCTAAGTGCAACGCCAGTGTTACACCCCTCTCTGGTGCTACTCTCGTTCCCCTTCTAGATGGATCGATTTTTCTTCATCAGCAACTCCTGATTCTTCTTTCAGAGTGCTCGACCAGCCTTCTGAGCTCTGTGGCATCCACGATCTTCTTCAGCAACGTTGGGTCAATGACAGGTCTGTGGCAAGTCGGACAATCTAACTGACTGAGCCTACCTTAGTTATACTATTCTCAGTGTATGTACCACCCCCCCAATGTTTCAAAATGTGTGTATTCCCTTCATTCGATTGGACAGTGGGATGGGGAGAGGTCATCACACCATACTAATGTGAAGTCATCTTCTTTGGTTTAATTGCTCTATGTTCCTGCCCTTAATTTTACTTTCCCATGTTTTCATCCTCGCAGCAACATTCACATTATTTCATGTACAATGTATATAACTTTATTAGAATCTTCTTTCCCTCTCCGGGTCAAGAGGTAAAGTTCTCAGGCGCGTCTTCTGGTCAACTGTATTTTGGCAGCTATTCAATGTTAGAACGTGAATCGACAGAGTCCCATGCACATGCGCTTAATCATCCAAGATGGAGATTTCAGTCACCCGTCAGGCCCAAATATGAACTATTAATAAATCAAAGAAGAACATGTTTAGAATACGAAAATAAATGAATGCACTGTATACCACTTATTCTGACTCTAATCCCATTATTTTATTTTTACAATTGCATTAGCAGATTAGTAAGACATACGAAGTTTAATTTAAGCATAGCCATATGCATTAGTATGTGAGATTTGAAGCGGCCATTTTAAACAATACTGCGCAGCTGCAAAGAACAAAAGCAAAGGACGCCATACTACGTAGATGCAGTAGACGCATGTGCAAAAGGGTTCCCGCGTTTTCAGCAGCCATTTTAAGACACTCGGATTACTTGTTAGTAAAGCACATTCAAAAGCTTCCCCTAGATAAAGAAAATGTAGTGTTGGTGCAATTATTAGTATTCACAAAACATGTTGGTTAACATGTTACATGTTATTTCAAGAGCATTGATTCCGAGCAAGTTTCTTACGTACAAAACCTTGCTCCATCAATCCCCTCTTTGGTGGCAATAAATGCCATCACTAATTTCTGAACCAGATGCCAACTTTAGCAGTTATCCATTTCAATTTCTTCTATCACTTTAGTATTTCCCTTTTCCTTTTTCTTTTGAAAACCTTTCATTCTTTTGTAAATATCCCCTTTCATTTCTTCAAGTTGAATGTCATCATATTTTCTTTTCCTTCCCTTCTCATTCACTTCATAGCATTTTCTATTTCTGCAGCATTTGCACCAAATCATTATTATTAAGACTAATAGGGATATACCCATTATTGGCATCAGTATTCGACCTATAATACTTTTCTCAACATTAGAAACCCAACTGCCTATAGAAGAAATACTATCAGTTAATTTCTTCCATGCACTGTCAACTTCCAGTAGTTTCAATTCTTCTTCTAAATTTGTGATATTTCTGACATATCTCCCAATTTCGATACTTTTGTCAGGTATGTAGGTGCAACAATGTTGCGCCTTCAACATTTTACAGACTCAGCCCTCTTTTGCCAATAGTATGTCAAGAGCAAGTCGATTTTGCAAAACCATTGATCTTATCGCAACTAATTCGGTATTCATCAATAAGAATCCTCCAGCAGTGTCAGTCAACAAGCAATCCACCACTGTAGATAATTTGCAAATTCTTTGCGTATTCAGAATTACTTCCACTGAAGGTATCAATGCACTAAATATTAAGCGTGGGCGTAAAATCCGTTTCGCGGGCGAATTTGCAGATCTTTGACGATTTCGCGATCTGCGAATCGTGCGAAATGACCCAATAATTCGCAAATTCGCAAGCTACGAATTATTTTGCTTGGTCGCGCTTGAAAAATACAATATCGCGCGCGCGGCGTTGACTCTGAGCCTGCCGAGTTGTTTTTCTTCCGGTTTTGCGTGTGCTGCGCCATTTTCGATCTTGCTGCGTGATCGCGCAAGAGTTTTTCGAACGCAATTACGTAATCGCGGCTTGCCATCTTGCACGGCGAGAGTTTGACAACGCGAGCACGTCATAAATGCCCGCGACGGCGCGCAGCTGACTTCCGGTGGGAGGTTGAAACAGCTCGAGTTCCCAAAATTGCAAAAATTGCAATTCTGCACAAGAAATCCACCGCAGGAAGCATAAACCTTGTGAAAATGATGATTTTTTTTTCAAAACTGTATTTATTAGAAGTTCAAGCAAATCAAGTGTACAGCTCTCCAAGAGCAGGAGAGCACGTCAATATGCAAATTACAGCAGAATATACATATGGCTCAAACCTATGACTAACCCCTACCCGCCCCATTATCCCCCCCACAACTGCAACAGTCCCAACTACCCACCCCTTATCCCACCCCAACCCGATGCACGTGATCACAATCAGCTGCAGTATACAAGAGGAAACACACTAAGTGTCTTGGAACTTTCCAGGCCCCGAGGTCTCAATCATCGGACAGATCATCATTCGTTTCAGCGGGAGGATCCAATGTCAGGTCTCTGTAGTCCGCCCACCGCTTCCAGATCCTGTAATGTTTCCGAGGGCAGCCCCTGGCTTCAAACACTGGCTTTTCCAGCCCCATGAGGAAGTCTAAGCCCGCCTTCCAAGCGTTAAGCGGGGGGGCGCGGTCACTCTTCCAGGCCCTCGCCAGATCCCTCTTGGCCACAACAAGGCCTAACAGAAGGAGATGGCGCTTATAGATGTTACCACCCACTTGATCCAGGATATGAAGAAGACCCAACCTAGGTGTACGAGGTAGCTCCCATCCCAGCACCTCCGACAGGCAGTCCCACACTCCACCCCAGAACCGGACCAGGCCCACACACGACCACACAGTGTGCACCAATGTGCCTCTCTCAGCCCCACAGCGCAAGCAATCAGGGGAAGCAATCAGGCCCGCCCTCCACAGTCTCTCTCTAGTGTAATAGGCCCGATGTAAATATTTATATTGTATGAATCGCAGCCGCACTGCTATAGCTGTGCCCCGGGGGGATTCCAACGCTTCTCTCCAGTCATCCTCATCCAGCGGACCAACATCCACCTCCCAAGAGGCCTTCAGCGACACCAGGGAAGAGGAGCAGTGAGTGACCAGTGTTTGGTAGATTTTCGAGACTTTTTTATCCCCTAGGTCTCCCATGAAAAGCTTAGCCTCCACGGGGCTAAAGTCTGGAAGCTGGTCCAGCTCCACCAGACTCGGCGCCAGAGCATGACGAAGCTGTAGGTACTTAAAAAACTGGGTCTTAGGCATCGCAAATTCGGCGCTGAGCGCTTCAAAGGATTTAAGGGTAGTCCCGGTAAGTATATTACCAAGTGACGAGATCCCTATGGAATCCCAGCCACCAAACCCCTGCAGGGAAGCCAGTGCAGGGAGCTGCCCGTTGTTCCACAGCGGAGTTTCGGCCGTCAGCCGTCCCCACCAGCCCATTCGACGCAGTGCCTGCCTCCATATCAGGAAGACCACTTGAGTCGCATGCGGCAGCGCCTTCCGCCGCCTGGCCGAATACAAGAGGGTATGGAGCGTGGCACCTCCCATCAGAAAATGTTCTAGGGCATACGCCGGATCATCACGGCCACCGTACCACCACTCATTTAAGACCAGCAAATGAGAGGCTTGATAGTAGGACAATATGTCTGACGTCGCGAGACCTCCACAGTATGTGGACAAAAAGCAGGTCCGCAGTGCCACCCTAGAAGCACCCCCAGCCCATAGAAACTGGCCCAATAAGGAGTTTACACGCCGGAACCACTGCGGGTCCACTCTGTACGGATGGTTTTGTAGCTGGTATAGCAGTCTAGGGAGGGCCACCATCTTAAAAATAGCAGATCTGCCATAGATATTCAGAGGCATGCGCGACCACGTTTTGACGTCGGATTGAACCCTGTCCCACACCGGTTGTATATTACGCTCCCACGCAATATCAGCAGACTCCGACAGGAAGACTCCGAGATATTTCAGGCCACCGATCGCCACCTGTAGATCCACTGCCCAAGGAGACACATCGCGCCGGCCCCCTAGTATCCAGAGAGTCGATTTACGCGGGTTAAGGTAGAGTCCCGAGACGTCCCCGAAAATGCGCATTATCTCCAATATACGCGGGCCTGAACGATCAAGGTCTGTCAAAAAGAAAAGAACATCATCCGCATACAGTGCGATTCTGTCCGTGAGGCTCGCACTCCATACAAAGCCACGAAGCTGCGCGTCAATGCGCACCCAGGCTGCCAGCGGCTCCATGACTAGCGCAAAGAGATACGGGGACAGGGGGCACCCCTGCCGGGTCCCCCTAGCAATCGGGAATTTCTCCGAAATGGCGCCCGAGACACGTACCGAGGCTGTGACGTCGGTGTACAACAGTTTGACATACGAGACAAAAACCGGACCTAAGTTGAGGCGTGGTAACAGAGCAAATAGGTACGTCCAGCTGACAGAATCAAACGCTCTGTCGATGTCTGCCAGTAGGAGCGCCGCCCGCTCCCCAGTCGCCCCCATCGCACCCACCGCTACCTGTGCCCGTCTGATATTGTGCCTTGTCGCTCTGCCCGGCATAAATCCCGCCTGATCCGGGTGGACCAGCTCTGCAACATACGGGAGAAGACGATTTGCCAACGCCTTAGCCAACAATTTGGCCTCAAAATTAATAAGGGAAATCGGGCGATACGACTCGTGTCTGTCAGGGGGCCTGCCCGGTTTCAGGAACACCACTATTTCAGCGTGACGCCAGTCATCCGGCAAGCAACCACCTTCCCGCGCCGCCTCCAAAGCCAGCCGATAGTGCGGTCCCAGCTGCAAATGAAATTTCTTGTAGAATTCACTGGGAAAGCCACTCGGTCCAGGCGCCTTGCCCGTGTTAAGTTGTCCTAGCGCGTCGCCCAGTTCCTCCGCCGACAGGGGAAGGTCTAGAGCTGTCTTGGCCTCATCCGATATCACCCGGGGGGGAAGGTCAGCTATGAATTTGTCAATAGCCTCCGGTGGGAGACAATCACGCGAAGCGTATTGTACCCTATAATAGTCGGCAAAACTCGTCGCAAGCGCAGCAGGGTCCGTCATGGCAATCCCCTCCCCGTCGGTAAGGCCCGGCAGAGAGATCGGCTGTAGAGTTTGCTGACACAGTCGGTGGAGCATAGTGCATGATTTGTCGCCCCATTGGTACACCCTACTCCGCGTGGCCAGCCAGGCTTGCCGAGCCTCGTCCAGTAGGATCGAAGCATAGGATCGCTGTGCCTGGAGAAGTAGCCTGAGCGCCACATCTCCTGCATCTCCACTACACTGCCCCTCCAAAGCTCTCACCGCAGCCGCAGCCGCTACAGTGGCCTCCTGACGCTTCCGACGGGCGGCAGCACACCAGGCGATGTCCACGCCCCGCAGCGTGGGTTTCATGGCCTCCCAGACCGTCACGCTGTCCATGTCTTCGGTCAAATTCTCCCGCCAATATTGGGCTATCGCACCGCGCATGTGGGTCGTATATTCCGTCCGTTGGAGATGCCACGAAGACATCCGCCAACGGAACGGCTGATGGGATTTACACAGTGCAATCCGCACTGCGACTGGGGAATGGTCCGACAATCCTCGAGGTTGGATCACGGCCTGCTTCACCCTATCGAGGAAGGCCCCGGGTACAAACACACAGTCCAACCGGGAAAAGGAGCCATGCACCGCCGATACATACGTGTATTCACGTGTCCTGGCATGTAGATGTCGCCATGCATCCACCCAACCTAGCCCATCGCTCATCGCTCTCAGACGCGTAGGGGTAGGCGCCCCCGCGGCCACCTGCATTCTCTGCCTGTCCAGACTCACATCCATCACATCATTCCAGTCACCCCCTATTACAGCCAGGCAGTCCGGGATATCGGCCCACAATTCAAACAGGCGCTCCGCCAGAGACCACTGCAGGGGAGGGGGAGCATACACACTGCCGAACACCACAGGTTCCACACCAATCATGCCCCTGACAAACACAAACCGACCCTGGGGATCAAGCCAACTGCGCTCGTGAGTATAAGACAAGCGTCGATGAATGAGGACAGCCACCCCTCTCGACCCCCTGGTAAAGCCTGCATGGAACACCTGGGTATAACCAAAACGTTGTAGACTCAGTACCTTCGTCCCTAACATATGTGTTTCCTGCAACAACATGACATCCGCCGAGTCCCTCTTACCCCAGCGCAGTACTGCTCCCCTTTTAATTTTGTCCAGCATTCCCCTGACATTCCAACTAAGAATCCTCATGGAGCCACTAACAGGCGCCGTCTCCGGGGAATCACCCATAGTCTCGGTGGGAGAGCATCTGGAAACCCTCGGACCTAGCCCAAGCACCTTGCAGCACAAAAATCACAGCAGCAAAAATCACGTGCATCCCCACCCAACTACCCTGCACCCCCCCCACCCCGTTCCCCAGCACAACATCCCCAACTACCAAACCCCCGCCTATCCCCCCTCCCCCACCCCTATACCTCATGAAACAGTGAAGTACCTGTCGCGGCATAAAGAGCCCCGGGCCCAAAACAGAGCGCCCAAAGCCCCCAGGCCAATGGATCCCCTCACACACCCCAACTAACAGTACCTCCCCTTAGGGCCCCCCTCGAACACGGGAGGAATAGGCCGCCCATGGGTCAGCACCCCGAACCCCATTACTCACATGTGGCCCACCGCTTAAGCGCAGCGGGACAGAACTACTACAAACATCGCGCCCCCCCCCTGTGTGTCTAGCCACGGCCCAGACCACTCCACACCATGTGCCAGCCCATCAAGCAGTAGTGTCACCCCTATGGCCACCAGCCAAGGCGAGACTCGAATGACGCTCAGGAGACAAGAGGGGGCCCTACGATCCTCAGGTCCCAGTCCCAGACTGAGCAGTGTCCGACTGTGCACCATCCAGCAGGTCACCCCCGGATTGGGAGCGGCGCCGCGACCTAGACTTCCCGCGTCTCCTGCTCCTGCTGGAGGATTCGCCCCTCTCCGGCGATGACCCACGCGATGCTCCAGAGTTCAGGCCCGGCTGGGCATTCGGTCGGATCCTGACTGTCTCATCCGTCCAGTTAAACACCGCCTCCGGGGTGTCAAAGAAGTGGGTCTTGGAATGAAATACAACACGCAGACGAGCAGGGTACAAGAGTGAATACTGAATTTTCAGTCCACGTAACTTGGCTTTCGCATCTTGGAAGGATCGGCGCTGCTGCTGCACCAGCCTGGTATAGTCCGGGAAAATCATAATCCTGTGACCCTCGAACGACAAGTCCTCCTTCGCTCTTGCTTCCCTAAGAATAACGTCCCGGTCATGAAAGTTGAGGATCTTGGCGATGACTGGACGTGGTCGCTCTCCCGCCGGCGGTTTCTGCGCCAGGGCCCTATGGGCGCGTTCCACTACAAAGCAGCGTGATAGAACGTCCGGGGGAAGCCAACTCTCCAACCAGTGCGTCAAGAACACATCCATGGACCCCTTCTCACAATCCTCTGGAAATCCAACAAAGCGCAGATTGTTCCTTCGCGCCCTCCCTTCCGCATCTTCGACCCGGAGTGCCAGCCCCTTTTGAATCCTGGCCATGTCCTCCACCTTTTTCTTTAGGGCCACCACATCATCTTCCACCCTGGTAATCCGAGTCTCGGTTTCGGTGATGCGGGCCACAGCATTGCGGAGATCTTGACGCAGCAGCATGACATCGGCTCCAACCGCACCTATTTTGGCATCAAGCATGTCCCTGGATTGCGTAATGGCGGCCATTAGGGCCGCATTATCAGGACCTGCGCCCTGGCCACCCCCGGAGGCCCCGGATCCCCCACCGGGTCCTGTGAATTTATCAATCGGCCCATGCTTGGCAGGACCAGTGCCGCCCCCACCTCTCGTCATGGTTAGTGGTAGGGAAGAGGGCCTCTCAGCCACTGCGGTGGGTCCCTCGTCGACAATAATTCAACAGCAGTGTCCACTCTGTGGGCCAAGGAAACACCGTCAGGGCCTGAACTCCGTCCCCAATGAGCACCCCCAGATCACGGGCACCGCAGCCACACTCCGGGCGGCCAGCCTCGGCGGGAACGCAAATAGGACAGCCCCGTCACCTGCTCAGGGCCTCCAAGGTCTCTGTTCGGACCGCACCCAGGATCTGCGAGCCAGTATAGTTTCAAGTAGAGTTTCAAGACACTGGGGCGTCCTGGCCACCCCACCCCTCACTCGTGACCACAGCAGTAAACGATGCAGGGTAGGTACTCTGGTCTTCAAGCTGGATAGCCCTGATCACCCCTCGGGCCACACGTCTTGTCGCGGCGCCTTAACGCAGGTCCACCAGGGAGGAGGAGGAGAGGGGGGGGGCACTCACAGTTTGTCGCGGACCGTCTGTGGAAGACTTCCAGGCACCACTCGGACAGCAGGCTCGTCCCTCCAGGCGTGTACGTGAGCCCCACTGAACAGCACTATGCAGCGTCGTCGATGCACCATCCGTCCACCTCACCAGCCAGCACCGTGAAATCTGTCCCAGCACACCAAATTGGACGCGGCGCTCGACCCTCCAGCGCCCCGGTTGCACTTCCGTCTAGAAGCCAGTGAGGATACAGCCCGGCCGGGGGTCGCCAAAGTCCAGGCCACAGTGTCCCCAGGGCCAGGCCAGCCACAGTCGCACTCGGATGCCCCAGGTGCCCAAAGCAGGATCCAGCCGGAACTTGCTCCGACGTGCCGCAGATTGCAAGTGGCCTCGGGCCAGGCCAGGGGATGTGTGCCGCAGGGCTTACTGCGTGAGCAAAGTCGAGTCCTCCAGGCAGCCGGGCCCCTGCCACAATCCACCCCCTCCGTGCTCCTCCTGAGGTGTGTGCCCAGTGGTCGTCGGGCGCGGCAACCGCCCCAGCAACATCAGGGGTGGGCTTCAGCAACCCACCGTCATCCGGGTCTGGGCCGGCCCGGGGCCGCGAAAATCGAGGTCCCCGGCTGCCCTGGGTCTGTACAGGCCGCCGCGCCTCTCCGCCGTCACAGGGTCACCCCAAAATATGGGACAGCTCCACTGGGCCCCACAGCAGTGTCCACAAGCTCCGGCGGTGCCGCCTCTGCGCGGGGGATCACCCGACCGGCCCGACCACCGGCCGTCGGCGTCCGACCCTGAAACTCGAGGTCCCGGCTCCACTCGTGTACACCAGGCCGCACCACGCCGCCGGCAATCCCGGGTCACCGGGACGGCAAGGAGAACGGGTCGGCACACCGGAGGGATCCGGACACCGCCAGGAACACTCTCCACACAGGGAAGGCAATGAGCGGGCTCGGGGGCCAGGATAAAAGAGCAGAAAATGATCGGGCCGGCGGGAGCTCCTCTAAGCTGCGACCGCCATCGACGCCCTCCAAGCCACGCCCCAAAATGATGATTTTGATCAGAATAACTCCTTCGATTGACATTTGGCTGCACATTTTGGTGCAGGAGTCCATTTTTTTGGGGTGGGGTGGGAGGAAGGAAGTGCCTCAGAGTCTCCAACTTCCTGTTCCTGTCCAGCAGGCTCCTCCCAGTGCTTTGTCCATGTACTGGCCACTTTTCATTTGGCTGTTGAGCTGGAAGGATTACTTTTTCTTGCTGCTGGTGGATTTTTGTATTTGAGGACTTTTTGGACTTTGGAGTTTGGATCACTTTTGGACTTGAGATTTTACAAGTAAGTTGGAGTTGTTTGTTTGGGGCATTGCAGTTGAGGCAACTCCAGTTCTAAAACTTTTTTAACAACTTTAACAAAATATATATTGTGGTGGTAGCTGGCCACAGTATCCAGTAGGCCCAGGGTTAGTCATGGGTGCATGATACAACTGTTTCTCTGATTTTTTTAACTTAATTCTCATTTATGTCATGGAATTTTAGCTCACTGTTATATGTTTTTTATTTTTTTATTTTGGGGTGCCTGTAAAGCCTCACTAGCCAGTAGGCCCTGGGGTAGTGAGTGGTGCATGGGCCTAGTCTTTCTGTGGGGTGTCTTGAATTTAAACATCATTGAGGGCATGGATGGCATAGGATTGTGGTGATTTGTATGTGTTTTTTCGATTTTTGGGGGTGTTGTTGGGGACTGGGCATGTGGGTGGGGGCCATTTTGAGTGCTGGTACAGGCAGGGCCTGGCCATGTGCTGGGGGGCAAGGGGCCATTTTGAAGGCGGGCAGTGTTCTCAGGCCTCCACCCATTTTGCCTAGCTTTCACCCATTATGCCCAGGGGTAGTGAGTGGTGCATGGGCCTAGTCTTTCTGTGGGGTGTCTTGAATTTAAACATCATTGAGGGCATGGATGGCATGGGATTGTGGTGATTGTTATGTGTTTTTCGATTTTTGGGGGTGTTGTTGGGGACTGGGCATGTGGGTGGGGGCCATTGTGAGTGCTGGTACAGGCAGGGCCTGGCCATGTGCTGGGGGCAAGGGGCAATTTTGAAGGCAGGCAGTGTTCTCAGGCCTGCACCCATTTTGCCTAGCTTTCACCCATTATGCCCAGGGGTACTCAGTGGTGCATGGGCCTAGTCTTTCTGTGGGGTGTCTTGAATTTAAACATCATTGAGGGCATGGATGGCATGGGATTGTGGTGATTTTTATGTGTTTTTCGATTTTTGGGGGTGTTGTTGGGGACTGGGCATGTGGGTGGGGCCATTTTGAGTGCTGGTACAGGCAGGGCCTGGCCATATGCTGGGGGGCAAGGGGACATTTTGAAGGCAGGCAGTGTTCTGAGGCCTGCACCCATTTTGCCTAGCTTTCATCCATTATGCCCAGGGGTACTCAGTGGTGCATGGGCCTAGTCTTTCTGTGGGGTGTCTTGAATTTAAACATCATTGAGGGCATGGATGGCATGGGATTGTGGTGATTTTTATGTGGTTTTTGACTTTTTGAGGTGTAGAACTGATGTTCCTCTGTCTTCCATTGCTCTTAGGTGCACAAGAGAACCACCAATGCCAGGAAGAAGTCCTGCAGCGGTGTGTGCAGCACAACGTCACGCGACGTCACGTGTGGCCACAGACAAGACAACTCTGCAACTCGTGCAACTGCGGCCTGCTGTTCTGACATCTGAAGAAGATGGGCCCAAAGAAAGGTGGCCGTAGCGCCTCAGCGAAGAAAGTTGCCAGTGCCACTGCCAGTAAGAAGGAGCAGAAGAAGCAACTGGCACCACCTACCAAGGAGACGGGTGGGCCCACCGACACTTTTTTTGGGAGAAAAAAAACTACGCCTGCAGCAGCAGCGGTGTCCGCTGGGGATCAAGCTGGAAGCAGCACCTCCGCCTCATTGGGGTCAGTGCCACCACGCCAAGTTAGGTCCAAGATCATGAGTGCTGCTGCGGCAGCCACTTTGGTTGTTCAATCACCATCGACCAGTGATGTTGGCTCATCACAAGAAAGTACCATCCAATCAACGCCGGGTGTAACTCAGCTGGCGAGTGTTCAACAATCACAGCCGCAACAACAACCACAAGTGCAACTAGTACAAGCGCAAGTACATGGGCAAGGAGAGGCGCAAGTACATGGGCAAGGAGAGGCGCAAGTACATGGGCAAGGAGAGGCGCAAGTACATGAGCAAGGAGAGGCGCAAGTGCATGGGCAAGGAGAGGCGCAAGTACATAGGCAAGGAGAGGCGCAAGTACATGAACAAGGAGAGGCGCAAGTAGAGGTGCATGGAGAGGTGCCACTAGAGGTTCATGGAGCGGCACAACTGCCTACAACGCTTGTTCCTCCAGAAGTAGGGGCACATCAGGAAATTGATATTCAAGTGGAAGAATCATCCGAGGAAGCCACTCCTCCTGAGGATGATCCATTGTCTTCCAGATCCCCAGCAAGAAAAAGGTTAAGGAGGGCTGCTACTACTACAAGTTCTTCTTCAGGCCCCCTTCCTTCTGATGACCTTGATCTTGATTGGAATCCACCAATGCAGTCTGACAGTGAGGCACGCCATGAGCCGACAAAGGTAGCTAAGCCTAAAAGGAAGGTTCCCGCAAGGCTTTGACTTATGGTTGCTGACGATGAACAAGAAGTGGTGCTTCTGCTGCTGATGAAGAGTCTGACGATGACCCAGTCATCACAGACGTCACTCCAGCCACAGCGGGCATGCAGCAAACATTTTAACCCTAGCCCGAATGGCTGCTGAGCGGGATGTGGTCGGCGTGGCACTGGTACCACCACCAACGCAGTTAACTACAACACCAACACGACCTCCAGCTTCCATATTTTCTCGTCAGAAGGGCCGGCAGGGACCTCCATCCAGCTCGACCTCCATTACCTCAAGTAGTGGTGCTGTAAGTGAACATCAGAAACAAATTCAGCCACGCCCATCCTCCACTTCATCTGGCATTGAAAGTTAAAAGTAGCGCCTCCACCACCAGCAGACATCTCCAGTCCGCAGTGTGGGACTTCTTTACTGTTAGCAAAAAGGCGGAAAACGTGGTCGTTTGTTCGATTTGTAAAGTATCAGTTAGTCGGGGTAAGCTTGGTACCAACTATGGTACCGGAGGCCAGAGAGGTCATCTCAAAAAACACCACCCTATCCAGTGGTATGCGCACCTAAGTAAGATCCAGGAAGTCCAAAGTAGAACTGATCCAAATGTATCCATTGACATTGCATCTGATGATGATGACGAGAGGCTGATCGTGCAGGGGGGAAGTGAAGAAGCGACAGACATTTTTTCTGGTACACCCAGTACCCCTGGCAGCAGCACTGCAGTGGTAGCGCCCACACCCTCTACCCCTGCAACATGTATGAGGCACACTAAGAGTCTGGGACAGACACCAATGCAAAAAACTAAATCAATGAGCCTAACTGGTTTGAAGTCTGCATCATCATCATCATCATCACTTAATATGGTCCAGCGCACCATTAGCAGCATGTTTTGGTCGGATGCACCATTTGAACGCAACCACCCAACGGTGCGTCTGTATAACGCAAAGCTGGCTAAAATGCTAGCGCTGGTCCTTCTCCCTTTCTCTTTCGTGGAAGGGGTGGGTTTTCGTGAATTGGTGGCAACAGTCTGCCCTAAATGTAAGGTTCCTAGCCCGTCCTATTTTGCAAGGGTTGCTGTTCCAGCACTACATCAAGAAGTGCTGGAGGTGATTGGCGCAGCTATTCTGAAGAGTGCTGTTCACAAAATCCACATGACAACAGACATGTGGACCAGTTGCCAAGCCCTTGATTACATGTGCATCACTGCACACTGGGTCTCTTTTGCAGGGGTCGAAAAACAGTTAAAACACAAAGATGTTGACACGGAGGAAGTTTTTTAAGCTACTCGCAAACATGCAACAGAAGGCATGTTTGCCATGGAGAAATCTCACACTGCACCTAACCTTTTGGAGGAGTTTAACAGGAAGGTCAATGAATGGCTGCATCCAAGAAACCGCACAGTTGGTTATGTTTCCACGGATAATGGCAGTAATATAGTTACGGCCATGCAGCAAGGTGGCTATTTCAGAGTGCTGTGTTTGGCGCACTGTATTAACATCGTGGTGCAAGCCTTCTTGAAAACAGAAGAGCCAGTCGTCAAAGTACTGACCATCTGCTGAAAAATCTGCACACATTTCAACCATTCTTTTAAGGCCCGCAAGCAGCTGAGGAGCCTTCAATATGAACGTAAACTGCCAGTCAAAGGACTAATCCAGGAGGTGGCAACACGTTGGAACTCAACCTTTTACATGCTTGAGCGTCTGTCTGAGCAGTGGGAGGTAATACATGAGTTTGTCTTAAAACTGGGTTCTACTCACAAAGACTTGATGCTAGAGTTGGAGGAATGGAAGCTAATTGCAAGCCTGACAGACATGCTTCGTCCTTTTGAGCTCTTCACGCGTGAAGTCAGCAGGGAAGACTGTTCTTTGAGCAAAGCTATCCCATTGTTGCGCATGCTAGAGCACCAACTGAAGGAGGTGTCTTCAACGTTCCGAGATGATGGTGAAAAGCGAGAAGCATATGGTTTGGCAGAGAAGTTATTATGGCGCCTACTTGACAATGAAAGGCTTAAAAAGATACATACAGAACAACATTACATTTGTGCCACTATTCTTGATCCACGGTACAAAAAGGCACTGCCCACCAATACTTTCATTCCTTTTTCTGAAGCAGATGTTTCAAAGTACAAACATTGGCTAGCTGTGTCAGCCACTCGGTTCGAAAAAGACCGGCAGAACCTTCAAGGAGGCAGCACAAGTACAATTGAATCAGCAGGCCATCCGGCGTCAAGTTCCACTTCTCAATCCGTGGCCGAAGGGAGTCACTTTCCGTCACAGCCGTTAACGACACCAGCAACCATATCATCATCCTCACCTGCACCAGGCCGCAAACAAATATTGTCGGAAGGGGATTGGCTAACTCAGCAAGGGTTAGCTCGGTCCACTGATTAAAAGGTCGCAGATGGTACGCAAAGTGGATCAACCCTGGAGAACCTTGAGTTGGTGGTGCAGGCCTATCTGGATGACCCAACAGAGGTCTGTCATAATGAGAACCCATTGGGATATTGGTATACGAAAAGCTCAAAATGGCGACTGATCACCAACCTGGCTCTAAATTATTTGTCTTGCCCACTCGCAAGCGTGTCTTCTGAACGTGTTTTCAGTGCTGCTGGTGCCATTGTTACTTCAAAAAGGACCCGCCTTTTGCCCAAAAATGTGGAGAGGTTAACAATAATCAAGATGAATCAGTACTTCATACCACCCGATTACAAAATACGTGAATGCACGCAGGAAGAAGAGGACACCGACTTAGGTGACGACGACGGAAGTTCTTCTCGGTCACCAGACCTACTCCCGTCTCAATTCATAGACTTGGAGGACGAGTTCTGCTTCCCTGACACCGAGGACTGAAAATTACTTCCTTTTTTTCCGTACTTATTCACTTTTATTCCTGTGTGTCTTTCTTTGTTTTGCTACTTTTACCACAACAAAACTCTAATCACCTAATCACAATAAGTCCATCATCAGCACTGTCTTCATCTTATTTTCCTTATTGATTTGAAGGTGCCGCAGTCTGCATTCAGATGTTCACAAGTTCACAACTCAATCATGCTCCTCTATCCTCCTTCTCCAGACTCCCCCTATCCATTTCCCTCAAGGCAGATGGATGGATTATGGAGAAAAAACAAACTTTGTCTTCGTAGACGAGTCCCCTCAAGTGGGACTGAAATAACTGACTGACTACATGCTTGCTGATTGTTGACAGACCTACTTCTGAAATTTACAGGAGAGGCTGCCCTGTGGGCCCTCACTTTCCGAAGAAGATGCGGACATAAAGTAGAACAGGTCATGAATAATGAGAAGATGGCATACAGTGGACAGCAATGGCTGTCTGTCTCTGTTGAAACCAATTGCTGTTTGTTTTTTGTGAACAGCGCAATTTGCCATGTTTTCAATATACCAGTATTGCAGGTTTTTGGGTTAATTTTGGGGTGTTCTAGATTTGCGGTGCTGGGTCGGGGGGTCTGGGAGCACTGCTGGCACACTCTAATGTTGATTGCATTTGTTTTTCAGGAAATCCATGGTGGAAAAGGGGAGTTAGGGCCTAGCTGCACAGTGCATTTGGACAGAATTCCAGGTTGGCCCGAAATTTGCTAAGTCTCACTTTTTAAGGTTTTGCTTTTTGGCTATTTGGGGGTCTTCTACTTGTTTCCGCCTGGGTTGACGGGTCTGGGGGCAATGCTGGGAAGGTCTAATACCAGATAAAAGTGTTTTGGAGAAAATCGGAGGTGACATTTTTTATCCATTTTCAGGCATTTTGCTCACTTTAGCGTTTTCGTGGGCTTGTTTGGGGGGGTGCCTGGTGTTTGGGGGTGGGTTTTGGGGTCTTGGAGCAACGCTGGGTATGGATACTTTTGATTCCAAGAGGTTTGAAGCAAATCCATGGTGGCAAAGGGGAGTTAGGGCTTAGCTGCAGAGCGCGCGCGGAGTGATTTTGGAAATTTGCCGGAAAATTTCTAAGTCCCCATTTTTGTATATTTGCTTTTTGCCTGTTTGGGGTTCTTCTACTTGTTTCCGCCTGGATTGACGGGTCTGGGGGCATTGCTGGGAAGGTCTAATACCGGATAAAAGTGTTTGGGAGAAAATCGGAGTTGAAAAAGTTTTTGCGTTTTTGCTCACTTGCTTGTCTTTGGGGTGCTGTTTGGGGGTTCCTGGTGTTTGGGGGTGGGTTTTGGGGTCTGAGGGCACTGCTGGCACAGTCTAATTTTGATTGCATTTGTTTTTCAGGAGATCCATGGTGGAAAACGAGAGTTATGGCCTAGCTGCACAACGCGCTTGGAGTGATTTTGGAATGAGGCCTAAAAGTGTGAGCTTTTCCGTTTTTGCTTTTTGCCTGTTTAGGGGTCTTCTACTTGTTTCCGCCTGGGTTGACGGGTCTGGGGGCATTGCTGGGAAGGTCTAATACCGGATAAAACTGTTTTGGATAAAATACATGGTGAAAAAGTTTTTCACTTTTTAGCGTTTTCGCTCACTTTCATTTTTTCGGGGGCCTGCTTGAGGGGGGTTCCTGGTGTTTGGGGGTGGGGTTTGGGGTCTTGGAGCAACGCTGGGTATGGATACTTTTGATTGCAAGAGGTTTGAAGCAAATTCATGGTGGCAAAGGGGAGTTAGGGCCTAGCTGCAGAGCGCGCGAGGAGTGATTTTGGAAATTTGCCAGAAAATTTCTAAGTCCCCATTTTTGTATATTTGCTTTTTGCCTGTTTGGGGGTCTTCTACTTTTTTCCGCCTGGGTTGACGGGTCTGGGGCATTGCTGGGAAGGTCTAATACCGGATAAAAATGTTTGGGAGAAAATCGGAGTTGAAAATGTTTTTGCGTTTTTGCTCACTTGCTTATCTTTGGGGTGCTGTTTGGGGGGGTTCCTGGTGTTTGGGGGTGGGTTTTGGGGTCTGGGAGCACTGCTGGCACAGTCTAATTTTGATTGCATTTGTTTTTCAGGAAATCCATGGTGGAAAACGGGAGTTATGGCCTAGCTGGACAGCGCGCTTGGAGTGATTTTGGAATGAGGCCTAAATATTTCTACGTGTGAGCTTTTCCGGTTTTGCTTTTTGCCTGTTTAGGGGTCTTCTACTTGTTTCCGCCTGGGTTGACGGGTCTGGGGGCATTGCTGGGAAGGTCTAATACCGGATAAAATTGTTTTGGATAAAATACATGGTGAAAAAGTTTTTGCGTTTTTGCTCACTTGCTTGTCTTTGGGGTGCTGTTTGGGGGGGGTCCTGGTGTTTGGGGGTGGGTTTTGGGGTCTGGGAGCACTGCTGGCACAGTCTAATTTTGATTGCATTTGTTTTTTCAGGAAATCCATGGTGGAAAACGAGAGTTATGGCCTAGTTGCACAGCTCGTTTGGACAGAATTGAAAGAAGGCCGATTCTAAGTATGAGATTTTCCATTTTTGCTCTTTGCCTTTTTGGGGGTGTTCTGCTTTTTTGCGGGTGGGTTGGCGGGTCTTGGGGCATTGCTGGGAAGGTCTAATACCGGATAAAAGTGGTTTGGAGAAAATCCATGCTGAAAAGCGTTTTGGCACTTTTTTTAACTTAGGGCTCGTTAGGGTTAGCAGCAGTATTGCATGTGTTTGAGAGTGTTCTAGATTTTTGCATCTGGGTTCTGGGGTCTTAGTATTGCATGTGTTTGAGAGTGTTCTAGATTTTTGCAACTGGGTTCTGGGGTCTTAGAGCACTCGTGGGAATGTGTAATTTTAGTTGCAAGTGGTTTGAAGAAAATCCATGGTGGGAAAGGGGGGATTTGGCCTAGTTAAAGAAAGCGTTTGCCACTATTCTTAACTTAGGGCTTGTTAGGGTTAGCAGTATTGTATTGCATGTGTTTGGGCGGGGGTTCTAGATTTTTACGACTGGGTGGGGTCTTGGAATACTTGTTGGAATGTCTAATTTTGATTGCAAGTGGTTTGAAGAAAATCCATGGTGGAAAAGGGGGGTTTTGGCCATACTTTCTGAGTGCGTTTTGGCACGATTTGAAATTAGGCCTCTGCGAGGTAGCAGCAGTATTCTGCACGTTTTTGGGAGGGTAATGTGGGGTGTTCTAAATTTTGGGGATTGTCATCTCTGAAAGTGACAGTAAAATGTTTGCACTACACAGCGTGCCTTATATATTTTTTTCTCCGAGGTGTCTTTAACACTTACTGTTGTGTTTTTCCATCATCAATTACAGGCAGGCTTTTACCCGGTGCCATCGATGTACTACTCAGGCTTACAATTAGCGATCCGCAAATCCGCATCAGGCAGGCAGTGGACAGTCAGTGTGTCTGGTCACCAAGATTGATCGACGGAGCATCCGATGGAATGAAAGAGTACCGCGAATAAGAGGAATGGCTGGATGCATCAACTTCACAAATTCAACGGGACAACTACAAAAAACAGTAACAGTATCCAAAATTCTCCTTATCTTTTAAATGATATTCTTGTGAACTTGAACTTACTTCTACGAATGTGACTCTGTGCGTTTGTTTGATCTCTGCTACAAATTCATCCCTCCAGCTTTTTGATACGTCTTTGCTATGTTTAACACTAATTTAATGTTCTAAGTGTTTATTCTCTCTGAGGGCAGAGAGGCAAGTGAAATTGCGTAATGACTGCAGCCCTGTACTGTCAACTTGTTTCTTCGTAGTTACTAGTAAGTTGCAGTAAGTAGTAGTACTACTTTTCAGTAAGCTAACCATCCATTTAGTAAACAACTTCTGGCATGCAGTAGTGCACTTCCTTTATGTCCATTTAAAGGTTTATCAATATCTTCAAATCCAAAGATTTGTTTCTCTTCATTTGTTGTTTGACTGTCCATGCTGTTTTTTTTTCCTCTCTACCAAACTTTCCTAAAACCCCCATTCCCATCCAATTTTCAAACCCTAACCCTCTTCCCCCGGGCTGTTTGGTATTTCATTGAGGTGTGACTGACAACAACAATAAATTCCACACACTTGCTGGGGAGGATAAGGTCAAAGCAACCAGATGTTCATGTGCGCCATCGTGGATTGATAATAAGAACATCCTCCTCCTACACGACGTGAACAATCTAATGCTTAATGCTTACCTTACGTTGGCACTGCTTAGGCTACAATTTAGGGCACTGTTCTGTACCGTACTCTCTATTATACTGTTTCTAATGCTACGCTCAGGTCACTCAATGTTTAATTTCCTCTTTTTTTCATATGGTGATACTGCAAGCGTGTACCACTACTGTTACCAGCACAACAATGATATTGCATCCGTCGAGGATTCAAGTCAACAACCAACCTTAATCACCATTTGCAATGCAGCCAGCCCTGGGGCTACTCCGATTCTCAAACACGAATCACAGATAAGATAAGCATTTTGGAGAGGTAGAATAATGGGCTAGGACTGGGAGGAGAGCAGAGATTGCCAGTACTACTAGTAAAGTACTAGTAGGGCTACTGAATTCACTAACTCGGTTACTGGCACTTTGGTACATTTCAGGACTAGATGTTTCATTCATGCTGGTAAGTTGGAAGAAACCAAACATCCAGTAACCACCGCCCACCCCCACACAAAATAATATGAACGCGTATACTATGTTTTGGTATGAAAAATAATTATTAATAAATATATTGAGGTAGTCAAAAAATGAAATAAACTAACCCAACTCACCCCCCTACCTAACCCCAACCAATGTCCAAAAGTCCAAAAGTCCCCTTTCCCAAACACCCAATTCCCACCCCCCCCAACAGTCTTTAAAAAAGGGGCAAGGGACAGTCACTTCCTCCGGTGGCGTAGTTTGGCAAGCTGTTGCTTCATGTCCCGCTGCTCTTTGCGGAGGTCCTGGAGCTGGCGCTGATGTTTTTTCGGCCAACCGCTCCAGGTAGTCCACTCTTTTGCGTAGTTGGCGCACACGAATGATCCAGGATCTGGGGGGGGGGGCGCTGATGTTGTTGCTGCTGTGCGGCGGCGGCGGAAGGCTGTCGGGCCACGGCTCCGTTTCGCTGGAGGCTTCTGGCTGGTGGACCCGGGGGCAGTGGAGGAGGATGTAGATGTTGATGTCTCCTCATGCTCCCGAGCCCACAACCGCCGATACTCGGCACAAATAGCCTCCAGCTTACAGGCCCTGGCTCGGACAGCCATCTCCTTACGGGTGAGCTTTTTGGGAGTAGCATCTATGAAGAAAGAAAGAAAAATACTGTAGCCAATAGTCTTTAACATTAAGTCAAAATAATTCAACGGAAGGTTGACACTCAGTAACACCAGCAAGTAGTAAACACAGTATAACATTTTGGCATGTATCTTTCCGCCGTCTTTGTAAGCCTGTGACACTGTGAGTTTCAGGAATTCCACTAGCAGCACTATAGGTGGACTCACTACTACATACATAGTCAGAGAGTACTAAAAAAAGGCCTTTTTTACTTTTTTTCTCTTGTTTTGCAAAAGAAATTACTGGTACGTGAACTTGTGGTAGCCACCATAATGGCAGCTCACTCAGCTTTCACCCAAGAAATACAGACACAGGCCATGATGATGCAGACTCGCAGTACTTTAAGCAGTGTATGCAGGTGGGGATAGGAATGTCTTACTTTTCTATAGGGGTGGCACTGCCACTGGCCATACTTCATCCACTCAGTGTCTGCTCTACTACATCATACACCTCTGCTATCGACGAGGAGGATAAAGAAGATAACATCCAGGCTTCCAAAGTACGTCTATGATTCTTCTTAATGTCTCAAATGTACCAAAATGTCTTTTTGTCAACAACCAAGTAACACCCTTTTCATTATATTTTGGAAACCGCCGTCTTCTTTCTTATGTTGAATTGCATTCAACAAAACCATTCTTTAGTCATAAATAAATATTCAGACTCGCTCGTCCTTCGTTTCACCCTTCTTTAACTTTTTGTTCTTCACATCCCTAAACTACATCTGATATGACTTGGCTTCACAATAAAAATTTGCCAGCTGAGTTGAAGTGAAATAGAGGGGGCCATTGGTTACCAGAGAAGTACCGCCGCTAATGCTATTAAAAGTCAAGGTTGACTGTCTTCTCCGTGATAGCCCAAAAAGTAGTTCTAAATTAGTAAATGTTCTTGACAGTACAGTGTACTTATACTAGTGTACTGTGTACTACTGTACAGTACATCATACACTCCTTCGCGAGCCTACTCAAAATTTTTTAAATAAGTAAGTAGTATAATAACTTACCACCGTCCGCCGCCGCTGACTCTTCCCCCCCAGCTCCTCCTGTTGGCGCCGCCGCATCGAGTGGACCCCTCCGCACTGCTGGCCCTGGCACTGGTGGTCATATGTGCCGCATCAGATGTTGTGACGTCTAGGAAAAACATGTCATATTTTCAGCTGCCATACACAACCCCCTATTTTGTCTCGTAATGGAAGAAAATGTTACATAACACATTTTTTATTACTGGGATTGAAAAAAAAGTAACGGTTTGGGGAGGGTGTTAACCTTTTATATGCTTATTCCATTAAATGCTACACTTCTTATGACAACTGATGAATGCTTGCTTAACGTGCACCATTTTTCTCATTACAGAAAGAAGATTCCATTGCCCTTCTGCCAGACGATTCACCAACTACTACTGAGTCATCACCAGCAGTACTTTAAGTACTTTAAAGAAGGTGGGGGCTCCCGCACAGTTATTCTAATAATTTCATGTCTCTGTTAACTATTATTAAGTTTGAGTCATACTAATTTCATTCATGGGAATGTTTAACCTTTAACGTCATCTTCATCCATCAGAATACTACGCTATTAAAAATAAAGAAATAATGTTTTCATTTCTTAATTGAAAATAAAACTTTAAAACTAACAAACACTGTGTGGTTTTTGTTTACGAGTGAGTGAGCGGAAAGGTTTAAACTACTGCACTTGGCAGTCATGTTTCAGTGACTCAGATAGGCCAGGACTGGGAGGTAGTCTTCTTCTGTTCTTCTGGGTCGTAAAATCATGGTCAGACATTCTAGATAGTCGGTCAGGGGATTGGGGGTTCAACTTCTGTTCGGACTGAGGTATGTCGAAAGTCGAACTGCACCTATCATCAACAATGTCCTATTTATCTTGTCCATACTTCTTTGTGTGCAGAATAGTCCCTGAAACACTAATGGTATGGGATGTGCTCCTCTCAAATCAAAAAGGCAACTCCTACCTTTTACTTGGTGTAAACAATGACATTTTGTTGTTGGGAAAGCACTTACATTAAGAAGACTGGAATAGACAGCAAGGGCAACCCAGAGGACTGCACTCAGTGCCTAGAGCTATTGCTGTATCAGAGTTTTGTTTTACACCGTTTGCCGAATGGGCAAGCTTAGCTACCTACACAGACCGACTCATAATTGTAAATACTCGTAGCACAGAGAGTGATGGTAGAGGCAGGATAAGAATGTAGAAAGTAGTCTACATTAGAAGAAGATCAAAGACTATTTTGTAAAACATAGAATTATTAGGAACCAGTTTGTAATGAATAGGAGCTGTAAAAGTTAGGGAAGTATAAGTATTAATATAACAATAGAACAACTTACTGGGGCCAGCAGAAGAGCCTGCAAGGGACTAAGCCTCTCCACCTTCTGCCACCGCAGTCTCTGACGCCGCCGGCGTCTTGCCCCTCGGAGGTACTGGTGATCATGAAATAAAGAAATATTTATTGGGAAATATTTGATTTCTTTGTGCTCAATCTAAAATTATGTCGGGGAAACAAATTAACATCAATTGCATCTGATCTGGTCAACTAGGAGGATAGTAGTACAGTATTGCAGGATGCACACACCGTCCAATAGGAAAGTTATGTAATTCACTAACTACATCAACAACAAAAAGGTTCTACTACGACTGCCATCACTCAGCAGCACGAGACGTCGCGTGACAGACACAGTCCGTCAAACACAAACAATTGAAGAAGGGTCTGAGGGAAATTTAAAGACCTGCCCAGTTCGTATCCCCCTAACTGTAATCCTAACAACAAAAGAACCGGGGGTCTATAACGGAGCTTCAAGTACTCCGAGCTGCTGCAAAACTCTTACTTAAGTGAGTTAGGCGCTAATAGAGCTACATAAGTCTCTATATCAGAATGTGTGCCAGGACAAACCTGTCGAAGGACCTACTGAGATTGTTGGTAAGACCCGTACAGAGATGTGTTGGATTCCCATCAAATAGGTATGTAGATCAAATGTTCTCATTTGGTCATCCAAAAATGGGGTGGTATGTCTCTTGATCAATGAGACCCATCCATCGCCCTTACTCAATTGGGTCGCACCATCAATCGCTAAGGTACCCATGAACAAATGATAAAGATGGGATCGAGTGCAGTGCAAAAATCAAAAGATGTGTGAGTTAAAAACAAGGGGTAAAAGGATCAATAGGCGAAAAACTCTAATGTAATTTGTCCTTTCCCTCAAACAAACAAGAACAATGCAGAGGAAGCAGTCTAAACATATAACTGCATTTACAAGGCCAACATGTTTCAGCCGGTAGGGACAAGATCCCATGGCTTTCTTCAGGGCCAGAGTTCTAAGCATTAGCTACTGCATACATAAAGTGAACGTAACGACAATCTGTAAAGGATATACATAAATAGTCCAAAATCGTGTTCCTCTGTACCAAACGGTGTCTCTTACATCTGAATAGTACAGGGTCCTGCGATGAGACAACGCCGGACAGAGCGGGGCCTCCTTCTTCCTGAGCTGGGTTCCAGGAGAGGTGAGGTACACTCCCTGTACTATTCAGATGTAAGAGACACCGTTTGGTACAGAGGAACACGATTTTGGACTATTTATGTATATCCTTTACAGATTGTCGTTACGTTCACTTTATGTATGCAGTAGCTAATGCTTAGAACTCTGGCCCTGAAGAAAGCCATGGGATCTTGTCCCTACCGGCTGAAACATGTTGGCCTTGTAAACGCAGTTATATGTTTAGACTGCTTCCTCTGCATTGTTCTTGTTTGTTTGAGGGAAAGGACAAATTACATTAGAGTTTTTCGCCTATTGATCCTTTTACCCCTTGTTTTTAACTCACACATCTTTTGATTTTTGCACTGCACTCGATCCCATCTTTATCATTTGTTCATGGGTACCTTAGCGATTGATGGTGCGACCCAATTGAGTAAGGGGGATGGATGGGTCTCATTGATCAAGAGACATACCACCCCATTTTTGGATGACCAAATGAGAACATTTGATCTACATACCTATTTGATGGGAATCCAACACATCTCTGTACGGGTCTTACCAACAATCTCAGTAGGTCCTTCGACAGGTTTGTCCTGGCACACATTCTGATATAGAGACTTATGTAGCTCTATTAGCGCCTAACTCACTTATGTAGGAGTTTTGCAGCAGCTCGGAGTACTTGAAGCTCCGTTATAGACCCCCGGTTCTTTTGTTGTTAAGACACAGTCCGTCATCATGATTGCAGACCACTAACAAATGTCCTATAACAAGTAATAAATAATATACTCAACGTATCAATCCACCACTATCTCTACAAAGTGGCAGCAGCAAGAGTACAAAGAAGGACTAGACTTGAGTCTACTGTCTCTAGCATTACGCCATAATGCTCTCAAATGACTAAAAAGTTGCAAACAAGTAAGCATAGTAGCAACGCCAATAACCAGGCGAGCACCTGGAATGACAGAAGCTATTTAAACATTAATTTACCTGCAATGTAATCGAATCAGCAGCATTCGTACTCTTCAGGAAAAAAATAGATTAGCAATATAACAGAGCAGAAGGAAAAAACGTAGTTATTAAATAGCTACTTACCAAGGCCAGGGATCTCCACATCGAGCAGGTCGAGCATGTCATGCTCCCGGTCCAAGATGCCACTCCACCGGTGCGTCACTTGCAGGTAGGTGCGCCGGACCCCAGAATCCTTGTACATGCGCCGGCACACCTTCTCCCACAGCTGGCGACGCTCCCGGAGGCCGGAACCGGAAGCAATCCGCCCACCTGCTGCCACGGTCTTAGGGAGGTGGACTTGGATGAAAACCATCAAGGCGGCCACCTCCACCGCAGAGAAGATCTCCCTGGCCTGGACTTCCTCCCCCCTCAAACGCCCGCAAGGGAGCCGGGTACGGGGTGCTGGGCCCTTCCCCTTGCCCTTGTCGCCTCCCTTAGCCATGGTCCTGGGCACAAGAAGAAGGAAAGAAGAATAGGTGTGAAAAAAAATAAGAGAGAGAGCAAAAGAAATAAAGTAGGTAATAAAGTAACAAAAAGTTAAAAATAACACAAAATATAGATGTAGGAAATTGAAGAGAGAGATAATAAGCAAACAAAACCAAAAAAAAGTTCAGAAAAACATAGGATTACAAAGATGTAGGATGGATAGAAAGGTAGCATGCCCAAAACCATAGCAGAGAATGAAAAACAAGATGGCCGCGCCCATAGAGGACCGCGTGGGTAAGTTTGCGTGATATTTCCCCCGCGAGCACGCAAAAACGCCCACGAACACGGAATCGCGCGCCGCATACGACGCGAGCATGCACCGAGCGCACGGAAACACGTCACGCAAACAAGATGGCCGCGCCCATACACGACCGCATGGGCAACCTCGGGGTCGGTGCACTGCAAGCGGTCCGTGAATAAACAAAAAAACGCGTGAACACGCAAAAAAAAAGAAATCAGCAAATTCGGATGAATTTGCGGATTTCAAGTTCGATTTCGCACGAATTCGCGCCCCGCGAATCTCGTGACATGGCAGAAAAACGAATTTTGGAAAACTGAAAGCACTTATCAGGTGCAAAAGTTCAAGCTAATTTGTAACCATTCCCTGTAGTGCTTCCTGAGGGGCCCCTCCAGAGTTCAGTTGCCTACTTGCAACTATTCTCTGACCCTGCTCTGACCCTCAAAGCAGGGTCAGAGAATAGTTACAAGTATGGCACAATGCTCCTGTAAAAAAAATAACTGCAACAGGAAGCACTTACAGCTAAGGAAGCAGGTGCCAGACTTGAAGCGCAAATTCAGTGACACATTAACCAGCCCCACATTAATTCATCTCAGTTGAGGCTGGGCAGGTGTGCTTTCCCCCCCATAATCTACAGTGGTGAACAAGAGGGTGGTAGTGGTGAACCAGAGGGTGGCACTGGTGAACCAGAGGGTGCTGTGATGAACCTGAGGGTGGCAGTAGTGAGTGCTGAACCTGAGGGTGGCAGGGGTGAACCAGAGGGTGACGGTGATGAACCAGAGGGTGGCAGTGGTGAACCAGAGGGTGCTGTGATGAACCAGAGGGCGGCAGTGGTGAGTGCTGAACCAGAGGGTGGCAGCAGGGGTGAACCAGAGGGTGCTGTGATGAACCAGAGGGTGGCAGTAGTGAGTGCTGAACCTGAGGGTGGCAGGGGTGAACCAGAGGGCGGTGGTGATGAACCAGAGGGTGGCAGGGGTGAACCAGAGAGTGGCAGTAATGAATCAGAGGGTGGCAGTGGTGAACTAGAGGGTGGCTGTCATGAACCAGAGGGTGGCAGTGGTGAACCAGAGGGTGACAGTGGTGAACCAGAGGGTGGCAGTGGTGAACCAGAGGGTGGCAGTAATGAACCAGAGGGTGGTAGTGATGAACCAGAGGGTGCTGTGATGAACCAGAGGGTGGCAGTGGTGAGTGCTGAACCTGAGGGTGGCAGGGGTGAACCAGAGGGTGGCAGTGATGAACCAGAGGGTGGCAGTGATGAACCAGAGGGTGGCAGTAATGAACCAGAGGGTGGCAGTGATGAACCAGAGGGTGCTGTGATGAACCAGAGGGTGGCAGTGGTGAGTGCTGTACCAGAGGGTGGCAGCAGGGGTGAACCAGAGGGTGCTGTGATGAACCAGACGGTGGCAGTGGTGAGTGCTGATGCTGAACCTGAGAGTGGCAGGGGTGAACCAGAGGTGCTGTGATGAACCAGAGGGTGGCAGTGGTGAGTGCTGAACCAGAAGGTGGCAGCAGGGGTGAACCAGAGGGTGCTGTGATGAACCAGAGGGTGGCAGAGGTGAGTGCTGAACCTGAGTGTGGCAGGGGTGAACCAGAGGGTGCCAGTGATGAACCAGAGGGTGGCAGTGGTGAACCAGAGGGTGGCAGTAATGAACCAGAGGGTGGCAGTGATGAACCAGAGGGTGCTGTGATGAACCAGAGGGTGGCAGTGGTGAGTGCTGTACCAGAGGGTGGCAGCAGGGGTGAACCAGAGGGTGCTGTGATGAACCAGATGGTGGCAGTGGTGAGCGCTGATGCTGAACCTGAGAGTGGCAGGGGTGAACCAGAGGGTGTCAGTGGTGAACCAGAGGGTGCTGTGATGAACCAGAGGGTGGCAGTGGTGAACCAGAGTGTGGCAGTGGTGAACTAGAGGGTGGCAGTGGTGAGTGCTGAACCAGAGGGTGGCAGCAGGGGTGAACCAGAGGGTGCTGTGATGAACCAGAGGGTGGCAGTAGTGAGTGCTGAACCTGAGGGTGGCAGGGGTGAACCAGAGGGTGGCAGTGATGAACCAGACGGTGGCAGGGGTGAACCAGAGGTGCAGTGATGAACCAGAGGGTGGTAGTCGTAAACCAGAGGGTGGCAGTGGTGAACCAGAGGGTGACAGTGGTGAACCAGAGGGTGACAGTGGTGAACCAGAGGGTGGCAGTGGTGAGTGCTGAACCAGAGGGTGGCAGCAGGGGTGAACCAGAGGGTGCTGTGATGAACCAGAGGGTGGCAGTAGTGAGTGCTGAACCTGGGGGTGGCAGGGGTGAACCAGAGGGTGTCAGTGGTGAACCAGAGGGTGCTGTGACGAACCAGAGGGTGGCAGTCGTGAACCAGAGGGTGGCAGTGGTGAACTAGAGGGTGGCAGGGGTGAACCAGAGGTGCTGTGATGAACCAGAGGGTGGCAGTGGTGAACCACAGGGTGGCAGTGGTGAACCACAGGGTGGCAGTGGTGAACCAGAGGGTTGGCAGTGGTGAACCAGAGGGTGCTGTAATGAACCAGAGGGTGGCAGTGATGAACCAGAGGGTGGCAGTGATGAACCAGAGGGTGCTGTGCCCATAGACGACCGCATGGCTAACTTTGCCATGCAAGAGGCCCGCGAACACGCAAAAAGCCCCACGAACACGCAAAAAACTAAAAATTCGCAATTTCGCACGAATTTGCGAATTATGCGGATCGCGAATTCGCTTTCGCACAATTTCGCGGACCGCGATTTCGCTGATTTCGCCCATACTTACTAAATATATCTCCTACAATTTCTGAAAAACTTGCTCTTTTCATTCGTGTTAGTCCATTATTTTCTTCATTGCTTCCAGTGATTCTTTTTACATGCTATACCTTTGGGAATACTATTCCGAAATAGCAACTCCCATACAAGTGATCAGGCAGCTTAAAGAAGCTTTGTTTCCACAAATATAATAGACTCCAGAAAAAACTGGGTCTGTTTCCCTCTTTTAGTCCCCAACCTTCAATTATCAGAAAATTGTGTTCACATTCACTGGAACTATTGAATATATTGTTATACTCTGTTTTTAACCTATGGAGACAGATTTTCCTTTCTTTTAAAGGTCAACGGACATAGCGGAACGAGTCTTGCCAGTTGCAATAAAATCTTCCTTCTCAGCCCACTTTGGTATCTGAGGTTTCGGTTCAGTAGCCCTTCTATGGAAATCCTGGTTCCTTTTCTCTACTAAATTCAAAAATATCTTTTCTTCTACATGTGACTTAAATGTTAGATTGTCTTTTTATGCTTCAGATATATCTATCGTTTTCATTGTTAGAAAGTATTCACCTATGAGTCTCTACTACTAAGGACAGGATTTATATTTATACGCAGGGGAATTTCTGAAAAAAATCACATCTATGGGGTCTATTAGGATGGCGGACGGAAACGGGTTCCGTCCGCCATTGTCGCGGCAAAATCACTCCCGACCGCACCGCGGAGAATCCGCGGTTGCGATTAGGATATTTATGTCAAGAGACTCTGACCGCGGCGGACGGATCACATCAAACATGGTCCGCGGCGGACGTAGCACACCAAAGACCGCCGTAAGCAGATGGTACCAAAGAAACACCCTCCGCCGCGGACGCACATGACCGCTGGAACAGGCCCAACCGCCGCTATACCTGCGGAGGGTCTGGCCGCGCGTTTAGGATAACGCCGCCATTCTAACGGAACTCACCACCGTCCTCGACCGCCGCGGAAACAATGCATCGCCAAACGGAACATGACTGCGAAAGGACCACACAAACACCATCCCTGCCGTCAAACCGATTACAAAATGGCAGACGGAAGTAAATAGAAAACACACTACACAGGACACCCAACCACCTGAAACACCCACCCCCAGCAACTACACGGCCCAATGACACCCCCCAAGCACCGAAAAATGCACCAAAATCACCACACCCACAGAACACCTGATTGCCAACAACCATTGGGACACCACCACCACACAGAGTATAAAATGAATCCCTCCCACTACCACAGTCCTTTGCATCACAGCATAGCTGCAAGCAAGAGGCAGAATACCACTAACAGCAGACACACACAAACACACATACAACCTGCACACAAACACACCCACCACACAAACCCCCACAACACCATCCCTATACACCACACACCTGCACACCCCACCCCACCCCACCAACACCTTGCACATCACACACCATGGCACCAAAGAAAAATCTCAAGTTCACAGACAGTGAGTTGAAGGTCATGGAGGATGAAATCATCCGTGTCGAACCACATCTAGTCCAGCAGACCACCTTGGCAACCAAAAACAACATGTGGGACAGGATAGTGACCAGAGTCAATGCGTCAGGGACCGTGCTACGCACCAAACACGAGATCCAGAGGCGGTGACACGACCTCAAGGCAAGGGTGAAAGGCATCCGGGCGAAGAACCACCTGCGGGCACACCACACTGGCGGCAGCACTTCCCCGGAGCCCATACCATTTGCAGAATGGGAGGAGAAGGTGCTGGGCATACTGCACCCTGAGAGCCTGGAAGGAATCGAGGAGGGACAAGAGGCTGGTAAGTACAAACCAATGACCACTATCACACTGCCATGGTCTGCCTTCCACAACTGCCAACACACATCTCCCTGGCTCCAATCCATGCATGTGTGCCACATAGTCACCCAAATGTGAAGTCCTGGGCTCAAATGCACCCACCATGACCAAACACAAATGTTGCCTCCTACGTTCCCAGCCTTGCATGTTGTAAAAGCAGCCAGCACCACAACTCCCAAGAGGCCCCCATGTCTACAGGGAGGGTGGTGGGGGGTGGGGTGTGTGAGAGACCAGTACTACAACTCCCAACAGGCCCCCATGTCTACAGGGAGGGTGGTGGGGTTTGGGGTGTGTGAGAGACCAGCACTAAAACTCCCAACAGGCCCCCATGTCTACAGAGAGGGTGGTGGGGGTGGGGTGTGTGAGCGACCAGCACTACATCTCCCAACAGGCCCCCATGTCTACAGGGAGGGTGGTGGGGGGTGTGGGGTGTGAGAGACCAGCACTACAACTCCCAACAGGCCCCATGTCTACAGGGAGGGTGGTGGGGGGTGGGTGTGTGAGAGACCAGCACTACAACTCCCAATAGGCCCCCATGTCTACAGGGAGGGTGGTGGGGTGTGGGGTGTGAGAGAGGTGGGTGGGGTGTGTGAGAGAGGTGGGTGGGGTGTGTGAGAGACCAGCACTGCAACTCCCAACAGGCCCCCATTTCAAAAGGGAGGGGGGTGGGGGGTGTGAGAGAGGTGGGTGGGGTGGGTGAGAGAGGTGGGTGGGGTGTGTGAGAGACCAGCACTGCAACTCCCAACAGGCCCCCATGTCTACAGGGAGGGTGGTGGGGGTGTGTGAGAGAGGTGGGTGGGGTGTGTTGGAGACCAGCACTACAATTCCCCAACATGCCCCCATGTCTACAGGGAGGGTGGTGGTGGGTGGGGGGTGTTAGAGACCAGCACTACACCTCCCAACAGGCCCCCATGTCTACGGGGAGGGTGGTGGGGGTGTGAGAGAGGTGGGTGGGGTGTGTGAGAGAGGTGGGTGGAATGTGTGAGAGACCAGCACTGCAACTCCCAACAGGCCCCCATGTCAAAAGGGAGGGTGGTGGGGGTGGGGGGGTGAGAGAGGTGGGTGGGGTGTATGAGAGAGGTGGGTGGGGTGTGTGAGAGACCAGCACTGCAACTCCCAACAGGCCCCCATGTCAAAAGGGAGGGTGGTGGTGGGTGGGGGGGTATAAGAGAGGTGGTTGGGGTGTGTGAGAGACCAGCACTACACCTCCAAACAGGCCCCCATGTCTACAGGGAGGGTGGTGGAGGGTGTGGGGTGTGAGAGAGGTGTGTGGGGTGTGTGAGAGACCAGCGCTACAACTCCCAACAGGCCCCCATGTATACAGGGAGGGTGGTGGTGGGTGGGGGATGTTAGAGACCAGCACTATAACTCCCAACAGGCCCCCATGTCTACAGGGAGGGTGGTGGTGGGTGGGGGGTATGAGAGACCAGCACCCATGTCTCACCCCAGAGTAAGATTGAGTCCGCCCACCATTTGGTGACCAGTGCATCTCCACCTGCAAACTGACAGGTAGATAGACATCTTCTCAGGGGGAACATCCAATAGCAGGCCAGGACCACACATATCCAAGTATTGCCTTCCCAACTCCACGCCACCATATTGCCCTGTACTGTCAACCACAACAACATGATGACAACAACCATGTCCTGATTCCATAGTGATTTGTAATGTTGCTACCAAATACATGTCATGTCCACAGCATTAATTGTGAACATCTTGTCCCTCAGGTGATCGCAACTTGACCGGCGAAAGCAGCAACCGCCAGCACCAGTCGCCCCCCTCACAGCCAGGACTCTCTGGGGACGATCCCATTGACAGCTCGGGTGCAAAGGACGATGCTGGCCCAAGCAGACTCCCAGGGCCATCAGGCTCCCAGGACATCCCGGCCTCCACCACCTTGGCCTGTGTCACTACACCAACACATGCCATTGTGAGCTGTGCAGCTACCACCACCACCACCACCACCACCACGCCTGCCTGTGCCACCCTGCCTGACCCATCGCCCGATGATGGGCCATCAACATCCCAGGCTAGCAGGGAGAGTGGGCGGGAGAGGACACAGGTGAGGCCACAGGTCACAACCAGGAGTGTAGTTGCTAGGCGAGGTCGGGAAGGAGACCCACCCCATCCTGGGGCCGAGACACTGGAAGCCATCGGCAGAGTCAATGCCTCCTATGAGCGGTCGCAGGCACAGTCCGATCGGGCCCACCAAGACTCGCAAGAGAGCAGCCAGCTGTTGCGGTCTATCGACACTCGCATTGGCCAAATTGTGGACCTCATGGGCCACTAAACTGCTCTGTGGAGGGAGTGGTTGTCCTGCGTCACACCACCACCCCCTCACCCAAGTGCTCAGCGGGACAGGTCACCAACACCACCGCCACCATCACCTGAGGCCACGCACAGGGAGGTGGACCCTGACCAACCTGTCCCCACAGCTGTCTCCGCTCCGGTTCCAAGACGGAGGTGCCGTCCGAGGCTGGATGCAGCTGAGAGCAGTGGAAGTGCACCATCTACCCGCTCGAAGAGGGGCCGCCACTGACTTCACCCTTCCTTGAGCCTGCCATTCACCCTGTCAACTATCCTGCCCCACAATGCCAAGCATTGGCACACGTCTGTTGGACTAGGTGGACATCACACAATGTGGTGTCCCCACGGTGTTTTCATCTGCCATGACCTTCAACTCTCACTTCCCCCCAACACCTACTTGTAAATATGCACCAACATCAATCCACAACCTGTAAATAAACACCACGTTAACACTCTATGCTGTGTGACCTCCATGTTTTAATCACATGTTTGTCTAATAAATTGTCATTACCAGGTGCATGGATCAATGTTCTGGAGAATCATGCCTCTGTGGGAGTGGCCTAGGGATAATGAGAGAACAACAAGCACAGGTCAAGAAAGTGATTCACAACCCTCACAACACACTGTACTGCAACATCCCCCAAACCACACTCATCACCAATTAAGTGGATCACAGGACACACATCAGGGAGCATTGCATGTACAACATCTCACACACACATCTGCAAACAGAACATACCAGAACAGGCAGCATAGACACACCACACCCACACATCACCAGCAAACATCCATCACGCATTGTCTATCTGCACAAGAGGTAGCTACTCACATTCAATGAGCTGACGCCTATGGTCCACACCTTCTTCCTCCCCACTATCCTCATCAGTGGACATGGGTGGGATGGGAGGCGCAGCAACCTGTTGGTCTTCAGGGTCCATGATCAGTTCAATGTTATTGCGCAAGGCCAGGTTGTGGAGCATGCAGCAGGCAATCACGATTTGGCATACTTTGCCTGGTGAGTATGGCAGGGCCCCTCCGGTTTTATCAAGGCAGCAAAACCTAGACTTCAGCAGTCCAAAAGTACGTTCTATCACTCAACGTGTCCTCCCATGGGCATCATTATAACGCATTTCACCAGGGGTAGTAGGATTCCGTATGGGGCTCAGCAGCCACGGCCGGTTTGGGTACGCAGAGTCGCCTAGGCGGGGGGATGTCAGACACAAATATCATTACCAGGATTGGTGGGAACACCATGCCACACATACAACACAATTGTCCTCACAGCACCCTCACCTACAAGCCACACACGTTCTGGACGCAGATTAGCCATCAGTTGGGGGACAATGCTGCTCTGCAGGATGTGTGAGTCATGGGCGGAGCCGGGAAATCTGGCACACACATGGGAGATGATGTTGTCAGCCAGGCACACCACTTGCACGTTGATCGAATGGTAGTGCTTCAGATTCCTATATACAGGTTCACGTGACTGGGGTGGAATGAGACCAATATGTGTGCCATCAATGGAACCCACTACGTGTGGTATCTGGGCCAGGGCATAGAAGTCCCCTTTGACTGCTGCCAACTCTGCCGGACGTGGAAAATGGATGTAATCATCCTTGTAATGCATCATGGCATTCAGAACATCCCGCAGTACCATGCTGAACATGGATTGGGACATCCCCCCGGCATGACCAACTGTGTACTGGAAAGTGCCAGTTGCAAAGAAGTGAAGTGCCGCCATCACCTTTGCTGTGGGTTTAATAGCTCCTGGATATGTCCTGCGCGGCTGCAGATGAGGTGACAACTGTGCTACAAGCTCATGCAATCTACGTCGATCAAGCCGGAATTTGCGGATCACCTCCTCGTTAACCATGTCCTCCAGCACAGTGTATGGTCGATGCACATTTGGAGCCCTCCTGTGTGGGAGTAGATGGTAGCAGATTTCAATTGACCAACAACGCATAGCTGTGCCACACTATCATCTTAACCAACACAATGCAAATAATACATGTTGCAGACAGTGATTATATGTGTGACGTGACCAATATATAAGGCAATACAGCTAACTACACACACAATGTTCAACCACAAACAACATCCTGTGTGCAAACATGTTCAATGTAACGTGCACACATGTTGAAATATCTGGCAACAACACATGACTGAGGGCCCAAATGTGGACAAGCGTCCCCACAGACACACATGTACGTGCACACACAACATGAACATGGAACACACCCTCCTTGTCTTCATGCACCCATGACCCCACCTACAATGCTGGGCATCCTCACATGACATGCATGGGCACGCAACAACAGACACGCATACACAGAATGCATGTACACCCCCATCATTGTTACTTGCACACACAAACCACACACTCACAACAGCTTCTAAATGTGGGTACACACCCTTGATGTACTGTGTAGATGGGTGGGTGACCGGCCAGGTCTGGCGGTGGGTGACCAGCCAGCACCCGGCGGTGGGTGACCAGCCAGGACCGGCGGTGGGTGACCGGCCAGGACTGGCGGTAGGTGACCGGCCAGGGCCACCCATGCCATGGTGACTTCAATTCACAGGCCGCTCACCCACCGCCAGCACCCGGTGGTGGGTGACTGGCCAGGACTGGCGGTGGGTGACCGGCGAGCACCCGGCGGTGGTGACCGGCCAGGACCAGCGGTGGTTGTCCGGCCAGGACTGGCGGTGGGTGACCAGCCAGCACCCGGCGGTGGGTGACCGGCCAGGACTGGCGGTGGGTGACCGGCCAGGACTGGCGGTGGGTGACCGGCCAGGACCGGCGGTGGGTGACGCAATGTGACTGTAAGGGGGGATATCAACTGCCATTTCAAATTGCATATTCAAATATATGTGTTAGCCTACACCGCCCCGCGGAATGCGTGCACCGCCATAGCGGCACCAGTGAGTGATTATTTTCAAATGATGCACCGTCGCGGTAGCGCGCACATGCCGTTGCCGGTGTGTGACCGTTACGGTCCGTGCACATGTAGCCAATGGAAACAGGTTACGCGGGGCGCGTAAGCGCATTCAAAAATAGCGGAAGCCGTGCACCATCACACCAGGGCGAGTCATTGGCTCTTTTTGAATGATGCATCCAGGGAAAACCAATTGCTGCAGACGTGTGCCACAGATATGAGCTCAGGGCCCTATCTATGTGTGAAATTCTTCAGCACACATTCACTGCTTCCATCCACTGCTGCCTGCGACCGTCACCTCGACCTGCTGCTCCTGAGCTATCCAACAACTGCTGCCTGCGACCGTCACCTCGACCTGCTGCTCCTGAGCTATTCGACAACTGCTGCCTGCGACCGTCACCTCGACCTGCTGCTCCTGAGCTATCCAACAACTGCTGCCTGCGACCGTCACCTCGACCTGCTGCTCCTGAGCTATCCAACAACTGCTGCCTGCGACCGTCACCTCGACCTGCTGCTCCTGAGCGATCCAACAACTGCTGCTGTTGTGCCACAGTCCTGGACCTTGCCATGCAGAGAGTGCGAGAGATCCGGTCTCGTCCCTTCACCGCAACGGAGCTGGATGTCCTTGTGGACGGTGTGCTCAGCCACTATGAACGGCTCTACGGTGCCCCCGGACAGGTGGTAAGTGCAGTGGGTAACATGTAGGTGGGCATGAGGTGGTCACTGACTCCAGGATTCTGCAAGCTTGGCGGTGTGCTGTGGGACCTTCACATGTGTTGTACTGAGCATGGCTGCATGAAGATACGTGTTTCTACGATGTTTGTGAATGTCAAACTCTCCACTGACGTTCCCCTCTTGTCTCCCATCATGGTAGGTCAAGCTGCATCTTCGCAAGGCCGTGTGGAGGACCATAGCACGTGATGTACGGGCAGTGGTGTGCAATAGACGACACACACACTGCCACAAGCGCTGGGACGACATATCCAGGCTCAGCAAGAATGTTGCGGAGATGACACTGGGGATTATTCCAAGATCAAGCCGCCTTGCCTGACGCACCATGACCCCTCTAATGCACCGTATAATTGCTGTGACGCATCCTGACCTGTCCGCCCGGCTGACAGGGGATCAACAGCAAACTAGCGGTAAGCAGACTGTATGTGTCTTTAACTTATGAGTGCATGCATGTATTGGTGCTCAGACACAGTAGTGACATCCGTGGTGCGTATGTTTTGCAGCAATTGCATGTTGGTGCCATTAGCGGAGTGAGCGTTAGCACCCATGTCTGCCAGGTGGACATACCAGTTGATTTGTAGTTGAGGGTTCCAGGACATGCCGTTGAGGTCTGTGGTCTCATGGCATGACATGTGTGGTGGTCTGCATGCACTTGCCCTGTTTGTATGATGTACATGTTTCACAGACACCCCCGGTTCTTTGATATGAGGATGTCTGGTAGGGGTGGTTCGTGTGCAGGATGGGTGCTACATGTCAATCGACTGTAAGGAAAGGTGTGAATTTGTAACCTTCAGTACGTAAGTGTGGCACTTAGGTCAACATCTATTCCCTCTCTTCCAGCTTTGGCCGAGGGCACTGACACACAGACGACGGAGATGAGTGGTGGCAATGCATCCGGATCCGAGATGACACACACGCAGACTGACACTGAAGAGGGCAGCCCCGGAGAGGGGGACAGAACTGTCCCTGAGGACTCACATATGGAGACACCATTGTCCTCATCCTCAGACAGTGGTGGTGAGTCGGCACTGTTGTCACAGACAGGGAGTGGGCAATCAACACCTTCAGTCGGTACACAGCACACAGGGCCCACACTGCCACCAACTGCAACAAGTACTGCTCGTGCTCGCCAGAGTAGGGGGAGCAGAGTTGCCTTCGGCGCAGGCACCGCTGCCCCTGCCCCTGTGCCACAAAGTGCACTTTGTGCTGAGGCTGTTGATCTGCTGCGACAGCTGTGTGTAGGGCAGACCAACATGATCAATGCATTCCAAGACCACGATAGGAAGTTGGGGCAGGTGGTAGCATTCATGGAGGGGATGCATGGCGATGTTGCTGGTCTCCAAAGAACAGTTCAGTCATTAGCAAACACTGTGTCTTCAGCCATTCTTCAGTCGCATGGACAGGGTGCTGCTTCTGTTCCCCCATCCACACCACTAGATGTCTCAGGGGAGAGTGAAATTTCAGACCAGGCGTCATTTTCGGGGTCTTGCACTAGAAGCAGCCACAGGCAGCTAGGCAGGGCACGGAGGGCACAAACACCATCCCCTAGGACAGGGAAATCTTTCACCCATCACGACATGAGCTACACTGGAGTTGACACACAGGATCCTCAAGGGGTGTTGGGGGAAAAAGATTCACATGTAACAGACGCATCCCCCTCAAAAGGTACTCCCAAGGCAAGGGCACCTCCCAACTCCAGGGACACTCCCAAGGACAAGGACTCTACACAGGAAAGGGCACCTCCCAAGAGCAGGGACACTCCCAAGGACAAGTACACTACACAGGAAAGGGCACATCCCAGGAGCAGGGACACTCCCAAGGACAAGGACGCTTCAAAGGAAAGGGCAACTCCCAAGAGCAGGGACACTCCCAAGGACAAGGACACTACAAAGGAAAGGGCACCTCCCAAGAGCAGGGACACTCCCAAGGACAAGGACGCTTCAAAGGAATGGGCACCTCCCAAGAGCAGGGACACTCCCAAGGACAAGGACGCTTCAAAGGAAAGGGCAGCTCCCAAGAGCAGGGACACTCCCAAGGACAAGGACGCTTCAAAGGAAAGGGCACCTCCCAAGAGCAGGGACACTCCCAAGGACAAGGACACTACAAAGGAAAGGGCACCTCCCAAGAGCAGGGACACTCCCAAGGACAAGGACACTTCAAAGGAAAGGGCACCTCCCAAGAGCAGGGACACTCCCAAGGACAAGGACACTTCAAAGGACAGGTACACTACAATGGACAAGTCTGCTCCCAGGGACAGGGCACCGCCCAGGGATCAGGGACATTCCAGAGACAGGACACCTCCTACGTCCAAGGCACATCCCAGGGCCAAGGGTTCTCCCATGGACACGAGCTCCATCAAGGACAGGCATACATCACCCCTGGCTGCCCTGAGGCTGATGTTGTTGAAGGAACGTAAAACACATGTGTCAGCGGTGGAGTCCCCACATACCTCAACTCCCATCCACACACCGCAGAAGCAGAATAAGGAGTACACTGTTGTTGCATCCCCCATTACACATGATGCAGAGGGCAGAAGGCAGGGCCACAGCAAACGTCAAGCAGGGTCCAGCACGTCCACAGAGAGCAGACCGCCACAAGCACATGATCCTTCTTTGATGTCTGATGAGGCCACAACACTTACCAGTCCAGTCATGTCCAGGGTGCCCCTACATTTCACAAAGAAACTGAGACACACACCAGTGAGACCTGACCACCCCAATGTCGCTCCAGTACAGCTGTCCCCAGCTCCCAGAGCCACCCTGCCTCCTGGCCCATACAGCCCTGTGGCTCATCATTTCAGTGGTCCTAGTGGGTCAGCTGCCGTTCACTCTCATGTGTCAGATAGTGGCACTGTGTCTGTTGTTCGCTGTCATGCATCATGTAGTAGCACTGTGTCAGTTGTGCCCTCTCCTGTTTCAGGTACTAGCACTGTGTGTGTCAGCCACTCTCATGTGTCAGATGCTGGCATGGTATTTGTTGGTCACTGTACAGGGACATGTCCTGGTAGTGTGTCTGGGTCTATGGCTCATGTGTCAGTCACTAGAGCTGTGGCTGTGTCTCACACTCCTGCTTCTGGTGCTGGCAGTGTGTCTGGGTCTATGGCTCATGTGTCAGTCACTACATCTGTGGCTGTGTCTCACACTCCTGTTTCTGGTGCTGGCAGTGTGTCTGGGTCTATGGCTCATGTGTCAGTCACTGGAGCTGTGGCTGTGTCTCACACTCCTGTTTCTGGTGCTGGCAGTGTGTCTGGGTCTATGGCTCATGTGTCAGTCACTAGAGCTGTGGCTGTGTCTCACACTCCTGTTTCTGGTGCTGGCAGTGTGTCTGGGTCTATGGCTCATGTGTCAGTCACTAGAGCTGTGGCTGTGTCTCACACTCCTGTGTCTGGTGCTGGCAGTGTGTCTGGGTCTATGGCTCATGTGTCAGTCACTCGAGCTGTGGCTGTGTCTCACACTCCTGTATCTGGTGCTGGCAGTGTGTCCGAGGCGACTAGTTCAAGCAGTCCACCAGATTCTGTGATGTGAGGTGTAGCTCCCACCACTCACATGTAATTTGACTTTGTGTCTTGATTGTCCATTGTAACCACCCTTGCATTGTTACTGTCCTTGGGATGGGGCGCTTGACCCACGTACTTGTGTTGCCTCTGATGTACCTGTGCCTTGCCATGGACTGTTGATGCACTTAGCCCCTGTCATGTGCTGCCTCTGATGTACCTGATATGTTCACTGCCATGGACTGTTGATGCACTTAGCCCCACTCACCTGCTGCCTCTGATGTACCTGCTCTGTTCTCTGCCATGGACTGTTGATGCACTTAGCCCCTCTCATGTGCTGCCTCTGATGTACCTGCTCTGTTCTGTGCCATGGAATGTTGATGCACTTAGCCCCTCTCATGTGCTGCCTCTGATGTACCTGTGCCTTGCCATGGACTGTTGATGCACTTAGCCCCTCTCACGTGCTGCCTCTGATGTACCTGCTCTGTTCTCTGCCAAGGACTGTTGATGCACTTAGCCCCTCTCATGTGCTGCCTCTGATGTACCTGCTCTGTTGTAAACACTGCCCTGTTGCTGTTCTGATACTGCATTGTGCCCTCTCATGTGCTGCCTCTGATGTACCTGCTCTGTTGTAAACACTGCCCTGTTGCTGTTCTGATACTGCATTGTGCCCTCGCACGTGCTGCCTCTGATGTACCTGCTCTGTTCTCTGCCATGGACTGTTGATGCACTTAGCCCCTCTCATGTGCTGCCTCTGATGTACCTGCTCTGATCTCTGCCATGGACTGTTGATGCACTTAGCCCCTCTCATGTGCTGCCTCTGATGTACCTGTGCCTTGCCATGGACTGTTGATGCACTTAGCCCCTCTCACGTGCTGCCTCTGATGTACCTGCTCTGTTCTCTGCAATGGACTGTTGATGCACTTAGCCCCTCTCGTGTGCTGCCTCTGATGTACCTGCTATGTTCTCTGCCATGGACTGTTGATGCACTTAGCCCCTCTCATGTGCTGCCTCTGGTGTACCTGTGCCTTGCCATGGACTGTTGAAGCACTTAGCCCCTCTCATGTGCTGCCTCTGATGTACCTGCTCTGTTGTAAACACTGCCCTGTTGCTGTTCTGATACTGCATTGTGCCCTCTCACGTGCTGCCACTGATGTACCTGCTCTGTTCTCTGCCATGGACTGTTGATGCACTTAGCCCCTCTCACGTGCTGCCTCTGATGTACCTGCGCTGTTCTCTGCCACGGAGTGTTGATGCACTTAGCCCCTCTCATGTGCTGACTCTGATGTACCTGTGCCTTGCCATGGACTGTTGATGCACTTAGCCCCTCTCATGTGCTGCCTCGGATGTACCTGCTATGTTCTCTGCCATGGACTGTTGATGCACTTAGCCCCTCTCACGTGCTGCCTCTGATGTACCTGCTCTGTTCTCTGCCATGGACTGTTGATGAACTTAGCCCCTCTCATGTGCTGCCTCTGATGTCCCTGCTATGTTCTCTGCCATGGACTGTTGATGCACTTAGCCCCTCTCATGTGCTGCCTCTGATGTACCTGCTCTGTTCTCTGCCATGGACTGTTGATGCACTTAGTCCCTCTCATGTGCTGCCTCTGATGTACCTGCTCTGTTCTCTGCCATGGACTGTTGATGCACTTAGCCCCTCTCATGTGCTGCCTCTGATGTACTTGCGCCCTGCCTTGGACTGTTGATGCACTTAGCCCCTCTCACGTGCTGCCTCTGATGTCCCTGCTATGTTCTCTGCCATGGACTGTTGATGCACTTAGCCCCTCTCACGTGCTGCCTCTGATGTACTGGCGCCTTGCCATGGACTGTTGATGCACTTAGCTCCTCTCATGTGCTGCCTCTGATGTACCTGCTCTGTTGTAAACACTGCCCTGTTGCTGTTATGATACTGCATTGTGCCCTCTCATGTGCTGCCTCTGATGTACCTGCTCTGTTGTAAACACTGCCCTGTTGCTGTTCTGATACTGCATTGTGCCCTCTCACGTGCTGCCTCTGATGTACCTGCTCTGTTCTCTGCCATGGACTGTTGATGCACTTAGCCCCTCTCACGTGCTGCCTCTGATGTACCTGCTCTGTTCTCTCCCATGGACTGTTGATGCACTTAGCCCCTCTCATGTGCTGCCTCTGATGTACCTGCGCCTTGCCATGGACTGCTGATGCACTTAGCCCCTCTCATGTGCTGCCTCTGATGTACCTGCTATGTTCTCTGCCATGGACTGTTGATGCACTTAGCCCCTCTCACGTGCTGCCTCTGATGTACCTGCTCTGTTCTCTGCCATGGACTGTTGATGCACTTAGCTTCTCTCATGTGCTGCCTCTGATGTACCTGCTCTGTTGTAAACACTGCCCTGTTGCTGTTATGATACGGCATTGTGCCCTCTCACGTGCTGCCTCTGATGTACCTGCTCTATTCTCTGCAATGGACTGTTGATGCACTTAGCCCCTCTCATGTGCTGCCTCTGATGTACCTGCTATGTTGTAAACACTGCCCAGTTGCTGTTCTGATACTGCATTGTGCCCTCTCATGTGCTGCTTCCGATGTACCTGCTCTGTTGTAAACCCTGCCCTGTTGCTGTTATGATACTGCATTGCGCCCTCATGTGCTGCTTCAGATGTACCTGCTCTGTTCTACCCAGTGCCCATGCTCTTGGGTAGTGTACGATTATACCCCTATTATGTGTAATAAAGCAAGTCAATCATGTGTCGTGGTTTGTCGTTGTCATTCCTGGTTGTGTACTTGAATTGTTGATATATTGGTGCGATCGGAAATGCAGTTTCTCAAACATGACACTCCCCCTCCCTACGTCACAGCCCTGGCAGGTATTCCCCTTCCGACAGCAATTGGTGTTTTGGCGTACCTGGTCGTCGTCGGCGATGGGCCATGACTTGCTGGTGGTGGAGCACGAAGAGTATCGGAAATGCGCGTAGCGCTGGGTCCATGACGGCGATCTGCTTGTGGTGGGTATCTCTGCAATGTGTTGTATCTCCGCTGTGGTGATTCCGCTGTGTTCAGGCAGGTTGTTTTTCTGCAGCGAATTGATGTGTGTTTTCCGCCATCGTGATTTGGAGGACGGTCGGAGACGTCACTCCGTACTGTGGTGTCTCTGGATTGGTTGCATCCGCCGCGGGGTCGGGTGTACTTCCGCGGCGGTGCGTGCTTTTCCGCCGCGTACGGACATTTGACAGTGTTTCCCATCCTAATATGGCGGACGAAGTGCCTGCGGCAGGCGGACTGATAAAAGGCATTTTCCGCCTACTCCAGGACGGCGGTCGTCCTTCCGTCCGCCATCGTAATCGACCCCTATGTTAGAATAATAATATTGTAACTTTCCAGTTCTATAGAATAAACTAGCTAAAATACTACATGAAAAACCATATGTCAATGGTAAATGATGATATGTTACTCCATCTGCTACTGATGTTGGTAGTTTCATACATACATAACAATCACTAACTTTCATAGTTTCTACATAGTGTACTAGTAAATTAGCAAAAACATTTAAATCTGTACCATTTTTATTTACTCTCTGATGTAAATCTGTTCCATCTGGTGCTTCTAATTCTACTTTGTCTTGCTTAATGTTAGCTACCTTTCCATGTGTACTAGTGTCATTCTGTTTATTTGCAATCATTAGCTAGGGAATGGCTATTGTCAGTCCTAACCATACAATGAGCACTAAAAATAGGCTACATATGCATATTCTACAGCATCTCTTTATACAGTTTTGTTTCGGTTTTCCAGCAGCTCTATTATCAGCCAGTTCAGACTAAGGAGATTTATTCCCTTCTATGCAACTTTTATACAGGATATGAAATGTTAATTTATTTCTCAAGTTGGTCTCACTTCTTCGTTTGTTCGATCATTCGATCAACATTCAACTCTATATCACTGTCTCCACTTATTTCCAGATTCTCAAAGTCCTCAAGAATCACATATGTCCATTCAGGACCCATGAATTTATTATTCAGTCTTTTCAAACGTGGACTTCTCCTTTTTGTTTTTTCTGTTGACTGTCCCGATTGACTTGTTACTTCATCTACTTGTTCTGGTTCTTCATTTATTGTCTTAAGGCGATATTTCAGTCTTTTGATAATACTAGGCCAAGTATCACCTTTTCTGAGTCTTTTAGCTGGCACTGTGCTTTCAGTTTCTTCATATGCTCTTTCGTTTTCGTTGAACTGTGGCACAATTTTATTACTTCTGTCTTCAGGATTCCTCTCTATCTGACTTAGTCCAGGGCTTATTACCTTTGCCGTTCTGCCTGGATGTGCTCTTCTACCCTATTCTGACCCTGTTCATGAGTTTGTTTACTTTGACTTTGTTCTTTTTCTTCTTCCTGAACTTGTTTTCCTTTACCTAACTGGTCCTGCTCAGGTCTTATAATTTCTTGATTGTCTTCTGCCTAGGTGTTTTCTCTAGACCTATCTGTCCTTCCTCAGACTCACGAGTGCTGCTTCTATTTTCTTCTGACTGAGTGCATTGCTCTTTCCTTATCTGGTCCTCCTCAGATTTCATGTTAGCTTTATTTTCTGTAATCTGAGTGTGTTCTTCTATTCCTGTCTCATCCTCACTATCACTCTGCCTTTCTAACCGGGTTTGACTTCTGGTTCTTACAATGATTTCAGGTATGTCCACTATTGGGATCCAGTCGTCCTGACTAGTGCAAGGTTGTTCTTGATCAGCTACTTCAGAATCTATTGCCTGTGATTCTTTAGCTGTACAACCGTCTGCCCTTTCAACTTCTTCAGCTTGTTGTGATTCTGTTTTGTCAGGTGCTGGTACCCTGTTCGTGTGGCTGGCATGTATCCAATTAGGCAATCCTGCATATTTTACAGCTGTTGTTGTAAACAATATAACCTGATGTGGCTTTCCCTACCTTGGTGCTAGGCACGATTCTCGAGTGTGCTCTTTCACTACTACCCAATCACCAGGATTCAGATCATGTGCATGGTTCGGCAACAGCGTCTTCCCCAACCTGGTGAGAGATAGAACGCACTTGGTCAGCCAACTCTTTGCAATACTCCAGTACCAAATCATCAGATATATTCAACAGCTTATGTCCTGGTATACATGCTTGCCTCATTGCCCTTCCCATGAGTATCTCATGGGGACTCAAGCCTGTATTCTTGTCTGGAATGCTTCTGAGTCCCATCAGGACATCAGGCCACTCCAGTGGGGTAGATGCACACACTTTTCCCAGTCTTGATTTGATTGTGCCATTCAACTGTGCTACCTCTCCAGAAGCCTCTGGGCGGTATGCACAGTGCAGCTTTTGTTCAATTTTAAATGCTTCACAAACTAATCGAATTATTTCATTATTAAAATTAGACCCTCGGTCTGACTCAATAGTTACTGGAAAAACAAACCGAGGTATAAGTTCCCTTAATAGGAGTTTGGCCACAGTTAAACTGTCATTTTTTCTGGTCGGGTATGCCTCCACCCACTTGGAAAATAAACATACAATGACAAGGACATATTTTAATCCTTGACAAGCAGGTAACTGAATGAAATCAACCTGGAGTCTTATAAATGGACCCTCAGCGTTTCCAATCTTTCCTGGACAAACCACAGTTTTTCTGCCTGGGTTCATTTGTTGACAAATTAAACATCTCTGGCAAAGACTCTCTGCGACATTACTGAACCTTGCATTAAACCAATCTTGTTGGAAAAGTCTAATCATTACATCTCTGCCTATGTGTGTGTCTCCATGATACATTCTAGCCATTGGTGCAAGCATACAGTCAGGTAACACAGGTCTCCCATCTAAGTAAATCCATACACCATCATCAGTTCTTCTCTGACAACCTATTTTCTCCCATTCCTCTTTTTCTTTTGTTTCTGCTTCATTTTGTAATTCTCTCACTTCCCCCCATGTTCCTATGCCCTAAAATAGCATAAATTGGCAGCTGATTCCACATCCATCAATTTTCTTGTTTACTGCTATTTTGTATTTAGCACAATGTTGGGCAACTTGGCCAGCATTACGATTACCAGCTGTCACTTTGTCATTTCCTGATTGGTGAGCAGCACACTTGACCATGGCCACTTCTTTTGGCAATTGAATTGCTTCAATTAATTATTTTACAACATTTCCATTTTTAATAGGGGTTCCTAAAGAAGTCATGAAATCCCTTGGCATCCAGAGCTGGCCAAAGTAGAGCACAATCCCGTAATCATACTGACTGTCAGTGTAAATGGTTACTCTCCAATTTTTCCCGATTTTGCAAGCTCTAACTAAAGCTACCAATTCGGCTACTTGTGCAGACTTGACTCCTGGTAAATAGGATGCTTCGACTATTCCAGCCAATGTGCATACAGCATAAGCAGCACTCAATCCTCCGTCCTCATGGCGCATACAAGAGCCACCTACAAACAGCTCATGTTCTGCATTTTTCAAAGATTCATCCTGTATGTCTGGACGAGGTTTGGTACTTAACTCAGTGACATCAAGGCATTCATGTTTGACCTCATCTTTTACTTCTTCAAAAGGTGAATCAGGCAACAGAGTTGCAGGGTTTAAGACAGTACATCTAACTATTGTAACATTTTCTGCACCCCATATAACTCGCTCATACTTAGTCAGCCGACTAAGAGTAAGATATTGAGTTAGAGTTCACGTTAGCAAACTCACTACTGCATGTGGGACATACACCGTTACAGGGTGTCCCATTACAATGGATTCACTTTGTTCCAGACTCATGCATGTTGCAGCTATAGCTTTTGGGCACCCTGGTAATGCAGATGCCATTGGGTACAAAGTGGTACAAAAGGGGGTGGTGATAGACGGAGCATCTGAATCAATCAAACACTCACACCCAGTCAAAAGATCTGGGTTTAATCCATCACCGTTCTTTAGCCCACTCTGCCACCCCAGTTCAGACATGGCTATATGCAAATCAGTCTGACCCTGTGCCTCATGGGAACAGTCCAGCCTGAACTGCCAAGCCATGTCTTCCCTGGACCGGAAACAAGCTTCCGAGGACCGGTTTCTGGCATTCCAGCCGTCTTCAGCCCGGCTTGCTTGAATCCAGTTGCAAAGTGAGCAAGGGACTCACGTCTGAGCATACCCTGCCACACTTATGGCGGTCAAAAGCGGTACAAAAGGGGGTGGTGATGGATGGAGCATCTGAATCAATCAAACACTCACACCCAGTCAAAAGATCTGGGCTTAATCCATCACCGTTCTTTAGCCCACTCTGCCACCCCAGTTCAGACATGGCTATATGCAAATCAGTCTGACCCTGTGCCTCATGGGAACAGTCCAGCCCGAACTGCCAAGCCATGTCTTCCCTGGACCGGAAACAAGCTTCCGAGGACCGGTTTCTGGCATTCCAGCCGTCTTCAGCCCGGCTTGCTTGAATCCAGTGGCAAAGTGAGCAAGGGACTCACGTCTGAGCATACCCTGCCACACTTATGGCGGCCAAAAGCGGTACAAAAGGGGGTGGTGATGGACGGAGCATCTGAATCAATCAAACACTCACACCCAGTCAAAAGACCCGGGTTTAATCCATCACCCTTCTTTAGCCCACTCTGCCACCCCAGTTCAGACATGGCTATATGCAAATCAGTCTGACCCTGTGCCTCATGGGAACAGTCCAGCCCGAACTGCCAAGCCATGTCTTCCCTGGACCGGAAACAAACTTCCGAGGACCGGTTTCTGGCATTCCAGCCGTCTTCAGCCCGGCTTGATTGAATCCAGTGGCAAAGTGAGCAAGGGACTCACGTCTGAGCATACCCTGCCACACTTATGGCGGCCAAAAGCGGTTTGCATACAGCCATTGTCTGACCTAGGGTGGTGTGGAGTGCAAAAAAACGATGGATTTAGGCCCAGATCTTTGTACTGGGGTGAATGTAAGACATTGTTCTACATTCTGTCCATCAACTGTGGTTTTTGCATTTGGGTACAAAGTGGCAGAAAAATATGCCACAGGACGTCGCATTAGGCCATGTGTCTGTGTTAGGACTGAGAGTGCACAATTGTCTCTCACATCACAGAATAGTGCAAATTCTTTTGAGTAATCTGGCATACCTAATGCAGGTGCTTCACACAGACAGTTGCGTAATCTCAACAAAAAAAAATAATAGTAATAAAAACATTTATTAAGCGCATGGTTACATAGGAAAACAGTGCGTCCCCGCGCTGTGAATGCATTCCGTCAGAACTCCAGAGCAGGCCCCCCAAAACAGGAAGGAAAGAACAAGAGGCACCTAATACAACTAGACCTTGGGGAACAAATGTGTCTTCAATTTCAGCCTAAAGCGCTACTCCGAAGGTTCCATCCGAAGTTCAATTGGAAGTTCATTCCAGTATTTGCTTGCTAGGAACCTAAAGGACCGTCCTCCCATCCGTGCTCTTCGGTTACGAGGGACCACCATCTGCATGCTGCCCATGGATCTCAACAACCGTTTGGGACGATATATGGTCATCATACTCTGGAGGTAGGTAGGGCCACGCCCATGTGCGATGCGGTGGGTAATGCACAAGGTTTTAAACCGAATGCGTTCCTGCATGGGAAGCCAGTGCAAGATTTGAAGAGCACGCTTCCCAGATGACTTCCTAGGTAGTTTCAAAACCAACCTAGCCGCCGCATTCTGGACACATTGGAGTTGGTTCAGGCCCTTTTTACTAAGGCCACAGAGCAATGAGTTCCCATAATTCAGATGAGGAGTGACTAAGGCATGCACTAGGGTTTTCCTTGTTTGATGGGGAGAAGATCTAAGATCTTACAGAGGACCTTTAATGTGCCATAGCATTTCCCGGCTACAATCCCCACGTGTTGAGAGTAAGATAGGTTAGAATCTAGAAGTACACTCAGATTTTTCACCGTATCTGAAGGAATGGGCATAGTACCCAAATCAGCTGGCCACCAGGCTGAAGCCCAGACGGAGGGAGACGGACCGATTACCAAAAGTTCTGTCTTATTACCATTGAGGCGAAGACAGTTATTCTTCATCCAGCCAGCCAGTGCCACAAGACAGGAGGAGAAGTTCTCTGCTGCCACAACTGGGTTATGAGATAGAGTGATCACCAGTTGGGTATCATCCGCATACGAAACAATGTCCACCCCATAAGATTCCACCATCCTTGCAAGGGGCTCCATATAGAGATTAAACAACGTAGGGCTTAGTGTGGAGCCTTGCGGAACCCCTTGTCTAAGAGACCTGGGTTTGGATTTATACAGGGGCAGTGGACTTGGAATTTCCTATCAGCTAAAAGAGAGCCCATCCATTCATAGGCTTGGCCGGCTATCCCCATCTCACTCAAGCGTGCAAGGATCCCCGAGTGCGATACGGTATAAAAAGCCGCACTCAAGTCCAGTAATATCAGAGCGGCAGTGTGACCATCATCAACTTTGCGGCGAAGCAGTTCTGTGGAGAAAAGGAGGGCAGTCTCAGTAGAGTGATTCGCCATGAAACCCGATTGGGAGGAGTGAAGAGGATGGTTGTCCTCAACAAAGCCAACCAGTTAACCAATTTCTCCACTACCTTGGCGCAAAAAGGCAGGAGGGAAATAGGACGAAGATTATCTAACTGAGTCATGCTCAGGTTGGCCTTTTTTTATGGGAACAACCTGGGCCAGCTTCCATTCCTCAGGCACCCAACTTTCTTGAAATGACAGAGTGGCCAAATTGCCTATGTGGCAACTAAGAAGAGGTAGATGGCTTCTGAGGATCTTAACAGGGGCAACAACCATTGGAGATCCAGAGTGGATATGCGTGATTATTTTTATCAGCTCCTCCCGCGGAGGAACCTTGAATTCCTCGAGAGCGCCATTTTTCATGGGTCCATAGCAGGTCACCCTAGCCGGGGTAACTACTGTAGGGCTCTGCTGAAAAGATTCATAAATCTTCTCCACTTTACTCACAAAGTGGTCAGCTATGTTTTCACAAATCTCGGTGGAAGGAAGGTCTTCGGCCATAGTCGCCGAAAGAGATGTTAACTCCTTATAAATTAAAAAGAGCTCTTTGGATGAGTTATCCGAATTTTCAATCCTCTCTTTAATGTGATCTCTTTTCGCCTTTCTAATCAGGCTATGGTACGCCCTCAGGCTACTCCTATAGGATTCTTTGTGAGCAGAGTCATAATCTTTCCGCCACCAGCTTTCTAGGACCTTACATTTGGCCTTAGCTGCACACAGCTCCTCATTGTACCAAGGGGGTGACCTAGATCTGCGTGCAGGGGCTTTTTGAGTCCAAGGGGCCACCTTATCCAGGGCCTTAGTTACCCAATCCTCATAATCCTTCCAAGCTCCCATGAGATGCTGACTCAACGGAGGGATTTCCAGGTTTAAGGCAGAATCAAATGTCTCATGGCTGAATTTCCTCCAATTCCTGCGTCTAGGTGGAGGTGGACACTTAAGTTTTTCCCCTCTGATCAAGCCCAGCACACTAAATGGAATGAGGTAATGGTCAGACCATAAAATCCTGATAGGGGGGAATACTTTAATATCATCCCAGTTAGAAAAAATGGGATCAAGAAGATGTCCCGCTTGATGAGTTGGTCTTCCATCAGATAGTCTAAGCATCAGGGCTTTCAGAGAGGTAATTACGGATTGTGCCTCAGTACAGTTAGCATCCTCAAAATGTAGGTTAAGATCACCTACTATGAGGAATTTACTATACCGAAGGGCTGGCTGAGTCACCGTTTCAAGGAGGCTATCCGCAAATTGTAAAGACCCCCCGGGAGGGCGATAAATAAGATAGCCCTTAATGGTACACTCCGGAGAGACTTTGATGGAGAAAAGGCCCGCTTCGCAGTTACTAATCGATACTTGTTTCAAGGAGCACACAAGGTCAGTTTTATGAACAATAGCTATACCCCCCCTTTTTGAATTCCTCTGTCAATTCTTAGAAGGCCATATAGAGGAGGGAGTGCCTCCCGAATATCAGGGGCAGCGGCCTCATCCAGCCATGTTTCCGTAACGAATAGCAAGTCAGTTTGATAGTCAACAAGAAAGTCATGGATGTTCAAACACTGTTTTTTAAAAGAGCGGCAATTCAGTAGGTACATGGAGAGTTGATCTGTCCCCTTTATCATCTCCGACTCAGTGATAGGGTAGAAGTGACAACCTCTACACCTTTGGGGCATACAATCCGGCAGCATACCACGTGTACACTCTGCTTTGGGTATGGGACGAAGAAGAGCTAGTTCTTCACTAGAGTATCGCAACACTCTTACCCGTTCTGTGGAGGCAGACACAGGGGTCCTGGCCGCGTCAGGTCGTGGACGGGCGCAGACGGGCTTGCCTTGTGCGCGCCTTCGGCACGCACTCGGCGCGCCCGCTGCGCGCGTCCGCTGCCCGGTCACTGACCCATTTTCCTAAATAGGGAGTAGGTTAGTGAGAACTAGAGCGCTAACACGAGCGCTGGAGATGCAAGAAGTGGTGGGTTCCTCACCCTCCGCTCAAACGCCCACAATGTACGTGACGGAACGGGGCGGGATCAGAGAGCAGGTAGGGTTTAAGCCAAAGAATTGTAGTGCGAGCAAAAGAACAGTTACAAACAAATTACGATACATTTTTAAAAGAACAGTTCAGTCAAGCATAAAATATTTAAAAAACACGGGCCATACGGATATCACAGCTGCAGTGCGTATCGCCGGGGCGGTGTCGGGGACCTTCCGCATTGGCCGAGGGACCCGACAGGGATGCCCTCTATCCCCGTACTTATTTGCCCTAGCCATGGAGCCTTTGGCCGCCTGGGTACGTATAGATGCGCAGATGCGAGGATTTGTGTGGACCGGAGGCCTCTCGGATAGAATTGCGCTGTACGCAGATGATGTCCTTTTCTTCCTCACCGATCTGCGACGCTCAGGGCCGCGGGTGTTGGAAATAATGCGGGTCTTTGGAGAGGTCTCGGGCCTCTACCTGAACTTGTGCAAATCCACCCTGTGGGTCCTTGGAGGTGGTGCCGTGACAGACCCCTGGACATTGGAACTGCAGGTAGCGGTCGGTGGTTTGAAATACCTCGGAGTGTTCCTATCGGAATCAGTGAACCTCACATGGGAACACACCATACTGCCGGTGTGGGAGCGGGTTCAGGCAGACGTGAAAACTTGGTCTCGGATGCCCCTTAATATATTTGGCCGCTCCGCAATTTTCAAGATGGTGGCACTTCCGCGCCTCCTATATCAGCTGCAGAACTATCCCCATCCAGTCCCATCCCAATGGTTTCGGCAGGCAAACTCTTGGGACGGTTCCTGTGGGCTGGGGGGACTGCCAGAGTGGCGCTGCGTACGTGCTTCTTATCTACGTATTGTGGAGGACTCGCCACCTCGGACCTTCTGTCCTACTATCAAGCTGCTCAATTGCTCATCCTCAATGACTGGTGGTACAGTGATAGTAGTGATCCGGCCTACGCTTTAGAGCGCGTATTGATGGGTGAAAATACGCTCCACACGCTCCTCTACTCTGCTGGGCTACGGTGGAAGTTGCCTAGAGTTACAAAAACTGTCTTCGTTGTATGGCGTCAAGCGCTGCGACGCATGGGCTGGTGGGGTAGGCTTACTGCGGAAACGCCGCTGTGGCATAACGGTCGACTGCCTGCACTGGCCTCATTATCGGGCTTTGATGGATGGGACGCGATTGGGGTCTCGTTGCTGGGACATGTGATGTCCGGAGTTGCCCTCAAGTCGTTCCAGGAACTCAGTACGGAGTTCCACATGCCACAGACCCAGTTCTTCCACTATCTGCAGCTTCGGCATGCGCTGACACCCAGCATTGCCAATTTGGACTCGCTCCCCGAATTTAGCCCCATTGAGGCGAAATTGTTCATGGGCGATCTCGGAGATAAAAAAGTATCCCGCATATACCAAACGATGGTCACTTACTGCTCTTCTGACCTCCTTCCCCTGCGGACGGCCTGGGAGGCGGACATTGGCCCCATGGACGAGGATGATTGGCAGGAGGCCCTGGAATCCCCACGAGGGGCTGCCATCGCAATGCGGCTCAGGTTTATCCAATTCAAAATTCTCCACACGGCTTACTACACCCGAGAGCGACTGTGGAAGGCGGGACTGATCGAGTCGCCGGAATGCCTGCGTTGTGGGGTGGAGGTGGGCTCACTGCTCCATACTGTATGGATGTATCCAAGAATAGCTGGCTTTTGGAGGGGTGTGTGGAGCTGCTTGTCTGAAGTGCTGAGCTGGGACCTGCCACGCACCCATCGGTTAGGACTGCTTCATATTCTTGAGGGAGTGGGGGGGAATGTCTATAAACGCCATCTATTGCTATTGGGGCTTGTCCTAGCTAAAAGAGATCTGGCACGTGCGTGGAAGGACGAAAGAGCCCCTCCTCTGTGTGCATGGAAAGCAGGATTGGATTTTTGTATGGGTCTGGAGCGACCGATATTCGAAGCACGAGGATGCCCCCGCAAGCACTTCAAGATATGGAAGAGGTGGGCTGATTATAGGGAATTGACACTGGATCCCCCAGTCGAACCTGAGGAAGAGCTCTAGGCATCCACCTTTACATGGGTCTGTGACATGCACCATGCCTGCCGCACTATACCCACACAACGTTGTTTCTTCTACACACGTGCACAGGGTTAGGGAGGCACAACCGGGAGGGACGGGACGTGGGTGGTGGGAGTTTGGGGTAGAGGGGGCGGGGGGTAGTTTTTTATTGTACATGTTTTGCCATGTTTCTTGATCGGACTCAGCTCCAGCGATATATACTGTATCAAAATGCCTGGTGGTTTCTCCTGACTGTGGGGTGCCACATTGATCGCTCTGCTTGATTCATTCAATAAAAATATGTTGTGAAAAAAAAAAAAAAAAAAAAACACGGGCCAAATCGCACCGCGCTTCTCCCCTTAACACCCCCGTACTGAAGCTATCCCCAGAGTTCGCTCACGGAGATGACTGTCCCTACCACTGACAGCCAGCATCCACTGACTTTCATCATCCCATTCTACTGGGTCTCTTGCTCTCTTCTTTGTCAATTGTATCACTGGTTTGGCTAGTACTGCAATTCCCATAATCCATTGACTGCAATATCCTATGACTCCAAGAAACATCCTTGTTTCTTTCTGGGTATGAGGTAACTTAATATTTCTTATTATTTTGATTCTTTCTGAAGTCACTCTTCTAACTCCTCTTTCTATTTGGTGTCCCAAGTATTTGACCAAAGTTGTACAAAATTGTAATTTTTCTGGCGACACCTTATGTCCTCCTTCAGCCAGGTAATGCAATTGAATCAATGACACAATCATTTCTGGTTTTCGAGGCGACTAATAAGTCGTCAATGTACTGCACCAAAACAGACTGTCTGGGCAACACCAGAGATTCAAGACATTTTTTCAGAATCTAATTATAGATCGAAGGACTTTCAGTGTACCCTTGAGGGACACGATTCCAAACGTAAACATGTTCGTCAAATTTAAACGAAAATAAAAACTGGCTATCAAGATGCGATGGGATGGAGAAAAAGGCGTGGCATAAATCAATTACAGTGAACCATCCTGCGCTCCATGGTATCTGATAAAGGATTACTGCTGGATTCTGTACTATTGGACAACATGGTACAACAATTTTATTAATTTTCCTCAAATCTTGGACCACCCTATATTTGCCGTTAGGCTTCTTTATACCTATTATAGGGGAATTACAGGGACTACTGGAAAGAGGTTGTAGTGGTGCTGATCCACAAAAAAAGGTAATAGAAATGATCCAGCATGCTACAGGCATATATCCCTAATTGATGCCACGTGGAAAGTCTTGGGAGGGTAATTCTAGCACGCTTGGAATCTTGGGCTAATGACTCTGGTCTGGTATCCAACACTTAATATGGCTGCAGAAGGGGCATGGGTACAAACGAACAGTGCCTAAACCTGTCACTGATCATTGGTAAGTACATGAAGGCGAGGAGGGGGTCAATCCACCTTGCCATCATGGACTTATCCAGCGCATTTGATACAGTGAACAGGGGTAAGTTATGGAATTTAATGGGAAAAATGGGCTGCGAGGAGCCCCTTATAACCCTGTTGCGGAGATTGCATGCCTCTACTACTGTTGTTATCTGTTAAGGTCCTGGGGGTGAGAAGACCAGGAGTTACATTTTCATGTATTACTATGCCTTTAAGTGTTACATTGTAGTCGCATGCCAGTGCATGAGACAAGTTTATCTTTAAGTTAGTTCCACATTCTAGAGATAGCTGTCTTAGGTTTATGACTGTTAGAACTCATTGATAGCTGGGATTGAAGCGGTGGAAGATGCTATTCGTGCTGCTACTAATAAACTAAACTAAACCTACTTAAACTTCTCTACATCATTTACAACAATTTTGGTGACTGAGGAAATCACCACCTGCAACACGGATTTAATTAGGTGGTGTTTAGAACCCATTTATTTCTACGAATTTCGTCGTTTTCTTCGACTGAGAAAAACAACTTGGTATGTACTTTTAAAATTTTATGCATCCTGATTGTGCCAGCGGCTGTAACTTGTTGATGTGCTCTAATTGCACCTGCGGCAGTAAATTTTGTTCATTTACGGATCTTCCCGACCCTGCTTTGCTTATTGTACTGCATTTCGAAGAAGATTGTACTTGGTTTGTCATTCTAACATCTCCGATTCAAATTCTGTTTCCCTCAATATATTTTTTTAATTTTTAAACATACGCGAAGCCTGATTCTTCTTTGTTTATTTTCAAAGAGTAAGACACTCAGCCTACCGTTTCCTGGAACGTTCGTGTCCGTCTCCTGGAATCTTCGTGCACGGCTCTTTCTCAGCTGCTGATGACGTCGATGATTTGAGCTAACACTGCGCATGCTTAGTGACGCTCAATACGCACGACGTTGCACGTCCACGGCCATTTTGTGTAACTGGGTTGCCATAGTTACACACATACACGGAGACAAAATCAGAAACCTCGTTTGTTGTTTATTTCTCGATTTTCTTCGAAGAAATTGCAAATTATAAACAGTGATAAGCGGAAGTAAGAGATTTATTTTACTTTCATTATTTCAACATTTTCTACATGGCACTATTGTTTTGGGTGTTACAAAGAAACATATAACTTAGTACATTTAAATTTCCATACAAAACTCTTTTAAGCTCTTTCAATCTAATTTGTTCTCCATATTTCTATAAAATGCAATTTGATCCACCTACCAAATTTTTACAAGTGAAAGGTGATCCACCCATGCCATGGACAAGGTGGAAAGAAGAATTTGTGAATTATATGAGAGCTATTGATGGTGAGAGGATGGGTTCAGAAAGAAAAAAAGAGTATTTTACTTCATTGTCTTGGTTCTGAAGGACAAGAAATGTTTAGATCTTTACCTCAAATTACCTCTACCAATGAAGCAGGTGGAGATAATTTAAATCCTTATACTGAGGCACTTGCAAGGCTTGAAAAAAGATTTAAACCTAACTTAAGCATTGCGCTTAAACGTTTTAAATTCTATACCAGAAAGCAAAAGGAAGATGAATCTTTTGAGGATTTTTTGACTTCACTAAGGTCTTTGAGTTTACACTGAAACTTTGGCACTATTACAGATGAAATGATATGAGATCAAATCATTGTTCACACTAAATGCAAAAAAACTCAAGATAAGCTTTGGGTCATGGGTGATCCCAATCTAGCTGAAACCATTGCTATAGCTAAGGCGCAGGAACAATCTGATATGTGGATGAACACGGTAAAAAACAATTCAGAGAAGAAACACATAGATGAAGAAGTGTGTGTAGTAAAACACAAACAAGGAACTAAACAAGAATCTTCTTTCAATAAGACTAAACAATTTTCTTTTCAAAAGAAAAATGATTCTTTCAACCAAAACTTTCAAGGAATGTGTTTCAGATGTGGTAATAAGTTTCACATTGCTTCTTTTCCAGGTTGTCCGGCTTTAAAAAGGGAATGTAATAATTGTAAGAGAATTGGACATTTCAGCAATATGTGCAGAGATAGACGTCCTCAAGCACAAAATAAGGGATCTGTATCTATTATTTCTGAAGAAACTGTAAGCAATTGTAGGAACTTTGATTCTAGTGGTGAATCTAGCAATGAATCTGGTTTTGTTGTATCAATTGTTAATGTTCAATCAAATTTTCAGCGTAGTTCACCAAAATGCAATTTTTCTATATGTGAAATTGATGTATATTTGATGGTTGATTCAGGTTCTCCATGGACCATAATTACTCAGGAATATTTCGAAAGTACTTTTGGTCATTCAAATAAGTTAGGCAATATTTATGAATCTGATGTATCAGCTGTAAATTTTTCTGGTACAAAGATTGAAATGCTGGGGTTTTACAAAGTTGAAATTCAGTTTAAAAGCAGGAAAGCTGATATCCAGCTATACATTTCAATCAAAGGGATTAATGTATTGGGATGGTTTGACCAATGGAAGCTAGGCATTTTATTAAATCCCAGAGCGAAAGAACCGGTATCTTTGTGTGACGACAGTTTGATGAATACCGTTTCTGTAATTGAGCTATGCAATAATCCCATTGTAAATGATAAAGAATGTAATCTGATCAAACGTTTTAATACAGTTTTCTGTGGAAAACTGGGGAAGCTTAAAAACTTTTCACACAGTATTGTTTTAAAAAGGAATCATACACCTGTCATTCAAAAACTTAGAGGAGTTCCCATCAATATAAGAGATGAATTAAAGACCATATTGGATGATTTATTGAGGGAGGGAATTATAGAACCTATAGAATCATCAGAGTGGGTTTCTCCCATAGTTTTAGTAAGAAAACCGGATCAAAAATTAAGCCTGAGAGCGTTAAACTCCAACATAGTTATTGATTGTCACCCATTGCCAAATATAAATGAGTTGGTGTCAATTTTTGATGGTGCAAACATTTTTTCTACATTAGACTTAAGATCTGCCTACCACCAAATCGAATTAACGAAAGAATCTAGAAAACTTACGGCATTTATAACACCTCAGGGCCTGTTTCAATATATACGTATGCCTTTCGGATTAGCGTCTGCTGCATCTGTGTTTCAAAGGGTAATGTTCCATATATTCAGAGATGTAGATAAATATGTAAAATGTTTTCAAGACGATATTTTGGTATTTTCAAAAAATATTAACGAACATGAACATCATTTGCAGGAGGTATGTAAGAGACTACAGTTAAATGGTCTAACTGTGAAGGCACATAAATGCAAACTTTACCAAGAGTCAGTAGAGTACTTGGGACATACCTTATCAGGTAAAGGCGTATTTCCTAAAAGATCTAATGTGGAGGCTATCACCAATGCTCCGATTCCAGAAAATAAGGACCAATTATTATCTTTTGCTGGTATGTGTGAATACTACAGCAAGTTTGTAAAAAACGTTGCTAATAAGATGGAACCTTTGAGGAGATTGTTGAGACAGGGAGTTGAGTTTTGTTGGTCGGATGTACAACAACAGGCATTTGATGAAGTCAAAGAAGACATTGTCAAAGCTCCGAATTTAAAACCCTTTAGGATTAGCAAAGAGTGTATCATCACAGTCGATGCCAGCCTATATGGTTTAGGTGGAGTACTATCTCAAAGGGAAGGCAATGAGGAATGGAATGTAGCATTTGCGTCGAGAACATTGAATGAGTGTGAGCGTAAATATTCTGTAATAGAAAAAGAGTTATTAGCATGTGTTTGGGCCATTGAGCATTTTAGACTTTATGTTTGGGGATCTAAGTTTACGCTGAGGACGGATCACAAACCTTTGGTCAATATTTTATCTGTGGGAGGAGGGTGGAATTCCACAGCCAGGATCACAAGACTAACCTCCAGATTGCAAGAATATAGTTTTGTCACAATATATGTACCTGGGAAAAAGAATGTTACGGCAGATTGTTTGTCACGTTTACCATGCAAGGCGGAAGTAGTCAACATGGTTAAGGAGTGTGATTTTGTGTTAGCCATTCAGGATGTGTTACAAGGGAAATTCAATAGTATTTCTGAATCTGATTGGCAAGAGTGTGTTAAAAAGGATTCAAATTGGACGGATTTGTTGAATTACATTCAGAATGGTTGGCCTGACAAAAAACGTATCAGATCAGAATTGATTCCTTTTCACAATGTCATGGATAAATTGGAATTGGATTGTGGTTTCATTTTCAAGTCTGGGAAATGTATACCGCCAGAGGGCATGCAGGACATTATTTTACAAATTGCTCATGATACTCATCCTGGTATTTCGTCCATGAAACGGTTGGTTCGATCTGTGTTTTGGTGGCCAGGAATCGATAGATTTGTTGATAGAACTGTGAGGGAATGTCAAGAATGTGTATGTAAAGAAAGGATGCTAAAGGTGTATACTCCACCACTCAAAATAATTAAATGGCCTTCTATACCATGGCAGAAAGTTGCTTTTGACATATCCGGACCGTTCAACATTTTACCTGAGTCTTCACGCTATGCATTAGGGTATGTTACACCTACAACGCAACTTTTACGTAGCATTCCGTTACAACGCAGATTTTACAACGCGGGATCCATTACATCGTATGTCATTACAATGCATGGCATTACATCGCAGATGCTATTACAACGCATACTATTACATCGTAAGTATTGGTAAGTATTTAATTTTTTTTTATTTCATTTAATATTATTTTATTGATTTAATTATTATTAATTATAAAAAAAAATATTTATTTTTGTTTTTAAATATTATAAATTAAATATATTAATTTAAGTGATTTTTTAAATAAGTATGAGTATAGGAGTATATGTTTTGGGGTACTGAGGTATATGTTTTGGGGTGTTTGGGTATTTATAGGTTTTAGGGCAGGGTTTGGGTTTTGGGGTACAGGGGTGTTTTTAGGTTTTAGGGTAGGGTTTGGGTTTTGGGGTACAGGGGTGTTTTTAGGTTTTAGGGTAGGTTTTGGGTTTTGGGATACAGGGGTGTTTTTAGGTTTTAGGGCAGGGTTTGGGTTTTGGGGTACAGGGGTGTTTTTAGGTTTTAGGGCAGGGTTTGGGTTTTGGGGTACAGGGGTGCTTTTAGGTTTTAGGGCAGGGTTTGGGTTTTGGGGTACAGGGGTGTTTTTAGGTTTTAGGGCAGGGTTTGGGTTTTGGGGTACAGGGGTGTTTTTAGGTTTTAGGGCAGGGTTTGGGTTTTGGGGTACAGGGGTGTTTTTAGGTTTTAGGGCAGGGTTTGGGTTTTGGGGTACAGGGGTGTTTTTAGGTTTTAGGGCAGGGTTTGGGTTTTGGGATACAGGGGTGTTTTTAGGTTTTAGGGCAGGGTTTGGGTTTTGGGGTACAGGGGTGTTTTTAGGTTTTAGGGCAGGGTTTGGGTTTTGGGGTACAGGAGTGTTTTTAGGTTTTAGGGCAGGGTTTGGGTTTTGGGGTACAGGGCTGTTTTTAGGTTTTAGGGTAGGGTTTGGGTTTTGGGGTACAGGGGTGTTTTTAGGTTTTAGGGCAGGGTTTGGGTTTTGGGGTACAGGGGTGTTTTTAGGTTTTAGGGCAGGGTTTGGGTTTTGGGGTACAGGGGTGTTTTTAGGTTTTAGGGCAGGGTTTGGGTTTTGGGGTACAGGGGTGTTTTTAGGTTTTAGGGCAGGGTTTGGGTTTAGGGATAATTAAATTATATTTACCATTTTAAAATTAATTGAAATATATTTAATAAATTAAATTAATTATTTTACATTAATAACATTTTTTATTAAATTAATTAAATTAAATAAATTAATATTATTAATTTAATTTAATTTCATTATAAAAAATATGTACATTAAACTAATTACTTTTTTTAATTAAATTAAATTAATTACAAATTTTATTATATTTACATTTATTAAATAGATATTATTTTATTAAATTAAATTAATGACAATTTTTAAATGTCTTTTAATTAAATTATTTAAAAAAAATTATTTACAATAAACTAAATAACATTTTTAACAAAAAATTCAACTTACCTATACTTACGATGTAATGCCATGCGTTGTAATAGCATCTGCGATGTAATGCCATGCATTGTAATGACATCCGTTGTAATGGATCCCGCGTTGTAAAATCTGCGTTGTAACGGAATGCGTTGTAATACAACGCGTTATACTGACACCAATCCTGCATTAGTGATAGTAGATTATCATTCCAAGTGGCCTGAGGTGAAGTTTGTTCCTAGGGCTTCCACTGAAAATGTTATTAGTTTTTTTAAAGAAGTGTTTACTAGAGAGGAATGTCCTGCTGTTCTGGTCTCGGACAATGGTGTTCAGTTGACGTCTACTGAAATGGCCAATTTTCTTAGGAGTTGCAACATTATTCACAGGTCTACTTCATTATATGAACCGCATGAGAACGGCCAAGTTGAAAGGTTTAATCGTGTTTTGAAGAATTTTGTGGTGGAATCAGTCAAGTCTAGAACACATTGGGTAAGTTCTTTGAGAGAGAAGTTATGGACTTATCGCATCACACCTCACACTGTCACTGAAGTAAGTCCTTTCAAGTTGTTCAAAGGTCGTGATCCAGCATCTAGAATGCTACCCTGGTGGTTGAAGGAGAAGTGCAATCAGTTGTCAGTGGATAATATTAACATAGAGGATGTTGCTAGACGTGTGGAGAGTAAGCAATTTAGAACTAAGGAGTGGTATGATAAAAAATGGAACACTAAGTCTCAAGAATTTCAAGTGGGAGAATGGGTGAGAATCCTTAGAGCAAGTTTGCTATCCAAAGGTTCTAGTAAATTTAGTGATCCCATTCAAATCAAAAAAGTATTCTCCAACAGTGTGATGACACAAGATGGTAAATTTTGGAATGTTAAGAAATTAGCAAAATGTACTATCAATCATGATGAAAGAGTTCCATCTAATAAGTCAACTGTTTTGGTTGGAAATGACTCCATTGCTCATAGGGTGAAAGATTTCAAGCGTGTTATTAATATGCCTAAAAAGTATGTTAATTAAACTTACATGTTAAGTCTGAATTTACATGTTAAAACCTTATTGGTCTTGTATATAGTTATAACATTGTACTTTCTCTTTTTCTTTCATTTTATAATAAGGGAGATGTGTTACATTTTCATGTATTACTATGCCTTTAAGTGTTAAATTGTAGTCGCATGCCAGTGCATGAGACAAGTTTATCTTTAAGTTAGTTCCACATTCTAGAGATAGCTGTCTTAGGTTTATGACTGTTAGAACTCATTGATAGCTGGGATTGAAGCGGTGGAAGATGCTATTTGTGCTGCTACTAATAAACTAAACTAAACCTACTTAAACTTCTCTACATCATTTACAACACCAGGTCAATTGTTTCAACGGAGGGGGTTCGTCAAGGGTGCATCTTGGCCCCCTTTTTATTCCTTATATATATAAATGGCCTGGAGGCTTTTCTTTTGGAGCAACAACTACACTTTCCAGCACAGGAAGTAAATCAGTACCCCTGCTGTCATATGCAGATGACACTGTTCTGATGGCCTTGAAGGCCAATAGCCTTCAAAAAGCCTTGAATGCCTTTACTGACTTTATGTTGGCATTAGCATTGAAAGTAAATTTTAGTAAATCTTTTATTTTGGTGTGTGGTCTTAAACAAACAAAAACAAGGAAATTTGTGGTGAAGGATAAGATAATAGACAAGGTGCACACATTTACTTATTTAGGGAATGTTTTTAATAACAAATTAAATTGGGAGCAACTGATTGTGGCCAGAGTCCAACACACTAGCAGAGCAGTGGAGGGACTGTTCCGCTTTGCTTGTAAGCTAGGACATAAGCCAGTAGCAGAGATGATAACGCTATACAAATCTAAATGTTTAGCAGTAGCCACTTTCGTGGCAGGAATATGGGGACATCACAAAAGCAACCAGCTACAAATCCTGGAAAATAGATTTTTTTAAAAGGTTATTAATGATCCCTGTTAGTTCCTCCAATGTTTTTAGTCATCTAGAAGTGGGGTTGGACTTTGTAAGGGATAGAATAAATATTGCACGTTGATCCCCTGGGGAAAAGTGTGTACATCAGAGGACTTATGATTTTCAAGGAGTGTTCTTAGAGACTGCATGTCCCTCGAAAAGGCTCTTGCCATTCCCTGGCTCCGATATGTCAAAGAAAATCTTTATAAGATCGGGTTAGGGCATTATTATGATAACCCCGACAGTATTAAACCTAATATGAAATTGATGATAAAAAATGCCTATTATGCTGATTTAAGTATGTCTAGTCGGGATTGCGAAACACGCGCCTGTGTAGATGGACGCCCAAACCATCCGCAATTTTAACTGTCCTTTACTCTCCAAGTTCATTCACGATTCCTTATGACCAGATTTCGACTCTGCACATTGCACTTTCTTGTGGCTTTCCTAAACAGGTGGGTTGATGTGAGAGACTAACTCCCTGTCCGTGCAACAATTTAGCCGAACAAAGCACAATGCACTTTGTATTGTTCTGCAATCTCTACAAAGATCCAAGGACACGTTTTATCAAACCTGTTTTGCGTGATATTAAACCCTGTTCCTATCAGGAGGGTTTTAATTTCTTACGTTCTTTATCTACTGCTGCTATTTGTATTGCCATGCTTAACTTTACTCGAACTGCCTTATCAATTAGGAAACGGTAGGAATCGTAATATGAAATTAAGCTTTTAAATGATAAATTAATTATGACATTTTTGCAAGAGGATGATATATGTGTTGAAATCTTAAAATTGTAAAGCTTGATCGTGTATTTTGTGACAGTCTTTTTGTATATGCTTTCTTTTAAGAACTATACTATGTATACATGTAAACTTTTATGATTCTTAAGAATAGAATACAGTTATTTTGACTGACTGACTGAGTGCGGTTCTTATCAATTTCGTCTGAGGCTATAAAGCACAAACAATAATTCCGGAGTACACAAATTACCTGCACAGCTTTACTGACAGGTTCCGATATAAGGCAAGGCCCTCAAACACTTAGATCGGAAGTACGGATCAGCTTGTTTCTCAATTTTGCAACTGAGTGATTGGCGACCCCCACTAAGGAGGGATTAAGGTAAACAGGAGGAAGACAGTGCACGTGCATCATAAGCTCAAAGTATTCCCAAGAGACAAAGGGAGTGAGAATATCAGAGAAATGCAGTTTTAGGGCAGAGAGGAAAGGTCAAAATATGAAAAATGCAATGCTGGGGGATGAACTAAAAGCAGACATTGGGCACAGTGGAAAATGTAGAGCGGGAGATAGGTCAGGGAGAGGAAGCCAACAGTAGATTAAATTGGAAGATGGATTGCAGGGAGAGGAGGGGTCAAGGAGGAGATGGCCTCTATTGTTTTGCTGCATGATGGCCCCTGGCAGGAGTTAAAGGAACTGGGCCATAAGGCGGAAGAAAAGAGATAGGTTAGCAAGGGATTTAGGTGGCTGCCCAGGAAGGGCCAGTGGCATTATGAAGATGATGACCGTGCAAAGGCATCGAGAGGCCGCGGCGAGCACGAAACGTCACAGGCCCACTAAATGTAAAAATAGTGTGCCGAAGACATGATAAATAAACCCCAAAGTAAAGACACATGTAACAAGCACGCGGCCACGCTAATTGTAAACAGATGGCTCCTGCACGTCATTAGAAATAAAACAGGCGGCCCCTGCATGTGCCGCTGCTCGAAACAAGCACGAAAGTGAAAGCTCATTTGAAAACAGATGGCCCCTGCACGCGCCGCTGCTCGCTCCCGCAAGGTGGATGCCGCCACATGCCCGAGTGTGTGGTAAAGAGCAAACCAATTTTTAAAGGTCATCTTCTAGACAGCGCATGCGCGCTGCATAGGCGAGACCTAAAAATATCAGCTCAACTAACCGTCAGGAAGCTGTACATGGCAGAGTGACACACACCAAGTCAAACATCCTGGCAATTAGGTGGGTGATGGTGTCCCCAACAAAGATGGGGAAAGCAGGTGACAAAAATACCCATCCCGCAGGATGAGAACTATGCATAAACGGGGAGTTGAGAATTAATGAGCAGAGTTCAGTTCCTGGGATGCGCTGGACTGACACTCCATAAAAACAATTCTCAAACTAGAGACTGTACAGCCATCGCGGTCCTCCGGAGTGAACGCAAAATACTGTTTCTGTTGTTTGGCACCCAGGCACATCCCCAGCATTTATGGCACCGAACTCTGCATGCAGACACAGACACACCACATGCTGTAACTGCAGCATGGCCCATTGGCATTCTGTATCAGTGAATCGGGACAGACAGAATGACAATGGGCTAATTGATAAGTCTGGGAGGAGCTGTGGAAGGCTCGTCATTTGAAAGAGTGCGAGCTGGACTCAACAGTGACTGCTGTGAATCCCCTGAGGCTTCTCAAAGGGGTCATCGCAGCCAAGCTTCTCAAGGGGGTCATCCTTGCAAATGCCTGAATTATGGACAAAAGGCATCCGTAAAAAGAATTATAACGGACAACGGACTAGACACTAAAATTACGGACCGTCCATGAAATTTACAGACTGTTGGTCACCCTATTATTTGCTCGCTTTTTTCAACATTTTCTCTGGGAAGAACACCTCCCCACCAGCCCTGACCACCCCACCAAACTCCTAAAAAACAGAATCGAGCTCACTCTCTACTCTTCCTGGAATTCTGGGCTAAGTACTGTTACTTCCTTCTCGTTTCATTGACTCTAGCCTTCACTGGAGAGCAGAATGTGTGGAGAACAGAAACGACAGTGTCTGTGGCAATGAAATGGACAGTATTCGACAATCTTAAAATGTTTGTACTTTAAATTGCACAAGTGGATAACCCCTCCTCCCTTCAGGCCCACCCATAATTCTTGTAAATGTATATTCAAACTCGCGCCCGGACAATAACTTGGTGAACTTGTTCCCCATGATAACCCCTTCACCTAATTTCCGAGTCTTCTCCTGGGTACATTGGGCACCTTCACCGTTCGTTCTCACACTCACATTCCGTAACTCTCCCCTTTTGGCCGGAGTGCCTTGTTTTGCTTTGTACAGCCCCGCCCACTAACTCCGCCCAATACATGACTTTCGCCATGCCTTCCTTCAATATTGTACCTTGTAATTCCGCCCACTGCACCACCTACTTAAGTTAAGGGCAGTCTCTAGAGGCCCCGCCCTCTGTTTTGTTAACCATCACTGCTTTTACATTATGTTGCACCTCCACCGACCACGCCCCCCACGTTTAATAGCCTAAGCTAAATTTTCAGGCCCCGCCCCCTATGCCCTCAAACCCCGCCTCCGATGCGTGCCTGTGACGTCTCCCTCCTTTGGCGCCCCGGAGGTCCCGCCCCCCTAGTTTGCGCACATGCGTGTTGGTGTCCATCCGGGTCCCGGCGTGTGGTGTCGCTGTTCGGTAGGCGGGAAATGGCGCCCAAGCTGTAGCCGCTAAAGGAGGACTAGAGGAGCGACAGGGGCAGAGGGCGCCAAGAGCAGCGCCAGGTACGGGGCCTAGACGAGGTAGCCGGGGAGAGGACGGGGCTTGGGTGGTCATTACAAAGGGTTGGAGGCTATAAGGAGAGACAGAGACCAGGTGAGGGCCCTGGTTAGGTACAGAAACCCATACATAGATGAGGAGGTACAGTATATAGGAAGATATCTGTGGATGGCGGACAGTGGTTCGGCGTATAGATTTACTAGTCGAGGGGCCTTGGAAATGGGAATAAATGGGTTCTTCAAAAGGGGCGGGGACAGGGAAGTAGCTCACCGTCTCCATGCACCTAGCGGTATAGGAAGATGTACTTAATGTCCAGGTGGGAGAATCTGAGGGGGTGGGTAACCTGACCAAGAAAGCCTAGTGGTAGTGTAGGCAGGTGGCTTGTCTGGACGCTGGATACGGGAGGAATTGTCTATCAGACTGCACATGGGAGACTGCACATAGTGAGCCCAGCATAGGGGCAGGAGAGGTGAAGCTCTGTCGGGTTTATAGTTTCTGTGTGTTACGTTTTCACTCTTTCGTGTGTTTTGAACACAGTAGCCCATGTTTATATATTCTAATTTGCAGGTGCATGCATGCTATTTCTTTTTGAAGTGCAGTTTTACATGGTGCCCAGTTGGTTAAACGTGACATTAATCTTCACTTTGAAAACATTTATTGTAGTTTTATGGACATGGAGTGAGTCAGTATGCTGGATTGCCTGCGAGCATATCGAATGTCTAGTTTGTTATTGTAGTTGACTGAACGTGTGCAAAGCACCTGTGTGTAGTTTAGCGTATGTAACACGCATTGTTGCAGTCTTGCTAACTCTCACTCGTACGTATTGAGTTGAACGGCATGCAGTTGACTCTTCTCAGTTGTGAGATCTTATTATTTGTGTACTGCTCCAGCAATTAATTGAGCAGCTAGTTAAAGCTGCAGCAATATGCTTTTGATAGTCGAACGTGACCTAGTGCTGTTTCTACATCACTGGAAAGTTCCAGTTGTCAGTGAAGTTTGTAATATTCTGGCGTCTGTGCGGTAGAAGCTCGACTGGCTGCTTGGATGTCATAAACTCCTTACACTACGATGAAAGCTTGTATAGAATTACTGTGATTGGTTATTCGCTGAATGTCACCCCGATTTACTGTTAAGACAATTTTATACAAGTGCACTGAGAAGTCTGATTTGTCCTTGCTGGTTAATTGTTTCATTCAACAGTATATTGTTCTTTGAGGGTAACTTCTGCAATTCATCCACAAAACGTTATGTTAGGAGCGAATGTCACACCACTATTGTGTGTTGTCTGTCAAATCCTTTTGATTTCCACCCTCCTGTGAGTCTTGTTCTATATTATTTTATTTGAAAAGTTTTATATAGCGCTGGATAGACCCGAAGGTATCAGAGCGCTTTACATGAGGATCAGCGAATTGTAAGTTACAAAAGTTACAGTAGCAAGAATGGCATAGGAGAAAAACAGTGATTTAACAATAACATGAGATTGTTAGCGCACAACATATTGCTCATGCCCTTTCCTTCAAGAGACAGCAAATATGAAGTCAAACCATAATCCTGTTTTTAATCAATGTCTTGTAGCATTCCTTTTTTTCGAGTGGAGTTCCTCAGTGGCTTGGAATTATGTTCCTGATTTGTGTGATCCTCATTGTACCACCTTGCTTGTCTCATGTCACCGTCTGTTGATTTTATGTTGTAGTATGCTCCTATCAGTTTCAGGAATACTCTTGTTTTATGTTAAAACAAGAGTATTCCTGCTTGGGTCAGTATCACACAATCTTCTATACTTTTCTGGTATCTTTTCATTTATCGAATATACTTTTATTTGTGAGGGGTGTTCCCCCTACAACTTGTTATGACTTTGTCTTCGCAGAATGGAGACACAGATTTGAATTATTACTGCAATAACAGCCGTCTAGTCATAGGTTCAGTGGGACTCGAATATATGTGTAGATTTGTTACTTGTAGTCTTCAATTTCAAAGATTTCTACTGCTGGCTGGTGTGTGATCCTCTCCACAGGGTAACACAAACATCCATGAAAGAAGTTTGGAAGCATATGTTTCAAAATGAACAGTTGTGTTTAGATTATTCAAACTTGCATGAGGAAATCAGTTTGATTTGTGAACTGTGGTCACAGTTTTGATAAACCCAATTTGGAGCAAATATTGTTGTCAGTCCTATGGCTGAGGGTCTAGAGAATTATTAGAACTGGCTGATAGGCTAAATTAAGCAGTGCAGCTACACAGTGCACGCACATTGTCAAGTTACTATTGCTTTAGGTCTTTTTCTTTGGACTCCACTGACTTCTGCTGAAAATCTTGAACAAAGCTTCCACATAAATCATTTGTCAGTACAATGATCATTGTTGCTGCTGTTTTTCATTTCTCTGGGTCTTGAGTTTGAGGGTCCTACTTTAGAATGCAAGGATGGTAACAAGACAGTTTAATACGGTAAGGAAAGCATTGCAAAATAGTGGGTTGTCTTTGTGTTGGACAAGGTAATTTTGCTCGAGGTGTTATGGTCTTCTTATTACTTTGCTGTGTTTCCAAATGCTTTGGTTCTATATTTGTGTGCTTTCCATTCTGTAATAATGAACCTAAGTTTTGTGATTATAAGTGACATGCTTCTTGAGATTTTTTTGTTTTAACAATTGTCACACACCCCCTTCTTATGGAGATTGATTGGTTGTCATACCATTTTGCAAAGTGGAATGGGTAAAGCAGTGTCATCTGTGACAGAAGTTAGGTGTGAGGCAGTCTGTGCTTCACTCTTGTCTTGGTGGTTAAGGATTTGAACTATTTTATGTTCAGCCAGAGGTGGGAGGAGCATTCAGTTTTCTACCAGTGGTTGTGCTATGTGCTGTTGTTTCAAAGGGAAGAAATAGGAAAGTTGCAATCTTCAGCATTCATCTGTTGCTGCATGGAGATGCACGGTTGCCGCCCATCCTACCACATCGCCTTTGTCACACAGGCAGAGGACAGGTATAGCTCAACTCATCAGTGTAGTTGTCAAACCATTTGGATAAGGAATCGCTACTATTCCCCCTTCCCCCCTCCCCATTAAGGGTTGTATATGGAGGAAGTTGTCGCTTGGTAAAAGATTATGTGGTATTATTGCTGGGGACATTACAAGTGTCTTATTATTTTTTTATCTTCACATTTTGTTCAGTTTTTCAAAGTAAAATGCAAAGTACAACATAGCAGCATATCTCCACATGTTAACAATTACAATAGTATTAATGTGTGTGGGGCAGCAAGTTACAACAATTGAGAAATTTCAACATATATCACCTTATCCGTAGGTAAGGGAAACAAGACTTTACTCCTGCTCTCCACACATATATCATAGGTCTTGGTGGAGAGGTGGGAGCAGATGAGAACCAAGAGGTCGCACTCCCCTGACTTGTTCATAATTTGTTATTAAAAAAGTTTGCTTTTCTCGGTGGCCAGAGGTTGACTACCAAAGTGCAATCCCAATGATTAGCAGTTTATCCAAGTGGTCGCACTCGTGCTATAGTACACAAGACTTCCAATTCCTGCCATCTTTAGTAAATTGGCAGATGTCCCCATTACCTTTGTGAATATAATACCGTTTTGGGTAGCATTTGCACAGATATTTTCCATTTCTTGACTGTTAATTTAATTGCTTTGGGGGGGGGTCCCAATATTTTATTTTGCACAGATTGTGCAAATGTGACTTTGCATTTGGAATTTCATTGTTCTCAATAGCTTACGGCATGAGAGTTTTGTGCTTATTAAATGTAGTGGAACTGCTGGATCATATCACGAAGACTTAACATAAGTTGCACCCTCTGTAAGTGTGTGATGGTAATGATAGAAACATCAAATTTATTAAGAGTTCGCGAAATAAACCGCTGCTGTTTGAAAGGAGTTTCTAGCTCTAATACATAAATATGGAAGCAGACATGGTCTTTTAACCCTTCCCTAATGGAAATCTGGAGAACGTAAATCAAGGTCTTGTAATCTTAAACTTGATCAGATAGTGTTCTTCAATTGTGATTGCCGCGCATGGATGTACTTGCAAGATCCATCAGAATAAATGTACCCCCTATTAGAGCATTATAATTTTAACTGTTTTGTGTATAATAATCATTTAGCTGGGTTGAAACTATTACTAGATTTAGTTTCTTATTACAGTGGAAAGTCAGCTTAGTGGCTGTCTAGTTATAGATAGACTCTGAACTACTTGTGTTGATGTACATACCTCTGTTGGAGGTAATGATGTTTTGTCTTGTCTTTTGTTACCCAAGGAATTACTTGGTTTGTACAGAGAAGATAATTAATTATGTTGGTGACTTTATATTAAGTCCTTGAGCTTCCCTGTAAAGCAGATACAAATGTTAGTTCTATCCAGAGCTAGGTCAGTTTGCTTTTCTCAAGATAGCTTCACACCAAGGATCCAGTAAGAGCGGCATATGGTGGGGTAGAAAGTTATTTTCACTTTTTGCAAGAGGCCTCCAAACAGAATTGCAATGCGTTTTTGGCAAAATTTCCGTTTACAGACCTAAAACCGGCACAGTGCTTACATATGAAGTTCTATTTCTTTAAAATTGAATTAGACAAGTGCGTTCTAAACGTAGTACATTTCTTAACCCAATCATCCCCTATTTCGGAGGGGGGTCACATCAGAGTTGTGCTTCTTTAATGTTACCATTATTGGAGGATGTGACTTTAGTCTTGCTAGAGACCTACTTTAATAAATCAGGAACCAGTAGTTCGATATTTAACACTTCACTACGTATGCAGTTTAAATCAAGTCACTTTAAAAACACAACCATGTGTGAAAGTGTAGTAAAGAAATATCTTTCTGCTAATGTCTATTAATTTCAGGAAACTGGCCAGAAGAGCTCAAATCCAGCTTCTTGTTTCTATTGTTTAAACAGTAGTTGTAATTCTATTCTGTGACCTGCCTTTCGCACTGCAGGCTCTCGCAACCGATATTGTGATGCAACAACTTAACTAATGCTTTCATTTTCTTGTTTATGATGACTAGTGATGTCACAACTAAATTGATAAGAACGTTAGTTATTGTTTTTTATACATACATTGCATGCTCTTCGATATGAGCATGTTAAGTTCAGTTGGTGATTATGTTCAGCAATAGAGAACTGGAACACACAAAGCTAATACTGTTAAACTTTATTATGAAGCATGGTAACAGTTAGAATCTAAAGTAACTAATTTAGAACAGTACATTACTTAGATCCGAACACTTTGGTATATCTTCTCATGCCAATGCTTATTTTTTACCTTGGGACTGCTTGTTATTAATATAATATGACGTAAAAGGGCTTCCCACCAAGTAAATGGTAAAATAGTGTTTAATCTTAATAGATGTAATAGCTTACTTAAGGATTAAATAAGATTAAAAAAGAGTTTAAGGCAGAAACAGGCGTGGTCTTGTGTGCCATAAAATACTAAAGCAATTTAGTCATGCCGGTCTCAAGAAAAGCTTACAGAGGTCCAAGATGCTATTAAGTGATACATTTTTATCCACTTGTGACCTGCATAGTAGACACAGATTGTTAGGGGTTTTCTTAATGTTACTTTTCAAATTCTTAATTCTCTTCATCTGTTACCATTTTAAATCTGACCAAGCTTGAGGACTGTAATTCATTTTGCTGGCATTTATAAATCCCTTTTTGCACAATCCTTTAACTATTGTAACGTTTCTTTCATTGTAAGGATAATATTGCAGATTCTAGATTTTTCGGAGTCTATAATTGATGAAATCAAAAAAGCCTGATCAAGATGATGGGCTTGTTAAAAACAAGCCCATCAAAGTGGCACATAATTGCAAAAATATTATCACCTCTTTCAGAAGTGATGTGAACAATTAAATATACTGATTTATCTTCATATTGAAAGGAAGATTATTTTATGGGCTTATTTGTGATGTTTCATTATTAGCAAACATATTTCTCCAACGTAACTATTAACACTGCATGCATAAAGTGTTAGGCAATCTCTTGGAAATTTATAGTCAAAACTATTAATTATTCCACTTCAGTGTAATTTGTATACTCGTGATCTACTCTTTAAGTCAACCATGGCATTAATGGTTGGTCTTCATATCCTGGTTTAGGTATGTTCTACAGGGTTTCCGCTGGTGCAAATATATATATTTTTAAATTTAAAGTGGCTCGCTTATGATGTGGTAAAGGATTAAGAATCTGCTGATGAAGCAACCCTGGGACAAGGCACAGAAATCCAGGTGTCTCAGAAGCAGGACAGTGCCCTTGATACAGGATGATAAGGCCCTTGAGAAGCAACACAACTGTAGGTGTGAGTGAAAGACACACCTACTTACCACCCACAATACCCCAGGAGTAACTGTTTGAATTCGGAGTACTTTCCTATTATTGTCTTTCTGTCTTTCATTTGTTTCTTTATTTGGCCCTTTTGTCTGATGTTCTTAAGTGTTTGAAGTGCTTGGGTTGTGAACTACATTGGGAAGTGGGTGACAGACCTCTGCTTATCTTCTTGAAAACAGTTTTACTGTAATATGGTTGTGTGGAAACTCTACTCTCCTGGATAAAATAAGCAGTAACTTGTAAGATGTAAGCTAAAATTTGACCCTTCTTTGAAATATGACCAGATAAATACAACTTTAAAGACACCCTTATTTCATATTCACTTCCCGAATCAACAGAACACCTGTTCTTTGCCAGCTTGAGCTCTCTGGTCAGAACGATTCAGTAGGCCCTAAAAAGGCTTGCCCTGATTACATCTGAATTTCGAAGTAAATCTTCTCGAGCCTCCGGGCGGTTTATTGTACACCTATTGTTTTGAATTTCCATGCTACATTTGACCTGGTAAGCAGAGAAAGGTTGTGCTCCAAATTAGAATTGTTAAATATACCTCCTGGTAAACTGGTAACATTGAAAGAACTACACAAGAACAATTGGGCCAGAGTTTTATTGAATCATAAAGGTAGCTTCCCCAGAAAGATATAGATAGATATTCAATTGCACCAAGGCTGTGTTGCGGCACAAACATTAATTGCATTCTACTTAGCAAACCTTCCTAAAATTGTATTACATTCCCACGCTTTCTCACTCTAGATGGGGATGTACATATCCCTTGCTTCGTCTATGTAGATGACCTTGTAATAATGGTCAGGACCCCTATATGTCTCGAGAAGAAGCAGGCAGATTTTGAGGAGTACTGCCAAAAAAAATCAATTATCAACTAAAATAATGGCCTTTGGTAGAAAGCAACATGAGCACGTGGTCAATTGGCCAGCCAGGGTAGAGGCAACCTCTAACTAGAAGTATTAGCAAATTGTTTTCAATAATGTCACTATCTTGATCTCTGCACATTTTTTTAAATCTCGTTATCAGGGTATAACCGAGTTTATACAGGATGAAAACATGTGTTGCAGTACCTAACATTAAGTCAGTTACAGTAGTCTATATGATTTAATGGGACAAATGTCCTATTGATTTAGACTTAGCTAAGTAGAATAGCAGTGGGGTCCTGTATTAAATAGACAGTAAGTCTGGTTCACATGTCTCACTCTACAGTGTTCCAGTTCGTTGTTGCGCTATGAAGGTAATGGGATACGAGAGCGCAATGCTGAGGGCAGGTAATGTAATAAAGCGATAATGGACGCCAATATGGGTGAGCGGAATGTGGATAAGTTGGAGGTGTTACAGGCAGAGAATGGAGTCTTTATGGTGCTAGTATTTCTAGGACATCTGGAGGTGCAGGTATATCCTTGAGGGGGAATCCCATCAGCCCATTGAGCTGAAGGGGGTGGAGACCGTCATTCCAGGCGATGTTGTCTCATCTTTGGAGTTTATTATGAGAGGCTAGCGTGTCCCAATTGCTAGTGATAGTGTTTGCTGCGACCATAGGCCTCTTCTCAATTAAGGACTGTTCCCTCCCTCTTCTCCTAGTGGAGAAGAACCCTAGTCGTGCCGTCTAACATAGGGGGCTGAGTTGATTGCAACTTACTCGTGATAGCTCGTTTGGCAAGCAGAAGTAAAAAGTCTAGGAAGAGTATGGAACTTACAAACAATGCCTCAGAGTGGGCACAAGGGGCATCCGCTGTTGGGAATAGGTGGTCTACCGTGGGTTGTTGGTGTGAGGAGGGGGGGCAGGTGGTTGTGGGGGGGGGGGGACCGGCCCCATGGAGGATAAAGAATTTTATTAATTTGAAGTGAGCATTGCATGACGCCCTGCTTTAATATTCAAAGGCTTTTATGTATTTTTTGTCATTGATTGGTCTACTAAAGTCAAGCTCCTAGGAGACCAGGTCTATCACTTGGCCAATCAAGTGTGGCCAATTGTCGCTCCAAAGAACTCTGGGCAAGCCAAATCCAGAGAAGTACCCCTTTAGTAGTACCTTTGCAGTACTTATGGCTGTTTATTCTTGTAGAGGGTACGCCTCCTCCCATCTACTAAAAACACAAACCGCTGGCAGAACGTACGTGAGCTTGCGTACTCTTTCCATATTTATGAAATCCATTTTCAGGACTTCAAATGACAAATCAGGGTGTGCAAAATGGCCTGTCGGAACTGGGTTATCATTTCTTGGGTTATAAGTAGCGCATATCATGCATCTTTTGACATGGTACTCTGCCACCCTGGTAATCAGTTTGTTGAACCATACACGATCTAATGTAGCCACTATGCCTTTGTCGCTAATGTGAGCCAGGCTGTGTGCCATAGTAACAATAGCGTTAACATAACAATTAGGAATCATCCATCTTTGTTTCTCTGACAGATCTACCCAACATCCGGTATCAACTAATCTACCATACATCTGCCATGTCTCTTTCTCTTCCATGGTAGCTTCCTGTTGTATCTCTCTAACACATTCTAAGGTATTGTTAAACTTTGGTACTTCAGGGACCCATCTATCTGGTCTTGTAACATACATTAAACTATATTCAAATCTAGCTGTTTGTTTGGCTGGTTCATCTTCAATAGCATTTCCTTGACATATCTCATCAATAACCTTTTTTTTTTATAGGCACTGCATTAACAATGGCAACTTTTTTTGGTAACATCAGGGCATCCAATAACTTTACTATTAATGCCCAATGCTGTATTTTAGTACCATGTGAGGTCAAGAAGCCTCTTTCTTTCCATAACCTCCCAAATGAGTGGGCAACGCCACCGCCGTACTGGCTTTCCGTATAAATATTTACAATCTGATATTTACTCGATTCACGTGGCTGTGTAAGGGCAATTACTTCTGCTGCTTGTGCTGACATTTGCAGTATTTTACATGCCTATACCACTGTTTTCAAAGTGGTGATGGCATATGCAACAGTGTGTGTACCATCCAGTAATTTGAACCATCCACAAACAACTCTCCGTGTGGGTCAGATATGGGAGTATCTGTTAATTCTGCCCTCCCATTAGTCTTTTCTTCAGTGGTGTACACACAATCATAGTGTTCTTCCCATGAATCACTGGGGAGGGGTAGCACTGTGGCCGGGTTCAAAACATTGCAACGTTTCGGAATTATATTTGGAGCAAAAGGTGTTAACTCATGCTGTGTTAAGCGTGCACTGGTCAGGTTCTGGGTCTGAGTTTTGTTTAGTAGCACATCCACGGCATGCTGTACCATGACTGTCAAATTGTGACGAACATGTGTTTCAGATTGTCTGACTGCAGTTGCAGCAGCTGCTACTGAGTGCAAACAATTTGGCAAAGCCTTAGCTACTGGATCCAATGTGGAGGAAAAATAATCACTAGGTCTATTTCTCCCCCCAAGGAAATGTGTTAACAGATACAGCACATCCATCTTTCGCATGGACAAATAGAATTCCTTGGCATAATCCAGGGTTACCCAACGCAGGTGCATTGCATAAAGCATTCTTTAGTTGAAAAGCATGCTCACAATCATCTGTCCCAACGGAGTAGGTTACTAATATTTCTTAGATGTTCGAGCAAGCAAAGGTTTTGCAATTAATGAGAAGCTAGGTATCCACTGCCTGCCAAAGGAAGTCATACCTGTAAAGGCTTGAACATCAGATTGGATTTGGTGGGGATTCATTTTCTGTACCAAATCAGTTCTTTATGGGTTCAATCTTCTACCCCCTTTGACAGGATGTGACCTAAATAGGCAACCTTCTATTGACAATATTGCATTTTAGATAAGGATACTTAGTGTCCTAGGAGTGCTAAATGATGTAACAAATTAACTGTTGTCTCCTTACAACCTTCCTCTATCTGAGGCAATTAACAGATCAGTGTACAGGGCCTTTTGAGGGGGTAAAATGGTCTGATTGTTTCTTCAAAGCTTGACTATATTTACTAGAGCTTTTTGTATACCCCTGAGGAGCTAGAGCAAATTGAAAGGACAGCCCTTTGAATGAAAGTGAGAAAAGGTATTGACTTCCTTTAGCAGTGGGCACATTAAAAAATGCATTTAAGTCGAGCACAATAACATATTTGGCTGAAGACTGAATCATGGTAAAAATACAATTTGTCAGGAAGAGCAGAATATTGGGGTACTACAACTTTGTTTATGGCTCGAAGATCAATCACTAATCTATATTTATCAGGGATTCCCTCAGTCTGGAAAATCTTTCTTTATTGCCATTAATTCATACCTACTCCACGGAGTATGGACATACTGGGGAATGGGGTTCTGAACAGGAATGCGAGCAGCAGCAGCAGGGGGTGCAGGAAGGGGGTGTATTTCCCTAATGGGATATTCCCCGTTCATTTTTTGATATTTTCTTCTAACCTCAACACTCCAATGCAAACAATTTTCAACGGCCCGGGGGACAACTGGGAAAGGGATCACGTGCCCTTGCTCATCATGCCACAATTGTAACACCTCTTGTGGTGTATTTTTATTACACCATGTCCACCAGTCCTCTATCCTTTCAGTCATATATTGAATGTCTACGTTTTGCTCAAAAGCATCAAACCAATTTGCAGTAGGCATAACCGTGTTCATGGTGGCATTATTTGTCATCAATCCATCAATGGGCAATCTGTTTTAGCTCTTCTGGGTCAGCTCGCTGTTTTCCATATCTAGTATTTGGTCTGTCCCTCCAATTCCCACTCCTATCTCAAATTATCACTATGCTTGAGAATCTGGTGGGGTACCTGCTGGTGTGTTTTCAGCAGATTGGAATGTAGAGGGGGATTGTCCAGTCACTAGCCTTGGTAGAGAATGTACCGGAGGGTAGTCGGTACGCTTGGTGCAGGTATCTCCTTTACTGCTTGTGACTGCTGTTGAACAGCAGGCGGATTAAGTATTGATCTGAGTGGGACAGGCAGTTGCTGACATGGTAATGGGGTTAGAAAAATTGATACATTTTGTATGGGTACTAGAGGTGAAGTTCCCTGCTGGCCCATCTGTAAGTGGTATATTTTGTGCCTGTGCGGCAGGTATAGGAACCTGTGGAAGGTATGATGGGGGATTCTCCAATAGTCTTTGTAACTCATCCCTGTCCTCATGTTTCTCTTATGTCGCAAATTTTGTAAGTTGTCATTCTAAACTCTCTGTCCATACATTTAATACTTTCAGTTTGTTTTAATTGATCATGCGCTTTGGCTTTCTGCAACACTCCCTGTTTCTGTTCTCAAACCTTCTCTTTTTGTCCTTTAATTACTAACATTGTAGCATGTTTTCCTATCTATTAAAACTGTACCACATGTCTTGTCTGACCTTTTCCTCAAACAAACATTGCTGCAAATATTGAATTTTATGTAGATCAAATGAACCGTCCAGTGGCCATCTCAAATCCTCATTTCCCATAGTATTTTGATGCCACAGTCTGTTCCACAAGTTCATACCTGTCCCATATTTTGTCATCTTCTATGCAGGACTACCCTGAACTGGTTGGAACTCATCCAGGCGTGGCCTAATGAAACCGCAACAATGATACCGTGAAATATATTTCATTAGTTTGCTCATTGTTCCTTAAAGTCAATGACCATCTAAGTGAGAGAACTTTCCAATACAATCAATACAGGCCTATTTATCAGGTCCAACCTGGAACACAGTCAATATAATGCAATAACATTCTCAATTCCAAAAACTAACCAATAATTCAATATGCCTGTTACAAAATAATTCGGAACAATATCCCCAGGTATTTGCTGAAGACGTCAGACTCTCTTTACTCTGCAATTCAGACATTTTTCTCTTGACCAGTTTGGAACCTCTGCCGGGGATATCCTGTTTCCAAGGGACAGCAGTTCAGGAATTCAGATGGCAGCTGCGAGAAACTAGTCTCTTCTGCAGGGGCCCCCTCTATCTCTTAGTCTCAGGTCATGTCACCTCAGCCACAGCCACAAATGCAATTGGATTTCCCACGTAGAAGTTCCTGTTCGGGCACCATTTGTGAATAGCACACCTCGGCGCTCTGAAAAATTCCACTCTTGTCCACTTAAATCCAAAGGAGTACAGGTAGTCTGAGGTAAAACATAGTAGTTTAATCACGCTTAAGCGGGTGCAAACCAACAGAGAAAACATGTTCCGTGAAGAGAATGAACGACTGAAAAAAAATTCTCTTTTCATATTTATACCATCTTTCAAACAAGTCTGTGTGCAGACTCCAACCATTGGAAATTTTCTTCCAGTTCTACATCCCAAAAATAGCGAACCACACTACATTTTCAGGGTAAGTAATGTGAGACTCACAGGGCTTGACTAATTGCAAATTGGATGGAAAAAGTGTGGCTTTCCATCCCTGAGAAGCACAAATGATTAACAAGGTGTAATTATTCTAGCAACCATTCAGTATTTTTCCATGGGCATGGAGAGCAAAAGAATGTACAATGTTCGCACGTGGAAAGTTATCTGACAAGGATGTACAAAGTCGGGTAGATTATAAAAAATGTCTGCACTCCTGTTCATATCATATAACTTTTTCCCCAGTAGGGTATGACATCTGCCGCCCACTTGAAATTAAACTGGGAGCGTTGGCTATTTTTGTGAGGAGTGAGCGGTTCAGGATCTGGGAATTCTTTATATTTACTTTAAATCCCTAAACCTTCCCAAAAGTCTAAAGGTCTGTTACCAATGCTGGGAGAGAGGACATCGGATCTATGATGGATAAGATTGCATTATCAGCACAAAGGCTGATAAGATGGTCACCTCCAAAGGGAATCACAACAATAGCCACATTGTCTGTTAGCCATTGTGCCAAAGGCTCCATGTTTAAAGCAAAAATAGGGGACACAGGGCACCTGTGTGCCTCATTGTATAGGGAAAGGAGGGGACGATAAATCATTGACTCTCACTGACTTGGGGGTGCTATAAATGCTTTGGAGCCATTAACCGGAACGGAGACCAACAGTTCTTTCCATGACCTGTATGTTGTTGAGGAGGTGCTGAAGGAGATTGGTATTATTGCTGCACTGGCTTATGGGTATGAAATCCGCTTATTCTAGCTCAATCTGGCCTGGCATTAGTGTGTTTAGGCGGTTCGCCAAGATACTGGTTAATAACTTTGAGTCTATATTCAGGAGAGATAGATCTGTACGGCCCAAGAGGGCCAGGTCATTGATTGGTTTCGGAATTACTGAATTATTGGCCTCTAAGATGGAATCAGAGCATGTATCGGCAAAGGAAGTGGGGGAAAGGGGGCAAATCCTGGCTGCAAACTTTGTAAAATTGGGAGCTGAAGACTTCAGGCCCCGGGAATTCATTGTTTTTAAACAAGCGATGGCCGAAATCACCTCCTCTGTTCATATGGGTTGTTCCAGTGCCTTTGCTTTCTTGTCTGGGAGGTGAGGGTGACATTATGGAGAGAACCCAAGGGATCTCCACTAGTGCCATTAGAGGTTGCATATACAGAACCGTAAAAAGCATGAAAGGCTGATGCTATCTCTGTATCTACGTTAGACAATAACTGGGTAAACCCAAAAATCACTGGACCTGGGTCATTTATAATACGGACAAAAATGGTCATGTGGAAGCAAAAGTTTCATCAAAACACATCACCCTGAATAACCACATTAATCAATCAGAATTCATATTCAAAAGGAAATTTTATCATCATTACACATAAAATGAGTAATCGATGTATTTTGCATAAAAGGTGCTCCGAAGAAAAGTGATTTGTTCATGTGAGTTTCGTGGAAAAAGATGACAGATTTGTGCAATATATACAATCTATTTACAAAGACCTGTCTGGTCGTTACAATAATCGGAATTAAGAGACAGTATTCAGACGGTACAGCCAATCAATTACTGTTAATCAGGGTGATGTGTTTTGATGAAACTTTTGCTTCCACTGTGACCTTTTTTCCATACTATCTCTGTATCTGAGCAGACCTCTGTGGATTGTCGAGTGGATTTTGTTAGAGGCGATGTGCCAACCTACTCCCGCAGCAGTTACTCCTTAAGTAAAATTTGTTTGAGGCGTACCATAGCATACTCTTCCCTATCCAAATCTAGACGTTTAAAAAAGGAGCTGCACTTTCTCAAGTTTGATCCATAGACTAGGGGTCCCCCATCCGTTTATAAATGGCCTCGAATTGAGAGACCGTTCTCCTCCGACTTTGTCGCTCGTCTCTGTGATAGCGATTCTCTTCTGTGGAGATGGCTCTGAGCACTACCACCCTCAGAACTTTCCAGGTAGAGGCCAGGGATGTCTCCCCAGTATTGGTAGCATGAAGAAAGTCTGCAGTCACTTTTTGGAGGGTGTCGATCATGGCTTGCCACTGAACCATCGCGAATTCCTGGGTTTGGCAACATTCAGTTTCCGAGCTAATGATAGGGGGACATGATCAGAGAACGACCGCGAGGCAATGACTGCATCTGGTGTAAGAGCTAGCAGGGCTGGGATCACTAGGAGGTGACCAGTGTGTGTATGTTGTGTGTGCAGCTGAATAGAACATATTTATAAAGTTTTATATAGCTCAATCTTGATCCAGAGGGATATCCGCGCGCTTGACAATTGTGGGGAAAGGAAGGTAACAGTTGCAGTACATGTATCAAATCGGAATACAGACAGAATCGCATATCAAAATAGAACTTGCAGGACAAGAATGGTTACAGGTACAAGCAAGGGGGCATTATTAGAGGGGTGGAGTCATTGCCAGACATCCTGCAATCCACAGTCTGCAAGCCATTGTAACCCTGCGGTTGAGACTGCCCCAGTTTTTTCGTAGCGTTCTCTGGAGTTATAAATGTTAGCATCCATAACCATATTCATATCCCCACCTATGAGGAGAGCGCAGGCGCAGAGGAACTAGTAAAGGACTCCTGGTGGTTGTTAGGTGAATAGCTATTTACAAGGGTGAAGTTGAAGGTGCCCAATCTAAGCCTAACTGCTAAGAGATGTTGCTTGACTTCAGTTATTGTGTATAGGATTTCCCCCTTGAATCCTGTGATAAGAGAATGATCAGGCGGCCCCTTTTAGTGGGGCAAGAGGATCAGCTGTCGCAGGAACCACCAGGACTGCATTCTAGGGACATCCTTAAAGACGAGGTAAGTTTCCTACACAAGGCATATGTTGCTGCCTGATTGCTGTAGAAGTGAGAGGACCGCCACCTGTTTAGTGGGGGCATTAAGGCCTCTTATATTGAGGCTAGTGACCTTAAGTTTCTGGAAAACAGGACGGGAGGTCAGAGTGCTGCAGATACTCCAACTTTATGCTGTTAGGGGAGCCAGTGAGTGGATAGTGGAACTAGGCTGTCGGTGCCAAAACCAGCTGAAGGTCTCAAAGTTGCGGAATGTCCCACTGAAAGAGGATTCACAAGTCTTTTGACCGAAGGCTTCTCGGTCCCTGTAGCCCTCAATCCTACCTGCCTCGAGAAGAATCGCTGCGACCTATATCCCATCGTCCTCGGGACGCTTTAGTTTGGTCAGCATCACCTGTCGGCGTCTGCCGCACTGGCTTCATTTCCATCGGCATAGTCTATGGATCAGGCTGCATTCTAACAGATGCAGTTTTGGGCTGTTATATACCACCCAGCCCTAAAGGCTGGCTTGTCATCCCCCTGCGGACCGGTCCTGGGTGCGGAGCACTCTTCAGGCCTCTACAAAGGATCTGATTTGGTGGAGATTGCCTTTGTGACGGAAGATGATCCGGAATGGATTGCCCCAGGAGTATGAAATACCTGCGTCCCTCAGGCGAGCAGTAACTGGGCACAAGTCACAGGGCTTTTGCAGAGTAATGGCCGCCAGGGCTTGCTACAGCAAAGGTGTGTGACCTCTGTATTGAATCAGGTAGGTATCGCATGCCTTGCATAGTATGCTCACCTTCTGCTGGAAATCTTGCGGACACACCAGAATGTCCGCAGGAGGAGCTTCTCCAGTTTCAGTGACCCCACTCGATGGACCCTATCCAGCTTTATCTCCTTACCTACGGGCCCCCCAGGATGTGGCGAAAAGTAGCCCCAATGTATCATACCAGGTTGGCCCCTTCTGCATTTGTCTTGACCCCTTTGATGCGTACATTATTGTGCCTCAAGTGATTTTTCTAAACCCTTGGTGTGTACCTGTAGGTCGATCTGTTGTTCCTGGAGTCAGAGCACCACCTTATGTAGCCACTCAACCGGACTCCTGGCCCTCCAGAGCAGAGCCCCTATTGCCCATCTCCTCCAGGTGTCTGCATACCTCTCACAGATCAGTTGATGGGTCCCTTTTGAATGCTGTAGGTAATCGCGTAGAAAGGGCAAATAAAGACTCTTGGAAGTACCGGGGTCACTGGACCCTCTGTGTCATCAGTCTTCTGGGGGTTTGGGGGGGGGGGAGAAGAGTCTGGGTCTGTGCCAGCCACGGACGGTGTGCTATCGCTGCAAAGGCTGGCAATTACGTGTGTGGATGAATGAAACTGGGGGAAAGGCCTGCATCGAAGTGGGCAAGCTGCCCAGGGGATCTCCTTCCCCTCAGATCCTCTGTCTTTCTTGCCTCGTGGCCCAGACCACCACACACCTTGGTCCTCCAGGGGCAAATCCCACCCCTCTCCAGGTCTGCCGGGTGATAAACTAGTGTCTTCACTTCACGGGTAGTCCGCGGCAGCCCCTCCTTCTTGCTTGCCTGCCTGCTAGCAGTAATGTAATTGCTGCAGGCTCCCGGTTGCCCCAGCCCCAACGACCCTGCTGCCCACGATTGGGTGCCCAGCTTTGTACTATTGCTGGGCATCCGATCCAGGCAAGTCCATCCCGGCAGGCCTCAGGTCTGTGCTTGCAGCCCAAAGGGCGATATTGGAGACAGGTCATGATGTGCTTCATGGCTGCTCCACTGCTTAGCATCTGGACGCAGAGACATCTTCGGAGCGGGTAGACTGTCACCATCTTGCACCCATGGGTGGCTTCCCACAGTCTGCCTCTAGACGGACCTTCCTTTCATGCCAGACGGGTCTACCCCAGCCTCCTCCCCAGTGACTTAGTGTCTGTCACCAGGCCGGGGCTGTGGGTGTGTTTGTACGTGGCAGGCAGGGCACTATTTGGTTCTGAGTTGGTGGCAAGGACCGAGAAGCACGTCTTAACCGCCATCTTCACCACGCCCTTGTATATTTTAAAAGAAAATTAGTTTTAGATAAAAATTACCCTCACCAGATGACAGGTAGGCCCCCTTAAATAATGAAGCTTTATACTCTTGCCTTCTTTAGGGCTCACGCCCTAGCAATAGAGTGCGTAGCACTGCTCGAGGAGGCGAGAGCCCTTTTGTGCGTGGTTCTGAAACGTAGCCTGGAATTGCACACGCTCATGCGTGTGCTTTTCCTTTTGGCTTCTGCTATTGGCCTTTGATTGCGTGTTTTTTTTTTTTTTTTAAACAAAGCACACAATAGGCAAAAGGCGGGCGCATTGCTCCGCCTATGGCCTATTAGTGTCTGGTACGCGCACCGCCGGCCATGTGGTTTCAATCATCGTGCCCAGACACGGGCGCGATAATGGAAAGCAGATGGCTCGCTGTGGTGCGCGCGCACCACTCGCAGGAGTATTTATTTACAATTTCATTTCACGTGTGATTTTTAAAGGCAGAGGACATTAAGTATCATAGAATGATGAGATGACGCTGAAACTCAAACCTAATTCTGCATTTTCAAAGTCAGGATGGTTGCCCAGGAATACTACGTTCTTCTTGCTCCTGATCCTCCGTGCAGATTGGGAATCTCCTCGTTAAACTGTGTTGTATGCTGCTGAGGCAGTGAGATGCACGTGTATGCATGTAAAAATAGGTGCTGCTGTCCATGGACTGTGCCGTGATGCTGCAATCTCTCAATACGTCGTATAAAGTTGTTCTGAGGCATTTTGCATTTCCTGTTTTAGTAATCCCCCTTAACATCATACTGGCCACCAGAGGCGCAACTAGAGTCTGTGCATTGCTATAGATTTTTCTATTTTTCTGAGTTTTGATATGTAGCACCAGTTTGACCCAAAGGTATTGGAGAGCTTGGAGTTTTTATATATTTTTTTGTTTTAGGCACGGGGAAATTACGTGATTTGCCCACAATCAAATGATGGTGAGCTGGTGCCAAGACTCGAACCTGGTTGCCCAGATCCAGAGTTGTCAGTGTTTACCTTAATGTCACATCCTCTCCCATTCGCTTACTGTGTGCCTGGATAGCTGGCGGCGTAGCTCTGCTCTTAGTGTTTCCAGGCAGTTTGGTTGCTGTCCTTGGTTCGGCCATAGTTTTATCCACTGACTTCATCTGTGTCAGTTCAAGTGGACAATGCTTCTTACTATGTATACTGCTACTTTGTGCTTGGCACAGAATACATTTGTCCGTATATCATTAGTCACTCACATGTAAACTTCCAGATGCGATCATGAAAAATGCGCATTGAAGCTGTAATTCAGCGGCAAGTAGGCGCTGTAGAAATACTCACGCGGGTTTTGGTGTTATGACCGGAATTAGCATGTGTATTTCTGGATAGACAGGACTGGATAAATCTTGCCTAAATTACACAAACACTTGCTTGCCTCGCAGGTGAGTAATGATTTACTAGCATACGCAGATTTCCTCACTATTTCCCGCAAGATGGTTTGCTCAGAACCTTATGAAGCCTGAGACAATTTCTATGTGAAGTTATTTTAAGGATCACCACTGAGTGGTATCAGCCTTTATTTATTTATTTACTATGGCAGGACCCAATCCAGACACCCAAAGGTGTAGCATAGATTTTGCATAGGCAAAACCAATTTGCCTTGCTAATGCTTATTCCCTTAGAATATGTGTCCAACTCAGGGGCACATCCCATTTAAGCAAGGAATAAGACAACTGGTCACAGAAAAGGTTTGAGAAACGGCCCTGCAAAAGTGCAGTTAGCGCTTTTACTCGTGTTTCTGGGTCAAACGGTGAGGGCAATAGGAGAGGGGTGAATCCGTTTTAAATACCAAACCAGTGTTCTCTATGAGGATAGACAATACTGCTGTTAGTCTGAACTTGTTGATCAGCCCAAGCAATTGCTTGGAAGGAGTCAAAGCAAAGGATTGATCTGCATCAGGTTATCAAAGCTGCACTGTCAAAATGATTCCTCCAGTGAAGTTCTGACTTGTATTTTTACCCATGTGAAAGTCATTGCGAGGTATCTAGCAGAGCTATACACTTTTGCTTCCCGAACATGTCCAGTCTTTAATTAAGCTATTCAGATGCAGAGAAGAGAGTGGCATGATGGTGCCACAGTTTTCAAAGAAGAGGTCAGCTTTTAAAATCCTTTCAGGGTCACCCGGGTCAAAGATCTCACAGCTGAGATTGACCCAGGTTTAACAGACCTAGTGAATACACTTTTACACCTGATGGTATCAAGCCCTCAGGCTGTGGGAGCAGGAAGACTAGGAGTTGTCTGACAGTTCAGTCTAAGGAAGAACTAGCTTTACCTGCTTGGAAGCTTCTGTCCACCTCAATGCCCTCTCCAATCCCCCAGGTATTTGCCCTCCCGTCATTTTGGGATAATTTCAAAGAGGACACGTTTGATATCTGGGGATAACAAAAGTGGAAAGAGGACCGTGAGACCAATCTTATAAGGAAGGAATCCTAAATACTCCAGTAGTTCAGGCGTATGAAACCTTAGCAGTCAGACATTTTCTTCTCTGCATTTTTAAGTTTCACAACTTTCAGAATGGACTCTTGTTCTTTAAATAGCACGTCATATCATACGCCACTTCTGAAGTAAATGACAGATGCAAATGATTAGTAAAGTGTGTATTCAACTTGTCCACCAGTAGCCACCCTTTTCCAGGAAGAACCATGGAAAAATAAATCTTAGACACAAAACAAGTGACTGACAAACAATTTAAAACTTGAAATTTAAAAAAAGTTGCAGCACGTAAATAAAGCTCAACGACTTGCTCTGACATAAAAAAAAATGCATTTGCAATGCAATAGGTCTCGCATTATTAAAGTTTGAGCTATCGGCATTGCTAAATAATGCAACACCAATAGCTCAAACTTTAATAATGCAAGACCTATTGCATTGCAAATGCTTGTTCTGCTTTATTTTGATTATTTTTTAGGTCTCGCCTACGCAGCGCGCATGCGCTGCCTAGGAGAGAGACCTTTGGCCATCGGCACAGCTTTGGGGGCAAAAAGGTGCACGTGTTGCATTGCTCGCAATGGTAACGCGTGCACGTCTGGCAATTCCTTGCGGGAGCGTGCAGCACCATATGGTGGCGCCATATAGTCACAATCATCGCGACTTGCTGCACGCTCCCGCAATGGAATCGCGCAGGCACCCTCCCGCCATGCGAGGCGCGCGCTTGTGCTCCTCTGCCTCTGTTCTCATGTACCGAACAGGACGCCTTGAGGCTTGGCTCGATTTACCTCTTAGACAGCAGTTGATGCTGCTCCTGCATGATCCAATGTTTAAAATACAGAACACTGGTCGTAGCCTGCATTTCCTCAATGGAATTAAACTCTTGCAGATACAAATCGCATGAATCGCCGACTGTTGTGATTTGCTGTACCGTCTGCAACCCGAGCGATAGCACTGCAGTCTAAGGTGTGGGCTACCAAAAATAGCGTCGCCTGCTTCTGAGGCTTTAGCCTGTACTATCTGTGTAATCTGCTGAGTAGCTCTGTTGTCTAAGTACTCTGAGGTAAACTCTTGTTTGAGGTATTAAAGGCATTAATAAAACTGTGGTAAGAGGATGGTACTTGTAAGAACTAAATAGCACAGGGATTGTGGTGCCATCCGGCCTCTAACTCGGTGAACATGGGCTGTTGTCTCATGCCAAGTCGTAACACGAGAGATGCTCTTGAAACAGTACCTATGTATGCGTAGGGGTAGCTCTGTTGTCCGACATGGACAGCGAGTTGCATGGATGGGGACAGATGATTGTATCACATCTGCAACTCTTTCAGGCCAGAAAATTGGCCTGGCCTGTGGGATGCCCTGAGAAGTCAATTGGTGGCCCATGGAAAAGACATGGGACCAAGCGCACACCCAGAGCCACAGGTATGCCACTTATTTATTCATTTTGCTTTTAGCAAACCAGTCCGTATGGACACATTAGGTTCCTTCCTTGGGACCGGGGTAGTCCTAAAAATAAGTTGGGGACCTATTAACAGGCAATGTGTCACTTCATTCCAAGAATGACTGTCAGCACATTATCATAGCCGAGGTACTACCTTTTCAATACAGACTATATATACAAATATATATGTGATTTTCAAGTACATATTTAATGTTAATGTTTCCTGCTGGGTTATGACAGGCAGTGAATGTTTGTGGCAGTACATGAGCCTATATTTTAAAAAGAATGCACACATCTGCTGGGATTCAGCCTTGCCTCCCTTTCGAGGTTAGAAGCCAGGAAGCCTTGATCCAGATGTCTGGCTCAACGGAAGGTCACCTTGAGCCCCCAAGCCCATAACCAGCAGAATCCTCTATGGGTTCTGCTCCCCTTTCTTGACCCCGCCTCCCTGGTCATCGTGCAACCGAGGTACCCACTTGAATGGAGAGCTTTTCCAATAACTACTCTTTTTCTCACATTTGAGGCAAAAGATAACGTTTGTATTCTTTAGCCCTGGTCATGCTTCTAATGTTGACAGTCTCCATTTTCAGTTAGCTTCACTCTGGGCCACCAGAGCTTCACTCTGGGCCACCAGAGCTTCACTCTGGGCCACCAGAGCATCACTCAACTGGCACTTTTTTATTAACCTATTAGCTATGCCAATGCTTGTTTATGCTCTGCTGCTATAGATTATAAATCTGGTCTCAGTAGTTCATGTATACAAGATGGAGATCAGTCTTGCAGCTTTTGTCACCCAGAAATGTCCTCACAAAATGTCTATTGCTCTTCACATGTTAAAACCTTTCTCACAGGCCCATCTTTTGTTACCATAGCAACAGTATGCAGTAGTGCAGTTCCTCATTTAGTTTCACGTTTCTCCCTACATCTTTGTGGTCTGATCTACTTTTGGAATTAACACAATACTGTGTAAAGCTAGAGATCTTATTTTGTAACATCAGTATTGACTTGGCATTTTGTTGAAGCTCTACCATTGAGGACATTCTGTGCAATCCTTACGGTAGGCAGTTACCTAGCCGTCTTTGCCAATTAGAATTTCTAAAATGACTTGCTGTGTTTTTTTGGATTTTTTAATGACTGCATATCCCTGTATCAGCTCCCTTCATACATTTACTCTCTTTAAAAAAAAAAAAAAAAAAAAAAAAAAAAAAAACTATTGAGTTTTGTGGCTAAACTAAAACAGTCTAAGCCAGACGATCATTAGCACAGTTTAGTACCCCTCCAATTTGTGCTTCTTTCTTCACTTCCTTATACTCTTAATAATTGTGGAGTAAGTTAACATCTGTTGAAATAGATTAAGGTGATGGTAGTACAGTAAAAATGTTGATTTATGCTCCACTTTAATCGTGAAAATGTTCCAGAAGGAGGAGAGATTTTTAAACTAGAGTCTTTTTGATCAGCGATATTCCACTTTCTCTGAATGTTCCTCCTACCTTGTTTATTTATTCTATATTAATAAAGCTAGTGCTTTCAGTTTGAGCCATAACCCACTGAGCATCCTTTGGGGCATTTTCACCCAACCTAATGGTTCACTAACTGGATTGTCACTCCTCGTTGCTTCTGACTTGACCTTTGTGTTTTACAGTGAATTAGGTGTACTGCTACTTATTCTGTTTTTAGTTTAGTAGTGATTACAGTCCAAATTGCCTATTTCAAACCAACTGTTCTAATCGCAATAGTCCCCTTCTGTTGAGTAAGAGCTAGCATTGTTAACCTATTCTTTCAAAAAGACTTTTTTTTTTCTGATTCCCGAATTTTAGGAGTTCTGTTTGTTTTGATAAAGCTCTTACAGATTGGAGGTGCCACAGCACTGTACAACATGAACCTGTTTAAATATAACATGTAACGTGGTACTACAAGCACCCTACTTAACTGAATGAAGGAGGCTATGGGCAGCTAGTTGACCAAAGACAGCAGGCGTAAGCAGATGAAGTGAGGGTGGCGGCAGGAACAGCAAGCTAAACATGAAGTACGGGCTTAGGCAGGAGAAGCATAACTGGTCCCAGCAGGCAGGAGGAAGGCAGGGAGGGGGTAGGGGCACAGACACAGAGAATGGAGTGGGGGTGAGGATAAGGTGAAGGGCAGGGGAAGCAGGCTGACCACAGAGCAGGCCATCAGCAGCACCACAACTGGACTACTGAGGGAGGGAGGGGGCAGGGGCACAACCACTTAAAATAGGTGAGGGCAGGGGGCGGCAGGCTGACCACAGAGAGCAAGCCAACATGGGCAGGAAGCGGACTACGTATAGGAGGCGTGAAGGGCTAGGGCATTCAGATGGAGAATGGAGGGCACACGGTGGGGTAGACTTGGCAGAGTAGTCTAGCAGGGGTAGCACAGTCACCACGGAGCTGCAGGAGGAGGCACCAGGGGCACACGGGCAGGAGGGGAACAGGGGCAGCAAGCTGACCATGGAGGGCTGTCTTCTGTCGGTTGGCCACTAGCATGCGGAAGGGGTGGGCCTTGTTCATCCCCCAACTCCCCACCACCTGATGCGCAGAAAAAATTTAAAGTTAAAGTGACTTTGTATTTGAGTGCTAAAAGGGGTTAACGTTTATAAACAAGAAAAACACAGAAATGTGGCAGTTATGGTAGAGTGAATGTACTGTAGCTTGTGCCCTCAGCATGCACTGTTTATGACTTCACACATTACATCTCTCAATACTTCTTAAATGTTATCATTGATATCACTGACGTCATCCAATATTTGCTATATGCTTTTTTTTATTGAACGATATTGTCATACATCTAGACCCAACTTTCTGTAATCTCTGGAGCACTTGTATGTGTAAGCTTTTGTCAACGTGCGGAACATGAAGCACACGTGTGAAATCACCCACATTTTGAAGCTATTATGTGAAGGTGGTGATCTCGAAACGAGTCATCAACAATAAACTGGATTATTGGTATGTTGTCTTACTGGGGTTTTTTCCTGGTGCTTCGAGGGTTTAGTTTTGTGCTTTTTGAAACTGGAATCCACGTGTTGACTGGTGGTTTGATCAGTTCACTGGTAACACGGGAAAATATATATATCTCTATCTAGGCCATAGTTTCTATAACAAGGTTTTTCATGTTGTGCTAATAACTTTAGCGCCTTTTGTCAATTCTGCACCAAACGTTCTAGAAGGAAAGATCATCTGCTCCTTCATGCAAATGTTTGTGCTGATCCGTCAAATTGAGGCCAAGAAAAGGGGAAGGGTGCGCCTGAAGAGTGCAATTTTCAATGTGAATTTGCATAGGAAACTTTACTGTCCTATACATAAAAACAGTTGAACAAATTTGCACCAAGTTTTGTAAAAATGTAGAACTTTATTCTGAAAACCTGCTCTTTGTGGTTTGGTGTAAATCCGTTAAGCTGTTTTAGAGAAACTAGCATTTAAAGAGGGGCTCTGGTTAGGCATGAAGGGGTTGACAAGTTGGGTATATCTGGACCGTTTATGCCCTGTTATTCTCTGATTGGCCAATTTAAAGGGTACTACTCAATATTAACTGCCTGGCCACAACATACACAATATGTTGTGGCAAGCATTTGAGGACTCTGGGACGAGGTTCCTGCATCCTAATAACTAAAAAAGAAAATGAGGGAGGCATGGTAGGCATTCCCAGACACCAAGGGCCCTGTTTAGGGGCTAGTTCCAAGGGGAGCCCACACAATATAGTTTGTTGTTGGTGGTCTACTCATTTTAGGAATTATGGTGAGTTTACCCTGTGAAAAATGCTTATCCTCTGTTGTGAATAGGACTACATTGAGAGAATACTGTTTTCTCATGCTTTTTTTATAGATATTATGGATTGTGCGCTAGAAGACTGGAGCACATTTATTGTACGGTCACACTATCTTTCTCAGCCATGTTAGAATAAAGTCTGACATTTTGAGTAAAACATGTTTTGAATAGCAGCTTGTCCGTTGATTTACCCCTGTTTGAATAAACTAGAGCGCTAACATTTTTTATTTATGGGAAGTGTTGCACACCTGTACACCATATTGATGTAATCAAACATGTGAAATTTAAACCATTTTCTTTAACAATTAAGTGGTTCTTTCTATCTTAGAAATTATGGTTTGCCCGGAATATAGACTTTTTTTCTGCATAACGCATTCCTTAACGCAGTCGTTAAAACGACCGCATAACTTCGCATACCGGAACCACAACTTGCTTTTAGGGGGCACTGGATGTTGGAATAGTAACATTTACTATTCACCTCTAGTCTGTGCAGACACTAGGCAATGTGTTGGATTTTAAATCCAACTCCTCCTTCCCGCTAACTCAAGTCTTTTTTTCGACTTGCGTTGTAACGGGATGCGAAATAATGAGGTCGTAACGACCGCGTTGTTATGGCATGCGTTTAGCATGCGAAGTAAAAGCTGTTTACCATTCAAACGAGGGCACATTTTGAAGGATTTCTCAAATTTCTTCCTCTTCCATTTCACTAAAATATTCTGACATGCTGAGTGAAACATTTACTTGCATCAGTTTTAGCAGGTCACCTAACTCCCTGTTCAGCGTCCCTGCAGAGTTGTAAAGAACGACTAAAGCGCTAACGGGTTGTATTTAAGACCAAAGTAAGGCACTCTGAATGTCCGTTTGTTGTAATAGAAGCTGTTGATTTTAAAGCCTCTCCTGCAGAGCAGTCTCACAAATATGAGCATTCAGATGTTAATGCAGATCTGAAACCGCTGAGTTAAAAATGTAAGGGGTTATGATTTTTTTGTTGTTGTAATTTGATGCAGAATGTATTTTTAAAGGGACTAATAGCGAGATTTCTGCATAGGTACTGTATCCCATTTCCCCATCAGTTTACTCAGGCTATCCATCTTCTCAGTTGCTTACAGCTCCCCAATTTGAACCTATTAGCATTGTGGTAGAAGTGTGCGTATGTATGTATATACACACAAAAAAAGATTACCGAAACGTTATAGTTGGGCTCAGGTTTCACTCGTACAAAACCAGAGAAATTCAGGAGTTTTAGTTGGCGGAGTTAACTATAACGCAAGCCCCGCAATGCACTGCTTGTGACCTCACATGTGACCTCATCCAGTGACTGTGTTTACGTTCGTGTTAAATATATATAGAAAGGTGTATTGCTGAATCAGTGGGTGTACGAGTGCCTGTAAGGATGAATCAGTAGGTGTGTGACTGACTGTATGACTGAGTGATTGAGTGTCTCACTGAATGTATGGGTGAGTGGTTGTGTGTATTTCATTATCATTCTGTCAGTTGGTGTCGAAGTGGTTGTGTGTGTGTGTGTGTGTGTGTGTGTGTGAAGGGCTGTTGGTGAGTGAGTACATGTGTTAGTGGTATATGGTTGAGTAACTGGGTATGTGAAAGGCAGTATAGGTGAGTGGTAAAGTACGAGTGAATGTGAGTGGTCGCGGGAGTGACTATTTGGGGGAGTGTGCTTGTGTCAGTGACTATAGGTGAGAGTGTGTGAATAAGGGATTGGATATGTGTATAACTACTCACTCTGGGTGAGTGAGAAGGTGTGTGGGTAACAGAGTGTGAGTGGCTGTATGAGTAGGTATTAATGAGTGAATTGGTGTATGAGTGGCTTTTTTGGGTGACTGAGTGGATGTGTGTGTACATCTATGAATCAGTGAGTGGGTGTGTAAGTACTGGTATGGGTGTGTCAATGGATTTGAGAATGGTAGTTTGGAAATTGGAGTAGGTGTATGAAAGGTTAAATATGAGGTGTTAGTGTGTCAGGGATTCTGTGAATTGTATCAGTGATGTCATTAGTGATGTCATTTGAAATGCCTTCAATGATGTCACTGACCATGTCAGCAGTGATGTAATATGGGAGGTCATAAGCAGTGCACTGCTGGAATGCTAGTTCTAGAAAGCTCAGCTAACTATAACTGCTGAATTACTCTGGTTTTGTACGTGAAACCTGAGCCTAACTATAAGGTCTCTGTAACCTTTTTTTTTTTAAAGTGAATTTCTAAGGTTTTTAAAAGCTACTTCCGAACTAGAACGTCCATGTAGTCTTTGTTTCAGTGAATTTGTTTTTTAACTAGTAGTTGTGTTTGCAGAATGGTGGAAAAAGGGGGCTGGGCCTCTGATAAGCTCTCTGGAATCCTGCTCTGTAGGACTTACAAGAGGTACGAGGCGGGCTTTTTGGCCGCCAAGGTCCCTCAGGAGTAAAGTGGACTTCATCCCCCAACCATTAGTGCACCACGAGGTGCGTTTGAGGAGTGGTGGAGAATGGGGCTTTACTGCTAGTTGGAGGATGAAGTAGTCCCTTTGGTAATTGAGGGTTCTTGGAGGTCAACTAGCCCTCCTGTTATCTCCAGTAAGACCCACACAGGTAGTTTGCTGAGAGGGCATCAGGGGCCATGCCCCCTGCTTACATTTTGGTAAACGCTTTCTGCATTTTTCTGACCCTACCAATGAACCTAGCACTAGCAGATTGCATACATTCATAGCAGTACCTGTACAAATCATTAAAGCACCCGTACACAGTCAAATGTTTAAATGTGCACCAAGTAGCCTCTCTGCTTTGAACAAAGTGGACATTGTCTTAGAAAATGCTGCTTCTTCTCTTCTGACCTCATGAGCACACATGGTGGGCTACATTACCCTTGGATCACTCAACAATGCAGGCTTGGGATAGAAATTGTGAGCCGGAATATCAATGTAATATAGTGTAATATCCTATCCAAGCAATTAAGCTAATGTAAGCAGAGTGAATGATTTACAGCTATCTTTATTAATTTCTCTCTTCGAGATCCCGAAATCTGTCCTTCATCAAATGTGATATACTAAGGGGCAGGCTTTTCTGTCTGCCAAGATAATATACCAGGATTGCATATTTGGGGCAGCCATGGCAAACTAAGAATTTGATCATGTAAGCTCTTAAGATATTGCCAATCGACATTTGCTGCCAGATTTGTCCACAGCCAGATCCAGAGTAAGGCCAGTATTAGAGCAGTCTGTTTGCTACTTCTAGTATCTTTTAAAGTGGTCTATCTTGGTAGTCCGCAGATGCTTCCCCCAAAAATTATTCTTTGGTAAGTTTACTTAGACACTGTATTTTAAGAGCCAATTTCTGCTTGATAAACTTGACAAGGAAGCCCCATGTACATTTGCGTCATAGGTGGCCATCATATGGCCTACATTAAACATTGTGGAAACTCCTTGTCAGTTGGGAAGGCCACTTGCCCCTGTTTTATTATTCAAATGAAATTTCTTTCTATGAAAGTAAAGTTTACCTGCAGTTACCTCCATGACACCAAGTTTTCCAAACATAGTGTCCCTTTAATGCCCCCAAAAGACCAAGAGCTTTCCTTGCTCTAGCCGAGGGGGAGGGGGAGGCGGCGTGGTGGAGGCTTCTCCGGATCAGTTGAAGAGCCAGGTCTTGAGGTCCTTCCTGAATGTGTGCAGGGTCGGGGAGTATCTGATGTTCACAGGGAGCTTGTTTCAGGTTTTGGCTGCGATGTAGGAGAAAGCTCTCCCGCCAGTTCTGTTTCTGCTTATGCGGGGATCTCTGATCTTAGGTACGTGGAAGGATACTCTCTCGGTGAGGTATTTGGATCCGATGTTGTGGAGGGATTTGTAGGCGTGGGTGAGGAGTTTGAAGGTGACCCTCTTCTCGACGGGGAGCCAGTGGAGGCTTCGTAGATGTTTGGTCATGTGCTCATGGTGCAGAGTCCTGAGGACCAGTCTGGCTGCGGCATTTGAATAGTTTGGAGTCTGTGCAGAAGAGTTTTGTGGATTCCGGCGTAGAGGGTGTTGCCGTAGTCCAGGCTGCTGGTAACGAGTGCGTGGGTGACGGTCCTTCTGCAGTTGGGGGGGGGGGGGGAGATCCATTGGCCCAGGTTTCCGTGAAGAAGGCGACATCGGGCGAGTGTCAAGCAGGTCCCAGATCTCAATGGCTTGTCTGTGCAGGGAGCGCACGTATAACAGGATGCAAGTCAGGGTTTCGATAGTGTGTGTCTCGGGCGTTCCATCAGTGGTCATGGGGGCTCTGCCGATGAAGGCTTTGCGGCAGGTTCTGCACAAGAACTGCCCGTGCATGGTGGTCGGCGAGGATCTTGCGTAGTCAGCGTGTCTTCTGGGGTTGAGTACGTGGAGGGTGGTTGAGTCGTAGCGGTGAGGCCTTGGAGGACATGGGGTCCTGGCACTGGCCGCCATCGGGCCGCTGACGGGCACAGACGGGCTTGCCTTAGGCGCGCTAGCGGCACAACCGCGTAGTGGCTGCCATTATGTAGGGAGGAGGAGGGACGTGAGGCGGTCAGGGGGCGGGGTCACGGGGCAGAGTCACGGGGCAAGCGCTGGAGGGAATTTGGGGAACTGGGAAAACAAGTGGAAGAGGGGAGAAAGAAACTGGCACAACAGGGAGGCATAGTAGTTACAATACCAAGCTAAGACAGCGGTCCGGCACAAGAAGTACAAATAAGAGGCACAGCGCGGGAAAAAAGAAACCGGATTTACAGTGGTAGGACATAAGAAGTGGAATTAAGGGTACAGGGCGGACAGAACAAGTTTAGGCAGCAGTCGGCACAAAAGTAAAATTAAGGGCACGAAGCGGAGAAAAACAAGTTATAACAGCAGTCAGGCACAGTAAAATTAGGAGGAACAGAGCGGAGCAAATAAGACCAGAATCAGGGTAGATTCAAACCCTGCAATGGTGGGGCAGTCTTATCGAGGATGCGAAGGCAGTTGAAACTAGTGCAGGCGACAGCGTTGATCTGGCTGTTCATGGAGGGGAAGGAGTCCAGGATGATGCTGAGGTTCCGAGCATGGTCTGTAGGGGTGGGTGGGCACCCGAGAGCGGAGGGCCCACCAGGTGTTGTCCCAGACAGAGGTGCAGGAACCAAGGATGAGGACCTCGGTCTCCTCTGAGTTTAGCTTCAGGCAGCTGTCCTTCATCCACGCTGCCATGTACTTCATACCTTACTGGAAACAGAGTCTGGTGTTTTTCGGGATTCTTTGTGAGCGAGAGGATGAGCTAGGTGTCGTCTGCGTAGGCTACGATGCTGAGCCTATGCTGTCTGGTGAGGGGGGCCATGTACATGTTGAAGAGCGTGGGGCTGAGTGATGATCCCTGGGGTACTCTGCAGTTGATTTCTGTGGGCTTGGAGAGGAAGGGAGGGAATCGGATCCTCTGAGTACTGCCGGAGAGGAAGGATCGGATCCATTAGAGGGCGGCTCCTTGTATTCCCGGATCGTGCAGTCTGGCTGCGAGAGTGCGATGTGAAACTGCGTCGAAGGCTGCGGACAGGGCTAAAAGGATCAGGGCCGTGGTGTCCCTGGTCGAGTAGCATGCAGATGTCATCAGGGGCGGCGAGGAGGGTGCTCGATGCTGTGGTTGTTACGGAATCCGGACTGGGAGGCATCCAGGATGGAATCCTCTATGAAGGCGGCCATCTGGGCGTTTACAAGTCTCTCAGTGACTTTGGCCGTAAAAGGGAGGAGAGTGATGGGCCGGTCGTTTTTCAGGTCTGTTGGGTCAGCCGATGGTTTCTTGAGGAGGGTTTTACCTCCGCCCATTTCCAGTCGTCTGGGCAGATGCCTGATCTGAGGGAGGCATTGATGGTGTCCTAGTTCAGGTGCGATGACGGTGGCGGCCCTGTGGAAGATGTGCGGTGGGCACGGGTCCGTTGGGGCTCTTGAGGGGGTTTTCTTCATGGTCGCTGTGATGAGTTAGACTGTAGCGGGATCCCAGGACTTGGTCAGCTTATCGGCGGTGGTGGGTATGGGGGTGGTGCTCGTTGTTGGTTCGCTGAAGTTGTCATAGAGGGACTTGATCTTCAGATGGAAGTAAGAGCTGAGCTTGTTGCAGTGTTCCTGGAAAGGTGTGACGTCTGTGGCTTGACATGTGGGTTTTGCGAACTACTGTAGGACGTTGAACAGTTCCTTGGCATTGGTTGCGTTGGTCTGGACTTTGCCTTTTATGAAAGTCTATTTGGTGTCTCTTATGCGCTGGTGATATTCCTTCAGGGCTCTCTTGCGGTCATTCTGTGCTTCCGCGGTATTCAGGTTTTCTCTAGGCGTCTGCAGGAGCGTCTGGAAGTTCTGTTGTGAACCAGGCGGCTTTCGGCGGGCGTTGTTTGGAGGGGGGGGCGGAGGGGTGCGAGCTTTTCGGCGCAGCTGGAGACCCAGCTGTGAAATTCCCTGGCTGCTGCGTTGGTGTTGGTCACTGCGATTGGGAGTGGGGGGGGCTTAGTATTGCCGGAGGGTGGTGTTTAGGTGCTCCTCTGTGACTTTGCTCCAGTTCCGTCGTGGCTGGCGTAGGGCTGGTTTGGGTGCGGTGGTGGTGTTGAAGGGGAAGTGGATGCAGTGGTGGTCAGTTCAGAGGGGCTGGGTGGTGTGGCAGAAGCGGATGTTTGTTCCTCCCGCGGAATGGGGTAGAGGGTGTAACCCGCTCTGTTGGTGGGCCTGTTGACGAGCTGCTTCAACCCTAGGTTGGTGAGGTTGTCAAGGAGAGTAGTGGGGTCGTTGCCGTTGTCTAGGTGGAAGTTTAGGTCACCGAGTAGAATGTAGTCTGCAGAGGTGATGGCGTGGGGTGTGGCGAGCTGGGCGATGGTGGTTGCGTGGTGGGTGCGAGGCCCTGATGGTCTGTAGATGAGGGTGACACCTAGCGTGGTCCTGGGGCTTGTCTGGATCTGGAAGTGGAGGTGTTCTGTGTTGGAGTGGGGGTCACTCGTGCTGGATGTGGAGAGGCGGAGGGGGGTCTTGAGGTCTTGTGTGCAATGGAGAGTCCTAGGTGGTGTGGACGGTCCTTTCTCTGGGTCTTGTAGCAGTCAGTGATGGCGGTGTTGAGGTCGGGACCAGAGGTGGCATTGGCCCAGGTTTCCATGAAAAAGGCGGCGTCGTGCGAGCGTGTCTAGCAGTTCCCAGATCTCAATGACTTGTCTGTGCAGGGAGCACACGTTGTGCAGGGAGCGCACGTTGTGCAGGGAGCGCACGTTGTGCAGGGAGCGCACGTTGTGCAGGGAGCGCACGTTGTGCAGGGAGCGCACGTTGTGCAGGGAGCGCACGTTGTGCAGGGAGCGCACGTTGTGCAGGGAGCGCACGTTGTGCAGGGAGCGCACGTTGTGCAGGGAGCGCACGTTGTGCAGGGAGCGCACGTTGTGCAGGGAGCGCACGTTGTGCAGGGAGCGCACGTTGTGCAGGGAGCGCACGTTGTGCAGGGAGCGCACGTTGTGCAGGGAGCGCACGTTGAACAGGATGCAAGTCAGGGTTTCTGTGGTGTGTACCTCGGGCATTCCTTCGGTGGTCATGGGGGCTCTGTCGATGGTGAAGGATTTGCGGCAGGTTCTGCACAAGAACTGCCCGTGCATGGTGGTCGGCGAGGATCTTGCGTAGTCACTGTGTCTTCTGGGGTTGAGTGCGTGGAGGGTGGTTGAGTCGTAGCAGCCAGGCCTCGGAGAACCAGGGGTCCTGGCCTCAGCCGGGCCGCTGATGGGTGCAGACAGGCTTGCCTTAGGCGCGGCAGCGGCTCAACCGCGCAGTAGCCGTCATTATGTAGGGGAGTGGGAGGGACCGGAGGTGGGAGTGAGGCGGTCAGGGGGAGGTGTCACGGGGCAAGCGCCGGCGGGAATTGGGGTAACTGTGGGAAAACAAGTGAAAGAGGGGAGAAAGAAACTGGCACAACAGGGAGGCACAATAATTACAATACCAAGCTAAGACAGCAGTCCGGCACAAGAAGTACAAATAAGAGGCACAGCGCGGGAAAAAAGAAACCGCATTAACAGTGGTCAGGCACAAAAAGTGGAAATAAGGGTACAGGGCGGACAAAACAAGTTTAGGCAGCAGTCGGCGCAAAAGTAAAGTTAAGGGCACAAAGCGGAGAAAAACAAGCTATAACAGCACCCAGGCACAGTTAAATTAGGAGGAACAGAGCGGAGCAAATAAGACCAGAATCAGGGTAGATTCGAACCCTGCAATGGTGGGGCTAGCAGGCGACGCAGAGCACTGCAGAGCTGCAGGGGAGAGTGCGATCCTGAGACCGAAGTTGGAGGTCTCACTCCAGGTATACACGTCATAGCATAGTATGTGACACATAATCAACAGTAGGACAGTGCATCATTCCTACAACACATTATGCCCATTTTAGGCAAAGCCACACTGCACAATATGCCAACACACCCCTGAGAGCCACTACCCTCCCATCGGCAGTTCCAGTGCCCCTGCGCTCTCCAAGTGGACTGTGCTGTAGTCCGGGATAGTTCCTCTCGCATTTGGGTACTATTCAAGTTACTCCCCTGCCTTGGTAGGGGGAGGCCTCCGTCAACATTACCCCAAACTATCCAGACCCCCAACCAGGCCTTTGCCCCTAATGGTAGGGGTGTGGGCCAAGGGTTACTCTGGCAGCTGCCCACTACCACCCGGGGCAGTTGCTACCCTGGCCACTTGTAGTGATGCCGACTCTGCTCCTCACCCGGCTTTGCGCCAGACACTATAAGCAAGGGGGAGGGGTTGCGACTCACCCTATCTCCATAGATGGAGAATGCCCCAGGTGCTGGAAGGAATAAAAAAAAAAGAAATGCAGCTGCCTGCCTCTGTGCGGACCGGATGCCAACCAAGCCTGCACTTCTGCGTTGCTGATCCCAGCAGGGATCTCTCTTCTTCCAGCGCATGTCTCTTACCGGGCTGCCTCGCCGGTCTCCTCACTTCTTCCAGAGAGCTCCGCCCACGGGCAGGCTTCTGACTCTACCCGACTACCGGCAGAGATCAGCGACCTCACTCTCAGTGAAGATGCAGCTGGTGGGAGCCAAGTAAAGTTTTTCGGGACCCCCCTCTAAGTCAATTTCTTTCGGGTCAGGAAGAAGAGGGGAAAACCAAAAACACTCACAACAGAAGTAACTACTTCATGACCTCTTAAGTTTTTCAGGGTATACACTCCAATTCTTATGGGCATAATCCTATCGGAACAAACCACATTTGTTTTACTTTCTCATTGTTTTTATTCTTAAAGTTATTTTTTCATTCAGTATTTTCTTTTTTCATTATTTGTAGTATAAAAAGGTTTCTTTCTTATCACAGTTTACTTAATTAGCATAAAAATATCAAAATACAAAATTCATTATTCCTATACCACTATACATATTAATGACTATATCTCCAGGTAGAGAACTGAACCAAACACACCACTCTCTCTCACTCTTCCACATTCACAACTTCATATATCTGGGCTTATTGACACATCTGTTAGTGTTCTATCTATTGTCCAATATATAGCCACTCTAGTTAGTGGGATTTTACAAGGACTTGGTCAATGCGTTTCGGTGGAAATTAGCTGCGATGGAAACCACCTTCATCAGGACCCGCCAGATAGGATATATGTTCTCTATACCCTAGGATTATTCTGATTTAGATCTTCGGTGTTGCGTTTTAATAGTTATTCAAAAAATTCTCTAGTTGAGCAAAGACCACAGTTTTAGCTACCTTGAGGTAACTTTATCAGGCAGGAAGGGGAACTTCAGTCCTATTTTAGTTTGAGCACCTTGATTTTTTTCGAAGTTAACACTTGAGCATCACGTCAATACTGTAATATCTGTGATTTAATCCGTATTCAAATTGTCTTGGATGAGGTAAGCGCCTTAACTTTATTTCTTGTTATGTTGTTCACTTTTCTTCTCTGAAGGAGATATTCGACCACCTAGGTCTCCAGTTCTCATCTCATCCGTCATATCACTGTCAAAATACTGTTTAGTCCTGCATTCCTCTCTTTCGGCGTTGTGCACCAAGCATTGCGCATCCACGAATGATAGCTGGTGGGAGCCTGCAAGGCTCGACCCACAATCCAACACAACCCCTTCCTGGCTTCTGGCATCCCCACTGCGGGACTGGTGTCCAGGTTACAGATTATTAACAAGCTGCTGCTCTCGGACGGCAGCTCTTTCCAGCCCCAATTTAGACGACTTCTCCCGCACTGAAGGGGAACTTGACACGCTCTGCCAGCGCTGCTTCCCGACCTCGAGCCTTGAAACAGGGAGGGTGCCCACCACACTGGTCGGTGGTGGGGGCCCCGATATGCACGCAGCTGCTCCACCCCCTTCTCCAAGACTCTCGAGCCTTCTCATGCGCTCCAGGTCACCAGGACAGAGCACTCCACCTGCCTCCATCATGCAGACCCAGAAAGGGGAAGCAAAGGGCTCCTAAGATCGGAGCAGTCCCCAGGAGCAGAAATGTAGGCACATACAGGTCAGCACACAGATTCCAGCAGAGGGGGGGGGGGTGGAGTCCCTCCAGCTCCCTCAAGCTCCCTCAACAGGCCAGTCCATGTGGTGGTTCCTCCTCGCACAGTGCAGTCCACGCAGTGTCTTAGTCCCCAGCAGGTCCCAAGTAAGCGCACTTTACATGGGGTCACATCCCCAATATATATACCACATTTGTCTTTGTTCTTAGAGCTCTGCGCCCGGTCCAAACCATTCTGGGGGGCACTCCAACATTTGTATACAGTGCACAAAAGTCCCCATTGACGGAGTAGGTCCTGGCCCCAGACACACCACAGGGGGTGGAGCCTGCATTATACAAGGCAGGCACAGACCTATTCAGGGTAAGGGACTACTCCTCCCACTAATGCGAATGCAGATCTGCCTATCAAGCTTAACGCTGACTCACCCAGCACCCCTGGAGCCACTGCACCTCCCCAGACACTCACTCCAGAGCCAGACATGCAATATACAGCAGGCAGGCACAAAGACACATAGAATACAGAAATGCCCACTTCTAAAAGTGGCATTTCTAAAATAGTGACCGTAAATCCGCGAACACCAATACCTAGCATTTATTACCACTATTCCAAACGTAATCACGCTGTTCCTTTCATATCCGGAATGAAAACTGTAGGAAGGTGGAATCTGACTGCATGGTTACCCCGCTTTTACCCTGGTGTTTTGCTGGTTTTCGACTTAGACTGGGGTCCAGATTAGCAGGATCTCAGTCAACTATCTGCTTTCTCCCTAAATTGGTTGTTCATGTGCTTTAGGTACACTCCAGATTGGATTCTGGGGTACCCCTATAAGTCCCTAGTGTATGGTATAGTATTTACCCAGGGCATAGGTACCCCAGAGGCTTCTCGGGGGCTGCCGCATGTATTATGCCACCCCTGGGAGACCATTCCAAATGACACCACAGGTCTGCTACAGCAGCCTGTGTAAGGTGGTATATGCATCCCTTACTTAAAAATGGGTTCCCTATGTCTACCTTTATATCACTGCACATATAAAACCATCAGTCACCCCTATGGCAGGTCTTCTCAATCCTGAAGGCAGGGTGCTGGGTTTTGTGTGAGAGGCTGCCCATGCATGTGCAGGGTCCCTCTGCAGCCTTCGGAATCTATTCTCCTTGGTTGTTCTGTGATGCAGCCAACCATATAGTCTATAACCTTGTGGTAAATTCTAACTTTGAAATGGCTGCAAGGAAACATGTCATGTTTTGGGGCTGGGCGGGTGCACTCAGAGTTCTTTAATGTCTGCACTGAGGGCACATTTGGTGTCCCTGTGCAAAGTCCAGCTCAAACCGGTTGCAGGGGCTATCAGCCCCTGCTCTGGCGCGAAACTGGACAAAGGACCCGGGTGCAGCCACCCCTCTGTGACCCTCACATAGGTGGATCCCCAGAGTTTGTTCCACCCCTTCCTTGGGTATAAAGTAGGAACCCCTGGCTACAGGACTTTAGATTTTACCTAGACTAAATTCTGCTATAGAAACCAAGTATCCTTTGACGATCTAATCTTTGCTGGATGACTGAAGAATCTCTCTTGGAGTAAAGGAGTTACTCCCCTGTAGGGCAGGCACCTCGATGCATCTGACCAGTTTGCATCTACGCAGCTCCTGAAGAACTCCGAAGATTTTGCAACACAGGAGGTGGGTTCCTAAGCTTCCCTGAGGCCGACCAGTGCTCTCAGCATACCTGAGACCTGCAGCCCTCATGGGGACCGGTCAGCCCGAACCCCTGGACATCGTGCACATTTGCAGCAGCATATGCTTTTTGGGCTACTTGTAGTCCACGCCCTGAGCAGTGTTTCCACCGAAGACTACCGGACTCACTCCACGAGTGTTCCGTGGGCTGGTATTTTGTGATTCCTCTCGAGGTCCCTTCGCGATCCCTGGTATGTCGACCTGTGAAGGTAACTTTGATTTCCTGTGGGCTTTCCTGGTTGCGCCAGACGTGCCTGGATTCTCCATAGCTTGGGGAGTCCGCAGCACCTTGCTGGTCCTCACCGAAGCATTTGTCTCTCACCGTGTGGGTTGCCATTGCCAAGGCTGGTTGGTCTCCAATGCGGTCACCCCCCAAGCCCTCGACATCCTTCGTGGGACCTGCGGACTTTGGTTGTTGTCGAAGTCTCCTGGTCCCTGTGACAGCAGAGTCGAGCTTCACCTCCTCCCACCTGGAACACCCGACATCGGTGGGAACTAGTCTACCGAGCCCTTGGTCACTGGCAAGTGACCTAGACTCTATTCCCTCTGCTTTCAGGTTCTTCACCGCTCCGATCCAGGCTTGGATCACACCGGACACTTTTCCTCTTCACGGCAGCAGAACTTTGCAGCATCACACCATTGAAAACGACGAAGATCCCCGACACCATTTGACACCTATGCACCCGGCTTCCCTGGATTAGGTAACACGAGTAGGTGCTCACGTGGGTAATGGCCTTATAAACTTACAAGTTTGAAAGGGTTTGCTCAAAGTCCTTTCCTAAGTGTCCTTATTCTTTAAAATTCCAAATGCAACTTTCCCATAGGACTGTACGGAGCTCGCGGTTGTGTTCTCACAATGTACGCGTCCCGTGCGGGTCCACTGTCTCACTACCATGGGTGGTTCCTTTGGGTCCCAGCGATTCTACGTGATCTAGTCAAGTTGTGGTGGTTATACCACTTTCTTAGTATATGGTTCGGTCTCCCCCTACTATATTATTGTGTGCCTTGTTTTCTAATCTCATAAAGAGGTTAGTAGAAAGTGTTTAGTAATTAATAGTTATATTTTATATATACCTTGTGTGGTTCTCCTTTCATTTGGTCATTCAGGAGGTTATAATCTGGTAAACCAAGCTGCTTTACATTCCTTCGAGACTTGGCCTGAAGGCTGCTCTCCATAGTTACCACCAGGATAGCTTTCAATAAAGGTGGTCTTTAACCTAATCATCGATAAGGGTTGATTGGATTGGTACAAGGTGCCCACTATAACTAGTAGACAGCATATACCAGGCCAACTTCTAACAGCCACTGACAAACTTATCAGGGAATCCCCAATGTTTTCCTATGAGAGGGCAGCCTCACAGCAGTGAGAAACCAAAATGGCTGTTTGTCACTATCGGGACATGCCACACAGTAAAGTCACATGTCCTACCGTTTTCCTACAATGCACCCTGCCCATAGGGCTGACTAGGGCCTACCTTGGGGGTGACTGATCTCTAGTAAAAAGGGAGTCACGGACTTGGCAACCACTTTATGTGCCACGTCACAGGGGCAGTAAACTGCGAGACAGGTTTGAAAGGCTACTTCCAAAAATGTTCCCTACTCGGTCCAGCAACGATATCGGATCATAATTACATGACATCACATTTTTTGTGTTCTTTAAATGTGAACAATTCTTCATTTAACCTTGACAGGAGGTACTCTTCAGCTGGACTATTATGTTGATGAGCAGGGTCATCTGATATGACCAGGTAGCCTCATAGAATGTAGAAAAATAATTGGATATTCTATCGGGCCTAGGTGATCTCGAGCTCGCTCGATCTTTCGCTCGCTCGATCTTTCGCTCGCTCTTTCTTTCGCTCGCTCGATCTTTCGCTCGCTCTTTCTCGCTCGCTCGCTCTTTCTCACTCGATCTTGCTCGCTCGCTCGATCTTGCTCGCTCGATCTTGCTCGCTCGATCTTGCTCGCTCGATCTTTCTCGCTCGCTCGATCTTTCTCGCTCGCTCGATCTTTCTCGCTCGCTCGATCTTTCTCGCTCGCTCGATCTTTCTCTCTTGCTCGAGCTTTCGCGCTCGAGCTTTCGCGCTCTTTCTCGCGCGCTCTTTCTCGCTCGCAATCTCTCTCTCTCTCCCCCACGCGATCTCGCTCTCCCCCGTCTCTCCCCAGGTACTCCTTATAGATTGGTAAAATGGTTATACCAACATTCTTTGCCAGTGATTTTTGTGTTACTTTCCCAGATGTGGTTTTCCCTTATGTCAGCACTGTCAATCTCATTCCCTAGTATGTATCCCAGATTTTTTACCCCAGCTTAATATGGCAAAGTTCTTCGTTTTTTTAGTACTTTGAGCTGGCATGTCCTGGCTAAACCTTCCATTCAGAGCTCTCATGCTCTGCTTCAGTGTAAGGTCCTGGTTAGCCAGGCAGCTGCATTGGCTGACACTGACTAGTAGTTGATGTGTGTCCATATGGCGTGGGGTTGGAGTAAAAGGGGTATGCAGGTGCAGTAGTGTGTATCCGATGCCAAGCTTCCCTCAGGGAGTGTCACTGATGTCTTGAGGACCCATGTAGCATGTGGTTTATTTATATTGAGGATACCAGTGGAGTCTGCCTTTGGCTTCTATACCATATTGAGATTTCCTGTCAGTATGATAGCGTTTGCGTCTGTACGCCCGATAAGGGAGGAGAGATACTGAAAAAATGGCAAGCATGCCAGTTGCTAGACATGCACACTTCATATCCGACCTAATGGGTCTTGCAGACTCCTTTGTCTGTCGGATAGGTCACCAATACTGCATATCTGTTGTGACGAGCATGTTGAGTGAAATAGTCTCTTCTTATTGACCCTCTGGGACTACTTTCATACTGTCTGCAGGGACCTGCTGTACTTAAACCTTGTGTTGTGACTGTTTTGCTGAGGGCATCTTGATTTTTTTTTTTTTAAAACCAGGCATGGGTGAGGGGGCTGGGGAGAGAGCATGTGCAATAGAAAGGTGGGGGGATGGCAGGGGAATGACAAAGAAGCATCTGATTGCCCTTCACCCCCAGTCTCCACACTTACCAGACCTCAATCTGGGCTACTCCACCCTTATCAGATCTTCAGGCGGCAGGCTTAATTCTGCTTCGTTGTCTTTTGTGTTTTTTCAGCAAGTTTTTTGGTTTAGTTTTTATTTAAAGTAAGATATTACCATACCTAACTATAACATCACTTTAATCTGGGTTTTTCAGTGTACACCCCTCCACAAACGCACCCAACGCGCGCACCCCCGTGGGCCCCCGTACAGCAGACTAATGGATGAAAAGGGCTAACTGAAAGCCCCTTTGAATAATGCTAGACTTAAAAGTGGTACCCAGAGTAGGTAAAGGAGCTATGCATGGTGGGAGGGCCAAACAGAAACAGAATAAAAGGAAAGAAAGCCATTAAATAAGAAGAAAGCAAATTAGCGACAAGAAAACAAATTCGTGATGAGTAGTTGACTAGCACCGAGCCCATGTCTTTGGTATGGTCCACAAAAGGTCTGTCACAAACTCAGCTAGAAGCATTTTTTCTGCTCTGCTGCACTTATTTTTGATGCTGCGTAGCACTACTAGATCAATTGGCAAATCAGTCAAGTAAAAAATGCAAGACCTATTAGTTTTGCCATTGCTCGTTAGAGATCAAGTTAACCTGTTGAAAACGATAGCTAGGAAATTTTTCATTCTATGTCGGAACTGGAGGTGAGGATGATGCTCGTTTACAGCTTGCTCACCCCCAAGTGAGCCATATCATTAATCGGTTTGAAGTAAAACCACTTAACGGTAGAGTCTGAAGACTAATCTGCTGCATTCAGAATGTCTTCCAGACTAGCTCCCAGGGTAAATGCCTTAGAGGCCATTGCTCCTCTGGCAGAGTGAGCGCCCAAGGCTCGAAGGTCAATTCCAGCTTCCTGCTCATCCTGGGCAATGGCGGGGAAAGAGACCGCTTATGAGGCTTTTTGAGCTCAATAAGCAATTGCCGCTCACATGGCGGACTACTCCTCTCACATTTCCTCGTATGGCTTGAGGCAAGAGACCACGCACAGCTTTGGAGTATCCGGGAACGCAGGGTAAGAAACTGATTTCGTCCCACATTTTGTTTGTCTCTGAATTGTAATTGTGACCCACGTGGGGGCGGAAGTTGCTGCTGGAAACCTCCAGGGCCCTAACATCCGAAACCCTTTTGTTTGTCTCTGAATTGTAATTGTGACCCACGTGGGGGCGGAAGTTGCTGCTGGAAACCTCCAGGGCCCTATCATCCGAAACCCTTTTGTTTGTCTCTGAATTGTAATTGTGACCCACGTGGGGGGGGAAGTTCCTGCTGGAAACCTCCAGGGCCCTAACATCCGAAACCCTTCTGCAGGAAATAAGGCATAGAAGCATTGCCAATTTCGCCAACAGTTCTTTCCTAGAGAGGAATCTCACTCAATCAGGTTTATGAACTTTCCTGGCAAACAACTCAGAGTTGGGAATTGCGAGGTTCAGGAGGCAGAGGGAGATGAATGCCTCGAAGAAGACAGACCAAAGGATGCTCGCCCACAGGAGAGCCGTCAACCATGCTATGACCCGCTGAGATGGCGAAACGGAAGGTGTTAATGGTTCTATAAGCCAAGCCCTCCTCCGTCAGGCTGGCCCAAAAATTCAGGATAGGTCACATCTGCTGCCACGGGATTGAGACTCCGTCGCACACCCCGGCACCACCACCTCCAGGTAGAACCGTATTGTTTGATGGTACTGTTGGCCCATGGTTTGGACATTAACTTCAGCCGCGCCCGGGACCGCCCAGCGTCCCCTGTAATCGCCAGGCCATCAGGGTTAGAGCCCTGCGCTGCTCCCGGAAGGCCCGGGACCGCCCAGCGTCCCCTGTAATCGCCAGGCCATCAGGGTGAGAGCCCTGCGCTATTAGCTTGTGGGCAACTTTGTCCGGATTAAGAAGAAGTCGGAAAGCGGGGGAGTGAGATTGGAGAATCCCAAGGAAGTTCCAGAAGAACCGCAAATCAAACTGGAGACCTCCATATTGGGGAAATGAGGACCACATCCGCTCTCTGATTTCGAACGTGGGCTGAGACACTCGTGAGCCTGGCGAACGGGGGAAAGGGCATAGCCTTGTTCGTCCTGCCAGTTCTGCAGGAATGAGTCTGTCCACACCTCTAGGGGGTCTGGTTTCCAACTGAAGAACCGGAGAAGTTGGTGATTCAAACGGGAGGAAAACATGTCGACTGAGAACATACCCCAGATACTCTGGAGGTCCGCGAACACCCTTGGATGCAACTCCCACAGACTCCCGTCGTGAAAATGGCAAGAGTGAAAATCTGCTATCTGGTTGTCTTGACCCGGCAAGTATTCCACCGTAACAGAAACATGGTGGTCCAAGCAGTACTGCCAAAAATTCGCCACCATGCCCGAAAGCGCTCTCAAACGCGTGCCCCCAAGATGGTTAATGTATCGGACTGCAGATACATTGTCCATCTTGAGCAGGAGATAGGAACGAACTGAATCTGTGATCCAGCATTGCATCGCATACGATCCTGCCAAGCGTTCCAAACTGTTGATGTGCAACTGTTGCTCCTGTGATGACCACACACGTCCTTTCGTGAAGTCGCCACATCGCGCGCCCTAGCCCTGCTGGCATCTGATTCGATAACGATATCTGGCGTGGACCCGAAAATCGCACGCCCATTCCAGGCCTCCATATTGGAGAGCCATCACTTTATTTCTTCTCTGGCTTACGCAGAGAGTGACACCTTCAGAGAGTAGGAGAGACCCCTGCGAAGGTGTTGGGCCTTGTGGCTTTTAAGGGCCGTGTAATGAAAAGGCCCCGGGAAGATAGCTTGAATCTACGCCAATAGAAGACCTACGATATGGGCCAGTTGTCTGAATGAGAGTTGCTGCTAGGAGAGAGCTCTCCTGAGTTCGTGATGTATTTAGTCATCTTTCGGGATGGCAGACTTGAGTAGCAGCCACAGTTGATCGAAAACCCCAGGAAAATGATCCTCTGGGTTGGAACTAGGGTGGACTTCGCTTCATTGTTCACAAAGCCCAGACTTTGGAGCAGATTGACCGCCATCTGGAGCTGTTGAGTCAAGGTGGTGGGACATTGTGCCATCAATAAGATGTTGTCCAAGTAAACTTTGAGTCTCATCCCGGACGCTCCCAGACGCTCTATCACTGGACGGAGAACCTTGGTGAAGCACCAAGGAGCGGAGGAAAGTCCGAAAGGAAGAGTGGTGAACTCTTGCACACTGTTTCGCCAGTGAAACTGCAGGAACCTCCAGTGAGGAGGCAAAAATGGGTATGGTCAGATACGCGTCTTTGGGATCGAGACACGCCATCCAGTCGTTTGGCCTGAGGAGGTTGTGAAGAAGATGGATTCCCTCCATCTTGAAGTGGCGATAAACAAGCCACTAGTTGAACTCGCGCAAGTTGATGACGGGCCTCTGGCCCCTGTCCATCTTGTCCACCACAAAGTGGTTGCTGATGAAGCTGTGCGCATGGGGTAGGGTTTCTACAACAGCCCCTTTGTCCAAGAGAGATTGTACCTCCTGATCGTCTGCCGTTGGGAAAAAAGGAGATGGGGAAGCAGGACCGGTTGGAAGGGTTCCCTGTGAAACTCTACGTGAAACTCCTGAACGGTTTGGAGAGCCCAAGCGTCCCCCGTGACAGAAGTCCAGGCCTGGAAACAAATGTGCCAAACAGCCCCCCACTTTTAGAAGGGAGAACACTCACTGGAAGAGCTTGAGTCATCACTGCCTCTACCGCCTCTGTTCTTGCCTCGCTGCCCTTGTGTAGGATAAAAGTTTGAGTCTGGCTTGATCCTGGTAATTTCCCTGGTTGGAGCCTTGCCCTCTGCTGGTTAGAGAGGCCGGACGAGCGCCCCCTTATAGAGGATTGCGTCCTGTCTAAAGACGTAAAGTTAATTACAAAGCGTTCCAGCTCTTTCATAAAGGGTTCGCCGAAGAGACCTCCTTGGGCGATGGCGCCTGCCTCTGATTCAGGTGCGCCGTTCAGTCGAGATAGCACAATTGGCATTTCCTAGAAATATCACAACGCGCTGGGCCCAAGACGAGAGGTTCTCCGGGGAAATCAAGGACCGGGACGATTTGGCTTCTTCCGCCATATCAATGATTTTTTGATGGGACCCAATGCATCCAGGAGCTTGTCTTGGCAAGCCCGCCAAGATCTGTCAATGCCCTTCTTAGGGCCCTTGACGAGTATTTGAAGGAAAGTCGCTCTGTATGGATTGATGTCAGGGGTGGCCGCCACTTTACCTTCTAAGGGGGGTCGAGGACACTCTGCCCTAAGACAGTTATGAACTGTGGTCTCTAATGGCCGGCGGATGCGGCTGGCGACATACTGGGCGACTTTGTCACAGAGTGCCCAGTCGGAGGACCTAGGGTGCAAAATGTAATCCGGGTTTAACATATCTGCGCAGAGGTTCTGATCACCCGAATCAGGCGCAGAGTTTGAAGGGCGGCAGGGACGTCAATGGCTGGCAGCTTCATAATTGTCCACTTGATCAGGGTCCCCAGGGGCAGCAGGTGAAGGGGGGTTGCTCGCCAGGAAAGCCTGTTTAAGGTGAGCAAAGGCGTCTGTGTCCACCCCCGCATCTTTGGGTAGTTTGCCTGGGGGGAGTTGAGGGTCAGCTGGAAGGAAGAGAGGTGTAGATGGCCTGAGTTGCACTGGCCAGTCTATCACAGGCCTGTTCAAATTTTGCAGGAGAGGCACTACTCTAGGGGTACCATAGCCTGCTCCACTGCTTTAAATATGGATGAATAGACAGTGTCGTAGAAATCCTCAAACCACTGAAGTGCTGAGTGGGTTCTCCTCCCATTGGTCATCCTGGTAAGTGTCTTCCTGGTAGGATTCCATGAGGACCGGAGTGACACTACCCAGTGAAATGGAATAAAAGGAAGGAGAGGGGTTAGTTACCTCACAATAAGGGGGGCTGGGTGGCAGCCTACACTTCAAGCAATCAGAGCTTGCGTTCGGGAACAAAGCCCTGGGACTCAACAGCCCTGGTGCTAAAATATAGAAGGGGAACCTGCCTGAAAATGGGCCCCAGCATGTTACAGCCTGCAGTACCGACAACTCAGAGCGTAACGATGCCCAAGTATACAGACCCCCAGTCAGGACAAAGTCACCAGCACACTGTCAAAGACTGTTACAGACCAGAAAGGCGTTCTGGGGGCGTTCAACAAATAAAACTGTCAAATGGCAGTAGACAGACCGTTTTCCGGTGTTCAGGCAGAGGCTCACTCATGGCGATGCGTTCCAGAGGTTAAAAAATGCGCAGAATCTTGGGAACTCACGTCGTGAGTGGGACGCACACACTCCCTCAAGCGGCGGAAGGAGAGTACAGTGAGCTGCACCAACTACGCAGCAGCTAGGGAGGAACACTCCAATGGCTGGAAGCAAGTCAGACGAGTAGCGGCTGACTCGCGCACAAGGAAATTGAAAAAACAAAACAGGGACAAACGGGCATAAGCAGTCGCCAGCAATGAGGGAACAAAGCGTGAGGCGCGCGTCGACAAGAGCCGACGCGCGTTTAGCGCCTGAGGGGAAAATGGTCGCAAATCCCTCCCCAGGAAGCATCGTACTGAGACCATCCACACGCCTCAAGAGATGGTGAGAATAAAGCATGTCGGCGCTAGGAGTGACTGAGGGGAACATTTGTCCAAAAAAACCAGCAGAGACCGGCACAGCACATATGTCACTATAAAATGAATAAAGAGTATCACTATTTAATCAAATAGATGAGAAACAAGCATAATAAGGCAAAATACTCAGTGAGGTAAAATAGGACTTATCTTGCTGCAAGCAGCGAAGAAAGAGAGGGAATGGACAGTAACAAAGGACTACCATCACCTCGGAGCCCTGTGATTGGTGCACAGGAGAGGAGACGTTCTGCCTATGGACACAATCGTTTTCTTGTGTATTCCCATGCTTCATGGGAATAGTAGTTTGTTTTGTTAACTTAAAACGGCTGCTAGTCAAAGTGGAGAAAGAATAACATAATCCTCGCCTCCGGTCCTGACATAGAATAAGTCATAAAACTGGCTTTAACTTCTTAGATCAGTTTCCTTGTTCGATATCTTCATTCAAGTCCAATTTAATAGTGAGCCCTTTGATCTTCAGATTCTAGAATTTGACAGATTTCATTGTCTTCTGGCCCTTTCTTTTCCTGCGTGAAACCCAACGATTTACTACTTATATTAAGTGTATTCCTTAAACATGTGTATGCTTGACTGATACTAGCTGTGTTCAATTTTGATGAGCTTTGGTCTCCTTGCTGCGTCACAGTTGGAAGGTAAAAAATGCTAGTAGTGGGTCAGTGCATGACAATAAAGATCTCTATTTTTAAATCACGTGGATACCCTGAAAAACATGAGATGATCTGTGGAGAGAACGGATAGATTACTGGTGAATTGTAAGAGTAATGACCATAAATCACAATGCAGTGCTGTGAAGGTAATCGTGCATACATAATGCTGGACCAGACATTGTGTATTTGTAACAGTGGTGTAGTTCAATGTGAGTGCATGTGAGCAAGAAAACAATGTTGCGTCTGATAATGAGTTGTATTTAACCATGATAAAACAAATCAGTTAATCAGTTTCATAATTTTTTTTTCCAATTCATGAACTACTGATGCTTCTTAGAGAACAACCTTCTGTAGGTCTTAAGTTTTCAAAGAGCGGCAATGTTCTCTTGCAAATATCTTGGGGCAGATTTTCCAATAGCTGTGAAGTCGATTTTGTTCCTCAATACTTCGGTTCAGCTTTACTTGGCTTCTCACTACCCAATTCTTTCTCCACAAACACCACTCAACGGATGCCATTTTCCTTATCACAACCAGGCTCTTCCTCTGCTTTTTCCAATATGTTGTCTTACCAGAGGTTTGACCTGTTGGATGATGGGTTATAGTTTATCATCTGCATAGTGTCAATCAACTTTTATGCAATACAGTGTTCTATTGCATTTTGTGTTTCGAGAAAGCTTTTTAGTAAAGTAATGGTTTTGAAATACCTTTACATCCTATATTCTTACCAGTTCTGATGCTTTGGCTAGTCACGACGCTCAGATTATTTATATATGTATATGTGTGTATGTATATATAAAGTAAAGTCTACATTTGTAAAGCGCACAATCATCCGTAAGGGTCTCTAGGCGCTGGGGGCCGTCTGGAAGATTAAGCGAGCTATTGCCCAGAGTCACATGGTGCTGGGCTAACCTGCCGCCGGAGATCGAACCGTGGTCCCCAGATTCCAGCGTCAGTCGCCCTGGCCGCGGCGCCACACCTATATATCTATATCTATATCTATATCTATACCTCTATTATGTCTCATACAGGTATCTGGGATTAAAAGCCTTGCATATTGCTTCCCTCTGAATAGCATTTGATTCTTGGGTTTTTCTTATAGTGCTTTATAGAATTGAATACATTAAATGCCAGATTTCTTTTCGTAGAGCTGTAAAACATCTCGATTGGACTGTATGACATACTCATATTCATTATTGCTTTAATAAACGTTAAGTCAATGTCTCCAGCAATTGTACATTGGCAGAGCAAGATGATAAAGCAGCATCTATTTTACGTGAAAACTCGGATTGTATTTCTTGAAGTCTCAAGGCAGAAAACAAAGATTATTCTGAATTTGGGATGCACATAATCTACTCCAATGGTGTAGCAAAGTAATTTATTCAGAGTTGTGCTAGTTTTCATGTTTAGTTACTCGCTAACACCTAGCCGATTTTAAACCCCACTATTTTTCTGTCGGTCATCAAGCTGAACCTAAATAATACTGTTCCTTCACCTGCAGACGTGTCCTTTTGCACGCCTGTTTTAGTATAAAATGCAAATAATTTATGACATCTCCTGATCACTTATAAACTGACTCAACAGTTTATACCATTCTTTCTAGAAGACCATTTGACTTAAAGTGGTCTGAGAGAAATAGATTGGCAGAGGCACACTATGTTTGTGTTCTTTTCAATCTCAGTCCTTAATTTTTATAGAAAGTGATAGATATGATGAGGAAACTATTATCAGAAATGTATTGGATCCAGCAACGTCCCCTCTCCATTTTAAAATGGTGTATGGTACACCAGAATGAGATTGTGACTGAAATAAATTGGCAGTCTGTTTTAGTTACAGTGTAAACCAGTGGTTCCCAGACTTTTGACTCCTTAGGAGCCCCATTGAGTCACCACTGGAAGCCGGGGACCCCCAAGCAATCAGTATGTTTTAAATTTCAAACATTAAAACAGTAATTCAAAAAAAATAAACACAGGTGTGCACACAAAACAAAGGATTTTAGTATTTTATATTGAAAGAATGTGCAAAAAAATCACCTTTATTGGGAAGGTTGGTGCTGCATCTCCGTGACTAACTTTTAAATGGTCGGTTTTTTTCCGCAGGATGAGGCTCCTGTTCCTGCCAGGGCCAGACTGGAAACCCAAAGCAGTCCTGGCAAAAGTTTTCAGACCAGTCCCCGTACGCTGCACACCAAGGACCTCATTTATGAAAAGTGACGCATCACTGCGTGAAAACAGCGATGCGTCACTTTTCATTACGTCCTCCTTGCGACACCAATGATGCTTCATATTTACAGTATGGCGCATCATGCCGCAAGGAGTTAGATACATCAGTGGGCAAGTCCCATTTCAAATGTGCCTGTGTCAGTCTTATGCCTGCTGGGAGGCAGGCGTAAGATATTGACGCATTTGCGTCTTAGAAGTGACGCAGTGAAATCTCATAGATTTCACTGCGTCACTTCTACGAGGCTAACTTGCGTCAGAACACCCACCCTGCATACATTATACCTGCCGCAGGTATAATGTGACGCAGGGGTTTACAAAATGATGCATCTACCTAGATGCGTCCCTTTGTTAATACGATGCAACATGGCACATTTTTTACGCTGCTGGTGCTTCACAAAAAGTGACGCATCAGCGGCACAAAAGTGACGCAATGGCTCATAAATAAGCCCCCAAGTGCAGTGGGTGAACCTAACCACTACAAAGGGGGCTTTGGGAGGCTCTTCCCCCCTCACCCCCCCCCCCCAAAGAAAATGTAGGAAACAATGGTGCATTCTACAACACATTCATCATTATATATTGAATTGTATTAGCTTTTAAAGATAGTAAATGATGACCTTATTATGCACCAGGATACGACAATCTTTTTTGGAGTTCTTCAATGATTCCCTTATTATCACCCTCCAACAGGGCCGCTCATATTTCCATAGTCCCTCTGTTACATGTATTTCATTTGTTTCATTTATAGCATCTCACACCATTATGGGATATCAGAGCACTTTACAATACACACTTATAGGGGCAAATTTACAAGCCCCTTGCGCAACCAGTGCATCACAAAAAGTGACGCGGCGGCGCATTTTAGTGCCCATTATTTACAAGGACAGGAAAAGCCACCTTGCGTGACTTTTCCTGTTCTTGTAAATATCGCCCCTTTGCACGCAGCACTTTGTGTGAAAGTTGCGTTCCTTGCGTTTGCCGTCAGTGTTCCCAGGCAACACCCATGAAACCAGACACATTTCCAGATTTACAAGAAATCGCAAATCTGGAAATGTGTCTGAATGCTACACCTCTCCAGGGGAGGCATAGTGAGGCGCAACGAGAAGAAATTTATTAATTTCTCCTAGTTTTTTCCCTCTTTCTATGAGTGATGCATTCTGCAGCACGCGTAGAAAGATGAAATCCCCTCTGGTGTTTGTTTATGTGCAGAAAGGGAACCTTTACTGCACATAAAAAATCTCCCCACAACGCAGGCATCCTTGCACCATGGTGCAAGGATGCCTGTGCCGGCGCATGGTAGCAGTTTGTGCACCAGCGCAGGGAGAGCACAGAGATGCAACATATTGTTGTAAATATGTTTTATCCCTGTGCTTTGAAAGTGACTAAGTACGGTGCAGCCAAATGGCTTGAAGCACTCACTGAGTCACTTTCCTTGTAAATCTGCCCCATAGAGAAAATTAATCATACATGTAAATCCGTGTAAAGAAAATGTTACATAAGGCAAGTGTGACTACAAGTTGTAGGATTCCCATGTCATTCATACTGGTAGGCATTTTCAAAGAGTGCTTGGTCTGGAGTAGCACAAACTCAGGATTCAGGACATAACACAGTGGTTAGCATTGACTTTACAAAAAAATTTTTTATTTCCACCCAAGTAAACCTTTTTAGCAGCATCGGGATGATGAAAGACTGGGAAAAAACATAAGTTACTAACTTGTACCATGCAGTTTGCAAGCATCTTTTTGATGCCAGTTTATAGGTCACTGTGCTAGATCACGATTGTCACTTATAAACTGCAAAGTAACAAAAGAATCTCTGTGACAAAAGCAGTAACCCACTGATCTATGCAGATAAAACACAGTTTTTAAAAATGCAAGAGGCATATTAACCCTCTGTGCTACATTAGATAAGTCAAAGCTGCCCACGACTCATCTTTCTCCAGCAGGAACATTAATCACTGGTGTTATCTTGACACTTATTGTTCGAAAACTGCTAAGTACAAGGAACTTAGGAGTACTTTTAAAACTGCTGCCTGAGGACCCCCTTGGAATGTGTCACGGACCCCTGGGGGTCCGCGGACCACAGTTTGGGTAACACTGGTGTAAACCATTAAGTGTTTAGATTATGGGAAACTTTATGCAGGTTTTCCTCTGATCTGTGTTGCTCCTGAAATGGTTGTGAATACTTCTTGAGGAGAAGCTGCACCTGTTTGAAGGGTGTTCACTAGTAGCGCTCGAAAGGTAGACTGTCAGCAAAGAGATTCAGAGTAACAGTTGCTCGGCCCATCAGGGATATTTATAACCTAATGCTTAATATCCGGAATTCGGAGTGGGCGAAACTGCTGCTGGCATGAAAGTATATAGCTATGAAATGGTTCCCAAAATGATATCAAGTACGTGGGCTGTGATAGTGTGCAGTGACTTCTATTTCTCTTCTCTGAAATGTGTACATACTGTATTTTCATCCCCCTGGCCTGTTGGTATTTTTTGGCAAGAGACCCGTATTCATTAACCTATTTATTAAATCTTAATTTTGTCTGTTGTACAGTTGGGCACTTTTCCTTGCAGGTTTTTTGTCATGTTGGCAAATAGTTGTGCTTCCCATTCGTGTACTTTATTGGCCACCTGCCTCTCACTTGTATACTGAGTAAAATTTGCATTGTTCTACATGACCAATTTTAGCATGCTTGCAGCCTTGTCATGTTGAAGCTTAGTTTTTTTTTCTTTAACAAAATGGATCCCATTTCACATGGACTGTGTATGATCTTTCTTTCAACGCAGTCTGGCTGGATTATACTGCATCTGCTTGACTGGAACATCTTTGAGCTGCCTTGGATTTCCCCAGTCCCCGAACCGTGTGATTTTGTTTGGAACATCTAGATTTAGTTATGGGGATGGTTTGATGCTGCTTTGTGCCCCTATCCTTGTGTGTACTACATGGTCCACACCAAGTGTACACTATGCCCCTCGAACCCTAAACACTCCTAATTCGACCAGCTCTAGCCAGACGGAAATGACAAACTGCAGTCAGAAGTGATGGTTCAAGTTTTTGATTCAGTTAATAAAACATAACCATCATACAATTTTGGTTAAAATAAATAATATGTATTAATTAAATTAATAATCAAATCCGATAATAAATACTATAATCAGTTAATTAGTTGTCGAGCAGTTCTTAGCTTACATTTTTCAATTTTAACCAAAGCTTATTAGTTGTACACAAACAAAAGTTGAGAGCTTTTTTGCACTATGCTTACTATCAGAAAGGTTACTCACTCGCCAGTAATCCATAAATGAACAATAGAGCAGGTTTGGTTGATTCATTTTCTGACCAACACAGCTGAATATATGAAAAGTGCAGGATGCTAGGGAATGGCATGGCCACCTAGATCATGAAAAAAGATGATCAAGGACAGTGGCTTCTTTAGAAATCGTCCAAAGACATGGTGGTTCAAATAACCCATTTTTGTTGAGACCTCGCACAATGCAGCTTTTTATGCTGTGCTTTAGACTACACTAAGCTAAAATGCTACTTGGCCAAAATTAAAGTACAACTTTAAAGAAAGTCACAGCTTAAGTTTAACGATCTTGAAAGAGGTGGATGTGGGATATGATGCTCCTAGGTAACCTTTGAAGTTTCTATGAACTGATAATTTGTCTTTTCAAACTTTGCATTAGTCTCACTGACCAACATTTTTTTAAAAATAACCTGTTATCTTATGGATCCAGCACATACCTTTTCAGAAAATGGTTCCCAAGAATGCAATAACACCTTTCTCAAATCCCATTCAAAATATGTGAATGGGCATGCATGATCCTGGTATGATAGCCATAATTATGTGGGTTTAGCAGGCAACCAGCTAAAACAATTTATCTTCACCACTAGAAATTTGAAGCTCCTAAATTAATTTGGACACACCGGTGTCCAGTATTTGAGAAAACGTGGATGGTGTTTTGTAAGAGACAACTGCTACATCCTAACAGCACCAGTCCTTCTGCTGATTTCCGGATACTTCTCCTTTGTCACCTTATGTTGTGTGCTCAACTGATGACAAACTGCCTTTTTTTTTTTACCAATGTACAGTCCTTTCGAAAGATGTTAAGACCCTGAATGTGAACCTGCCCTTTATACAGAGCAAGCACAACTGATCCAATATGGGTGAAATGTCTGTATGATGGTTTATATTAGTCACCAGTTCAGCCACAATTTGAATGTATCCCAGACATCCTATGATATTATTTGGGGTTCCTGAGAACATACCCTGGCAATAGTTGAGCCATGAACCAGTGATAGTTCCGGCTGTTGGTTAATCCTTCTAGTGTGTAATTTGTTGAAGCTTAGACGACATGACCATAGAAAGTGTGCATACTAGTTAACCGATGGACGTTTGCCTCCAAGGCCATTAACTAACAAATCACAAAGCTCAGTTACCTCACATTCAGAAAACTTTCTTCATTCTTTATTAACCTTCTCCCAAGCTTCTTAATAGCTCTTCTTTTAATCAATGTGGACTTATTTATATCCTGTGCTAGCCAGCTGCATTCTATCCACTATTGCATATAACTGTGATCAATAAGCATCAGTGATGCTGGCCCCTCTTCCACAAGCCTTAAAATTCTCCTCTCCTGTCCATCAATGCCAACTGTGCCACTCTTCAAGATTTTGATTGGGAATGGGGATGCAGCAACTGTCAGTGTTTGTTAGGAGCCTTTTCTCCTCGTTGAGGTAGTTGGTTACTTTCAGGGCTTTGTTGTTCCTGCATGGATGGTGGGACAATATGGTAGCTGCTTTACGAGTCTGTAGACTGGAGCAAAGCAATGTGTGCTGTGCATAGGTGGGAACACTGTGACGCCAGTGTCGACACTCCTGATATGTCGCAGCTGGTAATCTCACAATAACACTAATGAATTCTTGGCATGGCACTGTGATGAGCCTGGAAAGGATTTATTAAGAGGAGAACTTAATGCAGGAGACCGTATGTACATTGAATAGGGTGATCGGCTTGATTGCTGAATTTGTTTGTTGTGGAACACTGGAGAAACGGCAGCATTGAATTGGTGTGCCTTTTAAGGGAAACCTCTGGTGCAGATCATTTTGGGAGGCTATTGGCACACTATAAAAATGGTGAATCCTAATCCGGCGACTGCTTTGCCTGAGCAGGGTTCCATGCCTGACACCAAACACTCTATGGCTCCTGGCTCGCCGGTTTCCTTACAGACTATGGAGAGCACGTTGGAGAGACCTAATGTAACATTTGCAGCAATACTCTAGACCATCTCAAATTCTGATAGTATTGGAAAACAAGATTGATTGCTGTGGCCATCGATGTTGAGCTCCTTATGGCAGACCAGAATAAATGAGCTGAGAGGGTAACAACAAATCAATAAGATTTGTATAGTGCTTCTGGTCACTCGTGATGGCACCCAGGCATGGGCAGGGTTCAGTTAATTAGCCGAATAGCCAAGTCTTCAGGGACTTTTAGAACTCTGGAAGAGATGGGGAGGTCCTTAGATGAAAGGGAAGCTCAAACGAGACTCCCTGACGGCACTGCGTCCCACAGCACAGGGTTTACACACTCTGAAGTACCTTATTGACCAGGTTGAGCAGCTGCTGACCCCCGCGGGGGACACTGAGGGGCGGTCCAAATGGAGTAACATCTGACTGGTGGGCCTGCGGAGGGCTTAGAGGGGATCTCCTCTGGAGAAACACATTCATAAGTATGTTGCATTAACCATTGTTTCAGAAGCACCTCAAACTCCGGAAAACTAATCCCGGGCTCTCAATCCAGAGCATTGATGGCCAAAATATTAAACTATAGAGACCCCTATCCTATTTTGGCTGTGAACCTTGAACACTGTCTCTGAGAAGGGGATAATACGAAGGTGCATATTTTCTCATTTTATAGACCTGATCCAGTGCGTGCGTACAAGGACAAAATGATGTATGCAACAACGTGAAATCAGATTTGCTCTACTGTACCCAGTGAAGCTGCATATTGTGCCCAATAATAAAACACTATTTTGGCTCACCAGAGTCTGTGTGGTGCTGGCTCGAAGGTGAAGGCATATCCATACCAAACTAACCTCTACATAAGAATGTGTCCAAGTGTTGCAAACCTTCCACGGAACAGTCTGCAGAGGAATGAGTTAAACACATCATGAATTTTCTGTCACAGCTGCTTAAGCATACCTCAGTAACGGTTGTGGACTTGAGATCCACCAAAGTCTGATTCTGCATCAATAAGTGCACTACTGCAGGGGCAGGACTGGACTTCCATAATGACATAGTTCCTCAGTTCATGGCTAGGCGCTGTTTTACAAACGATGGCTTTACTTGTAGATTTTTCTGTGCATGATAGAAGTAGCTGAATGTAATTGTGGTGGAATCTGCACCTGACCCTGGTTTGGAGTCACATGGTCTGTGATAACAGTTGTCCAGTGTCTAGGAGCCGGGCCGGAGGATTATACCAAACATTATTTGTTAGATACACATGTATTTATCTTTTTTTCTTCCAGTTAGGAACAGTTCACTTCAAGATTGCTGTGAGGATAGAGCTACTTTGGCTTATTGAATGGCGCCGGAGCTGGGCGTAGTTTCCAATGGCACACATTTTAGGCATCTACTGTAAAATGTTATAAGGTTCTGGCATACCTAAAGAAAAGATGGGCACCAATTGCGGGCCTACAAGAGACCGTTATAGTGCAACTCATTCAGCATTCTCCTCTGGCATTAGTACCGCTTTTCCTCTGAGATTCCCTATGTAATAAAAAATCACACGAACCTCGAGGGTTGGTTAATTTTGTTGAAGGGTGAATGGAAGGAAGTACACTTTAATCTAGCCTCTGTATATATACTCCTAATTTTCAACAAGTGTTTCATTCAGACTTTGGACCCATGCTACTTGCTGTGTGTGATTATAGCTGTTTGTTGGGCTGAGACTATCTGATTATGAACATGGAAAAGGACAGGTTGATACCATCACTGCCAGGCTTGGGATGTGTGTTAAAGCCACAGGGCTTTGCTGATTGGAGAAATTGTTGGACTGGGAGATGTGACGGCAGACAAAGCACCAAGGTATTGGGGTACTCTTTTTACTCTGCAGTGCATTCAAATTGAAATGTTCTTGATGTGATTGGGGAGCCTATTGGAAACCGTGAGTGCACAATACTTGGCCCGCATGGTTTTGCATCATCATAACCAGCTCTTGCTAAGACTACGTCTGGTTTGGGTTAGGCCACTGATAACCCATGTGGCAGCTCTGGCGGGGCTTTGCTGTGTTCAGTATTTCATGTGGGAGTGGGGGAAGATATTGATGACTACTTTCGAGGGAACAGCATCTTGATTGGCAATTGAGGGGGAAGCTCTCAAAGATCTTTATAAAGACTGCGGTTTGGGTTACAAAGGTACTGAGTTGCCAGATACTGTGGAAAGAGGAGAAACTCCTTCGACATACAGAGATTTCGAGCGCAGGTGACTAAGCTGCACATGAATGAAGTATAACTGGCAATATTGAAGGAATTGACAGAAATAAATGTGAGTCTGAGATAGATGCAGTACAAAGATTATCTGGCCAAATTGCACTCTGAAGGGGACAGATCAGTCACGTTATTGGCCTGGCTTTTAAAGTTAAAAATGTACAAAACGGACTGGACGCGCAGCCTGTGCGTGCAGTGGGCGCGCCAAGATAAGCCCGTCTGCGCCAGTCCGCAGCTGGACCACGCCCAGCACCAGAGAGGATGTCTGTCGGTCCAATCTGACTGGATTCCGCCTACTCTATACAGACAAGGAATTGCGGGCTCTAAGCCACATACCTGCGACTAGTTATAACAAGTGTGCATGCTTTGACCTGGATGAATTGGTTTTAAAGAGGCTGACTAGGTGTTCTAGCGGCGGCTTCTCTCTAGTACGAAGTTTAATACCACACACACTCCCTTCCAATACTTTACCAACTTGGAAAGATACCACCAAACATCTGACAATACCTCGTGGGACCCTCATTAATGCTTGGTCTCTGCCTAAACATAAGTTGGACGTTGCTGAGCTGATAAATGCTCAGGGTTTAGACAAGCTGTTTATCACTGAAACGTGGGCTGACCAGGGATCAGGCACAGATTTCTGTATTCTGTATTTCTGCATCACAGTATTCAGACACGACCGAACTCGCAACAAAGGCGGAGGGCGAGGTTTGATTGATCGAGCTACTTCTATAGCCTCTTTTGAGCCTATACTCTCTGAAGACTGCAAAGCTTTCTTTTTCATGTTAAAGATGGCTAACGGCTTCACATTTAAAGGGCTGTTACTGTCCGTTCCCACCCCCCTGGGGTGAAAAATGTTTTTCTCACCTCCCTTAACATACTCCTTGAAACCTGTGCCCTTGAAACTAGATTTCACGTCTTGGGTGAATTTAATTTCCACCTGGAGGCTGTAAATGAAATAAACACTACTTCCTTACTTGACAGCCTGACATTGGCATGCTATGGCCAAAGGGTCTTGGGCCCTACACCGGGCAGGCCATTCCTTGGATGCCATCTTTACCAATAATGATTCAATCGAGTTTAAGGAGATCCTACCACTGACCTGACCATTTTGTTGTCATCTTTGAGCAGAACAGTACGCTCAAGGACCAACCGAGTATATCTGATAGGCCAGTCAAATCCTACCATAACTGGAAACAGATCAGTAACAACCTGCTTAGTTTCCAGCTTTTGCACTTGCAAACAAAAATGCCTGGAAAGGCGGAACAGGCTTCCTCTCATTTTAATCACTGGCTCATGCTGACAGCTAATAATATAGCTCCCCTCAAAAAACCCTCCAGTAATAGAAAAACCCCGTCTGCCCACTGGTTTTCAGAAACCTTGATATCCATAAAGCCAGATTGTAGAGGACGAGAGATGTTGGAGATTAAACTATAATGAACACTAGCTTGCCAAGTATAAAATTCTATTGTGCAACTATAAAAATCCGATCCTGACAGAAAAACGCTCCTACTTTGCCAAAGAAATTAAGGAGGCAGAAAATTTCACTAAAGCGCTGTTGCGGGTGGTGATCAAACTGTCCACACTCCCCGGAAAAATAGTAAATGGCCTTTCTCATGATTTTCGTAACCCACTAGCTCAGCATTTTCAAAATAAAGTGGAACAAATCTATATTACCTTTGATAATGGGACAAGATCTAAGATTCATGGTTTAGTAGTCCCTTGACCCCCTAGAGCTCCAGCTTTCACTGAATTTTAGATCTGTAACTGTGGACGAGGTAATCACTCTGTTTCTACAGGCCAAATCGGGCGCTCCCCTTGAAACCCCCCCGCCCCTGATTTTTAAATAAGTTCCCGAGATCCTCAGCCCCATTCTAACCTCCATTTTTAACTCCGTGTTTATGGAGGGTGTCTTTCCCTCTATTTGGAAGAGGGCATTGATTTTGCCTCTTTTGAAAAAATCAGATCTTGATGTAGCTGATGCAAATACTTATAGACCTATTTCACTTCTCCCAACCCAGCCAAACTGGTGGAAACAGTCATACATTTTCAGGTTACACTATATCTACATGAACACAACTTTTTGGACGAGTCCCAATTCGGATTCAGGGCAGAGCTTAGAACCGAGACTGCCCCAATAAAAGCCACAGAATGATTCGGCGCAGTCTTAGATGTAGGAGGTGCAGCGGTCCTTATTTTGCTCAACCTGTCTGCAGCATTTGACACAGTCGACCATAACTTGTTACTTAACCATCTGAATTAATGAAGCATCATGGACATTGCGTTAGCTTTGGTCTCCTCTTTTCTATCTGACAGGATACAGTCGGATGCCTTGGGCAATTGTTTCCCTATCCTTCACTCTCCCTTGTGGGGTCCCTCAGGGCCCCTCAATAAGCCCAACACTGTTTAATGTTGGTGTCTGAACTGGGCGCTTGAATCGGATCCTTTGGGATAGTTCTAACATACGCTGACAATACTCCTGTCCATCTGTAAAAATATCATGCTGCCAGTAAAAAGATTTAGGGATTGCATGCTGGCAGTCGACTCGTGGATGAGTTTGCACTGTCTCAAGCCTATCTCCGGAAAAACTGAGGTAATCCTGTTTGGGAATTACTCCTCTAACTGGTCACAGATTTGGTGGCCGGACGAATTGGGAGCAGTACCCATCCCGGTCACCAAAGCAAAGAATCTGGGAGTGATTATAAATGAGAAGCTGAACTTTGAAGCTCAAGTCAAAGCATTCTCATCAGCCAGTTTTTTTCTATTCAAGGTGATCAGGAAAATTCTACCTTTGATCCCAGTAGATAGCAGGAAAACAGTGGTTATATCCTCAATCCTTGCCAAACTGGATTTTTGAAATGGGCTCTATCTCAAAATGCCTGAGAAGCAGTTACGCAGGTTGCAGATGATCCGGAATGCTGCTGCAAGGCTTCTGCTGGGGATCCCCAAGTTTCAATCAGTGTGTAAGCATCTCCAGAGACTGCACTGGCTTCCAGTCAATTGTCGCATTAAGTTTAAGGCCTTATGTATCACATATGAGGCACTATACGGTACCCTTCCTCAGTTTTGAGACGGTTGTTGAACTGGTACTCCCCAAACAGATGCCTTAAGTCTGAAGGGGCAAAACTAATGCGCTCTCATATTCCATTCCGCAAGGCTAATTGGGGCGGCCGAAGCTTCACGGTGGGTGCTCTGTAACACCTTCCCGTTTTACATCAGAAGTCTTCCTTCTTTAACATCTTTCAGTGTCGTGTGGTTCCTATCAACTTATATAGGATCTGCGCATTTAGACAACATACCCTGTAGGATTGGTGTCCGGACTAGTGTCAGGACTGATTCTAGACACCCCTACTGGGTATGTCCGCCTGTATACCAGCTAGCTCACAGTGCCACTAGAAACCCATCTAGCCAAGGAGAGAATAGTTCTTGGCAAGTAACGAACATGACAACCCTGTCCCATAAGGGATCGTGGAAACAGTGCTATACTTTTCGCTCATTATACAGTTACAAAGAGACAAGGGAACCATCTAGGTAATTAAGGACCTGGGGTAATAGTATTATCAAGCAACAAGGGGCCTTAATATAATACGATAATCATAAACAATAATAAATTATAGACAACGATCTGTGCTATAAGAAAACATGTGTCCAGCCGGACACTAATTTAATCAATGTGGAGATATACATAGGATAAGGTAAACTATTATACAGTGGGATACAGTCCTGTATCCGGTACATATAACACATACGAGACACAACAAGGGATAAAAAGGAGATATTTTACAGGCAATTAAGTGATGAGGGAGGCGCTAGTACAAAAGTATAAGTTAGCCTAGCTGACCTCATGTAGTATGCACAATTGAGTAACACAATGGGAAACTTGTGTGCGACTACATAAACTTTCGACGGCGTTTCGATCCTACATAAAATAAGGGATCATCAAGATTTAACCTGTAACCTGTAAAGCAATACCTTACTAATTGACCATGCCATACTTAATGAGAAACCTTCCATACGTGCGTGAATTGGGTTGTCAGTGTCACTCAGTTCTAATAAAATTGTGTAATTTGTGACTTAATTGTGAATACAACCACAGTACAAGGGTGGTGTAGGAAATCAAGTGGTGGAGTACGGATTCGGGGGGGCCTGGGAGAATTAAGGTGGATCTGGTGCAGGGATCTCACCTAATGATGGCTGTAGTCGAAGGGTAAGGGTACCACGGACTTTGTGGGCGTCCAGGGGGCCTTGGCCGCTGGACCTGTAAGGAGGGTGAAGGGATAAGTGCGAGTCGAGGATGAGGACTGCTAATTAGGTCATTAACCCCTTCGCTGCTAGGCCTTTCCCCTCCTGTGCTAAACCTTTTTTTGGCGATTTGGGGTAGTGCGAGCTTAGGCCCCTCTAACTTTTTGACCACATAAGGTATCCATGCCAAATTTGCGTCCTTTTCTTCCAACATCATGTGGATTCTAAAGGTGCCCAGGGTTTGTGGATTCCCTTGCAGGGGTCCCAGAAATTAAGCAAAATACAGTAAGATTTTGGTTTTTTTCAGAAAATTGGGAAAAACGGGCTGCAAATGAAAGCCTCTGGGTTTTTCCCCTGCAAATGTTATCAAAAAAGGGTTTGTGGGGCTGAAATCTCCATTTTCTCAGCTTTTAGGGAATGACAGTCTATTGTCAGAGAACCAACATTTTGCACACAGTTTTGGCATTTTTCTGGGACATAGCCTATTTTTGCTATTTTTAGAGCTGTCAACCTCCTTCCAGTTAATGGTAGAAATGAGTTTGAAAGCAATAATGGATCCTGGAAAGCTATACATTTTCGAAAAGTAGAAAAAATTCTGATTTCAGAAAGGGGTCATTTGTCTAAATCCATGAAGGTTTCTTTATAGAAACTAACAGTTAAATATTGGAATAATTGGAAATTAGTTGAAAAAAAACAGCCTTTTGTCAACGTTTTCACCTGTAACTTCTTGTAATTTTGAAAGCAATGTACCGTTACATCCGTTTGACCTTTCTGGTTGTGGGGATATATAGGACTTGTAGTTTCACCAAGAACCCAACGAACCCAGAGCCAAAAACTGAGCAGCAACTTGCAATGGTATTTTATTATTTACCAGGTATAGAGCACTTATTCTTTGAAAATGTATACATGGAAAAATCGGTATGAAAGACACCTATGTATTTCTGAATTGGGTACAAATTATAGAGTTTAGAAACAGTATATATTTATTTGCACATTTTCAAAATTGGGAATACTCATACTAGCATGAGAATTATTGGTCATTTTTGAAAATGATTTTTTGTTTACACAATGTCTTTCATTGGGAATGGAGAAATGCATAAACTCAATAGGTAATAACAGTTGATTTACAAATCTGAATTACCCTAAGTCTCCCGATAAAAACTGTACCTCACTTGTGTGGGTCGGCCTTGTTTCTGCGACAGGAAACGGCACAAAATGTAACGTGGTCACCACTCAATTTTGCAGTTAAAAATTGACCCTTTTATGGCAAAGTGCCTGGCTGTAGTTTTTGCACCCTAGCTCTGTCGGCACCTAGGGAAACCTAGCAAACCTATAAATTTTTGAAAACTAGACACCCAGGGGAATTCAGGATGGGTGACTCGACTGCCTCCCACCAGGTTCTGTTACCCAGAATCCCTTGCAAACCTAAAAAATTGGGAGGAAAACGCATTTTCCTCACATTTCTGTGGTGGAAAGTTCTGGAATCTGTGTGGATCAACACATTTCAACCCCGCGTTCCCCAAAGTCTTATGAGAAAAATGGTACCTCACTTGCCTGGGTCTGCCTAGTGCCTGCGACAGGAAACGGCACAAAACGCAACGTGGTCGCACCTCAATTTCGCAGTGCAAACTGGCCCTTTTTTGGCAAAGTGTCTACCTTTCGTTTTTGAACCCTAGCTCTGCCGGCACCTGGGAAACCTAGCAAACCTATACATTTTTGACAACTAGACACCCAGGGGAATTCAGGATTGGGTGACTCGACTGCCTCCCACCAGGTTCTGCTACCCAGAATCCCTTGCAAAGCTAAAAAATTGACAAAAAATGCATTTTCCTCACATTTCTGTGGTGGAAAGTTCTGGAATCTGCGTGGATCAACAAATTTCCACCCACCCAGCGTTCCCCCAGGTCTCCCGAATTTTTTTTTACCTCACTTGCCTGGGTCTGCCTAGTGCCTGCGACAGGAAACAGCGCAAAACACAACGTGGTAGCATCTCAATTTCACAGTGCCTATGTCAAAACCACCAGCTTTTGCAAGAGGGGTTACTTGGGTTTTTGGCCCCATGCTAGACGGCCATCTAGGGAAACCTACCAAACCCACACATTTCTGAAAAGTAGACGCCCGGGGGCTTCCAAGGAGGTATGGCTTGCGTGGTTCCTCCAACGTTCCTTTTACCCAGAATCCCTTGCAAACCTCAATTTTAGCTGAAAAAATCAGATTTTTCACATATTTTTGTGTGGGAAAGCGTGGCATCACTGGGCTCACACATTTCCTCCCACCCAGCATCCCCCCAGGTCTCCCGATAAAAATGGTAACTCACTTGCGTGGGTAGGCATAGTGGCTGCAACTGGAAAAGGCCCAAATCGTATGGTGGAGACTTAAAAATTACCTTTAGCAAAACGACCTTATTTTTTTGGGGGGGGGGGCACCTGAGTTTTTGGCCAGGGGCTCGGCGGCCATCTTTGGAAACTACCAAACCCAAACAGTTCTGAAATCTAGACACCCGGCGGAGTCCAGGGAGGTATGGCATGCGTGGGTCCCCCAACGTTTTCCTAACCAGAATTCCCAGCAAAATATATAAAATAATTTACAGAAAAAAGTAAAATGATACCTCACTTGTGTGGGTGGGCCAAAGACCTGTTACTAGAATGACCCCAAAACAGTAGAATTCTCTGTGCTTAATTTGTCAATCCCGAACGCTACAATTTCTTAAAAATACATTTTTAGCCTGTTCTGCTTTGGACAGCCACAAAAGTGAGGTATCATTTTACTCTGGAGAACAAGGGGAACGCTGGGTGGTAGGACATTTGAGCCGGCACGGAGATCCCACGCAAAAATGTATGGAAAAGTGTTTTGTTTACCTAATTTTAGGGTTTACAGGAATTCTGGGTAGGAAAACGTTGGGGGACCCACGCATGCCATACCTCCCTGGACTCCCCGGGTGTCTAGTTTTCAGAACTGTTTGGGTTTGGAAGTTTCCAAAGATGGCCGCCTAGCCCCAGGCCAAAAACTCAGGTGCTCCCTCTCCCCCCCAAATATGGTAGTTTTGCTATAGGTAATATTTAAGTCTCCACCGTACAATTTGGGCCTTTTCCTGTTGCAGCCACTATGCTTACCCACACAAGTGAGGTACCATTTTTATCGGGAGACCTGGGGGAACTCTGGGTGGGAGGAAATTTGAGGATCCACACAGATTCCACAACTTTACCACACAAATGTGAGGAAAAAAAGCTTTTTTTTGGCCAAATTTTAGCTTTGCAGTGGATTCTGGGTAGGAGAATGATGAGGGACCCACGCAAGCCATACCTCGCAGGAGTCCCCCGGGTGTCTAGTTTCCATAAATGTTTGGTTTAGGTAGGTTTCCCTACATGGACGCCGAGCCCCGGGCCAAAAACTCATAGGAACCCCCTTGCAAAACCAGATTGCTTTGTGATGGGTAATTTTGATGTTGTCTCATTAGGTTTTGGGCCCTTGCCTGTTGCGGGTCCTTGAATCACCCACGCAAGTGAGGTACAATTTTTATCGGGAGACCTGGGGGAACGCTGGGTGGGTCGAAATTTGTGTGAGCCCAGTGATGCCACTCTTTTACACACACAAATGTTTGAAAAAACAAATGTTTTCAGCTACATTTAAAGCTTGCTAGGGATTCTGAGAAAAGGAAGGTTGGAGGATCCACGCAATCCATACCCCCTTGAAAGCCCCTGGGTGTCTACTTTCCAAAAATGTGTGGGTTTGCTAGGTTTCCCTAGATGGCAACCGAGGAAGGAGTGAAAAACCCATGTGACCCCCCCCCCCCCCCTAGCTAAACCAATTAGTTTTGACAAAATTAGTTGTTTACTTGTGCAGCGTGACAATTTGGGCGCAATATTGCAACGAAAACATGACGGACATTGTGAGATTTGCAGGACATTGTGGATAAAATTAATTGTTAGATTTCATCAGAGACACATCACCATGTAGTCCCATGGGTTTTCAACAATATCTACAATTGGCAGGTTATTTGTAGGCGGAATGTACACCTTGGCAGAGAGACTAAAAAAAAACAAGATCCCTGCACAGCCATCTATTCCTCAAACACACACACATACTGGTTGGATTTGGCACGAGGGCGAGTGATGGTTCAGTATATATAATTTTATTTACAAGAGATTTCACAAAAATGAAATGCACTGTCAATTACATGGACAAAAAAACTGAACCAATGACTCGCAGCTCGTGAGCTGTAAAGCCACTTCAAGGCACCAACCGCTTTACAGGCCATTCACACACCTTTCATACCTGACACACAGAAGACCATTCACACCACCAGGCACAAAAGCAACACATCACAACATTTACAAAAAAAGTGACAAGGTGCGTCCTACTTGAAAAAGAAAAAAACCCAAAAAAACTACAGACATCAAGTTCTCAAACGCGCACACACACATACTGGTTGGATTTGGCACGAGGGTGAGTGATGGTTCAGTATATACCATTGTATTAGCGAGTGATTTCACAAAAAATGAAATACAGTGTTAATAATGGAAAGGACGAGAAACTGAACCATTGACTCACAGTTCGTGAGCTGTAAAGCCACGACAAGGCACCAACCTCTTTACAGGCCATTCATACACCTTTCATACATGTGACACATTTAAAACATTCACACCGCCAGCCGCGGACCCATCACATTACTACACTTCCACCAGCAGACCACGCCAATCAAGGGCCCATCACTTTCACACGTCCACATTCCTGACACAGCAACTACACAAACTCATGGATTGCATGGAGTGGCGCTCAGCTAGCACTGTGTAGTAACCAGCATTAAGTCACTTCTCCCACACCGCCAGCCGAGCACCAGTTCAAGCTCACCACCAGCCAAGCACCAGACCCCACACACCGCCAGTCAAGCACCAGACCACGCACACCGCCAGCCAAGCACCAGTCCACACACACACCGTCAGGAAAGCACCAGTCCAGAGACACCGCCAGCCAAGCACCAGACCTGGCACACCACCAGCCAAGCACCAATCCAAACACACCACCAGGCAAGCGCAAGACCACAAACACCGCCAACCAAACACCAGACCACGCACACCACCAGCCAAGCACCAGTCCACACACCGCCAGGACAGCACCACTCCACACACACCGCCAGCCAAGCACCAGCCCAGGCACACCACCAGCCAAGCATCTATCTCGACACACCACCAGGCAAGCGCTAGACCACGCACACCGCCAACCAAGCACCAGACCACGCACACCGCCAGCCAAGCACCAGTCCACAGACACCACCAGCCAAGCATCAGTCCACAGACACCGCCAGCCAAGCGCCAAACCATGCACACCGTCCGACAATGGACACTACACGCAAACCAAGATCATACTTTAGTTTTTTTCAATACAAATAAAAAACAAAAACAAATTGCAAATTGATACAAATCTACTAACACAACTAAATCTAAATACACTACACAAATGCCAACTTTGAAAGTGAACAATAAGTTTTAAAGAATAGAGACCAGCCAGTTCACTTTACCACTCATGGATGCTCCCAAAAATTCTTTTGCGTGTGGTACATTCTAAAACAAGCAGGTACACAGAGCCCAGGGTTAGAAGGACAGTCGGGGCAGTACATACAAACCTCCTTCTGCAAACCTCTTCGCCAACAGACTCTACATCTCCGACTGGGAAAGTCTTTTGAGGTTGTAGGAGGAATTTGATCAGGAAAGTGGTGATCTTTCAATCTGGCAACATCCTCCACCACTCCAACTCTAGGAACACTTGCCTGTTCCACTAAAACAAGGCTGCCTATTACAGACTCCTGAAACTTTACAAAAGTCATCTTTGACTGAGGACAAGATTGCTGGAACACAACAAATGCATTAAAGGTTGCCAAGTGGAAAAGATGGATAGCCAACTTCTTGTACTAAATGTAAGCCTTACGAAGAGCAGCATCAGAGGTTCCAACCTCTGATCTACTCTGTCAACACCACCCATGTGCCTATTATAGTCTAAAATGCACACAGGTTTGCGCGCTTCTGCAACCTGACCACAAACAGTCACCGGTTCAGTGCTTTCATCATGTATGGAAGTCAACATGTAGACATCTCTCCTGTCTGAAAACTTCACAGCTAGAAGCTCCTCACAACGCAATGCACTGCAACAAACAAGTTCTTTTGGGAAACCTGTACGGTTAGAGCGGATTGTGCCACAAGCAACAGTGTCCACTTTGGCCAATTCCCTGAACAACCGCACACCAGTGTAGAAGTTATCTACATATAAATGATGGCCTTTGTTAAAAAATCCTCGACCAAGTTCCCACACAATTTTCTCAGTCACTCCAAAAGTCGACGGACAACCAGGGGGGTTAATCCTGGATTCCTTACCGGTGTACACCCTGAAATTAGAGACATATCCAGTCTGACTGTCACACAGCATATAAAGCTTAATTCCATAGCGTGCCCTCTTAATAGGAATGTATTGCCTAAATACCAAGCGGCCCTTGAACAACACCAAAGACTCATCCACTGAAATTTCTTTCCCAGGAGCAAAGATCTCAGGAAATCGATCAACAAAATGATCAATGACCAGCCGAATCTTGAAAAGACGGTCACAATCAGGGTGATCTCATGGCAAAGCAAAACCATTGTCAACAAAATGCATCATCCGAAGCAGAAGCAAATACCCATCACGACTCATGACTGCCGAAAATATAGCTGTTGCCATCAAGGGACTAGTAGACCAATATGAAGCCATTGATGGTTTCCTAAGCAAGCCCATCAAAAAAGTTAAACCCAAAAACTTTTTCATCTCCTCCAAATTTGTGGGAGTCCACCGGGTAGCTCTAGCGTGGGGCTTCAGGCTGGCACTGTTCTCCCTCAAAAACTGTTCTGCATACAAATTAGTCTGCTCTACAATCTCTGCCAAAAACACATCATCCATAAACAACTTGGAAAAAATCAATTGGCAAAAAGTTTTCAGTGTTCACCCTACACCCTGGAACACCAATAAATTCAGGCAATGCCGGCTGCACCTTGCCTGGGGCAACCCAGAGGTCAGAACTTTCAACAACAAGTCTTGCAGCCTCAGGCTGCCACCCAGCTGCCTCTTGTCTCACTACACCAACTGGAAGTCTAGCAACCCCAGGCTGCAGCCCAGATGCCAATTGCTGCACTATCGGCACAGCAATGTCCTCTGCAACCACAGGCACTTCATCCGCACCAAAAGTAGCTTCATCAGCACTCAGAGTATCTTCATCATCAGATGAAGCCATCTGTAGAGAAAAATCACTACCTGAATCTTCACCTCCCACCTCTGCCTCAGAATCAGTCAGTCTCTGGACCATGGTCAGAGGAAGAGTCAAAAAGCATTCCAACAACTTGCAGAGCAGTAATCCGGCGGCTAGCCATTATCCTTACTAAGTAAGGAGTCTGCACAAACAACTCAACAACCAACACTGTGCAAAGTAAGTAAAAAAATGTAAGCCTTTTTCACAAAGATCTATATACTGAAAAAATATACAATTCACTTACAAGAGATCGCTACACCTACCAGCACCTACTCTGGAAAGACACAGCAAATGGGCAACGATATCCCACTAGAAAGAAGAAAAAAAACTTACATCTACAGAAAGCAAAGTACACATCAAGCAAAAATGCAAAACATGTTTTACAATCACAAAAAACAGAAACCAAACATACCATACTCCTATTATTACACACTTTGCAAAAAAAAAATTACATTAAAATTCAACAAAAAAGGTCTTTTACCAAACACATGCAACTACACAAACAGCAAAACCACTAGTAACGGAACCGCACACTGCAACAGTCTAAAGAGAAAATAAAACAATTCACTTTAGCAGAAAAAAACCAATACACATTACAACAGGCTATGTCACAGGGTATGTCACAAATGGGGAGTCTGTCCCCACGGGGGGCAGAATATAAATCTTTTAAAATTTGGGTCCCCTGTAAGCAACCCTTGCCCAAGGGGTCGCTTCCATTTAAAATAAAAAAGATTTCTCTGATGTCTAGTGGTGGTTTTTGCTCCCTCCAGAGGGCAGAAAGGACAAATTAGGACACTAATCGGGCAGAACATATTTTTGAAAACATATGGGCCCAAGGAAGCGACCCTTGGCCACGGGGTCGCTTCCTATAAAATAAAAACCAATCCCTGGTGTCTAGTGGGCTTTACTACCTCCCCTGGGTCCAGAATCGGTAAAAAAGCAGCCGATCTGCCCCCAGGGGGGGCAGAACAGTCTAAAATATTTATATTGCCCCCTGGAAGCGACCCTTGCCCAAGGGGTTGCTTCCTTTATAAAAAAAAAAAAAATCGCTGGTGTCTTGTGGGCTTTTCTAGCCCCCCTGGGTCCAGATTTGGCCCAAAAAACGGGCGATCTGCCCCCAGGGGGGGTGGGGGCAGAAAAGTCTTAAAAAAAAAGTTTGCCCCTAGGAAGCGACCCTTGCCCAAGGGGTCGCTTCCTTTATAAATAAAACAATCCCTGGTATCTAGTGGGCTTTTTCTCCCCCCCCCCGAACTGCCCAAGGGGTCGCTTCCTATGCCAACAAAAAAATATCCCTGGTGTCTAGTGGGGGCATTTCTGGTGCAGGATCGCGACGCTGTGCGCGTCACTGAACCAGAAATGCCCTGCAGTGGGACATCAGGGGAGAGGAAACACTGTTTCCTCCCCTCCGATGCCTCAAGGCCCCGAGAAACGGCCCCCCCGCTCCAGCGGAGAGCAGAAACCTTACCTGCTCCTTGGACACGCTGGAAACAAATGGCTTCCAGCGCTTCCTGATGACGTCGGCTAGCGCTGTGCGCGATGATGTCACCAGGAAGCGTGGGGGGGCCTGGGGGTGGCAGCGGAAAGTCTTCCGCTGCCACTCCTGCTAAAATGAACTCGATCGATGCCTCCCCCCTCCCCCAGGGCTGTGCCGATGACGGAGCGGTTCCGTCATCAGCACAGCCCAACCGACGCTGATGACGGAACCGCTCCGTCATCAGCGTTGAAGGGGTTAATACAGGAGGGAGCCTGTTTACCTGGGTAACGGATGGCGGAACTCTCATCCAAGCGTATTCAGGTTTTAGATGGGGCCAGAATGGCGGATTGTGCAGATAAGGGTTACACTTGTCTCTCACACCTAATTCTTGCCCGCCCCGACCCACTCCCTATTCCCCAACCCAGAGGTCACACTTGCCTGTCACACGCAGTCCCTTGCACAGCCAATACCCCTGCACTACCTGTGCCAACATGGCCACCACTATCGGTTGCCTTATACCCAGACTCACATGAGCGAGGCCCCCTCTATAACTCACCAAGCCCGCGAAACCCTGACAGGCCCCATTGGGTCATAAGGTTAGTAATAGCACGACGCCAGCTCACCGTGCCACCTTCAAGATGGCCGCCGTGGTTGCCATGCACGCCTGACGTGCAGCTTCCGCCACAACCAAGTTGGCCGGAATCACCACGCCGACTATAACCACCGTGCGGCTCTATGCTCAGTTCCCTGACATGAGCCATCGAGCCCGGCAGCGGAATTAGGATGTTCCACCCAGAACACTAAGGTAAGCCTCGCCGTTCTACCCTTCTCCCGCCTTGGCTTATTCTGTAACCAGCGCCGCCTCCTCCAACTGACGGAGTGCTCCCTAACTACCCTTCCACCTTCCTCCTAGTTTCCTTGGCGGCCTTTCCCGTGATTGATGGGACTCGCCCTGCTTCTAATTATATTCCTACACGAGCTTCCGCTCGCAACTCGGAAATCTTCCGAACTGGTAAGCCTATCACTTCTGTAACCAGCGCCGCCTCCTCTAAATTCGGAGTGCTCCTTAACACCCCTTCCACATAGTTTCCTTGGCGGCAGTTACTGTGATTGATGGGATTCGCCCCGCTTCTAATTCTAATTACATTCCCCCACGAGCTTCCGCTCGCAACTCTGAAAACCTCCGAACCGGGTAAGCCTTGCACTCACACTCCCAACACCCGGTTACTTACCCTTACCCACCCAATTCTAACGCATCCCCTTGGTTCCCCTAGACCTACAAGGCCCCGCGCCTTATCTACACAATCTGCCAGACTGGCCCCATCTAATCCACGAATATGCTTGGATGAGAGTTCCGTCATCCGTTACCCAGGTAAACAGGCTCCCTCCTGTATTAATGACCTAATGAGCAGTCCTCATCCTCTACTCGCACTAATCCCTTCACCCTACTTACAGATCCAGCGGCCAAGACCCCCTGGACGCCCACAAAGTCCGCGATACCCTTACCCTTCGACTACAGCCATCATTAGGTGAGATCCCCTGCACCAGATCCACCGTAATTCTCCCAGGCCCCCCCGAATCGTACTCCTTCACTACTTACTCACCACTTGATTTCCTACACCACCCTTGTACTGTGGTTGTATTCACAATTAAGTCACAAATTACACAATTTTATTAGGACTGCGTGACACTGACAACCCAATTCACGCACGTATGGAAGGTTTCACATTAAGTATGGCATGGTCAATTAGTAATGCATTGCTATACAGGTTACAGGTTAAATCTTGATTCTTGTCCCTTGTCTTTTGCTTCCTTTTTCAACAGGCTTGCATATTCAGGCAATGTATTGTTAGTCCTGATGATGATCCCTTCTTTTATGTAGGATTGAAACGCCGTAGACAGTTTATGTAGTCACAAACAAGTTTCCCATTGTGTTACTCAATTGTGCATACTACATGAGGTCAGCTAGGCTAACTTATACTTTTGTACTAGCGTCTCCCTCTTCACTTAATTGCCTGTAAAATATCTCCTTTTATCCCTTGTTGTGTCTCGTATGTGTTATATGTACCGGATACAGGACTGTATAATAGTTTACCTTATCCTATGTATATCTCCACATTGATTAAATTAGTGACCGGCTGGACACATGTTTTCTTATAGCACAAATCGTTGTCTATAATTTATTATTGTTTATGATGATCGTATTATATTAAGGACCCTTGTTGCTTGATAATACTTTTCGCTCAGTCACTCGTGCTCATATTGTCTCACACAGAATAAACGGTGGGAACGCTTTTCAAAAAGCTTTTATTGAACCAGTGTCCTTCACGAGTAAAATAGGTGTGGTGAACAACCATTAGACAGTAACCGATATAAATGATTTGAAACACTAACATAGTAAAAGGGTGGTTGATTTCCACCATCGTGCTAAAACAATGAATACAGGCAAGAATATAAAATACATGACAGTAGTAAATGCATACTTCTACAATGCGACCTGAACTTGATGTACCTAAGACTACCTAACATATATGTGGGTGTGAAGTCAAGAACCCCTCTAAGGGTAAAGTCAACCCCATTACCTGAAGTTAGAGACTGTGGGGCACCATCTTGGTCTTGATGTGGACACCCCGCATGGGATGTCAGACCACTGCAAGTTGGAGTGTGCTTGCAGGAACCTCAGCATCTCGTCCTTTTCTCCTCAGACTACCTGAGCAAGTGTGGTTTTTTTTTTTTTTTGCACTACCGGCACCCGTATCGCGAGTGCCCCGCCTTTGGTGCAGTCTCTTTCACCGTGGGGAGGGCCACAATGCCCCCACGGTCCTGCCGGCTCCCTGCGTCCTTTGGGAGTCTGCATTGCTTTTCCACATGGAGAGATGCTAACTAGCATGTGGAAAAGCAATCTGGTTTGGATTTTGAAAGTGAGAACAGATTTCACTGCTCTCTTTCAAAATCCAAACCAAGTTTGCTATGGGAGAGGCGGGAGCCACGAGACTCCCGCCCTCTCATAGTAAACAGCAGTGTCCCGAGGGTTGGCACCCCGGGACACTGTAGGAGCCCTGGGGCGTGGCCGTCCTCCAGGCGGAGGGCCATGCAGCCTGCCTCCCACAATCCACAAATTCCGGTGGGTGGTGGTTCCCGGGGCTTGAGGGGGGTCATTGAGGCTCACACGCTTCAAATTTTGCAGGGGGTGGGGGTTTGGACGCGAAAGTGGCGCAAGTGGGTTGTAAATCTGGTACACAGTGTTATGTTTTACTTTGCTTTCCTTTCTGTCATGTAGAGCCGTGGTTCCCAAACTGTGCGCCGCGGCACCCCGGTGCGCCGTAATGAGGAGCCAGGGGCGCCGCGACCACAGTGGGGAAAAGTGAAGCAGCCGCCAAGAAGCCAGAGAGAAGGCCTTGGCTTGGCTTATATTTAATGTGCGATTTCGAAAGTGCTCCGTTTTTACAGTAAACTTAAGGCTGGTGAAACACGTGTAAAACAAAGGTTAGCCAGAAGATCGGCATTCTGCCCAACCTTCGTTTTACACCGGTATCACCAGCATTATTTTTACTGTAAAAACGGAGCACGTTAGAAATCACACATAAAATGTAAGCCAAGAAAAAAAAAAAAAAAAAAAAATAAAAATATAATTAATAAAAAAAAAAAAATAGATAAAAAAAAAAAAAAAAAATAAAAAAAAAAAAAATAATGCTGGTGAAATGCTAATCACAGTTTATGAACCACGGCCTTAAAGGGGACAAAAGGGGCAAAAAGGTGAAAGTGGCGAGAGGAAAAGGTGAAAAGCCAAAAGCACAGAGAGGCAAAACAGAAAAGCGGTAAAAAAGGCAAATAGCAAGAGACAGGAATGAAAAAGAAGGCTAAAATAGAGGTGCAGATGTGTTTCTCAGATTTAGTGCAGCGACAGCTGGGCTCAAAAGGGCGAGGCTGGGCCAGAGAGTCAAGGCACAGCTGAGGCTGGCAGGCAGGGCCAGCAGGGCCAGGTAGTGCTTTTTTCAATCAATGTTGAGCAAACAAGCTTTGCTGTTGTTGTATATGCTGAACAAATACACTTTTATAATCAACATAAGATTGATTCCAGTGCTTGAAACAAAAGAAATGCTTTTTAACATTGCAGCAAACATAGTGAGTGAAGGGTGTTAGAGCAGTGTACATAACGCACACATTACACAGAGACTATCAATCATAGGTGGTCAAATCAGCGTATAGGACATATTACATAAGACAAACGATAACAAGGGGTGAATTCACATGTCATCCATAATGGTAGGCAGTATAGTTGAGGAGTAGTTGGTCTGGAGAAGCACAAACGCTGAATTTAAAATGTAACACAATGGATTGGGGCTCTCTTTAATGACAAGAACAGATTTGTACACAAGTGAAGCCTTTTCACAACATTAGAATAATGAAAGTCTGGAGGAAAAACCCACATGTTCTAATCTATACCTTGAAGTCTGCCAGCAGTTCTTTGATGACAGATATTAGGTTACTGTAAACTGCAACTAACGAAAGGAAGTCTCTGACAAACGCAGTAACCCATGGACCTGTTTGTTACATTCACTTTGTGATCTGCACGGTACATGTTCTGTGCAGCAGGCATATCGACCCCCTGTACTACCTTACAAGAATAACAACTTCCTTAGGTCAAAACTTCTGGGAAGCATGTGCTTTTACACCCCATAAAAAATGTTTTGCCACCGGTAAAAAAATGGTGGGGAGCCACGGCAAACTGCCAATTAGGTCAAGGGAGCCACGGGCCAAAAAAGTTTGGGAACCACTGATGTAGAGGATTTTGGGTAAATTTAACGGTTTCTGTACAGCCAGTACCTTTCAACCCTACCCCCAAACTGCTTACTTCCTGTTACCATAGTACCAAGTGTTCATGGAACACTTAAGTGACCACAGGGTTTAGAAGTTCACCACACAATGTTGCTAATCAAAACAGTTACTGTACTGGAGTTTTAAATGTTTTCCGTTGGAACTGTTAGTCGTAGCTATGGACTCTGGTAAAGAGCTGGTAAAGAGTTAGCCTCAGTATTATACTTCTAGTCATAAATATCATTTCTATTTTTAAATGTTTTATAACTATAGATTATGTAGTCTATAACTATATGAGTATGTATGAGCATGTATGTCTGGTGGCGATGTTAAAGGTGATACCCCAGAGGTACTTGGTATTACCGGTTGTGGAGGTACATTTTGGTGTTGTTGTACTTTCTTTGTAAACATAGTTCACAGGATGTAGGGGTTAAAGGTGCTTGTGCATACTAGCAGTGCCATAGAAGTATTTTTTGTCTGTGCCTTAAATAAATCAAGGCTAAATTCTCTACTGTCTGTAGTGTAGATACAAAGCTGAATTGAAGTTGTAAACCCTGTTGTCCTCAGTGTAGATCTTGGGGTGGACTGCATGATCTACAATCCTGATTGAAGTGGAAGATAGAACATATATGCAGCAAACATTTATTATTCAAATAAATCTATAAGTGATATAAAATAAGTTTCTGAAGGAAGCATAATAAAGGGATATTGTGTAGGGTTTGATAGGTGTTATAATTTGGTTTGCACTGAGTTAGTGGTATCTGAAACAACAAGGTTCTGTGGAGCCTGCAATGATGCGCGGTCCGGGCAGGCCAAACTGATAGTAGTTTTCTTTGTCTTGTGAATTCTGCCTTATTAAGGCCACGTGATAATGATTTTTGGTGCACTGAGTTAGTAGTACCTTTGGCGCCTAGCGTGTACGTATCCTGCGATGATGCGTAGTCGGGGGGAGGGGGGGAAGAGGCACAGTAATTGGAGTAATGTCTTTTGTTGATTGATTCTGCATGAATTCCACTTAAAAGTGATAATATACCTCATTGCCGACATACCTCTTCATTCCGATGATTTATGGTGCACAGAGCTAGTAGTATCTTTGGCGCAGAGCTTGCACGTATCCTGCGATAATGCGTAGTGCAGGGGGATGCACTGGGAGCAATGTTTTTTGCCTAGTGAATTCTGCTTTAATAAGGCTACGGGAAGATGACTTGTGGTTCAGTGAGTTAGTGGTACCGAAAGAACTCGGCGTGTGCGTATCCTGCGATGATTCGTGGTTCGGGGGGGTCAGTGGTATAATATTGCGTCTACTGGAATGCTTCATGTTCAATCGCCATTCTACCTTAATCGTGAGCCCTCACAATGTAGATCTAAGGCAGTAGTCATCACTGACATCAAGAAATTGTTTTTATCGTATCCTTTAACAAAACTGTTTCGGACTTGCATAAATCAAGGCTAACTTGAATGGTGTCCGTAGTGTAGATGGAAAGCTGAATTCAAGTTGTGAACCCTGCTGTACACAGTGTAGATCGAATGCAGTAGTCACACAAACATCGAGGAATGCATTTTTGTCTCCTACGTTAACAAAATCTGAGGACACAGTACAATTGTCTCTGCCTTAAAGAAATCGAGTCTGAATTCAATGTCTGTAGTGCTGATGTGCTTCTGGTATCAAGTAGTGAACTCTGTTGATCGCAGTGTACATTTCAAAACAGTACTCAGTACACTAATTGAGGAATGGTTTTTGTGGCATCCTTTAACAAAATGGTCTCTGTCTTACATAAATCAAAGAGAACTTGAATGTTGTCCTTAGTGTAGATGAAAAGCTGAATTCAAGTTGTGAACCCTGCTGTACAGTGTAGATCGAAGGCAGTAGTGACACAAACATCGAGGAAAGCTTTTTTGTCACATAAGTTAATAAAATCTGAGGACATAGTACAATTGTCTCTGCCTTAAATAAATCGAGACTTACTTCAATGTTATCTGTAGTGCTTCTGCACTTCTGTTATCAAGTGGTGAACTCTGTTGATCGCAGTGTACATTTGAAGGCAGTACTCAGTACAGACATTGAGGAATATTTTTTGTTGCATCATTTAACAAAATTGTCTGTCTTACATAAATCAAGGCTAATGTCAATGCTGTCCGTAGTGTTGATGCAAAGCTGAATTCAAGTTGTGAACCCTGCTGTCCGCAGTGTAGATGGAAGGCTGTAGTCAGCACAGTTATAGACGAATGCTTTTTGTCGCATCCTTTTACAAAATCGGAAGACGTAGAGTACAATTGTCTCTACCTTAAATAAAGCAAGGCTTAATTCAATGATGTCCGTAGTGTAGATGGAAAGCTGAATTCAAGTTGTGAACCCTGCTGTCCGAAGTGGAGATCGAAGGCAGTAGTCTATACAGACAGAAGTCTGCGGTGCTGTGGCGTTGAGTTCGGAATGGGTCTGTATCGAGGAGGCATGTGGTCATGGCGGCAGCCACGCGGCAGAGTGCGGACCTTCGCTGTGGCGGAGTCTCTTCTCTTTGCAGAAGTGAACCACGCCCAAGATAGTCTTACTCTGACGTTACTTACGTTGGACCAAACCACTACGCTTCTGCTTGAGGGGAGGGGGAGACAACACAGCTACATGACCGAAATATTCCCCAGTGTCTGAGATAATATGGTTGCATCCACTGTGCAGTACACTACACGTATCAATAGCATATCTACACACGGTAAGGTTTTTTGTTTCTATAGTGTGTTGTGTATAGCATATTATAGGAAGTATTAGTAGTGTGTAAATTTCTGTTGATGTGCGAGATCCTTCCCTTATACATGGTTGATTGCCACATCTCTGAACATTGAGCTAGTGTGCTGTTGAGGGGATATATTATTTTGGGAATGTCCGTTGTCCTGTTTTGCGCTGTCTGAGGTAGTAGAGGGGGAGGAGTCAGGAGGGGTGGTTGTAGTGGTGGTGGCGCTAGGTGTTGTGATTCTGTTGGGTGTTGGAAGTGCATAATTAGTACTTCTATCACATATTCGTCTTTAAATATGGGTGAGTTTGATGTAATTCACACAGTACATAGTAGACGTCCTTATACTATTTAAATGTTGATATTAATTTGTTAGTGGTAAATGGAACTATCACTTTTTTTTGGATAGCATTGTAGATTTGTTTTGTTTTTGAAAGTTTGGGACGTGGTTTTTTTCCCCTACGAGAACGCCTAGTTTGTATATTAACGTTGGTTGTGGTTCTGATTTGCAGCGATTTTCTTGGAGGAAGGAATAAATTGAAGAGTGGTAATATTTTTTGTTTTTACTACGTTGAGAATGGGATGATAAAAAAAGAGGAAAAAAACAGATATGCTTATTAAACATTATAAATAGGAATTATCATTTAAACACCATAGAAATTCACAGAAAAAATCATAGGTTTCAGGCACGCTATAGTTAGGAATTAGCATTTAAAATACCTTAGAAATTCACTGAAAAAACATAGGTTTCAGGGGTGTTATAGTTAGCTGGACATTTCTCTCATACAAAACCATTGAAATTCCCCCGTTATAGTTAGTTCAGCTAACTATAACTTGCCCTCAATGCACTGCTGATGTCACATATTATATCACTCATGACATGGTCAGTGACATCACTGATGACATCTCATTTTACCCAAATATAACCTTTGATACACACATTCAAAAATAGAAACTAAAATTTTCAAAGAAATGGACATACCAATACAGTTACAACAACCTATTCAGTAATTCCAAGATCTAAATACACATCCACTCATTCACCAACAGTCCTATATAGTCAGGGAACCTGCGCATGGGCATCCCTCGCCAGGAATACGCATGCGCAGGCTCCTGCGCATGCACAGTTCCAAGAAGATGGCTAGCTCGACAAGGAAGATGACCCCACGATAAGGTAATTTCTTAAGTCTTATTTTATGCTTAAAGTAATTTAATATTGCGGGCAGGAGGCGGGTGGCCAACTTCCTTTCCACCCCCGAGTGTGAAGAGATTTGCCCCGTTTCTCTGCCTTCATTGCGAAAGGCGGAAGGGGCAAATCTCCGCACATTCCGTCGGCGGAACGGAGATGTCCGCCCACCCCTATTCATTACCTGTGGCGATATTGGGGTACCTATATGGAACATAACATCAGGAAAGCCATTAGGACCTGGCTATTTAACGAATAGTGCACTAGCTTGCTTCTGGATTGTTAGCGCCAAGACAGCGCTTGGTATTCGTGCGCTGTATGAATTTTAATAACCTAGCATAACAGTCACTGCACAGACAACAACAAATGAGATGAATTTGAGGTATATCATTAAATTGTAGAGTGTGGAAAGGAGGGTTTTTTGGATAACTTATCTCCTTGCCCAGCAGTGGCTGACCGAGGATCTCAAGCAAGCAGAGATTGGTTTTGGGATAAAACAGCTGCTCATAGACAAGATGCCTGGTGCAGACCAGCTGCTGATAGTTTTATGCGATATGTATGGCTAATTTGACTTGGAAACTGTTGTCAGTCTAGTGTGAGGCACGAAGTAAGGGCATAATACTAGACTTAACTAAGGTTACCAAAGTAGTGGTGCTATGGAAACCAGGAGAGACCCATTGGATATGGGGGGGGGGGGTCATAGAAACTGATGTCGCTTTTGATCTCCGAATATAACATTTTGACAAAGGTATTAACAAATAGATTGGCCACTCTTGTGGCTGTTGTGGTGCATCCACGCCAAAGCTGATTTATTCCTGAACGAAATACGTATGAGTTTGTGCCGTTTTCACTATGGTGATAGAACGCCTAGATCAGACTGTTGACCCTAAGTGGCCTTGTTTGATATCAAAAAGGGTTGGAAACAGTACACTTGTTTAAATTAGGGCACATTTCAACTGAGGAGTGTCAGAGGGGGGTGTGCACAGAAGGGAACATTTTTTCATATCCGATGAGACTGCCTGATTATACAGAAATACTGGTGGATGGTGGTCCAGATTATGTCAGTGTGTTGGAGCGGTAAGTCTCCCTGGATGCCAGATGGCATATTTTGTGTGTGACTGGGGAACTGATTTGGCCCAAATATCAAAGAATCTGGCTACAGGTGGCCGCAATGGTTGCAAAGAGGAATATTGGGGGGGCATGGTGGGCAATTCCAGCACCTAAAGTCTCCCAGTGGAAAAAGGACTTAGACTTGTGCTTTGCGGCAGAAAAGACCATTTATGACAACTGGGGATGCCCCCAAAAATGGGAAAACATTTGGCAGCTATGGGAAGATTACAGGGGATTTGGGGGGGGTTTCGACTAGTTAGGTGGTGAAGGTGCAGGGACCGGTTTGTGGGACTTAAAAGGTACTGTTAATACAACAATGTATTTGCATTGTAGTATGTGTATGTCATTAAACATGAATGTAACACACAATGTAAGATCATGTTTATGAATGCTTACTATTGTTTAATAAAAATAACAAATAAATAATTTGGAAAAACTGGAGTTGCGGGGCTACTTCTTAAAATGACTCCAGTTACTATACTCTGCACTACTGGTGTGAACTGGAAGTGTTCTCAAAGTGCTGGGGAATATCTAGAGGTATGAGACAGCTCTGTCCACTTGCGCCGTTGCTGTTCAATGTGGTGATTGAACAACTAGCCTGTCTGATTTGACAAGAGACCAGACTGGGTAATTCAGTTGGTACAGGAGCCTTATGTTGTCTCCTTGTATGCTGATCTGTTTATTTGCGGAATCCAAGGGAAAGTCTGCTACCTGTACAGACGTTATATAGATATGGTGAGATGTTGAGCTCTCAAGGTGAATTGGGGAAAGTGTGTACTGTACCTGGTACATGCTACCTAGCGTACAGATTGGCTGGAGGGTTTACCGATACGGCTGCAGTGGTTTCCGGACACATTAAAGTACCTGGTTTGACTGTTGTGAAGACGACTAGCTAATATGAGGCAATCTTGGGAAAGCAGTGTTTTCTGTGGGATAGTCTACTTCATTTTTGGGAAGTTGCCGCTATAGCAGTTTGGTAGGGTTTCCATCGGAAAATGTTTTTGCCTTCCAAGCGATACATGTGGTTCGGAGACAATCCTTTTTATAGACATGAACAGTTCTCTGACTTTGTGGAGAATATAAATGAAAAGACTGTTTATAAACAAAACAATGCTACCGTTACAGAAGGAGGCATTGGGGTTGCCAACCCAGACTTATTACCTATCAGCACAACTGATATGGCCGATGAGGTGGCTACAGGATCTGGCTGAGCACAATGGTAGGGAACTGGAATAGAGTAGACTAGGGATGTCAGTACTAACTGCTACTGAGACAAGATAAAATAACAAGAAGACTTTTGAGGGCACTCAGGGTAATTAGTTGTTGGTGGCAATTATGCTCGCACACTAAGCACTAAAAATATTTATACACTGAGATCTGAAATACTGCTGTGGGCCTTTCCACAATTAAATTTAGTGGACTTTATGATAGAACTAAGTTATTACATGATGTGATTAAATGGATGAAGACTGAGTTGACTACCTTGATTACTTTCTCTCCTTCTTGTTTTAGTATATCAATGAGTATCAATTCGTATTGTGCTGTATTGACTTATTTTATTTATTTTCCTTTTATTTGTTTTATCCGAAATTCACATTTCTGACTGCCTTGATTGTCCCCAAGTCAGAAGTTTTAATATGCATCCTACAGATTAATGGACACTGCCTTGTTGGTCGTAGAGCGTATTTGGATAATCAGCCACCAAGATTCTCTTTCAGGTTTGATATATGTAAATCATAGAGACAGGTGGTTCGTGTTCTTGACACGGCATCTGATCATCCCTATTAGCAATATATTGGTTGCTTCAATGCCCCTCTGCACCAATTAATAAGCAACGTTGACACTGCTCGGCTAGTCTGAATGTGGAGTGGGATTTGGGGTTGTTAGATTTTGTAACTGTCACCTGCCTTCTCCGGTATGGGTCCTAAAGACATTTATATTACATTGTCTTCCCTGTGAATGCCTTGTTTCTTGATCACCTGCCATACCCCTCTACCCCGTGAAGGGAGATTGTTTTTTCATACAGAAAGGGCAATTAATCAGCATGTTCTGCCATGTCAAACCTTTTACCTGCCAACTAGAAGTCTGAGCCAAGGCTCTCCTAGAGTTGGCAGAGGGCAGTCTTTGGGGGTAAGGTAGGTTGTATAGCAGGCCACCTGGTCCTTTGAAGAGACATGTACTTTTTATTTTTTAGTGCAGATTCTTTATTGAGGTTGTTGACAGGCAAGCAATAGGCATATGTTGCCACTAGACAGCTGTGTTCTGAAAGCAAATGTTCTCTAGCTCTCCCATTATTGGGTCCCGTCCCAACTTGCCACAACAAGTGAAAGCTGCGGGGGATGGGAAATTGTACTTGACCATCCACTCTGCCGTCGGACGCCAACACCACAGCATACAACCTCCACTGGTGTATCTAAAACTGTGCCGGCACCCGTCAAGAAAAGACCAAGCAACACTCCAAGAAGGCCAGCTGGTTCACTCCTGCCCTCCATGAGTCCAGATGCACCTGCAGAGGACTCTAGGAAAGATGGAGGAAAAACAAAACCCCGGAAACTGATGCAACCTTCAAATCCACCATCAACGCACACCCTCATGAAAGCCACAAAGAAAACTGGCCTTCAAGACCAAATCATTTCCACTGCATGCCACAGCAAAGAACTCTATGCCATCGTCAAGGAGTTCACCAGGTCCAACAGCAGTACACAGACGCTCCTCCTCCAACTCCCTCTCAAGACTTCTGCAACAAACTCAGCGCATTCTTCCACCACAGGATCAGGAAGATCTACAACTGCTTTGACACCCTAGATCGGACCACTACGTCTGCTACCATCGCACACAACCAAGCTGCACCCTAACAGACCGTGCTCTGCTGGATTCCGCTCGCAACAAAGGACAAGCTCAAGACCATGAAGAGCATCCACTTAGGGGGAGGGAAAAGTCAGGGCTCCTATCATATCTTCCACAGAGCAGCGGCTGTCATAGACTCCCAGCTTCTCCTCATCATCAACTGCTCCATTGAAACTGCCACCTTCCCAGACGCCTGGAAACAAGCAGAGATCAACCCCCTGCTGAAGAAGCTGTCCTCGGAACCCAGAAAGACCTTAAGGACTTAATACCCATCACCCTCCTCCCCTTCCCAGCCAAGGTCCTTGAAGGCCATTAACGCCCACCTGTCCAGTTTATCGATGTGAACCACAGCCAAGAATCCTCCCAATCTGGCTTCTGAAACTGCCACAGCATGGAGGCCACACTCCTCGCCTCCAACGACAACATCCACTTCCTTCTCAACAGGGTTGATTCCGCTGCCCTCATCCTACTAGACCTCTCTGCCTCCTTCGACACCATCTCCCACCGCATCCTAATCACTAGACTCCATGACGCTGGCATCTGTGGCAAGACTCTGGACTGGATCCACTCCTTCCTCACCGGCCAGACCTAGCGAGTCAGACTACCACTGTTCCTCTAAGAACCTACAGAGATAATCTGTGGAGTGCTCAAGGGTTTGTCCCGGAGCCCCACCTCTTCAACGTCTACCTGGCCCCCTCATATCCATCGACCAAAGCCACAAACTCCACATCGTCTCATACGCCGATGACACCCAGCTGATCCTCTACCTCACCAACAAACCCACAACTGCCAGAACCAACTTCTACAGTGGAATGAAGGCAGTTGCTACCTGAATGAAAGACAGCTGCCACAAGCTCAATTTGAACAAGACCTAAGTACTCCTCCTGTGAGCCACCCCTTCAGCCTGGGATGACTCCTGGTAGCCAGCCATTCTGGCATCCCCCCCTACGAACCACTCACGCAACCTCTTTATCATACTGAACTCACCACTCCACCATGAACCACCAAATCAACGCAGTTTCCTCAGCCTGCTTCTACACGCTCTGCCTGCTTCGAAAGGCTTTCAGATGGATCCCCACAGAATCCAGAAAGACAGTCACTCGCGCACTCCTCACCAGCAGACTAGACTATGGCAATGCACTCTATGCCGGCGTCACCCAGAAACAGCTCAAACTACAGAAAGTCAAACACCGCAGTCAGACTGGTACTCAACGTCCCCGCAGCATCCACATCTCTCAACACCTCCGACAACTCCACTGGTTCCCAATCAACTAGAGAATCCCTTTCAAAATCCTCTCATGTCTACAAAGCTCTACGCAATGAAGGACCAGCATCCCTGAACCACCGCCTCACATTCCATGTACCTGACGGAGAACTCCGGTCCTCCCAGCTCAGTCTTGCCTCCACCCCCAGGATCTACAAGACCAGAACCGAAGGAAGGTCGTTCTCGTACTGTGCTGCCAAGACCTGGAGCACCCTGCCCCTCCACCTCAGGCAATCTGCATTGCTGACCCAATTTAGGAAGGACCTCAAGACCTGGTTCTTCGAATGATCGATCCTCAATACAGCCTGACCAGCAGCCCCTCTCCCTCAGCACCATGCGACCCTCATGGGTGAGAAGCAGCACTATACAAAACTCTGATTGAGGCATCAGTGGTCATGGATTTGCTAAACATCCAAGATTGAAGTTTGTTTGTTACAGCAAGATGTGTCAAAATGGGATGCTGTTGCGTTACCCCATGCCATGCTACCTAAGGGCAGTTCCTGAGATATGGCCTTGGCTATTAACAATAGAAAAGGGACATATAAGGGCACTCTTGATAAATGATAAGATGCACCTGAATTGGCAAACTGCGCAAGCTTACGCAAGAAACTTGAGCCAGCAAGCTCCCCCTGAGCAGGAGACTCCTCGCCCCCAAAAAAGTATTCCGGGGTAGATAAGTTGTCTGTGTGCTGCATTGAAGCCGTGCAAGATTTTATAGCTTAAATGCTTCTGTAGTTGCCTTTAAATGAAAAAGCAGTTGCTGCCCAAAGGCTTGAAAGATCGGTAGTTGGCAAGGTTGTCTGGGCCCAGGTTGGATTCTTTGTTTGAAGGAGTTGAAGTTCAGGAGGTGAGATCGGGCATCTCCATGAAGGGATTTTAGAATAGATATGTTGGCAATATATCTTTGTCAGTTAGGCTTAAGTGACTTCAGTATGTTACACTTAGCATATGGGATGTGTTTGTAGGCTCCCAACTTGTTTGTGATATTGAAGGTAGAATTGTCTTTTGGTTTGATTTTATTGATCTTCCTGAAGAAGTGATTAATCTCCTTCCACTTGTAGATTGGTTTTGAATGGGAAATTTTGGATTGATATAATCCGTGAAAGCGTTAAATATTGTCTTCTTTAGATGCTTCGTTGGTGGTATTTTGTTTTTATAGAAAGGGCATATGGTTTAATTGATAAAGGAACTGCTTGCTAAATAGTGCTTTGAATAGGGTGACTTCATCAGTGCATGTTTTGCCTTTGGGATGCTTGTCCTTGGAAAGGTCTTGGATGAATCATGATAACCTTGTTTTGTCATGTTCCACACCCATGACTTGTGAGGCGAAGGCTTCATGTGACATGAAGGATTTGTTGGTATAGTCCTTGATTGCCATATCTGCCAAGGCTTTTAGCCATATGTACTTTTGAACTGTATAGTTTTCTGATACCCGTCGCAACAGATTGACCTGAGTTCACACAAATTATATATTTGAGCCCTGCAGCCATCACGTCTTAAAAAATTGATAGGTGCCTTCATGTCTCACAGAATTGACAGATGCCCTCATTTTATCGGAATAAAACAAGTGATGGCTATTCCAGTGATCAGTCCTTTGTCTCTTGTGACTGAGCTTTTAAGATTGTATTCAAGCTATTGCTAGATCATCCTCTCCATCTCACACTGGTATACTGTCAAGGGAAATTTTTTAATCCAGTTTCTCCCCATATAACCACAGTGTTTTGTTCAGGGAGAAACCTCCCAGATTTGTATGACTGCGATATGGGCCACACCCACTCATACTGTGAGTGTAATCCTCTTGCTGCTTCTTCCAGGGTTGATGCCCAATTTTCCCGAGAACTCTTAAATCTTTGACTGTATACTTATTTTTCTCCTTTGCGCTCTCTTGCACTTTTTGCAAAGGAAATACACAGGATCTAGGAGTATCCTTGTATGCATAATCTCTCAATCCACAGCACCTCAAACTGATTTTATCAGTTAAAATCACGACACCAGCATGATTTTTTCAATAGCGAATTTGTGAGTGGATATGGCAGACCTGCCAACTAAATTAAACATCACACCGTGAGAAGTGGGCAGGCTTTGGAGGGGGAGGTGCCTTGTGCTGAGAAACTCCTCTTAGGTGTCCATAGGTTTGAAATGGGTGACACACTCCTCCATGACTGTAGGCATTCCACAATATAACTACCTCCCTCCTCGGAGAGAGAACATGAAATGACCGAAATCAACTTAACTTATGAGGTAGAGAAGAGCATTTATTTAAAATGTATCCAGTATTATGGGAGCTTTTTCAGGTGAAAAAGAATGTATACCGAGAATGGCTTAGCGACAGGGAGAAATAATTTGTAGAATTATAGTTTGGTCGTTGTGAGTAAGGGGGATTTTTTCTACGGTTGACTGAACAAATAGATCATTAGAGTTTCACACTCATTGTCCGTTACTCAAAAACCTGTTATGTATAATTACCCAGTTTTAATTTTATGTTCCTTGACCCCTTCCATTTGATCTCACACTTCTGTCAACAGCTGTACAGGATTAGAGTAATCAAGGGGCAGCTACATAGTATGTCCTCAACAGCATTCGTCCCAACCCTTTATTAAATAGTGTCCTGCTGCCCAAGCCCACCTTCCTCTGGCCAGACCACCCTCAATCACCCACATTTTAAAATTCTTACCTGGAGCCCTGCTACCCCTGCATTATCCTCCCCTTGCTCTGCTAAATATTAAAAAACAAACAGAAAAACTAGTGCCCTGCCATCGATCTCTCCCTTAGCATTTATCATACCCTGCTCCACCTAAATTAAAAAACCCTGGTGCTTAGACACCCATCCACACCACCCCTTTCTGCGGTTCACTTTTTCCCCATGCACATATACAAATACAATGTCGCTTTTTGACACATGCTGCAGCTTCTATATTTGCCATTTCCCTCAACCTAAATTGAAAAAAATGTCCTGCCACCCACACCACTATTTGAAATCTATCCTCTCACCACTGTATCAAAATACCAGGCCTCATGCCACCCACCCCCACCATCATTGTTGTCTTCCCTTTCCTAATGGTGTGTGCTCTCTGCTTTCACTCAGAGCAGAGATCCAGCCTGTGCTGACAGGATCTCTGAGATCCCAAACAGCACGGTTGGAATTCCTTTATTTCATAGCAGCAGTTGGAACACTACTTTTGCTTCCCAATGACACTACATACCAAGGACTAGATAAAGGGCCAGTGTGATTATATGCTGGATAGAAAACACACCCCAATAACATTTTAATTCATTGGCTAACTTGTAGTTTTGCAGAGCCTATAGGCAAGGGGAAAAACATTCATATTTCTTCATTTTATAAAGTAGTAATCTAGAGGATATACCTGGTACTCTTGGAACATGCTTGTTTTGGTAAACATAGGTGTAATGAGTACCTAAAAATTAGAGTAATAGCGGCACATCCATATCCAGTACCTAAGCAGCAAGTATCCGATGTGAACATTCACACCGATGTGTGGTTCCAGCAATACATTATCATTTAGCATATGCAACAGTTTATGACCTCCAGAGATTCCGGACTGCGGTCCATAGTGGCTTGCCAGATAGTAGAATACCAGTACAGTGGCTTCCAGGAATAGGAATTGTTTCTGATTTGGCTGGATTAAGCTTCTGATGGTCTGTCATCAAACATCTGAACAAGAATTGTTTAGCCGGTTTGCTGCGATTGCAGCAGTTCTCAAGACTTAAGACCAGCTGGATGGCATCAGCCTATAAGAAAAAACACAAAGTCTGGATGAAAAAAGCCCCCTTCTCCGTTAATTAGTAAATGCAAGAGCAGTTGCATTTCCATCATTATGTGCTAAGGCTCAATGCTTTCCACTATCGCTGAAACTAGCCAAAAAAAATGCAACATGGCTTCACCACACCTAAAATGAATTTCCTACAGTCCTGCTTCTGGCCCTAAAAGTCTTACTTGAAGCTCAATAGTCTAATCAAAGCATAAATGTCTGACCGCTTCAGTGTTCTAGCTGTACTGGCTAAGGAATCATGATAAGCACAGTTGCTGCACAGGCTTTTGAAGTATTTGAGAGTGGTCTCTTTGGGGACCTTTTGACAGAAATCTCTAAAAGAATGTTTTCAATCAAGCATCCATGTTCCTTTCTTAAGTGCTTTTTTCTCCAGAGGTGATTTTCTCTTCCCTTTCTTTGGGGGGGCCTGTGGATAAGATACCATAGATCCACTCTCCTATCTATGCTTACATTCAGCACCCAAAATACCAGGGTTTAATTAACTTTAGGCTGTGAATTAAATATCTACCCAGCACAAATGTTACAACTTTCTGCAAAGGCAACAGCCAGCCTAAGAAAGTATTTAGCCTGTTACATACCTGGAAAGCACTGTGCATCCCGACACTAAAGAAAGTATAATCTGGCATGCCATTTGATGATGATGCTTATAGTATATCATTTGTACCCAAGCTGATGCTTAGGCATGTAAATCTGAGAATTATGTAGTTGGTGAGGTCGGAGGAAGGATGGAATTCTTTCCTTAAGTGGCTGTTCATTAAGTAACATTATAATAAAAAATAAAACACAGTCAAGGCATGACATTTCATAGGGTCGGATATAACCATCTTCCCAAATGCATTTTCCATTTAACCAGAATATACACAACATCCAACGAAATGCATTGGAACTCTTCATATCCAAAGTAGGTGGCTATATCGCCAAGCTTACAACATTTCAAACCATAAATAATCACATAACTGGTAACGATAAAAAGAGCATCATACATGCACTCAGCGTATCTCAGGTTTACCCTTTGGTTGGATATTCAGTTTTTCACAACTGGACCAACCACATAGAAAGAATACTTACTATCCATCAGAACTCAGACCGAACACTGCTCAAATATCCAACAAAGCTCAGAGATATCATACAGTTGTGTATTATTGTGCTAAAAAGAACAATCATTCATGAAAATTGGATCTACATTTCATAAATACTTACACTGAACCTCAATACTTGAGAAATCAGTAACAATTGAGTATTGGCTATTTTGGCTGCTTAACATCGCACCATACTCTGCTAACTTTCTAAAAGCTGTACTTTCTATAAGCCGGGCAACATTTGCTAATTTCAGATTGCACACAGTTGAGTTAGTAACAATCTTTGACCAATTGCATCAAGCACAGTATTTTACTGACCTGTATAACTAATTAATGCATGTGTAAGCAACAGAATAACCACTAATGTACGAAAAATCTGTTAAAATGACCACAGCTAAAATGGCCATGTGAATCAAACACAATATCATACTAACATGTATAATTAATCTATGCATAGAGAAGCAACAAAGTAGCCACATGTACACTCCTGAAAACACAGCTTCCTTACTTTTTAAAAAGTAAAAAGACGCTCAGCGCGAAGGGCTGTAATTAGTTACTTTGCAGTGCTGCGCTTTTAACTTCACTTTGTTTGGCGCTTAACTTCACTTTGTTGTTTTTAAAAACTCACCTTTGCCGCTTCCCCGGTCCACCGCTGACTTTACGTCAGATTGTTGTGGAGGGAAGTCTGGTTCGCCGAGCACACCGGAAGTGATTAGACTCCGTTGTACATCCTGCACCAGTTAGACGGTCCCTAGGAATGTAAAGAGATGTCTTTCCAAGCGGGCAGCGGACGCACGCAGCGGGCGCGCCGACGGTGTGCCAAAGGCAAGCCCGTCTGTGCCTGTCCGCGCCAGTACGTCGCCTCTCGCCAGGAATTCTGGCTGCGACAAGCCAGTCGGTCACATCTATGCCAGGGAATCTCTCCTAAGCCTCAATACGTCAGCAACCGCTTGTACTAGGACCCCATTACACCATCTGAGGGGCCCTTTCCAGTGCGTCTGTGGGTTCACTCTACCTAAACCAACGACTCTCACGCCCCCCACTACCAACTGCCCTCAATCACGGCTGTTAATTGCTCAACTAAACATTAGATCTTTAGCTAAACATTTTGTCGAAGTGCACGATCTCATTGAGGACAATTTACTGACCTGGCTACAGGACGACATGACTACAGTTCTCAATCTGGCTGTACCACCTGGGTATTCAATACACACTTTAAATAGGCTAACTAGGGGTGGAGGCATTGCCGTGATAGCCAAATCCCACTATCCCTGCCTTTTTACTAAAGTAGATATTGAAGGATGCGAATGTGCTCGCTTCAGCATCCTGATTAACCCTCATTTGACCCTATCGGGCGTTCTGATCTATAGCCCCTCCTGGACAAGATAGCAGCTTTACCAAGGCTCTCTTGGAAACAGTAGGCGCATTGGCGATAGGAACTGCTAATTTCACCATTTTTGGAGACCTGAATCTCCATTTCGACCTTACTTTGGATAGAAAGATAAACGGCCTACTAGCTGACCTTGCAGCATTCCAACTGTGCCAATTGGTCACCCCACCCATAGAGCAGGACACTTATTAGTCCCCATCTTCTCTAATATGGAAGAGGCGGTAGTGGTTACTCCTATCCCGGTCCCTTGGTCCGACCATATGTTGATCGTCATGTCCTTGCCTTTAAAAGACCCTTCAGGCATGAGTAGCAGTCAACCTGTATACAAGCGTCTACACGACTTTCACGCTCTGCTAAGAGGAGATCCTCCCGTACTCTCTGACAACAGAGTTGGGGTATGAGCAGTTTTGTACCTGGCTAACCTGAGCTCTGGACTCTCTGATCCCGGCCAGCTGGATCATGGGCCGCTCCCAAGAATCTAACCCATAGTATAATGAGTCTCTAACTACCTCAAGGAAAAGCTGTAAAAGAAATCGAACGCAAATGGAGGAAATCGTATGACCCGGAAATATAAGGTCAATACATTACCGCACAAAAAAACTACCACAGAACAATATGTAAGACACAAGCTGCCTACTATGCTAAAGAGATCAGGCTTAGCCCGAATCCCTCGAAATGTATTTTTAAGATTCTGAAGGATCTCGTGCCAAAAAAGCATCTATATCGGCGACTGTCTCCAGAACACACTGTGAAAAATTGGCCTCCTTTTTTGTGGATAAAGTGCGGGTGATTTATGGATCCTTCGTATCTGCACCTTGTTCCACCCCTTCTAGTCCTGAGTCGATCAACAAACTCACGACTATTCCTGAAATGATCCAGGACGAATTTCTTAGACTATGTGGGAAAATCAAATCTGGCTCTCCTGCGGACCCTTTAAAATCTGCCCAATTTAGAGAGGCATCCGCGTTGGTGCTTAACCCTCTCCGCCAGATAATTAATTCTTCCTTTGAATCAACCGTGATACCGGCAAGATGGAAACAGGCGTGGGTAATCCCCCATTATCAAAAAAGCAACGCTGGAACCTACCAAGCCTGAGCACTTTAGGCCTATTTCCTTGCTCCCCTGGCCGGCTAAGGTGGCAGAAACACACGTCAATAATACTCTGACGAACTTTCTCTACTCAAATAAAATTTTGGATGCCTCACAACATGGTTTCCGAGCAGGTCACAGCACCGAAACGGAACATCTCAGGACCATCCTGGACGCGGGTCAAACGGCGGCACTGATCCTGCTGGATCTTAGTGCCCCCTGTGACACGGTCTCACATGCGGTCTTGTTGCATCGTCTGGAGGCAGCTGGTGTTGGTGGATATGCATTGGAGTGGTTCCGAGCCTTTCCAACCGGAAGATCCTTCCGGGTCTCCACTCCCCCGTTTCTGTCCAAGGAACGACCTATCGAGCAAGGAGTCCCCCAGGGCTCGGCACTTAGCCCTACGTTATTTAATATTTACGTTCAACCACTGGCTGAAGTCGCCGAGCGGTGGGAGCTCTCAATGGTCTCATACACTGACGATACTCAGCTAGTAGTAACTCTGAGTGACGACTCCGCCTTGAGCGCATCTAAGTTTAAGAGTGGCCTAACGGCCGTGTCCAACTGGATGACCTCGTACTACTTGCAGCTAAATGCCAGTAAGACTGAGGTCTTATTGGTGGGAAAAAATGCTTTGCAATGGGGAGATAAATGGTGGCCCGAGACTCTAGGAAACCTTCCCGACCCTAAACCAGAAGTAAAAAACCTTGGAGTCTGGGTAGATTCCTCCCTCAGCTTTATCATGCACACCAAGAAAGTGGCAGCCACTTGTTTTGGAATCCTACGGAACCTCAAACCCATCTTAACATTTTTCGACCCTTCCACTCGCCAGCTCATTGTGCAATCGACCATCCTCTCTCGCTTGGACTATGCGAGCTCCTTGCTTTTAGGGGTCAACCAGGCAGAGGTTGGAAGATTGCAGCGGGTGCAAAATGTGGCTGTGAGGACCTTGATAGGTCTCCCCCGCTTTCATCCGGTTGCGGACACCTTGAGTAAACTCCACTGGCTGCTTGTGGCCAAACGGATCCAATTCAAGGTCCTCTGTCTCTCATTTAAGATCCTGAAGCTCACGACTCCACCTATTCTCTGCTCTCTCCTGACCCAATATGTTCCCCGTCGATCCTTGCGTTCGGAAGGCCAGCACCTGGTAGTGGTCCCCATGGTGAAACGCTCTCGTATGGGTGGTCGCTCATTCCGCTATTTGGCTGCAAAATTGTGGAATGCCTTGCCGTCCCAGCTGCATGGCTTAAATGATCTCCTGACTTTCAGGAAAGCCATGAAAAGACTCATCTCTTCCCCTTAGACTAAAACCGTTGTCACTGTTATGTCAGGGCCTGCCGCACTGTGCTCGAGGCAGTTCTCTTCTTACTGTTTGAGAAGCGCCGGGGCGCCCCTTAGCTGGGGCAGCTGAGCGCTATATAAAAAAAACATGTAAAATGAACACACAAGAGCTTGAGGGCTGCCACAACCATATGTGTTACTTTGGGGTAGGATAGGTAACAACATGCAACAAAGTGCATACTATTGGATAGGGATAGCAGTTCAGAATAGAAGACTGTGGCATGAGTGCCACCAGAATGTCACGTAATGAATATCTGCATGCTCAAAAGGGAGCCACAAGTAGAAGAATAAGCTAGAGTCACCGAATGAAGCATCTTGCACATTATGCTGATCCACTTCCTAGCTTTTTTTTTTTTAAAACCTTTATTTATCTTATGCATAGTACACAGCGTCTGCCTACAACCACTACGGGCCGGCCGCTATGACAATCAACAACATTCCAGGTCGTCTTACTATGCGGAGAGCTAAAAATAAGAGCGCTACGGTATATTAGCAGCAGACATAAGAAGAATAACGTAGGTTTCATTTTATAAATTTAAAGAGGTGTCATACATTCAGACCAGACAACCGAAAGGGCGAGCCATACGACTTAGTATCAACTAAAGGAGCAGCAATAGTTAGGATTTGTGCGTTGAACATTGTAGGCAGGATACATAAACACCATACTTCATTTCGCGCCAGTCAGTGCCACCCAGTCAATATATCACTGCAGGATTTATTTGCAAACGTAACCACTATATAGCAGGACATGAGAGGGCACATTCTTACAGCAGGAAGAAATGATCCAGTGTCATACAATAAAGCAAGTTTTACGTGGAACAAGCCATGTAGGAGGATACAGGCCCTCTAAGAAATATAATCGGGAAGTGAAAACAGGATATGCGAGCATTCAATGGCTGTGTACTAATATCAATGCCGTACATACAAAATCCAATAAACAGTGCAAACAACATAAGCACAGAGTGCTAAATCCTACCCAAAAGGAACACCACCCGACCCCCCGTCCGATCTAAATATACGAACAAATAAAAAAGGAAAAAGAAATATAAAAGGAGAAACACAATCGTGCAAGATGGGCGCCACCCCGGGCCAGGCATCCCGCGGCTAATAATACAGAAGAAAGTAGAGAGCTGGCGAGAAGAAGGGTATGGCAGTCGCGACGGAGCATCGAAACAGATAAAAGTGGCATAGCGACAGATCCCAACCCACTCATGCCAGAGAAGCGAGGACAGAAGCGGCACCGCTATAAAGGGATAGAAGAGGGCCATAGAACCAAAAAGAAACATCTGAAAGACCCCGCCCACCCGTCCCACCCCGCACCCCTGCAGAAGGCTACGGCCTACCCTCCAAACAGCGTGCCTGTCGCCCTAATCCGAAACCCGAAATATAGTAAAGAAAGAAAGTAGAATAAGGAGACAAAAAAAAGAGGAAAGAGAATACGAAACAAAAATAAGATGTGATGGAGGAGCCAGAGGATATGAACAAACACACTCGGCTACGACCCTCCCCCGACCAGCAAATGAATAATTATCAAATCAATGCTACACCTTCACATACAGCAAAAACCGGCAGGGGGGGGGGAGATTTTAACGTTTCACAATGTCGAGAGTACAAGCATCAGTGCAACGGACAGGTAAACCAGCAGTCTATCAGTGACTTGCAACTTACCCCCAGCCCTTCCTAATCACGAAACCAACCCAATAAAGGATAACATGGAGCGGACCACCCAGCACAGAATAATCGTAATGTTGACCAGGGTTACGGCAGTGATGTAGAGTAGGGAGAGCCACCATACTAATGGAATACAAAAAGTCAATGAAGCAAGTCAATTGTAGCAGCAACGACAGGGCAAGCAAAAGCAAGCCGGAGTCCAGTTTCGCAGTTCGACAATGCAAAGGTACCCCACCAGGACAAAAGCTCGAATCCATCGAAGCGGGAGCAAACAGCGGTCCACCATAGTTCCCAATAGTCCGGGAAGGAGCAGATCTCCGCGTCGTGTGCAAGTCCTCGAAGTCCGGGCGGTGAGAAAGCGGAGGTTCAAAAGCCACCGGCCCATCAAGCGGCCGAAGAACAGCGACAGCAACTCCTGGCGAAGCCGAAGGGGGCAAAGCAATGGAGGCATCAGGACAATAGGGGTGCATGAAAGAGCGACGACCCAAAATGGCGGCGGGCCGCATGGGGTCGGTAGAAGCACCGGGGGCCAAGACAGCATACAAGGACATCAAGGCGTCCAGGACATCTCCGAGCGTGGGCGCTCGAGCACACGCCCAAGCCTCCGCGCAATCCGGCCAGCAAGGTTCGTCGGTGCAGAGCGGATCACCCCACACGTTGTTGGTAGCCATTTTGTGAGTTTCGCCGCCCCGCACTCCACCGTGGGCCCCCAAACAGTTCCCAAATGTAGGACTTTACAGACCTCCGGAGGTTCCCAACAATGGCCTCACCGGCACAGAACGGGCCGGTGCTCAATGGGGGGGGGGGGCCCCTCCGATCAGTGGCGGGCCCCACAAGCGAGAGCCAGGCGCGGGGTCCAGGGCTACCGGACAGAACAAAGGCGAAGGGACCCCTTCACACAGTCAGCCCCCGACACATCTCGTCCCCCTCCAGCCGCACGGTCCACAAATCGGGGCCGGTTCAGGATCGCCGGGGCATACACACAACGGCTCCCACCAGTGGCTCACTCTCGCGGCCGGGGCCGACAACCTCAGCACCGCCGGTCGGGTCCCACAGGCGAGGTCCCGGTCTCGAGCGCCCGGAGGCCCCAATCCCACCGAGGGCACAGCTGCGGACCCACAGCACGCAGGAGCCTCCGGACCAGACGGTGAGTAAGAGTGGGTCGTTAAATTCCAAAATCTGTAGTGAAGTATCGTCGCAGTACAGGATATATTGCAGGATATTCGAGGTTGGCCGGAGGGCCGACGGAGCCGAGCTAAAAGGCGGCCATTACGCTCTCGAGCTAGGCTCCTCCCCCCCACTTCCTAGCTTTTTGATCTACCATTTGTACTTCATAAGCAGGTGCTTCATAGGTGACGAGCGCAGTCTGATCTATAGTGCCCCACTATCCTTGTCGTTAGCAGCAGCTATTACCTCGAACTTCATAAAATTACTTAGTTGAGAAACTGCACCGTTTCATTTTGAAGAGTATCTGTGCGAAATATTTGCAGTGTATGCCTTTTGTGCACTCTGATTTGGAAAAGATGTTTCTCTACAAATCTTGGGCAGATCATGGCACGCGGCTGTTATGCTCGGTTAAATCTTGCTAGCCTGAACTGTACGTTATAGATTGGAATCTACTTCTTAAATACCTTACACAATAAAGTAATTTGAATTGGTGTTAATCTTGTGAAACGTCTTTCTAAGATGGTTTTGTAGTCTCTGGAATTATCCTGTATTTGTTACTAAAAAATCAAAATCTCAAACTTTTTTCCTGGAATTGCTACCAATATTGGTTTCTTTAGAGATGAGAGGATGTTATTTGATCCAGTAGTCATTCGATAACGTTTTGCACAAGCTGCAGGATGAAAAAACGATTCGAAAATAAGAGCGGATTTTCTTTGTACCATGATTGCAACAAAACCCCAGAAACCACATTTTCCTGTTTCCAGATATTCTGCTTTTAGCTAGTTAGGTCGGGCACTAGCCAAGATCTTTTGATGTTACTAAAATTATAACTGTAATATACTTATAGTGGATGTCAGCCAACCCTCTTTGTCCATTGGTCTCTTACTCGCATTTGTCTTCCTCCAACAACAGTATATAGCATGGGCCAGTGGGCCAGCCTCTGCAGGATGGCATTCTGTACTTTCACAAGGAATACATCCACACACTAAGTAGTTTAGTGTAATGGACAGCTATGGCAACAAGTGATTTTTGAGACCAAGAACATATTTCTGATTATAGCCAATTGTTTTAATTAATGCAGGTCCAGCAGCTTCCCCATCCGGAAGGTTCAGCAAAAACAATGATAGAACAAATAAAGTACTGACTAGGACAAAAGATTGGCAGCCAACATTTGACTTACTGGCTTTCCAATGCACGTTACTATATAGAAAGTTGTGCTGCAATCCTGTGTTCTGTATGCAAAAAGAAATGTTACTACTTCCAGCTCTCGATTGGTTTTCCTGCTTCAGAGGTACATAGCATTGTGGACCAAACCGACCTGGGCCCTCTAATTACCAACTTACAGTAGGATTTTAGGATAGTGCTTAGTATTTGATCTTTCTTGCAGGATAAACTGCTCTCATAATTTTAAGTCGGACTAAATTTGCCATGTTAATAGTGAAAGCTAATGCTTATTTTTCATTTTTAATATTTCTTCTACAGGTTTACATGCAGACCTCCTAAAAGATGAGGCTGAGAGCACGCAAGGCTTCTCAGCAATCCAATGAAAGTCCCACGGTTCGTACGGGGCGAACGAAGCGCCGACATTCAGAGGTGGACGAGAGCCTACCATTGGGGGAAGGAAAAGTGCAGAAGAATGAAACAGGCTTATTATCCTCAATCAAGAACTTTATTCGAGGGAGTGCACCGAAAGTGTGCACGCCAAAGGGTTGTGAGGTATGTATGAAGTGTTTACACATAATGGTGACAACTGGTGGGTTAGTAGCTTGAAGTTGTTAGTTAGTTTAGTAATTAATGAAGTGCAAATCGTGCAATGAATTAACCTTGATGTGATAAAGGACCTAAGGTGTCATTTTGGCTTTGAACAGATAGTTCACATCATTCAATCAATTGAAAAATGAGTCGATCTATTCTACTGTTACTCTTTGAGTTTAAACAGAAATGTACTGAAATGTGACACTTAAAGTACATTTGGGTTTAAATTCATTATAATGTGAAACCTGATTAAGGTAGTACAAGTGGTGGAAAAGCTGTTGCGAATAATTTCTCAGTGGGAAAAATTAGATGGGAGCATTCTGGTAGGTATCTTTGTGAATGTGGTTTTGCTTGCATAGGAGATGAGCACACAACCATCAAGAGACTGAACGCTTCTAATAATACTGTGTCGTTAAGACCTTGTTGATGCCAGGATTGAGGAATTGGTTAGTCGTAGTAATTACTCCAAAGGACTTAATATGTAAAGTGCGTATGTATTTGGTTTGTCGACCTTGCTAAAGGCTCTGATTGATGGAAATATTCAGATATTTGTGAGATAACCTTGGAATATTTTGTTCACACCAAAATAGGCAATTTAAAGTGGTGCAAACATATATGTTGTGCTATCTTACTGCTTAGGTGTCTCTTCTAATTGCACATATACAGTGATACTGGCTAAATCTCTTTTGTAGCAAGCAGAAGATTACACTTGGTCAAGTCTAAGTAATCAATAAAATATATGAATTGAAGGACATGCATACCGTAAACACGTAAGCAGATATGTTCTGTTCATTTTTGGAAAGTCATCCTACGCCCTGGGCGCACCCCCTTTTTGTTGCTGGCTGGTACTGATGATAACTTACTCTGACTGTACCTGGCCTCTGCCTAATCAGGGCCAGTGCATTGCTGAAAACACACTTGGAATACAGTGAAAACACCTACATACAATAGGGTACACTATGGTTTATGGTACCCCTATGATTGGCATGACCTCCCCAATAAGACCCTAGTACATAGGGCAGGAGGGTCAAAACTACCTTTCAGCCCCTAGAATATAATAAGGCATGACAGTTTAGAGGCCAGCAGTCCTTTCTGCACTTGCATGTGTGCACTGCTGAGGCCCTAGGTCAGTTTAAAAGCAGGCCTGCTTTTAAAATGGAAATGGTACCCAAACTCTACTTTGGGGTTTGGAGCACTTAAAAATTCGTAAACTACATATTGGGGCATGTTAGATACCCTCGCGGTCTCCGATAGGTTTCCTAGTGGTGGGAGTTGAGGTACTTACTCATAAAAATAGGTTTATACGCCTTGGGTTTAGTGAAATTGCACATTGCACTTCCCACATTGTAATATGGCCCGTAGGGACAGTGTCGTTTTCTCTACGTTAGTATGAGCATGTTGCAGCTTGCCTGCTGCTTTGCACACGTTACTACACATCTTTATTTTTGCAATAATTTCTTTGACTGCTTTCACATGAGAACTCCTAATTGTGTTCACTCTTTGCATGTTACTGGGATTTTGACTGAACATTATGTTCAAGGTCGAACAACAGTGCCCCTTTGGTATTTTGTTGTGGCCAGACCTTCTTAGCAAGGGGAGGGAAGGTTAGGCACTATATTCTTTTCTCCATTTTATAATGACATCTCCCTTAATGATATGGACTAGCTGCTATGGTGCCTGTATTTGTACTATGCATTTTCCTGCTTATCAGAAACAACCTGTCATGCATAAAAATCTTTACACTGCTCAAACCCTCTGTGAGCAGATTGTTAGTTTAATCAGGTAGAACTATTGTGGGCACTGTTGGCAATATTCTTATTCTCCCTGGCGACATAGGTGCCCATCATAGCCATAATGTGCGCTTTGTTAGTGGCATTTCAAGTATCCCAGGTGTACGAAGGCCCAGTCCGGACATGTTGTGGCTTTCTAGGCAACATTCCTAACATAATACTGAACAATCCATGATATTTTGTGGGATTCTTGGTAGCATTCTGGCTGTGCCTGGTACAATAGTGGCTCATCCATGACTATTGTGGCCATTCTTTGTGACATTAAATACATCCCTGGCATCATTTTGCCGCGTCCTTGACATCTTTTGGCCATTCTTGATAACATTATTGCGATCTCTGGAATAATGCTGGCGTGTCCCCCACATAGCACCTACATTTGCGGTAACATTCTCATCAATGGCCACATTCTTGACATGTTGTGGGTGTGTGTCTGGTCCTTACATATTGATGGCCCTGGCACCAGTGTGCCCATCGTTGACCTGCTGTGGCTATTCTTTGCCTCATTCTTGTTATTAGCCCCAACACAGTGGTGATACAAGCCGGTCAGTAGGATGCATCTCCCTGGTGTGATGATGAAACATGGGTGTTAAAGGCAGAATCAACCCATGTGTCTCAGTAGTACGAGTACTGGTGACGGGACACACTTTTTTCACTACCAATGAAATTAATATGATTTAAGCATGTGATTGTGTTCCGCTTTCTTTGTATGAAGTAGTGTGAAATTATTGATGTACTGTTCTTCCAAAACAATGTACAGATGTTGAATGAAATAACGCTGTGATAATCAATTGACTTGTTTCCTCTTGATGCAACTACAAAAATACCAGTGCAAACAGAACACGGAAGGTACCCTTTTCTTTGTATACATGTTTTCTTTTTATTTCTGTGACATTTGCGTGCAGTAAACCATGCCAAAGCTTGCCAATGCCAGATCTATTGCCTTTGCCAAGGCTTGTTTTAATTGAAATAGACTTTGGTTATAGCAGTACCTGAATGGTCCACCCCATCTTCCCTGGCGAAGGTGTAGAGCAGGTCATCATTTTGTGAGACCGTGACGGTTGTGATGGGTAAATTCAAGACTGGAAGTTTGGGTCATTTGCTTTTCCAGCTGAATAATCGCCCAGTTTACGCCCTTTGCCAAACTGCATTCTGCTTCTGATGGCAACAAGTCTAGCTCTCCCCATCCCACCTTCCTTGGCCCCTCTCCTGGTCTGCTCACCTACCTCCCGTTACCTCTCTCCACCGCCCAATCCTGATGTCCAGCTGGTATATCCCAGGCTCCATGCAGTCTGCAGCTCTCCCCTAACTTTTGCTTGGACTGTTTCGAGATAACGGGGGAATCCCTAGAGAACAGATCCCCCACGCCTTCAATTAGGCCAGCAGCCCCTGCCCCGCGCACGGCCATTCAAACGGCCTGTTCTGAAGGCAGACTTGGCCTTAAGAAATGTAACAGCAACACTGAGTTACACTAGAAATAACACGTCGTTATTTTACATTTAAATTGTATTGGTCTTATCGACCTCAGAAAGATGAAAGGCTGCTCAGAACCAAAATGATATGAACCCTTGACCTGCACAGTAGACACAAATCTCTGTAGTGGTCGCTCAACTCACTGAGTTACCTTACTGACCTGTGTACTGTGTGAACTCAGTTCTGAGGCTCTGGATATTTTTTGCACACTTGGGTTGTGGAATGTCTGTGTTTACATCTTATTAATTCCACAGACTTGGTGGAGCTTGAGAGCCGAGGCCTCACCTGTGAGTCAAGCAAACTCTTTACAGTCATACACACTTTCCTAAGCAGCAATAGTTTTCTTGATTGTGTAATCACTGCTGCAGTGGCCAATCAGAATTTGAATCTGTTGATTAATTCCACTGGAAGGCCACTGTGCAACATTTTAAAGAAATAGAACAGGGAATTCTCTTCGCTGCACAGTGATGATATGAAAGGTGAGGTCAATTTCTACTGGTCAATCAAGTTCCATGAACTTTGTACAGCGCAGGACAGGGCCGCGTGGTTTGTAGCATCCGGCGTCAAGATTACTGCACTGCTCTCAACTCGAGCCCTCCTGCGGCTCCCTGCTCAATGTTATGTCTTTGGCGACATTGGAACAGCATGTGCACTGGGCCAATATTACTTATACTGAACCCGAATTCCCAAAACCATTTGAAGTAATTTGTGTACCGAGGTTCAACGTAGGGGCACAAGTGTAAACGTACATTTGAGAATCCCAAAAATGTGGATATAAAGAGATCCGCTCATACCTCCTTGGCCATGTGAGTAAAGTGTATCTATCCTCTAACTGGGAAATGGGTGTTCTAGAGCGGGAACTCACTAAGAACATTGGATTGTCGGTATTCATGAACGTTTCCATAGTTTTTGCAGCTATAATTGTTAGGATGACTTCAGAGACCCAGCCATGGTGGGAAGGGGTTGGGACCACCCACAAATGCATGGGTGTTTTTGGGGATTGGGTGTTCCTTGGCAAACAAGTTTTGAAATGTATTTGCGGTACTTCCTTAAATTTATGTATGCGCAAATGCACATGTGTATTTGTCTATGCAAAGATGCTTTAGCATAAGACTGAATAGGAATTCACAACGCAATGCGAGGAACCTGCAACTGCCTCATCTTTCTGAGACTGCCACATCTTTCTATATTGCTGCACTCACTTGTAAATACCAGAGCAAGATGAACAAGCATTGGCATAGCCAATAGGTCTCGCCTTTGGGACATAAGTGTTTAGCCATGCAACAGTTGATGTTGCACCATGGATTTTGTGCTGCATGATTAAATACTTATAAGGTCCCAAAGGCGAGACCTATTGGCTATGCCAATGCTTGTTTGGAATAGCGATCATCTTTTAACTGCACAAGTCTGTCTAGAGACAGCTAAGGTGATATGTTTTAGTAAACCGCATGGGCTTCCACAGGCTCGAGAACTATACTCGAGCAGCTCTTTGCGATAAACATAGTCTCAAAGGGTAACGGACATCTGATGTTAGTGATCCATATCTTTTACTCCCAACTTCTATACACTTTTTTTGTTTCATAGCCCTGAAGAAGTCGCGGTGCACAACAATTAAGCGCGGCAAAACTTGTGTTGGCTAAGGATCTCCAGATTAAACTGAAGTGACTGTTTCAACGGAGGAACAAGAGTGTTTTTAGGTCTCGCCTACGCAGCGCGCATGCGCCGCATAGGAGGGGACCTCTTGGAATCGATTTGCTTTTTCGGCCAAAAACATGCATGCTTTGCATTGCTTTCAGTTGTAAGGCATGCACGTTTGGTGTTTTCCATGCTGGAGCAAGCAGCGGCTGCATGTGTTAACAATTATCGCGCTCGCTCCCGCAAGGTAAACGCTGCGTGGCCCTGCTCTCAGCCGCACTCTCCCCCCCCCCCCCCAGACCGCCCACTTGTTGTTGTTTTTTAAATAGCAGTCACAGGTTTGTAGCAAATATGCGCTGTGCACTTGATTATATATACACACCTTTTCTATGCGTTGGCCTGTTTAAATATTTATCTGCATGTTTAGCTAAATAAACAGCGGTCGTATTTTTTAATCTGAATGGGAAGTGTTTAAATCCCTATTCCTTTCGAAATAAAGCTGTTGGAAGCAATTTTAATTTTTTTCAGTTCCAAAATAATTTTCGCCGTGTTTTGCACACCGAATAAAACGATAAAAATATGCCCATGCTTTAAGAGAAACAAGTGCATTTAAAAATATCGAGCACCATGTTTTATTTTAATTTTGAGTTGAAGGTTTGGAAGGAATGTAACACAACGTGAGGAACACCCAACATCATGACATACACGCAAGCCCTGACCCCACGTTAGGGTCTAAAGGAGAATTAATAAAGAGGGTGAGAGCCCCAGCACACGAGTGTGGCACATGTTTTGCAAGCACACTCAGCCTCCGTAGTCTTTTGTCTTAGTTGCGCATGAGTGCTAAAAAAGACTGTGCCCCTGCCACACAACACTGATCTCCTTTCAAATTTAAGGATTCAATGTTCAGCACAAAACTATTGAGTTCCCTGCCTCATGGCCCACTCATGCATACCATGACAGAATACCTTGCATTCATGTCATTCAGCGATACGTGGTAGGTTAGGATTTTGAAGGCCTCAGTCAGACGTAAGCCATATGGGGTTACAGAATGCAGATATAAATGTGTCTGTGAGTACACAAACAATCCCTCCTTACAATAAAGTAAGAATATAAAGCTCCGTTACTCTCTAGTGGAGGGCCATCTCTACAAATACCTATACAGTCAAACGTGATCCACTAATCCTCAGGTACCAGTCATCCAAGGGAGGCACATGTATGTTTTTGTGTGTACCAAAGAATGGCTAGCTAACAGCTGTTACCAAAAAGCAATGTAATTAACTGGGCTTAAAAATTGCATTTAATTTATTTTCTCTGTACCTACCTCTTCTGTGTTTCTATTTAGACGAGTGCTGTGGTTCAGTGCTGCTTGGCGGATGTAAAATTCTAGCCCTTCTATTATTGTGAAAGGTTTCGTTTTTTTGGTTTTCACAATCTAATCTCCTGAATTAACTCTGTAGCAGAGAAAGTGCAATTTGGGAGCTGTGCTGCTCTTCACATGCAAAAAGATCTGAAAGAAACACGTAGTGATAGATTCCTTACCTTAGAATTACCCTCGGGTGTCAGACTGGATCCGGAAAGTTTTTTTCATCTGAAAGAAACACGTAAGGTCAAGATGCACAAATTACTTACCTTTGGTAACAATATATCTGTAAGAAACATTAGTAGTGATAGATTCCTTACCTTAGAATTACCCCCAGGCGTCAGACTGGATCCGGAAAGTTTTTTCGTCAGCAGTACACCTGTGCGTCGGTAGGCGGCACTGTGCGGCTCCGCGTGCGTTGTTGGCGCCGGGGTGACGTCTTCGGAGCTACTTGGACGCGCCCACGCACGCTGACGGCAGTTTTCCTTTTTCGCGCCACCAAGCGCAGATCTGGGAAGAGCTAGTACCCACATTCACTTTTTGACTGAGTTTTTCCAGGCCTTTTGCCTCATCTTTTCGAATTGATCGACTCCTTGTGTCGTAGGGATGCCCGGGTTCAAGAACTGGGGAGACTGCCACCGCATGATGTCTGTGACTGACCCCCGTGGCGTGTCTCTCTACTGCCTGGGAAACGCCCACGACCCCAAGTCGTGCCCCGGCTGCTAGGCCATGGCGCCGAAGACTTTGTGGGAGCGGTTTTGAAAGTTGCTTGAAGTCCAGTAGTCGGCTCAGCGCCGCTTGAGGTCCCGGTCCCGTGGGAGGTCGAGGGACCAGTCGCGGAGCTGTCATCACCATTCTTCTGGATCTAAATCCTCGCACTCTGGGTCAGGTAAGTCGAAGCATTCCAAGAAGTTGTCAAAGAAGCCTCGTCACTCTTCGACTTCCCGTTGCGGTTGAGGGTGCGGGCAGTGCCATCCCCGCGGCTCCGGGGGAGCCTGCAACGTTTCCTCCAGTCTATTCCCCCTTTCAGGGTGCTTGGGGCAACACCTGCTCAGGTGCAAGAGTTTCTTGCTGCCATTGTCATGGAGATAGGCTTTGCCTTCACACTGTGTTAAGTTAGCATGAGCTTATTAAAAGTTTAAACGCCATTTTTCCTTTCTGCTGCTTCTGCATTCGGCACATATTGTTATTAATGCTTTTAGCCTAGTAGAATATTTAGCTTCACACAAGAATATTATCTTTTCCTATTGCATCAGCTTTGCTTGGTAAGCTATGTCTGAACAGTGAGTGCCGAGGCCTTCAAGGTTATTTCAACACAGTGGTTGTTGTTTGGTCTGATCAGCGCACGTCCTAGACATAACATATATATGCAGCTGTGGCCAACTCTGGTTTTGGCGCGTTTAATAATGCATTGCACAGAGCATGCACACACACTTGATGAATATTCGCATGCAGAGAACTGGTGTAGAAGATGATGTGATCCCTTTCGACAAAGACCAGAGGTATGGGGCCGCCATGTAGATATAATATACTAGCAAGGGAGGGTAAGATTGAGGTGCCATTTAGCCTTCTTTCCTTTAGCATTTTAACATGCTTTCTCCCTTTGTATTTTATGGAATAGTAATTATGCTGATAACCTTGTTGCTTATAATATGTTTGCTTGTATTAGCTAAGATACTGCGCTTGAGAACACTGCATTAGAAATAAATATTTCAAACTTGCACGTGTCTTCATTTACTCCTCGTTCTGGACTGGTATGATAGTATAACGAAAGAGTGTTCATGTGTTCCACATTACCTGAGGTGTTCTAAGTCCATGTTCTGGGTGTCTAATCATTGGGGGTATGGAAGAACCAATGAGACACTGATTGCTAGTCTGGTAGGGGATTTTGGATACTAAGGTGAGTTTTGGTACTCCCTAATTCACTGAGGTTCCAAGTCTCTATGCACAGTTCTGTGTAGGAGCAGAATCCCTGTGACATGGTGCACAATCGTTGGTGGTCTTATTACATGACGCTTGAGTAGTGCTTATATCAGTCCTTAACCCCCTTCACTGTTGTTTCCAGAAGACAGTTGTGTCGGAAAAACCTGCCGATATTTACATAGGTCTTTTCAAGCTTGAATCTTTTCAAATGGTTTTCTTTTGAATTGCTACCCAGTTGTGCTACATAGGCTTTTATTGTACCTCTTTCTTACTGTGTCGTTATGGCTGACTTTGACACACCGCAGCATAGTCTAATTGCGGTTCGCAATCATTTGCAGGCTTATAACGTCGGGTTAGAGGGCATGGCAGTTATTATGCTAGTGAGTGCAGAAGTAGCTTACCCTTTCGAAATTTTCTATTCGTGGGTGACCTTCCCTGCTGTGAATGCAAATACGGGTGTGTTCGACACTTATGCTCCTACTGCCGTGCCACAGGAATATGTTCCATATAGGACCCAGGAAGTTCCGATTAATGCTTGGCAGCACCGAGTTTGGTTTAATGGCGCCCTACCCCACACTTTGTTAGTCACAAGGTTAGGTCCTTTGTCCATTCCAGGCACTACCTGGCCTGTTTTGGCTGGATTTACAACGCATCCTCGACATGGAGCGGTTCCCGTTGCGGATTTACGGCTGCTACATACAGTCGCAATTAGTGTAATTAGGTTGTTAGTGCAATACGTTACCCGCAATCTCCTGGGCGGGGCCCCAGGTGTTGCGGCGCTTGCAGCCCCTAGGGGTCTTCTCTGGTCAGCATGCCCTGAGTACCTAGGGTACCATTTACTAGGGGCTGATGGGTGACCAGAGATATCAATTGGGATTTAGTTTCAACACAGTTTTAGGGACGGAACACAGGCCCTGGGTACCTGGTTAGCAGGAGCCCAGGGCACACTCAAAGTACATCAGCAGTTCAGCAAAAACTGGGGGCATACCAATGCAAGAAAGATAACTGTCATCCTCCCCCCCCGCCCACTTTCTGGAGAAATTTGCTCAATTGCAACCTCCATCTTCACTTAAAAATTGCAATCTTTTCTGTTTTTAATTTTTGAAAGGACATGCATTCCTGATTATGCCCAGTGTATCAAACCTCTTTATTCTCTTAAACAACCTTCGTTTCCGCTTCCTGTTGGCTTCTGGAACATAAAGAAATTCTTTGGTCGCCGCAGTCTGATCTGCTTGTGACCAATTTCATGTTAACACAAGACTCTACAAATTTGGTCATAATGATTGTAACAGGCGCATTAGGCTTTACTTACTAGACGTTCAATGAGCGGGACACTGCCCCCATGGCTTTTAAATCTCATTTGTATAATCCTGCTGAGATGCGTTTCTCTTCTACAGAAAGTATTTTGACAGCTATCCAGATGTCGATTGCTAAAGACCGTTCTTTGGCTCAAGGTAAACGCTTTTTTCATGGTTTCGCCAGTACCTGCTTTAGAAGCAATTATGAAGGCTAGTGTCCCAAATTCCAAAGCCTTGCTTCCATGTTGGATACTGTGGGCTAGTTCTTAGACGTTGGCTGATGTCAACTTTATCTTTGATCCTTCTTTACAGACGCAGGAGTTTTTAAAGTATAAACATTTTCATCCTCCTTTATCATTAATCCCTCTTGATCAGTACAAATGTATTCACACTGATGGATCTGGGCAGCCCCCCATTGGTTCTAAACATGTTTATTCTGCAGCCAGGTTTGATTGTTGCTGGGGATTTTAAATCCTCCTTGGTGCACACCCAATCTCTTGGTGACTGCACGGCTCAATTGGCGGAGCTACGTGCTTTGGTTTTGGCTCTTGAATTTACTGTCATCGAGATTCCCACACTTGTAGTGTGCAATTCTTTTTACTGTGTACAATCCTTCAATTACAACTTGTTCTTCGGGACCGAAGTCGCCGGCGGCGCCGGGGCCGAAGCACCCGACCCGCTAGGGCCTCCAGCCGGGACCGCTGGGCCCGGAGGGGCTGCGGGGCCCGGCCGAGGAGGGAGGGACTTAATGGCCATGAGGTACCGCTCGACCTCCTCTGGCGTCGCGCCGTGCCCAGGGACCCGAAGGTGTGGGGCAGGCGGCGACGCTTGCGACTCTCGTGGATCCGCGTGGGCGGTGTCGCCCGAACCCCGGCCGCATCGTGCGAGCGTCGGGGTGGGTCGCAGGAGCGATGATGCCGCTCCGACCTCTCATGCCTCTTACCTGAGGACTTGGATCCCGACGACCGATGTCCACTCCCGGAGCTGCGGGGACTCCGACCCCGCGACCGGTCCCTCGACCTCCCGTGGGACCGGAACCTGGAATGGCGCGGGGCCGACTGCCGGAGCTCGAGCCGCTTGCGGGACCGCTCCCGCCTAGCCTTCGACGTCCTGGCCCGGCAGTCGGAGCAGGTGCGGTCGTCGTGGTCGAGGCCTAAGCACTTCAGGCACCGGCGATGGGGGTCCGTGACCGACATCAGTCGGTCGCACTTAGAACAGGGCTTGAACCCGGGCATCCCTACCGGCACCGATAGAGTCGAAGACTCAAGAAAGAAATGATTGAAAAAGATCAAAAAGTTTAGTCAAAAAATGACTAGGGGTAGAGCTTCTCCGGATCTGCGCTAGCTGGCGCGGAAAAAAGAACTGACGTCAGCGCCCACGACGCCGATGACGGACGCGGAGCCGCAGACGCCTACCAACGCGCAGGTGCATTGCTACGCAAAAATTTCCGGATCCAGTCTGACGCCTGGGGATATTCTAAGGTAAGGAATCTATCACTAACGTGTCTCTTTCAGATGCCATTTTTACTTGTGGTTTCGGTGGAACACATGTCGTTTCTGTGTAGCTCCTAGCCCCTTGCGTAACCCCTCAATCACATGTGGGATGAATGCCAGTTCATTGTCAGAACCTAATAAAAAGGCAAAGGTACTTAAAGTGCAGTATGAATTCTTTCAGGAGGCATTTGGCAATCGTTTGTATATTGGAGTTCAAAGATCGGTATGCCTCAGTCAGTGTGCTGAAAATGCACACAATAACCAACACGTACTTGTAGTTTGAGTGGTTGGGCAAGCTGAGGAAGTCCTTTTAATGTGGGGAGGAGAAGTGGCCTGGGGTAGCGGAAGTACCTTTCCCCAATTCAAACTTTGTACCACCATTTAGGAAAACAATCTGATCATTCCTTTACGTCCTACAAGTGGTGAGCCATGAAAAAGTAGGGTTAAAGGGGGCAAGCATTATTTCTGTCAAACATATCTTTCCATTTGGGCCTACCCATATTCTGTTTGTTAGCATACATCCTCCCCTGTTCCCTTCTTCCCTTTCCTTCACCCGGCCCCTTCAGTGATATACTTAGGGTCATAGTACATATCATTATCCTTTATCTTTATACCATGATATCGTAGGTAGCAGACACAACTTGAACCATTGTATATTCACAACCATGATACATAGTCCTCGAAAAAGGTGGGTGAAGCACTCTCTAATTGAACCTTTGACAGCAACAGGCCTTGCAATTGTTGTGCTATTAATGACGCATGCTGTATCTGTTGGCTTAAAAAGAAATCCATTATCTCCAAAAGCAAAAAGGATTAAAACATTGTACTATATATAGCTTGTCCTAAAATACAGTTGAAAATCTATGTCATAGTGACACCTCTGGGAATCAAAATTCTTGTAGTTGTCAAACTGTGTCAATCCTTTACCTTGTAATCCAATTGCAAACACCTTTAAAGACTGCACCGGTATACTTAAAGACATATTAGATCTATACCAACGGTATCCCAAAACAGTATAATATGGAGCACAGTTATTCGATGCACACTGTCTTTCTGTATTTACATATACTCATTCTCATTACTAAACCTCAATACATAAATGTATTCCTACTATATATTATCCATCCTCGGTGGTCCCTGGTGAATGTACTGCAGTTAGAATGCATTTTAGCACATTCCACCTTACAATGTAATTTTGTTACAACAATATTCTCTAACTCTGAAGAATCTGGAAATAAAAACATTGATGTGCCTACATATTTCTTTCAGGTAGGTGTATATAAAGTAGTGCTTTGAACAGAGATGCCAGAAAAATCCCACAGATGTATGAAATTAACCTGAGAGGGGAGACCTGGGAAAACAGGATTATGAACTAGAGGGGTGCAAGTAGCACCAGTATACCCCAGGAACTCATGCTCCCCCCTCCCCCATGGTACAGTAACATAGGGGCCAGTTGTATTAACTGGTATCATGAATCGTCCGCCCTTCCTAGATCACCCTGTGGACTGTATTCAAAGGTATTATAATCAAATGTCAATAGTCATCATTGTAAAAGCTTCTGCCTGTTTGTATGCTTACAGAGCGGAAATCTTTAACACCATATTTTGATTCTTGGATCCTCTCGCAGAATCCACAGCCAAGCAAATACGCCTTGGCAAAGGCTGTTTGTCAATACATGGAGCCTGGTGTTTTTCAATAAAAAGGTCAAAATTTAACGCATTGCCTTCATCTAATCTGCCCTTGTCCTGGCAAAATCTAACCCCCCACCCACCCCCCTCCCCTGTTCTGTTTCATCTCAATCTGTTCTGCTCTTTCATCAAAATCTGCCTTTCCCTCTTCTGCATCTGTTCTTTACTCTGCATCCTTCATTTCTACATTGAAGTCTTAGTCTGAGAAGTGTGATTGCACCAATTCTGCTTGTATTCCTTGTGTATGAATTACCCCTTCCTTTTGCCATAGTTGTTTGGCCCTGTAAGTTAGGGCATTCGTTTTTTCAATGACCCTTCCTGTAAATCGTAGGCACACCTATTTTGGCCTAATCCTCCACCACGTTGCTGCGCTAGATCCACTGAAGGTTGACCAGCCCCTTTTCCATTGTCCTCCTCCTCTTCTGCATATTTCCCATTAATGTATGTCTCCCCTGCAATAGAAACTGTCATAATAACATTCTAACAAGACTTTGTTAAATTTTAAATAGCTTTCATAATAGCAATATGTCTGACGAGAACCACCCTGTGCAACATGGTCTGTAAAAAGGCATTGTTAATTGTACTTTTTCACATTAACTGTGTTTTTATAGCGTTTACCATCTAGACGCTCTAATACTATCTGGGGTCAGAAATCTGAAAGCATACAGTAGGAGGACATGTCATTACGTCATTACAGATAGCATTTTTTTTTCTTTCGTTGAGATGGCCACTAAAGGTTCCCCACTAACGTGTAGCATTACTGACAAAGGCACATAGTGTAAAAACAATGTTTGGAAAATGGCATTCGGCAAGAATACCTCAAATTTGCACATCACCAAGCAAATCATTCTGATTTGTTCTGATCCTATAAAAAATATATTTTTCCTCTCAACCCAAATTTACAAGAGATTGTCTTCATAATTGGCAAAGCTTATTTAAAAATATTTGAACTCCATCAATGTGCCGAAGTCGCACCTGTGTCCCTCTCAGAAGCCGTAATTGGTGGGGTTCCCTGTTCTAGTTGTGGCAGACTGGGATCGCTGGAGTGAACTGAGGAGGAGTTTTTGAGGTTTGGGCTCTACTGTATATAGCCTAGATAGGGTCTTACACAAACAACAAGAAGATGGATACAGGGAAGTAACTAACGGACACAAGAGTTAAAAAGGGGGATGTGCAGAATTTATTTCAAACCTCCCAATCTGGGTTACAATCTAAAACATAATGCAAAATGATTAAAAACCACCTAATAGGGGATTACAGTGTATAAAAAATAGTCAAAATGTAAAAAGTCGACGCGGCGTTTCGGTGCTTGTAAGTCTTGACACCTTCTTCAGGACATTAAGGACATTTGACTTGATATCTGTATCTGTATTTTATGTAGAGAACGCTTATCAATTGCAGTTCAATTTGATATCGAATTCAAAAATGGATCACCGGATGTATATAAGTCTTAAAGATAGACCATCGCAATTTTATATTTGCACGGAGGGGCCACCGAGGTCAATAGGAGTAGATTCTTTATGATGATAGGGTATTCTTTTATAAGAAATAGAATTCTTCTTGTGGCCAACATCAATGGTTGCTGTTGTGTGGGTCTGTGAATATCCACCAAACAGTAATTTCTTTTAGTCAGGAGATTTTGATTTCTCTTATTTTAAAAGCGGCCTCCCTGCTCCTCCGTGCGTGGTCCTTCCTTCCGATGTGGAAGGAAGCGGTTCTCGACTCTGCGCAGTTTCGGGTTTACCCTCCCGAACAGCGGGTTCGGGATATTCAGGCTCTGATTCCCATCTTTCAGCCTTTATCCCGAGTCTCGGTTAGGTTGACGCTGCGGCATCTGGGGCTGATGGCCTCCTGCATCCTACTGGTGCGTCACGCCCGGTGGCGGATGCGGGCTCTGCAGTGGGACCTGAAGTTTCAGTGGGCCCAGCATCAGGGCAACTTGTCCGATCACGTCTTGATCTCAGAGGGCACTGCAAGACAGTTGCAGTGGTGGCTCACGGACCGCGATTGGGTCAGTGGCAGGTCCCTCTCCCTACCCCACCCGGAGCACGTAGTTGTGACGGACGCGTCCCTCCAGGGCTGGGGTGGCCACATGGGAGAGGCGGAGATCAGAGGACTCTGGTCACCGGCGGAGGCCCGGCTCCACATCAACCTGTTGGAGTTACGGGCGATTCGTCTAGCGCTGAAGGCATTCCTCCCCTCTGTCCGGGGGAGTGTGGTGCAGGTGTTCACGGACAACACCACCGCCATGTGGTACTGCAACAAACAGGACGGGGTGGGGTCGTGGACCCTATGCCAGGAGGCGCTGCGCCTCTGGCAGTGGCTGGAAAGTCAGGGTGTGACCCTGGTAGTTCAACACCTGGCAGGTTCTCTGAATGCCAGGGCGGACGAACTCAGCTGTCGGTGCATGATGGATCACGAATGGCGCCTGAACTCGGACGTGGCGCAAGGCCTCTTTCAGCAATGGGGAGAGCCTTGGTTAGATCTATTCGCCACCGAAGAGAACGCGCAATGTCATCGGTTCTGCGCGTTGGAATTTCCAAGGCGGCACTCGCTCGGAGACTCTTTTCGTCGTGAGTGGAGTTGCGGTCTATTGTACGCCTTTCCGCCTATACCACTTCTGCCCAGAGTGCTGAAGAAGATCAGGCGCTACCGGGCCCAGGTTATCCTTGTGGCTCCGGACTGGGCACGAAGATACTGGTATCCCGAGCTACTCAGCATGTCAGTAGATCCCCCGATTCGTCTGCCCCTTCGGGAGGACCTTCTGTCGCAGCAGCAGGGGACGGTCCTCCACCCGAACCTGTCCAGTCTCCACCTACAAGCTTGGAGATTGAGCGGCGGCAGTTGAGGCCATTTGACTTGCCTCCCGAAGTCTGTAATGTCATTCTGGCAGCCAGGCGTCCCTCCACAAAGTCGGTATACGCCTGCAGGTGGAACAGATTTGTGGCATGGTGCACAGCAAAGGCTGTGGATCCACTCTCTGCCCCCCTTTCTGAGGTTCTCTTCTTCCTTCTTTCTCTTGCCCAGCAGGGCTCTGCTCTGGGCACTGTCAAGGGCTACCTTTCTGCCCTTTCTGCCTTCTTGAGGCTACCTGATCAGCCTTCTTTGTTCAAGTCCCCTATTGTAAATCGCTTTCTTAAGGGCATCACGCACATGTTCCCTCCTGTTCCTTTCGTGATGCCCCAGTGGGACTTGAACCTTGTTCTTACCTTCCTGATGTGCGCTCCCTTTGAGCCACTTCACAACTGTCCTCTTCGTCTTCTGACTCTAAAGACTGCTTTCCTGGTTGCCATCACCTCTGCGAGGAGAGTGAGTGAGCTCCAGGCCCTTTCTTGTACTCTTCCTTTCTGTCCATCCGGACACGGTTGTGTTGCGTACTAAGCCATCTTTCCTGCCCAAGGTTGTCTCAGCCTTCCACATCGGGCAGTCCATCACCTTGCCAACCTTCTTTCCGCATCCCTCTAAAGAGGAAGAGCGGCTCCACCGTCTGGACCCAAAACGTGCGCTCTCATTCTATTTGGATCGCACACGCCAGTTCCGGGTGGATGACCAACTCTTTGTTGGCTACGTGGGTGCTAAGAAGGGGAAGGCGGTACACAAGCGGACCATCTCCCGGTGGATCATCTTGTGTATCCAGGCATGTTACTCCATGGCTAAGAAGGAGCCCCCTGTTGGATTGAGGGCTCTTTCCACTCTGGCCACGGCAACTACAACTGCCCTGGGCTGGGGAGTGCCCTTACAGGACATTTGCCAGGCAGCTACGTGGACCTCGCTGCACACGTTCGCACGACACTACTGCCTGGACAGTCAAGTCCGGAGGGATGGCTTCTTTGGCCGTTCCGTCCTCCAGGACTTTCTGGTGTGATTATTGGTTCGCAGACCCACCACCGGGGTTGGTATTGCTGCGGTATCTATTCTAAGTTAAGGAATCTATCACTAACGTGTCTCTTTCAAATACGCAAGTTACTACTTGTGTAACGATATATCTGTAAGAGACATTAGTTAGTGATAGATTCCTTACCGACCCACCCATCCTCCCCGTTCTGCGAACCGATATCTAGGGTTAAGGTCATCCCCTTTCAGGGCCCTAGTTTCTTGGCACCAGTGTTGGTTCTATCATGGCTCTGCGTATCTGGCGCGGAAAAGCTGTGTATCAGAACTGACGTTAGCGCGCATGGGCGGCGTCTAAGTACTCTGACGTCATTCCGGCGCCGACGACGGACGCGGAGCCGCAGACGACGCCTACCGACGCGCAGGGGTATTGCTACGCAAAAATTTCCGGATCCAGTCTGACGCCTGGGGATATTCTAAGGTAAGGAATCTATCACTAACTAATGTCTCTTACAGATATATCGTTACACAAGTAGTGACTTGTGCATCTCAAGCTCATCATGAAGGGTTGCACGTGCTCCACACAGCTGAGAAAGGAAGGAAGTGTGTGTGTGTGTGTGTGTGTGTGTGTGTGTGTGTGTGTGAGCAGATGCCAAGCTTACATCAACTAAGAACATCCGGAGAAACCAACGCCCAACCCCTCAGTCTACAAGATGTGGCAACTAAACATCTTTAACTTCTTTGCCATTTTGTTTTCTTCATATTGGGAGTGCCTAAGTAATAAGAAGTGCTAGTAACCTATCAAATTACTTGAAGACAGGCACCAACGGTTGCTTTTTCTGTTTACAAGTATGACCTCTGAGGCTCTGCATTATTCCTCTAGAAAGTTTTGAAAAGAGTAGAAGTGCAACAGGAAATAAGCCAGTCTTCCAACTAGTCCCACTAGCCACACGTATCAACGATTGGGACAATACCTCTTGACTGTCTTCTTCGCTCCTGTCAACATGAAGGACTGTGAGACTTTTTATCTTGACACTCGCTCAGCCATTTTCTACTCTGTATAAAAGTATATCTGTTATCTTGCCATTCACTCCACCATTTTGTGCTAAACCCTTCATGACTGACCACCTCTCTGTATCACGAACACTCTGGAGCTCCACTTTTGACCTGCCACATTCCTGCACGGACACTCACACCCTGTTCGTGCTTTGGCCTGCTACAAACTGACCAGCCCATGCTCAACCAGTTGGACAGGGAGTTTCTCAGATGTTTATCGTCTTCACCCTGCACACTACGCCCTGCAGGCGTCCATCAGGCCTATTCCTGCTTGCTGTGTAATCATACCTCTCGCCTGTGCCCTGCAGGGGTCCAAACAACTAACATTTGTGGACTTATTTGTATAAACATGCTTTTCTCCTACACCTTGCACGGGCCTCACCGCTACCACCTGTGCTTATCAGATTGACCTCTTTTTACTATGTAATTATAATGTTTTGCCCATGTCCTGAGAAAACCCCCAAAGGCTACTCACCTGCTGATCCACAAGATTGACCATTGTTTACGAATGCAATAAAGTATACATGCCTAGGGCAAGATGGAGGGTATGTAATATGTAAAGTAAGAACATTCTGCAGACTGCCTCCTCAGACAGCTATGGGTGACTGTTGCTGATGCTGTCTCCATCTCATGAGATTGTAATAAATACCCTTTCGCTCCGTGCGCCAGAGTTTCTCAGTTTGTATTCCAGACCCATGGACTATAGAGTGATCCCTGCACCTTTTTGGTGGTCCCCCAAAATCCACAGTGCAAGGTCGAACAACAATGCCCCTTTTTATTTTGTTGTGGCCAGAGCTTAGACAAAACATATTGAGGCAGCTATTGTTTTGACAAATGTACTTGGGTTTTATTAGAATACACGAATAGATAGCAGACACTTGGAGAGGGACCTCTCCTGGGAGAAGAGCGGTCCTGTAGATATAGGCAGTTTCCTTATAAAGAGGTTGTATAAGACCTTCTTGGAGAAATTGCCCAGTTCATTTTCCCCATTCCAGATTCTCAGCCACATAGGTTAACATGGCAAGAGGTTATTAATTAATAACTCCTGCCAGGAAATACTGAAAAATATCACTCAGGGTCTCCGCAGAATGGCATTGATAAATCAAACAATATGCCATTGTTGAATTTATCCTAAAATGTACAGACTAGTCGTTATAAGGCTTTATTGTCTGTAAGCTAAAATTCAGTCTTCCTGTGATCTGCCCTGATTGATCATTTAAGTGGATTAGCGAGGCTGCTCTGATTAGGTGATAAGTAGCCCTTGGGGTGAAAAAGCCATTCTGGGAGGAGAGGGTTCTGCTGCATAGGAATGCTAAAGGGGGAGAGATCGTAAACCACTATCTTCAAAAGGAGGGGGCAGGCAGAAGCAACCACGTTCATTTATGCCTCTAATCTCTGAACCCAGCTAGATGGCAGCCTTTAGGAAGGAATTTGCAGATGCCAGAGGAAGGGAATCTATGGAGATGAGACATCCTGTAGATTGGTTTAGCCAGCTCTTGCCGCTCTGCTGAGACTTCAGCCATATTGAAATTTGGGGAAATGGTGCTTCATTGGAGACCATTGTGCCACACTTTGGATGAAATAGTCATGCTCTGGGGTGTTGCCTTGCACTTCATTGGACTGGAGCACTTTCCTGTGTGGCCAAAGAACACTGACTAAGTATGAGAGTGGCAGTGCCTTTTAGATCTGCTGTTGGAAACTAAAGGAAGAAGGGTCCGTGCTGAGAAGTTTGATTTGCACCTACCAGGCCCTGCACTCTGACTGCACCTGCTGCACAATCTGGAACTACAGCACTATGGATCAAACTTACTACAAAAGGAATAAAGAGTGGACTCCCTGCAAGCTACAGATTAACAGAACTCACCTGGACCATCACCTCCAAGAATCCCTAGCCTGGAGTACTATCAGTTGTTCTGTAAGGTTTTTGTCCATGTGGATTGTAGGAATTGAAGCCTCAAACTTTTTAAGAACCATCTTGGAGCTTCCAGGCCCTTAGAGTAAATTTTGGACAGTTTGAGACCCTCAAAGGAACTTCAGGAAGAAGTTAAAGAAGTTTGGAGCAACTTTGAAAAATATCTCCATAAGTGAACTGATTTGACCTAGCCAACCAAGCCGACTACCCTCAACTGCGAGCCGGCCTGGCCCCCAGGTTCATCCCACTGAAAAGCTTTGGAGGTCCGTCTTCCAGAGTTTGACCGGGAGTTGGTCGAAACCAAAGTTGGTGAACCCTCACCGAATCTGGCCCGGTGAAGAGCATCCAGGGGCCCTGGGGGAAAAAGCTCCATAAAAGTTTTAAAGTCAGAACGTACAAAAAATGACTGGGACCAACTGGAAGGGTCAAGCCACCCACCTTCAATGGAGAGCCAGCCTGGATCTCTAGTTTGTCGTGCTTAAAGCTCAGGGGGTGGGAATTCCTTCCATAGGTTTGACCTAGAGCTCGTCGTAAGGCAAGCCGGCAAACCCTCACCGAATCCGGACTTGTATTGTGCATGGAGGGACCCTGGGAGAAAAAGCTCCAGAAAAGTTTCTAAGTCAGAAGGTAAAAACTTTGATTAAGACCTACCGCAATGGTTAGCCACTCATGGCGCCATCGCGGTTGGCCTGAAACCTGGAATTTGTATTGTATTGTAATTGCATTTATATAGCGCTTACTACTCCTGACGAGGTGTCAAATTGCTTTTTCGGTGAGTAACAAGCTACTCCGAGACCCATAGAGGATTAGTGTTGAATTAGTATATTGAAACATGCAAGTACATTTTAAGTGGTGGATAGGTTAGTCAGTTATTTGGATTTGGAATGATAGCAGAAGGATAGAGGAGGAAAAAGGTTTGTATTTATATATCGCTTGTTACCCCTGATGGGGTGTTGAAGCACTCTACTCCGGAAGCCCATAAAGGATTAGTGGTGAATTAGTATGGTGAAAGTAATCTCAGTGGTGGATATTAGTCAGTTATTTGGAGTGAGAAGGATAGCGGAGGAATGAAAGGGGGAAGAAATATTTGCATTCATATAGCACTTGTTACTCCTGATGGGGGTGTTTAAGCACGACACTCCAGAACCCATAAAGGATTAGTGATGCAATAGTATAGGTGAATATGGAATTTGAGAAGTGAACATGTTAGTCTGTTAATTTTGATTGAAAAGGACAGTGGAGGGATGAAAGGGTGAAGGTTTTTTTTTAGGCCTTAGCAGTAGGTGGAGGCTTTTGGATGAGTAAAAAAGTTTAGGTGGGTGGGGGGGGGGGAGGGGAGAGAGTCAGAGGGAAGAGTTTAGAAAAGTTTGTTTTGGTGGATAGGTATAGTAGAAAGAGGTGTCCGATGATACAAGGAGGGGTAGAGTAGGAGAGAGTCAAGTAAGGGTTATTTTGGGGATCATAGTAGTGGTATGGGGTTTGGGATAAATGAGTGGATGTATTTATAGATGCATAGGCTGAGAAATAGGGCAGTGCATTGGAAATGGAAATGCTAAATTAGAAGAAAATGATAAATATATAGATCCATAAGTACCTTAAGTTTGTGAATGGTGTGGGCTGGGTATTGCTAAATGGGAAAATGGGCAGCATTTTTGGCCCTAACCATTCTTGAACAGACTCGAACAGGCTCAAACAGGCAGCTGCCCTTGTCCTCTCTGACCTTAGCTGAGTCGCTAGGACTGAGACGCCCTAACCCTGGCCTTTTATAGCCCTAGTAATCCTGTGACCCCTTCAGCCAATGAGAAGCCTAGCCCTAACACTATCCAATCACACTAGCCCTAAAATCTAGAACCAGTAGGAGACCAGGTCCTTACAGCCAATCTTAGCCCTAGTCCAAGCACCCAATCAGTTAAAAAAAAACTGATCTCTACGTCCAATAAAGGCTCTAGTCCTACCAGTAGTCCCCACCCAAGTCCAAGCAACCAGTGGTACAGGAATCTCTAGTCCCTACTTCCAATAGAAAGCCTAGCCCTACTTTTCGTCCCACAACTAGTCCATCAACCAATCACACCAGAAGCCCTAATCGCTACTTTCAATTAAAGGTCTAACCCTAGCCCTAGTCCCACCCTACTCCCAACAACATAGGAAGCCCTAGTCCATACTTCCAATAGAAATCCTAATCCTAGCCCTAGTCACAACCCTACATTGATTGAAACACAGACCCAGAAACCAATCAGAACCCTCATATACCCAACCAATGAGGACACCAACCCTAATCCAATAGAAACACCAGATACAACCACCAATCAGTGTACACATGTACCAACCACTAGCAGACCATATAAAGTCCTAGCGACCTCAGACAAGGTTTGCTGGCCAGGGAGTTGGAAGCTGCTTCTCCTGTTCAGAATCTCCTAGTAGACACAGGCTCAATCCACACTTTGGACTTCTGCAGGTAAAGGCCTCACTAACTTGAAATCTAACAATACTGTTTGAATAAAACTTTACTCCCTCTCCTAGCCAAAAAACGTGCACAGTCCCTAGTAAACAGTTTAAAAAGCTCACAGAAGCACCCTCTGATGTAGAATATCCATGTTGCTAGGAGGGGGGAGGGCGATATGGGGGTCTGGTTTCACTGGCTTGTGAACACAAAATGGTGGCTGGGGGTGCACTGTTTTAACACACGGGTATTGGCACAGAGCAGAGGAGAAATGTGTAGGGAAAACTGAATTGTCACCAGGACTGAGAGGAATAAACTACGAAGTTTGGACTGCAAATCCCACAATTCAACTTTTTAAATGGAAGCAATCATGGGCAGGGAAAACCGCAAGTTTAAAACACAAAACAGGTGATACAATATGCAATCACAGGTAGGTTAAAACTACAATTTTAAACTGTAACAACCACAGGCAAAGTCAGTAATCACAAAGGGAAAATCGTTTTTTTAACAACTTTTGTTTTGGGGAAGAGACAGCACTAGTCTGTCTCCTTACCACTTCCTGGACTCTGCTCACTGCAATCTGGGACACAGGGAGGCTGCAACTCACAAGATGGAGAATAATGATTTGGGGTGCACCCAGCAAAGCCTTAAGGGGCCTGGGCAAGTGTGAAGGGAGGATCAGACTTGCCTGGTAACTGTATAGCCAATAGTCTGCTGGCCTGGGGGGGGGGACTGGGGAACTTCTTCTCCTGTTCAGAATCTCCTAGGAGACAGACAGGTTCAATCCACACTTTGGACTTCTGCAGGTAAAGGTGTCACTAACTTAAAATCTAACGATTCTGTTTGAATAAAACTTTACTCCCTCTCCTGGCCAAAAAACGAAGTGCACAGTCCCTAGTAAACACAGTTTAAACAACTCACAGAAGCACCCTCTGATGTAAAATATGCTTGTGTGCAGTAAATGGTAACAATATTGCATGTTAAGGAGACTGGATAAACAGCATGCATATTCCTTTGCTAATTTAACAGTGCCTTATTAGGGTTGCTTCTGGGCTCCCTTCAATAGGTAGATTCGTACTACCTACAGGGGGTTGCTCCTCAGTCTCCCTAAGTTGGCAGGATATTCCCAGACGTGGGTCCCTTGCTCACTTTGCCACTGGATTCAAGCTAGCCTGGCTGATGGCTGATTAGCCAGAAACCGGTCCCGGGATGCTTGTTTCCGGTACAGGGAAGACGTGGCTTGGCAGTTCGGGCTGGACTGTTCCCATGAGGCACAGTGTCAGACTGATTCGCATTTGGCCATGTCTGAACTGGGGTGGCGGAATGAGTTGAAGAATGATGTATTAAACCCAGATCAGTTGACTGGGGTGAGTGCTTGCATTGTTCAACGCTCCGGCCATCATCCCCTTTGGCCCAGCCGAGAGCCCCCTGCCATGGCTGGTTCCGGCAAACACGTGCATTGAAAATGCGTTTCACCGTAGACTGAGCTTTGCCCAACGAATTAAACGTGGACACAAACTTAATAAGTTCTTTGACAAATCGGTTGCCAAAGAGACTCCCCGGCGCTATGTGTCCTGCCCCTGATGTAGCTAATTCACCCAGTTTAGGGTCAAGCTTGATGAGTAAAGACCTGCGCCTCTCCGTAGAGATGGCGCAGTTGATATTTCCTAGAAATATAATCGCCCTTTGAGCCCAGCTGGAAAGGACATCAGGGGGAATGAGTGCCCAGGACACTTTGGCGTCCTCCGTCATGTTGAAATTGTTTACTAAGGGGCCAGTAACATCTGATAACTTATCTTGGCATGATTGCCACGAATGATCAATGCCCTTCTTAGGGTCTTTAACTTATTTAGACAAAAAGGTCACCATATGGGGGTCAATTTCGGGAGTGGCAGTGAGGGTCTAGGGCATTCTGCTCTGAGTCTGGAGCGCACCTCCTGGGCAAGGGGCTTGCGTGATCTATTTGCCACATATTTAGCCATTTCGTCGCATGGCACCCATTCTGAGGACCGGGGATGTAACAGTTCCTCAGGGTCTAGAAGATTTGATTGTGAAGTTTGGGGCCCGGACCCGAGGAGAGATCAAGTGCGGGAAGGAGCTGGGCGCCAGGCTCGTTCGTGGTCCGACTCGCCCTCTGATCCTGTTGGGGAGTCATCCATGGGGGGGGGGGGTCACATACGGGACTTGATCGTCCATGGGTGTGGGGGATGTTGGGGTTTCGACTGGCGCGGGAGGGGGGGGCTTGTCTCCCGTTTTGCCAGGTCCATCAATCTCTTCTCCAGAGGTGCCACGTCATCCAAGACCGCCCTGACTATGGATGAGTCTCCTGCGTCACAGAACTCATCTGTGACAGGGAAATATTGGATCTCCTCATCTTTCTCATAATATTCCCCTTAGTGCTCCATACTAGCAATTACACTAGGCCAAAGCTGGCTAAAAAAGGGGGGGAATCCAGAGGAGCAAACAGAGGCAATCCACCAAGTAAGAGGGAGTAAGTACCTGGGAAACTGAGTGAACCCCCTTCAAGGATCCCTGAAGAAATAAAGCACCCATGAGTAGGAAATCAGTAATTGAAAATATGAGCTCAGGCGTGTGGTCCCCCTCACCAGGAGAGAGGCATGTAAATCAGGCAGACTACGCCCTGCACATCTGGCCTAGATGCCTCATGTCTTTAGTAAAAAAAAGGAAAAAACAGCCCTGGCACGTCTGCCAGAAACCAGGGTTGCTAACCCTGCACCTACCTCGCGGGGTGTTCAGCACCAGGCCGGATGGGGGCTCTGGACACAGCACCGTAACGCGGAGGCGCTCTGAGCAGTTTTGAAACGGACATGCTGTCTGCTGTCTGCCGTCAAACAGAGAGGAAGTGAGCCCTCTTGCAGTTGGCGGCCTGCCGCCCACTCCAGCCGCCTACAGTTACATGCTGACGCAGCCACGAAAGTGCAACAGAGCGTTCCTGCGGCCACCACAAAAAACGTAGAAGGGGACAGTACAGCACAAATACCAACAAACGTGAAAAGTACAAAATACCCCAACCTATAATCGCGCAAGGCAATAATTACAAATAACACTAATAACGAGTGCAAGGAAAAGATAAGAAGGGAAGCAAAGTCCCCACACTTATCTGGAGGCTGCAAAGAAAGAAGTCGTCCATCAGAGGGAGATGACAGTTCTGGCAGCCGGAGGTCCCTAATTGGATGGATGGGATGGTTCCAGAAGTTTCTTGTTATCTGGACTCTGAGAAATGTAGTCCAGTGTTGTTTTGTTGTTTTAACATGGCTGCTGGTGAAAAATAAAGCAAGAATAGCCTAATCATCGCCTCTGTTGCCTGATCTAGAATCAAAGTAATCCAGTGGCCAGTTTTTATCAGTGGTTCTGCAGGCACAGTCGTTCCTCCCACATCCACCGTGTCATGATGTCTGCCAGTGTGGCAACATGTCTGCCGTGACCCTCCCAGATCGTACATTTAATAGGGCATTTCCCCCTTTCATTTAAAACTGTTTCTGCTTGATAATTGGATCATCATTTTCTGATTGATATATTTGCTTGTAGATGCCTTTCCTTAAGAATATTTTCCCAACAGTACCTTTCCAGGACTCCCAAGTGGTGCCATGGGCCTCCAGGCCATCCACCGCCCATGATATCACTGGTGTTGAGGTTATGTCCATTAGTGTTTTTCCACGACTCATCAATGTGATCCAGAGCATGTTCCCTGTTCTTTAGCGACCAAATCATTTCCCCCTTCATCAGCTAGTAGGCCAGATATCTCCTCTAATGGCTTTTGAGTTCAAACACTGCTGTGACATCACAGTGTGGTGACTGTGATCAGACGGTGTCACTTTGACCAGCAATTCATGTTCCCAGATGCAACCAAATGCTATCAGAGTGTAAGGCTAAGGCTTGGAGGAACATTGTAAAACATACCTTTATTGGGACTTCTCCTTTAAGGGAATGATCTTCAAATACTCTTACCACAAAAAAATACAGTGCCATAGGATGGAGAAACATACTCTTCCTCTTTGAGGAAATGATCTTGGGACAGCTTGGAGTCACGCTGTAGTTCCCTGATGACTCTCTAATACTTAGGAAATTATCGAACTGAAGAATACTTGACCGGGATTTATGACTGTCTCCTGACCCTGCGGAGGTCAAAACCTTCTGTGAGGCCTTGTTGGACATTTGCCCAGCTCAGAGGGGCTTCTGCACCATATGAGTAATTCTGGTTGTGGTACCTCTAATCCGATGTCTTAAGACCCTGAGCCTCAACAGGCTTCAGCCTTGGCACCCAACAAATTGCAAACTATGCCATCCATAGCATCAACCATGGAGCCAGTCTTTACACTGTATTTAGTTGTTTCTGGTGCCACGGATAAATTAATTATTTGGGGCTGAGTCCAGCACCATAATCATGCTTGGTAGAGAACATTGGTGCAGAGCAACAATGTTCTTCCTCCTCTTTGCTTTGGGTCAGGTCTGTGCCCATATTATCGAATTGCCAACAGCCTAGTTACTTCTCCAGAAGGAGATATTCCTTATCCATCTGGACCCTCAACAGTTAGATTGTTCTTCTTTATAGTCCCTTGTGATAGGGAGTCAACACGCTCAGCCGACGCAAGCTGCTCAGCAAATGTACTGCTCCTGTTGGGCATGGGGAAGCTCTTAATTTGAGCTGGTGGTTTCTGGTGCTCGGCACCTAGGCTTTATATTCAACATCAGCACTTATGACAGTATGTCAGATGAGGGCGCTGTTTGTCTAATTTAAAGAGCGTAACAGTTTAATAATTCAATATACATTAAAATAATAATCTCCAGCTGCTCAAGCCATTCTTATCGCTTTGGTGGATGGACTCTGATACACTCATGGTCCCCATCGTGCAGAAGGTGCTGGGAATGTTCAGTGTCCGTCCAGGCGGTCATAGTCGCACTCCAAGTTGTCAGGGAAGTCTGATAAGTCCCACAAGCACAAGAAGAGGTCTTCAAATTCACAGCATCTGTCGAAGTCTTCCTATCAGACAGGAGAGCGTCGTCACTCTAGGTCCTGCGAGTTGGCTTAACTTGAACCTGGGTCTTTTCCACTCTTCCCCGATTTTCCAGGAGTGATTTCCTCCCAGCTAAGAGTTCTATGAGACAATGCGCTTCCTATTTGTGCAGCCTGGCCCCCTCTGACGCCTTCAAGCCCTATGGGTGCGAAAGGGGCATCCTGCTGTACCCACGCCAGCGGGTTCGCCCTTGGCGCAGTCAGAGCCCATGGATCACTTGCTGGATTTGGATCGGTGCCGCCAGTGGTACAGACCTTCCTCAGTGCCTGTTGTAGTCCTGATGCCTCTGGCACTCAGCCCCCATAGTTATTCCCAACTCCAACGCGGAGCAAGATGAGTGTCGTCAGACGCCGACTTCACCACTGACCAGGTCAATGTTTCCTGGTGGGGAACCAGTGCCTTATTTGTGTAAGAAGCCTGGAGAGGGAGAGTAATAGAAGCGGATCTATCGAACCTTATGGTTACCAGCCCCAGATGAAGAACAGGGCAACTGGTATGAGGAATTGGCAGAGGCCAGTGTGCTGGACCCTTCACCTTGGCCTGGTCTCTCCTCCTATCTTGGCTACGGAGAAGGGGGGCTTCTTTTGCAATTATGGTGCGTAGGGTGACTGATGTCTTGAACCTTCAGGTGCCCACAGTGGTAGTCAAGACTAACATCTGGGCGGAGGTGCTTCAGCCAGTAGTCTGCCCTTCTGAACCCATACTCCCCTTCATCAAAGCCTTAACAGAAGTCCTACTTTGGCCTGTGGTGAGCCCTGTGCATTGGATCTTGTGCTTATGATGATTGCCTGTCTCCTTCACCTCACTCCTAGGTACCCCAGTGTCCTCACCCAGCTCCCCACCATGGAATGCTTCATGGTCCAAGCCTCCACATCCAGGAGTAATCCTGATGCATTCCTTACCGCCGAATAGGGAATCCAGGAGGCTGGATAACTATGGCAATAGAATGCTCTTAGGCAAAAGTAGCACTGCAGTGGGTGAACACTGCATGTCTTTTGGGCCATTAGTCCTATAAGATATGGGACTCTGTTGCGCAAGTCCTGCTTATGGTCTCAGAGGAGGCCGGAGCCATACTCGCCAAAAGCTATTGCCGATGGATGAGATGCAGCTAAGTTCAGCACAAGGTGTGGGCTCTACGTGACCGACTTGCTTAGTAGAGCGATTTAATCATTTGTGGCCATGCAGTGCCACGTTTGGCTAAGAACGACTTATCCGGGGTGTCCACGCTAACCTCATGGACATGCCCTTTGAAGGCTCTTGCCTTTTTGGAGATAAGGCGTATTCGGTGCTGGTTCGCTTTAAGTACAAGAGCTATGGTCTGGCTCTTAGGTTTGTCTACGACCCCTCGCCAAACCCATATCCGCCTTCCGCCCCTTTCATGGTAATGCACGAGCTCTCCACCTGCACCCATTTCCTCCCAGCCACCTCTGCCAATGAGCTTACCAGGCTTTTCTTGGCAGAGGGGGCGGGCCCCATAAACAATGTGGACCAGGCAGCCATTGGTCGTTTCAGTCTACCCCCCTGCATACCCTGCCTCCAAACCTGTTTAGTTTGCCTGCCAAACATCATGGGCACCCTGTATGAGGCAGGATACGTCATCACCTGCCCCACTGGCGGTCAGTGACTTCAGACCTCTGGGTCATCCAGATCATCCAAAGGGGCTACTACCTCCCCGTGTGACTACCTCACCACCCACTTACGATTGGCTGACGGTGGGATATTTCTCCTTGCTCTGTCAAGTAGTACTGAGGCTGCATCAGACGTAGGTTGTGGTTATTCTCTGCACTTTCTGGTGCCAAAGGACAGCGGATTTTTTCCTATCTTAGACCTGTGCCTTTCGAAACTCTTCTTGAAAAAAGGGCAGGTCAAAATACACACACCCAAGTCCTGTCTGCCTTAGATGCGGTAGACTGGATGGTAACATTGGACTTGCAGGACGCATGTTGCCACATCCCCTTCTGCCTGCCTCCAGACGTCACCTGCGATTCATAGTAAGCAAAGAGCACTTTCATTTCGCTGTACTCTTTGGGCTTCAACAGCGCCCAATGGGTGTTCACGAAGGTGAAGGCAGTTTTTGCAGCACATCTATGGAAGTCTGCGCAGGTCTAGTCTTCCTATATCTCAACGATTGGCTTTTGAAGGCGGGCACACCTTAGGTAGTCGTCTTCTACTTTGATTACGCTGAACCTCCGGCACTCATTGAGGTTCACTATCAACCGGATGAAGTCGCACCTGACTCCTTCTCAGATGCTCCCTTTCATTGGAGCCATTCTGGACAGTGCAGTTTTGGGCTTATCCTCCTGAGCGGGCTGTCCAGGATATTCCGGCTATGATTCAAATGTTTCAGCCTCTATCCTGAATTTTGGTGAGACGAACTCGGAGGCTGTTGGGCCTCATGGCCTTCTGCATCCTAATGGTTACTCATTCCTGTTGGTCTATGTGGGCTCTGCAGTGGGACCTGAAGTCCCAGTGGGCACAGATCTCAGAGGGAAATGCAAAAAATCTGCAGTAGTGACTAATGAACCACGATTGGGTCAGTGGCAGACCCTTCTCCTGTGACAAGGTGCCACTCCTGGGCTGGGGTGGCCATCTGGGAGAGGTGGAGATCAGAGGACTCTTGTCTCCGGCAGAGTCCGAGCGCGACATCAACCGGTTGGAGCTGTGGGTAATTTTCTTGGCTCGGAAAGCCTTTCTTCCTTCGATCAAGGGAAGACTGGTGCAGGTATTTCTGGACAACACCGTCGCCATGTGGTATTGCAACACAAAGGGCATAGTGAGGTCATGGACCCTTTGTCAAAAGGCCTTGCATCTCTGGAACGTCAGGGCAATTCCCTGGTGGTTCAACCAACACTTTGAATGCCAGAGTGGACAAACTTAGCCAAAGATCGGATCACAAATGGCATCTCCATCTGGAGGTGGTGCGAGGTCTCTTTTAGCAGTGAAGAGAGCCTTGGTTAGATCAATTTGCCACCACTGAGTATGCGCAATATCAGCAATTTTTTGCTCTGGAGTTTCAAAGGGGAGACTCTCATGGTGATGCTTTTTGTCTTGAGTGAAGCTCCAGTCTCCTGTACGCCTTTCTGCACATACCACTCCCACCCAGAGTTCTCAAGAAGATCAGAAACTGCCCTGCCCAAGTTATTCTTGCTTCTCTGGATTGTTCATGGAGAGTTTGGTATCCTAAGCTGATAAACATGACTATTGGTCCTCCAGTCAGGCTGCCCCTTTGAGAGGATCTTCTGTTACAGTAACAGGGAGGCTTCTGACCCAAACCTGCACGTCATTCACCTTCTTACATCGAGATTGAGCGGCTGAAGGTGACTTTTTTTCACATCTCTCCCAAAGCCTGGCAGCCCGGCGTCCCTCCAAGTCGAAATATGCCTGCAGTTGGCGCATGTTTGTGTCATGGTGTGATTCCCACAAAGTTGACCCCCTTTTTTTGCATCTTTGTCTAAGGTTCTCTTGTTTGCATTGTCTTTGGCTCAGCAGGTCTCTGTTCTGGGCGCAGTTAAAGGTTCTCTGTCAGCTCTGCATTTTTTCAGTTGCCGGACCAACCGTCTCTTAAGTCACTTGTTGTGACTAGGTTCCTTAAAGGTCTTCAGCAATGTTTTCCCCTATGCCATTCATCATTCCTCAGTGGGACCTTTACCTGTCCCCCACCCTTTCTCTTGTGTGCACCATTCGAGCCTCTACACAATTGCCTTCTTGGGCTTTTGACAATAAAAACTGCCTTTTTAGTGGCCATAAAATCTGCCCGGACGGTCAGAGATTTCACACACTCTACGCACCCTCCTAATGCCACTTTCTACCTGGGAAAGCTGGTCCTCTGGACACTTGCCACCTTCCTTCTGAAGACTGTGACTCCCTTACATGTAGGCCATAACAGCACCCTGCCAACCTTCTTTGTTAAGCCTCATCCTTCCAAAGAGGAGGAGGGATTCCTCTGTCTGGACCTAGGAAGAGCGTTTTTCTACCTTGACCTCACAAAATAATTCAGGGTGGACGATCATCTGTGCATGGGCTAGGCAGGAGCCAAAAAAGGGAAGGTGCTGCAGAAAAGGACCATATCGCGATGGATTGTTCTATAAATTAAGTTTGGCTATACATTGGCCAAGAAGCATACCCCTGAGGCCATGCGAGCTCACATCACCAGAGCCAAGGCTGTGACCACTGCATTAGACGCTGGGCACCGTCGAGCAGCAACGTGAGCCTCACTGCACTTTTTTTTAACCTATTTTTCTTAAATTCTCAGTGTCATACATATTAGATCGCCGTACATGAGCAATTGCTTTTATAAGATGTCACATAGTTCGTATAAGTCGTTTACAGTGGCCCAGTGACGGTCAAGTTGGACTGAATTGCAAGGCCCTTCGCTGCAGTACAGTAAAGGTATAGTATATAGATGATTCTGTTAGTCTAGTGTTTTCACTTCATTTTACCAGTGTGCCGCAACCTGCCCATTGGGAAGCCGACTGGGTGTATGATCATTGGGTGTCTCCCACGGGGTCTTGCTCCCTCAAGTTATCCCTGGGTCTGGACATGGGAGGTTGCAGTGCTGCACAGAGTTCTCTTAGTGTCGCAGTACATAATACTTTTAATTAATTTCTCCACAGTTGGTATGTGCTTACTTCCCCAGTGGAGAGCAATTTCTGTTTTCACAAGAAGCGATGTCATTGCCACAAATCTACGTGATGCTTTGGGAACATTAGTAACATGTCCCAGTAATGCCAGTGGTGGAGTCCGTTCTAGTTGCAATTGTCATTTGTGTGAGTTCTGCAAAGATGTATTTCCAATATGAAGCAATCTCACTACAGGACGAGGTCATGTGTGCAGTCTGCTGCATGTTTACGACACTTGGGGCAGTTTACCAATCTGGCTGAATCAGCATAAGCTATCAGTGCCTGTGTGATAAAGGCCCTCCTCAGGAATTTATGATGTAGTAGTTTATGCCAGTGGTTGCAGGACACCACCCGGGTTTCAGTGCAGCATTCTAACCAGACATTATCTGTAAGAGGGTGCCCCAGATCTGCCTCCCATGCTGCTCTCAACCTGGTGTCTCGCGTGGGCTTGAGCTCTAAACATGCACGGTATATCTAGAGATGAGGCGTTCTCCATCTATGTATGTGATTAGCTGTGTGTGGTGCGAAGCTGTCAGGTTCTTTTGGGTAGGTTGCTATTTTGTCCCCAAGAGCTTCCTGGAGCTGAGTCAAGACAGTGATCAAGGTAAGGGGCGTCTCGAAAACTAGTCTTCCATGCGGGAGAAGGCATGGCCACAGGGAAACTCATCCCCAAACGTGTGATGCATGCTGTCGAAGAGTACATTGCAGATATGGGATTAGGCGGGGCACAGCTGTTGTTTGTAGCGGTAACAGGAAATGTGAAAGGTTGCGTGTGCACTCTTGGGTCGTGTTTCCGTCGAAGCACGTACTAATTAATGTACTGTCGTGTAGGCATGGTTATGCAGCTACATCCCCAATGGAGGCACAACGATGTGGTTCAAAACAATGATTCCAAAGTTTCGGTTGTATATTTCAAATGTTTATTTTAAGTGCTTTTCATTTTCTCCATAGATATTTAATTCATATCTAGTATCAGCTTAATGAAGCATGGTAGAAAGCGGGGAACGCCTCCGATGCATTTCGGGCTGGGTAGCCCTTTGTCAAGGAGCGCTGTAAGGAAGACGAAAAGGCGCTGTGAGCACTAGGGTATAGTGGCAGCTAGTACTTTGAAATATTTAATGGTGCCGATCAATGGGGTGAAATATTTAAGCAAGTGGAAAGGCGGTGAGGGAAGTGCAGCGTCTAGCGTCAGCGCGTGACCGATCCGGTAGGTAGTGAAGGGTGGGATGGTGAAGGGTGGGGTTGTATTGGGGAGCCGGTCTCAGCGGTACTTACTTCGCGGGTGGGTTCGAAGAACCTCTAACGCTTCCAGTGTGGGTTCAAGCGAGGTGCTTAGTAGGAATGAGGACGCGGGAAGCTTTAAAGAGACGCGAGGTGACGAGATTAAAAGAAGGACTAGGGTTGGGATCTGAATACTGTGTGGGCGCCATCTTGGAGCGGTGTTAGGGTTTCAGTTTGGGGTGAGACGCAAGCGCGAACAATGCAATAACAGGTGTATAAGAAAACGGTACAACAATACAAGAAAAAAATATGAACATGGTAAATTACAGATGACAACTAAATTCAATACGGTCATTAAGACCGTGAGGCTTAAGGGTATGTAAACGATATATCCAGTACAGTTCTCTCTGGAGTAGGAATTTCCGTATGTCTGTTCCTTCTTTCTTTGAAACAGTTTCCAAAACGATGAATCGCATTTGAGCGATAGAATGTCTGGCTTCTGCGAAATGTATGGCAACAGTGGATTTCTCATATTTCAATCTGATGTTCGATTTATGCTCGTTTAGGCGTATTTTGATTTTGCGTTCAGTCTTACCTATGTATAATTTGCCGCAAGGGCATTTGAGGGCATAAATTAAGTTCGAGGTGTCACATGTGGCGTTGACTTGAAGTTTTATAGGATTGCCTTGCATGGGATGTCTGATGGTGTTTCCTCTTATGATAGAATTACAGTGACTGCAATTCAAGCACGGTAATGTGCCTTTATTTACAGTGAGTTTGGGAGTCGGTTTGTTGAGTATTTCTTGTATATTCTTACTCCTAGAGTATGCAAATAAAGGAGGTTGTTGGAAAATGTCCCGAAGGTCTGGGTCCACTTGTAAAATAGGCCAGTGCTTGAGAATTATTTTCTTGTACTTCGTACTTGATGTAGAAAATTTGGAGACAAGTACGTTCCTTTGATTGTCTGGTTTAGGTTGTTTAGATAGAGCTTGTTCTCTAGTGATGTTCGCCACTCTGGTTTGTGCCTCGGTGAGGATAGATTCCGGATATCCTCGACTTGAGAAACGTTCTTGGGTTTCTTTTATGCGCTCAGAAGCGGTCAGTTCATCGGACACTATGCGTTTAACGCGTAACATTTGTGAATATGGCATGTGTTTTTTGAGAGCTCCCTGATGGAAGCTGGAAAAATGGAGAGTATTGTTGCGATCAGTTGGTTTTCTGTAGAGATCAGTGCTGAAGCCTTCCGGTGTTGTGGTGACATTCACATCAAGAAATGGGATGGTATGATTGCTGATGTGCCAGGATAGTTGTATGCGTTCATCCTTAGAGTTCAAATCAAGTAATGCCGCATTGAGAGATTGTTCGGTGTTACTCCAAATGAAAAAGAGGTCATCAATGTACCTAACGTACATAACAGTATTGTCTTGAAAGGTGGCATTAGCATAAATGTGACGTTTTTCGAAATGTTCCATGAATATATTAGCGTATGTGGGAGCTGCGCAGTTTCCCATCGCCATTCCGGATAACTGCAAGTACCATTGGTTGTTGTTTTGGAAGTAGCTGTGATATAGGGTGAAACCCATAAGTTCCAAAATGAATGTTTGCATCTCGGGGTCAATATCACTGTTGAGAAGGGCCGCTTCTATTGCTTCAATGCCTCCTTGGTGTGGTATAGAAGTATAGAGTGAACTGACGTCAGCCGTACATAAAACATAGGACTGTTGGTCTTGTGTGTGGATTTTAGATAGTTTGAGCAAAAAGTCTGTTGTGTCCTTAATGTAGCTAATAGATTTGGTGACAAGTGGCTGAAGGTATTTATCTATAAATTTGCCTGTAGGTTCGTGTAATGATCCTCTGGTCGAAATGATGGGCCTAAATGGCGGGTTCTGTAGATCCTTGTGAATTTTAGGACTCATTTGGATGGACGGGCTTCTAGGAAATTCTGTTAAGAGGAAGTTTTTTGTTCGTTCTTCAATGATGCCATTGCGTTGTGCCTTGATTATAATTGCTTGAAGTATGTTATAGAATTCCCTTGTGGGATTGGTGTCAAGTCGCATGTAAATGGAGGTATCTAAGATATGCTCTTGAAGTCGTTGGTTGTACATTGTAGAGTCCATTATAACCAGGGCGCCGCCCTTGTCTGCCTTGGTGCACTTGATCGAGGTGTTGTTGGCTAGAGATTGTAAAGAGTCTCGGTCTTTAATGGTCAAATTTTGGTATTTAAACTTTTTCTTAAAGTTCATTTTCGACAGGTCGTTACGAACAAGATTTTCAAACAAATCTATACTTTTGTGGCTACATGGAGCCTGAAAAGTGCTGATAGGTCTTAATCCTCGTAATTCGTCAGTTCGGGATGTGTTGGTCGGTGGTAGGACGTTTTCAAAGAAGTTGCGTAGTCTCAGTTTTCTAGTGAACTTGAATGTGCTCACTTCGAGTTCCAATAAGTTGGTAGTGGTTACTGGAACGAAGGATGTGCCCTTCTCAAGAAGATCAATTTGATGTTTGGGTATGTCGATACTAGAGATGTTGATTACGAGACGTTCTTTTTGCCTTTGGTGTCTTTCTTGGTCACTGTGCTTCTCGTGTTGGGAGGGATTGTATCTTTTTCTTTTGATTTTGCTCCTCCTGAGTCTTCGGCTTGGGTTGGACCTGATTCTAAAAAAGGAACCGCAGAGGATGTGGCGGTTTGTTCTCGATCCGATGGGATGGTAGTGGGCTTATGTGGAGGTCGTGCTGAGAGATCGCTGTCTGAAGATGAAGTGTCGGTTTGAGCGTTTGGTGGTCTGTTGCGTCGACGTTGAGCGTAGACGTCTGCCCACGAGTATACCTCATCAAGTTTGTAATCGAGTGTATCTCTTCTAAATTTCCTTAGTTTACGCTCATTAATTTCCTTGCGATGTTTATCAAGTGTATTTTTAATATCCTCTAGGGTCTGATTTAGTTCCTCAGCAGACAGCATGTTTTTTAGTTCGTCATCCACTTCTTTAATATCCAATTCTAGTTCTTTGAGTATTCCAGACAGTTCTTCTACAATTAAAAGAATCAGGTCAAGGCTGCATTTGTTAAGAATGGCGTCCCATTTGTCTTTAAATGATTTGGAATTCTTACACAGAGATGGTCTTAGAGAAATCCTTAGGCCGCGTGGGATCCTGAGAGCTCGGTGATATTTGAGTAAAGTGCTCGCGTGGAGCTTCTGATTAATGTGTCTTTTGGACAAGTAAAGCAGTTGCTTGATGCATTGTTCTTTGTTGCGAGTGGTGGAGGTGGGGTTAACGTCTTCCTCGATCAGCGAATAGATTCGGTTGCGTTCTTCATCATCATATGCCAGAGTTTGGGCTCTGGCTTGGGTACTTTTGCTTATTTCATCAAATTGCATTTTGTGATGCGTGCTCCCACCGTGTTGGCGGAAAAGATTCAATGAAGATATGGGATTAGGCGGGGCACAGCTGTTGTTTGTAGCGGTAACAGGAAATGTGAAAGGTTGCGTGTGCACTCTTGGGTCGTGTTTCCGTCGAAGCACGTACTAATTAATGTACTGTCGTGTAGGCATGGTTATGCAGCTACATCCCCAATGGAGGCACAACGATGTGGTTCAAAACAATGATTCCAAAGTTTCGGTTGTATATTTCAAATGTTTATTTTAAGTGCTTTTCATTTTCTCCATAGATATTTAATTCATATCTAGTATCAGCTTAATGAAGCATGGTAGAAAGCGGGGAACTCCTCCGATGCATTTCGGGCTGGGTAGCCCATTGTCAAGGAGCGCTGTAAGGAAGACGAAAAGGCGCTGTGAGCACTAGGGTATAGTGGCAGCTAGTACTTTGAAATATTTAATGGTGCCGATCAATGGGGTGAAATATTTAAGCAAGTGGAAAGGCGGTGAGGGAAGTGCAGCGTCTAGCGTCAGCGCGTGACCGATCCGGTAGGTAGTGAAGGGTGGGATGGTGAAGGGTGGGGTTGTATTGGGGACCAGTAGTTCCAATGTGCTGGGTATCCATGGGTTGGCCACTAACTAAAGCGCCGGTGAATCTAATGTCATGCCACCCATCTTTCTTCGTAATCTCGTCCATGTTTAGTGGCCACAGTTTGAATCCCTTTCTGGTCCTGCAGCAGGCCAGCCGGTAGGAGAGCCCACAATGGTGTGGGGGCTGCAAGGTCCATCTTTGGTTTGGCGTAAGGGATGTGTGGATCCGTGTGCTTCCAATGGTATGCGTAGCTACACTATGCTACAAGGAAATAAAGATGGATATCCGGGACTCTGAATCCCGCTCGGTACCGGAGCACAAGGGCATCCCAGCAAATATGCAGTTATTTACCCCCACCAGATGAGACGTGTCAAAAGCGTACGGAGTTGAGCAATAAAAAGTTTAAGGGAGTAGGGGTGTTGTGAAAACAGATATACAAGCTGAGGCAGGACTACCATTTTAACGATAGCTATATGCCCTGCTATAGATAATGGAAGTCTGATCCGTCTATCCACCCTGGCACAAAGCTGGCCTATCCTTGGGCCATACTTTAGCTGCAGTATCAGTTCTCTGTCCCTGTGCAGGCATATCACCAAGTACCTCGCCTCCGCCGCGCCACCGGGAACTTGCTGCAGGTCTACTTCTGCACCTCCGTCAGTGGAAAAATCCCTGATTCAACCCCCCAATTTATGCGTTGTCTTGAGAATCCCAAATCGATCCAGCTCATTCAAGAGTGGGGAGGTTATTAGCTGGGTGCCTCGCATAAAGCACAATATCATCCGCGTATAGCGTAATTAATAAAGGGGCAGTCTTAAACTGTAACCCCTGATGAGTTTTTTTTTCTGGGGATGTCGCACCAGAGGGTCCATCGGTATTAATAAGTGGCGTCAGCGGTCATCCCTTCCTAGTGCAAGAAGAAATGGGGAATGGCCCGGTTAATGTGCTGTTAAATCTGATATGCGCTTTTGGGAGTGCGTATAATAAGCGAATTAGGGACTTGAACCCCACAGGGAGTCTTAACTTCCGCTGTGTGGCATGCAGAAAGGGCCACTCCAAGGAATCCTAGGCCTTCTAGGTGTCTAATAATTCTGCCACAACTGGGACTGTTGGGGCTATTCTGTGGAGCACAGCAAAAAATGTTTGCAAATTTAGCGCTGTAGATCTGTGTGCTATAAAGCCTGAATGTGCAGCTTATTTTTATCTGCTCCATTAGGAGCTCCAGGCGGGTGGCTAACATCTTGGCAATTATTTTTATTGTCTAAATTCCACAGTGATAACGGCCTGCAAGAGTCGCAGTGTAGTGGGTCTTCCAGATTTCAAGAGTAGAATTATAACCGCTTCTCTGAATGTGAGTGGGAGAGCCCCCGTTGTTAGTGCCTCCCCATACACCTCCAAGAGAGCTGGTGCAAGTTGGTGCTTGTATCCCTTATAAGAGTCTGTCCAGGCCGGGCGCTTTGGTACCATACATAGTGTAGTGTAGTTCCTATATTCCCAATAGGCTCTGCGCATTGGAATAATATCTTCAATAGTATAGACGTAGGACAGAGGTTAACTAGGTCTTCTACTGACGATATTAGACTAAAGTTTTGTGTGCCAGCTAGCTCAGAGTTCACTAGAAACTTTCTCGAATAGGCGAGGAGGAGTTTAACCTCCCTGGATAGACAAGAAGGGATTTAGTTTCTGACAACCATAGAACATGACCACTTTGCTCTCCCTGATCAAGAGTATATCTCTAGAGTCGTGTGAAAACAAGACAGCTATTTTACTCAGTCAATACGTGCATACTTAGTTTCACCAGATTGCAGAGAAAAGGAGAGACGGGCGTTTTCAATAAAAGGTGTTATTTATTGATCAGTCTCTTTTCTCATACAAGAGAAATGAATCGCTACAATTGTAATACTTATAGTTAAGTAAAGTGCATACAGTAAAAGCAGGATTATAAAATAATACTGTAAAAGCATTGATATGGTTTCTTAGCCATGTTACTTTAAAATGGATAAAAGAAATACATACATATATACATTGACTAATCGTACTCAACTGGTGCTTCTAACTACGCCTACCCCGGTGTACCTGACCTAAGCCTAATACATGGGAGGGAGTAAGTAAGTAGCAGTTTAAGTTAAGTTTGTTTTGCCAAGAGTCTGACTCAAGAATTCTCTGTAAGGGGTTAGTCAGTTCAGTACCTGGGATTTAGAAGGCAGGAGGGCTGGTATCTCTTTCTCAGGACTCGGTATCCCAGTTACCCGCGAGGGCAAGCTGGAAACGCTGGAGGCTGGATTCCTCGGCAAGAGGAAAGGCAGCGTTTTTTCTCGGCGCGTCAAAAGGGGAGGGGCAGCGTCCGTGGGCTCTCGCATCAGCTGGGCTCTCCGGCAAGTAGTCGCTGCTCCAAGCTCATCACCACCGTGTCTTTACTTAGGGCAGTGTCGGTATATTTATACCTGAGAGGTGCCGGGTTTGACGTAAGGATGGACATAAGACGTCAATTAAGAACTGGTCGTTCTTACATTCTTTACAGGAGTTCTCGAACGAAATCAAAACAATAGCAGCGGGGATTTCCCAGGTTTGCTGGAGGCTTGGTTTGTTTAGAGAACTCGGTGTGCTTTCTAGGGGGCTGGAGGAATAGTGCTTGCTTAATGTGACAGCATGCGCTACGACTAATTTATGAAACTGGTTTCTGTGCCGTTGTAAGGATATTAGTGATTTATAACCGAACAAGGGTCAGAAATTGGAGTATCGATACAGGTCCCTAGATAAACACACTACACCCACTCCACGAATTCATGTCCATAGTTACTAACCTAATCAATAGTAAACATAACTAATAGTGCATGTGTATACCGAACCACCCCAAAATACATTTTTTGCATTTGAAAATAGGCATATTCGAAATACACGAAAATGAGTATAGGTACTGTATGCATTCAAGCAGTGTAATCATTAAAAAAAAGATGCACAATTTATCTCAGCATGAATGATTTGCGAAAATAACACATGAAATGGCTCTTAATACAGAAGAAAAAGGTGCGAGACCACTCCATCACATATAAACACAATTACTTGTAAATATGATAGAGGCTGAGGTAATGTATTGTCTCTAGAGTTCCTAAAATAGAAGCTCTGTTCTCTAGGAATAGTTCTACTTTAAGCAGAAGTTAAGTGCCAAAAAGTAAATATTTTGGATTTGGGAAAAAGGTTTTCGTTTTCAGGGGAAGAAGGAAAAATTGTCAGTAGCTTTGTTTTTAAAACCGAAGGCCAAATTCAGAGTTCAGGGAACGCTGTGTGCACGTTTGCTTAAAGTCACTCTCTCTGTTCTGGTGAAAACATCATTTCAGACAGACTTTCAAAAAAGCAGTTTACTGCCTCAGGTGAAAGTTCGACCAAGTTGGAAAATGGCGCTACCATGCAATTGTGCGCATGTTCGCTTTCAGTGATGTTTTGATCAGTATTGCTTACAGAAGGCCGTACCTGGTTGATGCTGCTTTCATCCTGTACTTCACTACCCTTCAATCGTAGTGGTGAAGTCTCCACGAATGCCGTCATCAGGATAGGTAGCCGCTGGGGACAGCACAATGCATGAGCCTTTACTGGACCCAACAAAGTATCTGCATCCAATGGTACTTCTGATTGTAGTGCAAGACATGTGTCCAACACGCATTCCTCGCCGCATAGCATGCATCTCAATACAGGTAAGACACAATTCTGCCATATGGGTCTGAACGAAAGAAACCAGGTCATATTCAGATCTCTTAGCCGGGCTAATCCAAGGACTTTAGTTATGTGGTCCCGATAGCGTATAGCTAGGATCGTTTCTTCCATTGTTGCTGGAGTCTTGTCTGTGACATGGCTTGCCATAACGAAGCAGGAGTAGCAAAAATAAGATGCCTGCTACGAGTCCCAACAGGAGTGGAAGTCCGCCAAAGACCGAATGGACGAAATCGGGAAATATTCCCAGGACTGCTTTGAATGGAGTCAACAGTCCTGAAAAAACGGACTTAAATACACTCGCGATACCATTTGTATCAGAAATATTTAAGATTTTGCTTAGTATTTCTGCGAAGTGTAGGGGGCAATTTGTTGATAACAATGCATGTATCTCTCCCGTTGTCCTTGCAACTTGGAGATCATACGTTTCTTTTGATGACGTCAAGTGAACTGGCGTCTGTAGGAGCACAGTCTTCATTCTGCTTAAAGTATCAATTCGAATAGAAGAGATTTTCAAACTGGGCCAAATTTTTCCCTCCCTGTCTGGAGTGTCATTCGGAAACAATACTCGCTCACAGCAAGTGACCATGGAGCTCACGCTTACTAGATAAGGTTTTCCTGGCAGTAAGCCACAACATCTGTGATCTACAATTAGAATGTAACTCCCGTTAGAAAGTCTTCTAAAGAATGGTTCTATTTTTGTTGCAGGTGTGCCGAGCTGGTGACATGAAAGGTTATTTGAAGTCCCTTCACAGGCCCCATGTAAACTTATACCCTGACATAGAAGTATACCACTTAGTGATTTTTCACAATTATTACCACTAAGAAATACTCTGTCCTGTATTACTATAACATGTGTGTGTATAAGGTAAGTTCCATGTTGACTTAATGTATCCTTTACCCAACCTTTCATACTGGCCTGCCTGTATATATTTCTGGCAGTATCGAAATTGGAAAGTCGTTATCGGAATAGTTATGATTCCATGTATTATCCATTCAATGACAGGTTGTTCTGACATTGTCAATGGTAATCTCTCAAGTTTTTCAATGCTCAGAATTGTATACTCTGCACCCTTTTGTGCCAAGCTGATTTGTGTATCAGTAAGGTTAAAGATACCGAATAATGACGTTGTGTTGATTAAACGCCAAGGCACGTAGCCTGAACATAGTTTTTGTAACGTCCAGCCAAGCTGTACAATAGAACGCAATTGGGACTGACCGTGTTGTAACATCAGTTAGTCTTGCTCTATTATATCGATTGCAGATGATACAATACTGTCCAGTGAATATATTCTGGAGTCATTAACCCATTGTCCACAACAGAAAGTGATTTTTCCAAATTAACACGGTCAATTTCCCGTATTTTCTCTGCTGTTTCAATTTGAGTTACTTTCCAAGCTTCGTTGTAAGCTGCATATATAGAGGCCGCTATGAAACATTGTTTGCGCTGTTTGCGCGGTCCCATAATGAAATTACGCAAGTCAGCACCTTCTTTAAGTAAAGTCAAGTGTTGCTTAATTTCTGCCAGTGTGGATGTTCGTAGCCATTCGAGGCAGAGTTTTCCTACACTGTATGTAGTTACAATCCCTGGATGTTGTCGCTGGGAGTATCTAGGGTCTGGCCTGGTTATTGTGAACCCCTGTTTTTTGTTCAGGAATCTATCTTGACAGTTATTTGTGTCTGTGGGCCAGATCAACCATTTTTTCCAATCAGGATGTGTTCTGTTTTGGTTTAAAATATGGGATACGTCTATCTCATCATCTGTAGTGTTATTACTGTCAGGTGTTGGTTTTGGAATAGACGGTTTGTTTAAGTCTTTAATTTTGGCTAGGCCAAAACAGGTTGTCTGTTGAATTGTCATTCAAGAATATAATTTGTTCTGGGATCATGCAGGCTCTAAACAATGATTCTATACCTTTGACCTGCCAATCTCTTGTACCCCAGATTGTTTTCGTTTCAATGTTATTGTTCCAGAAATCAAAACCGAATATATTCATTTTGTCAAAAAATGTCTCTGAATAGATTAATTTTGTCTTTGTAAGCATGGTTTTCATTCCTGTCTTATTTAACAGTTTGAAATAAAACGTTTCTGCATTACTTGTGTTAAACCCTGAGAAATATGGAAATTTTTCATAAAATGTTTTCGAACTGCCTTTTGGTGGAGTTGCACAATGTTCCCATTGGTTATAATTAAAAACATTTCTAGGTTGAGCAGATTTATGCAGATAATGGTTACCATAGTGGTTGTAACAGTACATCTGGTCATAATTAGATGAACCCTGTAAATAATCATGTTCTGTAAATTTAGCTGACATCACTAGATCTGACATCATATCATTAATACTTTCAAAGTCCCAATCATCAGCGAATGTGCTTGATTTTACAAAGTCACTTAATGAAATCTTGAATTGGTGAGGATACTTCAGGAGCTCGACAGGGCCATAGATTTCGTAATCAGTTTTGTCCCATGCTACCCCACCGGGTATAGGATTGGCTGTGAAGTTTACTGAAGAAAGTTCTCTTTTCTCGATGTGTGAAGACTTGTGTGGTTTTAGGACCAAGTTGATATTCTGACTTGCTGTGTCCATTGTAACATATTTTCCCTCAATGAAATGACCCAAGTATAGTACCAGGATGAGCCAAAGTATGAGGACAAATACACCTTGTGCCACCCAAAATTCAATCCATGGAGAAATCAGATAGGTTTCTTGTAGTTGATGAAAGAGTTGTTTTGCTTTGTCTTTAAAAGTCTTTGATGGTGTCGGCAGTTCCTCAGGTTCGCTCGGATCCTCAGAAAAATCATCGAAGTTGATGAAATAGCCTGATGCAGTTCTGTCAATTGTTTCAATTGCTTCTGGATTCCTTTTTGTTTTTGGAATTTGCTTTGTTTCATTAGCATAGTCTGTGGTTACATCATTGTAGACTGGTGTTTCTTGATGCATTATTGTGATTTGGGTTTCAAGAGGTTTAAGTTCCATGGCTTTGTTGCATAGTCCTTGTTGATTCACTGTAGGTTTATCAAATGTGATTAGTCTCTCAGTTTGAACCTCTGTGTTTGTAGCAAATTTTGGTGTTCTGCTATTTCTTGGGAGTCCACTTGGCCTACTACTTATTATCGGCCACATGATTGTGGTTTAACCAGGTCGATGGATACAACTCGGTTCTCATTTTTACCAGCAAAGGGCGGTAGTACAACTGATCTTGTTCCGTTGATAGCTAAGACAGGTACTGCCTTTCTGTAAGAAGGCCCAAATTCCTTATTCACCGTTATTTTCTCTCTGACCAGATCCCCGATTTTTGGAATCCAGACAGGCCTTGCTGGGACAGGTGGTTTCTCTTCAGTGGTTGTTGGCTGTTGTTTAAACTTTATGTTGCTCAGGTCTTTTCTTGCTTCATTTAAGTCCTGTAAAATAGCCAAACTATCTTTGATATCAAAGCATTTTTCTTTAACCAATGAAGTTTGACTATCGAGGTCCTGGATTAACATTCTAGTCCCAAACAATAGTTCGTACGGACTGAGACCTCTCAGAGAATTTCTTGGCAGATTATTAAGACTACGTTGGACACTTATTAAATGTTTGACCCACCCAGCTCCCGAACCTAATACCTTTGCCGTTATAGATTGCTCTATGCCTTGGTTTTTTCTTTACACCATCCCGTTTCCCTCAGGAAGGAAGTGATAAGAGTCCCGCAATGCAATGCCCATGCTGGCCATGCCCCCCTATAAGCCTGAGAGCTAAAAGCAGGCCAATGAATCTAGCATGCCCCTTGCGTATATGCCATTATAGAGTCGCAAATCTTTTTTATAACAGTTCAGACGTCAGCCGAGAGCTGGGGGTCTACATTTTAAGTGATGATAGTTTTAAATAATATACATTGGGACGCATGTTTTTTTATTTAATCATGCGAATAGATCGCTTTATGCTTTCTATTGTGTGTTCTGGCACTACCTCGGCCGGTTCGCCACTGCGATCTCTGTTGCAGTTTTCAAAATTTTTTGCAAATTTGTGATTATCCACGCTCATCCCCGGCCACCAGTATTCTGATTTTAATTCTGTCAAAGATTCTTTGATCATCTGATGCCTTAAACCTAATCCCATATGTGCTTCTTGTATTAAGAAGCCTCTCCTGTTCCTGTTTGGAATTACCCTATCCCCCACTCCAGGGATTCGAGCAAAAGGAACGGAGTTTGCATCGATTATGTATGTATAATTGAGTGGATAGTTGACAGGTAACGCTGAACAGTCTCCTTTTGATGACGTATTTACCGCCAGCATAGTTTCCCCGTCAACGTATTTTCCTGAACGCTTTTTTGTAGCTACTGGAGCTGATTTAGTTGCTTCCGCTGTGGCTGTCTCAGCCAATAAATTCCCTGCAGCGTCAACGCCATCACGCTGATGACTCAATAAATGTATCACGTGAGTCTTTGGTAGTTCTTTCTGCAAAAGAAATTGCTAGTGCGGAAAAAGAACTGGGCCTTGACCACTCGGATACAGAGAGGAGGAATTTAATAGACACAGTGGTTCCTGAGCATGTTACACACATCCCCCTGGAACCCATTATAGAAGTCGTGACTTCTACTGCCTCCCCTGCTCCCAGGGCCATTACCCCTCCACATGCCCTGGATAGCGATACTGTACATGTGGTTTCTACTGTAAACACGCGACATAAGGCTAAAAACTTACGAGGGAAGAAGTCACATGACGTACATGGCGCTAAAGCGGATAAACAGACATTCCAGGGCCTCCAGGACAATTTGGTTGAGGTAGTGGAGGGCTTAATCGAATCCCATTTGGAACCTTTACTTGTGAATTTGGCCAAAGACATTGTGGACACTCTCAAATCATGTGTAGATAACATTATGAAAAAATGTGAAAGGATTGACAAATATCTCACGGAGCCTAATATACATTGCCCACGCTGTCAGCCCCACATTAGAAGCAGAGTGGCATGTGAACATGAGGCGAGAGTTATAACATCAACTGCGGCTTTATCTAGTTCACAAATTGAAGTGCACAGCTCGCAACATTTATCTGCATCCTTGTCACTTGATAAAAATATTGATTTAGCACGGGGGACCCATTTAGTAGGGGTCGAGGAGATGGGGAGGGCAGATACGTTACCTACCCCTAGACCACAGGTGCACCCCTCCAGTAAGCCCAGTAATAGACTGAGCCGCCCAGTGGATCTCCCCCCGGAGGCAGCAAGCCTAGTTGTCATCCTAACAGGGATTCCGCGCATTAAACCACAACAGAGGGAATCCGATTTAGATTTGCTAAATAGAACTAGGAGATGGTGTGGCCAGTTCAACAGTGGCAGTCTGGATGTGGGTAAACATATTATAGCGGCACGAAGGGTAGATTGGGTAGGGCGGAGGCCTAAATGCATTGCTGGAGATTGCGTGATTGTTAACTTTGATACACCCAACATTGCAGATTCCCTACTTTGGGATGGTTCTGACCCAGGGAGTGGAGGTATCAGACCACTCCCATTAGGGTACTTTTATCCTCCCCCCTCCTACCTTCAACCCCAAACAAACCTCCCTTATGTCCCAGTCCCCTTAGGCAGTGCGAAGAGACAGGGAGTGAAGACTCATGTATCCTATCAAACCCAGCAGGCATTATTGCGGGTAAGGCCAAATAGTGCTCTAGTAATAGCATCCGAAGTAGAGCATACCCCCAGTCATGGGCCAGGGATCACACTCAGCAATAGGTTCCATCCTCTTTTAAACACTTCTACGCTAGATACGAATGATTGACAACCACCCATTGTCTCACCATCTCGGGTTGTCACTTCAGTTGCTAGTGGTCGTCATGTCACTGCAATGAGCTGGAACATTGCTGGGCTAAAGAAGAAAGTTTCTGATGAAAGATGGTTAAATCTAATCACACAATATGATATCCTGGGTTTCCAGGAAACTTGGGATTCCAGTGGGGATTTCTTCATGGATGGGTATCGGAGTTTTTCTACTAAAGCCACCCCTGGGGAGGGTGGCAGACACAAGGGGGGCCTGTATATATTTATTTCCTTAAAATTGCGGGGTTCTGCACGGAAAATAGCGTTTTCATCTGATATACTAGGTATAGAGTGGGCAAGACCAAATTCCCCCTTAATTTTGATAATCAACTTCTATAACGCACCTGATAGAGATAGATGCTGTTCACATTTGAGTTCTCTAACTTCTTTTTTAATAACATATAAGTCACAGCAATCTGCTTTATTCGAAACCCTGTTATTGGGAGATTTTAATGTTCATCCGTGTAATTGGGGATGTCAGAATAAGGAGCTATTGGGCCCACCAGGAGCTCTCAGTACTCATTTTGAGCACACTCCACAGGGGGCGGATTTGGAGAATTTATTAGCAAACCAAAACTTGTACGAGGCACACGGGTCATGGGAGGACGTAAGAACTCCAACCTTTGTTGGCAGAGATGCTAGCACGGTCATCGACTATATCTTTATCACACCAGGGTTAATCGACATAGTGGTATCTTACGAAGTGATTCCCTCCCCCTTTAGTGATCACAACCCAGTGGTCCTGCTCCTGAACATGGGCCTCAACAGCGTCACCCAGGTTGAGCGTCTGGGGGGCCGCAGTGATACCCTTGTCCCTAAGGACCAGGGCCGCAGACTAAAATGGGCAAAGGTGGTGCCGGATTCTTTTATGAATAACCTTGTACAGAACTCCCAAGACGACATGTCAATTTGCATGGATAGTACATCTGAGGGTAGTGTCATTATTAGTTCTTTCTCCACTATTTGTTTTAACATTAATAAGGAATTAACTTGCACTAAGAAGCAGGTTGATCTCTCCACCCCAAGATGGTTTGATAAAGAATGCTCAAGGACACATAAGGATTTACTTCAAGCCCTAAAACAACAGCCAAGAAATAAAGACCTTGTGGCTGGGCTTAGGAAAAAATATAGACAGGCGATTGAAAAGCGGAAAAAGTCTATTAAAAGTGAGGCTTGGGATAGTCTAATATCGACCAATATCTTGAAGGATAGCTCCAAATTTTGGATGGTCATTAACCATCCTTATTTTTCTACATCAACCAATACTGTCATGGACTGTGTAATCTCTGAAGATCAATGGGTAGACCATTTTAGTAAGATCTACAAGAGTGATATGCTCCCAGCACCCAGTAGGTTCCATCAGCCCACGACAGAAGCCCCCCCTGTTGTTTTCAATGAAGTGGAGGTCAACAAGGCAATAGTTGAGATGACCAAACACAAGGCTCCAGGACCCGACGGTGTTCCGGCAGACTTATACAGCTCGAGTCCACTCCTTTGGGCCAAAATACTTACTAACGTTTTTAATGCAACGGTTACAGCGGGGTTCCCTGAATCCTGGGCCACCTCAACTATCGTCCCAATATATAAGAAGGGGCCAAGAAACGATCCGTCCTGTTACAGGCCGATATCGTTAATTGACTCCGCTGTCAAGATTCTCGGCAGAGTTATCTTGACTAGACTGAGCAACATCACTAAAGAGAAGGGGGTGCTCTCTGAACTCCAGTATGGTTTCCGTGAGAAACGGGGCACAATTGATCAGTGCCTGAATTTACATATACTGGTTAGCAAATATACTGTGGCAAAAGAGGGTCATATATACCTTGCATTTATGGACCTTTCTTCGGCCTTTGACTTGGTCAATAGGACCAAGTTATGGGCCATTTTAGCTGGGATAGGGTTTGATCCTCCTCTTATAGATTTTTTTGGCGGCCCTTCATGAAGACTTATCAGCTTCCATTAGAATAACCCAGGATGGCAATACCACCAGACCCTTTAAATCCAGAAGAGGAGTGAGGCAAGGCTGCATTTTAGCCCCACTCTTATTCACCTTATACATCAACTCTTTGGATAAAGCACTGGAGGGGTCCACACTTGACATCCCGTACGTGGGGGGGGGGGGGGCGCAGTGCCTGTTCTGCTATACGCAGACGATGCGGTCCTCCTCACTCGTACGGGAGTGGGGCTACAAAAGCTTCTGGATGCATTTGGTGATTTTATGGCGAAACTCGACCTCCTGATCAATAAGAAAAAAATCTCATGTTATGGTGGCCGGGAGGCGGCAAAGGCCAAAAAAACTAAAAAGTTTTAGTTGTTGTGGTGAGGGGGTCTCAAGGGTACAGGTCTTCACTTACCTGCGTGTGATCTTTGAGGAGAAGGGCTCATGGAAACCGCAGGTGTGCGCTAAGTCACTTGCCGTAACCCGCTCAACCTCAGCCTTGCTAAGCTTTGCAAAGCAACTAGGCTCACGTCCAATGGAGGCACTACTGAAAGTGTACAAAACAAAATGCCTTTCCATAGCCACCTATGGCGCAGCGCTGTGGGGTTACTATTCAACCGGTGATTTGCAGATTGTGGAAAATCAGTTTCTAAGATCACTACTAAGTGTTCCACAATCCACCCCAGTTTTTTCCCTACACACAGAGTTAGGCCTGGGCTTCATTACTGATCAGCTTCTCTTGGAACCATTGGTATGTTGGGCTAAAATCTGGCTGAATAATGAAATTAGGCTTAACCACATTATTCTTAGGGATTGTATGGTGTTGGAAAATGCTTTAAAGATCCAGTGGTTAGCTTATGTGAAGGGCGCCCTGGAAAGTCTTGGTAGGCCCAACCTTTTTAGCCACCCTAATACAATCTGCAAGGGGGACGTGAAATGGATTAAGGAAAATTTCTTGAGAAGGGCAGCGTTAAAGCGGGAAAGTGAGGAGTTGATTAAACCCAGAGCAAGAGCAAATTTTCTCCTCCTGACCACACCGTCGATTGAACCTTATCTAACAATTGTAAGCCGTCCATACCATCGACACCTTCTTGTTAGATTTAGGTTCAACATCATCCAGTATTCTCTGGGAGTCTTCCCTGTATGGGGGGTGCCAGATGAGTCAATACCCTGTAGCTGCGATAATTTTTCAGAGCAGTCCCTTTTACACTTCGTAATGTTTTGTGAGCATTTCAAGAAGAGTAGAAAACTATACGTGGTCCCTATTTTAAGGGGAAAAGGCTTTACTCAGGTGCGCCCAGCGTTTCTTCATCTGCAGTTACTAGGGAGTACCAAGATAATCTTCGGGGTTGCTAGCTTTCTGGTCGCAGCTATGCGCACAAAAACCAGGAAGCTATCCCCGAAGGACATGGAAGGGCGCCCTCATTACATTGCAGATTTAGCTAATATATCTTAAATTAACTACTCTTCTTATGATTACATTGCGAATGTACTGTTTTTGTTTTAACATCTAAACTATTGACTGGATTTACATAGCACTTTGACTGATTTTTAAACAGTTTTAACCATATGAATTATACGATATGTAAAATAACTTTTTATCAACTGTTTTTATAAATTGTACTGTATTGTTGCTTTTATGATTTTAACTAATCAAATAAAGCTGGCTTTTGACTTTGACTTTGAACCAGCCTTTTGATGAGAAAACACTTTTCGGATCAGGGACAGATGAGGCCTTAGAAAAGATGAAAAAGGACACGGAAACGGCTAAATCAATGGGAGCATTGCAACAGCCCACCCAAAGAGGTTCCTTTCGTAGGTCCACCTATAGAGAAGGATCCAAAAATACAGGCACAAGCCAGCAACAGACCTCTTTTACACCAACATCACCCAGAGGTAATGCTAGGGGCAGTTACAGAGGTAACAACAACAAGGGTAGGGGTCGCGGAAACAACAACAACCGCAACTCTCCAACCCCAAAACAGTGACTTCATACAGCTCCCCCCAGACCACATAACACCGGTCGGGGGACGCCTATCACAGTTCCTACCTGCCTGGGAAAACATCACATCAGACAGGTGGGTGAGACAAATTATCCAACATGGTTATTGCCTAGAACTCACAGCTACCCCACCAAACATCCCCCCCAAACAGCGCCCAATGAAACAAGATCATCTGACACTGTTAAAACAAGAAGTACTATCCCTGCTACAAAAGCATGCCATAGAGAAGGTTCCACAGCACCAACAAGGAACAGGAGTATACTCCCTATACTTCCTAATTCCCAAAAAGGACGGGTCTTTAAGGCCAATATTGGACCTAAGACCTCTCAACGCATACATAAATTCGGAACATTTCCACATGGTCACGCTCCAACAAGTACTTCCTTTACTGAAGAAAGGGGACTTTCTTTCTACACTGGATCTAAAAGACGCATACTTTCATATCCCGATTCACAAAGCCCACAGGAAATACCTCAGGTTTGTGGTAGACGGACAACATTATCAGTTCAAAGTCCTTCCGTTTGGTGTCACAACGGCACCAAGGGTGTTCACAAAATGCCTAGCAGTGGTGGCAGCTCACCTATGAAGACAGCAAATACATGTCTTCCCCTACTTGGACGACTGGCTAATAAAGGCCAAGTCACAAGAGGAATGTCTTCAGAACACACAAAGGACAATTCAGCTGCTACACCAGCTAGGGTTCACGGTGAACTACAAAAAGTCACACCTGCAAGCAAGCAAGGTTCAACAATATCTGGGGGCTACTATAGACCCAGAAAAAGCCAAAGTATACCCCTATCCAGCCAGGATACAAACAATGCTTACAATCATTCAAAGATTCCAGCCACAACACTCACTAGCAGCGAGAGTGTTCATGCAGCTATTAGGGATGATGTCATCCTGCATACTGCTAATACCATATGCCAAACTACAAATGCGTCCGCTACAAGAATGTTTAACGACACAGTGGAATCAGGCTCAAGGACAGATTACAGATCTGGTGTTGGTAGACCGCACACACCGCTCTCTGAAGTGGTGGAACACAACAAACATTACCAAGGGGCGGTCGTTCCTAGAACCAATTCCACAGGTGACAATAACAGCGGACGCATCGCTCACGGGATGGGGAGCACATATGGAGAAATACACAGTGCAAGGAAGGTGGAGTGTGCAGGAAAGAAGACTGCACATCAATCATCTAGAACTACTAGCAGTGTTTCTAGCATTGAAAGCCTTTCAAATACATGTTACCGACAAAGCAGTCCTGATCAGAACAGACAACATGACAGCAATGTATTATATTCAAAAACAGGGGGGGACGCACTCTCTCCAACTATCCAAACTAGCACAGGAAATTTGGAGATGGGCCATTCCTCAAAACATCTATCTGTTAGCCGAACACCTACCAGGAGTCCAAAACCAGATAGCAGACATCTTAAGCAGACAGTCGGAACAAATACACGAATGGGAACTGCACCAACAAATACTGCAGCCATTCTTCCAAAGATGGGGACAACCAGAGATAGACCTATTTGCCACTCATCAGAACGCAAAATGCCAAAGCTTCGCGTCCAGGTACCCACACCACCTGTCACAGGGCAATGCGTTATGGATAAATTGGTCCAACAAATTTGCATACGCTTTTCCCCCTCTCCCACTAATCCCATTAGTGGTCAGAAAGCTGCAACAGCACTCAATGACCATGATACTAGTAGCACCCACGTGGGCACGACAACCGTGGTTCACCACGCTCCTGCAACTCTCACAAGTGCCACACCAAAAGCTAAGAATTCTACCCATGCACCTTACACAGAACCATGGAGAAATAATGCACCCAGATCCCACACAACTGAACCTAGCGATCTGGCTCCTGAAATCCAAGAATTTGGGTACTTAGATCTACCCCCAAATTGCATGGAGATAATTAAGCAAGCGCGACGTCCCACCACCAGAGCATGCTATGCAGCTAAGTGGAAGAGGTTTGCTATACACTGTACCACTAACAATATCAACCCTCTGGACGTATCAACAAGGGAGATTATTTGCTACTTACTACACTTACAGCAATGTAATCTCGCGTACACATCTATCAGAGTACATCTAGCAGCTATAGCAGCGTACCTACAAAACAGGCAGCATATATCCCTGTTCAGAGTGCCAGCGATAAAAGCCTTCATGGAAGGCCTTAAAAAGAGTCATTCCACCAAGATTACCACCTTCCCCGGTCTGGAACCTCAACGTAGTACTCACCAGACTAATGGGACCACCTTTCGAACCTATGCATAGGTGCGAGATACAATTCCTTACATGGAAGGTGGCTTTCCTTATAGCCATTACCTCACTCAGGAGAGTAAGTGAATTACAGGCATTGACAATACAAGAACCATTCCTACAGTTACACCAGAATAAAGTGGTTCTTAGAACAAACCCAAAGTTCTTGCCTAAAGTAATTTCAGCATTCCACATCAACCAACCGGTGGAACTACCAGTTTTTTTTCCAAAGCCACAGACGGTGGCAGAAAGGGCCCTACATACACTAGATGTCAAAAGAGCCATTTTGTACTACATAGAAAGGACACAAAACTTCAGGAAAACTAAACAACTATTTGTAGCATTTTCCCCAACACATAAGGGCAATCCTATCTCTAAAGCGGGCATCGCTAGATGGATTGTAAGATGTATACAAATATGTTACATTAAAGCAAAGAGAACATTAACTGTTCCTCCTAGAGCTCATTCTACACGGAAGCTAGGAGCATCTATGGCATTCTTAGGGAACATTCCCCTAGATGACATATGTAGAGCAGCAACTTGGTCTACACCACATACATTTACAAAACACTACTGTTGATGTACAGGCTACACAACAAGCCAGAGTGGGCCAAGCTGTACTAAAAACTCTATTTCAAACAGTTGCGACAGACACTGGTGACCACCGCTAGGGAGGTAACTGCTGTATAATCTATTCATAAATGTACCATCTGCAGCCCATATGCCTCGAACGGAATATGCTACTTACCAGTATGCATCTGTTCTTGGCATAGAGGGCTGCAGAGTGGTACATGCCCTCCCTGCCTCCCCGGAAACCTGTGTCTGTCCCAACATTATCTTATTTAGATACACTTACATGGGCATATCTTTATGTATTCTACTACACTACTCCATCTAACCCTACTATGGCAAAACAATCTAAGGATGGAGCCGATGCCCATGCGCACTAACACCAAGAGGAGTCGTCATCAATGACGACAAAGACTTCTCCAGAAGAAAAACAAGTGCAATCATCCGAGCCCAACACCAGATTGCGATCTATTCATAAATGTACCACTCTGCAGCCCTCTATGCCAAGAACAGATGCATGCTGGTAAGTAGCATATTCCTTTTCTTAATGCTGAATGTTTTTTCAGCTTCTGTGTACAAGTGAGATTTGTATGCTATTGGTACTGTTTCTCCCTCATTAGAGGTCAGGTATGTGAATCCGCATCTTCCTGGGATGACCCGAATTACAAGGTTGCGTGTGTTATCACGTGGTTGCAATTTTGTTTTAGCTAACATGTCTGTTTGCAATGATCTCAAAATTTCTGTGTTTTTGAGTCCAATTGATTGTTTTAGAATCTGGTCTTATTAGGTCATAGAGAGGTTTAACCCTCTCTGCATAATTTATAATGTACGTTCTACCGAAATTCAGGAAACATAGAATTGATTGTATGTTTTTCAGCGTTCTTGGTGCTTGGATTACGGCACATTTCTCTAGGAAATTGTCTGCCAGGCTTTTGCCTTCACTTGATAATTCATATCCTAAAAACAGGACAGTCAGATGGGCAATTCTTGACTTCTTGAAGTTGAATTTGTAACCCTCTGCTGAGAACCCAAGTATTATGGTGTTCACTCTTTTCAAGTGAGTATCCAAGTCATCATCTGTTAGATAGATGTCATCGACATAAGATAATGCCTCATCATCATACATTTGTAGTAACTCTGTTACTCTCGCTGAGAATAATCCTGGGCTGTTCTTGAACCCCTGTGGCAAACGACAGAAATATTTCTGCGAGCCATTTATTGAGAAAGCGGTCAAATATCTGCTTTCAGGTGCTATATTTTGACAAAAGAATCCATTAGAGATGTCTAATGTTTTGTATTTTTTGCGCACTATGCTATTCATTAGTGCTGCACTGTGTGAGTTTTGTACTGCAAAAGTTTTGCGACATGAGTTTAGGTGTCTGTAGTCCACAACTAGACGATATGAATCATCTGGTTTGGAGACAGGAAACAAAGGATTGTTCATTTGTGAGGTGCATGTTTCAATCACCCCCTGGTATTCAAGTTGATCTAAGATCTCCCTGACCTGTTTTTTAGCTTCTTGCTTAATTGGGTACTGCCTTTGTGCAGTTGGTTGAGATTTTAACTGGATTTTGTGAGGAGGTGAGTCCTCATCCCATCCTACATGGTTTTTATATAATGCAGGAGCTTGGGCTACTGCCCACTTTCTTGCAAGTGTATATTTTTTATGAATTGGAATGTGATTTGAGAAGGCAGGCATAATCATTTCTTCGCCATGAGGGCACTCCCTGACAAACTCCGGTGGCCAGTCTTTTTCAGCTAAAAGGATGTCATAGCCTTTGGAGAGATTATCCCAAAATAGACCCCTTATTTTCCTAGTCTTATCTCCCTCTATACGTAATGTTATTTCGTATATTTTATGAGGTTTGCGAACTCTGGTGTCTGCAGTTTCCACCTGAATGTATTCATTCGTGTCCACTGTCTCCAGATGATTCATCAGGATCTTGCGAGCTATGCTCACTTCTGCTGCGCTGTCTAGCATTGTCTGAGCCCACTCTCCGTTTTTCAGCTGTGTCCTCGGGATCCTCGGCATGTTTGATCACTTTAATACTGGCTACCTTCTTCTTTGGAAATTGTAACTTTTTACTTTGATGAGCAGGCTCCTTGTCTTTGGACTTGAAGTGCTCTTCCCTTTGTTCTGACCGTCCTCTTCTTTCCGATTTCTGCGAGGAAGTCTGAAAAGATCGAGAGGGACGTGTATCAATATCTTTATCTATCAGGTTTCTTCAAATTATCCCTATTTCTAAGGTTGTATTTTTTCTCAGAGGGCTCCCTCTGGGGAGACTTGTGTCCTTGGTCCGGAGATCTCTCTCTCCGCCGAGGAGACCTTCCTCTGGACTGGAATCTTTTTTCTTTGGGAGTGGACTGTTTATTTCCATCCCAGTTCTTTTTTGGAGCTGTTAGATTATTCTTAATAAATACCTTTTCAGGATTTTCAGTTAGTTGGGGTTTCACTGGTTTCCCACCCAAACTATCTCTTCCTAGTTCTTCATAGGATTTTTCTATGATTCTGGCAAGTTCAAATGGTTGTTCTGCTATATCTGACTCCCTATTGTCCCCACAGAACATTACGCTCGTCCACCTCAAATGACCTCATGATTCCTCGTACCAAATCTGTCACCTGGGGTGACAGAAGATTCTTGGTGTCAGCCCCTAAACTTTGGAACACACTGCCGCATTCGATAAAAATAAGCCCATCTCTATGGTCTTTTCGTAAACAGCTCAAGACATGGCTTTTTAATCAGTAAACTCAGTTTCTCCCTCTCGGGTTAAATACTGCAGATATCTCAGCGCCGAGATGCCCAAGGGCCATTGTTCGCGCTTTGGAAATGTTATTAATAAATAAATAGCTCCAGTAGCAGCGCACCTCATCCAGGTAAGTATTTCCTTACCTGGATGATTGCCTTATCAAGGCGAATTATTTCTCCGACACGAGCGCCCATGTCCAAAGAGGTCTGTCTCTATTCCAATCGCTGGGTCTTTCTATCAACCTCGGCAAATCACATCTTGTTCCTTCACAAAGGCAGATGTTCTTGGGAGCGACCTTGGACACGCAGTTAGTTCAAGCTTTCGTATCAGACGAAAGGCAAAAGAGAATCCAAAACCTGGCTCACATATTACGATCAAGAAAGTCTGTTTCAGTCTGACAGTTAAAGTCCTTTCTAGGAATGGTCTCTTTTTGCATCCCGTTGATACCAAATTGCCGCGTCAGAGTGAGGCCCCTTCAAGAGGAACTCAACCTGCAATGGTTACAAATCTCCGGTTCATTCGAAGATCTCATTCAAATCACTCCTCGGATGCGGGAGGCATTTCTCTGGTGGGCTCAAGAAAGAAATCTAAAGTAGGGATGTGCGTTCCTTCAAGAAACGCCAAATTTCACTATCACCACAGACTCATCCCTTCGAGGGTTGGGGAGCACATCTTCAAGGGCTGAAGGTCAGCGGGAAATGGAGCCCTCAAAAAAAAGAAATAGCACATCAATCTACTAGAACTAAGAGCCATCTTCTTAGCCCTCAAGTCCTTTCGTACAATCATTCTAGGAGCCACAGTATTGGTTCGCACGGACAATACTACAAGTATGCATTACTAACAAACGGAGGAACGAGGTCGGCTTTTCTGTCTCAAGAAACCCAAGAAATCTGGGCTTGGGCGATACGGCACAGGATCAATATCTTGGTAGTTCACGTGCGGGGAGTTTCAAATGTTCTGGCGGATACCCTCAGCAGGTCAACGGTGTCCACCCACGAATGGGAACTGCATCAGCTGATGGTGGATCGAGTCTTCCAGCAGTGGGGTCATCCCGATCTGGACCTCTTTGCGACCAAGAAGAACAGCAAATGCCTATTCTTTGTAAGCTGTCTTCCCCACAAGGATTCTCGCGGGAATGCGTTTTCGATGAACTGGTCTCAAATAAATGCTTACGCCTTTCCTCCGATACCGTTGCTTCCCAGAGTTCTCCGGAAGATGAAGAAAGAACCTTGTCGCCTAATTCTCATCGCTCCCAGATGGCCTCACCAATTCTGGTTCACCAAACGTCTCCTCCTGTCAGAGTGCGATCCAATTAAGTTTCGACCAGTACCGAATCGCCTGTCCATTCAGATCGGTCCGATTTGCCATCCGGATCCTGCTTCTCTGAAGCGAGATCAGGCCTCTCTCATGCAACGTTAAGTCTTTCTGGCGGCCATTTCAAGATTCCGACAGGATGGGGTCCAATTCTCTTTAGTCATCATGAATAATACAACAGTTTTTTTAAAGGACTATTCCGAATGTCCTCCTGTACGTCGTCCACCTCCCTCCTGGCATCTTAATGTGGTATTAGCGCAGCTCATGCGCCACCCATTTGAACCAATTCACAGAGTGGATTTTAAATTTCTAACCTGGCAGGTTTCTCTGTTGCTAGCATTGACTTCATCGAGAAGAGTCCGTGATATTCAAGCTTTCACAGTCAATTCACGTCCAATTCTGTAGTGCTGCGTACAAATCCTAAATTTATGCCTAAAGTGCCTTCGGATTTTCACCTGAACGAACCAGTCATCATGAAAACATTTGTTCCTAACCTGCAATCCCCTGCAGAGAGGGTATTGCATACCCTTGACATCAGAAGATGTCTTAAGTTCTATTTACAAAGGACCTCTGCCATTCGTAAATCCAATCAATTGTTTATTGCCTACGGAAAGATACGGCAATGTCAAGCAGTGTCTAAACAGACCATAGCTAGATGATTTCTGCCGCTATCGACTTTTGCCATCTACATGCTGGAAGGCCTTTGCAGACAACTCCAAGAGCACACTCTACGAGGGCGGTTTCTTCGACTGCTCTCTTCGCTGGTGTTCCTCTACAGCAAATCTGCAAAGCAGCAACTTGGTCCAGCATACATACTTACACCAAGCATTACTGTTTGGAAGCTGCCAGCGAGGCTGATACTTCAGTGGGTCAAGCGGTTCTTCCCAATATTTTCAGATAAGGTGAACCTCTGTTTCCCCTCCCCTCTATTGCTTTTCAGACGCTTATTATCTTGCCTATATTCAGTACATGCTCTTGTGATTGCAAATTTTCATATATGTTTATACATGTTAGCATTTCTATTATGTGATTGCTAATGCTTTCTATAAGCAGATTATGTTACAAATAGCGTCTTCCAAGCGTTATTTAGGTACTGCGATCTACCCTGATTCAGGCATGTGAATCTATGAAAGACACCTCAATACTGTAGAAGAACAATAGTTACTTACCTGTAATCTGTGGTTCTCCAGTATTGGTGTCTTTCATAGATTCACATGCAACCCGCCCACCTCCCCTCAAAGGCTTCTTTATGCTCTTATCTCTTGGTTACACTCTTGTGCGAGAAAATCTGAGAGCCTGAGCCTCTGGGGAGAAAACTCTGATGGGTACTGTCGCCTGATTGGCTGCAGTTTGGACTATGTATAATGACTATGATAGTCATACATGTGGAACTTTTTTCTTGGTAGCTTTGGGCTAATTTACTTCCTGGTTTTTGGTTATCAAGGTCTTGGTTATTATGTGCATATTTATTGCTTTTTTATATACCGTGAGACTCCCACTCCGACAGGGAATGATTCAGGCATGTGAATCTATGAAAGACACCAATACTGGAGAACCACAGATTACAGGTAAGTAACTATTGTTCTTCTGCCGTGTCCAGACTTGCGTCGTGCCGATCGGTGCGCTCCTCCAGCATGTCTGATCTCTTGTCAAGGGCATCAAATCTTCAGTCGAGTGCCTTGTAGACCCCTCCTCGCCCCTCAGCACCCTGCGCCACATCTTCAGCCATGTCATGGTTCTGTGTTGTGCCTTGGTTATTTACTGTTTCAAAGGGCAATCTGAGCTTCTCAGGGTCTGCGTGCCATTCCCAAGTTAGGTGTATACATTTCTCCTGCCTCCATCTCTGAGCTGAGCACTGCCAGTTCACCTTTGCAGCACCAGAGTATGGCAGCAGGCTTTGCACCTCAGTGATCGCTGATCTATCGCCTGCACAGGATTGGGTTGGGGGCACAGTGAAGGCGAGCAGACAGCGGGACAGCCCGGCACAGCCCTGGGACACGAGTCCCCAGCCTCACCTGTGGCCATTGTCATCGCAGGGCGTCTGGGGAGTGTACCCGGGCTGCCCTTAGCTCTCCAATTGGTGTGGCTATTGGCGGTGTCCTTCCTCTCGGTTCCACCATAGCTCTGGGCATGTCACCAATGTCCCGCAGGTACACCTCAGTAGCTCAGCTCACCTCGCTTCCTTGCAGGTTTGCGCCCCAGTGGAGTGCTCCATAAGAGCCGGAGGCAGGGGTGGGGGCACACAGGTCAGCACCCCATGTCCTAGGCGCTGCCGGCGATCTCTGCGTCACCAAACCAGGCCGTAGTCTGGCATGACTCCTATATCCAAGTGTGGCCCCACAACAGCGTTCCTCTGACATGCATCCCAAGACTTTTCCTGCACTGGAGTCACTGTAGTAAGCAAGGAGTTAGCGTTTAGGGATCGCAGCCATTAAGCCCTTATTGGACTCTGATATGTGGGATGTCGACAGAGCTTCAGTTACGCATGTCCACACCAATGGCCTCACTGCACACTTTCACCAAGCACTACTGCCTGGACAGTGAGGTCCGTCGTGTTGGGCTTGTTGCCTGTTCGATTCTGCAGGACTTTCTAATTTAATTGGCTCTGGAGAGGTATTGCTTGGGTATCTATTCTAAAGTAAGGAATCTGTAGCTAGAAGACTTATCAGTTACTTAACTTTGGTAACACCTTATCTGATGCCGTATCTAGCTGCAAATTCCGTACTGACCCATCCTGTCTGCTCTGGAAACCGATTACTCTGTAATGGACACCCTTCTCTGGGCTTAGCTTATCGCGCCTCTGGCATAGAAAGTCACAAAAGTAACTGAAATCAGCGCACTGAGTTGGTGCCTCTGGATACCTCAGATGACTGGCGACACACTGGGCCGAACAATGCCACCTGCAAGGGCACTGCTCAAATCTTCTAGATCCAGTCTGACACCTAGGGATATTCAAAGTTAAAGAATCTGCGGATAGATTGTCTCTACCAGATTCATTACTGAAGGTAAGTAACTTGTTCTGTGGGTCTCTTCTGTTCTACGGTGTATGGATGTAAGAATCCTATGACTGAGAAGGGAAAGGAACAAGCATTGGCAAAGCTTGTATTAGTGGGCTTGGCTGCCAGCCTTTTGATTTTTGTAAAAAGTTTACAAAAATATTAAATGAGGATCTGTGCTAATAAGCGCTTACTTACACCTGCAGAGGCGGTTTTTGGAGTAGTTTTGCAAAAATATTAAGATGGCTGCCCATGCGTGTACATGCTCAAGCAGACAACTTTGAATATTTTTGTAATAAGGCTTTGTGAAAGTATTACACTATGGCCAACTGAAAGTGTGCATGCATGCTTGTGGCCATCCAACTTTGAATGGTTTAGGAACCCATTCTCAGATGGGTGCCCGTGCATGCGCTCACACAGGCAGCAATTTTAAAATGGGTTTAAAGCACATTCAGAATGGATACCTTTGGTGGTGCAAAAATTGCTTCACTTTAATTCTAGTTCTCAATTAGGGGTATTTGGTCTGAGTCCATTGCAATCTCTCGCTTCTGTCTGGAATAAAAACTTACTTAGAAATGAGATTTTTTCAAGTCCTCATACAATTTTTTCTTTAAAGTGGACTACCTAACTTTTGGGGCAGTATGAAATATTGCAGCTTATTAAGTTCTGAAATGAATGTCAGTGGTCCACTCGTTTGCAGCCCATAATCCTCTTGTTTGCAGCCCTTGGCAAAGGCCTACATTTCCTTTTTTGATTATTTAAAACAATTATGCAGTGGAAAATCCAGTTATTTGTACTTTGATTATTAGGATAATTGTATGTACCATTTGCTCTATAGGGCCAAAGGCAGACAGAGAGAGTCTTTTAATGGGCAGTACAGTGTCTTGCTGTTGTTTTACAAGATAACTTAAGAACGTTCTTGAATTAGTGTTGGCATGGGGTGATTCTGGTTGATACAGGGGTGATGCTCAAGACCTTGAGTACATTTTAACAATGAAAATCCAAAAAAGAGAATGTTGCACCATTTAGGCCTGTTTTCTTTGTTTAACGTTATTTCAAAAATTGAATGGTGTATTGTAAATGTGTTCAAGGGATCTTACTGGTGTGTGGTAACATTCCATCGTGAATGCATAGAGAGGGGTTTGTGGATTGGGTGCACTCTGCTCAGTGATAATTTATTCAACCAAAGCAGCCAAAAAAGGAACCATTCACAGCTTACATATGCTTTAATTTAAATAGACTCACTGCTGTCATCAAAGTGGCTCAGGAATACTAGCAAGGGATCAACATGAATGTAGGATTAAAGGTCATGACCTACAATCACCACCACCTGGGTTAAACATCTGAAAGAGTTGTGGGAGCAGCTCATCATTGGTCCGCTGCCTACAGGTTTTGTAGAACAAGTATGCCAAATTGTCAAACCCTACTCTATGGGAAACAAAAGACGTCCAGTCCCTTTTTTTAATGTAAACTGTTTTCTTTCTGTGTTCAGGAAGAAAGAGAGAACCCATCAAAGAGAAGTCGTATTGAGCGGGATCTCGATAACAACTTAATCTCATCTACGCCGCGCACAGGAGAAAAGCCAATTTCTCGAGTACGTCGGAAAAGTCAAGTCAATGGAGGTGTGTAAATTTGGGATGTTATATTGCCTCACCATATGCAGTCTGTATAGCGTGAAACTGTCTGAGTGTGGGAAGGACATATTCGGGGGAATGGTCAGTTTTAGCCCAGCATTCTGCATAGGGCTACTTCCTGATGAGCTTGGTGGTGTAGTCCTGGAAAATGTGGTAACCAGCACCAAACCTCTTTCAAGCAAGTATGGTACAGGTTGACTGGGAAGGTCAGCATGGGGCATCCTCATGGATCAGGAAAAGACAGATGGAATGGCTAGACTACACAAAGAACTACTTCCAGGCTCTATGCAGAAACTTAGATGCCTCTAGATGAAGCTGGATTGAGGTTGGAGCACCAACGTTTGTAGGCCTCCACCACTCATCTCTTTGGGGATCACATACTGCATAGTTCTCCATCTACACAAAGCTTTGAACGGGGAGCACAGCATGCAGAACAGAACTGCATCCAGGGTTGGTGAAAAGGGGTGCTAGTACTGCACACTGTCGGGCTTGGTCAGGTTTGTTGTGCACGAAGTCCCAAAGAAGCAGCGGATCTCGTATTTCAGTGACCGGCTGAGTTTAGTATATGTATAGTATGTTTTTGTTTATTGGTTACTCTTCCTCTCAGTTAATTAGGATTGTGTAAGATGAGACCTTGTAATTGGAGCCACTTTTGTGTGGTTTTCTTGCAGAGGCTGGTAGTTATGAAGTGGTCACGCCGCACGTAAAGCAAAATGGGAAGCTCGAAGAAGCTTGTGCCCCCGGCAGCCCCCCTAGGACCACCCTGCTGGGGACCATCTTCTCTCCGGTCTTCAACTTCTTCTCACCAGCAAATAAAAACGGTAACCAGCAGAAACAGTTGTATGTGTAAGGATTATGTAAATGTCATCTTCTTCGCCTCTTTTTGTGAACCTTTCAACCCAGCCAGAAGGGTGACACTCATTGATTCAGTCTTGCTAATAATGTTTCCATTTGTGGAAAGCTGGACCTTGCACTGTGGTGTTGAAATAATGCCCCGCTTTCTATAGGTACTCTGATGTTAAAATCGGTTGATTCTTTACTGATTTCCTCTTTGTGGATATTGGCAGAGCATTAATAAATACATTATTCTAAAATTATGCATAACTAATTTTAGGGACAGCTGGCTCAGATTCCCCAGGACAAGCTGTGGAAGCTGAAGAAATAGTAAAACAGCTTGACATTGAAAATGTGGATGAGATCTCTACCAGTACTGCAACAGCCACCAATGGCACAGCCTACTCCACCCAGGTGCTGCAAGTTCGGTCTACCATTAATAATGGCTTGGAGGAAGTGGAGGAGGCACCAGATCGGGACATGCCTCCACTTACAGGTGAGGTTTAATATTTGCATTGTTGCAGGCGGGTATCCAAGCCATCAGAGATTACTATTTCATTGCATATGCTGTTAAGCTTTTTGACAACACATGACTGGGATTTTGTCCCAGGTCCCTTGTACCTTCTGTAGGTTTCTTTTTTCCTCTTTAGTTGAAACTATAAATGAACACAACGGGTAATATAAGTATTGTCACAATACTTAAAATTGATAATTAAAATAATATATATGTATACTCACACATGTATATATTTTAGTTTATCTCTATCGGTACATTTTAAAGTTTCAGCATTCAAGACAACATAAAACAACCATTTATTCTTGCATTAGTGCCAGCAACTTCCTCAAGATAACTGTGAGACTCAGGTAGACATCGACACTTAGACCACACTCCTTTATTGGTTCCTTGAACGGTAGGCTTAAGATTGGAACATACTTTAGATCTGATGGGCCCTCTTCTGGAAGTTACTTAATTAAGACTTTCATGCTCCTTTTGTTTGGTAAATCTCCTTACGAGGGTGAATTACATTTAACAAAGTTATCCATAATTCCCTCAGAACTTCTATAGGGTAACTGCAAAAGTGGAATGATGGCCTTGAAAATCCACCACCCCCTGCTGAACTCAATCTTATGGTTTGGGACACCATAGTTTATCAGCATTTTCCTTCTGCCCCAAATCAATAACTTGTTTTTTGAAAATAAAATGCTACCTGCTTGCACCTGTGCATATATGCGCTTGGGATGTTTATGCTCTAACCCTTATCTCTCTCCTTGAATCGGGACAAAATTCAAGATCATACCTTGCCTGTAAACAGCTGGCAATATTATGACAGTATTTGTTGTTATAGGAGCTTATATAAATGTACAAATGCATCCCATTCGTACAACAGGAATGTTTCGATCCAGTCTGTCACACAAGTCAGATACTGAATGACAAAGACATCCTATGGCGATGATTGATTAATACTCATAATCTGTTTAAATGTGACAGTGTACTGAGGAACACTGTCCTTGCACAGCTCTTGAGAACACTTCAAATCCTGCTCATTCACCACTCCCCTATTGTCCTAAGATAAATTAGAAAATCCCCACCAGGCTCACCTTGCCTCTTGCTGAATGATCCTCCCTGCAAAGACCCATCCTATCACATTGAGAAGAAAAGTGTGAACATTAAGCTATGTCAAAATGAGTCTTAAATGACCAGCGAGAGTAAAAAAATAAATAAAGCTGATGTATCTGTTCTAGAAACGTTTGTTCCGTTATTTTTGCAGGAGCTAAAGTCACTTGTTTTGAAATTCTCTTTGTGGCCATGTTTTTTAAGGTTTGTGTATGTGAAAGTTGCTGTATTAAATGGTTACACTTATAATTGCCCTTTGTCACTTATACCCATTCGTTTGTAGCACCTGTATCCCCAGAGAGTGGTTACTCCTCCACGCATGCTGAGGCCACATATGAGGAAGACTGGGAAGTCTTCGACCCGTGAGTACTCTTCCTTTCATACGAATATTAGGTTTGGTTCCTGACGTAAGCAGTCCAGTCACTGATTCATTGGTTCTCTTGTCTGTTTCTTCCTCAAGTGGCAGATATTGTTGAAATGCATGTTTTAATGTATGAAAATAGTCTCTCTGCTCAATACCATCAGGCAAGGAATTACAGACCTCCAAGAACTGAAAGCTCAGTTTGTGCTTAAGCAATTAAACAGTGCCTCTGGAGCAGTTTCTATGAAATTAACTGAGTGTTGTTCTGCTAACACAAGGGTAGTTTTGTAAAATGCTGTACAGGTGAGTTGAGACATGACAGGGGGCATACTGGAGTCTGTCTTGGATCCTGGAGAACACAACACATTCAAAGTACATTGTGTTAATAGGCATGACACTTGAGTTCTTTAAAACATTGCACAGAACTCTAGAAATTGGTAGGTGGTTTGCTTTTTCTACCAGGGAACTACTGTATTTAAATTACACTCCAGTTTGACCCATCGAATGCGGTAGTTCTGCACTTCCTTCCCGATAAATGGAGGCTTGAGGTTGAGAACCTGGTGATCATCTGTGACTAGCCACAAAACATGAGCAGTCTGGATAGAGGCTACCTTCCTAGTCCCTTGTGCCGCTCCTCCTCTCCCTTAGTAGTGGTAATAAAGAAAATTCACTTTACCTCACACACTCTCTCTGGTGGATAATCTACCTGTGTGGCGATCATCTTGACAAGTGGGTGCTCTTCCTACTACAACAGGGGTATTGTGTTGATTTCCACGCCACTAAACTTTACACCTTACACCACATTCTCAGATGTGAACATCTGTAGTAGGAAGAAAGTACAGCTGCTCCTCGGCAAGGATGCCATCGAGCTGGAGGCCCCACTTTAGGAAAATGGAGTATGCTCCTTGTAATACTTTATCCTCAAAAATGAGGACTGTAAAGCCAATTGTGGGCCTCAAGTTGTTAAAGCAGGGTCCTATTGGGGCACTCGCAAATAGCCACCTTGGGGAGTGTCATCCTGTTGCTCTAAAGAGGGGACTTCATGGTAGTTCTAAATCTCAAAGACTTTTACTTCCACATCCCCATACATCTGGTCCACATCCTCCTATATCTGGCACATCACTGGTATCTCTGAATTAGTAGTGATTGTTCACTTACTAAAAGCAAAGTGCTAACTTTCGTGGTCACTGTAGCCCCAAGAGTGTTTACAAAGTGTTGAGTGGTGGTGGCAGCTCAGTGGCCCAGAAACACCATTCATGTCGCTCAAATCTAGATGATTGGCTGATAGCAGTATTGGCAGTAGCAAAGAGGAGTGCCTAATACATACTCCGACATCGGTGCCTTTTCTTTACAAGCTGAGAATGACCTTCATTCTATTGGCACCAATGTGAGCGAGACAACCATGCTGCACCATTCTGCTGGAGATGTCCCCATGTATCCACACTAGAAACTTTCTCTGAGGCCAGGTCTTTCTATTAAGACATCGGGGTCTGCTCAGGCATACAGATCCCAGACAACTCAATCTAACGATCTGACACGAGATCGAACATCTCAAAGTGTATTCAAATTCTAGGAGAAGTGTGTAAACGCACTAGCTGTGCCTGCATGGTGCAAAATGGAGAACATTTGTCTACTACTACATTGTCAAGCACATAAACCCACCTAAAGTCTCTGCATATCCTTTAGCACCTGTTTCATTTACAGAAAGCTGGATAAGCATACAACCTACTGTTTACTATGCAAAATAGGCGACATTTGTCACTATCTAACATCCCTGTCATAAAGGTCTTCATGGAGGACCTAGAGAGTCACTGAACCAAAGACCTCTCCACTGCCTGTTTAGAACTTGAATGAAGTGCTCACTGTGCTTATGGTTCACATTTTAACCTCTGTTCTCCTGTGACAATCAAGTTCTGGATTTGGAAGGATGCCTTTTTGGTAGCTTTTCAGCTGGGTTATAGAGATAGGGTACTACTGAGAACTATCCAACAATTTGGACTGAAGGTGGTATCCCTCTTCCATTAAACCAAACTATTGTGTTGCTCTTCTGGCATCTGTTAGATGGTAAAAGGGCGCACATGTACTACTTTGATAGCACTAAATCCATCCGTAAGACAAAGCAACTCAAGCTTTTTCTGAGCAACACACAGGAAAGCCTGTGTTTGTAGCGTATGTTGCTGTAGATACACGTGCTCTGCATACTCTTCTGCATCTAGTGTTGGACTCTGATGTTTTCAAGTTGTTTTTCTTGGAAGAACACTTTTGAGTTAGCAGGTATAATGATTCCTCCCTTAGATGGCAATGCCATGGACTCCATCGTAGATTTTGTTTCCGCCACCATGTTCTGACATGTACCGGTAAGGCTTTGCGTTTCAAGTTCAAGTTCAAGTATTTATATAGCGCACTACTCACCCGGAGGGTCTCAAGGCGCTTGGGGAGGGGGTTCATAATTTATCGAATAGCCAGGTTTTAAGTTCTTTTCTGAAGGAGAGGTGGTTCTGTGTAAGGCGGAGGTGAGTGGGGAGAGAGTTCCAGGTCTTAGCCGACAGGTAGGAGAAGGATCTGCCTCCCATGGTGGATCTTTGAATACGCGGAACTGCGGCGAGGGCTTGATTGGTGGATCTGAGTTGGCGGGAGGGACTGTAGAAGGACAGCCGGGTGTTGAGGCATTCGGGTCCTAGTTTGTAAAGGGCCTTGTGTGGGTGGGTGAGGAGACGGAACGTTATTCTTTTGTTGACGGGGAGCCAGTGAAGGTCTTTCAGGTGGCCGGTGATGTGATCTTGGCGAGGGATGTCTAAAATGAGTCTCGTTGATGCGTTTTGGATGCGTTGGAGTTTTTTCTGTAGTTTGGTTGTGATTCCGGCGTAGAGGGTGTTTCCGTAGTCCAGACGACTCGTGACCAGTGCGTGGGTGACAGTTTTTCTTGTCTCTGGGGGGGATCCACCGGAAGATTTTTTTGAGCGTACGAAGTACGTTGAAGCAGGAGGATGAGACGGCATTGACTTGTCTGGTCATTGAGAGTGAGGAGTCTAGGATGAAGCCAAGGTTGCGTGCGTGGTCTGTGGGTATGGGTGCTGTGCCTAGAGCCAAAGGCCACCATGAGTCGTTCCAAGCAGTGGGGGAAGATCCTAGGATGAGCACCTCCGTTTTGTCGGAGTTAAGTTTTAGGCGGCTGTTTTTCATTCATTCGGCTACTTCTTTCATGCCTTCGTGAAGATTGGTTTTGGCGGTGATAGGGTCTTAGGTGAGGGAAAGGATCAGCTGGGTGTCGGCGTAGGAGAGGATGTTAAGGTTGTGTTGGCGGGCGATGGGTGCGAGTGGACTCATGTAAACATTGAAGAGGGTGGGACTGAGTGATGATCCTTGTGGTACACCGCAGAAGACTTCGGTGGCCTCTGATTTGAATGGGGGAAGTCGGCCTCTCTGAGTTCTCCCAGATAGGAACGAGGTGATCCATTCCAAGGCTTTTCCCTGTATGCTGATGTTGCTGAGGCGTTGAATGAGGGTGCTGTGACAGACTGTGTCGAAAGCGGCGGAGAGGTCGAGTAGAATGAGGGCCACTGTTTCTCCGTTGTCCAGTAGTGTTCGGATGTCGTCTGTGGCTGCGATGAGGGCGGTCTCGGTGCTGTGTTTGGCTCGAAAGCCGGACTGTGAGGGATCGAGGGAGTTGTTGGATTCAAGGAAGGCGGCGAGTTGGCTATTGATGGCTTTCTCAATGACTTTGGCAGGGAATGGGAGGAGGGAGATGGGGCGGTAGTTTTTAAGTTCAGAGGGGTCTGCTGTGGGTTTCTTCAGGAGGGTGCTGACTTCGGCGTGTTTCCAGCTTTCTGGGAATGTAGCAGAGTTGAAGGAGCAGTTGATGATGTCACGGAGATGGGGTGCGATGATGGAGTCTGCTTTGTTGAAGATGTGGTGGGGACAGGGGTCGGTTGGCGAGCCAGAGTGGATGGAGTTCATAAGGCGGATGGTGTCTTCAGTGGTGATTGGGTTCCAGGCGCTGAGGTGGTTAGAGGGCGGTTTAGGTTCGGAGGGGGGTGGAGAGGATTGTTCGTTAGAGATGTTCTCGAAGCTGCTATGTATGTCGGCAATTTTGTTGTAGAAGAAGGAGGATAACGAATCGCAAAGGTCTTGGGTGGGAGTGATGTCGTTTGAGGCTGCGGTGGGGTTGGTGAATTCTTTGATTATGTTGAATAGTTCCTTGCTGTTATGGGCGTTGTTGTAGAGTCGATTTTTGAATGCTGATTTCTTGGCGGATCGAATCAGTTGGTGGTGTTTGCGGGTGGCTGCCTTGAAGGTGGTCATGTTTTCGGTGGTTGGGTTTTTTCTCCATGTTTTCTCGAGAGTGCGGCATAGCTTCTTGGATTTCTTTAGGTCATCGTTAAACCAGGGGGCCTTTTTGCTGTCCTCTTTGGTGTGATGGTTTTTCAAGGGTGCTAATTCATCGGCTCTGTGAGTAATCCATTGTTTGAGTTTGGTGGCGGCTTGGTTTGGGTCCGATCCGATGAGAGGGCGGGTGGGTATTGGTTGAGTGATGAGAGGAGTTGGTCAGTGGTGACTTTGTTCCAGTTTCTTCGAGGAATAGGTTGTGGGGAGTTGTGGGTCGAGGTGGTTTTGTAACTGAAGTGAACGCAACTGTGGTCCGTCCAATGGAGAGCTGTGGTGTGATCGAAGGAAATGTATTTGCTGGAGGTGAAGATTGGGTCGAGTGTATGTCCGGCTATATGGGTGGGGGTGTCAACTAGTTGTTTGAGTCCGAGATTCGCCAGGTTGTCAAGGAGGGTGGTGGTGTTGATGTCGTTTTTCTTTTCCAGGTGGAAGTTGAGGTCTCCCAGTAGAATGTAGTTCTCGGAGGCGAGGGCATGTGGACTGATGAAGTCAGTGATGTCTTCGCTGAAATGTTTACGGGTTCCTGGGGGTCTGTAGATGAGGGTGCCTCTAAGTGTGGTCCTAGGTTCGGTGTGGATCTGGAAGTGGAGGTGTTCGGCGGTTGAAAGGTTATCGTCGGAGCTGGTCGTGATTTTGATGGTGTTCTTATGGACGATGGCGATCCCTCCTCCTGTTTGGTTGGTGCAGTCTTTTCGGATGATCTTGTAAGTGTCCGGGATGGCTATGGCGATGTCGGGTGTTGATGATGCGTTCATCCAGGTTTCTGTGAGGAAGGCGACGTCCGGTGACGCAGTGTCGAGTAGGTCCCAGAGTTCGGTTGCGTGTCTGTGGACCGAGCGTGTGTTCAGCAGGATGCACTTCAGGTGGTTAGAATCGGAGATGTGTTCGGATTCGGTGGATGTGGTATTGTTATTGATGCTGGTAAATTTGCAGGAGTGGCGAAAGGACCGTGGGTACGTCCCGGGGCAGCTTCGAAGCATTGTGGTGTATGTCCGGGGTTGAGGGCAAGGAGAGTAGCGGCGTCATATGTTATGCGGGAGGAGTGGGTATTGCGAGGGCCAGGGGGTTTGGCGCTGGGCGCGGTCCAGGCGCGGACGGATGCAGACGGGCTTACCTTTGGCGCACCTTCGGCTCGACCGCTGCGCGTGACTGCTGCGCGCAAATGCATCAGACATAAGAGGAAGGCGGAGAGGGGAGGGGCGAGGGAGGGCCAGCTGGGAGGCGGGGCGGGGCGGGGCGGATAGCCGGGCTGGGAGGCACTACAAACAACAAACAAAATGTCGGCGAGCCAAAAGGCAATCAGGGCGATATTGGGGCACAGGCTAAGCAATGCAGCAGACAATGCGAGATAAATAAATAAAAGTGCACAATTACGCGAGAATCGGCAAACAGGCAGAGTACAGCAGCACTGGACAATAATAAGCACACGAAGAGCAGTCTGGCGGCACAGCGCTCCTAACAATCAAATTATTCCTTAGTAGCGCGAGATGCCACAATGCTAGCAGTACACAGATGTCAGCTTTTGAGCAATTATAGTCCGAGCAGCGCTACGATACCAGCTCGGGTCAGGAGCAGCGTGGGGGAGCGACCGCCTTCGTGAGGCTCAGGACAGTTTCACACTCTTAGCACTCTCTCTGGCCCACTTTTTCACTTTTTGACCCCAGTAGCATGGAAAAACTTTCCGCAACGACTACGGTTTCATTTTCTCTGCATAGCAGCGTAGTGGACGCTGACCTCTTTTAACTCCTAACGGTTAGGCCCTCAGGCCCTCTTAAGATATTGTGCCTTTTGCTCATTTACCAGAATGTGGCACCTGTTATAGAAAATGAGCCTTCACAATACTGTCCTCAAAGCCACCCAAAGTGTTTGTGGACCGACCTCCCTCCGGTCTACAATCTTTGTCTCTCCCCTGACCATTAGCAAGGCCTGCCTCACCTTTCGGTCCAAAGAGATGCATTAGTACTGACGTGAGTGGAGGTGGGCCCATCAGAGGATACAGAAACAAAAATCCGATGATATCCCAGTTATTTTCAGGAAGCATGGCTCCGAAGCTTAGGAAGAAGAGAAAGCCGGACCTTCAGGAGCACAGCATGTCCATTAGTCTCTGAACCCAGAGGTGGCTGTCTCCTCTGAGTCCGATGAGGAACAGCATGCGAACACAGGTGCTTCTCAGACATGGTTGAAGATGTTTACTGCGAGTACTTTGCTCTCCAAAACTCCGCTTGAGACAGCCCAACTGCCCTGGGCAGAGGCCAAGCACACCCACCATAAGGGCAGAGCCCAGTACCTTAAAGCGAGACTGCCAGTCAACCACTCTTTAGGCCATGGTCGGCACTGACAAAAAACTTGGAAGGCGACAACACTCCTTCCTTCAGATACAGCTGCAACTCATCCATTGAGCCTGAAATTTTTGCACTGTTCTCTGAAGCTCAAGGGGCCTTAAATGCCAACACCGAATCTTCCCTCAATGCAAGAAATTCATTGATGCCAAAATTGCGGCCCATGCTGAAAGCATCATTACCCCAGCCTTCTCGGCATCCAGAGGAAAGCCACTTACCATAAAGTGGATATGCATGTCTTCCAGGAAGACACTGGCTACAGGTTAGAGATGCTATCCAAAACACCGCACAGGATCCAATTCCTCCCTATACTTAAAGGTATGTTAAAGACCACCACAAGCACCTTTAATGAGCCTGTTTTTTTCCTTCTCCATAGTAGCTCTTTGTTAGTTTTATGTTTAGTGAACAAATAACAGGCACAGGTTGGCAACAAAAGTAAGCAACCGCTATGAATTCCATGTCATGACACCACAAGATGCTGGCCCTTAGGTGCATCGTAGTGTGACCCACTACCCACATGTCTACAGATGCCCATTTGGGCTGTCCTGGTACCATGAAACTGATTATGTCTGTCGAGTGAAAATCCTCCATTGGCATCACATGGAGGAGTCTTATCTCTATATGTCCCAGCTACTGAGATTGTGTGTGTGTGTTTTGGGTAGGTCAGGGTGGGGACAACATCAAGTCCCAAGAGTTAAGACCCAGGTGTCACACTAGTAAGGGGGTGTGAGGGGCAGTGGGGGTTATGTAGGGGTATTGTCACGTGAGCATGTGTTGTCGTCAGATGTTGATAGCCTCCATCTAGGGTCCTCAAGCATATCAAGATGTCTAACCTTTTGGGAGCCTGTTAAAACTAGGACAGTCACCCCATGGGTGAAGAAGAAATACAAACTTACTCTCAACAAACCTCCTTTTATGAATTAGAAGCTTCCACCTAGTTGCGCATATAATCCGTAAGCGCCCCAATACCCAGCCCACCGTAGACTCTCCAGAGAAGGAGAGCAAAAAGATAAATGACGCAGGAAAGGGGGTAGTGACGGAGGCTGATATCCACTTGCAGTTCTCCAACTATATTGGTTTGTTCTCACAGTACGATAGAGCACACAGGGACGAGATGCAAAACTTTCTCAAGCATCTCCACGAGGAAATCAAGTGGAGAGGGGAGGGGTTTGTGACAGAGGGGAAAACAATTTCAAACCCCACCATGTGCTGTGTTCTAGATGATGCTCCACTGCGGCCTGTGGGCTCAATCTGAGCATCCTTGCATTTTCTCAACTTGCCCTTCGATGGCAAACACCCCTTTTGTCTGCAGGTTGACAAAATGCTGGAGAAACTGAAGGACACCGGCACTGCCAAGGCTATCAGTCCTCCAACCTGAGGGACTCCATTTTGAAGGCAGCAGTACAGGGTAGGCAGTAAAACCACTCTCTGATCAGGCTGAGGTGCTGCGAGACTGTGGGGATTGCACCTGGAAGCTGCCGAATGGAAGAGGAGTTTTTGATGGGACACTGGCATCATTGTAAAAGCACGGAGGTGGGGTGATGTGCAGGCTGCAAGGCGCGCTGTACTGCGTGACTCGCGCCCTTCCCCCTATTCAATATTGATGCCCTGGTATTGCGCTGACCGCGAGTGGTGTATGAGTGCCAACTGGAGCTCTACTGCTGGACTTGGGGCATACGAATTGAGGGGCCAACTGCATAATTTTTGTATGATGTCTGGTGGAGCTACCTCGCTAGCTATGGGGGAGATTGACTTTGGGCTCCCTCCTTTGACTATCACCTACCCAGCCGGAGTTCGGGCTAACGCGCCCGCGTCTCTCCTGACCTTACATTCCCCCTCCGCCCAACCCTCTCCCCTCTCCGCTTCTACTCTTTCCAGCTTCTGTCCTCTGCCCTCACATGCCCTTGCCCTTTGTCCCCACCCTGTTTTTCTGTGAACCTCTTCCCTCGCCACTTGAGACTGATCTATTTTGTCTGATGCCTGATGGAGCTACCTGGTTTAGCTATAGGGGAGATGGGCCGTGGATTCCCTCCTTGGTCGTCACCTACCCAGTCCGTCTTTAGACAGACTTCCTTTCGTCTCTACGGTTGTCTCTTCCTTATCCTCTCTCTCTCCTCCACTACCCCCCACTACTTTCTCTCTCCTTTCTCTCCTCCCCTAATGTATTGCTGACTGTTTGATTTAATGTTTACTTGTTGTTCTTTTTCTGGTATATTGTTGAACCACATTGTTGCACTTCCTGTCGTCTCCTACCGCATCCTCCCTCTATTTATGTCTCTCCCTCCCTCCTCTCTCAATGTTTTGAGACTGAACTATTTTGTCTGATGCCCGATGGAGCTACTTGGTTTAGCTATAGGGGAGATGGGCCGTGGATTCCCTCCTTGGTAGTCACCTACCCAGTCGGTCTTTGGGCAGACTTCTTTTCGTCTCTCCTTATTGTTCTTCCCTAGCTCCTATCCTCTCTCCCCTGAATCTCTCCCCTTGCCTGCTACTCTGCCTACCCCCCTGTCCTTTGTGCCCTTTGACTAAGCACTCCTTCTTCCCTTGTTGGGGAAAGATCCAATATTTATACTCTGAAGTCTCAGCAAACCCGCTGAGTGAGTCCACTGCGCCAAGGGAGCCACTCACTCTTGAGGTATGGTATGGCACCCCTTGCCAAAGCACTCCCTCTCCCCTTTTTCGGGAAGGATCCAGTAGGTAGGCCTTGGAGTCTCAGAGACCCCTCTGAGAGAGTCCACTGCGTAAAGCGAGCCTCTCGCAATAGAGATAGGGAAGGGATACCACTTCCCCTGGGATCACAGCTTACTGGACTTTGGACGTTGCCTTGACTCGTCTACCGGTTTGTGTCCCCGTCACCCTTCCCCTCCTCTCCCCATGCTGTCTCTCTCACCCTCCCCTCCTCTTTCCCGCCTTTATTATCTGTCTACTTCCCCTGCTCCAACCCCCCTCCCCTGAATCTCTCACCTTGCCTGCTTTTCCCCTTACGTATTTGTGCTTATTGTTTATCTCGACCTTACAAGTAACTATGTTGCCATGCTCTAAGAACTGTGTAACCTTTTTAACGATGTAACCTGTAACTATGATCTGATGCTCTTGTAAAGCGCTCTGATACCTCCGGGTCTAGCCAGCGCTATATAAAACTTTAAAAATAAAAATTTTCCTCACGGTGATGCTCCAGGATGTCTTACCTATACTCCAGCAAGGTCACTCCCACTGGCGCTAACTTCATTTCATGGTTAGTGGACGACATAACAGATAAAGGTACTCTCCTTCGTCTTTGGCACCACCACAGTCTCAATGCTGTTCACTTGGTGCCTGTCCACTTAAGAAGAGGGGCATCCATGTGGCATCCATGTGTTCCCCTATCTTGATCATTGGCTGATCAGGAGGGCAAACAGCCAGCACTGACTAAAGCGCACGCAGGCAGCCACCTAGCGTCTCTGCAGTCTTGGGTTAAAATTAAAAGTGGCAAAGTCCCACCTCTGTAGATCAAACATTTTTTAGGAGTAATTCTAAAGTTCGAGGCATGTGGGCTGTTGAATTCATATCTGTTGCATAGATTGCCGCCTAGTGTTGGGTCCGGATGATTGCACATTGTTGTCCTGGAAGAGTCTTCGAAGTATCACGAGATAGGTGGCTCCTCCCTTGGACTACAGTGCGCATGGGCATCGACTCCATCCCCAGATTGTTTTTTTCCGCCATTGGGTTCGGATGCTTATTTGATCACTCAAGTTCAGAATCAATAGAAGCCTTTCTTTTTGGCCCAAAGGCCTTTACTATATCGTCGGTATTGTCTTGCGATCAGTGCCCAGTTCTGTTCCAGCTCAGTTCCCGAGTCGGACATCCAGAGGAGTCGCGTGACTCTTCGGCGCTGAAGGCCCGGTCGTCGCCAGAGGCCTTATTCAACGAACCATCATGAACGGAGCCCGTTCAAAAGGTGCCCCGTGTGCAACTCTAAGTATCCTCACATCGACGTCCACCCGGTGTGCAACAAGTGCCTGTCACCGGCTCACGATGAAGCCAACTGTATGGCTTGTTCTCTTTTCCGCTCCAAGAAGACGATTCGACTTAGGCGCGCAGCGCGCCAGGAGGCCCAGCAGACGGCACCTGACCCGGTGAACATTTTCGATACCGAGGAGGAAGAGGCAGACGAGCAGGAAGATCAAGAGCCGATGTCCAATCCAGCAGCGGAGATCGACTCCAACTACGACGCTGATGTTGAAATGCTCGATACTGAAGAAGTCGTCGACTAGGTAGGAGACGACGATGGGGCCTATGGGGCCATGGAAGATAGCTCAAGCGAGGAGCTATGCCCAACCGCCGAAACTATTCATACGGCTCAGGTCGAGGGATCGCCACATGGCCTTACCCAAGATCTTACACTGGGTTCTACAGCCTCGCCTCCAGGCCCGGCTTTGGACACTTCTAACGAGCCACAAATGGTGAAATCGAAACCGAAAGAGAAAGCTTCGGGGTCTACACAACCGAAAGCACTAGAGGCGCCATCGAAACAAAGTGCGTGTTGCTTTGGCCGGCTCGAAGTCTTCTGAATTATCGGCGCCGACGAAGCTTAAAAAGGTTATCGACCCAGTGAGGTCGCTAAAGGGTGTCGAGCCGAAGACTGGGACACCGAAAACACTGGTCAAGGTAGTCAACCCGAAGAAATCGGCGCCAAGGGCCGTCCTGAGGATCAACATGACACATGGGCAGATGCTGCTGACCCAGGAGATCCACAAACTGCCCCAGACACTCCGGTGTATAACATGAAAACATCGCCTACTGAGGACTCAGCGGCATTTAATGCGCTTATTGAAAGGGCAGCCAAAAATCATGATGTCCAGCTCAATGCTGACCCTATTGAGGTGGATTTTTTGTTTGACACCTTTTCCACCTCTGAGAGGACCGTAAAGACTCTGCCAATGCTAAAGGGTGTCCTGAAACATGCTGGAGACATTTTTAAAGAGCCCACAAGGGCCATGGTTATAAACCCCAGGATTGAGAAGAAGTACAAGCCGGCGCCTGGGGACCCTACCTACATCAAGGGCCAGTTGCCGTTGGACTCTCTGGTTGTTTCCAATGCCTGGAAGAGGGCAAACTCACAAACTACTGGTGATGCTCCTCCCCCTGACAAGGAATCTAAAGTGCTAGAAGCATCAGGGAAAAGGGTGGCGGCTCAAGCAGCCAATATCTGGCGCATTTCAAACACTCAGGCACTCTTAGCCAGATATGACAGGGCACATTACGATACACTTGAGACCCTGTTACAACACTTGCCAGATGAATATAAAGAGGCAGCATAGATGCTCATACAGGAAGGAAAGCTCATCTCAAATGCTTCTATTAAGTGAGAACTGGACGCAGCAGACACCGCGGCCAGGGCCATTAATACCAGTGTGATGTTACGGCGGCAGGCCTAGCTGAGAATCTCCGGGTTCAAACCGGAGATACAAACCACCATCCTCAATCAGCCTGTAAACCCTGATCACTTGTTTGGGCCCGAGGTGGACACCACCCTAGAAAAAATCAAAAAGGACACTGAAACTGCGAAGTCTATGGGGGCTCTCCAGTCGCAGCAGTTCAGGGGTGGTTCTTTTCATCGCTCAGGCAATAGAGGTGTTTCCAGAGGCCAGATGTCCCAGCAAACACAGTACAATAAAGGTGGCGCGCAAAACACGTACACCAAACAAAGTAGAGGTAGCTATCGCGGAAACAGCGCCAAAGGCAGAGGTCGTGGAAACAGCTCCCGATCCTCCGCCGCCAACAAACAGTGACGCCTTGTCACTGCCCCCCGACCATACAACACCGGTAGGGGGGGGAGACTCCAACAGTTCCTGCCGGTCTGGAAATCCATCACCACAGACAGGTGGGGTCATAAAGCTTATCCAGTACGGTTATTGTCTGGAGTTAACATCCACTCCACCCAACATACCCCCAAAACACTGTCCTCTGTCCACAGAGCATTTGCACTTATTGCAGCAGGAGGTACTCGTCATGCTGCAAAAAGGGGCAATCGAGCTCGTGCCGGTGGAAGAAAGAGGCACAGGAGTGTACTCCCTGTACTTCTTAATCCCAAAAAAGGACGGGTCCCTCAGACCCATACTGGACCTCAGACCCCTAAACCAGTACATTCTATCAGAACACTTTCACATGCTAACACTGCAGCAGGTTCTTCCGTTGCTCAATCAGGGAGATTTCCTCGCCACATTACATCTAAAGGGTGCATATTTTCACATTCCGCTACATCCGTCACAAAGAAAATACCTCAGATTCACCATTCAGAATCAGCATTACCAATTCAAAGTCCTCCCTTTCGGAGTAACAACAGCGCCCACGGTGTTCACAAAGTGCCTAGCGACAGTGGCTGCACACCTCAGGAGACAACACGTTCACGTCTACCCTTATCTGGACGACTGGCTTGTCCAAGAACAGTCGGCCCAGCAGTGCGCCACCAACATGTCCCACACCATTCACCTTCTTCACGATCTGGGATTCTCACTGGATTACCCAAAGTCACACCTTCAGCCACGTGCTGCAGTATCTGGGCGCGACAAACACTCTGGCAGCCAAAGCACAGCCAAATTCAGTGAGGATCAACAGCATTCAATTGCTGATACAGAAATTCAGACCGCAACACTCGCTTCCAGCACGAGTGATCATGCAGTTGATAGGCACGATGGCCTCCTGCATCTTCATAGTCCCGCATGCGAGACTACATATGCGTCCGCTTCAGGAGTGCTTAGCACGTCAGTGGAATCAGGCTCACGGACAGTTAAAAGACCTAGTGTTGGTGACCGGTCGTGCATACAACTCTCTGCATTGGTGGAATCCAGACAACCTTTGCAAGGGCCGACCGTTCCAGGAGCCTGTGCCACAGATCATCCTAACGACGGACGCATCTCTCCAGGGTTGGGGAGCTCATGTACTCCACTACACAGTGCAGGGACTATGGACAACACAGCAAAAGAAGATGCACATCAACCACCTAGAGCTGATGGCAATCTTCATGGCAATGAAGGCATTCAAGGTACATCTGTGCAACAAGGTCGTGTTGATCCGGACAGACAACATGACGGCCATGTACTACATTCAGAAGCAGGGAGGTACACACTCCACAGTTGTCTCATCTGGCTCAGAGCATGTGGAAGTGGGCCATTCACAGGAACATCTTCCTCATGGCGGAACACCTCCCAGGCAAGGACAATCAGATGGCGGACCTGCTCAGCAGGCACAGCCACCAAATGCACAAGTGGGAGATACATCCATCAGTACTCCACCCCTTCTTCCAGCAGTGGGGTCATCCAGAGATAGACCTGTTTGCCACAAAGGAAAACGCCAAATGCCAAAGCTTTGCCGCCAGGTTCCCGCACCCACAGTCGCAGGGCAATGCGATATGGATGAACTGGTCAGGCAAATTTGCGTGCGCTTTTCCCCCAGCACCTCTAATACCGCTGGTGGCACGCAAGCTGAAGCAACACTCCATGACGCTCATCCTGGTTGCTCCAACGTGGGCACGCCAACCATGGTACACCACGTTTCTAGTACTTTCCGTGGTACCGCTTCAAAGGCTGCGCCTCACTCCCAGGCTTTTGACGCAGAGCCATGGCGACATTCAGCACCCAGATCCGCAACAGCTCAACCTGGCGATCTGGCTCCTGAGGTCTTCGAATTTGGCTACCTCAACTTGCCTCCCGACTGCATGGATATCATACGGGAGGCAAGAAAGCCCACCACCAGAGCATGCTATGCGTCGAAATGGAAGCGGTTTGTCATTTTATTGTGCAGACCACAACTTCAACCCGCTTTACGCGTCTACGCACAACATCATTTGTTATCTGTTACATCTTTACAAATGCAATCTGGCATATGCTTCCATTCGGATACATTTATCCGCCATAGCGGCTTGTCTCCAAAACAGGCAGCATCTCTAACTTTTCAGAGTGCCTGCCATTAAAGCCTTTCTGGAAGGACTCAAACGAGTCATTCCTCCCCGGACCCCACCTGCTCCTGAATGGAACCTTAATGTGGTCCTCACCCGACTGATGGGTCCACCTTTTGAGCCTCTACATTCATGCGAGATTCAGTTCTTAACATGGAAAGTGGCTTTCCTGATAGCAATTACATCTCTGCGACGAGTAAGTGAACTCCAGGCACTAAGTATCCAAGAGCCATTCATACAAATTCACTCCAACCGGGTGGTGCTGCGCACTAACCCTAAATTTCTTCCAAAGGTGGTTTCACAGTTCCATATCAATCAGACTATTGAACTGCCTGTGTTCTTCCAAAATCCTGAGTCGGTGGCTGAGAGAATGCTCCACACTCTCGATGTCAAAAGAGCTTTAATGTATTACATTGATAGGACCAAAGATTTTAGGAAGACGAAACAACTCTTTGTTGCCTTTTCAGCACAACACAAAGGCAACCCCATTTCCAAAGCAGGTATAGACAGGTGGATCGTTAAGTGTATTCAAATTTGCTATCAAAAAACAAAGCACACTTTAACAATCCCCCCAAGGGCACACTCCACCCGCAAGTTGGGGGCCTCCATGGCTTTCCTGGGAAATATTCCTTTAGAAGACATTTGTAGAGCAGCCGCATGGTCTACCACACACACATTTACAAAACACTACTGTGTAGATGTGCACTCCAAACAGCAGGCAGCTGTAGGGCAGGCTGTTCTAAAAACACTTTTTCAATCTGCTGCAGCTGGCACAGGCGGCCACCGCTAATGGAGGGACTGCTATGTATTCTATGCAACATATATGAATTCAGCAGCCCACATGCCTCGAACCGAATATGCTACTTACCAGTATGCATCTGTTCTTGGCATGTAGGGCTGCTGACATTCATATCGCCCGCCCTCCTCCCCGGCGCCTGTAGCGGCTGCAGCAATTACACTTACTCTTAGCATGGTCATCACTCAGTGTTACACTCCATCTTTGCCACAATGGCTAAAAACAATCTGGGGATGGAGTCGATGCCCATGTGCACTGTAGTCCAGGGGAGGAGCCACCTATCTCGTGATACTTCCAAGACTCTTCCAGGACAACAATGTGCAATCATCCGGACCCAACACTAGGCGGCAATCTATGCAACAGATATGAATGTCAGCAGCCCTACATGCCAAGAACAGATGCATACTGGTAAGTAGCATATTCGTTCAGTTGTCTGCAAAACCAGTCAAAGTCCTCAAACGGTAGTGGCCTTTGACGATCTTGTACCTCTTTTTTTAGCCATGTTGCCTCACAGTAAGTACTGTAATGCGCCTCTTGGGCGGGATGGCATTGTGCATTGCTATAGGACCCTAATCCTGGCTACAGAGGTGCCCATTGCAACATTGCCTCTCGGCACAGTTGTCACAAGCAGAGGCTCAGATGGAAGATCTAGTGTTGGTAACAGCCAGCACCCATTTCTGTCTGCAGTGGTGAAACATCAACAATTAGTGTCCGCGTAGGCTTTTCCTGGACCCCATTTCGTAAGTCACCATTACCATGTACGTTTTCCAGTCCAGATGGGGAACTCACCCTTTACACAGTGCAGGTGTGTGGACTGCACAACAGCAGATCCAGCACATCAACTCTTCAGCTTCTGCTAGTCCGCCTCACCCCCAAAGCTTTCCTGCTGCAGATGCAAGGCAAAGTAGTCCTTCTCCGAGACAGACACGATCATCATAGTCCTCAATGCCCACCTCCATTGTCCTCTCTCAATTGTCCTTTGAAGTTGAAAGTTTATCTGAGGGATATTTCCCACTATTCTTGTGACTGGACCCATGAGGCTCCATCTGTGTAGACTTTCCTTTGGTCGACAAGGGTTCCAGCGCTGAGGCAGTCTTGTGAGATTTCAAGTCTGTTTTTGGCTAAACAACACCTTGTGTTTTTTGGGTCGAGTCCATATATTTTATTGGCTTTTGTCATTGTCCTTTGTAAATGTTGATGTTGGCTTCTGATTTGTGATAGGCTTATTGGTCCCTCCTTAGTACCTCCCTGTCTTCTGTTGCCTCCGATGAGGGCTGGCCCTTTTGCATGTGTCCTAACTCTGGTGCTTTCATTAGTTTTTTAAAGAACTATTTCCATAATGTATACAGGACTTGCAGGACGCCAGCTAAGACGGCTACTTCTCAGTGTTAGCAGCGTGTCATGTGCGCTTTCACTGTGGCTACCCCACCCCACCGCACTTGTGGGACGCAGGCAATGGCTGCCGCTTCTATGTTAACAGCGTGCCTTCACTATGGCTGGTCAGAAGGGCTGCTGCATCGCGGTATCTCCAGAAAACTGCAGACCACGGCAACGACGCTCTGCATTTTGGGTAATGCTACTCCTATCAGCTAGGTACGGCAATTACTGAAGCCCTGTACCTGGTCACGCACCCCGTATGGGCCAGTGACTGGCGCATCCCACCACTGCACGGAACCGTGACAGACTGCAGCACCTCCTGCAGTCTGCAGTGGTTTCGGGTGCCACAATCCTTCTGCGTCAATGCCCTGCATGGTTGTGACCATCCCATGCAGTGAGGCACCGTTATCACCTGCATACCGGTGCCGCCGCAGGTCACCTGGCTGCTCGCAACCCCAGTTTGCTTGTGAGCAGACATAGCTCACGGCACCACCATGTTGCGTGATTATCACCAAAGGCACCACCAGCCTGTGTGTAACTATACTGGACCCACGCAACTCTGGGCACCAGAGAACCGAACAGCAATGTCCTCCAGACCACCGCGAGTTTCCCCACAGTTGACCACCTCATCACCGATGGTTAGTGGGACCACATAGTAGTTGCAATGTCCGGCTTGCCAGCCTCTGTGCAGCCTGCTTAGCCAAACAGTCCGCTAGAACATCAGAGAACCATTGGCAAAGCCAATAGCCCTGGGTTGCTGAATGTGCACTGTTAAGTGTTGTATTATATATCTGCATGCAGTGTTAAAAGCAGCAAAATGCTAGTCTGGTGGCGCACTACGCGAAGCTCATTTTCAGTTTAATCATTATGTGAAAGCACAGCATGGGGCGCTTTTCCTAGCAACACAAAATAGTTTGTGAATAAATGTTTTTTTTTGTGTAAAAGCGCCCTATGCTTACACTTTGGCCACGCCCCTTTCTTTATACACTGCTCGCTGTAATCTGAATACTGCGAGCAGCGTCTAAAGAGGTGCAGCCACTTTGAAAGTGGTCTCGCATTTGCCAGACTTTGAACTATTGGCATTAGAAATTTTGATGCCTTTTATATATGTGTTGGTTTTGTAAAAGCATAAATGAAAGCCATTGTCATTTACAATGCCAATAGTGTAAACTCTTGCAAATGCAAGACGAATTGCATTGCAAATGCTTGTTAATGTTAACTGATGGAGTTTTCAGTTTTCGGTGACAGTACATATAGCTTCATCTTGATGACCTCTTCCTCAGCGTTATATCCCTTTGCCATGCACAGAGGCTTTGAGGGCCCATGTCCGGCATCACTACGGGACCGACATATCACAAAATTTTAACAGATGATTCCCAATAAACAAAACATGGACTAAAGTATTCCGGACCCTACCCCTAGATGGTAGAACAAGGCAGACCATGCAAAGCCTGAACACGCTTTAAGCTGCTAAACTACTTCTACCAGTAAGTAACCATTTTGTTCTTGGTAGAATAGTATCGGAGACCCTTTTGTCTTAAGTGTCTTAAGTGCAGAATGTGCCTAATCAGTAAGCAGTTGAAAAAAAAAACCATCAACGTTCTGATAAAATTTTTTGAAGCATCTTCACAGTTTTAAAATTGCGAACATGTAAATAGTCTAGTCAGACAGACCAGGCAGTTTGCTAATTCCTCCAGGGAATAAAGGCCACAGTCAATTAATCCTTCGAAATAAATGAAATGTATACTTGTGAAAATTCTTGAAATTATTTTGAATAAACTTTATATGAACTGCATTGAGCCCATAAGTTGAATCAAGGTCTGCTTGAGAATGCTTTTAATTCATCTAAAAGCTGCAATAATGTTTTCCTTGAAAGAGCATTGCTTTGCCTAGAAGGAAAGATCAAGTTTACTCATTAATAATCCAAATGCTAAAGAAAGTTGCAGAAGTGGGGTGTATTGTCATAACCTGGTTGACCCAGCTGTCGTCCCACCTCTTCCTGAGAAGGACAATTGAAGCCGCTTAGCCCTCTAAAGCAGAGAAAATAACTTTTACAGTGCATTGGTCAGTATTTGTTTGCTTACTCAAATTGTCGTAAATCACTAGTCTAATTTATTTTTCCAATAGGTATTATTTCATCAAGCATGTACCACCGCTGACTGAGGAGCAGCTGAACAGGAAGCCTGCCCTACCCCTAAAAACCAGAAGCACTCCAGAATTCTCTCTGGTCCTGGATTTGGTAATGTCTTTTCTTTTGGCATTTATCTTTACTGGCATTTCGGATGTTGGATTATATTCAGTATCTACTTTGAATGCCCCTTATTGCGGGCCTTTGGCAGAGCGGGGTCATAACATTTCTTAGAAGTTATGCCATGTTACTAAATGCCTGAATTGTCAGGAATGCACACGTTCCCAGAAGCCCATTGTCTAATATGCATTTTATGGCACAACACCTACACAATATACATTTTGTTTCGTCCACAGACTGACCCAATAGTAGGAGCCACACAACTGTTTTTTTTGTGCCCCTTCTGTTGCATCACTTCATACCTGTTTTGTAACCTGGAGCATCCTTGCAATAGAACACATTTTGTTAAGAGTACTCCTGTTCGTCTACCTCTTATCAAATGGCATTGATTGTCACCCTTAACTGAACTATTAGGGATCCTAAGCTGCAGTATAGTAGCCTGTCCTATCACTGTGCTATCAGTCTTTACTGCAGCACTCCATTCTTCTCCAGCAGTAACCTCTCTACCATTGCATATTTTGTTTTTTAACCTGCCTTTCTAGCTGAGGTGCAGTTGAAGTAGTGAATGTCTTTAAGATTGTCCAAGGCTTGAGTGCTGTGAATACACATGATTTGCATACTACTGCCATCTAGTGTTGGGTCTTGATGTTTACAAGTTTTTCTTCGAACTCTGTTTGAGTCACAAGGTAAGTGGACTCTGCTTTCGGTGATAGTACGCATGGGCATCAACTCCATTGTTAGTTTTCTTTCTGCCATCTGGCTCGGACGTGTATTACGGCTCTCCGGTTCAAGGCAGTTTTTCGGGATCTCTGTGGTGCGTAATCCACTCGAAGGTATTGTTTGAACGTGCTTCTCTTCCCTCACATGTTGAAAATTGGAAAACTTTCCTAGGGTCGGAACACGCCAAAAGCCTTCTTCCACCAAACAAATGGCTTCTTGGCCACCACTGCCATCTTGCCATGGTAGGCACAGGGATTGTTTCCACCTTCACACCCTCTGGCTTGGCACCGAAAGCACAACTAAATCCTTCTTGGACCGGTTCGAACCAAAACGCCCCCTTTCCGCCCCCCTTGCCGCCCTAACTCCCCACCCCGGCTCTGAAGATTTCGGCACTGAAACAAATCTGGAGCTAATTCTTGAAATCAAGCTGGAGAGACCGAATCTAAATCACAAAACCTCCATTTAATCTAGACGCCTCATAGCAAAACCTGCGCTACCACCGTCGTCCAAAAAGAAGACTCCTATTCTAGAGGACACTGGATATAAAATACCTTAAAAAAATGTAAAGGACATTGCTACCAGTCCCTTCCACCATATTCCTCATTCCCCTCCACCACCATCTTCACCTGTACCATTAATATCTTATTCACCAGGAAACTCTTTAAATATTACCCCTCCGGATTCTCCTCACACAAACGCTGATGCAGATATAGGGGATAATGCCTATGAAGCATCACCTAACCCATGGAATGACTAATATGTAGACCCTCCAGTATAATTGCAAAAAACACAGTTGATATACAGAATTTAGAACAATGTCATACATTGAACCACATCCGAACCCAATGGCGGAAAAAAACAATCTGGGGATGGAGTCGATGCCCATGCGGACTGTAGTCCAGGGGAGGAGCCACCTATCTCGTGATACTTCGAAGACTCTTCCAGGACAACAATGTGCAATCATCCGGACCCAACACTAGGCGGCGATCTATGCACTAGATATGAATGTTAGCAGCCCTACATGCCAAGAACAGATGCATACTGGTAAGTAGCATATTCATTCACCCCAGTACAAGGATCTGGGCCTAAATCCATGGTTTTTTGCACTCCACTCCACCCTGGGTTAGACACTGGCTATATGCAAATCAGCTCTGACCCTGTGCCTCATGGGTCCAGTCCGAACTACCAAGCCATGTCTTTCCCAGACCGGAATCAAGCATCCAAGGACCTGTTTCTGGCTATCCGCCTTCATTCAGCCTGGATAGCTTGACTCCAGTGGTGTGGAGAGCCTGGGGCTCACGTCTGAGCATACCCAGCCCACTCAGGGTAAAAATTGCAAAAAACACAGTTGATGGACAGAATGTAGAACAATGTCATACTTTCACCCCAGTACAAGGATCTGGGCCTAAATCCATCGTTTTTTTGCACTCCACACCACCCTGGGTTAGACACTGGCTATATGCAAATCAGCTCTGACCCTGTGCCTCATGGGAACAGTCCAGTCCGAACTACCAAGCCATGTCTTTCCCAGACCGGAATCAAGCATCCAAGGACCGGTTTCTGGCTATCAGCCTTCATTCAGCCTGGATAGCTTGACTCCAGTGGTGTGGAGAGCCTGGGACTCACGTCTGAGCATACCCAGCCCACTCGGGGTGAAAATTGCAAAAAACACAGGTGATGGACAGAATGTAGAACAATGTCATACATTCACCCCAGTACAAGGATCTGGGCCTAAATCCATTGTTTTTTTGCACTCCACACCACTGGACTGTTCCCATTCTGTCCATTAACTGTGTTTTTTTGCGACCCTCCAGGATATACATAGCCTGATCTCTATCCTGCAAAACCCTTAACTCTTGATGACAACACCTATCAGGAGTTCATAGCCAGTGCAACTGCATATCACGGGGTCACCTTACATAGAGAAGCCTTAGAGGAATACATTTTATTTGAAACATTAAGCCCGCACATAAAACATCAGTCTTTCCCTATGGTAAAAGGTATGCTGCGCCATGCAGAGGATATTTTTAATTTGTATTTTATCACCTAGGGTTTTCACAAAATGCACACCCCCACCATCTGACCCAATTTTTATTAGGTCAGTTTACACCAGATTCTTTGTTGGTGTCTAATGTTTGTAAAAGAGAAAATTCACAAACATCAGCTGATTCACCACCACCAGACAAAGAATCGAAATTAATAGATGCATCAGGCAAGAGTGACTGCACAATCCTCCAATCCCTGGCGTATAGCTAACACATAGAGGTTTGGTTGCTAGGTACCAAAGAGCCCACTGGGATGAAATGGAAGAATTAGTCCATTACCACCCAGAGGAGCACAAAAAAAAGGACGGGGATTAGTTCAGGAGGGAAAACTCCTCCATCAGGTGTGCACTAGATGCTGATACTGCTGCCAGAGGAGTTAACACCAGCATTCTCCTCGGAAGATACGTATGGATGCGTATCTCTGTTTTTAAACCAGAAGTTCAACAAACCATATTAAGTCCTCTTTTTGATAGAGAACATCTTTTCGGACCACAAGTGGGCGAAACAGTAGAAAAGATGAAAACGGATACTGAAGTAGCTAAAGCTGTGGGAGCACTTCAGCCACTCTAATAGAGGTTCCTTTCACCACTCATTCTACAGGGGAGGCTCAAACACCACCTCCACAGATGCCCCCATCTTCATACAGGCCCCAATCCTCCCCTTCTAGAGGATTTTACAGAGGTGGTTATAGAGGCAATAACTCTAGAGGTAGAGGCACACCAACACGTACATCCCCCAACAAGCAGTGACTCCATAACAATTCCCCCCGTCCATCTTACACCCGTCGGGGGACGTCTGCAACATTTTCTTCCCACTTGGCAATCAATAACATTAGACAAGTGGATGTTGGACATTATCCAACATGGTTATTGCCTGTAGCTCACCAGCAATCCTCCCAATATCTCACCTCACCCTCGCAGCCTCTCTGGCGCACCAACGGCTGCTTAAACAGGAAGTACAAGCTCTTTTTAACAAAGGAGCTGTAGAATCCGTTCCAATGCATGTTATGGGTTTATTCCCTGTACTTCCTAATCCCCAGAAATGACTTCTTTTGCGCCCAATTTCAGATCTCAAGCCTTTAAACCTATAGATACTAGCAGAACACTTCCATGTTGTCACACTTCAACAATTGCTTCCACTCCTACAGTAAGGCGACTTTGTCAGCTCTTGACTTAAAGGGTGCATAGTTTCACATCCGTGTTCTCCCAGCACATTGCAACTTTCTTAGATTTATGATAGCATGAAAGCATTATCAATTCATAGTGCTCCTATTCAAAGTCACTATTGCATCCAGAGTATTCATCAAATGCTTAGCAGTGGTTGCAGCTCATCCAAGGAGACCACCGATTCATGTCTTCCCATATCTGGACGATTGGTTTATCAAAGCCAACACAACACCGGTGTCTACAGCACACTCAGATTACCATAAATCAGATGGGATTTACACTCAATGCCCCCAAATCCCATCTACAACCTTCACAGCTGCAACCCTATCGAGGAGCTCTGCTCAAAACTGAAATAGGTCTAGCCTATCCAAATGCAGCCAGGATTAAACATTTCTAGACACTGCTACCACAATTCCAGATCTGTCAGTATCCAACAGTCAGAATTTTCATGCAACTCCTAGAGATGATGGTATCCTGCATTGCCATAGTACCTATAAAGATAAATCGTGCATCCAATACAGTAGTGCTTGGCATGTCAATGGAATCAACCACAGGGTCAACTATAAGTCTCAGCTTTTCAAATCAACCGATCAGCTGATTTACCGGTTTTCTTCCCTCAACCAGAATCTGTAGCAGAAAGAGCTCTACATAATTTGGATGTCATAAAAGCATTAATGCATTATATTGACAAAACAAAGGATTTTTTCAAAACAAAGCAACTTTTTGTTACATTTGGTAACCCTCATAGAGGGAGATCTATCTTAAAATCTGGCATTTCTAGATGGATTTTTAAATGGTTCGAAACATGCTGTATTAACCGCATGCGTGCGGCGCGAATTCCCCGCCCACGCTGACTCCGCCTTGCGCGGGCGGAGTCATGACGGAACCGTTCCGTCATCAGCATCGAAGGGGTTAAAGAAAGAAAACGTTATCTATACCTCCTGGTGCCAATTCTTCTAGTAAAATAGGAGCATCTATGGCCTTTTTAGGTAAAATTCCTATAACTGACACCTGAAAGCAGTTACATGGTCTACACCACGCATTTATTTTGTGGATATGTTAGCCAGTTCTAATAAAGTCAGAGCTCTGCAACATCCACTGGTTAGCTACGGCTTTGGGAGAGTACTACTATAGCGTCTATGCAAAGCATGTGTATCTACAGCAAGCATGCCTCGACATATTATGTTACCCTGTAAGCATCTGTTGTTGGCATGTAGAGCAGTAGATTCACATGCGCCCTCCCTCCTCCCCGGACAACTATAGTAGTTGCAGTTCTTATCTACATTACACATGTATGGACACCTCTTTACTTGCACTCACTCCTTTCTCACCCTCTTGCGGAAAAAACATCTTAACACTGGAGTCAATGACCTTGCGCACTATCACCGAAAGTAGGAGTCAACTTACCTCGTGACTCGAAGACCTGTTTGAAGATAAACAATTTACAAACATCTGGACCCAACACTAGATGACAGGAATATACAAAGCTTGTTAATGTATAGCTTCACATTCCAAGAACAGTTACGTACAAGGTAAGTAAAATAATCCTTCTACTTCCAGCCTCCCTTTCTCCAGAAGCATGGGATTTTCAGTTGGTGTATTATATCGGAAACATTGCACCAGCAGAAGCTGTCTAGCTTCGCCAGGTGGCTCAGCCAACTGGATGTGATGACATCTGTGTACGTTAGGTGCCAAGTGGCACAGTGGTATCCATTCCGGTTTTGCACACCTCATCGACATGGTTATGCAGCACTCTGTGCTTCACCAACAATTTCTCTGCATTAGGAAAGCTACATGGTAAATATCTCATCTTAAGAACTTGGATTTATACCTTGTCGGAGATGCCCTAAGAAGATATTTGTTTTGCACTCACCTGCTGTCTGCATGTTCTGTTTGGGATCCGACCATGAATCTGATGCCTGCAATTCTGTTTATTAATGCATCCGCAGGCCATCATGGAGCTTGATGATAAACTATTTTTGGCCTGGGCATGCAGCAACACGCCGAGGCATCCTCGTTGCTCTTCAGCAGTGTCTCTGGACATGGAATAATCTCCCAAAAGATTCTCAGGGTGGTAAACCTCTTTCTTTGAGGAAATGGTCCTACACTGGGCAATGTCTGGACTCCCACTGATGATCCCTAATGCTGGGATCTCATCTTATCAATGCTGATATTGGAAAAAGTCTGAGTTCTTGACTCAGTAAGTAGACCTAAGGGGTTAGAATAGCCCATACTAGAATAATGCTGTACAGCTGCGTTACCATCTGGGCATTCTCCAAGGGCCAGCACACACTTTTGAGATAATAAGTGTTTGCTTCTGGCAGTTTAGGGGCAACGTTCCTTATGGGCTGCTATGATCATGCCCTGTGGCTTCTGTCAAAACAAACTTGGCCTCTACGACCATCAGAAGAAGCAAAGCCGGTTTCCGACTTAGTCATCAATCGTGTGGACACTTACAAATAAATCTGAAGTGTGACCTGAACATTGTGCCCTAATCATTGGATACCATTGTCACATCTCATCATCATGCTTGGACGCATCCTACTGCTTTCTCAGGACTTGCCCAAGCAACCTTTATGGACATGCTCTACGATAGTGAGCGGCTATTTGGTAAGATGGTCAACTCTTCTCACTAATGCTTTAAGTGTATTGGGGAAGGCTTACTTGCTGGGCTTAGCCTCCTCAAGATAATTCAACCTTTAGCACTGGAAATTTGAAAGATAATATAATGCTAAAAAGTCCAGTAAGTGCCCATCCTTGCTGCCAGTCCAGGCAACCAAATAGATATACCGGGCATGGGTGTATCTAGCGTATACAGTCCCTAACAAGGATGGTGAAACGAATAAGTTTCACTTTTTAGAGCTATTTGCTTGCCCAATTCTTTTTGCTGATCCTGAAATAGTGGTTCAGCATGATAACGCATGTGCACGGGAGCTCTGGAAGGTAGAATGAAATGAACAGCGAAGTGCCTTCATATCTGTGTGGTGAGCCGCCGAAAGGTAATATATTTTTTTTTTTGCACAGAAAGGTCATGCTACTGTAATAGTAGGGCAAAAGGATTAAGGAAGAGTTGCACACGATCTACTATAAATCGAGAAGAAATCTTCTAAAGTGTACGCTGATTCTTTATTTAAAAGAAGAATCCTTTTCCTATATACCGATGTTAAATTTGAGGCAGTCTTCCATGTCTAAGTTCCACCATGTTTTACTGCCTCCTAGTTCTCCCTTTGATCTGTTTCACTCCTTCACAACTGCCTGATGCCACAGCTTCTGTGATCCTCTAGCCCTTTTTTCACTTTCCTGCATCTTTCACACCTGTCCTACTACCCTCTTACACTCCATATTCCTCCAACCTGTCTCAGGAATTATCATGTCTTAATCTTCCTTGATATCTGAAGACTCCCTACTCACCAAATGCTTTCCACCTTTTCCTCACTGCTTTTTAATCTCACTTCCCGCCCCAAAGCATTTTTCATCTCACTACCTGCCACAAAGCATCTGGATTGGTTGCCCTCCGTGACTGTATGACTAAATGAGCACAATAAACCAACAAACTGCTCTCAATCCACCTTGTCCCCATCCATCCTATCTGTGGCTAGTCTCTACCACTGGAGAGTTTGGCTTCGGTCTCCCCATCAGTGAACTATTTGTAATCCATCCTACTTCAACATGCCACTCTTGGCTTCTGATAGGCAGTACAGGTTAGTTGATGTTAATTAACTTGATCCCTAAGCAGGTATCTTTTTGAAAGGCCATAGTTGGTAGTGAGAATTGTCATCTTGCTAACCATTTTAAAATGTTTATGTAGCACAAATAAGGTCATTCATGCAATGTAGATAAAAAGTGTAGTGAAATATCAGTGTCAAATATCGGTTTAAAAGACAAAATATAACCACATGTTCGAGGCATGTGGGCTGCTGAATTCACATCTGTAGCATAGATCGCCGCCTAGTGTTGGGTCCGGATGATTGCACATTGTTGTCCTGGAAGAGTCTTCGAAGTATCGCGAGATAGGTGGCTCCTCCCCTGGACTACAGTGCGCATGGGCATCGACTCCATCCCCAGATTGTTTTTTTCCGCCATTCGGTTCGGATGCATATTTGATCACTCAAGTTCGGATTCGATAGAAACTTTCTTTTCGGCCCAAAGGCCTTTCCTACATCGTCGGTATTGTCTTGCGTTCGGTGCCCAGCTCTGTTCCGGCTCAGTTTCCGAGTCAGACATCCAGAGGAGTCGCGTGGCTCTTCAGTGCTCGAGGCCCGGTCGACGCTACAGGACTTCTTCAACGAACCATCATGGAACGGAGCCCGTTCAAACGGTGCCCCGTGTGCAACTCAAGTATCCCCACATCGACGATCATCCGGTGTGCAACAAGTGCCTGTCGCCGGATCACGATGAAGCCAAGTGTATGGCTTGTTCTACTTTTCGCTCCAAGAAGACGATTCGAATTCGGCGCGTGGCGCGTCAGGAGGCCAAGCAGACGGCACCTGACCCGGTGAACATTTTCGATACCGAGGGGGAAGAGGCAGACGAGCAGGAAGATCGAGAGCCGATTTCAAATCCAGCGGCAGAGAGACTCCAACTACGACGCAGACGTAGAAATGCTAGATACAGAAGACGTCGTCGACGAGGTAGGAGACGACGATGGGGCCTATGGGGCCACGGAAGATAGCTCAAGCGAGGAGCTATGCCCCGTTCGCACAATAGCTAAGGCTCAGGTCGAGGGATCGCCACATGACCTTACCCAAGATCTTGCACCTAGATCCACAGTCTCGCCTCCGGGGCCCGGCTACGAACACTTCTACGGAGCCGCCATTAGTGAAATCGAAACCGAAAGAGAAAGCTTCGGTCTCGACGAAACCAAGAGTGATAGAGGCGCTGTCGAAACAGAAGGCGCCTGTCGCCTTGTTCGGCTCCACGTCTTCAGACCTGTCGGTGCAGATGAAGTCAAAGAAGGTTGTCGAACCGGTGAAGTCGCTCAAGGGTGTCGAGCCGAAGACTGGGGCACCGAAAGCGCTTGTCAAGGTCGCCGACCCAAGGCCGTCGACAGACAAGGGGCTCGGAGCTACAAAAGCTGTCGATCCTGCACGTCGGCCGGACAAGGCCAAAAGTACTACGACCCTCGAGTCCGCACATGGTGGTGGCTCAAACACCTGTCGAGTCGACGCAACCGTCCGCATCCTTTACGAAGCAGGTGTCTGACTCATTGAAACGCATTAAGGACAAGGCTTCCGCGGTCGATCCGAAGAATACTTCCACGTCGAAGCCTGCCGCAAAACCGCAAAAGTCGGCGCCGCCGATTCAGTTCACGCTGCCGCCGAAAGTGGCGCCGAAGGCGTTCGCGTCGAAGAAGGTGGTCGAGGCGTCCATGACAGTGTCCACGGGCCGAAGCCTACCCCTGCAGTTGTAGGCACAAAGCATCGACAACCCCTGCTGGAGGAGCAGTCGGAACGATTTATCGACGCTGACACCGGTAATCTTTCCATTTACAAGCGGAAAATCACACCGGCACAGCCTATGGAGTCCTACACAATTCCTTTAAAGAAGAAAAAGGATTCCACGGATTCCCCAGTTCTTGTTTAACTCATTAATCCACGTGGTCAGGACACTGCTCCAATCTCGCCCAATTACTCGGATGTGGAGGCAGGGGAAGGTGACTATGATGAATACAACTACCCTGCCGCCACTGATCCTGAAGATCAACATGACACATGGGCAGATGCTGCAGACACAGGGGATCCACAAACTGCCCCGGACACTCAAGTGTATACTGTCAAAACCTCACCTACTGAGGATTCTGCGGCATTTAATGCGCTTCTTGAGAGGGCAGCCAAAAATCATGACGTCCAGCTCCATGCTGACCCTATTGAAGTGGACTTTCTGTTTGACACCTTTTCCACCTCTGAAAAGACCGCCAAAACTCTACCAATGCTGAAGGGTGTCTTAAAACATGCTGCAGACATTTTTAAGGAACCCCCACGTGCCAGGGTTATAAACCCCAGAATTGAAAAAAAGTACAAGCCGGCACCTGGCGACCCTACCTACATCAAGGGCCAGTTGCCATTGGACTCTCTCGTTGTTTCTAATGATTCACAAACTACTGGTGATGCTCCTCCCCCTGACAAGGAATCTAAGGTGCTAGAAGCATCAGGGAACAAGGTGGCGGCTCAAGCGGCCAATATCTGGCGCATTTCTAACACGCAGGTACTCTTGGCCAGATATGACAGGGCACATTGATACACTCGAAACCCTGTTACAACACTTGCCAGATGAATACAAGGAGGCAGCAGAGATGCTCATTCAAGAAGGGAAACTCATCTCAAATGCTTCTATTAAGTGTGCACTAGACGCAGCAGACACCGCGGCCAGGGCCATTAACACAAGTGTAATGTTGCGGCGTCAGGCCTGGCTCAGACTCTCCGGGTTCAAACCGGAGATACAAACCACCATCCTCAATCAGCCTGTAAACCCTGATCACTTGTTTGGGCCCGAGGTGGACACCACCCTAGAGAAAATCAAAAAGGACACCGAGACTGCAAAGTCTATGGGGGCTCCAGTCCCAGCAGTTCAGGGTGGTTCTTTTCGTCGCTCAAGTAATAGAGGCGTTTCCAGAGGCCAGCTGTCCCAGCAAACACAGTACACTAAAAGTGGTGCACAAACCTCATACAACAAACAGAGTAGAGGTGGCTATCGCGGAAACAGCGCCAAGGGCAGAGGTCGTGGAAACAACAGCTCCCGGTCCTCCGCCGCCACCAAACAGTGACGCCTTGTCACTGCCCCCCAACCATACAACACCAGTCGGGGGGAGACTCCAACAGTTCCTGCCAGTCTGGAAATCCATCACCACAGACAGGTGGGTCAGAAAGCTTATCCAGTACGGTTATTGTCTGGAGTTAACATCCACTCCACCCAACATTCCCCCAAAGCACCGTCCTATGTCCACAGAGCATTTGCACTTATTGCAGCAAGAGGTGCTCGTCATGCTGCAAAAAGGGGCAATCGAGCTCGTACCAGTGGAACAAAGAGGCTCGGGAGTGTACTCCCTGTACTTCTTGATCCCAAAGAAAGACGGGTCCCTCCGACCCATACTGGACCTCAGGCCCCTAAACCAGTACATTCTCTCAGAACACTTTCATATGCTCACGCTGCAGCAGGTTCTTCCGTTGCTCAATCGGGGATTTCCTCGCGACATTAGACCTCAAGGATGCATATTTTCACATTCCACTACATCCGTCACACAGAAAATACCTCAGATTCACCATTCAGAATCAGCATTACCAATTCAAAGTCCTCCCTTTCGGAGTGCCCACAGCGCCCAGGGTGTTCACAAAATGCCTGGCAACAGTGGCTGCGCACCTCAGGAGACAAAACGTTCACGTCTACCTTTATCTAGACGACTGGCTTGTCCAAGCAAAGTCGCCCCAGCAGTGCGCTGCCAACATGTCCCACACCCTTCACCTTCTTCACGATCTGGGATTCTCACTGAATTATCCAAAGTCACACCTTCAGCCCGCCCATGTGCGGCAGTATCTGGGCGCGACGATAGACACTCTAGCGGCCACAGCGCAGCCAAATTCTGTGAGAATCAACAGCATTCAATTGCAGATACAAAAATTCAGACCGCAACACTAGCTTCCAGCACGAGTGTTCATGCAGTTGATAGGCATGATGGCCTCCTGCATCTTCATAGTCCCGCATGCGAGACTACATATGTGTCCGCTTCAGGAGTGCTTAGCATGTCAGTGGAATCAGGCTCACGGGCAGTTAAAAGACCTAGTGTTGGTGACCGGTCGTACATACAACTCTCTGCATTGGTGGAATCCACACAACCTTTGCAAAGGCCGACCGTTCCAGGAGCCTGTTCCACAGATCATCCTAACGACGGACGCTTCTCTCCATGGTTGGGGAGCTCATGTACTCCACTACACAGTGCAGGGACTATGGACCACGCAGCAAAAGAAGATGCACATCAACCACCTAGAGCTGATGGCAATCTTCATGGCAATAAAGGCATTCAAAGTACATCTGTGCAACAAAGTCGTGTTGATCCGGACGGACAACATGACGGCCATGTACTACATTCAAAAGCAGGGAGGGACACACTCTCCACAGTTGTCTCATCTGGCTCAGAGCATGTGGAAGTGGGCCATTCACAGGAACATCTTCCTCATGGCGGAACACCTCCCAGGCAAGGACAATCAGATGGCGGATCTGCTCAGCAGGTACAGCCACCAAATGCACGAGTGGGAGATACATCCATCAGTACTCCACCCGTGCTTCCAGCAGTGGGGTCATCCAGAGATAGACCTGTTCGCCACATAGGAAAACGCCAAAGCTTTGCCGCCAGGTTCCCGCACCCACAGTCGCAGGGCAATGCGCTATGGATGAACTTGTCAGGCAAATTTGCGTACGCTTTTCCCCCAGCACCTCTAATACCGCTGGTGGCACGACAGCTAAAGCAACACTCGATGATGCTCATCCTGGTTGCTCCAACGTGGGCACGCCAACCATGGTACACCACGTTTCTAGAACTTTCCGTGGTACCGCATCAAAGGCTGCACCTCACACCCAGACTTTTGACGCAGAGCCATGGCGACATTCAGCACCCAGATCCGCAACAGCTCAACCTGGCGATCTGGCTCCTGAGGTCTTAGAGTTTGGCTACCTCAACTTGCCTCCTGACTGCATGGATATCATACGGGAGGCAAGGAAGCCCACTACCAGAGCATGCTATGCAGCAAAATGGAAGCGGTTTGTCATTTATTGCGTGGACCACCACATTAACCCACTTGACGCGTCCACGCACAACATCATTTGTTATCTGTTAGATCTTTACAAATGCAATTTGGCATATGCTTCCATTCGAATACATTTATCCGCCATAGCGGCTTATCTCCAAAAGAGCCAGCATCTCTCCCTTTTCAGAGTGCCCGCCATTAAAGCCTTTCTAGAGGGGCTCAAACGAGTCATTCCTCCCAGGACCCCACCTGCTCCTGAATGGAATCATAATGTGGTCCTCACCCGGCTGATGGGTCCACCTTTTGAGCCTCTACATTCATGCGAGCTTCAGTTCTTAACATGGAAAGTGGCTTTCCTGATAGCCGTTACGTCACTGCGACGTGTTAGTGAGCACCAGGCGATCACTGTACAAGAGCCATTCATACAAATTCACTCCAACCGTGTAGTGCTGCACACTAACCCTAAATTTCTTCCTAAGGTGGTTTCACAGTTCCATGTCAATCAGACTATTGAACTGCCTGTGTTCTTCCAAAATCCTGAAACAGTGGCACAACGAATGCTCCACACTCTTGACGTCAAAAGGGCTTTGATGTACTACATTGATAGGACCAAAGATTTTAGGAAGACGAAACAACTCTTTGTTGCCTTTTCCGCACAACACAAAGGCAACCCCATTTCCAAAGCAGGTATAGCCAGGTGGATTGTTAAGTGTATTCAGATTTGCTATCAAAAAGCTAAGCGCACTTTAACAATCCCCCCCAAGAGCCCACTCCACCCGCAAGTTGGGGGCCTCCATGGCTTTCCTTGGAAATATCCCTTTAGAAGACATTTGTAGAGCAGCCACATGGTCTACCCCACACACATTTACAAAACACTACCCTGTAGATGTGCACTCCAAGCAGCTGTAGGGCAGGCTGTTCTAAAAACACTTTTTCAAACATATGCAGCTGGCACAGGCGGCCGCCGCTAATGGAGGAACTGCTATATATTCTATACTATAGATGTGAATTCAGCAGCCCACATGCCTCGAACTGAATATGCTACTTACCAGTATGCATCTGTTCTTGGCATGTAGGGCTGCTGACATTCATATCGCCCACCCTCCTCCTCGGCGCCTGTAGCGGCTGCAGAACTTACACTTACTCTTAGCATGGTCATCGCTCACGCTGTTACACTCCATCTTCGCCACAATGGCTAAAAACAATCTGGGGATGGATACTGGTAAGTAGCATATTCAATACAAAGCTCCTCTTTCAGATTAAAAATAGTGTCCCAGTTGACATTGCTGAAGGGTAAAAACCTACCATTATTGGTTTTCCTATTTAAACAAGAGGGAGGGAACAATCAGTTAATGATTTTGCATAAGTGAAAGACCTCAGTTCAACAGAACCAATATATGGGAAGATAGGACTATAAACAATGTGTAAATACCCACAAGTGAAGAGCACGAGAAAGTCTTGGTCAAGAGTAAGAACACCGACAACTTCGACAATCCATAGCGTATTGTCGAGGTCAAGCACTATGTGGTCAAGCCGCATAATGGACAAATGTGGAGCATGAACAGATTAGTCCAATGTCCAATCACATGGCATCGGCTCCATCTCCAGATTGTTTTTTCCGCCACCGGGCTCAGATGTGTTTCCAGCGCTCCGTGTTGGAACCGATTTCCGTTGGCACGCAATCCTCACCAGCTTCGAGAATTCAGTATAGAACGCGTTTCCAGTCGACGCTACTTTATCAACATCCAGGCTTAGATTCCGGTCGTCGTCTAAGGCCTTCGGGCCAAACTAGGCCTCGACTCCAGCTCATGGAAAGCACGCCATTTAAAAAGTGTCCTCAATGTGGGTCGAAGTTTCCCCACACCGACATTCATGAGGTGTGTAACCTTTGACTCTCCCTGGAGCACGAGGCCAGAGACTGTTCTGCTTGTGCCTCCTTCCGCTCCAAGAAGAGGATCAGGGACCGAAGAGCTCGGAGAACAATGGCTTAATGATCTTCAGCTCCAATTCCAGACAACATCTTCGAGGAAGGCGTCGACGTCCCAGAACAACATGGTGTCAACGGCAACTCCGAGGCAGAAATTCCGATGTCCAGGAAGTCACTCCAGCGCAGTGGGTCGTAAGTAAGACCGTCTACCCGGACCCTTCCTCGACATACCCCAAAAAGGCTCCGGTCACACCCTCGCCCTCGGGTACACACCGAGACACTGCTTCTACTGCCCCACCTTCGGGCCCGGCTAAGAAGCTAACAAAGCCTTCAGGCGACTCTGGCTCGAGTCGACCTCCACACGATGCCGACGCACACCTACCGGCACCGAAAAAGACACCATCGGTTGCCACGCCCACATCGAAACCATCGGCACCGACAGGCAGTTACTACCTCGGCACCGAAACCAAGGTCTGAGTCAAGCAAAGCTTCAGATCCAAAGAAAGAACCTGATCCGAAACCTTCATCGCACCGGAAAAAACATTCGGAGCCGAAAAAAACATTCGGAGCCGAAAAAAACATTCGGAGCCGAAAAAGATCCCAGCTTCTCCTGTAAAAGACATTACCAAAAACCAAAGAAGCAACTTCGGTGCCAAAACCTTCCTCCACACTGAAAGATCACACTTCGGCAGAGGACTTATTTCACCCAGACCCTGCACAAAAGACTTTGGTGAAAGATCCAACCACTGGTCGACTAACTTTAAGTTCAAAGAAACGACCACTAGAAACACCAGCACCAGCTCCTCATCCAAAGAAGGAGTACATAGCTACTTCCCCGCTAAGAGTGCCTTCCCCTCCACCTATGCCATCAACACCTGTTCCCCTGCCACAACATTCCCCTACACACACTGTCATACATGATGATAATGGGGATGATAGCTCTGATGACCTAGGGGGTAACGCAGATGATCCATCTATTCCCCAAGGCTCACCTGACTCATGGAACGATTATAACACGCCAGAGGTTCCAAATGTCCCTCAAGATGACATATACCCCTCTAGGCCTTCCCCGCCAGAAGACACTATGGGCTTTAATCAGTTGGTGCACAGAGCTGCGCAATATCATGGGGTGGATATGCATACAGACACAGTAGAGGAAGACTTCCTACTAGATACATTTGACAATGCACAAAGATCTTCATCCATTTTACCCATGCTCAAAGGAGTTATTAAACACGTCCCTGAGGTTTTCAAAGACCCAGTTAGAACTCGGGTCATTAACCCACGAATAGAGAAGAAATATAAAGCTGCACCTTCAGATCCAGCGTATATTAAAGGCCCAGTTCCCCTAGACTCGCTTGTAGTTTCAAACGCATGCAAAAGGGCTAACTCCCCACCTGACAAGGAGTCTAAACTCCTTGATGCGTCAGGAAAGAGAACTGCCTCCCGAGCATCAGACATGTGGCGTATCGCCAATACACAAGCATTATTGGCACGTTACGACAGGCACACTATGATGAACTAGAGTCATTGATGCAGCACCTCCCGGATAAGTACAAAGATAGAGCTAATGAGCTTATCCAAGAAGGGAAAAATATTACCAACACCTCAATTCGTTGTGCACTTGACGCAGCAGACACTGCCTCCAGAGCAGTTAACACAAGTGTTTTGCTGCGTAGTCATGCGTGGCTACGCATATCAGGTTTTAAACCTGAAGTCCAGAGTGCTATACTCAATCAACCCTTTGAGCAACACTTATTCGGACCCAACGTAGACATATCCCTCAAAAATAAAGAAGGATACAGACACAGCAAAATCTATGGGAGCCTTGCAGTCGCAGGCTCCCAGACGTTCATTTTGACGCTCATCCTATAGAGGTACCAAGAGAGGATATGTTTCAAACACACCTTCCACCTCCTACAAAGCCCCCACACAATCTACATATAATAAGGGCTACCAAAGGGGTGGTTACAGAGGTAACAACAAGGGCAGAGGCAAGACTAACAATTCCTTCTCTGCCTCCACCCCTATCCAATGACTCCCCTCCCCCCGCCCCATTCCACTCCGGTTGGGGGAAGACTACAGCAATATCTACCAGCCTGGGAAAACATAACATCAGACAGGTGGGTGCTTCAAATAATCCAGTCAGGTTACTGTTGAGAACTAACATCCAACCCCCCCAAACATACCACCCAGACAGCGTCCAATGTCACAAGAACATTTGACACTGTTCAGACAGGAAGTGGTATCTCTCCTGCAGAAAAATGCAATAGAAATAGTTCCAAAGCATCAGCACAACAAGGGAGTATACTCCCTATATTTCTTAATTCCAAAGAAGGACGGATCTCTGAGACCTCTTCTAGACCTCAGACCTCTAAACATTTACATAGTCAGACCATTTTCATATGGTCACACTTCAACAAGTCCTTCCGCTCCTATTACAAAACGACTTCCTTGTCACTCTAGATCTCAAGGACGCCTACTTTCACATTCCCATCCACACAGCGCACAGAAAATATCTCAGATTTGTGCTAGACGGGCAGCACTGCCAGTTCAAAGTGCTCTCATTCGGAGTCACAACAGCACCAAGAGTGTTTACCAAATGCCTAGCAGTCGTAGCAGCACACTTAAGAAGACAGCAGATTCACGTCTTCCCATATCTGGACGACTGGCTCATAAAAGCAAGCTCATACAGCCAGTGTGTACAACACACTCATGCCACAATTCTACTACTCCACAACTTGGGATTCACAGTAAATCACACCGTCACATCTGCTACCCCCGCACACCCAACAATACCTTGGTGCTACAATAAACACCCAATTAACACTAGCTTATCCCTCTCCAGCCAGGATAACAAGTGTACAAACGCTCCTAACAAAATTCAAACCACAACACTCGCTACCAGCTCGAGTGTTCATGCAACTCATAGGAATGATGGCATCTTGCATATTTATAGTACCTCACGCAAGACTGCAAATGTGTCCACTTCAAGAGTGCCTAGCTCGACAGTGGAACCAGGCTCGTGGTCAAGTAACAGACCTAGTGTTGGTAGACAGTCTGACTCATCGCTCTCTGCAATAGTGGAGCACAAAAAACCTTTCAAAGGGCCGACCGTTCCTAGAGCCCGTTCCCAAATAATCATGACAGTGGAGGCGTCTCTCTCAGGCTGGGAGCTCACCTACTGCATCACACCATGACAGGCAGGTGGAAACCGCAACAAAAGCTACTCCACATCAACCACTTAGAGTTGCTAGCTGTGTTTCTAGCCCTAAAAGCATTTCAAACTCCAGTGTCAGGCAAAGCGGTCTTAGTCCGCACAGACAATATGACAGCGATGTACTACATAAACAAACAAGGC